>NC_135881.1:80686186-81886186 GCF_964194155.1 Cetorhinus maximus
GGATCACGCGCGGAGACGACGCAGGGGCCGGATGGTACTTCTTCCCCCGAGCCGGTGTCTACAGGGGTCTGGGGATCCTTGGGGGTTTGGGGAGTCTCGGGGACCACCCCCAGGTTACGGGTCTTCCTCCGCGCCTTCTTATGACGCGGGGGCTCTCCCCCCGCCTCACCGGCAACCGAGATGGCAGTGACTGCCGGCGACGCCTCCCCTTGCGGAGAGGTAGATGGAGTAGTGGCGGGGGGAGGAGGGGCGGTGCAGCCGCGGCCGCTTGAGTGGTGCTGGCGGCCTTGAGGACGGGGCAGTTCTTTCGGACGTGCCCCGCCTCCTTGCAAGCATGGCACCGCATGCCCTCCGCGGTCCAGAAGACCCGGTAGGCGGTCCCTCATAATCTATTGAAAGGGCCCCTCCAGGCACTCCTCCCGGGCCAAGCGGACAAATACCTGGCGCCGGAAAGAGTACACGTGGCGGAGGGCCGCGTCCTTGAGGCCGAGCGGGATCGGCGCCACCCCCGACCTGACCTCCCCCAGTTTACAAAGGTGGGGGAGGAGGGGCTCATTTGGGAGAAAGGGCGGGACGTTGGAAATCAAAAGCCTCTGGGCGGTGGCCTCAAGAGGGTCCACCGCAGAAAGGTCCCGCCCACAGTGAGCCCCTTTGTAGGGCGAGGTGCACCGCCCGCTCAGACCTCAAGAAAAATATGGCCTTCCCATACATTTTAGAGGCTGCGACTATGGCCGAGGGGCCGACGACCCAGCCATAGCCTTTACGCAGGCCTCTATAGTCATTTCAGGGTGAGCATAGCTCTTTACCCCTAGGGCCCTCGTAAGGAGGCGGAACGGTGACAGGGCTGCGGGAGCAGCAGGAGCTGCAGAAGCAGCCACCCCCGCATAGGTCTTTTTAGAAGGCCCTGGCACCGGTGACAACACCACCTCCACGTTAGCCCTCGAGGGCCCGGCCACAGGTGATGGCAAAGTGGCCTTTGGGCCAGAGCCACACCCACCCTGGGAAGTATTGGCCATTTTACTGATGGTTTTTTTTTTTTTTTAATTAAAATATATATATTTTTTTAATAAATAAAGCTCCTTCCTGGGGGGGAAAAGGGGGAGAGAGGTTGGAATAACCTCCCCCCCTTTAATGCAGGAGAGGAGAGGAGGGAGAGAGGCAGAGGACAGGGAGGCACAGGAGGGAAAGGGGGGAAAACTCCAGGTGGGTGTCTCTTGGTCTGAAGCAAAAAAGATGGATGGTGGGTGGGGGCTTGTTGGCCTTCTGGTAGGGGGAGGTGATGGCTTCGGCCAATATAGGCCACCGGAAAAAGGCCGGGTTGTGTTGGGGGGGGTGGGGGGTGGCAGCAAAGATGGTTTATAACCACACACACACACACACACCCTCCCTCCTCTTCCCCAAGCCTCCGGATGGTCTTCTATCCTCCCCCTACAGTACACAGTTCTTTATAGCCCCCACCTGATAACAAAACACAAAGTCTAAACACCCACCTAGGATGTTGTGAATCCCAAAGTCAGGCCTCCTGGCCTTCCTGTCCTGCAGCAACCAAACAAAAGAAAGTTGTTTTCTTCTTCCTCCTCTCTCTCCTCTCTGGCCCCCCAGGAACAGCAGCAGCAGCAGGAACAGCAGCAGCAGCAGCAGAACAGCAGCAGCAGCAGCAGGAACAGCAGCAGCAGCAGCAGGAACAGCAGCAGCAGCAGCAGGAACAGCAGCAGCAGCAGCAGGAGCAGGAACAGCAGCAGCAGGAACAGCAGCAGCAGGAACAGCAGCAGCAGCAGGAACAGCAGCAGCAGCAGGAACAGCAGCAGCAGCAGGAGCAGGAACAGCAGCAGCAGCAGCAGGAACAGCAGCAGCAGGAACAGCAGCAGCAGCAGCAGGAGCAGCAGCAGCAGGAACAGCAGCAGCAGCAGCAGGAACAGCAGCAGCAGCAGCAGGAACAGCAGCAGCAGCAGCAGGAACAGCAGCAGCAGCAGCAGGAACAGCAGCAGGAACAGCAGCAGGAACAGCAGCAGCAGCAGCAGGAACAGCAGCAGCAGCAGCAGGAACAGCAGCAGGAACAGCAGCAGCAGCAGCAGGAACAGCAGCAGCAGCAGCAGGAACAGCAGCAGCAGCAGCAGGAACAGCAGCAGCAGCAGCAGGAGCAGCAGCAGCAGCAGGAACAGCAGCAGCAGCAGCAGGAACAGCAGCAGCAGCAGCAGGAGCAGCAGCAGGAACAGCAGCAGCAGCAGGAACAGCAGCAGCAGCAGGAACAGCAGCAGCAGCAGGAACAGCAGCAGCAGCAGGAACAGCAGCAGCAGCAGGAACAGCAGCAGCAGCAGCAGGAACAGCAGCAGCAGCAGCAGGAACAGCAGCAGCAGCAGCAGGAACAGCAGCAGCAGCAGCAGGAACAGCAGCAGCAGCAGCAGGAACAGCAGCAGCAGCAGCAGGAACAGCAGCAGGAACAGCAGCAGCAGCAGGAACAGCAGCAGGAACAGCAGCAGGAACAGCAGCAGCAGCAGCAGCAGGAACAGCAGCAGCAGGAACAGCAGCAGCAGCAGCAGGAACAGCAGCAGCAGCAGCAGGAACAGCAGCAGCAGCAGCAGGAACACCTCCTCTCTCCTCTGGCTCCAGCTCCAAACTGAGCAACAACGAGCTCAACGAGATCGTTAAGATGTAACTCTTTTGAGTCAAAACAATAAACTAAATGAGCAAAAAAGAACAAGGGAGAAAACAAGCACAGCCCCTAAGTCAGGTCAGCTGCAAAATCAAGGGAAAAACTTTAAAGGAACCTTATAAACATCAAACTAAGATGTGATTAAAGGGGTCAACAAAACACCCCAGACCCCGCGGTGCCCACCGAGCACGGAAGGCCTCGATGGTGCCGGCAGACACCGCGTGCTCCCTTTCCAGGGACATCCGGCCGCGAACGTAGCCGCGGAAGAGGGACAAACAATCGGGCGGGACTCCCCCGTCGATCGCCCGCTGCCTGGACCTGTTGATGGCCAACTTGGCCAGGCCCAGGAGCAGGTTCACGAGGAGGTCCTCCTCCTTCCCGACCCCCTTCCGCACCGGGTGCCCGTAGATCAGGAGCGTGGGACTGAAGTGCAACCAAAACAGTAACAAAAGATTTTTTAAATAACTAAAAAGGGAGTGCAGCCTAAGACACCCTATATACACGTGGTCCACGGACTCCACAAGACCGCAAAAAGGGCAGGTGTCTTGGGAGTCCGTGAACCTACACATTTTACGATTATAGGGGACTGCTGCGTGCAACACCCTCCAACCCAGGTCCCCGATAGAAAGAGGGAGAACACCTCCGTAGAGGGCCTCCCATCGGGGGCCTCCGCCGCCGGACGGCAACAAGGCACGCCAGGGCGTGTCCGGGCGGCGGACCAGGGCGAGAAAATGGAAGGTGTGCAGCAGCAGTCCGTACAGAAAACCCCTCCGCGCCGTGCCAAATGGCACGGAGGGCATGTCCCCGAGGCGGCTCATATTATTGCGGGGCACCGGCACCCGAGGGAGGGTTCGGGGCTTGGGGCCAATGTGGAATTCCGTCCGAACAGGGGAACGTTCAGCCGGAAGATCACCGCGCACCTGAGCCACCTCCAGACCTAAAATGACTTCGGGTCCGAGCACGACCGTTTTTAGGTCTTGGATGGCATCGGCTGCGACCTGGACACTCACTGACGCGCGACGCGCCAACTCCTGCGGGAGCATCCAGCCCAGTCCTCCGCCACCCAGCACGTCCCCGACTCTGGTCACCCCGGCAGCCACAGCCCTCCTCTCCGCCAGCCACTGAAAGGGACGGAGGGGCGGATTCCTGAGCAGCGGCTCTCTGACGATAGCCGCTACTCCTGACGGGGGAGAGCTGCGTCGCGTGGCGACCACGTTCCAGACTTTGATCAGGTCCTGGTAAAAGACGGGCAACACCTGGAAGGAGCCGAGGCCCCTCTGATCTACAAACAGGAGCTGCACGTCGTAATTCAGGCCGTGCACCTGGCGGAAGAAATACGTCGCCAGGGCACACCATCTCGGAGGAGGCTCGACGTAAAGGTATCGCTGCAGGGTCTGAAGACGGAAAGTCGCCACCTGCGTGCGTAGGCACACCAGCGCCTGACCGCCCTCCCTAAGCGGGAGACTCAGAACCTCAGCGGCGACCCAGTGCAATCTTTTGTCCCAGAAGAAGTCGACTAGCATTCTCTGGATTTTCGCGACAAAGTCCGGGGGAGGGGTCAAAGTGACCAGCCGATACCACAACATGGCGGCGATCAGCTGGTTTATGACCAGAACTCGACCCCGGTAAGACAGCACTCGGAGCAGTCCTGTCCAGCGCCGCAGGCGAGCGGTGACTTTCGTCTCCAGTTCCTGCCAGTTGGCCGGCCAGGATTCCTCGGCAGGGCAGAGATGGACCCCCAGGTAGAGGATGCTGGTCCTGCTCCAGGTGAAAGGCCTGAGCTCCTCGGGTAGGGGATCCGTCTGCCACGGGCCGACCAGGAGTCCAGAACATTTCTCCCAGTTGATCCTGGCAGAAGAAGCGGCAGAGTAGACCTCCTGGCACTCGCGCATCCTCCGCAGGTCAGCCGGGTCATTAAACATTAGGAGCACGTCATCGGCGTATGCCGAAAGGACCACCCCGATGCCCGGCCCGCGCAGAACCAATCCCGACAACCTCCTCCGCAAGAGGCGCAGGAAAGGCTCCACGCAAATAGAATACAACTGGCCGGACAGGGGGCAGCCCTGACGTACCCCTCTCCCAAAGCGAAGGGGCGCCGTCAGGGACCCGTTAACCTTCACTAGACACTCCGCGGCGGTGTACAGAAGTCGGATCCGGGCGACAAAGTGCGTCCCGAAACCGAATGCTCGCAGAGTCCCGAGTAAATATTCGTGATCCACCCTGTCGAACGCCTTCTCCTGATCAAGGGACAGGAAGGCGCTCGACAGACCAGCCCTCTGGGAATGGTGGATTATGTCCCGGACCAGATGGACGTTGTCGTAAATCGAGCGGTCCGGGACGGTGTAGGACTGGTCAGGGTGGATCATGCGGTCCAGCACGGTGCCGAGCCGAGAAGACATGGCTCTGGCGAATATTTTATAGTCCGTGCTGAGGAGGGAGACCGGGCGCCAGTTTTTAAGTAGGCGGAGATCCCCCTTCTTCGGCAACAGGGCAATCACGGCCCTGCGCCACGAAAGGGGCATCTCCCCGGTAGCGATACTCTCCCCCAGGACCCCCGCGAAGTCGCCCCCCAGGACGTCCCAGAACGCCCTGAAGAACTCCACGGTCAGCCCGTCAAGTCCCGGGGACTTTCCCCTGGAGAGACCGTCGAGGGCGCCGGTCAGCTCCCCCAGACTTATAGGGGAGTCAAGCTTTCCGGCGCCCTCCGGGCCGACCTGCGGCAGGTCCTCCCACAAAACTCTGCAAGCATCCTCGCTGGACGGATCCGAAGAGAACAGGGCAGTGTAAAAGTTCCCGGTAATGGCCCTGATGCCCTCCGGATCCGAGACGAGGGATCCGTCGTCGGCCAGCAGCGTAAAGAGCTGCTGACGGACCCCGTGCCTTTTTTCCAGCGAGTAGAAGAAGGGGGAGCCACGGTCCAGGTCCTTGAGGAACCGGATCCGTGACCTCACGAACGCGCCCCGGGACCCGGCGAGCTGCAGGTCCCGCAACGCGCCCTTCTTCTCATCGTACACCGACCGCAGGGCCGGGTCCGCGTCGGGCCGACGGAGACGTGCCTCCAGGTCGAGCACCTCCTTCTCCAACTCCTCCACCCTGGATTTCCGCCTCTTTGTCGACCCCTTCGCGTACTCTTGACAGAAAACTCGGACGTGAGTCTTGCCCACGTCCCACCATAGCCTCAAGGAGGGGAAGCCTCCCCGCTTCCTTCTCCAGCCGGCCCAGAAACGACGAAACGAGTCCAGGAACCGCTCGTCCTCCAGCAACAGGTTGTTAAAGTGCCAGTGCGCGGACCCCGTCCGAGCGCAAAACGGAGCGAGCTCCGCCCACACCAGACGGTGGTCCGTGCACGGCACCTGCTGCACGGAAGCCGCCGGAACGCAGGACACGTACGCCTTGGAAACGTAAAGACGGTCGAGTCTGGACGCTCCGACTCCAGGTAACACAAAGGTGAAAACGCTGGAATCGGGATGGAGATTTCGCCAGACGTCCACCAAGTCGAAGGACCTGACCAAGTCCCGTAACTTACTCACACCTCGCGTACGGTGCTGGGTACCGTGACGGTCCCGGTCCTCGAGAGTGCAATTAAAATCCCCCCCGAGGACGATGCACTCGCCCGCGTCGATGGAGCCCAGATGAGTGGACACTTCTTCGAAGAAGCTCGCTTGCTGCTGCAAGCCCAGGGGAGCGTACACATTCACAAAGTGAAGCACCGCGCCCCCCAGGCGCACAGTCAGGTGCAGCAACCGGCCTGGCACCGGCTCCTTGACCCCCAAGATCTCGGGCTGAAAATGCGGGGCCAACAAGATAGCCACCCCGCCTGAATTGGAGGCTAGGTGACTCATGCAGACCCCCCCTCGCCACTCCAGGAGCCACGTAGCTTCGTCTCCCGGAACGGTATGGGTTTCTTGCAGGAAGCACACCGCATACTTCCCGTCCCTGAGGACCGAGAAGTTCCGGAACCTGCGCTGTGCGTCCCTGCTGCCACGGATGTTGAGGCTGGCTATAGTTGTCTTCATTGTCAAAGAGTATATACACCGTCACCTTGTTTAAAAGAAGGAGAGGACTTTTTAATCCTTCCCCTCCCTCAGGAGCCCAGCGAGAAACGTTTGGACCCTCCGCCGGGCGTTCCTGTCCAACTCGGGAGCCTTGAGGGCCTCGCGAGTAGACCAGAACACCAGCGGAAAAGAATGCCACCGGGCCAAGGCCAACTGGACTCTATTTCGGCGACCGCGATGACTCGCTAGAAAGTCCTGGAGTTCCCGTGGGGGGATGAGGGGAGAGTCGGTGGAGGGCACCAGGGTATCCATCGACTCGCTTGAGAACGAGTCGAGGTCATCCCCGGTGCTCACCACCGAAACTCCGTCCTCCTCCGGGTCGTCGCCTCCAGCTTCCAACCCCTCCCCCGTATTGAGTACGGGGGCTGGTCTGGAGCTGCCAGTAGGCTCCACCTCTACCTCGATCCCACCCCCAGGATCAAGGCCAGAGTGGTCCTCTCTGGTCTCCTCTAATAAGTCGGGGCCAGAGGGTGGCGGCGCTACGGACGCCCGCTCTCCTCCCGGCACCGGGTCGTCCGGGGAGCTCGAGACGAGCTCCTGATTTAAAACAATGACGCCCGGTGCTAGGTTCTGGGAGGGAGCGGGAAGGCCTTCCTCGCCACCACCACCCAATGACCCAGTTAAAATTTTTAAATTTTTTACAATATTAACATCGCAGTCCCCCGACGGGCCAGAGGATACCTCGGGGGTATCGAGTTGTTCTAAATTGGGCACCCCCACAAGGGAGGTGCCCTCAGAGACCCCCGAGGGGCCCTGTTCAGGGGACTGCAGCAGGTTGGTGGGGGGAGGGGTATGTGATTCCCCCAGAGGGCAGGTTGAGGTCTTATTGGGTGGCGGAGACACCACCACCTCATCATCAGGGGAGGGGACACACCCAACCTCTTCAGATTGGGCGTCGCCCTCCCCCTCCTCTTCCTTCTCGGAGGGGTGGCGTCTCTTCCGAGGGAGGCTGGGGGCTAGGGAGACCTCCATCTCTGGGGCCTCCTCCGCCTTGTCCAGCCTACCCGGACGCCCCGCCCTCTGGGGTTTGGGGTATTCCTTTTCCCCCGGCTCGGGGACACGAGTCTCGCCCCCGCTAGCCCCGGGGACCCGTGCAGGGACGACGCCGGGCCCAGCACACGGCGCCTCGGTACCTACGGGCCCGGGATCACGCGCGGAGACGACGCAGGGGCCGGATGGTACTTCTTCCCCCGAGCCGGTGTCTACAGGGGTCTGGGGATCCTTGGGGGTTTGGGGAGTCTCGGGGACCACCCCCAGGTTACGGGTCTTCCTCCGCGCCTTCTTATGACGCGGGGGCTCTCCCCCCGCCTCACCGGCAACCGAGATGGCAGTGACTGCCGGCGACGCCTCCCCTTGCGGAGAGGTAGATGGAGTAGTGGCGGGGGGAGGAGGGGCGGTGCCAGCCGCGGCCGCTTGAGTGGTGCTGGCGGCCTTGAGGACGGGGCAGTTCTTTCGGACGTGCCCCGCCTCCTTGCAAGCATGGCACCGCATGCCCTCCGCGGTCCAGAAGACCCGGTAGGCGGTCCCCTCATAATCTATTGAAAGGGCCCCCTCCAGGCACTCCTCCCGGGCCAAGCGGACAAATACCTGGCGCCGGAAAGAGTACACGTGGCGGAGGGCCGCGTCCTTGAGGCCGAGCGGGATCGGCGCCACCCCCGACCTGACCTCCCCCAGTTTACAAAGGTGGGGGAGGAGGAGCTCATTTGGGAGAAAGGGCGGGACGTTGGAAATCAAAAGCCTCTGGGCGGTGGCCTCAAGAGGGTCCACCGCCAGAAAGGTCCCGCCCACAGTGAGCCCCTTTTGTAGGGCGAGGTGCACCGCCCGCTCAGACCTCAAGAAAAATATGGCCTTCCCATACATTTTAGAGGCTGCGACTATGGCCGAGGGGCCGACGACCCCAGCCATAGCCTTTACGCAGGCCTCTATAGTCATTTCAGGGTGAGCATAGCTCTTTACCCCTAGGGCCCTCGTAAGGAGGCGGAACGGTGACAGGGCTGCGGGAGCAGCAGGAGCTGCAGAAGCAGCCACCCCCGCATAGGTCTTTTTAGAAGGCCCTGGCACCGGTGACAACACCACCTCCACGTTAGCCCTCGAGGGCCCGGCCACAGGTGATGGCAAAGTGGCCTTTGGGCCAGAGCCACACCCACCCTGGGAAGTATTGGCCATTTTACTGATGGTTTTTTTTTTTTTTTAATTAAATATATATATATTTTTTTAATAAATAAAGCTCCTTCCTGGGGGGGAAAAGGGGGAGAGAGGTTGGAATAACCTCCCCCCCTTTAATGCAGGAGAGGAGAGGAGGGAGAGAGGCAGAGGACAGGGAGGCACAGGAGGGAAAGGGGGGAAAACTCCAGGTGGGTGTCTCTTGGTCTGAAGCAAAAAAGATGGATGGTGGGTGGGGGCTTGTTGGCCTTCTGGTAGGGGGAGGTGATGGCTTCGGCCAATATAGGCCACCGGAAAAAGGCCGGGTTGTGTTGGGGGGGGGGTGGGGGGTGGCAGCAAAGATGGTTTATAACCACACACACACACACACACCCTCCCTCCTCTTCCCCCAAGCCCTCCGGATGGTCTTCTATCCTCCCCCTACAGTACACAGTTCTTTATAGCCCCCACCTGATAACAAAACACAAAGTCTAAACACCCACCTAGGATGTTGTGAATCCCAAAGTCAGGCCTCCTGGCCTTCCTGTCCTGCAGCAACCAAACAAAAGAAAGTTGTTTTCTTCTTCCTCCTCTCTCTCCTCTCTGGCCCCCCAGGAACAGCAGCAGCAGCAGGAACAGCAGCAGCAGCAGGAACAGCAGCAGCAGCAGCAGGAACAGCAGCAGCAGCAGCAGGAACAGCAGCAGCAGCAGCAGGAACAGCAGCAGCAGCAGCAGGAGCAGGAACAGCAGCAGCAGGAACAGCAGCAGCAGGAACAGCAGCAGCAGCAGGAACAGCAGCAGCAGCAGGAACAGCAGCAGCAGCAGGAGCAGGAACAGCAGCAGCAGCAGCAGGAACAGCAGCAGCAGGAACAGCAGCAGCAGCAGCAGGAGCAGCAGCAGCAGGAACAGCAGCAGCAGCAGCAGGAACAGCAGCAGCAGCAGCAGGAACAGCAGCAGCAGCAGCAGGAACAGCAGCAGCAGCAGCAGGAACAGCAGCAGGAACAGCAGCAGGAACAGCAGCAGCAGCAGCAGGAACAGCAGCAGCAGCAGCAGGAACAGCAGCAGCAGCAGCAGGAACAGCAGCAGCAGCAGCAGGAACAGCAGCAGCAGCAGCAGGAACAGCAGCAGCAGCAGCAGGAACAGCAGCAGCAGCAGCAGGAGCAGCAGCAGCAGCAGGAACAGCAGCAGCAGCAGCAGGAACAGCAGCAGCAGCAGCAGGAGCAGCAGCAGGAACAGCAGCAGCAGCAGGAACAGCAGCAGCAGCAGGAACAGCAGCAGCAGCAGGAACAGCAGCAGCAGCAGGAACAGCAGCAGCAGCAGGAACAGCAGCAGCAGCAGCAGGAACAGCAGCAGCAGCAGCAGGAACAGCAGCAGCAGCAGCAGGAACAGCAGCAGCAGCAGCAGGAACAGCAGCAGCAGCAGCAGGAACAGCAGCAGGAACAGCAGCAGCAGCAGGAACAGCAGCAGGAACAGCAGCAGGAACAGCAGCAGCAGCAGCAGCAGGAACAGCAGCAGCAGGAACAGCAGCAGCAGCAGCAGGAACAGCAGCAGCAGCAGCAGGAACAGCAGCAGCAGCAGCAGGAACACCTCCTCTCTCCTCTGGCTCCAGCTCCAAACTGAGCAACAACGAGCTCAACGAGATCGTTAAGATGTAAGTTGCTACAGCCTGGGCATGGGTGTTAATCACTTGTACTTAATGTTCCCCAGTGTAAATACACGCATAATCATGTCTTCTTGTTTATGGCTCCTTGTTAATGATGAGGTGTGTTTGTGTCATTCAGGTCCCTGTTCGGGTCCCTGCACAAAATGAAGTCAAAAGTCGCAGTCCAGGGATTCTCCTCTGTGAAGTACGTAACCCTCTATAAGAGCATAAGAAATAGGAACATGAGTAGACCATTCGGCCCCTTGGGCCTGCTCTGCCATTCAATAAGAGCATGGCTGATCTTCTTGTGTTTCAATTTCCACATTCCCATCAGTGATTGTCTCCTCCCAAAGTCAGAGCCCACCTTAGTGATGCCTGCACCTTGATGTTGATTGTGTTTACTGTAAGAATATCATGCCCTAGCGTTGTTGGGTCACATGGTGTTATGTATGATCTGAGCACCATCGAGGCGGGGCTGCCCCGCTGCTTCTTGTCTGTATTCTGGACAGATGAAGTTGTAATGCTGAAGAGGACAGGTGATTATGCATGTAAAAAGATCAAGTACTTTTGAGGTCCATGATCCCACTGCATTCCAGCAAGGTCTGTATGAGATGAGGCTCTACACAGGGCATGAGTGCATCACCAGGTTGTGCAGCATGCAGCAAGCCACGATGATGCATGACACACTCTGGGGTGGTACACCGCAGTGCTCCACCAGATCTGTTGAGGCATCAGAACCTCATTTTTAAGTTCCCAATTATCTGCTCCAGCAAAGTCTGGGTCATGGCATGAGCCTTGTTATACAGTTGCTCTGCTGCAGTCTGAGGCTGCTGCACGGGCATCATCAGCCACAAGGTAGCCCTTGCCCCTGAGGAGCTAACTCTGCAGCTTCTGTGGACCCTGGAAGATGTCAATGATATGAGACCTGCTGAGCATGTATGAGTCGTGGACGCTCCTGGGTATCATGCACAGACCTGCATGAACCATTTATTATGGTCGCAGACCAGCTGAACATTGAGTGAGTGGAAGCCCTTGTGGGTCACATACTGGGCTGCTTGTTGCTGTGGAGGCCTTAAAGCCACATGAGTGCAGCTGATGGCACCCTGCACCTGTGGGAAACTGCAAATCTCCACAAATCCCAGCCCTCTTGCTTCCTGGCTCACCTGATCTCAGTTGAAATTGAGAAAGTTTTGTGCCTTGGTGAAGATGGTGTCTGTGACCTCCTGGATACGTTTGTAGGTGGAAGCTTGCGAGATCCCACACAGGGCCCCAGTGGAGCCCTGGAAAGAGCCATTGAGCACGGTGGTAACTTACATGCCACTGGCAGTGGATGCCCTCCGAGTCCCCAAAGTGCTAAACCCTGTAGAAGGCGGCATCTGTGAGTAACCAGTGTTTGGCGACACTGGTTCTCACTCATCTGCGGTTGGGCAAGCGCCGTCTATATACCCTCGGTCTAACGAGGTGCCTAAGAATGATGGCTGTCTGTGGGTCTTCCTCTACATGCGGAGGAGGCCCTTCTACACCTTGATCTTGAGCGTTGTGCTCCTTCCTTTGCTGAGCCAGATGTCTCCATCACATTCTTCTCCTTCTCTCCTGCCTATAAGCCATGAGGCAGACAGCGAGATCACCAGGGTCCTGATGGTCTCCTCATTGCAGTACCAAAGAGAGAGACGTGAGGATCATCATATGTCTCCTAAGGACCTCTCTTGGTTAAGTCTCCAGCTCCGGAATGCCCCTTCACACAGGCCGGAGAGTCCTGCCACCACTTGGATGGCTAGTGCTTAGTTCGCTTGATGCCTGAACAAAACCCCATCAACCTGTGCCCCACACCACATGACCAAGTGGTGACAGCTTCGACCACTCAGCTCAGGTACAGGTATTATCCTAAGCTGCACTCCAAGGCTGTGCGGTTAGCTTGGACCATGAGGGTTACTGCCCAAAGCCTGAATAACTAAAAAGAAAGGGGTTCTGAGCACCTCCCGCAGTGACTGTTCCATGCCCACCTCTCGCAAGGGGATCCTCTAACTTGCCCACACGCCCAACTGTTCTGCAGCCCCATTAAACTATTTTGCAGTCTGTGCCCGAAGGGTTAAAAGTTTGGCAGTGCTCTCAGAAATTTGTGTTGTTTATCTGGGCATAATTGTTTCAGAAGCCAGACTACAAGCGTGTCAATGGAGCTGATGCTGAACGATCTCAGCTGTGGCAGAATGGGTCACAGTCTGAGGATATGGGGTCGGCCATTCAGGACTGAGATGAGGAGAAATGTTTTCACTCAGAGGCTGTGAAACTCTCTACCACAGAAGGCTGTGGAGGCCAAATAACTGAATATATTTAAGAAGGAAATAGATAGATTTCTAGACATTAAAGGTGTCAAGGGGTATGGGGAGAGTGCAGGAGTATGGCATTGAGATAGATGATCAACCATGATCATAATGAATGGTGGAGCAGGCTCGAAGGGCTGAATGACCTACTCCTGCTCCTATTTTCTATATTTCTATGCTCAATCTTGAAATGCTATTCCAAGTGCCTGGCCGATTTCGTGCCCCCACATGAGCTTGTTTACTTCCTTCAGTCTGTGCTGCCTTGCCCCCCTCCACCCCGACCTCATCCCGCACTGAAAATTTGCCCCAGGCTCCCCTTGGTGCTGCCTTGTCCCCCATCCCCCCAACCCCCTCCCCCCCCCCCATACTGGAGCCCTTGCCCCGGCACTGCACTGAAAGCCAGATGGGAAGAAGCTGCTTTGGTGACTAGCCTGTGACCTCCCTCTCCGAACCCCGAATCTGCGGTGCCGCTTCCTTGACTTTCTATGAGGGATCCTTGCGAGCGCTGCGCTAAGTTGTGTGCTGGGACCTTGTTCTAGTTGTGCTGTTAAATAATAGGCCTCACTCGAGCCCTCACTCTTTACATCCCCTCACCCACTCTCCATGCCCCATGTTGTGGGAGAGCTCCTTTTCTAAATGAGAAGGTAATGAGTGCTGAGTACTTAGACTGCAGAAGAAACTGTGGATGTTCCTGATTAGTGACCTTGATGGAGAGTGCACAACTATTTTACAGGACTAACAGTAACCTAAGAAGATTACAGGAGATAGAACTGCAGGGAGGAAAAGCAAATGGAACAGTGTGAAGCCTGTGTATGTGGATATGGATTGGGAAGCCCAAGTGGCTGGTTCCCTCATGTTCTTCAGTACAGGGAACCTGCCATGTCTGGCCTACTCATGGTCCCAATCCCATGTCATGTGGTGACTTAATGCTCAATACCTGAGCAAACAAAACCATTCAGTTCAGAGATAAAAATAGAAAGTGCTGGAAATTATCAGCAGATCTGGCAGCACATGTGGAGAGAGAAACAGAATTAACATTTCAAGTTGAAAATGACTCTTTACATTGGGGTGGGTCATAAATGTGGCCTTGAAAAATATCTGTGTTATGCACCTGTTAAAAGGAAATTCACTAAGGAAAATTTTCCCAATCCCTTTCAGAATAGTTGATATGTCTCTGATTGTTTGTAAATGTATTATCCTAGATTTCAAGGTTTGCGAGTAAATCCAGGTCTATGTAGGCTTATGCCCATTACACTGCAGCTTGGAAAGCTCTGAAAAATTTGCTCAACCAACCAGCCTAATTGTACTTCATTTGCTATGAAAATCTAATTTGTGCTCACAAATAACCATATGCAAATTACATTCTTAATAATTGTTTTTGTTGAAACACCTTGTATTTATTAATTTAATTATGGAATAGTTTCAGCACTGCAAAAATTCTGCTACCAGTAAGTTTTAATTTAGTATATAAAAAACTAATCAATTCAGATATTATCTTTAAACATAAGAACCTATTAATGGGATATGTATGGGATTAATGCGACGGATTTCTTCAATAGGCTTTAGTGGATGCTACCTTTCCACAGCTAATTAAACTGATTTGTGTAAATAATCTAATAGCAAAATAAAATCAAAACAATCAACAGCTATTCAAAAAGTCTGGCTATTAAAAAAACTTTGGGACTAAAAAGGAGGTGGGAAGGCTGCTTAGGGACGACATTCTAGTATTGGAAACATTAGACCATAAGAAATAGGAGCAGGAGTAGGCCATCCTGCTCACCGAGCCTATTTCACCATTCAATACGATCATGGCTGATCTGATTGTGGGCTAATTCTGATTTTCTGACTCCTCTCCACATAATCCTCGACTCTCTTGCTGTTCAAAAATCTGTCCAACTCAGCCTTGAATACGCTCAATGATCCAGCCTCCACTGTTCTCTGGGGTAGAGGATTCTAAAGACTAAAAACCCTCTGAGAGAAGAACATCCTCCTCATTTCCATTTTAAATGGGAGACCCCTTATTTTGAAACTGTGTCCCCTGGTTCTAGATTCCCCACAAGGGGTAACGTCCTTTCAGGATCTACCCTGTCAAGCATCCACGGAATCTTATATGTTTCACTAAGATCATCTTTCATTCTTCTAAAATCCAATAAGTGTAGGCCCAACCTGCTCAACCTTTCCTCATAAAGCAACCCCTTCATTCCAGGAATCAACCTAGTGAACCTTCTTTGAACTGCCGCCAATGCAAATATATTATTACAATCCCTATAGAGATTGATAACTTTTAAAAACATATTTAATTTCCCAGTGACTGACTGAAAGGATCACACAAAAAGATTTCAGGTTTTAAGATTCTTACTGTAACAAACTAAGAGCAACATTGACTAAACACTATTTTGTAGGCAATCTTTACTCTAAAGTACAGAAAAGTTTTCTCAATAAACTTTTAAAATGACTGAAAATCACCCGCCACGGTTATATTTTACACTGCCCCCTAAATAGATTCATTCTCCTGCAGCCAGTCCAAAGCCATTCTCTGCTCCCAATGGCTTGCTTCCCTCTTTCTCGGCTGAGTTTCACCTAATCCCAGAACTGACTTTGACAGTTAAAGTGGAGATTCTCTTTAGCCCAAATTAACATATCTTCTAGCCTCCTTTAAATCCTTACAAATTCGATCTCTTTACTCTGAGCATCAGCTCCCACCCATGTTCTGTGTGATGAACAGTAGTGATGAAATGGTCATCATTTTCTCTGCTTCAGGTGCAGAACTAGCTACCTCTGTCTCCTGCTTTCTGCCTCTCAGCTGGCTGCGTACTAACTTATGTCTGTAAGTTTCAGGAATACCTTAGGAATCCTGTAACCTGATACTACAATGGTTTTTCCCTTCCCAAAGCTCATCTCCATGGCAACATGAATCACATGGGTCTTATATCCATGTAGAAATACTAATTAGTTATCTTCTGGAACCCCAACTCCATTTTATCTTGGTATTAAACAAACGTCTAAAGTTAGGCATTTATAAAACCTGACATTCCTAACTTCTCCCTATGAGGCTTGGTGGTTAACATTACACTCACCCAGCAGACATGATCTTGCCACTGTCCACGGGTGTGAACATCTTACACCTTGTCAATGGGTTTCTTGACTTGGCCTTCTATTGTCCCCATATCAACCAAGTCACTTAGGCTTGTTATCGGGTAGAATTCAGAGCAGGCCACACAACCCCCTTCATTCCTTCCTTTTACCTTAAATGAAAGTGACAGAACCAAAACATAACAATCTTACAAACTACATATTTGTAATAATATTCCTCCTTAAATAAGGAGATGAAACTGCATGCAGTACTTGAGTGTGGTCTACAATGCCCTGTACAGTTGTAGCAATACTTCCTTACTTTTATACCCCATTCCCCTTGCTATATAGGCTAACATTTAATTTGTCTTCCCAATTACCTACTGTACCTGCATGTTAACTTTTTGTGATTCATGTACAAGGGCACAGTGAAAGTCAGTTCTGGGATTAGAGGAAGCTCAGCTGAGACAGAGGGAAGCAGGCCATTGGGAGCAGAGAATGGCTTTGGACTGGTTGCTGGAGAGTGAATCTATTTTGGGGACAGTGTAAAGTATAATCATGGTGGGCAATTTTCGGTCATTTTAAAAGTTCAATGAGGAAATCTTTCTGCATTTTAACGATTCCCTACAAAATAGTGTTTAGTCAATTCTGCTCAATCCTCTATCCATGCTAACATATATTACCCCCAATGCCATGAGCTCTTATCTTGTGTAGTAACCTTTCATGTGGCAATGGGTGAGGTTTCCTAAAAAATCCAAAAGCTACTTGGCCTTTTCACCTGCGAAAACTTTTATTCAATTATAATTTTAATAGCCTTAATAGGCCTGTTAATTGTCAGTGGGCATGCTGCCAACTCCCACGCATGCCTGCTAACTGAAATATCGCACAAGTGTGCGATGATGTCAGGGCGCTTGCCCAACATCATTGCACGTCATTTTATGCTCAATTGGGTCAGGTGCATGTGCAAATTTCTGCCCATAAATTTTGTTTTTGTTGCAATAGCCTGAGTATGCTTCACCTGTTTTTTATTGGTGCAGTGTACGCCAGTATGCACTGCTGGATCTGAGTGGCTCTAAACTTTATTACACAGGCACTGAGTGGACTTTGGGTTCAAATGGAGGGTCATTTCAGGCAGCCTGGATGAAGACGGCAGCCCTGCCATGAGGTGGAAGCAGATCTTTGGCAGCCTAGCTGAAGGAGTGTTGGATCAAGGCGTCCCTGGTGTGCCTGCATCCCTGAAGGATACAGAGGTCTGCCTCTACGGCCTCAGTGTCTTCTGACTCACTACTGGGTTCAACCTCTGTGGTCTGTGAAACTGTGTCAAGATCCTCTTCCTCCAGTGGGTCCCCCTTGCCAGATTGCAGCATGCAACCACTATCAGTGATAACCACTCTGGAGGGTATTGTAGTGCTCCCCCTCAATGGTCCAGACATCGGAAGTGCATCTTCAGAAGACCTATGGTCCTCTCTATCACCGCCCTTGTGGAGGCATGCCTCATTTTTTAACGATGCTCTGCCTCTGTTCTTGGGTGGCAGAGAGGCATCATAAGCCACCTTTTCAACGGATAGTCCTTGTCACCCAGCAGCCATCCATCCAGTCGGACTGGAGCACTTACTAACCTCGGCACCTGAGAGTGTCTGAGGATTTGAGCATCATGAGAGCTGCCAGGGTACTTTGCACAGACTTGCAGAATCTGCGTCTTGCGGTCACAAGCTATATGGACGTTCATCGAGTGGAATCCCTTCCTGTTGATGAAGGCACCCGGATGACCCGCTGATGCCTTGTTGGCCACATGTGTGCAGTCGATTGTGCCCTGGAGGCGGGGGAACCCAGCAATCACTGCAAACCCTCTGGCTCGCTCAGCCTGGCTGGCCTTGTCCGTACGTAAATAAATAAATGACATTACCTGCCTGAACAGAGCTTCTGTCACCAACTTGACGCAACTGTGGGCAGCTGATTGGGATGCTCCACAAAGATGCCCCACTGACCCCTGGAAAGTGCCGGAGGCATAGAAGTTGAGGTCCACTGTGACCTTCAGAGTCACTGGCATGGAGTGTCCACCCACACAGTCAGAGGTGATCTCGGGCCCAATCATATGACAAATGGAGGTCACTGTCTCCCTGGAGAGGCGGAGTCTCCTATGGTATTGTACCTTGGACATATTGAGGTAGCTGCATCACTGCCTGTAAACCCTGGCAGCAGGATAGTGGTGACTTCTGCGACCCCTTCCACCTTGGACTTCCTCTTGGCCATGCGCCCCTTGTGCCTGTGCCTCTCCTCCCTCAGGTTGCTCCCCTGAAGCTGCATTGGGCCACCTGACCTCCTCTCCCTTCTGCCCCTCTCTTCTTCCTCAGAGGAAGTGCCCCAGTGGAGGCCACAATCCCCATTACCATGGTTACAGAAGGCTGTCTGATACCTGGAAGGGTCCACACAGTACAAATCCTCCGGGGGCCTTGGAGACACCAATGTGTCCTGAAATAAAGCCTAGAAATGCTAAGAATGAAGCTCAGAACAGAGATGAAGCTGTCAAGTTCAAATAAGCAATCAGCAGCAAACTATCTCCAAAGCTCCTCACTACTCACAATGGCAATGCTCCTGTCTTTGGATGAGGTTTTGCAAAATGCGGGCTGCCCGATGAGCACAAAATCGCATGGGCAAAGTAAAATCAGGTTCAATTGGATTTTTGATGATCTTAAATGGCCTTTTAATTGATAGTGGGCGTGGCTCCGACACTTGTGTGTGCCCGCCGACCTGAAGATTGCACGTGTGCGGGATGACTTGGGACACTCGCCCAACATCTTCTCATGCTACTTTACACCTGATCGGGTCGGGTGCGCGCCCGCCCGCGAGGCGTAAAATTCTGCCCTCTAGAGTGGTGATATTGGGGGACTTCAATTGCCCAAGTAATAATTAGGATAGTGTTAGAGTAAAGGGTAAAGAGGGGGAGAAATTTATGAAATGTGTTGAGGTGATCTGTAAGTTCTCAGTGCAATAAGACAGAAGCCATTTCTGGATCTGGTGTTGGGGAATGAGGTGAGACAAGTGGACCAAGTGTCTGCGGGGGAACTCTTGGGTAAGATTAATCATTGTATCATTGTTGCATTGGGACAGTTCAGAGGAGGTTTACTAGATTAATACCTGGAATGAGTGGGTTGTCTTATGAGGAAAGGTTGGACAGGCTGGACTTGGACTGGAGTTTAGAAGAGCGAGGGGTGACTTGATTGAAGTATGTTTTTTATTTATTCATGGGATGTGGGCATCGCTGCCTAGGCCAGCATTTATTGCCCATCGCTAACTGCCCTCATTCAGGGGGCATTTAAGAGTCAACCACAGTGCTGAGATTCTGGAGTCACATGTAGGCCAGACCTAAAGGGACATTAGTGAACCAGATGGTTTTTGCGAAAACTGAAAATGGTTTCATGGTCATCATCATTCTTTTTAATTCCATATTTTTATTGAATTCAAATTTCACCATCTGCCATGATAGGATTCGAAGCTGGGTCCCCAGAGCATTACCCTGGATGGTCTTGACAAGGTGGACCTGGAAAGGATGTTTCCTCTTGTGCGTCAACTCATAGACTCACAGAGGTTTACAACACAGAAGGAGGCCATTTGGCCCATCGTAATTGCACCAGTCAACAAAGATCTGACTGCACTAATCCCATTTTCCAGCGCTTGGCCCAAAGTCCTGGAGGCTATGGCAACGCAAGTGAATATCTAAATACTTCTTAAATGTAATGAGAGTTTCTGACTCAACCACCCTTTCAGGCAGTGAGTTCCAGACTCTCACCACCCTCTGGGTGACAAAATTTCTCCTCAACTAGGGGCCACTGTTTTAAAATTAGGGGTCACCCTTAGAGGACAGAGATAAGGAGAATTTTTTTCTCTGAGGGTTGTGTGACTTTGGAAGTCTCTGCCTTAGAAGGCAGTGGAAGTGAGGTCACTGAATATTTTAAGGCAGAAGTAGATAGATTGTTGTTAGGCAAGGGAATCAACGGTTATTGGGGGTAGTTGGGAATGTAGAACTTGAAACACAAACAGATCGGCCATGATCTTATTGAATGGTGGAGCAGGCTCAAGGGGCCAAATGGCCTACTTCTGCTCCTACTTCATGTGTTTGTATGTTTGTATAAGTTTTAGGCCAGCAATGCAGAAATGCAAGGAATAATCTAAAGTAGAACGTTTAAATTGGAAGAGAACTGTAGCCAGTCTTTCAGCAAGAACACATTTAACTTAAATGGAGCTGACATTAAAGCAACTGTCCTGCAAACATCAGAAATGGACCAAGTTCTTTATCCCAGGAACCAAAGGGACTTTTAACTGACCTTTTAAAAGACAAGCTGGGAACTGAAAAGAAATTATTCAAACATAGCCAACATGAAGTGACTTGACGAATGTGTTAACCAAGAGATAGCTAATGCAATCAGACCACAGATTGTTATGTATTTGCCCAGATTCAAGTGACTGTTTTGATCATTGAATTCCTGTGGCTAAGCTGTAAATAGCACCTACAAGCAAACAGATGCAGTTGCAAATAGTCATTTGGTAGTACAGAACTTGAGTATTGCTGACAAAAGAGACATGCAATCAAAACTTTATGTCTTACCTCATCAGAACAACTTGCAAGAAATTACCAACAGTAAAGGGGAACAACAATTTATACTTCATGAGAAGAGAGTGCTGATTGATTGATTTATCACATTATCACTTAGCCACAAGATTAGGTTGGAGAAGCTGGGGCTGTTCTTGGAGCAAAGGAGACTGGGGGGAGATTTGATAGAATTAATAGTGGTATACAAGACAGGTTTGGATAAGGTAGACAAGGAAAAATTATTCCCATTAGTCAATGATACAAGGAGCAGTGGAGACAGATTTAAGATTTGAGCAAGGGGTGCAGAGGGAATGTGAGGAAGAGCTTTTTTACACAATAAGTGGTAATGGCCTGGAACTCACTGCCAGTGAAGGTGGTTGAAGCAGACGATTTTGAAAGGAAATTGGATCGGTACTTGAAGGAAATAAACTTGCAGGCTACAGAGATTGAGCCGGTGAATGGCACTGAATATAATGCTTTCCAAAGAACCAACATGGACTTGATGGGCCAAAAGTGCCTTCTTCTGTGCAATAAATGACTCTAAGCATTATGAGCTCAAAATTCTAATTGCAAGCAGAGGGCAGTTTGGGCAGAGTTATCTGATGAGCACCAGAATTTAGCACAGAACCAAGTCCCACCAGTATTCTGCCCATTTACTTGGGTAAGGGGGGAAGACGGTGAATCTTCCACCTGTCTACTTATAACAAAGGGGGTGGACAGGCGATTAGGCTCATTAGGAATCTTGTTGAACAAGGATTAAGCAGGATGATCGAATTTTCCAGTCGGCCTCTAGTTTCTCAACACGATGGGGCAGATCAACTGCCTGGAGGTAGGCACTCATTGGCAGGCTGGGACGCCAGCTCTCTTGGCTGGCCTTACAGGCTCTTCCTGCTTGCCTGAGTGAGGGTTACTGCCAAAGGCCACCCTATAGAGGGCGCACCCCCACCTTTCACAGCGGTGGCCTGGCTGATTTTTGTGTTTTTTTAATTAAAGTTTTTAAAAAGTAGCTGCAGGCGCCTTCTTGTTGAGGCACCTTCCTGGATATTTACCTTGTACTGATTGGCTCTCTAACTTCAAGACTCAACCTGCTGCGCTTGGATGGGGAACCTCTTTCCGTGCTAATTAAGGGCTCACCCATGTGTAAATCTTAATTTTAAACAGTTTTCCATTGGAGGCTGCTTTGGGACCTAAGAACAGCTCTTACTCCGGTTTGCCACTTGAGTGGGGAAAATTTAGCCCAATAACATCCTGCACTATTCGCTATACTGCTATCCTGGCAAATCTAAGTGCTCACTCATCCTACTTCTATCTGCTTTGAGAGAATACAATGAAATTGCCTCTCTTTACATATAGGGCCATTACACCTAGGCTGCACTGATGGACGACGTAATGGGAACTGTTCACTATGTTCCCACCTGGGACAATCAGCTGGGTAGAATTTTAATGTGACTGTGAACCTTTATGGCAACTGGCATCACTGTCCTCGCCCTGGTGTGAGGCTGCAGGTCCTTTTGAAGGAGGTGGAACAGCTCAGCGATCACCTCCTTGCTGAATCTGAGTTGCCTTAGGCATTGCCCCTGGGTGAGGTGGTGATATGAAAAGTGCTTTCTGAAAACTTATGGCGGTAGCTCTTTTGTGGAGAGCTCTCCTCCTTTTTCCCTCTTCACAGAGCTTCCTGAGGAAATGAAGCTCATAAACTAAGAGATGACCTTGGTGCAAAAGTGAAATTTAAATACATTTGCAATGACGGAAGTGTTGATAAAATGAATTCCATTCCAATAGCAGCAACATCATGCACCTTTAACTGAATACAATGTCCCAAGGCACATCAATAAACATCAATTTATAATTTGAGTAATGCTAATGCTGCTCTGGATTTTCTACATAAGCATATCACAATAGTAAATGCCAGTGCAGTAAAATAATAATTTAGTCAATTATTTAGCAAGATACAAATAGCTGAAGCGATGTTCCATAGCCCATATCTTGAATTGGTGCACTTTAATAAATCACATTTAGAATTGTCTTTATCAATTCCACCAAAGACAATGTAACAAAACTGTAGAGTATCATGCACACTAATCATAGTGGGGACTGTACTGCCTGAGAAAAATCAAAATCAGAAAATGTTAGTGCAGGAAAAGGAAGGTGGTAAGGAGAGATACTTGCAGATAGGAAAGACTCCACATATTTTGAAGAAGCTTCCTGTCTTTGACAAAGAAACAACCATCTCCAACTTTAGAGACATCCTTTGAGACTCCAACTCCTATAGTTGCTAAAGTGACACCATTGACTGTTTGGCTTCTGGGCGTTTCTAGATACCAGGGAGAGATTACAGTAACACTGATCAAGATGCCAAACACAAGAATATAAAATTCAGGAGGTGATTGATCCACTAATATTTTCATCCATATTTTCAGAGAAGAGTTGGCTAATCAGACATCAAGAATTTTATAGTAAATAAAGACAGAAAGTGCTGTAAATACTCAGTGGCCAGGGTTTTCCAGCGGTCGGGCGGGCTCGACAGGAATGATTGGGGGCGGTCGCAGAGCTGACCGCTGCCCGCGATTGGCTTCGCAACAGCGATTTCAAGCGAGCGGGCCAATTAAGGCTCGTCCTGCGTGGATCACGAGTGGTAGCGCTGACCTGTGCGGGCGGGGGGAGGAGGGAGAGTAGGGTCCAGCGCTCTTTCGTGCATGTGCGTGAAAGATCGTTTCAATCTCCCTGAGCCATGGAGCTGCCTCAGGGAGATTGAAGTGCTTTTTAAAAATATATATAAGGACATTAACAATTTAATGAAACATGTCCCCTCATGTGACTGTGTCACATGAGATGGGACGTGTTTTTATTTTCAAAATAAAGTTTTTATTTCATCAGTGTTAGCTTTAGGAAAACTCATCCCGCTTGTGGATGAGGGTTCCTAAAAAATGTAAACGCCGCTTGGCCTTTTCGTCTGCCCGCCAACCATAAGGTTGGATGGGCAGCGTAAAATTCAACTTAATTACTTAGTTAATGGCCTTAGTAGGCCTTTCAGTTCTTGGCAGGCGTGCAGCCGACTCTGGCGTGCACCCACCGAATGAAATATCGTGCGAGTTAGCGATGACGTCATCGCGCGTCATTTTATGTTCCGGCGTGTTGGGCGCGCACCCACACGCCAAATGTAAAATTCTGCCCAGTAGGTCTGGAAGCAACTCTAGGGACAGAAAGAGTTAATGGGCAGAATTTTGTAGAGGGGGACCGCCACCACAGCTACAAGCCTAAGGAGACGACCCTGGTTTGAAGGGCTCTGGACCTGGGGCCACATTTTGCTGGGAGAAACCAATTAGAGGCTGCTGGGGGCCGGCAGTCCATATTAATGACAATTCCCCCGCCGTTGCTGTGGGGCTGGCCATTGCCATTTGGGCCCCCTCTGTGGGCTATAGAGTGCCCAAGTGGAGGGTCCCCATTGCAGAACCCACTCAGAAGTTACCTGGGTTTACCAGTGGGTTTCCCCACATGACAGTGGGCCCCATGACTGGAAAAACCTATCAAAACTGTCCCTTAAAATTTCCAGCCAAAGTTTCAGGTTGATGACCTTTCCAGATTATCAAGTCATCGATCTGAACCATTAACTCTGTTTCACTCTCCAGAGATGCTGGTATTTCCTGCATTTTCTGTTTTTATTTCAGTTTTCCACCATCTGCAGTATTTTGCTTTTGTGTTATTGGTGCAAAATGTTTTATGCTATTTCTGGTATCCAGAGCATACCGGACATGGTTGACTGTACCCGTTTGGAATTGTAGGTGTCATTGATCAGCGTGAGGAGTACATCTGCTATAATGTCCTAAATAAGCACAATGTTTGTGATACTCAGGGAATTTTCTCCACTTGGGGCATTCAATAAATTGTAAAGTATAGCTTCAATATCTATGTAGACCTACTAAAATGACTCCTTTCATTAAATTAGTTAAATGTAAGCTGGCCAAACCTTCATATGATGCAAAATTAGAAGGGATAATTGAAGCTAAAGATGTCGAATAACAGAAGATAAAATTTAATCTGCCAAGTTCCTTACAGATGAGACTGTTCTTGTTCATATTTGATGACTATGCACACACATGTACAAGTCTCTCTGGTTTCCAGTGATTATTTTTTCACGTGCTTGAACATCTATTTTTAATATCATGCTGTTTCCTGAATACCTAGACTATGTGTTTGAGTGAACAGGCTGCATCCCCATAACAACAAATTGTAACAGTAACTGCTTTTGTATCTAAGGGAAACTGAGTTGAGCATGGGTTTCAAAATGTAGTGGACAGTTGAGCTTTTTGTTTTACAAATCACGTTTAGATAATAATGCCAATAGGATTTGCATTCTTTTTTAACCAATGAATCATTGTGTTAAATGTCTGAGATGGCAATCACAATAATATGTGAGTCCATATGGGCTCCCTTATTAACTGTTTTATTTCCTTAATGTGCTCAAAGATGGATTCCCTTCTTTCAGTTCATTACTACAGAGTGTTTGCCTGCTGCCTTCCTGATCAGGCACATCTTTATTAGATTTTATTTAGTCAATGTTTGATTCCTTTTGCTGATGAAAATAATACTGCCTCAGCCAACAACTGACATTCATCTGGTGCCATGGAAGGGTAGCCTCAGTAAGTATTGCTGCATATTTAAAACATTGCTGGTATAGTCAAATTTTAAAAAGGGGACGAATGTAATCAACATCTTTCCAAAATAGATCTTTTTCAGAAGGAAACTTGATTTTAACCTTCAGAATCTGTCTAGATCTAGACTGTTGATATGCTGGACTTAGGCTACATATAATTATATACAGCACAGGAAAAAGTCCATGCAAATTTCTTAAAGTTCCTGAAGTCTGCAGGGATTGACATGGCAAATGCTGTAGGACTTTGTCCTGTCTTCAAGAATTTTGCACAAACCACTTGCTCCCGAAAATAGGGCAGAAGGGCTCTCAGTAAAAAGCCATATCTGCCCAGTGTTCAGAGAACACTTCTCCCACCTGAAACTCAGTGAGGAACCATGTAGCACACAGGGGGAGGTGATAGTGTAGTGGCTTTGTCACTGGACTAGTAAGCCAGATAACCCAGGGTAATGCTCTGGGGACCTGGGTTCAAATCTTGTCACAGCAGATGGAATTTGAATTTAATAAAAATCTGGAATTAAAAACCATTGTCAATGGTAAAAAACCCATCCGATTCACTAATCTCCTTTAGGGAAGGAAATCTGTTGTCCAGCCAACATGTGACTGCAGACCCACAGCAATGTGGCTGACTCTTAAATGCTGGAACTCCCTTCCTAACAGCACTGTTATCCAAAAGCAGCAAGCTTTTGTGGGTTTAAATAAAGAGGATTATTTATTCACCCTGAAAGTTAAATGCTACCTCAATCACACAAACACACACACACACATACTCAAGAAAAAATACAATTAGAGAGGCTAACACACTTTTACAAGTTTTAAACAAACGAATAGGTCATAGTTCATATGTTTGGCTCACCTGATGAAGAAAGCAGCCGTGGGACTGTTGAAGAAGGCATTTTCACTCCTGGAGGATTAGTCTAGGTAGATTCAAATAGCTGAAGTTGTATGTCAGAGTTGTTGCAGGATTCTTCAAAGAGATGGATTTTTCCAACAGGTTTCAAAGTTGGTTACTTGTGATTTGCTTACCAGGAGGTCAAGTTTCTGTACAGGTGGACTTGGAATTGGAGCCAGGCTGGGAGACTTTAAAGATGTAGCAATCTCTGGGTTTAAAAGGCATGGGTCTATTGCTATTTCTTGATGCTGATGCCCTGAAGCTGGAGACCTTTGTGTAGATTGACTTGGTTTCTCTTTGATTCCTGGGACAAAATAATTTATGATCTGAAGTCAGTTTCGGTCATGTGGCAAATGTTTTGGGCCTTCCATTGCCCACATAAAGGGCTGGAGCAAGGTGATTGATATGCAATAAGGGAGTAATTGATAGCTCATCGACATAACAGCCACGTTGAGCTGACTGGAAGGCTTTTTTGATATTCTATCCTCACAGCTCTGATGAGTCTGGTGGCCAAATTTGCTAAGCCCCATCCATTAGAGTATTCACTTTCCACATGGGAAACCCATTTTCATTTAAGAACTTTCCAGGGACATTTTCAGACATGAGTTAACCCTTTGTCTTTGCAGAAATTGCAGAAGTCACCAGATGTTTGGCAGCCATCTTAGTCACCTGTCCATTTTTAAATAAAAGACAACTCCAGAAAATTATATACTGAGAACAGTCCATGCTTAAAGTTAAGAATAGGACATGCATCAGAATATCATTATCAGGCCAGTCGTCCAGCTGTTCTGCAGTTCACTAAAATACTCATGACTTTGCAGTCTGTGCCGGATGGGGGGTGTTGTCGGGGTCGGGGGTGGGGGGGGGGGCGGGGGAGGGGGGTGGTGGGATGGAGGTTGGGGGGGTGGGGTGAAAATCTTTGGAGCACTTAGTGGCACTTTGATGCCTTTCCACGGCTTGAATGGGCAGATAAACTAGAAGCCTGACTCCAACCATATCCATGTGGCTGCACCTGAACTGTCTGAGTTGCAAAGGAATGGTCACTTCATACAGGTTTCCCTAATGTGTGGTCACTTCCCTCACCCATGCTACCGCCATCCTGAATGCTTGTGTGCTATATTCAACAGCAGGCCATTGGGCCTCCCCATCATAAGTCACCTCAATGGCAGGGCTGCCCTTAACCACGACTCCCCAGCACCCCTCAAGCTTGAAGTCCAACAGGTGACCCTGGCAAGTGCTGCACAATGTTATTGTGTACTCACCTCCGAGTTGTCCTCAAAGTGCAGGCCACCAGATGCACGTCACTTATGTGTTGTTTTGAAACAAGTTGGCGTGCTTTCCTGCTAGTGTGGCTGGATGACCAGCGAGTGGGGATGATTCCCATGGGCTCGCCTGATAATAATATTCTGATGTATGACAATGAGCTCCCCGACATCCGATGGTGGGAAACATGCTCTGCTGTCGGCAGGCTGAGCAGACGATCGCGAATTGGTTTCATGCCGTTGTAAAACCAATCACGCCATATTGTCCACTCATGCCACCAATCACGCCCAATGCCGGCAGGCACGGAAAATTCCACCCCATAGCTCTGTAGTTGTTTAAACATCCTGAATTTGGATAGTAGGTCAACTGTATCCTAATTAACACTGGGGAATTTTGTGGGCATTTTGACAATGTCCCTTCGACCTTCCTTCTTCTACGGTACCTGGAATGAGTTCCACTGTAGCCACTTTTGCACACTCTTCTGAAGATCCACCCATTATTGTGGCAACCTTTTCTGCCCTGATTTTTATGCCTTTTTTTTTGTTTGGCTCTCCCTTGCTTGCCATTAACCCAAACCACACCCTGGTCACTCACTTTCTCGACTGAACTAACCCAATGCTGGTCCTCTGTACACGCTGTCCTACTCATTGACTGACAGGCTATGTGCTGCAATCTCACCACAGGAGATCCATCTGCTTACCAGCACTTTATCTGAGCACCATCCCAGTACTACGTCTTCATAGCTTTTCTGTGCAGTCACAATGTTGCGGTTTCAACACTCTCCAATGATGAGACTCCATTCTGGTCTGACCAGAATGCCAAGGGTCATCTCATTCCTCGTAGCATGATCTAAGTCTGTTCACCATGTGTAACCTGTACCTAATCATGCTGCCACACTGTTTGACCACTGCTGAGCAACCATATCTTTTTGTTGTAATGACATAAAAGCACCAATCATTTATAAGGGATTAGGTAAACATGTGTATTCATTTATTTAGACGAGGCACATGAGAGCAAAGATACATGGATAGAAAGTTTGATGACATCAGAGCTGCGGTTTGTTCTACTCAAAGACAAAAGTGAAACTGAGACTGGGTCGCATGACGCACTTCCCTTCTGGTGAGATTCACTAGGCTGATTCCTGGGATGAAGGGGTTGACTTATCAAGAACGGCTAAACAGGTTAGGCCTTTATTCATTAGAGTTTAGAAGAATAAAGGGTGATCTTGTTGAAACGTACAAGATTCTGAGGGGGCTTGACATGGTAGGTGTTGAGAAGATTCCATTAGTGGGGGATTCTTGAACTAGGGGACATAGTTACAGAATAAGGGGACACTCATTTAAAACTAAGTTGCGATGGAATTTCTTCTCTCAGAGGGTAATTAATGTCTGGAATTCTCTACCTCAGAGACTTGTGGAGGCTAGATCACAGAAAGTATTTAAAGAGGAGGTAGATAGATTTTTGAAATATCGGGGAGCTGAGGGCTATGAGGAGCTGGCACAAAAGAGGAGTTGAGGCCTGGGGCAGAACAGCCATCTTATTGAATGGTGGGGCAGGCTTGAGGGGCCAAATGGCCTACTCCTGCTCCTATTTCTTATGTTCTTACATGGATATTATTTCTTTCTGGTGGTTCTGTCAGTTTTTTCTACTGGTGTTATGTTAGGTCTAATATAAGTGCAGCTACTCCACTTACCCTTACTCCATCTCCATCTTTCCTAAATATGCTATACCCTGTAATACTTAATTCCCAGTTCTGATTTTTTCCATAACCATGACTCAGTAATCCCTACTAGACCTGGTTCCTCACAATGAATTATTGCCATCAGTTTCTCTGTTTTATTACAGACAGATTAAGAGAACTCCAGTTGGTCACCTGCAGCAATCACCCAGATTGGGGTTTTGTACTAAATCCTCCAGGGAACCACTAAGCTGCAGCTTGTCAGGAGGAGTTTTGAAATACTGACAAAGCTGTTTCTATTTTCTGCCTCTCAAGCTTCTTAACTTCCTACTGTTTTCACTCTGATAACTTAAACAAGAATCCTGATTGGCAGTGTCCTCCGAATTGATGAGAATACTGACAATCTGCATAGATCCAGAAGAGGAAGGGACTATAACCTTAATATTGTGCCTTCTGCTCTGTCATTCAGTCAATGAAGATGGGGAATAAATGAGAGTTATAAAAATATTGTGCAACTTGCTGCCCATATTTCCATTTAAATATATTTATTCCTCCTATTCGAAATGCTTTACTGATAGCCATTAAAAGTCAAAGCAGGTTTTGAAATCATCCATGGAACAAAAGATTTAATGAATATGTTTTCTGGCCACTCTGGCACTTAATTCATCTGATTCATAAGAGAATACATTACAGCCACAGGGAATGACATTTTTATTCAAACCATGCGAGTTTGATAGATATGGCAGATCATTCACAGCTTATTGAGAAGTGTTAGATTTTTTTTGAGAAGAATTTTTTCTCCGATTGTTTCAGAATTAAGCAAACAATATTGTTTCACAATTGTTCCTTTATTAATCTGGAAGGCTGCTAATATTCTAATAACATTTAAATTACCATGGATTGATGACAGAGAAGAAAGTTAAACAATAAAATGATTGTAAAAAAAATTCACCCGTGACTAAATTAGAGGGATGTGCACAGGAAGACTTCAAACAAAGAGGAAAATCAAATGCTTTTCTGGCCGACTAGATACTCCAGTTCAGGAATGTGGTTTAATATTTCTATTAGAAAAACTGATTGCAGAAGCATGGAATTCAAAACAGAAATAAAGAAAAAGTTACGATTAATCCATTCTGCTGTAGTTACTGCAGCCCATGTGTATTTGAACTATTTTTATTTTTTCTATTATTCGTTCATGGGATGTGAGCTTCACTGGCTGGACCAGCATTTGTTGCCCATCCCTAACTGCCCTTCTGGGGGTAGTGGTGAGCCACCTTCTTGAACTGCAGCAGTCCATGTGGTGTAGGTACACCCCTGGTGCTGTTACAAAGGGAGTTCCAGAGTTTTGACCCAAAAATGACAGAGAAGGAACAGCAATATGTTTCCAAGTCAGGATGCTGAGTGACTTGGAGGGAAGCTTGTAGGTAGTGGAGTTCCTATATGCCTGCTGTCATTGTCCAACCAGCTGGTAGAGGTTGTGGGTTTGGAAGATGTTGTCGAAAGAGCCTTGGCTAGTTGCTGCAGTGCTTCTTAAATATGATATACATTGCTGCCACGCTGTGCCTGTTGTGGAGGGAGTAAATGTTTAAGGTGATGGATAGGGTGCCAATCATGTGGGCTGTTTTGTCCTGGATGGTGTCGAGCTCCTTGAGTGTTGTTGAAGCTGCACACATTCAGGTGAGTATTCCATCGCAGTCCTGGGCCTGAATCTTGCGCTCGTTGGGCGCACGCAATTGGCGGGTCTGGAAGCGGACGCAAAATGTGCTTCCAGCTGCAATCGGCCCCCAAACACATTTTAACCCTGGCTGGCCAATTAATAGGCAGTCAGCGTGAAACGCGCACTGAGAAAGGTTCGGCACTGCCAGTGGGGGATAGTGAGGGGAAGAGGGCAGGCGCTGAGAAAAGTGAGGGTGTGTGTGGGTATTTCTAGCGAGCTCCCTGAAGGCAGACAGCTGCTGCGGAGCTGCCTCAGGGAGCTGCAGACCTAGACAGATTAAATGAGAAGAAAAAAATGCAGCAAACTGTGTCTATGCAGCACATTCAAGCACCTGACAGCAAAACTCAAAAAACATCAGTCCCCAGGTACCTTTTTTTATTATATTTCACCCCAGACATTTCATCCCGCCCTGGATCGAGGTTGTAGCAAAAACATGAAGCTCGCCAGGCCAATTGCCAGTCCTCCAAGCCTAAAAGTGGACGGCTAATGTAAAATCGCAGTCAATAGGCTTTTTAATGACCTTAATTGGCCCTTTATTGTTGGTGCGTGCGGCTCCCGCGCACGGCCGCCAATGTCAATATTACACACGTGTGTGATAACGTCAGGACGCAGGCCCAATGTCAGACGCACAATTTTGCATGCATTTGGGTCAGGCACGTGTCCGACCTCGGAACACAAAATTCAGGCCCTGATTTCTGCCTTGCTGATGGTGGTCAGGCCTTGGGAAGTCAGGAAGTGAGTTACTTGTCATAGAATTCCCAAGCCTCTGACCTGCTCTTTTAGTCACAGTATTCATATGGCTGGTCCAGATATGTTTCTGGTTAATAGTAACCCCCAGGGTATTAATAGTGGTGGATTCAGCAATGGAATGCAATTGAGTGGAGATGGTTAGATTCTCTCTTGCTGAAGATGGTCATTACCTGGCACTTGTATGGCACAAGTGTTACTTGCCACTTACCAGCTCAACCCTGAATGTTGAGTGTCTTTGCTGCATGCAGATTGTGGGCTGATAGGTTGTGGATGGTACTGAACACTGTGTAATCATCAGGAAACATCACCACGTCTGACCTTCTGCTAGAAGAGAGGCATTATGCTACTGAAGATAGTTGGGCCTATGACACTACCCTGAGAAACTCCTGCGGTGATATCCTGGGGCTGAAATGACTGACTTCCAACAAACAGTGGAGAATTTTCTCCTGATTCCAATAAATTTCAATTTTGCTGGTCTCTTTGATGCCACATTCAGTTAAATACTGCCAATGCCATGGGTGGTCACTCTCACCTCCCCCCAGGGGCAGGATTTTCCTGTCGTCAGGTGGGCAGGCCTGGGAGCGGCCGCGAAATAGACCACAGCCGCTCCGACCGGGATTTCATGCGGGTACGGGGTTCTGTCGGCCGTCGGGTCCAATAGCAACCTGGTGGCCGCCTTAAAAGCAACCCATCAGGCCCTGGAAGGCTGCCACAGAGGATGTCTCCTGAACCTTCCCTATGAACCAGAGTGTGGCTGGATACAGCAGGCGGGAGGGCAGGTCGGGTGAGCACTAAGCCCCCTACTTTTCTGATAAGTGTCTCCTGGAGGAGGTGGCTACCAGGAGGGGCATCCTTGTCCCCAGAGATGGGAGGAGGAGGCCACCGTACCTCACCAAGAGGGCATGAGAGGAGGTAGCAGCGCTGGCCAGCAGCAGTGACGTGGTGCGGTGCTCCTGGGTGCAGTGCCGTAAGCACTTCAATGACCTGCTGTGCTCAGGAATGGTGGGTACCATGTTGGCGTGGGTCAGTGTGCAGATGTATTAAGGTCTGGCTGTCCTCCTGTGGAGCTCAAGGATGCTGGAGTCTGAGCGCCAACTGTCAATCGCACTGGAGCTAGCCAAGGGGGTGAGCCCTGGCTGCTGGACTGAGTGCCTTGTGGCTCGAGGGCCACGACTTGGATATGCCCTGCGAGGTGCTCCCCAACTAGGGTTGGCCAGGCTGCAATGGCGCTGCAGGTACAGAGTGGACTAATCAATGCTCCAGGAGAAGACGGCCCACAACAAAATAGAAAAGCTGCGGACCGGCCGAGGCCCCACTAGCCTCCTAATCCTCTTGAGATATGAGCAAAACCCCCTGGAGCTTAAGAGCCAGCACGCCCCACGTGCAACTAGTGTGGAGAGGCAGGAGTGCCAGACGAAGGTAAGAGTGCGGTGCACAGAGGTGAGACTTTCGGCTTGTGCAACCATCCTAGTGTAGTCTCTTCATTGATGTGAGCCTCAAACCTGGATTCCACATTGATCATTGGAAGATGATGGCACCATGATGCAGATCTCCATTGTCTCACCAGGGTGCCTGGCATGCACAGTGACAGTGTGATGTCTTTAACTAATGACATGTCCTTCTTCTCCCTTTTAGGCTCACCAGCAGGTGTTCGCTCTCCCGACCTCAAAGGACAACCCTTGACACAGGAGGACCACCGGTTGTCATTTGCACCTATGTCGCACCCTGTCTCTGAAGCAGGCACTAGCGCAGATATCAACACCTTGGTGGGCATTAGAGCGGAGGTTAGTATCTTGGTGCACATTGGTGAGGGCACTTCATAATCGCTTCAGGAGCAGGCAGAGGCAGAGAGTGCCCAGGGTGCTGGCAATCGGAGGACTGCTGGGGACCATGACGATGCTTAGTCGAAGGCAGATGATGTGCCTCTGCAGTCATCCATTAGGTGGCAGATGCTGGATGTGCAATGAGATGTGCTGGAGGATCTGGCGGAGATCCATGAGGGTATACGTGAAATGGTCTTCGTTATGGAGGAGTCCATGCGGAGCATGAGCACTGCATTGACCATCATGGTCGACCACACTGCTTCTTCCATTGAGAGAGTGGCGACTCTCAGGGAGAGGCAAATCCAGGACAGAGGGAAGGGTTCCTGGGGTTGCACTCGGACTTGCAAGCCCTCTTACAGGCACTGACCTCAGGTGGTCAGAGTCAGTGTGGGAGATGGATGAGGCATCCAGTATCCCAGTCAAGTGCCTGTCCAGCAATGGTAAGCAGGGAGGTCCAGAGTGACCTCACGTTGGTGTGTGAGCTGCCTGACATCTCTACGGGCTCCACCTAGAGCACTCTGGATGACGGCAGCAGCTCCTCTGCCCTTCTGCCAGTGTCCTTGGCATCTGATGAGGCTGCAGCGACTGGGGAAATACCAGCCATGGCACTGGCCGCTCCCTCCCAGGTGGGGTCAGCGCAGGGTCCACTGGCCAGAGGACGACCGCCAAGGACATCAAGGCCAACAGGACAGCAGTGTCAGCAAGCTGTCTCCAATGCCGGTGCTAACGAAAGAGGAGCACCTAGATGTAGCACTCACAAACGTAAGTTAAAGGCACCATGAGCACAAGAGGGACAAGTCACTGGTGATTTTATGTTCATTTTTGTTTATTTTATATGTATAGATCTGATGTTGAATACCAGAATTTTTTCTGTTAAGATTTTTGAACTTTCAGAATAATGTTTTTGTCATCATTGCCTGAGTATGCTTTACCATTTTATTTCATTGTTTCGGGGAATGCCAGTATGTAATGCTGAACGCAGGTGGCCCTGACCTTTATTGCACAGTTACTGAGTGTTCTTTGTATTCAAATGAAAGGGTCCTTTCAGACATCCGGGATGGAGGCAGCAGCCCTGGCATGTGTTTGAAGCTGATCTTTGGTAGCCAAGCTGAAGGAGCATTGGATCAAGGTGTCCCTGCCTCCCTGCAGGTTACTGAGGCCTGCCTCCACACCCTCAGCATTCTCCTCACCGTGCTCCTCTTCAGACTCACCAATGGACTCACCATCTGTAGCCTGTGCAGCTGTGTCAAGATCCTCTTCCTCCTGTGGGTCCCCCCTTGCCAGATCCAGATTGTGGAGAGCGCATCATGAACCACCATCAGTGAAACCTACCCTGGGGGGTATTGTAGTGCTCTCCCTTAATGGTCCTGCCATTGGAAGTGCATCTCGAGGAGACCAATGGTCCTCTCTACCACCGCCCTTGTGGAGGCATGACTCATATTGTAACAATTCTCTGCCTTCGTTCTTGGGTGATGGAGAGGTGTCATGAGCCACCTCTTCAAGGGAAGAGATAGCCCTTGTCACCCAGCAGCCATCCATCCAGTCAGGCTGGAGCACTGAAGAGCCCTGACACCTGGGAGTGTCTCAGGTTGTAAGCGTCATGGGAGTTGACTTGAGTACGTTAACACTGAAGCAAAAGGAAAAGGCAAATTACCGGACATCTGGAACAAGAACACAAAAGAGGGAACACAGTATCTAAGGAATAAACGGTCGACATTTTGGATGGGTGGCTCTCATCAGCACAAGGTGGCCAATCTTATTGAAGCAAAGCTTGCATTTCTCTTGTATTTTCTGAGAATGTCAACCCAGCTGCTATATTTTTTAGCAAAATAAAATCCATGTCCATTAGTGCAGTCATTACATATTCATTGGCTACACATACAGGCGTAATCAAAGATAGAATGAATAGTTAGAATTTTAAATTGAAATGAATAAATTATAAATTTATGAATAGATTATTTTTAGAAGCATTGATAATATTTCCTGTTTATCAAGGTGCCGAACCTAAATACTGGAAAAGGATTCCCTGCAAATTTACACCTCAGGTCATCATCAGAGACTCTGATCATATAGGATGTGGTGCAGTTGGAAAGTGAAGTTCTTTTGCACTGCTCATCATTGTTCTTCAACCTTAATCTCAAATCATCCTTACAGCAGCTTGGCACCTCCGTCTCTCAGATAAATCAACCTTGTAGCCTTTCTGAATAAAATTACCTGCCTGTGTGCTCATGAGAAAGGGAGGGATCTCTTTTGATTGCTATAGACTACGTAGAAACTAATTGCAGAGGTGTAAAAACATTCAGGTGCACAGTGCAAAGAGATAAACATTGTCTTCTCCTTAAAGTGTTACTGAAGCCAATTGAACATGCTAGCAGATATTCTGAAGGAAATGTTCCCTCCTCCACTCCACAATTACCTCAAGCTTGAGGAACAGAACCACATCCTTCAGTTAGGCAATTTACAGCCTTCTGATTCAACACTGAGTTCAACAATTTCAGGCCATAACCTCTGCTCCCATTTTGTTTTCTTTTTCCGCAGATTTTGGTTTTACTCTCATTTTCCTCTTGTTTTTGATTTTGGACAGCAGTCGTTTTTTCTGCCATTTCCAACTCCTCTAAACATATCTTTTGCTTCTTTACTTGTTCCTTTCTTTTTCTATTCACTCTTGCGATGTGGGCATTACTGGCAAGGCCAGCTTTTATTGCTCTACCCTAATTGCCCTTGAGAAGCTGTTTGAGAGCTGCCATCTTCAACCGCTGCAGTCCATGTGGTGTAGGTACATCCACAGTGCTGTTAGGGAAGGAGCTGCAGGATCTTGACCCAGTGACTGTGAAGGAACAGTGATACAGTTCCAAGACAGGATGGTGTGTGACTTGGAGGGGAACTGGTGTTCCCATGCATCTGCTGCACTTGTATTTCTCAGTGGTTGATGTACCACTCCCTTTGGCTTTGCACCCCCAACTCTCTTCTCATTTAATTTCTCCTGTCTTCCCCCCCGTCACAGATCTTTTTTTTTTGTTCATGTTCTCTACTTGCTTAAAACCTATTACATTTCTAATTTTTCCCGGTTCTGATGAAAGGTCATTGGCCTGAAACATTGGGCAGAATTTTGCTGTTGGTGAGCAGGGGGTGGGGCCCACTCGCTGACGCTTAAAATGACGCGGGATGACGTTGGGCGGAACCTCCAACATAATCCCACCCCATTTAAATTTTCAGGGAGGCAGCAAAATCAGCTAAATCAATTGAGACCATTGACAGGATCATTTAAACAATTAAAGGACCTGCCCATCCAAACTTAAGGTTGGCGGGTCGGCCAGGAGCCCCGGCGGCAAATAGAGAAAACATGAAACCTTATCCAGTGGCGGGATGAGGTTTCATGCAGGGTGTTAAAATTTTTTAATAAAGTTAATCTGTAAATTATGAACATGTCCCTGAGGGGGACATGTTAGGGATTTTTTTTTTTCTATTTTTAATATTGTTCAAAGTGGAAGCAATCTCCCTGAGGCAGCACCTAGCCTCAGGGAGATGTGTGCTATTTCGTGTGCATGCGTGAAAGAGTGCACTCTCGATTTCAAAGATTCCACCCCCCCCCCCCGCCCGCACAGGGAACGCATAGCGCTTCCTGCTGGACGTCACGCTCGGTGGGCCTTAATTGGCCCACCCACGTAAAATGGCAGTGGGCCCGCTTCTCTGGCAGGGATCGGCTCCCCGCTCGCCGGAGATTGGGTCGGGCCCGCCCGCCCGACAGGCAGAAAATTCTGCCCATTAACTCTGCTCCTCTCTCCACAAATGCTGCCTGACCTGCTGAGCATTTCCAGCATTTTCTGTTTTTATTTACTATTATTGAACATGCAATCAAATGCACCAAATGTATAATGGCAGAATAGTGATGTTGGATCATTGATTACTTGGGTCAAATGAATGAAAGAGCTGTCTAGCACTTGGCGAGAATGTCCTCCATCAGAATATGCAACAGCTTTGCAACTACTTTCATTTAGTTATTGATTATGATTATCGGTCCAAGTCCTTTGTGACTGAATATTTACTGAAATCAAGGAGAAGGAATCCTCTTTTCAAATAATCTTATAAAAATAATTATCCCTATAATTAAACCGTAAGGGAAATTTTTTGACTGGTCGATAAATCTAGGAAATTTGGTGATGTGCAAATTCATGGTGCACCTACTATTATCTTACGATGTGCAATTTTCCAGTCAGGTTTCGCGTCCACGTATGTTCCCTTTACACATTTTGGATGAGTGCTGTAATTTAATACTAAAACAAGCCTGTATGGAAAAGAGAGTAAACTTGATTTTCCATTGTTTAGGTTAAGATGGTATTGTGGACTTAGCCTGCCATTCACTATGGGAATGAAGAGAAGCAATACATGGGGCAGAATTTTGCCCTGGGCATGCGGGATCGGTGGGAGCGGTCGGGAAGCCGGCCGCCGCCCGCGATCGGCAGTGCTCCAAGATTTTACGTGGGCGGGACAATTTAAGGCCCATCAGCATGATATGTGGCCTGGAATGTGTGCGAAGGGGCGGGCGAGGGCGGGGACATGATATCCGCTGGGTCCAATGGTGACCCGGCCGCCAATTCAAGTGCGGCCTCAGAAGCACCTGGAAGGCTGCCACCGAAGGACGCAGAAGTGTTGCGAATGGAAACTGTTGCAGGTGGACACGGCAGGCGGGAGGGCAGGCCGTGGGGCAGTTGGCTCCACGTTTCTCAGATGAGTGCCCCGCAGCCCTCCTGGAGGATATGGCAGCCAGGAGAGAAACCCTTGTTCCCAGGGAAGGGAGGAGGAGGCCCCCCCACCTCACCAAAAAGGCCAGGGAAGAGGTGGCATCCAGGTTCAGCAGCCCTGACATGGTGAGGTGCACATGGGTCCAGTGACAAAGGTGCTTTAATGATCTGCTGCGATCGGGAAGGGTGAGTACCGTGTTGGCATGGGTCACTTTGCAGAGCAGTTAAGAGCTGCCCATCCCCCCGTGGACCTCTGTGTGAGTGGCAAATGTCAATGAGGCAGGATCTGGGCAAGGTGTTGGGCCCTGGCTGCTTGGACTGAGTGCATTGTGGCTCCAGGGTCACGAATCGGCTGAGATCTGTGAGGTGTTCCTCAGGTGGGGTTGGCCAGGCTGCAATGGTGCTGCAGGTACAGAGTGGACTAATAGATGCTCCTCTGCCTTTTCAGGAGAAAACATCCCATAACAATGCAGAGAGGTTGTGGACTGGCGGGAGACCCCCATACCTCCTCATCCTCTCACGGTAGGAGCAGGAGGTCCTGGAGCTGGAGAGGCGCCATGTGCCTAGGTCAAGCGGCCGCGGTGAGGTTGGGGTGCCAGAGGGAGGTAAGAGTGCAGTGCACTGAGGTGAGAGTGTTGGTTATTGCTACCAATCCAGTGTAGTCTCTATATTGATGTGAGCCTCGAACCTGGAATCCCCATTGATAATGGAAAGACAAGGGCACCCTGATACATACCCCTGTCTCATCAGGGTGCCAGACATGCATAGTGACAGTGTTTTGACTTAAACTAACGATATATCCTTCTTCTCCCTTTTAGGCTCACCAGCATCCCCTCATTGTGAGGAGCCTGAAGGCCCACCCCTGGCCCCTGAGGACCACCATGCTCACCATGCACCAGCATCACACCCTCTCTGTCAAGCAGGCACCAGCGCAGATACCAGCACCTCGGTGGAAATAACATCACCGTCTAGTCTATCGGTGCACATTGGTGAGGGCACTTCACACTCGCTTGAGGTTTCAGGCAGAGGCAGAGAGTTCCCAGGACGTCGGCAGTCGGAGGACCACTGGGGACCAATGCTCAGTCGTTGGCTGATGATGGGCCTTTGAAGTCGTCCCTGAGGCAGCAGCTGCTGGATGCACCCCCTGAATGGTTCAGGCATCAGAAGCGCATCTTGAGAAGACCGATGGTACTCTCTACGACCACCCTTGTGGAGGCATGGGTCCTGTTGTACCGCTGCTCGGCTCTGTTCTTGAGTGGTGGAGAGGCGTCATGAGCCGCCCTTGTCACCCAGCAGCCAGCCAACCAGTTGGGCTGGAGCACTGAAGAGCCTCAACACCTGGAGCATGAGCACTGCGTTGACCCTCATGGCCGAGCGCAATGCCTCCTCCATGGAGAGAGTGGTGAATCTCATGGAGAGGCTCCTCCAGGAACTGAATCAGGAGTTCCTGGGGATGCGCTCGGACCTGCAAGACCTCACACAGGCAATGACTTCAGCTGGTCAGTGTCAGTGTGGGAGATGGATTGGGCACCCAGTATCCCAGCTAGGTGCCCGTCCATCAGTGGTGAGCAGGGAGGTCCAAAGCGACCTGACGGTGGCACACAAAATGCCTGCCATCTCTGTGGGCTCCTTCAGGGTGCTCTGGATGATGGCAGCAGCTCCTCTGCCCTTCTGCCAGTGACCATGACATCTGATGAGCCAGCGGCAACTGGGGAGGTGCCAGCCATGGCACTGGCCGCTCCCTCCCAGGCGGGGCCAGCACAGGCTTCTCGGGCCAAAGGATGCCTGTTAAGGTCATCAAGGCCAACAGGACAGCAGAGTGAGCAGGCTGTATCCAATGCTGGTGCCAGTGAAGGGGGAGCACCTAGACGTAGCACCCACAAGGAAAAACTTAAAGCATCTTGAGCACAACATGGGCTTATCACGGGTGATATTTGTTTCCCCCATTTTTCTTTTTTGTTAATGGTGTGATGGAAAATACCGGCTCATGTTAATTTTTGCAACTTTTAACATTCACAAGTAAATGATATCTTATTTTGTGCAACTGGACTCTGTATGCTTCATTTGTTCTGTAGGTGCAGGGTAGGCCATGATGTTATGATGGAAGTGTGGCTCCTGAAACCTTATTGCAAAGGCACATAGTTTATGTTGTTGACTAAAGAACTAGTCCTGTCAGGGGTCGAGTATGGAGCCTGCAGCCCTGGCATGTGGTGGTGGTTCTTATTTGGTAGACTAGCTGAAGGAGCATTGGATCAAAGTGTCCTAGGGGTCCCTGCCTCCCTGGAGGTTGCCCAGGTCTGCAACTATGCCCTCAGCATTCTCCTCAACATGTTCGTCCTCGGACTCACTACTGGACTCATCATCTGTTGCTTGTGCAACTGTGTCAAGATCTTCTTCCTCCACTGCGTCCCCCCTTGCCAATGCCAGATTGTGGAGAGCGCAGCATGCAACCACTATTAGTGACACATGATCTGGGAGTATTGGAGTGCGCCCCCTGAATGGTTCAGGCATCAGAAGCGCATCTTGAGAAGACTCTCTACCACCGCCCTTGTGGAGGCATGGGTCCTGTTGTACCGCTACTCGGCCTCTGTTCTTGGGTAGCGGAGAGGTGTCATGAGCCACCTTTTGAAGGGATAGCCCTTGTCATTCAGCAGCCAACCATCCAGTTGGGCTGGAGCACTGAAGAGCCTCAGCACCTGGGAGTGTCTCAGGATGTAAGTGTCATGGGAGCTGCCTGGGTACCTTACACAGGCTTGCAGAATCTGCATCCTGTGGTCACACACTATCTGCATGTTCATGGGGTGGAAGCCCTTCCTGTTGACGAAGGCGCCAGGCTCACCCACTGGCATCTTGATGGCCACATGTGTGCAGTCTATTGCACCCTGGACGCGGGGGAACCCAGCAATCGCTGCAAAGCCTCTGGCTCGCTCTGCTGGCTGGCCTCGTCCATATGGTAATGAATGAAAGTCAATGCACACCTTAACAGAGTGTCTGTCACCAGTTTGATGCAATTGTGGACAGCAGATTGGGAGGCTCCACAAAGATCCCCCTCTGAACCCTGGAAAGAGCCGGAGGCATAGAAGTTGAGGGCCACCATGACCTTCAGTGCCACTTGCATGGGGTGTCCACCCCACAGTTGGGACTGATCTCAGGGCCGACCCTCTGACAGATGGAGGTCACTGTCTCCCTTGAGAGATGGAGCTTACATTGGCATTGCACCTCAGGCATATTGAGGTAGCTGCATTGCTGCCTGTAAACCCTGGCAGCAGGATATTGGCGCCTTCTGTGCCCCCTTCCGCCTTGGACTTCCTGTTGGCCCTGCACCCCTTGTGCCTGCAACTCTCCTCCCACAGGTTGCTCCCCTGGAGGCTGAATAGGGACACTTGGCCTCCTCCCCCTCCTGGCCCTTTCTTCCTCCTCAGAGGAGGTGCGTCCAGCGGAGACCACAATCTCCATTACCAGGGTAACGGAAGGCTGTCCGATACCTGGAAGGCCTACACAGTGTGAATCCTCTGGGGGCCTGGAAAACAACAGTTGAGTCCTGAACTGAAGCCTCTAAAATATCTGAATGCAGCTCTGAAGCAAAATGAAGCTGTTCTGTTTACAGTTGCAACCAGCAGCAAGTGATATCCTGCACTCCTCACTAATTGTTTTGACAAGGCCACTGGCCCCTCTTATGTCACCCTTGGATGAGGTTTGGATAATTGTGGCCTGCCCACCTGCCCGTTTTGCCCATGCGACAGCCTAAAAATAGCACGGGCTATGTAAAGTCGGAGACAATTAGCGTCTCAAGGGCCTTAACTGGCTACTTAATTAACGGTGGGCCGTCTCCGTCTCCATCGTGCGCCCGCCTAGTGAAATATCGCGAGAGTGCGTGTTGACGTTGGCATGCTCGGCCGGTGTCAACACGCTTTATTTAACACTCGAGAGGGTCGGGTGCGCACCTGCCCATCAAGCTGCCCTGAAAGCAGCTCTAAAATAATGGAGGGTAATGTAATGAATATTTTTCAATGGCTTTATACTACTGTTGTTTGCGAGATTACTTAATGTTATTTTTCTGGGTGGGTTTCCCTCTGTTTTTCTTTTTGTCAGCAGAGCATGTTGGGACTGTTAATTTGGGCATAAAAATAAATCAGCAAAACGATAGGGAAGCTGAGTCCAATTGAAAGATTTACAAGAGTTCACATGAACAGAAAAATTACCGAAAGAGTGGGCAGGTAATCAAGCTTGAGAAATACAAATTTATTTCAGTGAACACGAAGTATTCTAGAAGTTATAGAATTCTGGGCTGGAAGAAAACACAATTCAACATTAATGCCCAAGAAGCAAAAACACTCCAGTAGCAGTATTTCAAGTCTGAAGTATTACAAAATGAAAGAAGGCATGCCAAGGAAATGAGGGAGAGCCACATCAGGCTGCATCTTCCATTAGGCTGCCAAAGGCATCTGCAGGTCTTGGCCTTCCTAACTGGCAATTATCTTGCTAGAAGCTAGAGAATAAATAGCAAAGGGCTGACTATAATCTTTAAAGTTATCTGTGGAGGGGAAAATTGTGTCAGAAAACTGGAGAGTGGAAAACGTGACTCTTTGTTTTAAAGAGATGAGATAGGGATATACCAGGAAATGATAGGCTAATTAAACTCACTTCATTTGCTCATAATCTACTGGGGTGGGGGTGTGTTATAGATTCATAGAGGTCTACAGCACAGAAAAAGGCCCTTCGACCCATTGAGTCTGCACTGGTCAAACAAGTACCTAAATATTCTAATCCCATTTTCCTGCACTAGGCCCATAGTCTTGTATGCCATGGCATCGCAAGTGCACATCCAAATACTTCTTAAATGTTATGAGGGTTTCTGCCTCTACCACCCTTTCAGGCAGTGAGTTCCAGATTCCCACCACCCTCTGGGTGAAAAAATTCTTCCTCACATCCCCTCTAAACCTCCTGCCCCTTACCTTAAATCTATGCCCCCTGGTTATTGATACTTCCACCAAAGGGGAAAGTTCCTTCCTGTCTATGCCCTTCATAATTTTATACACCTCTATCATGTCCCCCTTCAATCTCCTCTGCTCCAGGGAAAATAACCCCAGTCTATCCACACTCTCCTCATAACTAAAACTCTCCAGCCCAGGCAACATCCTGGTAAATCTCCTCTGCACTCTCTCTAGCGCAATCATACCCTCCCTACAATGCGGATTCCAGAACTGCACGCAGTACTCTAGCTGTGGCCTAACCAGTGTTTTATACAGTTCCAGCACAACCTCCCTGCTCTTATATTCTATGCCTCAGCTAATAAAGGCAAGTATCCCATATGCCTTCTTAACCACCTTATCTACTTGTCCCACTACCTTAAGGGACCGGTGGATATGCACACCAAGGTCCCCCTGATCCTCGGTACTTTCCAGGGTCTTACCATTCGTCATGTATTCCCGTGCCTTGTTTGTCCTGCCCAAGTGCATCACCTCACACTCATCTGGATTAAATTTTATTTGCCACTGATCAGCCCATCTAACCAGCCCATCTAAAACCTCCTGTAATCTAAGGCTACCCTCCTTACTATTTACCACCCCACCAATTTTCGTGTCATCTGCGAATTTACTGATCAATCCTCCTACATTCAAGTATAAATCATTTATATATACCACAAACAGCAAGGGACTCAACACCGATCCCTGTGAAACCCCACTGGACACAGGCTTCCAGTCACAAAAACACCCCTCGACCATCACCCTCTGCTTCCTGCCACTTAGCCAATTCTGGATCCAATTTGCCAAATTGCCTTGGATCCCATGGGCTCTTACCTGTATTATCAGTCTCCCATGCGGGACCTTATCAAAAGCCTTGTTGAAGTCCATGTAGACTATGTCAAATGCATTGCCCTCATCTACACACCTGGTCACCTCTTCAAAAAATTCAGCCAAATTGGTCAGACATGACCTCCCCTTAACAAAACCATGCCGTCTGTCCTTAATTAATCCCTGCCTCTCCAAGCGTAGATTAATTCTGTCCCTCAGAATTGCTTCCAATAGTTTTCCCACCATTGAGGTTAGACTGACCGGCCTGTAGTTCCCTGGTTTATCCCTTCCTCCCTTCTCGAATATCAGTACCACACTGGCTGTCTCCCAGTCCTCTGGCACCTCTCCTGTGGCCAGAGAGGTATTGAAAATTATTGCCAGCGCCCCTGCTGTCTCCTCCCTTGTCTAACTCAACAGCCTGGGATACATTTCATCCAGGCCTGGAGATTTATCTACTGTTAAGCCTGCCAGACTACTTAGAACCTCCTCCTATTCTATGGTAATTTCTTTAATTATATCACAGTCCTTCTGCATGATTGCCATACCCACGCCATCCCTCTCACTTGTGAACACCGACACAAAGTATTCATTTAGAACCCGACCTACATCTTCCGGCTCCCCACACAAATTACCACTATGCTCCTTAATGGGCCCTACTCTTTCCCTAGTTATTCTCTTACTCTTAATGTACTTGTAAAATAACTTTGGATTTTCCTTTACTTTACCTGCCAATGTTTATTCATGCCCCCTTATTGCTCTCCTAATTTCCTTTTTAAGTTCTCCCCTACACATTCTATACTCCGTCAGAGCTTCTGCTGTTTTGAGCCCTCGGTATCTGCCATAAGCCTCCCTTTCTCTCTTTATCCAATCCTGTATATCCCTCGACAACCAGGGTTCCCTGGATTTGTTGGTCCCACCCTTTATCTTTACTGGAATATGTTGGCCCTGTACTCTCCCTATTTCCTTCTTGAATGAGTCCCACTGCTCTGATGCAAATTTACCTAAAAGTAGCTGCTCCCAGTCCTCTTGTGCTCATGGTGTCTTAAACCTACGTTTGCGAGTGCTGCATCTTGTTGTCCCTACTTGCTGGTTGCGGCATTGGAGTCAGCCTGCTGACTCTGCTGTCTTCTTGGCCTTGATGACCTTGGCAGTCGTCCTCTGGCCAGTGGAGCTTGTGCTGGCCCCGCCTTGGAGGGAGCGGTCAGTGCCACTGCTGGAATCCCCCCAGTCATCACAGCCTCATCAGATGCCACGGTCACTGGCAGAGGGGCAGTGGAGCTGCTGCCATCATGCAGACCACCCTGAGAGGAACCTGCAGAGACAACAAGAAGCTCATGCGCCAAAGTGTGGTTGCTCTGGACCTCCATGCTCTCCACTGATGGATAGGCACCTAGCTGGGATACTGGGTGCCTCATCCATCTCCCACACTGGCACTGACCACCTGAGGTTGTCCGAGCGCAACCCCAGGAACCCCTCATTTTATTCTTGGAGCTGTCCCTCCATGAGTGTCGCCACTCTCTCAATGGAAGAGGCACTTTGCTTGGCCATAAAGGTCAACGCAGTGCTCATGCTCCACATGGACTCCTGCACAACAGAGACGATGGCACACAGACCCTCATGGATCTCTGCCAGATCCTCCCACGCATCCCATTGGACATTCAGCATCTGCCACCTAACGGACGATTCCAGAGGCCCATCAGCCTTTGACTGAGCATCATCCTGGTCCCCAGCAGTCCTCCGACTGCCGGCACCCTGGGCACTCTCTGTCTCTGCCTGCTCCTCATGCGAGTGTGAAGTGCCCTCACCGCTGTGCACCGACATTCCAGCCAATGATTTAATATCCACCCAGGTGCTGGTACCTGCACTGGTGCCTGGTTCAGAGAGGGGGTGTGATGCAGGTACATCTGAAGCTTGGTGGTCCTCTGGTGTCAAGGGTTGCTCTTCGGGGTCCTGCGATTGAGTGCGTGCTGACAAACCTAATAGAGAACAACAACATGTCATTAGTTTAAGTCATCACACTGTCACTGTGCATGCCAGGCACCCTGGTGAGACAATGGACATTTGCATTATGGTGCCCTCGTCTTTCAATGATCAATGGAGACTTCAGTTTTGAGAATCCCATCAATGATGAGACTACACAAGAATGTTTGCACCACCTGAAACTCTCACCTCTGTGCACTGCACTCTTACCTTTGTCAGAGACCCCAGCCTCTCCACGACCGGCTGACCGAGGTGTGTGGCAGCTTTCTAGCTCCAAAACATCCATTTGATACCTCGTCATGATTCGGAGGTTTAAGGGGCCTCTGCCTATCCTTAACCCCTCGATATTGTTATGCCTCCTCTTCTTCTGAAAGGGCAGAGGAGCATTGATTAATCCACTCTTTACCTGCAGCGCCATTGCAGCCTGGCCAACCCCTGAGGAGCACCCTGCAGGGCACATCGAGTCATGGCCCTTGAGCTGCAAGGCACTCAGTCCAAGCAGCCAGGAGAGCTTCCACGTCATTGACAGTTGGCACTCAGACTCTAACACCCCTGAGCTCCACAGGGGGACGGCCAGCCCTTAACACTTCTCCACACTGATCCATGCTAACATGGTACTCACCCTTACTGAGTGCAGCAGGTCGTTGAACCTTTTGTGGCGTTGCACCCATGTGTGCTGCACAACATCGTGGTTGCTGACCTCGGCTTTCACCTCCTCCCAAGCTTTTTTGGTCTGGTGCGTTGACTACCTGCTGCCATCTCTGGGTACAAGGGCGTCCCGCCTGACACCGAACTCCTCCACAAGGACCACGAAGCACTTATCTGAGAAATGGGGGGGCCCCCGAGTGCCCAGCCGTCCTGCCCACCCTCCTGACATTTCCTGCTGCTGATGAGGCCATAGTTCCAGTCTCCGGAGTGAGTCTACGGATTCTCCCCTGGCAACCTTCAGGGAGCTGCCTTTACCAGTTTTAAAACGCCTGCCATGTCACCATTGGGCCCGATGCCTGACAGTTCTCTGCCCCTTCCCACCATTCAGAAGAAGCATTTCACTTTGGGCAGACCTCAATTGGCTACCCAGTGTGAAATGGCAGCCGGGGGCTGATTGCAATCTGGGGCTCGTTTCCCATCTGTTCCCAGGCCCGCCGATCATGCGTGCCCGTTGAGAGAAAAATTCAAGCCTATGATATATAGCCATTGAGGTAGAATGCAAATCTCACAAAATCATGGTAAGGATTCTCTTTCCACCGGTGTTGTTCCAGCAGGATGGGACCTGACATCGCTCTGAGATGTCCAGAAACAGCCCATCTTCCGGGGTCAGGGGTAAATAAGCAAAGTTGCCTCCTGGTAAGACTGTCACTGCTAAAAGGCAGCCCAAGCTGCAAAATGTGTAATTAAGGAATAAAACCAGACAAACCATCAGGCATTGACCTAGGCACTAGAAACGACAATGGCACACCCAGCTCTGTCCACCCTGCAAAGTCTTCCTCACTAACCTCTGGGGGGCTTGTGCTAAAATTAGGAGAGCTGTCCCAGAGGCTAGTCAAGCAACAGCCTGACATAGTCTTACTCATGCAATAATACCTTAGAGGCAATGTCCCAGATACTACCATCACCACCCCTAGGTATGTCTAGACCCACCAGAGGTGGTGGCACAGTGGTATCCAGTCAGGAGGCAGTGCCCTGTGAGTCCTCAACTTTGAATCTAGAGCCGATGAAGTCACATGGCATCAAATCAAACATGGGCAAGGAAACCTCCTGCTGATTACCACCTATGCTAAATGTGCATCTGACTGGCTACGTTGCTTGAACTTGTGTGGCCAGCACAACATACAGTTAGCCTCTACTCCTGAAAGACAGCCTGCACTTCCGAAAGGGGAGGTATATGTTTTTTATTATTAAATCATGGGATGTGGGCTTCGCTGGCTGGGCCAGCATTTATTGCCCATCCCTAGTTGCCCTTGAGAAGGTGGTGGTGAGCTGCCTTCTTGAACCGCTGCAGTCCATGTGGTGTAGGTACACCCACAGTGCTCTTAGGGAGTTCCAGGATTTTGATCCAGCGACTGTGAAGGAACGGTGATATATTTCCAAGTCACGATGGTGAGTGACTTGGAGGGGAACTTTCCAGGTGGTGGTGTTCCCATCTATGTGCTGCCCTTATCCTTCTAAGTGGTAGTGGTCATGGGTTTGGAAGGTGCTGTCTAAGGAGTCTTGGTGAATTCCTGCAGCACATCTTGTAGATGGTACACACTGCTGCTACTGTGCGTCGGTGGTGGAGGGAGTGAATGTTTGTGGATGTGGTGCCAATCAAACAGACTGCTTTGTCCTGGATGGTTTCCAGTTTCTTGAGTGTTGTGGGAGATGCACTCATCCAAGCAAGTGGGGAGTATTCCATCACACTCCTGACTTGTGCCTTGTAGATGGTGGACAGGCTTTGGGGAATCAGGAGGTAAGTTACTCATTGCTCAATTCCCAGCCTCTGACCTGCTCTTGCAGTCACAGTATTTATATGGCTAGTCCAGTTCAGTTTCTGGTCAATGGTAACCCCCAGGATGTTGATAGTGGGGGATTCAGTGATGGTAATGGCATTGGACATCAAGGGGCGATAGTTAGATTCTCTCTTGTTGGAGATGGTCATTGCCTGACACTTGTGTGCCGCAAATGTTACTTGCTACTTGTCAGCCTAAGCCTAGATATTGTCCAGGTCTTCTGCATTTGGACATGGACTGCTTCAGTATCTGAGGAGTCGCGAATGGTGCAGGCTGCAACTAATGGTGGAAATGTTAGTTAAAATTTCTGAGGGAAGGAAGAAGATTACCAATGGACCAACAGGTCAGAAAGAGGCCTCCCAGGTTCACTGATGCACTGCTGGACGTTTTTGGCCAGATGGCTGAAAGGAGGAGAGTGGTCATGTTTCCATATGGGGCCAGGAGGATCTCGAGACCTATTCTGCACAGGTATGGGAGCAGATGGGAAGAGAGCTGAATTCCAGGAGTCTGGCCCCAGGAACTGAATTCAGTGCTACAAAATGTTCAATGACCTCACACAGGTGCCCAAGGTCAATGAATGCATCTTCAAATGCCATCTTCTAACCACTGCACCACCATTACAAACTGCTCAATACACCACATCCCCATCATTACCTCATCAAAAATCAGCACCCATGTCAAATATTCAGATGTCCCACCTTATCTTAAAACACTTTAAGCCTCAAACTCACATCTCACAGCTTCCACATACTGACAGCTATTCAGCTATGGCAGACACATTACCCAAAGATACTGCAGCATACTCAATGACATTCTTCTCCCTCTATTGCAGGACCAGAATGCACATATCAGGAAGCAATATCAGAGAACTGGTGTGGAACAGCCGCACCTTCATATCTTGAGCCCTTTGGAGTGGAAAGTGCTCTGCATTATAGGGACAGCATTGACTGAGGTAGCTGCATCCAGCATCACTGAGAAAATTCAGGATAGTAGTATGTTCCTGCCTCATGCACCATCTCAAATTCTACTTCACCCTCTTCCTGCTATCTAGCATGAGGTGTCAGCTGCAGATGGTGTGACCATGGACCCCCTGCTTAACACCTCTCCCCACATCCCTCACCCAAAATCTTCCCATCTGATTTCTGCTTTTAGGTACCATGGACTGCCAACTGACCAGCCAATGCAGCCTCATCATGGAGTGTATGAGCAAAAGCAGACCTCTGCTGAAGAAGCACTAACACTTGATCTGATATCTGCGGCCATCAGCATGAAGTTTGAGGGGTAGTATAGAGGCAGGATCAGCACATGGTTAGTCACGAGGCAAAAGTAGGCTGCAGCCAGGGCAGCGCAAATGATAGCACATATGCCAGCGCACCAGAGGATGAGGTCACAGATGAGTTCTGCTGCATGGAACTAATGTCAACTTTGATGGGGTGGCATATACGAGGCACCTTATTTTGAAACCGTGCCTCCTAGTTCTACAGTCCCTCACGTGAGGAATCATCCTCTCTATATCTACCCTGTCAAACTGCAGTATTTTGCTTTTATTCCCACAAAATCTTATATGTTTCAATATGATTACCTCTCACTCTTCTAAACTTCAGTGAGTATTGGCCCAACTTTCTCAACACTTCCGCATAAGACGACCCCTTCATCCCAGGATCAGCCTAATTAACTTTCTCTGAACTGCTTCTGATACAGGTAAGATCCCTAATTAAGGAGAATAAAATTGTGCACCGTATTCCAGGTGCGGTTTCACCAATGCCCTGTAAAATTGTAGCAAGACTTCCCTACATTTATATTCCATCCCCTTGCAATAAAGGTCAACATTCCAGTTTGCCTTTCTAATTACTTGCTAACTTTTTTGTGGTTCATGTACAAGGACACCCAGATCATTCTGTATTCTGCAGTCTCTTTCAGTATAAATAATATTTTGCTTTTCTATTCTTCCTGCCAAAGTGGGCAACCTCACATTTTTCCACATTATACTCCATCTGCCATTTTTTTGCCCACTCACTTAACCTATCTATATCCCTTTGCAGACTCTTTGTATCCTCCTCACAGCTTGCTTTCCTGCCTTTATTTGTATCATCAGCAAATTTGTCTACAATACTGTTGGTCCTTTCATCCAGGTCATTGTTATAGCACAGCTGATGGTAAATGCTGAGCTGCTCAAATCCCAAAGGGAAACTTGAAACAACCATCACAACTGTTTTCAATTTGTATGTATTTCGAGATGCGGGCTTTGAATTCAGTAGCAATAAGACCACCGGGTCCTATAAATTTCTTTCAAAAATAAATTAAACCTTGATTAATAGAAGAAATGATTTTAAGTACATACATAGATTGACACATTACTACCATGATAACTTCTAAATCCCCTAGCTAATCTAACTCTCAGTTACACATTCATTAAGGCAACAGTAAGATACATAGATTTTAAAAGATCCAGGCAAAGTGACACACAATACACTGATCAGTGGAATTCAAAGTGAGTTTTTTTCAGCTTCGGCTCTTTGTAGACAGCAGCTTGAGGCTTAGATGCTGAAGGCTTTTCACACTTGTTTTTGATCTTAGAATTCCTGCCCTTACACACAGCCTTCTCTCCTTTATACATATTTTCCCCTTTGAATGCAAATTCCCATTGCTTCACTATGCCTTTGGAGTTTTACCTTTCTAATAATAAAAATCCATCAAATTACCAATTGTACCAGTAGCCTTTGGGAAAAATAAACACACTGTTTCTTACCTTCTCCTGGTTAGGTGAAACATTTCACCCTACTCCCTCTTTTGAATTCAAGCCAGTTTGGTTTATTTAAAAATGCAAATGTTTCCTTATCTACTTAACATTTCAAAACTAGCTTACCTTCTGTTACATCAAAGCCTTCAGACAAGCTGCCTTTAATTCAATTAAGTCCCCCACACACACATAGACACATAGACACAGACCCGACTATTACCGTAATTTACAATAAATTCCGATAACATTATGAAAATTATCTTTTCCTGACACCCCCTACTTATTAAAAAATGGTCACTCATAATTTAAAAGGATGGCTTCATTTTCTGAACTCATCTTACATTACCTCCTATAATTATTACAATATTACATTACTAGACACATGCATTAACATAACAGTATGTATACAAATCCTTGATATCAACAGAAATCATTCCAGTCCAGTGTCCAGGTTTTAAATGTCTAATTTTCCCTTTAAGCTTCAAACTCTTGACAATGCATCTGCAAGCAGATTTTCTCGTCCCGCTACATGTATAATCTGTAGATTTAATGGTTGCAGTAATTAACTCCATCTGAATAGCCTTGCACTTCTGTCTTGAAATTTGTCCAGAAACTTTAAAGTGTTGTGGTCTGTATAAACAATTGTTTCTGATGAATTATCTGCAATGTAAATTTCAAAATGCTGCAATGCTAACACCAACCCCAAAGTCTCCTTTTTGATGGTTAAACATAATGTAATGTTGTACATTCAACTTCTGTGAGAAATACCCTATTGGTTTTTCAATTCCAGTGTCATCCTCTTGTAACAGTACAGCCCCAATGCCTATATCGCTTGCATCAATGACCAACTTAAATTGCTTGGCATAATTGGGTGCTGCCAAAACTAATATTGTAGTTAATACAGTTTTCAAACTATCAAATGCATTCTGACACTCATGTGTCCATTGAAACTTCTTGTTATTTTTTAATTGTTCAGTCAATGGAGCAGCCACACTGTTAAAATTTGGTACAAGTTTCTGGTAAAACCCACTCATGCCCAGAAATCTCAAAACTTCTCGTTTTGTTGTAGGCACTGGGAAATCCATGATAGTCTTGATTTTCACACCTCTAGAGCCACCTTACCATGTCCAATGGTTTGGCCTAGATACATGACTTGTGCTTTTGCAAATTCACTTTTAAGCTATTTCACCACTAAATTAGCTTCTTGCAGTTGAGTAAATAATTCTTCCAGATGTTGTAAATGCTCCTCCAATGTCTGAGTGAAAAATATCAAGTCGTCAATATACACAGCACAATTGCTCAGATCTACAATTACTTAGCCACTCTTTGAAATGCTGCAGGTATATTTTTATATCAAATGGCATGACTTTAAATGGATATAGTCCATCTAGTGTCACAAAAGCCGATATCTCCTTTGCTCTATCCGATAACGGTACTTGCCAATATCCTCTTAGCAAATGAATCTTTGTGATAAATTTTAATTGTCCAACTTTTTCGATATAATCTTCCACCATGGTATTGGATATGAATCCACTTTCGTCACCGCATTCACTTTTCAATAGTCCACACACAGTCTTTGTGTTCTATCCGGTTTCGGTAACCGCACAATAGGCAAACTCCAATTACTGCAACTAAACTCAATTATATCTTTTTGAAGCACAAATTCAATTTCTTTCTGTACTTGTGACAACTTTGCCGGATTTAATCTATAAGGAGGTTGCCTTAGCGAAGATGAAACGTCTACCTGTGTATCACGTATAGCTAAATTTGTCCTTCACAACTTATTTCCACAAATAAATTTGTGTGACTGCAATAACTTCTCCAAATCACTCTGACCCTTGAGTGGAAGGTTGATCAATACTACATTTAAGTTTTCAAGTACACCTTCATTATCAAATTTGATTTGAGGGAAATCAATTTCAGAATCATGCATTTCTATTTCTTTCTCGTTATCTACCATCACTAATAACTCCTTTTGGTCCATTTCCCTGTCAAAGTACTTTTTAAGCATATCTACAATGACATATCCATTATTGTCAGTAAGTGCTGATTTAGTCTTAGAACGGGGTCCTACAGAATCAATTATTACCCTAGTAAAAGGTTCTCCAAATGCTGGAATTGGAATTAAAGTGCCGGTTTAATCACTGCATGTGGTTTTCCTATCACCTGCCATGCGTGACATGTTCTACAGAATTTGACTACAGTTCCTATGCAATCCGGGGCAATAAAAATTTTTTTTGTATTTTCGCCTGTGTCTTTCTATTTCCTAAATGTCCCCCCATTAGAATTTCATGAGCTATCCTCAGAATCTCATTTCTACATCCAATTGGTATTACAATGGTGATACACTTCCCTCCAGCTTTCATTTACTAAAGCATAATAAGGCCTCCATTTTCTCATTAAAATATTACCCTTAAGGTAATAACATCCTGGAATATATTTTGCTTCTGTTTCTGAGTAAGCTGTCTGATATAACTGTTTTATTTACAAATCCTTTCTCTGTAACTCTACCAACTGCTTTGAGTTAAGTACCTCAGCTGCATTGTCTTCCAGTCTTTCTTCCTGAGCAATCTTATCAAACACTGTGTCAGCTAATTGGGCTTCCATACATTCTCTCTGCCTTTGAACTTCCTGTTCTCTTGTTTCAACCTATGAGCCTGTAATCTCATTATCACACAACCTGGAAACAATCCGGGATGCTCCTCTTGTAACACCTCTGTTGAAAACACCTCTACAGGGTGCTCAACTACCATAGGCATCACCCACATCTGTGATCCAGCTATATCATTACCCAAAATAAATTGAACTCCTGCAATGTGCAATTCTTTCACTATTGCAAAAATCACCTCACCTGTTTTCCACTTACTCTTTAAATTTACCATCAACAATGGAATAGGTTTAGCATCTCTATGAACCCTACTTATTAGCACCTGTTCCTGCAATACTGAACAACAAATGTCACTATCCCACAACATTAAGGATTGACTAGCCCCTGTGTCTCCTAAAATTTTAACATCTCTACCTACTCCACCCTGTACACATGGCAAGGCTTCCCCTTCACACACAAAATCTTTAACCATTTCTGTAACCTGCCCCTCAGGATTCTCTTGGGTAAACTGTGAACACATTCCCACTTCTTTACCTATCACTGATTCTTCCTGTTTTACCTGAACACAAACCACTGTTTTTCTCTGTGCCTGAACCTCAGAACCCACAGCACTTTTACTTCCAGAACTTTTCTGCACCCCAATAATTCCAACAGGTTTTCCATGAAATTTTCAACACACTGACTTTGTGTGTCCAACTTCATTGCAATAAATACAGCTCAATTTTTGTGTGTCACTTCTACCCTCAGCCACCTCCTTTTTATTCTGAGAAAAAAACTTCCTGCAAACTTCCACCTACCCCTTCTCTTCCCTGACTACCCACCTTCCTTTCACCTTCCCACTTTCTATCCTTTTCTGATTTAAAAACGTGATGATGAAAAGGTTTAGCTCTATGAACTAACTCATAATCATCAGCTAACTCTGCTGCTTGGCTTACAGATCAACCCTCTGTTCCTCCACATGAGTTCTCACTACTGAAGGAATTGAATCTTTAAGTTCTTCCAAAAGAATTATCTCTCTAAGAACTGCATATATTGTCTCTATCTTTAATGTTCACATCCACCAGTCAAAATTAATTTGTTTTACCCTCTCAAACTCAATATAAGTTTGCCCAGGCTTGTTTCTCATATTCCTAAATTTCTGCCTGTTTGCCTCAGGAACCAGCTCATATGCACTCAAAATAGCCTTTTATTTTATCACATCATAGTTCACAACATTTCTTCTGACAGTGAAGCATAAACTTCATGTGCTCTATTCTCCAACCTGGAATGTAATAACAATGTCCAGTTTTCCTGGGGCCATTTCATTTGTTTAGCTATCTTCCCAAATGAAATAAAGAATTCTTCAGCATCTCTTTCCTCAAACTTCAGAAGAGCTTGTACAAATTTAAACATCTCCCCACTGGGTTTTAGATTAAAAGTTTTCTGATCATCAGAACGTTCCTCAGCATCTGATGTCTCCTTTTTAAAACCAGCTTTTTAAGCCAGTGCTCTCTGTCTCTTTCATAGAGTCATAGAGGTCTACAGCACAAAAATAGGCCTGTCGGCCCGTCGAGTCTGCACCAGTCAAACAAGTACCTAACTATTTTAATCCCATTTCCCAGTACTAGGCCCATAGCCTTGTACGCCATGGCATCGTAAGTGCCCATCCAATTACTTCTTAAATTTTATGAGGGTTTCTGCCTTAACCACCCTTTCAGGAAGTGAGTTCCAGATTCCCACCACCCTCTGGGTGAAAAAATTCTTCCTCACATCCCCTCTAAACCTCCTGCCCCTTACCTTAAATCTATGCCCCCTGGTTATTGATCCCTCCACCAAGGGGAAAAGTCCCTTCCTGTCTATCCTATCTATGCTGCTCATAATTTTATACACCTCAATCATGTCCCCCCTCAATCTCCTCTGCTCCAGGGAAATTAACCCCAGTCTATCCAATCTCTCCTCATAACTAAAACTCTCCAGCCCAGGCAACATCCTGGTCAATCTCCTCTGCACTCTTTCTAGTGCAACCATACCCTTCCTATTATGCAGATTGCAGAACTGCATGCAATACTCTAGCTGTGGCCTAACCAGCATTTTATACAGTTCCAGCATTACCTCCCTGCTCTTATATTCTAAGCCGAAATAAAATTTGTTTATGGAATGTGGGCATCACTGGCTAGGACAATCATCATCAGACTTTTAATTCCAGATTTTTTTTTCAAATTCAAATGTCACCTTCTGCTGTGGTGGGATTCGATCCCAGGTCTGCATAGTATTACCCTGGGTCTCTGGAATACCAATCCAGTGACAATACCACAATACCACTATACCACTGCCTTCCCTGACCGCCTCCCCTTTCCTTCATTCTCTCTTCCATTGCTAACTTTTCTCTCTGGAGATCAAGTTTTCACATTTCCATTTCCTTTTGAAATAATCTCTCTTTTTCCCTTTCTTTTTCTGTTGCCATTAGTTCTAGTTTTTTAACTTCCAATTCCTTTTCCTTTTTGTTTGCCTCCAGTTCAAGTTTTCTCAGTTCCTTTACTTGTTCAAATTCAAGTTAGTCTTACTACCTCCAGCTGAGATTCGTTAGTGTCAGGTATCACTGCCAACTTCAAATGCTGTACTATACCTTTAATTATGCCTGCTTTTCTTATCCCTGCAGGTAATCCTAATTGTAACTTATTCGCCAATTCCATTAACTTAACTTTAGTTACCTTTTGTAAACCAGTAAAAGTTATAACTTCAACTCAGCAAATGCCAAAGTCATATTGCAGTCTCACCACTTTAAAAAATCCTCACAACCTGAATTCTAAGTAGTTTCCATGCTCGTAGCCTTAAGATTCACCAACTCCAAACCAATCAAGGAATCTCAAATATATCCCACAAAGACTCTGCAACTTGAAAAACAGCAACAACCGTTTTCAATTTGTATATATTTCCAGATGTGGGCTTTGAATTCAGTAGTAATAAGACTACCGGGTCTTATAGGTTTCTTACAAAACTAAATTAAACATTGATTAAAACAAGAAATTATATTAAGTACATACATAGGTCTACAAATTGCTACTATGATAACTTCTAAATCCGCCACTTAATCTAACTCTCAGTTACACTTTCGTTAAGGCAACAGTAAGACACATACGGCAGAGTTTTGCTGTTGGCGGGCAGGGGGCGGGGCCTGCTCGCCGACATGTAAAGTGATGCGGGATGACATCGGGTGGAACCCCCAACGTCATCCCACCCTATTTAAATTTTCAGGAAGGCAGGGGCACAGCAAAATCAGCTGTGCACCCGCCGACCTGTCAATGGGCAATTGAGGCCATTGACAGGATAATTTAAGCAATTAAAGGACCTGCCCGTCCAACCTTCAGGTTGGCGGGTAGGCCAGGAGCCCTGGCGGGCAATAGAAAAAACATGTAACCTCATCCACTGGCGGGATGAAGTTTCATGTAGGGATTTAAAAAGTTTAATAAAGATATAATGTAAATTATGAACATGTCCCATCTCATGTGACATTGTCACATGATGGGGACATGTTAGGGAATTTTTTTTCTTCTAATTTTCATATTTTTAGACATGTCAGCGATCTCCCTGAGGCAGCACTTAGCCTCAGGGAGATGTGCGCTCTTTCGTGGAATTCAAAACACAAGTAGATCAGCTGTGATCTTATTGAATGCAAGGGAAGGCTCGAGGGGCCGAATGATCTACTCCTTTTCCTATTTCTTATGTTCTTATGTCCTCTGAACTCCGTGAAAAAGTGCTGCATCCCTCCCTCCTAAATCCAATAACTTTTCAGAATGCCTCCAACAACGTTGCCAGGTTGGGTGCTATATCAGTGTTTGCCGCTGAACAACATTGCAACAGCAACAGCATCCACATACTGCATGTTTCTGGCATACGCATGGCAGACCCATGTTAGTGCCCTTACAAGAATAGTGCACATGCAGACTGCACTATGGAGCAAAGTTTAGCGGTCAATGTTTCAGGTCAATGACCTTTTGTCAAAATTGTTCCGATGAAAGGACCTTGATTTGAAACGTTAACACTGTTTGTCTCCCCACTGATGCTGTCAGACCTACAGAGTAGTTCCAGAATTTACTGTTTTTATTTCAGATTTCCAGCATCCACGGTACTTTGCTACTGTACTTTTGAGTATGTAATAATATTAAATTGTGAATGAAACGCTTTTGGGATCTTTATAAAAGAGGTTAATTCATCTGGAATCTACATTGCATTTTTATTAGTGATTCAAACTTCATTGGGATATTAGAGATTTCAAAGCTTCCAGCACCAGATGGGGATGACAGCATGATAATGAAGTGGTGATTAGTAATTGTATCAGCTGTCTCCTAGTAGCTACTTATCATTTCTGACTGACTACTGCAGCTCTCATGGGCATGGTCTACTATTAGAGAATGGGGCATCTAAGCCATTGTGTATTCCTCATTTATGCTTCTTTAACAGAATGATTAGGCCAGGGCAAGTTTATTTCCCGTTTCATTGACCTTCTGATTTAAATTTTTATCAGTAATATTTCCGAAACAGGCAACTTTTCTTGGTGGAAACATTGAGTTTTATTTACAAGACAGCAGCAGTAACTACATGTGTGCATCAAACTCTATAACTAAAGAAGAACTCCTTCCTAGAGGTTCCCCGCATTGCTAACTCATTGGTTTACACAGATCATATGATTTTACAACATAGGATTACTCTTAAAGCTACAGGCCTACGTTTATCAAAACTATAATTACTACAGAAATAAACCAGGGGTCAACATCTATGCAATAGTATGAGGAGCCATATTAATAATCAATGACTGATAGTTTAAAAAGAAACAGATTGAAGGCAGTCACTCAGATCGACCAGACAGCACAGAATTCTACTCCCCCGCCTGAATTTTCATGTCCCATTATGGGTGGGAATGAAGGCAGGTGGAGGACAAGAATACCGACGCTGAATGGTGTGTTGTTTTTCTGATGCTGTTTCTAGCGTTAGTGAGTTTCACCAGATTGGCGGGAAGGCAGGCCCGAGAACCCACCCAATCCATTAACCATGGCAATTAAGACTGTTAAAGAGCTCATTGAGAGTTCATCAACAGGCATGGTTTAATTTTGATGGAGGCGATTGGGCCTGGGGCAGACCAAGAACGTGGAGGTACACACACAACGTGGGGAGCCAATCGTGGCTGCTCCAGGGAGTTAGATGAGCCCCAAGAAGGGTGAAAGGCTCAGAGGAGGGAGGAAGGGGGCGGAGGAAGAGGGGGAGGGGGAGGGGGGAGGGGGGGGGGAGGGGGGGGGGGGGGGGGGGGGAGGGGGGAGGGGGGGGGGGAGGGGGAGGGGGAGGGGGAGGGGGAGGGAGGGGGGAGGGGGGGAGGGGGGAAGGGGGGAGGGGAGGGGGAGGGGGAGGGGGGAGGGGGAGGGGGTGGGGGGAGGGGGAGGGGAGGGGGGGGAGGGGGGAGGGGGGGAGGGGGAGGGGGGGAGGGGGGGAGGGGGGGAGGGGGAGGAGGGGGAGGGAGAGAGGGAGGGAGGGGGAGGGAGAGAGGGAGGGAGGGGGAGGGGAGAGAGGGAGGGAGGGGGAGGGAGAGAGGGAGGGAGGGGGAGGGAGAGAGGGAGGGAGGGGGAGGGAGAGAGGGGGGGAGGGGGAGGGAGAGAGGGGGGAGGGGGAGGGAGAGAGGGAGGGAGGGGAGGGAGAGAGGGAGGAGGGGGAGGGAGAGAGGGAGGGAGGGGGAGGGAGAGAGGGAGGGAGGGGGAGGGAGAGAGGGAGGGAGGGGGAGGGAGAGAGGGAGGGAGAGAGGGAGGGAGAGAGGGGGAGGGAGGGAGAGAGGGAGGGGGAGGGAGGGAGAGAGGGAGGGAGGGGAAGGGAGGGAGAGAGGGAGGGAGGGGAAGGGAGGGAGAGAGGGAGGGAGGGGAAGGGAGGGAGAGAGGGAGGGATGGGGAGGGAGGGGGAGGGAGGGAGGGGGAGGGAGAGAGGGAGGGAGGGGGAGGGAGAGAGGGAGGAAGGGGGAGGGAGAGAGAGAGGGAGGGGGTGGGAGAGAGGGAGGGGGAGGGAGGGAGGGAGGGGGGGAGGGAGGGAGGGAGGGAGGGGGAGGGAGAGAGGGAGGGAGGGGGCGGGAGAGAGGGAGGGAGGGGGAGGGAGAGAGGGAGGGAAGGGGAGGGAGAGAGGGAGGGGGAGGGAGAGAGGGAGGGGGAGGGAGAGAGGGAGGGAGGGGGAGGGAGAGAGGGAGGGAGGGGGGAGGGGGAGAGAGAGGGAGGGAGAGAGGGAGGGGGAGGGGGGAGGGAGAGAGGGGGGAGGGAGAGAGGGAGGGAGGGAGAGAGGGAGGCGGGAGGGGGGAGAGGAGAGGGGGAGGGAGAGAGGGAGGGGAGGGAGAGAGGGAGGGAGAGGGGGAGAGGAGGGGGGAGGGAGAGAGGGAGGGGGGGGGAGGGAGGGGGGAGGGGGGAAGAGGGGGAGGGGGAGGGGGGGAGGGAGAGGGGAGGGGGAGGGGGAGGGGAGAGGGAGAGGGAGAGGGAGATGGAGGGGGGGAGGGAGGGGAGCGGGAGAGGGAGGGGGAGGGGGGGAGAGAGGGAGGGAGGGGGCGGGAGAGAGGGAGGGAGGGGCGGGGGGAGAGAGGGAGGGAGGGAGGGGGAGGGAGGGAGGGGGAGGGAGAGAGGGAGGGAGGGGGAGGGAGAGAGGGAGGGAGGGGGAGGGAGAGATGGAGGGAGGGGGAGGGAGAGATGGAGGGATGGAGAGGGAGAGAGGGAGGGAGGGGGGGAGGAGAGAGGGAGGAGGGGGAGGGAGAGAGGGAGGGAGGGGGAGGGAGAGGGGGAGGGAGAGAGGGAGGGAGGGGGAGGGAGAGAGGGAGGGAGGGGGAGGGAGAGAGGGAGGGAGTGGGAGGGAGAGAGCGAGGGAGGGGGAGGGAGAGTGGGAGGGAGGGGGAGGGAGAGAGGGAGGGAGGGGGAGGGATAGAGGGAGGGAGGGGGAGGGAGAGAGGGAGGGAGAGGGAGGGAGAGAGGGAGAGGGAGGGAGAGAGGGAGGGAGGGGGAGCGGTTGGAAGGGAGGGGGAGCGGTGGAAGGGAGGGAGAGCGGTGGAAAGGAGGGGGAGCGGTGGAAGGGAGGGGGGAGGGGAGGAAGGGAGGAGGGGGGAGGAAGGGAGGGGGAGGAAGGGTGGTGGGGCGATGGGAGGGAGGAGAAGGGAGGGGGAGAAGGGAGGGGGGAGAAGGGAGGGGGGAGAAGGGAGGGGGGAGAAGGGAGGGGGGAGAAGGGAGGGGGAGAAGGGAGGGGGGAGGGAGGGAGGGGGAGGGAGGGAGGAAGGGAGTGGGGAGTAAGGGTGGTGGGGAGAAGGGAGGAAGGGTGGTGGGGAGAAGGGAGGGGGAGAAGGGAGGGGGGAGAAGGGAGGGGGGGAGAAGGGAGGGGGGGAGGAGGAGGAGGGGGGAGTGGGGGAGGAAGGGGGAGCGGGGGAGGAGTGGGGAGTGTAAGGGGAGAGGGAGGAAGGGGAGTGGGGGGGGGAATGGGGGAGGAGGGGGGAGTGTAAAGGGAGAGGGAGGAAGGGGGAGTGGGGGAGCGGTAGTGGGGGGGGAGTGGGGGACGAGGGGGGAGGAAGGGGGGAGGGGTGGGGAAGTGGGATTGTGGGGAGGAAGGGGGTAGGAGGAGGGGAGGGGGGTGAGGGGAGGGGGTGCAGGGAGAGGGCCATTGGTCAGCACAAGTTGTGAGGAGAGTGGTCAGTAGCACTTAGGTTGTTACCTTCCTGGGCAAGGCAGGGCCATAAGAGGAATGCTTTCAACAAAACTGGGGAGGTGGGGGGCACCCGAGCACAAGGAAGGCAGCAATTGGCAACAGGGACATGACTCTCAGATTTTGGATGCAGTTGCAATGACAAGCAACACCCTCTGCAGGAGACTGTGACTCTCCAAGCAAATTGTCACAGAGATTTGTGCACATGTTGCTGAAGACCTTACACCTCACGGTACTCCTCGCCATGCCCTGTCAATAGCTGTCAAAGCCATTGTGGCCTTGACGGTCTTCACTTCCAGCTCCTTCCAAGCTATGGACCTTGGTGGCAACTTGCAAACAGCTACATGTCACTGCATCTCGCTGGTCACTGATGCTCTATTTGTGAAAACCAGACAGTACATTCAATTCCAGGCAGACATGGTCTTGCAGACGCAGGCAACAGTGGGTTTTGCCTCCGTCATTGGATTCTCCAGGTGCAGGGCATCCTCAGGGCACCCAGTGTCTGCAGCACTCAGTGTCCGCCCACTTGGATGCAACAACAGGCTTCCACTCCCAGTGTTCAATTGGTCTGCAACCACAACAGGAGCTTCCAACATGTGTGCGCTCGCTTCCCTGGCAGCCGCCATGATTCCTTCATCTTCCATCAACCCAGGCTGCTGCAGCTCCACATGCCACCACCCAAACTTTGTGGATGGATTCTAGGGGACAAGGGCTATCCCATGAAGAGATGGCTAGTCACCCCCTTACAAGAACCCAATGAGTGTCAGGAAAATGTGCTTTACTCCAAATAAAGATGTTTAATCCACTGGCTCAAAAACCAACAAAACTTTAAAATACAGAGACTTTTTAGACTTTTTAAAACACAGATTAAAAGTGTGACTTGAGCTCACAATGAAGATGGCCACACAACTTGCATCACTGCACTCACCACATTGCAACCTGCTGAGATGGAGACATCAAATCTGCAAAGACCCATCAAGGATCATGACCTCAGGAGAATATGAGTGAGCCACATATAATGTGTCCATTAGCATGGCATCAAGGTAACCTGGGATATTCAACAGGAGATTCCCACACATGAACTCATCAAGGTACAATGGGAATACGCTGAACCCAATCACTTGAATAATGGGGCCCTGGCTGAGAGATCGGATTCCCAGACATGAACTGATTAAGTTACAAGGGGGAAATACACTAGTAATGACCATGGAAAAGCTCAGCAGGTCTGGCAGCATCGGTGGAGAAGAAATCATTTCTTCTCCACCGATGCTGCCAGACCTGCTGAGTTTTTCCAGGTAATTCTGTTTTTGTTTTGGATTTCCAGCATCCGCAGTAGCTTTTAGCTTTTTGTTTTTATCATTAGTAATGACCATGTTTGAATCACTGGGTGACAGTCATGTGACAGGCCCACTCTGTGTGTTGAAACTTCTGCTTTCTCCATAGGAAGAGAACAAGCATCTGAGACATTGACAAGAGCAGACCCAAGTGGGGTCCCTCCTTCTTCCCTCTCTCTCTCCAATCAGCTTGCAAGCTTCGAACCCTGTTAGCTGACTGTGACCAGCCAGGGTTGTCTCTGCTGTAGACAGAGACTTCTTAAAATAATTCAACCCAACAGTACCATCTCCAGAAGAACCATAAATCAGCTGAATACATCTTTAAATTGGAAGCACCAGGAGCACCAAAGGAAATTTGCCAGACTGCCAAATTCAGTCTGAAGCCAGCCAAGTCACCAAACTATAGACAGTTTACCCTTTTTATTTCTCTGCACTCTTAAATTGATAAATCTATCCTTCCCTGCTCTAACTGAATTGTGTGTATGTGCGTGTGAATTTTGGGTGTGTGCTTATGTGCACACTTGAAAGTCAGAGCGTATTTTATTATGTAACTTAAATCGGTTTAAGTATAATAAAGCTAACCTCTTTCTTCGCTAAACTCAAGAAAACCTGTCTGATTGGTTCTTTTATGATTACAGTGCACTAACAGTTACACACTCACTGACTTGGCAAGTATATCCTTTTCAAAAGAAGTCCGTTGCAGTCAAAGGAGGAGGGGGAAAAGAGGGGAGCCATTCAACTCCTCCTCAGCTGATTGTAACAAGAGGCACAGAGGTACTATAACCCAAGCCATCTGCTCACTAGGCCAACCATTGTGCAGGCCATCAAGCTTCTGAAGATGTGCCTCTGGTGGCTGGACTGGTCAGGTGGGACCCTGCAATTACTCCTGCAAGGGTCTTTCTCATTGCGGTTGTCTGCTGCGCTCTCCATAGCTTGTCTCTCCAGAGACATGTGGATTTTGAAGAGAGTGAAGCACTGGAATGACGCAACATTCTGGAGAAAGAAGAGAAGCAGGAGAAGGAGGAGGGGGATGCAGAGTGGTGAGGTGCCCTGGCAGTGCTGAGAGGTGGCAGGGGCCAATGCAGGGCTCGAGGGTCTCTTCAGGATGCTGTCAATGTCTAGGGTCATCTGCTTCAGGCTTGTTTCACATGAATCCCTTTAACTAAATAAGAACAATGTGGCTGGAACTCACTTTGAGTTGCCTGTGAGAACACTTCCATTGAAGCCGCAGCTTGGAGCAGCTGAACTCTCACTGCAATGAGGGATGCACATCTTCAAGAGGTTTCACTGTCACTGTTCAGGGATGCTTGCTCACTTTCACCTCTTCATTTCTCTTCTTCTCTTCTGCCGTGAAGAAAAGGAGGTACTCATGCCTGCCCTTATGTGTCAATGTTTGCATGGTGCTACAAAAGCCAATAAGTGGCTGCTCTGGGCCAATTCTACATGGTGCTCCCCTTGTGCCCTCATAGGAGGTGGAGGCAGCTGGCTCATTTGTCTTGGCTTGTAGCTGAGATGTGCATGGCAATCATCCTCATTGTGGAAATGCCCATGGAGGCATCTCCAGAGGCTGCCACACTGACATCAATGTATCATGGAGCTCTGCTGCACAGGTGTCCCTTATTTAGAGGATTCAAAGGAGGCCCTTGATGATGATGCCCCATGAGGGGTGGCACCCTCAACTTCCTCAGTTTCTGCCTCAGCCCTTGCTGTGCAATGGCACCCCTCTAGATCTCCTACGCTGATTGGTCAAGTCTACATCCTGTGAATGTCTCTGTGCTGCTGCATATGGCTCTGCATGAGGTTGGCCAATCTCTCGATAGAGGAGCTCATGCACTCAAAAGATGGAACTATGGTGGTGCACCGTGGATGGACTCCTCCATTATCTGCCCATGACCGCATGCTGCCTCAGGGGTCTCAGGCATGTGGGAGCACATCTGTTGCTGTTGATGTAAGTACAACCTCCTTTCCTGTGACTTCTGAGGTGTTGTTTCTATGCCCAGCTGAGCAGGGATGTGTTTGTCCTCATTCTTCCGAGGGGGACTGTCTACACTGCCTCTACCTCTGGTACCTTCTCATGCACACTGCTGCCATGCTGCTTACCCAGTGGCACACTCTGTAAATGCAATGTGAGGACCCACTGAGGTGACTGCACTGCAGGATGGTGTGTTGTATGGTGTGATGATGCTTGATCTGAGCTCAGCTGGGGCTGCACTTGGCCTCGTGATGATGAGGGAGTTGATCTAACTGCCTCAACATTTGACAATTTGACATAAGAAGAAATGATGAAAGCTGGCATTGGAGAGCAGAAGCCTCTGCAGTGTTGAGGCTTCTCAATGCATGTCAGTGTTCGGCTGCTGGATGGGGTGGATGGCAATGTACCCTCTGAATGAACACACTGCTTTCTCTAATCACTGTGGTGATTAGAGTGTGCCTGCTAATATGTATAATATAATAGTTTAAATATATGATTATGTACGTAGTTATGTCATCACAGAAAGTGATGCAAAGTGATGCAGCGGCCATCTTAGTTAGTTAGTCTGCACAATAAGCCGCACATGAAGCAGCAGTAAGAAGCAGCCTCTACTCAACCTCTATGCCTGCCTTCAGATTTGTATTCATCTAGAAAGGGATAATACAACAATCACCATCACCACGGAGCCCATTTTGCCACCTAACGTGTTGTGGCCAGTGACCCTGGTGATGTTCATCACTTCCTGCTCCATGGTGGTGATAATTTGTAGCAATGGAACCCCACCTCCCATCTGGGCCCTACTTTGGGTATTATGAATCCATTTCTCCTGCAAGGAAAAAAAGAGAGTGAGGTAAGGCAATTATGATCTTTACTGCCAATGCCAGTTGTTCCTGTTAATTGGAAGCTGCATGCTTCAATGTTGGCAGGTCCTTAGCAGCACTGTGGCTCAGCGGAGTCACTATGTGCCCTGGGCACACACTCGTCTCATGTTTATGAGCTCCTCAGCTGGTGTGTCTGCTGGAGGGTGCAAACCCAGAGGCCTATCTTGAGGGTTTGACATTGCGCTCATCTTGTCAGGGTGAATCAGGTCACTGAACATCTTCCTGTACTGCACCCAGTTTCTACACGCCACACTCTGTCAGATCACTGTCTCAGCAACCTCTATCCAGGCCTGCTTTGTCTGGATGGGTGGCCTCTTCCAGTCACCCTCAAGAAAGAGGACACTCCCATCTCTCTCACACAAACTCGAGGAGGACCTCCAGGTCTGCATCCACTAATTGAGGGGTCGCCCTGACCCGGCTTCCAGGCCTCTGCTTCTCCTGAGGCAACTTTCACACACGTGATAAAGCAATGAAAGAACAGCCACAGTAATGGCTGCCATTGTCTGCTTAAATTGGGCCCGTACCTGCACAGTCCTGCCTCCTTTCCCATCATTCCTGATAGGCCACAAAACCGGCCTCCAAGCCAATTAAGAGGGTGTTCTCGTGAAACTTGGGGCTGGTGACTCTCCCCTGGGTGGATTCAGCACCTGGAAATGGTCCTGACATTTCTTGCCCACTGTAGGCTATCCCCTTCCCTGGATCAGCTACTTAGTCTTTGTGGTTTGGAGGTCTACTCTGGATATCAACGACTCAATGTACACTTGCATTATAAGCAACACTTTAATTAACCGAAATCCCTCAGCGTATAAATCACTATCAGTATAAAAATACTGAGAAAAATATCTGCTAATGTATACTCACAATCCTGTTGTTTGGTTTCTTGAGAGACAGGCAAGGTTGGGTGGTCGAACTGTCCTGTTCTGTAACTCTCTTCCGACTGCAGCCACGAGTCTCCTGCACATCTGGTTCTTATACCCTTCTGTTGGACCTGCATAGTACATTCACAGCGATGTTGCTCACTCATTGGCACAGTGCTTTAGATTCAAGTTACCCCCCGCCCAATGAGATGATGGGTCCTTGGGGTCATCACAACTGCTGCATCCTGATTGCAGCATTCAAACCACACAGGGCTGGTCCTTTGTTCCAGGGTTCTGCGTGTAGGTGCAGTTTGACTCATTTCTGCCTACGTGTCTGGGCATGTTCTCTCTCTTCTGGCCGTTGTCTGTCCATAATCTAACCCTCTTCCTGTCAGCTCTCGGTCCACCAAGCAACCATTTTGTGTTACACTAAAAATTCATTGTTCAATCTCTAATACTACATTTGGTATGACTTCTATAAAGAAAACCAGTAGATAAATGGTTTCAAAAATGTGGATCGAAGAAACAAACAACAAAAATATCAATATCAAAATATCAGTATCTCTAAAAACACCGATATCAACATCTATAATCGCAAATACTGGGCAAATTCCATTCTGACAATGTCATCATGATCTTGTTCTATCTCTATATTGCAAAACTCAATGGTTAAGTTACAGACATTATTCTCTTCATTTACTGACAACTAAACCATGCTATCTGTTGTTTAACAACAATGTATAGGTTTCTGTTGCCAGACTTATTAATACGTTCATGCCCACACCATCCCAGGAAGAAAAATCCTAACCCCGTGCCTGTTCCTACAAACTACACTCTCACACACTTTAGATTTTTTGTAATGATTGCAAGGTGTAATAATTTACTTTCCAATACAAGAAAACAAACCATTTTGACAGTCAAAAGAACACCTTGCTGTTAACATCAACTGTGGATGAGTACTTAATACCTTGATCTAACATTGGTCTATTATTTTCAATTGGTTAATGCTTCAAGGAGGCTCTAAATGTTAAGGTTTCTTTAGGTGCAAGGGTTCCATTAGGCACTTTATAAAAGCTGTTAAATGTTAAAGCATATCATATAGTGAGAAACAGATGACTGCATGAAACCAATAACTGTTTCTGCATAGTTTTTTGAAGTGATTTTCCGTTATTTAAAATCAGGTTACTCGCAGTCAATTGTCTAGATACTCTTGTTAAATACTTGTTTTTAGTGACAAACCCATTCTCAGCTGTATTAATAAAACTGCAGCAAGGAATATTATCAATAATAGAAAAAAAATAAACAATTATGTTCTAAAAGTCCACCCAATTATGCTGGTTCATGGAAGATTCTATGTTTGTCAACAATGCAAATAAGCTTGAGCAAAAAAATTCAAATCAGAAAAGCAGCGCAATTTTGAGTGTGATTTGCTCCCAGGTTGCTCAAAGCACCCACAGCGCAAACTCTACCCCTAGAATGTTTGAAAAGGACAGCAGGTTAATCAACATCTGAAATGGAATGCCAGGTTAATATTTGGGTACAATCCTTCAACATAACTCAGTTCCAAGATTTTGTTTTGATGCTATTGCCCCATTGTCATCTGTTTACCAGATTACTGCAATTATAAAATAAGTATTCTCCAACCGGTTTATTAAAACTTCATTCATGGGGTGTGGGCTTCGCTGGCTGGGCCAGCATTTATTGCCCATCCCTAGTTTCCCTTGAGAAGGTGGTGGTGAGCTGCCTTCTTGAACCGCTGCAGTCCATGTGGTGTAGGTACACCTACAGTGCTGAAAGAAAGGGAGTTCCAGGATTTTGACCCAGCGACAGTGAAGGACGGCGATATATTTCCAAGTCAGGATGGTGAGTGACTTGGAGGGGAATTTCTAGGTGGTGGTGTTCCCATCTATCTGCTGCCCTTGTCCTTCTAGATGGTAATGGTTGTGGGTTCACACCCCATCCACCACAATGTTCCTCTGATTTGTCTGATGCAGATCAGAAAGTGAGCAACTTTTTAGTCTTGTGAAAGTTGATTGTACCGTGAGTTAGGATCATTATGGCTATATGTTGAAAAATGTTTCAATTCACAAATTAACATGGGCCTGAATTTTGCATACATTGTGCGCGCCTGATTGACGGGCCTGGAAGCAACCGCGATTGCCCCTTCCGTCCGTGAACGTCAGAAGAATGCAATTTCACACCAGCTGGCCAATTAAGGGCCGGCCAGCGTGAAACACACCCTCACATTGGGGAGGGGCTGCTGGCGGGGTTGGGAGCATGGAGGGCACCGGGTCCAATGGGGATCTGGAGGGGGGTTGTGAAACGGCTTAGACAGTACCCTGAGGCTGCCAGGAGTTCCTTAGGAGGCACAGAGAGCTGTCCAAAGCTAAACTGAAGGTATGGCATCAGCACCAGATCAACACGCCAGACGGGAGGGCAATGCAGGTGGGCTCTCTGCCTCCCGCTTCTCGGGCGAGTGCCTGTGCATTTTCAAGGAGGCAGTGACCGCCAGGCGGGACATCCTGATGCTGCGGGATGGCAAGAGGAGGCCATCCCACTGAATGAAGAACGCCTGGGCCGAGGTGGCAGTCCAGGTCAGCGGGCACAACGTGGTGCGCCACACCTGGATTCAGTGCCAAAAAAGGTTTAATGATCTTCTGCTCTCGAGAAGGATGCGTACTAATTTGGCATGGTACTGTGTGGAGAAGCCTTGAAGGTGTGACACTCAGGGGTTTAAGACTCAGAATAATAAGGCTGGGAGACCAGACTGGTAGCCCTGGGTGCAAATAAGGGTCAGGTGTGCAAAAATGAAAGGCACTTCAATATGCTTCCTGGGGGTGGGTGGGGGTGGGGAGCGAGCCAGATATGGTGTTGCAGGTAGAGGGCGGACTAATGAATGGACATTTGTACATACTAAAGGAGGGAAGCCACAATGCCGCTGAGCACACAAGAATGGGTGTAAGGGTGGTGGGGAGGCCAACCTGCTCATCCAGAACAAATGCGAGATGGACGCCCTAGGGCTCGGGTGTGAGTGTGCACCAAGGTCATCGAGTCATGGAGGATCAGGCATCTTGGAGAAAGGTAAGAGTCCAGTGGACAGATGTGGGACAGGCGGAGATTGCAAACCACGTAGAGTCCTCTCATCTCAAAAGGTAACTTGCAACCAAGAGCCCCCAGTGATGCAGCAATGATGAAGGCACCATGATGTTGCTGCCCATAGTCTCACCAGGCTGCCCATAGTCTCACCAGGCTGCCCATAGTCTCACCAGGCTGCCCATAGTCTCACCAGGCTACCCAGCGTGTGCATTCAATATGTGACGATTGATACCACTGACATATTGTCTTTCTCCCTCAGATGCACCATCCTCCAGAGGCACATAGGACCCCGAGGATCCTCTAGTGACACTGGAGAAGGAGCCACACACAGATCCCTCCGTGTCATACCCTCTCTTGCCAGCAGGCACCAGCTCTGGTACAAGCATGTCGGCGGGCTATTGTTTGTCGGCTCAGGCAGTTGTGCACTGTAGGGGGTCACGGCACACTCACATGAGGAGCTGATGGAGACAGAGAGTGCCCAGGATGCCAGCTGTCAGAAGACTACTGGAGGCCAGGACGATGCTGAGTCCAAGGCAGATGATGAGCCTCTGGAGTCATCCATCAGGTGGCAGATGCTGGATGTCCAGTGGGATGCATGGGAGGATCTGATGGAGATCTCTGAGGGTCTGTGTGCCATGGTTTCTGTCATGGAGGAGTCCTTGAGGAGCTTAAGCACTGCATTGACCCTAATCACCGAGCACACTGCCTCCCCCATTGAGAGAGTGGCAACTCTCATGGAGAGGCAGCTCCAGGAACAGAATCAGGGGTTTCTGGGGTCACGCTCAGACCTACACTCTCACACACCAGCAGTGACTGCAGGAGGTCACTCAATGTGAGAGATGGATGAGGCACCTAGTATCTCTGCTAGGTGCCTGTCCATCAATGGTGAGCAAGGAGGTACAAACATGCCTCACGCTGAAGGATGAGCTGCCTGTCATCTCGGTGGTCTCCTCTCACAGTGCTCTGGACAAGGGCAGCACTCTTCCACCCCTCTGTCAGTGACTGTGGCATGTTTTAAGGCCGTGACGGCTGAGGAATGCCTCACTGGTTGCACTCTCTCAGGTGGGGCCTGCTCAGGCCCCGCTGGCCAGATGACGACTGCCAAGATTATCAGGGCCTTCAAGACAGCAGAGTCAGGAATCTGCCTCCAATGCCACTACCAGCGAAGGTGGAGGGGGAGCTGGGGTGGGGGAGGGCTCCAAGACGCAGCACTCACAAGCGTAAGCTTAAGGCACCGTGAGCAAAGGATGGGGTCATCATGGGAGACATTCTTTCATTTCATCAGTGTTATGTACTGTTTTTGTGTGACATTAGCAACAAAATTATGTTATGTTCCTTTTTTTGCAACTTTGCAAAAGGTATAAATCTAGGTTTTGTTTCAATGCCGAGTGTCCTTCATGTTTCCCATAGGCGCAGGTCTCATCAGTGCCTTATGATAGACAGCAGAGGCAACAACCTTTAATACAGGGGTTGTGAGGCAACATTGGGGTCATGGGATTGCTTCCTCAGAAATGTGTTTGAAGGAGGCAGCGCCCTTGCCATAAGGTCGAAGCCATGCCTTGGCATCCTAACTGAAGGTGCATTGAATCAAGGTCTCTCTGGTGTGCCTGCCTCTCTGAACGTTCCTTAAGTCTACCTCTACATCCTCATCCTGTGCCTCCCTGGCCTCCTCATCAGATCCATCAGTGGAGTCCTCCTTTGAGGCCTGTGGAGCTGCCTTGCTATCCACACCCTCCAGTGGGTTCCCTTTGCCAGTGCCAGATTGTTCAGTGTGCAGCAGATGACGACAATAAGCAACACACGCCCTGGGGAACGTTGTTGTGCACCCCCTGATTGGTTCAGACAGCAGAACCTCATCCTCAGCAGACCAATGGTCCTCTCAACACCGCCCTCGTGGGGGCATGACTCCTATTGTGCCTCTCTTCCGCCTCTGTCCTTGGGTGTTGGAGTGGTATCATGACCCACCTATTGAAAGGATACGCTTTGACATCCAGGAGCCAAGCCATCCAGCCAAGCTGGAGCCATGAACAGTCTAGGCACCTGGGAGTGTTGTAGGATGTAAGTGTCATGGGAGCTGCCAAGGCACATTGCACAGACTTGCAGAATCTGTGTCTTGTGCTTGTATACTATCTGCAGGATGGAGTAGAAGCCCTTCCTATTCACAAAGGCACTCGGCTGACCCCTGGTTCCTTGATGGCCACATGAGTGCAGCCTATAGCACCCTGGATGTGGGGGAACCCAGCATTGGCTGCGAAGCCTCTGGTTCACTCAGCCTGGCTGATTTGGTCAATTCAGTAATGAATGGATGTGAAGACCTATCTGAACAGAGCATCAGTGATGAGCCTGACACAACTGTGGACAACTAATTGGGACATTCCACACACATCCCCCACCGATCCCTAGAAAGATCTGGAAGCAAAAACCTTAAGGACTACTGTGACCTTCAGAGCCACTGGCATTGGGTGAAGATGACCTTTGGACAAATCATCTGGCATGGTGTCCCTAGAGAGGTAGAGCCTCCTGCGGCACTGGAACTCAGACACGTTGAGGTAGCTGGATCGCTGCCTGTGCACTCTGGCAGCAGGATAGTGGCATCTCCTGTGGTCCCGACTGCCTTGCTGTCCCTGCTGGCCTTGCACCCCCTGTACCAGCTCCTCTCCTTCCACTGGCATGGCCCTGCAATGCTGTCTGTGTGCACCTATCCTCCTCTCCCTTCTGCCCCTCTCTTCCTCCTCACAGGAGGTCCTCCCAGCGGAGTACACAATCCCGATCTGCTGAAATTCAGATGGCATTGTTCCATGCACTGAAGGTTGTATGCAGCAGAAATGCTCCAAGAGAATTGACAAAACAAAAGAGTCCTCAAAACAAAGCTAACAAAGCAAAACCTTCAGAAGAAACCACAAGGAAAGAACTGAAATCTCAGCAAACAAGCAGCAGCAAACTCTCACCTCAACTCCTAACTCACACAGCCAATGCTCCGTTCCCCTTGGTGCGCAAAATTGCATGGGCAACGTAAAATTGACTTCAATTGCACTTTTAGTTGCCTTCAGTGGCTGATTGATTGTCGGCAGGCGCAATTCTGAGTACCACACGCGTAGCCAACCAAAATACCATGTGAGTGCGTGATGTCGTTGCGATGCATGCCAAACATCTTCTTGTGAGATTCAATGCTCTTCTGGGTCGGGCGCGTGCCCACTACTAGCATGTAAAATTCTGGACATGGTGTACCCTGGTTTATCTTCACAACGAAAGGAATGAAATCTTGTAAAGTTCTTTGGAAATCGCCACAACTACTTTTATTTTCATAATTTAAGTATCTGTGACCCATCAGGAAAAATCATTTTTGGCTTGAAAAGTAAAATTTGGCTAGGCTCCAAAATGCTGGAAAATGCTTCCAATTGAATGTTAAAAATCTAGATTTCCTGGGGTTCATCTCTAACTTGGCTACAAAATAAATCTCCTGCGTTCATAATTTTCCAATCCACCATTAATGAAAACTCTACTCTCCTGCAATAAAATTGATTAAATTTTAATTATACCTGCAGTTTAAGTTGTGGTTACTGCTCTTTGTTTTGACTTGTCAAAGATGTATATCCTAGGTTGTTTTTGAGCTGTATTTTGGGGATTGCATCAGCTTTTCTGAAGCTGTTGCTCAGCTTTGGATAGTTTTCTAGGTCATTGCAGATGTAATAGTTGTTTAGACATTCCATATTATCCAGATGAACTGTGCATATCTCACATCAAACAGTGTATCATTTAACAATTAGAGATGTGTTCAAAAATTAATCCTTGCCATCACTTAATGCTTAGTGCCCTAGTAAAAGAGTGCAATTGTTAATGTAAAATAGGATTTCTTTCCTCAAGTTATTTCAATGCTGTAAGAAGACAAAACCAATAACAAAGGAAGGAATTCAAGGCAGGAGATTATCTGCATTGTTTGTGGCTCGTGGGAAAATGTTGTGATGCAGGATTTATGCCACTTAATCTTCAATAATCATGTTATTTTCAGAGAGCTTGTGGGTCCAGGAAGAAATATCCAAGCTACTTAAATGGGCACATCATCTTTTTCCAAGGAAAAGCTTGGATAGAAGACTTAATTATTTGTTTACAGACTATGGGAGGGCATCCTTGTGTGCCAAACAGGAAAGTGTGCTTGTCTGCATTCCATGCAGCAAGCTGTGGCTCAGTTCATAGCACCCTCGCCTTTGAATCAGAGGGTTGTGGGTTTATGTCCCACTCCCGGAAACCAAGAACTGTGATTGTACTCGAAAGAGTTGCAATCTGTGACTGTTGATAACTCGAAAGAGTATCAGCTCTATAAGCAACATCAGAAAAATCTAAGGGATTCCTCCATGCTATGCTATAAGGCAGAGCCTTCTAGGTTTGCTTGGGGTTTTATAGAGTTGCAGCTAATTGTAGTCAGTTACAGGACAATTGGCCCTGATGTATTTTTTATTTATTTATCTGTTCACGGGATGTGAACCCCCAGGATGTTGATCATGGGGGATTCAGTGACGGTAATGCTATTGAATGTTAAGGGTGGATAGTTAGATTCTCTCTTTTTCGAGATGGTCATTGCCTCACACTAGTGTGGCACGAATGTTACTTACCACTTGTCAGCCTAAGTCTGAATGTTATCCAGGTCTTGCTGCATATGGGCATGGATTGCTTCAGTTTCTGAGTCATCGTGAATGGTGGTGGGACAGCTGTAGTGTTACCATTGACCAGAAACTGAACTGGACTAGCCATATAAATACTGTGGCTACAAGAGCAGGTCAGAGGCTGGGAATCCTTGGCGAGAAACTCACCTACTGACGCCCTAAAGCCTGTGCACCATCTACAAGATACAAGTCAGCAGTGTGCTGGACAATGCTCCACTTGCCTGGATGAGTGCAGCTCCAACAACAATCCTAAACCTCAAAACCATCCAGGGCAAAACAACCCACTTCACTGGCAACTATCCACCACTTTAAACATTTACTCCTTCCATCGTGGATACACCGTGGCAGCAGCATATAGCATGTACAAGATGCACTGTAGCAACTCACCAAGGCTCCTTCGACAGCATCTTCACTATCTAGAAGGACAAGGGCAGCAGAAGATGCATGGCAACACCATCACCTGCAGGCTTCCCTCCAAGCCATCCACCATCCTGACTTGGAACTATATCACCGCTCGTTCACTGTCACTGAACTCCCTTCCCAACAGCACTATGGGTGTACCTGCATGGATTGTAGCGGTTCAAGAAGGCAGTTCACCACCACCTTCTCAAGGGTTCCGTGAGTGTGGCCAGATTAGGGATAAATTTTCCCACCTGGTTCACCATCCCCAGGAAATGTTGATTATTGGTGATGTATGGTGGTTGGGGAAGCTCAGTGACGGCCTTTGTTTTCTGAGGATTGACCATAATACCATACCATTGGATGATGTGTCCTAGGAATTTTATGTTGCTCCTGGCGAACTCACAATTGTTGTTCACCATAAGAACTGCTTCCTGGTTGGGGACCTCCCTTACCCTACGGTCGTGTTCGGCTCTTGTAGAACCATTTATAAGGCTGTTGTCCATATGGCGGATAACACCCAATTTGCCCGCATGGTACGTTGGGATATCTCAGGGGCAGACAAAATGCCAAAAGGGAGGTGGTTAAAGCAAAATTGACCAAAGGGCATGATAAAGGAGCCTAGAATCCTTGTTGAGGGGTATTTACCAAAGTATGCTGTTAACATCCAGCTTTGTAAAAAGGACGCCATTGATGAGCTTGGCCAAGCCGTCATCTACTGACGCCAATGATGGACATCCCGCTGCACGGCTTTATTAAGCTGCACAAGCCGGAGATGGCCATCAGGCTTGGAATGGGTGACCAGACTGGAACACCAGCAGGTTGGCTGTGTGACTGAGGAAATAACACCCCTGTGTAACGTGTAGTCAAGTTCCTCCTTAACCTTCACAATAGGGAGTGCAGCACTCTCCTAGTGGTGAACAAACACACTGCACATGGTGTTTGGGAGCAGAGAAATATGATATTCAGTCTTCAGCTTCCACAGCCCTTGAAAAAGTTGTGGAAATTCCTAGTGGAGGGTGACCCTGGTGTCAGAGGGAAGAATATTATTGACTTTTTGTATGAGGCCTAACTGTACACTCGCGTTCCTGCTAAACAGGGAAATGGTTTGGTTGTGGATGACATAAGGGGTTTCCATGATCTGCCAGCCCTAATGGTACAGTGTGATGGTAATCTGGCCCTTAACATGTAGGTTTGTTCTACCTGGGCCCTGGAGTTTCATAGTGGAAGGCTGGAGAAGAATTGTGTGGAGCCATGCAAGGTAATCAGCTAGTACAGATACCCAGGCACCTGTATCCAGTCTGAAACCTGTTGGGAACCCTCAGACCTCTAAACTGATGGACCAGAAGTCCTGGGAATGCTGGCGAATGTCACCTAGGAAGTGTGAGATAGGAGCTAATTTCTGATGGTGTCATTATTTTCCCCATTTGTTGGAGATTCTAATTGAGCAGAAACATTGGAAATGTCCCGTCCTGCTGCAACTGAAACACTCAGCATCCCCTAATGGGCATTTCCTGCTGTTTATGCTGTCGCCTCTCACCACAGGGCAGACATTTCAAAATGGCAGCAGAGCAGTTTCCCGCCTTTTGTATCATTTTGGCAGGCTTTGGCATGGGTGAATTAGCGAGTTCGGCCTCACAAAAGAAAGGAAAGAATTGACCTGGATTGGTTGTGGAAACTTCTCACGGTGCGTCTTCCAGCAGCAATCTCTGTGTAAATCTTCAAGGCTTGAAAATGGGTGGTATAGGGACAGTGACTGTTGTTGCAGCGCTTCCATCACTACCCATCTACGGTGAGTGTGTCATCGGGATGCTTGACGAGGCACCTTGCCAAAGCAGGATTGTAGTTGTCTTGGACCGAGGGTGTTTGTCGTGTGGCACCAACAATAGACTAAATTGGTGCTGCCTCGCTGATACCATGTTGTAGAAAGTGCCAGGCCAGAATTCTAGCAAGGAAGAGATGCAGGTATTATCAGAGTATCTACTTAAAAACTAGTTTATTTATACTATTTACAATATATACATAGCAAGTTACAAGGAAGGCACATCTCACCTCAGAGCTGCCCATCTGCTCTTTACAATACATCGCACACAACTGCCTGACATCAGTGCCACATCTTCATGTGCCCCATAGATTAGCATATCCATTCTGTTAATCTATTATACTACAAATCCCTTCAGTAAAACTGTCCGATGCCCTTTCTGAAGCTAGTAGCTCTGAGAATGCCATCAGCCATGTAAGTTTGTTCTACCTGGCCCCATTCTATCCTATTAACCTCCAAAAATAAAATACATCTTCCTTTTAAGAGTGCTGCAGCTCTTTAAGAACTGCTTCACTTCAAATTCAGGGGCCCTCAAATGATTCAACCTGGAAAAAGCAAACAGAAAGATAAGGTAAATTATGGAAATAGTCTTACCCAGCTGGTTTGGGTTCTCACTTAGCTAGTATCCATGAACACTTAAATGCTAGAAACAGAGGCCACTTGTTAGCTTGACCATGGAATCATTCGTAATGTATATTGCAATCAGTGAAAATAGGAATTATTTTGCACAATATATGGTGAGAGTGAACTATTCTATAGCTTGATTTTTGCTGTGATGCACAATAATTTGTAACTTTCTCAGTAATTGATTAGTTAATTACAATAATTAAATGAGATTGTGATCAATCATCTGATGTGAGTAAGCCTACACCATGTCAATTGCTGAACTGAAATGATAGCTTTTGTTTGACCAAACGATACATGGAAAATTACATATCATGTATCGATAATAAAAGGTAACACAACTGAGTAGGGGCTCAAGATAAGGCATAATTTTTGAACTGTTTTGTACACTCTCCTTCAAAACTACTTTTGCATTGTCCTACTGAAATACAACCTTAACTATTTTATATAACTTATGCAAAATACTGCATTTACATAACATCCTCTGGTGCAATTGGCAGTGAATCTGCCTGAGGAGGTGGAAAGAGTAGCACATGGAGTGTGATGGATGAGAGTGAATTAGTTATCACTGCATCGTGATGCCCTTACTGAAGCAAGATAACACGTGACTCATGGTAGGATATCACACCCTTTACTTTTACTGTGCAGTACTGGTTTTATTAATGATTTTCTGTATATGTTGGAGCAGATTTTCTGTGCCCTCCCCTGTGGTGAGAGGCCTCATGCCCTGCAAGTCTGCACCGGAACTTTGTGGGTAGGAGGCCTGTAGTTTTCTGATGTGCTCTCAGCATGTAAGGTATCTAGTCATGGGAGAGGATGCAGCACATCTCCCCTGTTACTTTTTCTGTATGAAGCCAGAACTACATTTTGAAGCAGTTCTTTGAGATACCCTTTATGAATGTTGCAGTTGATCAGGGCCCAAAAAAATGCTGAAACAGACTATAATTCTAGTAGCCACCAAAGTAAAATACTGCAGAAGCTGGAAATCTGAAATAAAAACAGAAAATGCTGGAAATGCTCAGCAGATCTGGCAGCGTCTGTGGAGACAGAAACAGAGTTAACATCTCAAGCCGATGACTTTTCATCAGAACGTATCATCAGTGATCTGAAACATCAACTCTGTATCTCTCAACCACAGCTGTTGCCGGAATATTTCCAGCATTTTCTCTGGGATCATTGCCGCTGGTGCTCTCTAGCACTGAAACCGCTGCATTTTTTGAGGCCAGCAAGAGAACATGTGATCTACATGGGCTGGCATCACTCACACATGGCTGCCCTGTGCAGAAGATTTTGTACCTGTCTACCATTGGAGAGATTCAAGGAGGGGCAATTTTCAGATCAAGCTGATTCTGACTGACTCTGCTGATCCAAATGTGATACATCATGATTGAAGCATACTAGGGTGATTAAAAGCCAGTGATTGGATGATGACCAACCACTTTGCAGACTCTGGCAAATCTATCTGGCAATGACCATGGATCAGAATCAGAAGAGAGGAATTTGCTGATGCTACTCCAACCACTACTATCATGAAATATGGTTTTGCTACATCCAATGAGAGTAATGATCAGCTAAGTTGTGAAAGCTCTTTGCAAGGGCCTTACGTTGGACTGCTGATATTCCAGAAGCTGTCAAGCAAAGATTGGTGTCACCTTCAAGACCAGCATTTATTACCCATCCATAATTGACCTTGAGAAGGTGTCAGTAAGCTGCCTTCTTGAATGGCTTGCTGGATCTTTTCAGGAGGCTGCTAAGAGTCAACCACATTGCTGTGGGTGTGGAGCCACACAGAAGGCAGATTGGGTAAGGCCTGCAAATTCCCTTCCCTAAAAAACATTAGTGAACCAGATGGGGTTCCTTGACAATCCTGTAGCTTCACGGTCACTGTTATTGATACTAACTTTTTATTCCAGATTTATTTAATTAAATTAAAATTTCCAAGCTGCCATAGTGGGATTTGAGTTCATGTATCTAAATCATTAGTCCAGACCTCTGGATGACTAGTTCAGTAATATAACCATTACACTACCATACCTTAATTTAGCTCACTTTGTTTTTGTCTGAATCTTCTTAATACCTTGTCCCTCCAGTCTTTACAAATGCCACTGATATGTTTAGATGCCATTTTGATGCTTTAGAAGTCTTTCTAAATTTTGGTTCCTCTCTGTTATGACCTTCACTTAAAGTTTCATTCACATGCAGTTTGATGCCCCTATCTTTAGTGCCCAACATCCATCTGAATTTGAATCTGTGACTATTCTTGGAATTGGTGTATAGTATTGTATATTATATATGTTACTCCAGTCCCGCATGGTTGAAATGTTCCTGAAATGGTGGGTGTTCAATTATTTTATAGCTGAATGGGGAAGTGTGATGTCATCTACTTGGAACTAAGGAAGATAATATTTTCAACTGCATAGAATATTTTGTGGGATTGGAGTCCATGTGCAGAATAGGTCAAGTAGGGAGTCATCTTATTATAATGATATAATACCTTGGGCTTATTTACTGTACAAGACACAAGGCACCAATCACTCCTAAGGGATTGGACAAACATGTTGTGGGTTAAGTTATTAAGACTAGGCACAGGAGAACAGTCTTACATTGTTGTAAAGCTTGGAGACATTAGGAACTGTGTGTCTGTGCCGTGCTCAAAGCAGAAGTGAAACTAAGACTGGATCACAAGTCACAGTTTCCTTCGAGTGATGATATGCTGATATCCTTTGAAGGCATATTACATCATCCCTCTTTCTTTTTAAAGATACTTTTCCACCTTCCAAAGAAGTATAACTATTCACAATACATATTCACGTTAGTTACCATTACATAAGTGTATAGAACTGATGAATCTATGAATCTTTAAAGTGTAAAGTAATTTGCTGGTATGCCCAGATCTTGCAAAGGTAACCTTGAGTGACGGTTTCTTTAATTGCTCAAAGTGATCTGTGGGATTGTCATTCTTAGATGTTGTTCCTGGTTGCATTTGGGATTTTGTCCTAGATACAAGAAGATTGTACGGTGGTTGAGGAGCTGGAATGGATCTGATTTATCCTCAGTTACGCCTCACATTGGTGTGTAATGACTTCAAAGGGCTTTGATTCTGAACAAATCTTTGCCAACTCAGCTGGGTTGCCAAATGTCTTCTGTGGGATCCTGGGTGCCAACTGCTTGTCCCAACTGTAAACTTGGCAATTATGTACATGCATTTCTTTTGTGCAAGTTGGTTTTAAAAGTTGTTTTCTAGTTTCTGAGATAGTAGAATGGTAAATTGTTTTGCATTTGTCTGCCAAACATGAGCCAATGATAGAATAGTTGCACTTAAAGGTGTTGATCTCAGATTTAACATTGCAATGTGTACATCTTAGTTGGTCTGTTTACATTTGAGAATTAGGGATTTCACCATGCAAATCACTCATTCAGCAAGGCCATCAGATCTAGGGTAAATGGGGAGAAGAAGTAATAAATGGCTTACCAATAAATAGCGGACTGTTATCCATAATGGTCTCTATAGGTACACCAAATAAACTGAAAATAGCACTTAGAGTGTGCATGACAATTGTGCTTGACATATTGTGCAATTGTCGAATGATGGTGGACTTGGTAAAGTAGTTGACAATGAAGATGAAATCAGTGCCATGTTTGAATGTGATTTTGGACCAAGGATGAGTAGGAATTTCATGTGGAATCAATGGTGCTTTGTGCTGACTTGGCATATGTTCTTGATATGCCTCACACTTTTTAACAATGGCTTCAATGTTCAACAGGCTGTCTCTTTTGCGAGTCTGCTCATCCAATCTATGCCCGTGTGTGAGTGATGAAGTTGTTGAAGAAGATCGGGTTGCAAAGGTTTTGGTATGATGAGCTGCCTGTCTTTAAAAATGATCTCCGGGAGATGCCCAGCTCATCCCGGTTAGGCCAAAACAAGTTCATGGACATGCTGAATTGAATCAGCCCATCCTTCAATGATGTTTTTCCACAGTTTCTGTACTGTAGAATATTTTGCCATTTCTTCTTGTAACTGCTCACATTTACGTTGTGCAAAATGTACCAGATCAATTTGAAGGACATTTTCAGGTTCAATGTCAATGAAGTCAACTTGTAAATCTAAGGATATATCTTCTATTTTTGCTGGGTTAGACAATCTGGTAAGTGTATCCGATGTGATCATCAAGTTACCTGGCTTGTTACCTAATCTCACAGTCATAACATTGAATCATTATCAAGAGACGTTGCAATCTTGGTGGTCCACTGGTCAATGGTTTTTGCCAAGCCATCTCCAGAGGCTTGTCTGCCACAAATCTTTTGCCAAATATATAGGTATAAAAAGACATGATTCCAAACACTAAAGCTAATATTTCCCACTCTATGTTGAAGTAGTTACAATTTTGAAGCAAATGCAATCGGTTTGTCTTTTTGTAGTATGTATACTCTGTGACTTTCTGTGAGACATCTATCTCGAGAGTAGCTGTGTCCCTAGGATCATAAAATTGCAATCTGATAATGACTATTTTAGTGCTTCAATGAGGTGTTGGTGGTCTTCATGCCACAGGAAAGGCAGATCCTTTCTCAATGATACCCTTAGCGATGAAAATCTTTGAGCAAAATTGGGAATGTGTGGAGGCAAGAAATTACAGAGACCTGGACATCTTCGGAGATTGTCCTTATCTTGAGGACTTTTCATGGTCTTAATATCTGCTATTTTACTTGGATCGGGACATATGCCAGCACTAGAATAAATAGAACCGAAAAAATTGATCTGCTGCACGTTGACGCCTCATTTCAGGCTATTAAACAACAATCCTTCGTTATGTGATATTTGCATCAATGAAAGCAGATTGTGGTCATGTTCTTACATAGAAACATAGAAAATAGGAGCAGGAGTAGGCCATTTGGCCCTTCGAGCCTGCTCCGCCATTCATCGTGATCATCGCTGATCATCCAACTCAATAGCCTGCTCCCGCTTTCTCCCCATGTCCTTTGATCCCTTTTGCCCCAAGAGATATATCTAACTCCTTCTTGAAAACATACAATGTTTTTGCCTCAACTACTTTCTGTGGTAGCAAATTCCACAGGTTCACCACTCTCTGGGTGAAGAAATTTCTCCTCATCTCAGTCCTAAATGGTCTACCCCATATCCTCAAACTGTGACCCCTGGTTCTGGACTCCCCCACCATTGGGAGCATCCTTCCTGCATCAACCCTGTCTAGTCCTGTTAGAATTTTATAGGTTCTTAGGAGATCCCCCCTCATTCTTCTGAATTCCAGCAAATATAATGCTAACTGACTCAATTTCTCCTCATATGTCAGTCCTGCCATCCCAGGAATCAGTCTGATAAACCTTCGCTGCACTCCCTCTATAGCAAGAACATCCTTCCTCAGATAAGGAGACCAAAACTGCACACAATATTCCAGGTGTGGTCTCACCAAGGCTCTGTATAATTGCAGCAAGACATCTCTGCTCCTGTACTCGAATCCTCTCACTATGAAGGCCAACATACAATTAGCCTTCTTTACCACCTGCTGCACCTGCATGCTTTCCTTCAGTGACTGGTGTACAAGAACACCCAGGTCTTGTTGCACATTCCCCTCTCTCAATTTATAGCCACTCAGATAATAATCTGCCTTCCTGTTTTTGCTACCAAAATGGATAACCTCACATTTATCCACATTATACTGCATCTGCCATGCATTTGCCTACTCACTCAGCTTGTCCAAATCACACTGAAGCATCTCTGCATCCTCCTCACAGCTCACCCTCTCACCCAGCTTTGTGTCATCTGCAAATTTGGAGATATTACATTTAGTTCCCTCATCTAAATCATTAATATATATTGTGAATAGCTGGGGTCCCAGCACCGATCCCTGCGGTGCCCCACTAGTCACTGCCTGCCATTCGGAAAAAGACCCGTTTATTCCTACTCTTTGTTTCCTGTCTGCCAACCAGTTCTCTATCTATCTCAATACGCTACCTCCAATCTCATGCACTTTAATTTTACACACTAATCTCTTTTGTAGGACTTTGTCGAAAGCCTTCTGAAAGTCCAAATAAACTACATCCACTGGCTCCCCCTCATCAACTCCACTAGTTACATCCTCAAAAAATTCCAGTAGATTTGTCAAGCATGATTTCCCTTTCATAAATCCATGCTGACTCTGTCTGATTCTGCCACTGTTTTCCAAGTGTTCAGCTATTAAATCTTATATAATAGACTCTAGAATTTTCCCCACTACCAACGTCAGGCTGACTGGTCTATAATTCCCTGCTTTCTCTCTACCTCCCTTTTTAAATAGTGGGGTTACATTAGCTACCCTCCAATCTGTAGGAATTGTTCCAGAGACTCTAGAGTTTTGGAAAATGACCACCAATGCATCCACTATTTCTAGGGTCACTTTCTTAAGTACTCTGGGATGTATCGGCCTTCGAATCCATCAATTTTCCCAACACAATTTCCCTACTAATACTGATTTCTTTCAATTCCTCCCTCTCACCAAACCCTGTTTTCATCAACATTCCTGGTATGTCATTTGTGTCCTCCTTTGTGAAGACAGAACCAAGTATGTATTTAATTGGTCAGCTATTTCTTTGTTCCCCATTATAAATTCCCCTGTTTCTGACTGTAAGGGACCTACATTTGTCTTCACTAATCTTTTTCTCTTCACATACCGATAGAAACCTTTACAGTCAGTCTTTATGTTCCCCGCAAGCTTAATCTTGTACTTTATTTTCCCCTTCTCAATCAATCCCTTGATCTTCCTTTGCTGAATTCTAAACTTCTCCTAATTCTCAGGTCTGTTGTTTTTTTTTTAGCCAATTTGTATGCCTCTTCCTTGGATCTAATACTATCTCTAATTTCCCTTGTAAGCCATGGTTTGGCCACCTTTCCTGTTTTGCTTTAGCGCCAGAGACAGAGGCCCCACCATCAGTGGCAGGAGCGAGAGTGGCCCTGGGTAAAAACAGCATGGAGAGAGTAAATAAAGAGAGAGGGAGAGAGACAGGGCCCCACTATCAGTGGCAGGAGTGAGAGTGGCCCTGGGTGAAAACAGGACAGAGAGAGAAAGTGAATAAAGAGAGGGGGAGGGAGACAGAGGCCCCAGTATCAGCAGCAGCAGTGAGAGCGGCCCTGGGTGAAAAGAGCACGGAGAAAGAGTGAATGAAGAGCGGGTGCAAAAGACTGAGGCCCCAAACAACGATTCAAACCAACGCTGAAGAAACAAAGTGTGACGTCACAGGAGAGCAGGCAGGTGATTGGCTGTTGAGTATTTCAGCTTTTAGCTTTGTTTTAGATTTAAATTAGCTGTTGAGTAACTATCACTTATTGATGATTATTATTAAATTAGTAACTTAAGGATTGGGGGAAAGTAGATAAATAATAAAGGTAAAACAACCAAATAGAGCAAGAGCAGAACGGCTGCACAAACAGCAGAGCAGAGTTTACCTGTGAGGGAGCAGAATGGCTGTATAAAGAGTTGGAGTGGCTGTATAAAGAGTAGGAATGGAGTGGCTGTATAAAGAGTGGGAGTTTACCTGCAGGGAGTAGAGTAGCTGTATAAAGAGTGGGAGCGGAGTGGCTGTATAAAGAGTGGGAGTTTACCTGCAGGGAGTAGAGTAGCTGTATAAAGAGTGGGAGCTGAGTGGCTGTATAAAGAGTGGGAGTTTACCTGTGAGGGAGTAGAGTGGCTGTATAAAGAGTGAGAGTTTACCTGTGAGGGAGTAGAGTGGCTGTATAAAGAGTGGGAGCGGAGTGGCTGTATAAAGAGTGAGAGTTTACCTATGAGGGAGTAGAGTGGCTGTATAAAGAGCGGGAGCGGAGTTGCTGTATAAAGAGTGAGAGTTTACCTGTGAGGGAGCCGGTTCTCAACCAGACACTCGTCTCGACGTCACTTCTTTCGAATTCCAGCACCGCCAAGGGAGAGAGTTGGTTGGTAGGTAGTGGGTAAGTTGTTTCTTTTTTCCCACTTTAAAGCAACATTACAGGTGGTAAGAGTCTCAGCATTTGTTTTTTTTAAGAGAAACTAAATAGTTTTCTATTTGGCCTAAATTTAAGGAAATAGTCTTTTAATTAAAAACAGACAAAAAGTATGGCAAGGGAGCTCAGTCCCGCGTGTTGTACGGCCTGCAGCATATGGGAATTCTTAGACGCTCCTGCAGGCTAGATAACCACATGTGCAGGAAGTGCCACCAGCTTGGCCAGCTTGAACAGTAGGTTTCGGAGCTTGAGCATCAGCTGGAATCACAGCGGTGCATCCGCGAGGCTGAGGGTTACATGGATAGCATGTTTTTAGATGTGCAGCTTAAAGAAGTGCAGTCAGAGAGGGAATGGGTGACCAACAGTCAGAAGAAGGGAGGCAGGCAGATAGCCAGGAAAGCCCCAGAGTGCATCTCACTCAAGAACCGTTTTTCTGTGTTGGAAAACTGTGAGGGTGAAGGTTCCTCTGGAGAGTGCAGCCAGAGCCAAGTTCACGTCACTCTAGGTGGCTCAGCTGCACAAGGGGGGAGGAGTAAGAGTGCAAGAGCAATAGTGATAGGAGTCTCAATAATGAGGGGTGCAAACAGGTGCTCCTGCAGCTGTAGGCGTGACTCCAGGATGGTGTGTTGCCTCCCTGGTGCCAAGGTCAAGAATGTCACAGAATGGCTGAAGGGGGATGGTGAACAGTCAGAGGTCATGGTTCACATTGATGCCAACGACATAGATAGAAAGAGGGATGAGGTCCTGCAACAGGAATTTAGGGAGCTAGGTAGCAGATTTAAAAACAGGACCTCAAACGTTGTAATCTCTGGATTACTCCCTGTGCCACGTGCTTGTGGGTATAGGAATAGGAGGATAGAGATGATGAATGCGTGGCTGAAGAGATGGTGCAGGAGGGAGGGCTTTAGTTTCCTTGATCACTTGGTCTGTTTCTGGTGAAGATGGGGCCTGTACAAGTTGGAGGGGTTGCACCTGAACCAGAACGGGACCAACATCCTTGCGGGGAGGTTTGCTAGTGCTGTTGGGGGAGGTGGTTAAACTAATTTGGCAGGGGGATGGGATACAGAGTGGAGATACAGTAGGGGGTGATGCACAGCCAAATATGGAAGAGAAACTAAGTCAGTCTGGAAGGCAGAGCAAATATAGACCTGTTAAGGCACAAAGGAATAATGCAAGGCTGGATTGCATCTATGTTAATGCAACAGATCTTACAAGTAAGGCAGATGAATTGAGGGCATTGATAAACACATGGAAATATGATATTGTTGAGGGAGGGGCAGGACTGGCAGCTCTCAAAATTCCAAGGTATAGAATCTTCAGGCATGATGGAGCCGGGTTGGGGGAGATGGGAATGTAAAAGAGGAGGTGGCATTGCACTATTGTTCAATTACTGCAGTAAGGAGAGATGGTATCTTAGAAGATTACTCAAATGAGGCTATATGGGTAGAACGTAAAAATAAAAAGGGGGCAATCACTTTGCTGGGAGTTTATTATATGCCTCCAAACAGTCAGGGGGAGATAGAGGAGCACATATGTAGACAAATCTCAGGGAAGTGTAAAAATAATAGGGTAATAATAGTAGGGGATTTCAACTTTCCCAATATTAACTGGGATAGTCTTAGTGTGAAAGGCTTAGAGGGGGTGGAGTTACTAAAGTTTATCCAGGAGAGCTTTTTCAGAAAGACAAAGGGGTGGTACTGGACCTAATCTTAGGGAATGAAGCCGGGCAAGCGATAGAATTGCCAGTGGGTGAACATTTCAGGGATAGTGACCATAACTCTGTAAGATTTAAGGTAGTTATGGAAAAGGACAAAGATGGACCGGAAATAAAGGTCCTGAATTGGGGGAAGGCCAATTTCAATATGATAAGATAGGATCTGGCCAAAGTGGACTGGGAGCATCTACTTGTAGAAAAGTCTACATCAGTGGGAATCATTCAAAAAGGAAATAATGAGAGTTCAGGGCCAATATGTTCCGTAAAGGTGAAGGGTAGAACCAACAAGTTCAGGGAACCGTGGGTGTCAAGGATATAGAGGATTGGATAAGGAAAAACAGGATGCTTATGGCAGATACAGAGGGCTGAAAATTGCAGAAGCCCTAGAGGAGTATAGAAAGTATAGAGGGGTACTTAAAAGCATAATTAGGAGAGCAAAGAGAGGGCATGAAAAATCATTGGCGGGCAAGATAATGGAAAATCCCAAGGTATTTCATAAATATATTAAGGGCAAGAGGATAACCAGGGAAAGCGTAGGGCCCATTAGGGACTAAAGTGGTAATCTGTGCATGGAGCGGAAGGAAGTAGGTGAGGTTTTAAATGATTACTTTTCATCTATGTTCACTATGGGAAAGGATGATGTAGGTGTAGAAATCAGGGAGGGGGTCTGTGATATACTTGAACAAATTAGCATTGAATGGGAGGAGGTATTAACGGTTTAAGTGGGCTTAAAATTGAATAAATCCTGAGGCCCAGATGAGATGTATCCCAGGCTGCTATGTGAGGCAAAAGAGGAGATTGCAGGGGCTCTGACACTAATTATCAAATCGTCTCTGGCCATAGCAGAGGTGCCAGAGGTCTGGAGGACAGCAAATGTGGCATCATTATTCAAGAAGGGTAGTAAGGATAAATCAAGTAATTACAGGCCAGTGAGTCTAACTTCAGTGGTAGGGAAACTATTGGAAAAAATTCTGAGAGACAGGATTAATCTCCACTTGGAGAGGCAGGGATTAATCAGGGATAGTCAACATGGCTTTGTCAGGGGGAGATCACATCTAACAAATTTGATGGAATTTTTCGAGGAGGTGACTAGTTGTGTAGATGAAAGTAGTGCAGTTGATGTAGTCTACATGGACTTCAGTAAGGCTTTTGACAAGGTCCTGCATGGGAGAATGATCAATAAGGTTAGAGCCCATGGGATCCAGGGCAATTTGGCAAATTGGATCCAAAATTAGCTTAAGTGGCAGGAGGCAGAGGGTGATGGTTGAAGGTTGTTTTTGCGATTGGAAGCCTGTGATGAGTAGTGTACCACAGGGATGAGTGCTGGGACCCTTGCTGTTTGTAGTGTACATCAATGATTTAGACATGAATATAGGAAGCATGATCAGTAAGCTCGCATATGACATGAAAATTGGTGGTGTCGTAATTAGTGAGGAGGAAAGCTTTAGATTACAGGATGATATAGATGGGCTGGTAAGATGGGCAGAGCAGTGGCAAATGGTATTTAATCCTGAGAAGTGTGAGGTGATGCATTTTGGGAGGACTAACATGGCAAAGGAATACACAATGAATGGTAGGACCCTAGGAAGTACAGAGGATCAGAGGGACCTGGGTGTACATGTCCATAGATCCCTGAAGGCAGCAGAATGGGTAAATAAGGTGGTTAAGAAGGCATATGGGATGTTTGACGTTATTAGCTGAGGCATAGAATATAAGAGCAGGGAGGTTATGTTGGAGCTGTATAAAACACTAATTAGGCCACAGCTGGAGTACTGTGTGCAGTTCTGGTCGCCACACTATAGGAAGGATGTGATTGCACTGCAGAGGGTGGAGAGGAAATTCACCAGGATGTTGCCTGGGCTGGAGCATTCTAGCTATGAAGAGAGACTGGATAGGCTAGGGTTGTTTTCCTTAGAGCAGAGAAGGTTGAGGGGGGACCTGATAGAGGTATGCAAAATTATGAGGGGCATAGATAGGGTAGATAGGAAGAAACCTTTCCCCTTAGCGGAGGTGTCAATAACCAGGGGGTATAGATTTAAGGTAAGGGGCAGGAGGTTTAGAGAGGATTTGAGGAAAAATATTTTCACCCAGAGGGTGGTTGGAATTTGGAACACACTGCCCGAGGGGGTAGTAGAGGCAGGAACCCTCACAACATTTAAGAAGTATTTAGATGAACACTTGAAATGCCATAGCATTGAGGGCTATGAACCAAGTGCTGGAAAATGGGATTAGAATAGATCGGTGCTTGATGGCCGGCACGGACACCGTGGGCCAAAGGGCCTGTTTCTGTGCTGTATAACTATGTGACACTATGACAAGTCATTGAAAACAATTTCGTCCATATTGAGTACAAAAGGTGGTAAGCTCCTGGGACTTCTCTGTGAGATGTACTGATCAGCAACCATGGTTGCATCAAGCTTCAAAAAGAATCTTGCACCTGCAAGTAACAGATTTAGCTCTTCTAATGTGGGTATTTTGTAAGGATAATGTTTCAAAGCTGTGTTTAAATTTTCTAAATTCATTCATGGGATGTGGGCGTCACTGGATAAGCCAGTATTTATTGTCTATCACTAATTGTTCTTGTTCAGAGGGCATTTTTAGAGTCAACCACATTGCTGTGGGTCTGGAGTCACATGTAGGCCAGACCGGGTAAGGACGGCAGATTTCCTTCCTTAAAGGACATTAGTGGTCCAGATAGGTTTTTATGACAACCAACAATAGTTTCGTGGTCATCATTAGCCTTTTAATTTCAGATTTTTATTGAATTCAAATTCCACCATCTGCCGTGGTGGGATTCAAAACCAGGTCCTTAGAGCATTACCTTAGGTCTCTGGATTACCAGTCCAGTGACAATACCACTATGCCACCACCTCCCCAAATGTCATGCATCAAGGCATACTCTCAATTACCCATCCTCTTTTATGACACATGTGATTAAGCTGCACCAATCTGTGTGCTCTTGTACTCTTTGAATGATTTAATCCTTTTCCATTTTGTTTAGTTTGACCTTCAAATTATCTTGTATGTGGATGCTGCAGTTAGATGGTCGATCAATTGACGGACTTGCATTCTCCTGCTCCTTTGAAACTGCAAATTTTGTCGACACATTCTAGATATTTCGATGTTAGGTCATGAACTGGGGTGATTGGAGTAGTTTCTGAGGCTGATCCACTTTGTGATGTCTGACTGATTCAATTGATTGTTATTAATGCGAGGTCAGGACATGCAGGTAGACCTGCAATCACTGGGCCTTTAGTTTCCACAGTGTAGAACATCTGTGACACCCAGGAGGATTGATTGTACTTGCACTCCAGGACAAAGGATCTCGCACGTGGAATTAGTGAACCGTTGTACACTGAAGGATTTACAGTAGTAGGTTTTGTCATGGCCTTCCACGTCTGTGCATGCATGTCTTTTAGAATTTGCAGAGGTAGTATGTTGGCACTTTCCCCTGTGTCAATCTTGGCCAAGAACAAATAGTTGCCAACATTCTTAGGACTGATAACCTGAATCTTGGTGCTCCTGAGCATGAGCTCGGTGATGTGCCTCCATAGATTTTGTTCACAGTCAGCACGTTGCATTTGCAACACTCTCCAACACTGTGATTTAGTTTCATTCTGACCAAAACATTGAGGGTCTTCTCATGCCACGTAGCACAATCTAACACTGTCCACCATGTCAAACCTGTACTTAATACCCATTCTCTGCACCCCCATTCCCTCATAAAGCCATGCAATCTCCTAGGAGACCAAATATAAAACTGTAACCGGCAACAAGTGAGTAATGTTCCATACCTGTGCCCTATTTCATGCTGCAGTTGATCCTTTTTTCAATCATGAAAGAGACCATTGGTTCTTTCTGCTGAAAACCAGTAGCTGTACTTACAATGTGATTAACCCAAATTAACCACCTGAGCATTGACAACCATCTTTGGCAGCATCCTAGTCACTACTAGGACAAAGATATATGAAGATAATAATGAGGTTATGAAGGGCCATGAGATTGCTGGGTTGCAGTGTATTCTTACGTCATTTCAGGTACCTTGCAGTTAAATGGTTGTATTCTCTATTTTTAATGTTTCATTTTGGCAAATCATGTTTGTCCTTACATTGTAAGCCATCTTTATTTTTCCATCTGCATTTCACTTATGAAACAGGGATTAACTGCTCAGTGAGAACATCTTCTTAAATAAGTTACTTTAGATTTGCTGCCCTATATCCATTTACCACTGCAGCTCTTAAATTATTCCACTGCCTTAAAGACAACTTCTATTCACACACTAAAAAAGAAGATAGAATCAAAGCTGACTTTTTCTCATAAAATACTGCCAATCTGACATTGTAGCAGGATTTTCCCACGGGCTTCAGGAATCCAGGATCAGGACCAAATGCCAGGAGTTCGACCAGGGATCCTATTTTCCTTCCAGTCACATCCACGATTGCCATTCTATTAAGGATGGAGGGCAGGCTCCCATTGCTGCTAGACAAATCGCAGGCCTGGCTGCTCTAGAAACTCAGCAGCCCCACTGAGAGAGGCGGGTGCTGCTGGGGCAGGTCAAAAAATGTGAGGCTGCCTCAAAATGGAGGCACCCTCAGAGGGTGAATCTTTTCCATCGGGGCCAAGCAGGAAGGCCCCCTCTTTGAAGGATAGGCTCTCCAACTCCAATAGTCCTCCGGACTGCCACAGGCTGCTTCCATAAAGCTGAGGTCCTCTGAACGCAGTGGGGCAGAAGTCCAGTGAATGCTTCACATGACCAATAATTGGGTCCTTAAATATGCAGATTGGCTGCTCACTGCCTTGCATCGAACAACCAATCCTGCCCACCCTGGGAAATTTCTGTTGTAGTAGGAAAACATTGGGGAGCCGTTCCAACGGACATCTGCCCACAACCAATGGATCAGGTCTAAGCTCTGCAGTCCAGCCACATCCAATTGTGAATGGCAGTGGACAATTAAACAACTCACTGGAGGAGCAAGCACCACAAATACCCCCATCCTCAATGATGGACGAGCCCAGCACATCAGTGCAAAAGATAAGGCTGAAGTATTTGCTACAATCTTCAACCAGAAATGGCGAGTGGATGATCCATCTTGGCCTCCTCCAGAGGTTCCAGCATCACAGATGCCAGTCTTCAGCCAATTCGATTCACTCCATGTGATATCAAGAAATGGCTGAAGGCACTAGATACTGCAAAGGCTATGGGCCCTGACAATATTCCGTCAATAGCACTGAAGACTTGTGCTCCAGAACTTGCCGTGCCCCCAGCCAAGCTGTTCCAGTACAGCTACAACACTGGCATCTACCCGGCTATTTGGAAAATTGCCCAGGTATGTCCTGTACACAAAAAGCAGGACAAATCCAACCCGACCAATTACCGCTCTATCAGTCTACTCTCTATCATCAGTAAAGTAATGGAAGGAGTCATCAACAGTGCTATCAAGCGGCACTTGCTTACCAATAACCTGCTCACTGACGCCCAGTTTGGGTTCCGCCAGGGCCAATCAGCTCCTGACTTCATTACAGTCCTGGTTCAAACATGGACAAAAGAGCTGAACTCCCGAGGTGAGTTGAGAGTGACGGCCCTTGACATCAAGGCAGCATTTGACCGAGTGTGGCATCAAGGAGCCCTCGCAAAATTGGAGTCAATGGGAATCAAGCAGAAAACTCCTTTGGTTAGAGTCATACCTAGCACAAAGGAAGGTGGTTGTGGTTGTTGGAGGGCAGTCATCTCAGCTCCAGGACATCACCCCAGGAGTTCCTCAGGGTAGTGTCCTAGGCCCAGCCATATTCAGCTGCTTCATCAATGATCTTCCTTCCATCACAAGGTCAGAAGTGGGGATATTCGCTGATGATTGCACAATGTTCAGCACCATTCGTGATTCCTCAGATACTGAAGCAGTCCATGTGCAAATGCAGCAAGGCCTGGACAATATCCAGGCTTGGGCTGACAAGTGGCAAGTAACAATCGTGCCAACCAGTGTCAGGCAATGACCATCTCCAACAAAAGAGAATCCAACCATAGCCCCTTGACATTCAATGACATTTCCGTCAATGAATCCCCCATTATCAACATCCTGGGGTGTTACCATTGTCCAGAAACTGAACTGGTCTAGCCATATAAAAACTGTGGCTACAAGAGCAGGTCAGAGGCTACGAGTAACCCACTTCCTGACTCCCCAAAGCCTGTCCACCATCATTGTCGCTGGGTCAAAATCCTGGAACTCCCTTCCTAAAAGCACTGTGGGTGTACCTACACCACATGGACTGCAGCGGTTCAAGAAGGCAGTTCATTACCACCTTCTCAAGGGCAACTAGGGATTTGCAACAAATGCTGGCCCAGCCAGTGAAGCCCATATCCTATGAATGAAATAAAAAACCACAAGGTCAGAAAATACTGCTCAAAGATTCAAAGCACTGATTGTTAGCTTGAGAGGACAATGGATGGCATACGTGGATCTTACTAATTTTCTAGAAATGAGAAGTGGAAAATACACCTTATTATAGATATAAAACAGACAATATATGACACACCTCATTATAGATATATAATACACCTCAATATTGACAGACATCTTAATACAGAGGTATATCGCAATACAAATATACAACATTACAATAAACCCTTCTAAAATATACAATCTGTATTACAACAGGTGGTTTAGTGCAGTTACAATGATACATTTACAAAAATAGCCCATTCAGGGAACATTAATATACAGAAGGTGATGGCACTCCATTTATTGGCTTTCAGAGCTGATATTCATGTTCATGAATACTTGTCTGGTGCATTTTGTTTTGTTTGTTAAAATGTTACAGGTAATTGCACTTATTTCTCCACGGACAACCTCCCGTTCATATTTTCTTGTATAAACTTATTTTTTGTTCAATATATTGATCCTTAACATTAAAATTGGGGTATTTGAAACTATATTGGTTTCTATAGTTTTGTTAAAAAGCATCAAATCTAATTTAACCATTTCAATTTGCATACGACTCAGTAGGGGGATCAGCACCAATGAAATATTCATAACCTAATTTACACATAGCTGAAATGGTGCTGAAAAAGCTTTTCATTGTTCCAAACAAATTTCCACCAAAAATATAAGCAGCTTGAATATGTATTCTAAAATTGTCAGCAGTAGTATATAAATTATCAATGTGGTGAATTAAAAGAGAAGGTTTTATCTTAACTATACCCAGCTGAAATAATTTTCCTGTGTTGCCATGGAGGTTGAATGAGCTGAGCAGCATTTGGAAACACCTAACCTATTGATTCCTGTGGTTTCACTACTCCCTCCCCAGCTCAACTTGCATTTAACTTTAACTTAGTCGATCACACTTTGGCTGCATTTTATGTGCCCACACTGGGTATGTTTTTGGTGGGGTTGAGTATGTAATTAGGTTGGGTGCCCACTACACCACCTTTCTGCCAACCTCCGAGCTCACCCCCAAAAAACAGAGGGGTGGGCTGGTGCTGAAATGGGCAGCCTGCCTGCCATATTTAAATAAATAATCAAGAGTCAATTAGGCTTGTTAATAAAACAATTGACTCTGATAATATGATAAAGGCAAAATGCTGTGGATGCTGGAAATCTGAAACAAAAACAAAAAATGCTGGAAAAACCCAGCCGGTCTGACAGAATCTGTGGAGAGAAAGGCAGAGTTAACGTTTCGAGTCCTTATGACTCTTCTTCAGAGCTCTGGCATGGTTGGCATGGGCAGTCAGGTGGGAGTGGGCAGGCTGCTATTTTAAAAATCTTTTTCAAAAGGCAGTAGGGAAGCAAGGTATTATCTTCGGGGAGGGGCCCTTTGGGGAGAAGCCAAAGTCCTATCCGCCTGCTCCATTAAACATACCACCCCAAACACCATCCCTCCCCCGCCACCCCCACCCTAAACTGCCCAAACTCTCCCTGTCCAAGACCCCCTTCTTACTTGGCTCCAGGATCCATTGCTCTTTCTTGGACTGATGGAGCTGCCGACCAATCAGATTGACCAGCAGCTCCCGAGGGTGGGACTTCCCCCCAAGTGAGATGCAGAAGTCCTACACTGCCCCAGTTTAGCCTGCCTGAAGCGCATTATGGCTGTGGGCCGGGCTGTTGTGGTACAGGTTGGCTCCACGCTGACTTTGATATCTGTATAAAATAGGCAATGCTTTTAATTAAAATAGCCACGGATAGAAAGATCAGAAAATTACAGGTGAGCTCTCTGCTCCTCGCGCCCCCACCTAATCCCAGCAATACTCTGCCCTTTCTATCCTTGGCTATGTTGATAAAAAGCATTGTCAGTTTGATACAACTATCATAACTATAGCGGATCCTATGCAGTACCCCAGATGACAGAGAATGGGAATGTAAGAACAGGAGTAGGCCATTTAGCACCTCGAGCCTATTCTTCCATTCAACGAGATCATGGCTTATCTAACTGCATATACCCATTTTTATCACATATCCCTTAATTGAAACCTATCAATCTCAGATTTAAAATTAACAATTGACTCAGAATCAATTGCCATTTACAGTAGAGAGTTCCAAACTTTTATGACCCTTTGCATATAGAAGTGCTTCATAACTTCATTTCTGAAAGGCCTGATTCTAATTTTTAGGCGATGTCCCCTAATAGATTCCTAAATCAATGGAAATAATTTATCTCTATCTACCTTAAATGTTCCCTTTAATATCTTCAAAAACTTCAATCAAATTACCCCATAATTTTTTTAATTCTATGGAATAAAACCCTAGTTTTTACAATCTCTCCTCATAATTTGACCCCTGGAGTTCTGGTATCATTCAGGTTTAATGAGAAGTACAGGCGATGATGTGAGGAGCAGCATCAGACTTACCTAAAAACAAGGTACCAACCTGGTGAAGCTGCAACACAGAAGTACATGCATGCTAAACAGCAGAAGCAGCATGCGAGAGACAAAGCAAAATGATCCCACAAACAATAAATCAGCTCATAGTATGGCAGCCCTGCCACAGCCAGTCATGAATGTTAGTGGACAATTAAACAACTAACCAGAGAAAGAGGCTCCATAAACATCCCCATCCTCAATGATGCAGGAACCTAGCAAGTGAGTGCAAAAGACAAGACTGAAATACTTGCAACCACCTTCAGCCAGGAGTGCCAAATGGATGATCCAGCTTGATGTCCTCCTGAGGCTCCCAGAATTACAGATGCCAGTCCTCAGCCAATTCGATTTATTTCACAAGATATCATGAAATGGCTGAGGCTATGGAGTCTCACAACATCCTGGCAACGGTACTGAAGGCTAATGCTCTAAAATTAAACGTGCCCCTAGCCGAGCTATTGCCGTACAGCTACAACACTGGCACCTACCTGACAAGGTGGAAAATTGCCCTGGTATGTCCTGTCCACAAAGAGCTGGAAGAATTCAATCTGCCAATTACTGCTCCTTTAGCCCATTCTCAATCATCAGCAAAGTGATGGAAGTGTTATTAACAGTGTTATCAAGCAGCACTTAATCAGCAATAACCTGCTGAATAACGTTCAGTTTGGCTTCCTCCGGGGCCACTATCCACTAGACCTCATTAGACCTTGCTGTAAACATGGACAAAAGAGTTGAATTTCAGAGGTGAAATGAGAGTGATAACCTTGACATCAAAACAGCATTTGACTGAGTGTGGCATCAAGGTACCCGGGCAAATTGAAATAAGGGGAATCAGGGGAACACTCTCCATTGGCTGGAGTCATACCTTGCACAAAGAAAGATTTTTTGATGTTGTTGGAAGCCAATCACCTCACTCCAGGACATAATTGCAGGAGTTCCTCGGGATAGTTTCCTGGGCCCAACCATCTTCAGCTGCTTCATCAATGATCTTTCCTCCATCATAAGGCCGGAAGTGGGGATGTTTGTTGATGATTTCACAATGTTCAGTACTATTCATGACTCCTCAGATACTGAAACAGCCTGTGCTCACATGCAACAAGACTGGAACAACATGCAGGCTTGGTCTAATAAATGGCAAGTAACATTTGTACCACACAAGTGCCAGGACCATCTCCAACAAGAAATAATCTAATCATCACCTCTTGGTGTTCAATGGCATTACCATCACTGAAGCACCCCCCCCCCACCCCACCACACCTTCCACCCACCCCACCCCATCAACAGCCAGCGGGGGTTACCATTGACCAGAAACTTAACTGGATCAACCATATACGTAACTGGATGAACCATATAAAGACTATGGCTACAACAGGTCAGAGGTTGGGAATTCTGTGGAAAATAACTCACCCCCTGACGCCCCATAGCCTGTCCACCACTTAGAAGGCAGGAGTGTGATGGAGTATTCTGCACTTGCCTGGATGAGTGCAGCTCCAATAACATTCAAGAAGCTCAATACCATCCAGGACAAAGCAGCCCACTTGATTGGCACCCCACTCACCACCTTCAACATCCACTCCTTCCATCACCAGTGCACAGTGACGGCAGTGTGTACCATCTATAAGATGCACTGCAGCAACTGGACAAGCCACTTTCAACAGGACCTTCCAAATCTGCGGCCTCTACCATTTAGAAGGAAGAGGGCAGCAGACACGTGGGAACACCGCCACCTGCAAGTTCCCCTCCTACACCAGCACAGGGTAAAATTCATAGAACCATAAAAAAGTTACAGCACAGAAGGAGGCCATTCGGCCCATCTTGTCCATGCCAGCCCGAGGACAACCAGGCGCCCTTTCTAATACCACCTTCCTGCACCCGGCCCATAGCCCTGCAGCTTACAGCACTTAAGGTGCAGACCCAGGTACTTTTTAAAAGAGTTTAGACTTTCTGCCTTTACCACCAACTTGGACAGCGAATTCCAGACACCCACTACCCTCTGCATAAAAAGTTCTTCCTCATGTCCCCCCTACACCTTCTGCCACTTATCTTGAATCTATGTCCCCTGTTTCTAAAATTCTCCACCAAGGGAAACAATTTTATCCTGTCCACTCTATCTATCCCCCTCATAATTTTGTACACTTCAGTCAAGTCACCGCTCAGCCTTCTTTGTTCTAAGGAAAATAACTCCAACCTATCCAATCTCTCCTCGTAGCTACACTTTTCTAACCCTGGCAACATTCTTGTAAACCTGCTCTGCACTCTCTCCAGAGCTATAACATCCTTCCTGTAATGTGGTGACCAGAACTGCACACAATACTCCAGTTGTGGCCTCACCAGTGTTTTATACAATTCCAACATTATATCCTTACTTTTATATTCTATACCTCTGCCAATGAAAGAGAGCATTCCATATGCCTTCTTTACAACCTTGTCTACTTGAACTGCTGCCTTCAGGGACCTGTGTACTTGTATGCCAAGATCTCTCACTTCATCTACCCCTCTTAGTATATTCCCATTTATTGTGTAATCCCTGTAACTGTTTGACCTCCCTAAATGTATGACCTCACACTTCTCTATGTTAAAATCCATCTGCCACTTTACCGCCCACTCCACCAACCCATCTATATCATTTTGGAGATTATGGCTATTCTCTACACTACCCACCACTCGGCCAATCTTTGTGTCATCTGCAAATTTCCCAATTGTGCCCCCCACGTTCACATGCAAATTGTTAATATATAACACAAACAGCAAGGGTCCCAACATCGAGTCCTGTGGAACACCACTTGAGACAGATTCCCATTCGCAAGAGCATCCATCGACCATTACCCTTTGTTTTGTGTTACAAAGCCAACCTTTTATCCAGTTTGCCACATTACCCTGAATCCCATGGGCTTTTACTTTCCTGGCCAATCTGCCATGTGGGACCTTGTCAAATGCCTTGCTAAAATCCATGTACACAACATCCACTGCACTACCTTCATTAACCCTTCTTGTCACTTCCTCAAAGAATTCAATCAAATTTGTGAGGCAAGACCTTCCTTTAACAAATCCATGCTGACCATCCCTGACTAGTCCATGCCTTTCCACATGACAATTAATCCTATCCCTCAGGATTGATTCTATTAATTTGCTCACCGCCAATGTAAGACTAACTGGCCTATAATTGTTTGGCATTTCCTTTGATCCCTTTTTAAACAATGGAACTACATTTGCATTTCTCCAGTCCTCTGGTACCTCCCCTGTATCTAGTGAAGATTGGAAAATCATCCTCAGAACATCTGTTATCTCCTCCCTGACTTCCTTCAGCAGCCTCGGAAACAATCTATCTGGCCCTGGTGACTTATCAACTTTCAAGGATTTCAACCCTTCAAGTACTTCCTCTCTCTTTATGACTATCCCATCCAATATCTCGCAGTTTTCCTCCTGGACTACTATATCTACATCGTCCCTTTCCTTTGTAAACACGGAGACAAAATATTCATTCAAAACCCTTCCCACAGCCCCTGCACACAAGCTTCCATCGTCATCTCTGATAGGTCCCACTTTTTCCTTAATAACCTTTTAGCATTAATGTATTGGTAAAACATCTTTGAGTTATCTTTAACTTTACTTGCTAATCTTTTTTCATGCCCTATCTTTGATTTCCTTATTTCCTTTTTTACTTCATCCCTGCACTTCCTATATTTGTCTAGGCTATCTGCAGTGCTTAGTTCTTTGTGCCTATCATACGCTTTCTTTTCTGTTTGATCTTCCCCTGTATTCCTCTAGACAAGCAGGGGGGTCTAAATTTGGCAGTACCACTCTTATTTTTGTAGGGGACATGTCTATTTTGTACAATTAGGATCTCGCTTTTTAGTGCTTCCCACTGGTTTTCCACTGTTTTAACCTCCAGCAGTGCTGTCTAGTCCACCTCAGCCAAGTCCCTTCTCATTTCTGCAAAATTTGCCTTCCCCAGTTCAAGACTTTTACTTCTGCCTTATCTCTGTCCTTTTCCATGGTAATGCTAAATCTAAATGAATTATGATCACTGTCCCCGATATGGTCGCCAACTGTCACTTCACCCACTTACCCTTCTTCATTCCCCAAGACTAGGTCTAGAATTGCATCTCCTCTCATTGGGTTTGTCACTAATAGGTTGAAAAAATTTTCCTGGACACACTGCATGAACTTTTCTCCCTCAGTGCCCCTTTATATTGTTTGAATTCCAGTTGATATTACGATAGTTGAAGTCTCCTACTATTATTGCCCTCTTGTTCTTACAAGCAGAAATTTGCCTACATATTTGTTCTTCTATCTCCCTTTCACTATTTGGGGGTCTGTAGTATACTCCCAGTAGTGTGAGTGCCCCTTTTTTATTTCTAAGCTCAATCCATAAAGCCTCGTTTGTTGACCCATTTAGTTTATCATCCCTTCTCACAACTGGAATTGATTCTTTAACCATTAGTGCTATCCCCCCTCCCCACACCTCCTTTTTTGTCTCCTACTCTATCGTGTCTGAAGACTCTATAACCAGGGATATTAAGCTGCCAGTTTTGTCCCTCCTTTAGCCAGGTCTCCGTTATCGCAATGACATCTGCTGCCATGTGTCTACCTGTGTCCTTAACTCATCTACCTTGTTTGTAATACTCCTTGCATTGAAGTATAAACAGTTTAACCCCGTCAATTTCCCTTGCTGAACACTTTTTAAACTTTGCTTCTCCTGTAACTCCATGCCTAACACAACGTGCCTAGTTAATGTTCTACCTCCATTTTTCTGATCTGAATCTGACCTATCTGATCCTACTCCTGGGATCCCATCCCCCTGCCACACTAGTTTAAATACTCCCCAACAGAACTAGCAAAAGCCCCCACCTTGGAACTCCCTCCCTAACAGCACTGTGGGTGTTCCTAAACTGCATGGACTGCAGCAGTTCAAGAAGGCAGCTCACCATCACCTTCTCAAGGGCAATTAGTGTTGGCAATAAATGCTGGCCTTGCCAGCGATGCTTAGAATTGCTCACAGTACTCCAGGTGTAGTTGTGAGACCCCCCCAAGAAATCACACGTCCCCCCCCCACTGCCCCAACACCTTCATTTCACCACTATGCTAAAGCTCCCAGCAGATCGGACACAGAAGACGTTAACCAGTTGTTAGTCTTAATTTGTAAGTATAGTTTTAAACAAAGAGTCAGTTGTTATTTGTCAAGTGTGAATATTCACAGAGATTTGTTCATTTGTATTTGATGTTGTTTAGATGTGTACCTTTAAATGGTTCATTACACTGTTTCCTTTTTAATTTTTAAAAATGTGTTCATGTTATGAGTGTGCCGCACATGATGATATCATTAAACTTGTGATCTGGCCATCCTGGTGTTGGTCTCTCTTCCCAATTCCGCCCAATAGGTAACAGATTTTGATGATGAGGATGGGATTAATGTGCAAAAATATTTGCCTCAAAAGCAGTAGAGGTCATGATGAACAAAATACTCTAGTTCCCAAGAGTTAGCTGAAAGATGTCTTGTTTTTTTGTTTTAACAATGCGCATAGGCCATGGACATTGTAACTGAGCTAACTATATTGATAACACATTTTCCTAACATAAACACACATCTGCAGTAATTGAATTCTATCTGACCTTCAACTCACAGATCAAGTGACTCCCTTCCTAGTACAGAGAGTACCATATAGTATCTAACACTGGAGTCCACTATCACAATCAACTATTATCATGACACTGCTCTTTTAAAAAAAAACTTTTATACAACTCAAGTACACAAAGTCTGTTATCTATTCTTTATCACACTGTTTTGATCAGCCTTTTATGTATTTTACTCATCTTTGTATCTCTGTTTTTTTTCACAATTCTTCCACTGGATGGTCTGAATGGTGACAGAGCTGATTTTGAAGTACAAGGGGCCTTCTCTGACTTTGTGTCACTATCACCCCTTGGATAGTTTTCAGGACTCTCAGGCTTGGCCTGGTTATCTGTTGCTTCATTGGTGCATTCTGGTTTTTGATCTTCAGCTACACTTTCTGCTTCAGAGCAGGGTTGCGTTTCATTTGTTTTCCATAAGAATTTCCGGTTTCCTATACTGTTGTCTGTTTGGAGTCTGCACTATGTAAGACCTTGGTTCTCCTGTGACAACAGCAGTATTCCAGATCCCTTCATGCTGAATCATCACCGTCTCTCCCATGTTCAGATCAGGCAGAGGTCAGGCGCCTCGATCAAACTGCTGTTTCTGCTTCTGCTGTCTCAGTTTGAGCAGGTCCTGCACACTGTAGCTCACTGGCTATGGAAATTACAGTCGGGATGCATTAGAAGCTTAGTTCTTAGTCTTCTCCCCGTGAGGAGCTGTGCTGGAGATGACCCAATGACCTCTAATGGAGTATTCCAGAAATCTAGTAGAGCCAAGTAGAGGTCTATTCCAACTGCCTTTGCCTTCTTCAACAGGTATTTTAAGGTCTGCACAGTATGTTCCACCACTCTGTTGGATTGTGGATATTTAGGACTTGATGTAGTGTGACAAAACTCCCAGTCCTGTGCAAATGTGTGAAACTCAATGCCTGAGAATTGTGGACTGTTATCTGAGATGAGCACTTCAGGTTTTTTTTTATTCATTTGTGGGATGTGAGCTTCACTGGCTGGGCCAGCATTTATTGCCCATCCTTAATTGCCCTTGAGAAGGTGGTGGTGAGCTGTCTTCATGAACCACTGCAGTCTGTGTGGTGTAGGTACACCCACAGTGGTGTTAGGAAGGGAGTTGCAGGACTTTGACCCAGTGACAGTGAAGGAACGGTGATATATTTCCAAGTCAGGATGGTGAGTGATTTGGAGGGGAACTTCCAAGTGGTGGTATTCCCACAAGGTGCACTGCTGGAATTCACCAAGGCTCTTTAGATAGCACCTTCCAAACCCACGACCACTTCAGGTATGCTGTGGTGATCAAAAATTGATTTTAAATGATTTATTATGGTGCTGTTCTTACTATCATTTCTCAGCAACACAGACTCAGAAAACTTTGAGTAATAAAACTTTGAATAATCACTGCTGTCAAAGGTGAACAAGTCCACTCCAATTTTCTGCCAGGGCCTCTCTGGAACACTGTGTGGTTGAAGTGGTTCTTTTTGTTGCGATTTACTTTTGGTACACTGCACACACATTCACCATTTCCCAGATTTATGCTCCCATTCCAGGCCAATACATTACATCTAGAGCTCTTCTCCTGCATGTTTCTATACATAGGTGACTTTCATGTGTGCGCTGCAGCATTTCTTTCCTCAGTGTTGCAGGAATTATGATCTTTTCTCCTTTGAAAAGTATCCCTGCTGCGACATGAAGTTCCTCACGTGTGTTCCAGTTCTCTAGTAAAGCAGAAGGGGCTCCACCCCGATGTGTGGGCCAGCCAGTTTGCACAATCTGCTGCAGTTTTCTCAGAATGGTGTTGTTCTTGGTCACTTCCCTGATTTCATCCAGTTTGGTTACAGCCACAGGTAAGTTCTTTGTCAGCATGTGAAACTGTGCTTCCATTTTTTTATCCTTTTCCTCCATGATGGGTAGATATACACATGACAGAGTGTCTGCAATGTACATTTCCATGTCTGTTTGGTATTTAACTCTGACTTGGTACTTCTGCAGACGTAGTAGTAATCTTTAGATCCTTGGTGGTGCACAGTTCAGGGGCTTTTTAAGTGTAGCTTCCAAAGTCTTATAAGACCATAAGACCATAAGACACAGGAGCAGAAATTAGGCTATTCGACCCATCGAGTCTGCTCTGCCATTCAATCATGGCTGATAAATTTCTCAACCACATTCTCCCACCTTCTCCCCGTAACCTTTGATCCCCTTACCAATCAAGAACCTATCTATCTCAGTCTTAAATACACTCAATAACCTGGCCTCCACAGCTTTCTGTGGCAATGAATTCCATAGATTCACCACTCTCTGGCTAAAGAAGTTTCTCCTCATCTCTGTTCTAAATGGTCTTCCCTTGACTCTGAGGCTGTGCCCTCGGGTCCTAGTCTCTCCAACTAATGGAAACATCTTCCCCAAGTCCACTCTATCCAGGCCTTTCAGTATTCTGTAAGTTTCAATCAGATCCCCCCCTCATCCTTCTAAACTCCATCGAGTATAGACCCAGAGTCCTCAAATATTCCTCATATGTTAAGTCTTTCATTCCTGGGATCATTCTCGTGAACTTCCTCTGGACCCTCTCCAGGGCCAGAACATCCTTCCTGAGATACGGGGCCCAAAATTGCTCATGATATTCTAAATGTGGTCTGACCAGAGCCTTATAAAGCCTCAGCAGCACATCCCTGCTTTTATATTCTAGTCCTCTCGAAATAAATGCCGACATTGCATTTGCCTTCCTAACTACCGACTCAACCTGCAAGTTAACCTTAAGAGAATCCTGGACTAGGACTCCCAAGTCCCTTTGCACTCCAGGTTTCTGAATTCTCTCCCCATTTAGAAAATAGTCTATGCCTCTATTTTTCCTACCAAAGTGCATGACCTCACAATTCCCCACGTTACATTCCATCTGCCACTTCTTTACCCACTCTCCAAACCTGTCTAAATCCTTCTGCAGCCTCCCCGCCTCCTCAATACTACCTGTCCCTCCACCTATCTTTGTATCATCTGCAAACTTAGCCAGAAGACCCTCAGTTCCTTCATCTAGATCATTAATGTATAAAGTGAAAAGTTGTGGTCCCAACACTGACCCTTGCGGAACTCCACTAGTCACCGGCCGCCATCCTGAGAAGGACCCCCTTATCCCCACTCTCTGCCTCCTGCTAGACAGCTAATCTTCTATCCATGCTAGTACCTTGCCTCTAACACCATGGGCTCTTATCTTACTGAGCAGCCTCCTGTGCGGCATCTTGTCAAAGGCCTTCTGGAAATCCAAGTAGATAACATCCATAGGCTCTCCTTTGTCTAACCTGCTGGTTACCTCCTCAAAGAATTCTAACAGATTTGTCAGGCATGACCTCCCCTTGATGAAACCATGCTGACTTTTCCCTATTTTACCACGCACTTCCAAGTATTCTGAAATCTCATCCTTAATAATGGACTCTAAAATCTTACCAACGACCGAGGTCAGGCTAATGGGCCTGTAATTTCCCATCTTTTGCCTCACTCACTTCTTAAACACAGGGGTTACATTAGCGATTTTCCAGTCCTCTGGGACCCTCCCTGACTCCAGTGATTCCTGAAAGATCACCACTAACGCCTCCACTATCTCTTCAGCTATCTCCTTCAGAACTCTGGGGTGTAATCCATCTGGTCCAGGTGATTTATCCACATTCAGACCTTTCAGTTTTCCTAGCACCTTCTCCTTGGTAATGGCCACTATGCTCACCTCTGCCCCCCGACTCTCTTGAATTTTGGGGATGTTACTCGTTTCTTCCACCGTGAAGACTGACGCAAAGTACCTATTCAGTTCCTCCGCCATTTCTTTGTTCCCCACTACTACTTCTCCAACGTCATTTTCCAGCGGCCCAATGTCTACTTTTGCCTCTCTCTTACACTTTTATATATCTAAAAAAACTCTTGCAATCTTCTTTTATATTACTGGCTAGTTTACCCTCATATTTAATCTTCTCCCTCCTTATTTCTTTTTTAGTTGTCCTCTGTTGGTCTTTGTAGGCTTCCCAATCCCCTGGTTTCCCACTGCTCTTCGCCGCATTGTATGCTTTCTCTTTAGCTTTTATGCTGTCCCTGATTTCCCTTGTCAGCCATGGTTGCCTCGTCCTCCCTTTAGTATGCTTCTTCTTCATAGGGATGAATTTTTGCTGTGTCTCCCAAATTACTCTCAGAAACTCCTGCCATTGTTGTTCCACTATCTTTCCTGCTAGGCTCATCTCCCAGTCAATTCTGGCCAGCTCCTCCCTCATGCCTCTGCAGTTACCTTTATTCAACTGTAATACCGTTACATCTCATTCCAGCTTTTTCCTCTCAAATTACAGGATAAATTCTATCATATTATGGTCACTTCCTCCTAAGGGTTCCTTCACCTTAAGCTCCCTTATCAAATCTGCCTCATTACACATCACTAAATCTAGAATTGCCTGTTCCCTAGTGGGCTCCACCACAAGCTGCTCCAAAAAGCCATCTCGTAGACATTCCACAAATTTCTTTTCTTGGGATCCACTACCAACGTGATTTTCCCAGTCTACCTGCATATTGAAATCCCCCATGATCACTGTAACCTTGCCTTTCTTACACACCTTTTCTATCTCCTGGTGTATCTTGTGCCCCACATCCTGACTACTGTTCAGAGGCCTGTACATAACTCCCATTATGGTTTTTTTACCTTTGCGGTTCCTCAACTCTACCCACACAGATTCTACATCAACTGACCCTACGTCGTTTCTTGCTATTGATTTAATTTCATTTCTTACTAACAAAGCAACCCCACCCCCTCTGCCAACCTGCCTATCTTTTCGATAGGATGTATGTCCTTGGATATTTAGCTCCCAGTCCTGATCCCCTTGCAGCCATGTCTCCGTGATGCCCACCACATCAGACCTGCCAATTTCAATCTGCGCCACAAGCTCATTTACCTTATTTCATATACTGCGTGCATTCAGATACAACACCTTCAGTCCTGTATTTCCCGTCCCCCTTCTCATTGTCGTCCCTTTATCTGATGTGCTTGAAGTTAGATTCCTAGCCCTTTCCAAACACACTGTCCTATTTTGTGTTCTGGAGACTTTAATAGCTTCTCCTGGGCTCTCCTTCCTTTTCAGTTTTTTCATAATTTTCCATGAAGTTGAATCCACCCCCCCACATGCTAACCTGCTGTTTTGTTTCCTATTAGTCATACTTCTTGGAGTTTTACCCTTCCCTTCCCCCCCACTTTCTAGTTTAAAGTCCTGTTGACCACCCTATTTATCCTTTTCGCTAGAGCATTGGCCCCAGATCGGTTCAGGTAGAGACTGTCCCAACGGTACATATCCCTCCTGTTCCAATACTGATGCCAGTGCCCCATGAAATGGAACCCCTCTTTCCCGCACCACTCCTTTAGCCACGTGTTTACTTCCCTTATTCTCGTGTCCCTGTGCCAATTTGCACGTGGCTCGGGTAGTAATCCAGAGATTATAACCCTTGATGACCTGTTCTTTAATTTAGTTCCTAGTTTCTGATAATCCCCAAACAGGTCCTCTTTCCTAGTCTTACCTATGTTATTTGTCCTGACGTGGATCACAACAACTGGATCCTCCCCCTCCCACTCCAAAATCCTTTCAAGCCGGTCAGAGATGTCCCTCACCCTGGTACCGGGCAGGCAACATACCATGCGGGACTCTCGATCCTGCTTACAAAGGATGCTATCAATTCCCCTAATTATAGAATCCCCTACAACTACCACTTGTCTTTTTGCTCCCCCCTCTTGAATGGCCTCCTGTGCCACGGTGCCATGGTCAGCTGGCTCATCCTCCCTACAGCCCTGTTCCTCATTCACACAGGGATCAAGTACCTCGTACCTGTTGGACAAGATCAAGAGCTGAGGCTCCTCTGTTTCTGAACCCAGGATCCCTCTACCTGCCTCATTTGCAGTCACACCCTGCTGACCCTGACCACTGACCGAATTTGATGTACTTAATCTACCGGGTGTGACCGCCTCCTGATACAAAGCGTCCAGGTAACTCTCCCCCTCCCGGATGTGCCGCAGCGTGCGGATCTCAGACTCCAGCTGGTCAATTCTGAGCCGGAGTTCCTCCAGCAACCAACATTTGCTGCAGATGTGGTAACTGCGGCTCACAATGGGATCTGCCAGCTCCCACATCATACAGCTACAGCACATCACCTGCCCAGTCATCTCGACTTAGTTAATTAATTTATTCCTGTGACATCACTTTTTCAGTTTTATCCTGCATCTCCTCCACTCTCCTCACGTTCTCTTTTATCCCGTGTCTCCGCCGCTCTCCTCGTGCTCTTTTATCCTGTGTCTCCGCCGCTCTCCTCGCGCTCTTTTATCCTGTGTCTCCGCCGCTCACCTCCCGCTCTTTTATCCTGTGTCTCCGCCGCTCTCCTCGCGCTCTTTTATCCTGTGTCTCCGCCGCTCTCTTCATGCTCTTTTATCCTGTGTCTCCGCCGCTCTCCTCGTGCTCTTTTATCCTGTGTCTCCGCCGCTCTCCTCACACTCTTTTACCCTGTGTCTCCGCCGCTCTTCTCGTGCTCTTTTATCCTGTGTCTCCGCCGCTCTCCTCGTGCTCTTTTATCCTGTGTCTCCGCCGCTCTCCTCGAGCTCTTTTATCCTGTGCCTCCGCCGCTCTCCTCGTGCTCTTTTATCCTGTGTCTCCGCCGCTCTCCTCGTGCTCTTTTATCCTGTGTCTCCGCCGCTCTCCTCGTGCTCTTTTATCCTGTGTCTCCGCCGCTCTCCTCACGCTCTTTTACCCTGTGTCTCCGCCGCTCTTCTCGTGCTCTTTTATCCTGTGTCTCCGCCGCTCTCCTCGTGCTCTTTTATCCTGTGCCTCCGCCGCTCTCCTCGTGCTCTTTTATCCTGTGTCTCCGCCGCTCTCCTCACGCTCTTTTATCCTGTGTCTCCGCCGCTCTCCTCATTCTCTTTTATCCTGATTTGACTCTACCTCCATGTCTTTGCCATAGACAAACTGGCAGAAGCGTCCTCTGCCAAACGTAATTGCTAGCATTTCTTTCTCTATTTGGGCATACCGCTGCTGTGTTTCAGTCATTGCCTTTGAAGCGAATGACACTGGTGCCTCATTTTGCAAGATAACAGCTCCCACGCCAGTCTTTGAAGTGTCCACTGAGGTTTTGACTGGCTGACTGACATCCTAATACTTTAACACTGGTGCCTGGGTCAGTGTTCTCTTCAGACTGGTCAAAGCTTCCTGGTGACTTTGTTCCCAGTGCCATTCCACATCATTTTGTAGACATCCTCTGAGGGGTGCTGTCAGGTCTGACATGTTCGGAATGAATTTCCCAAGATAGGTCAATATTCCCAAAATCGTCTCCAAGCCTTTCTTACATTCTGGGCATAGCATGCTCACGACCGCTTCGATTTTACTCAGGTCCAGCTTCAGTCCTTCACTTGTTAGCACATGTCCCAAAGTACTTGATTTCATGAAGACATATTTTACATTTTTTCTTCTTCAACTTGAGGTTCCTTTCTCTAGCTCTGGCCAGCACCTGCCTCAGTCTGTGGTCATGTTCTTCTCATGAAGATGCTGGATGTCCAGCGAGATGTGCAGGAGGATCTGGCGCAGATCCACGTGTGCCATGGTCTCCAATATGGGGAAGTCCATGCGGAGCATCAGCACTGCGTTGACCCTCATTGACCAAGCGCACTGCCTCTTCCATTTAGAGAATGGCAACTCTCATGGAGAGGCAGCTCCAGGAACAGAATCAAGGGTTCCTGGGGTTGCGCTCAGACTTGCAAGCTCTCACACAGGCAGTGACCTCAGGTGGTCAGTGTCCGTGTGGGGGATGGATGAGGCACCTGGTATTCCAGCTAGGCGCCCGTCCATCAATGGTGACTTCCCGTCCAGAGTGACCTCACGTTGGCGCACAACCTGCTTGTCGTCTCTGCGGGTTCCTCTCAGGGTGGTCTGGATGACGGCAGCAGCTCCTCCATCCCTCCGCCGGTGACCGTGGCATCTGATGAGGCTGCGATGACTGGGGAGATGCCAGCTGTGGCACTGGCCACTCCCTCCCAGGCGGGGCCAGCACAGGCTCCACTGGCCAGTGGACGACCGCCAAGATCATCAAGGCCAACAAGACAGCAGAGTCAGCAGGCTGACTCCAATGCCGGTGCCAGCGAGGATGGGGGGCTGGGGGGCGGGGTGGGGGGAGGGGGGGTGGCGCCACCAAGACGTAACGCTCAGAAACGTAAGTTAAAGGCACCATAAACACAAGACGGATGGTTCACGGGCGATTTTCTGTTCATTTATGTTTGGTTTGTATATCTGCTGGTGTGGACATCAACACCAATAATGTCATTATGTGTTCAATGTGGCAATTACATTAGATTTGCTTTGGTTCCAATGGCCTGAGTATGCTTCACTTATTTTTCTTTCTGTTGTAGGGTACGCCAGTATGTAATGCTGGACGTGAGTTGCTCGATATTTTATTGTGCAGGCTGAGTGGACTTTGGGTGCAAATGAAAGGGTTATTTCAATCATCCATGATGGAGGCGACAGCCCTGACATGAGGTAGAAGCAGGCTTTTGGCAGTCTAGCTGAAGGAGCATTGGATCAAGGTGTCCCTGCCTCCCTGGAGGTTACCGAGGTCTGCCTCCATGCCCTCAGCGTTCTCCTCACCGTGCTCCTCTTGCCAGTGCCAGATTGTGGCGAGCGCAGCATGCAACCACTATCAGTGATACCCGCTCTGGGGAGTATTGTAGTCTCCCCAATGAACGGTCCAGGCATCAGAAGCGCATCTTCAGAAGACTTAATGTACCCTCTACCACTGCCCTTGTGGAGCCATGACTCCCATTGTACCACTGCTCTGCATCTGTTTTTGGATGGCAGAGAGACGTCATGAGCCACCTCTTCAACGGATAACCCCTGTCACCCAGCAGCCATCCATCCAGTCGGGCTGGAGCACTGAGGAGCCTCGGCATCTGGGAGTGTCTGAGGATGTAAGCATCATGGGAGCTGCCAGAGCACCTTGCACAGACTTGCACAATCTGCACCCTATGGTCACACACTACCTGCACGTTCATGGAGTGGAATCCCCTCCTGTTGATGAAGGCAGCTGGCTGACCCATTGGCGTCTTGATGGCCACATGTGCGCAGTTGATTGCGCCCTGGACGCGGGGAAAGCCAGCAATTGCTGCAAAGCCTCTGGCTTGTTCAGCCTGGCTTGGCCTCGTCCGTACAGTAAAGAATGAAGGTCAGTACCCATCTGAACAGTGCTTTCGTCACCAGCTTAACGCAACTGTGGACAGCTGATTGCAAGGCTCTGCACAGATTCCCCACTGACCCCTCGAATGACCTGAGGCATATAAGCTGAGGGCCACTGTGACCTTCAGAGCCACTGACATGGGGTGTCCACCCACACAGTCGGAACTAATCTCAGGCCCAGTCATCTGACAGATGGAGGTCACAGTCTCCCTTGGGAGGCGAAGCCTCCTTCGGCATTGCACCTCGGACATATTGAGGTAGCTGCATCACTGCCTGTAAACTCTGGCAGCAGGACAGTGGCGTCTTCTGTGGCCCCTTCCGCCTTGGACTTCCTGCAGGCCCTTGTGCCTGTGCCTCTCCTCCCACAGGTCCTTACCCTGCATTGGGACATGTGGCCTCCTCTCCCTTCTGCTCCTCTCTTCCTCCTCAGGGGAGGTGCCACAAGCGGAGACCACAATCCCCATTGCCAGGGTAACGAAAGGCTGTCTGATACCTGGAAAGGCCCACATGCTCCAAATCCTCTGCGGGCCTTGGAGACACCAATAAGTCCTGAAATGAAGCCTGGAAATGCTAAGAATGAAGCCCTGAACAGAGGTGAAGCTGCCAAGTACCAATAAGCAACCAGCAGCAAACTATCCCTGAAACGCCTCACTAATCACACTGGGAATGCTACTGTCCCTTTTTATCCCACCCTTGGCAAATTGTCAGCTGCCCGCCTGCCTGTTTGCCTGTGCAACAACTGCAAAATTGCACAGGCAACGTAAAATCTAGCTTAATTGCCTTTTTAATAGCGTTAACTGGCCTCGTAATTGACAGCGAGCACGACGCTCGCCTGATGTCATCGAGTGGGTCGGGCGCGTGCCCATCTGCTCAGTGAAAAATTTTGCCCATAGTCTAACCAGGCCTTTGCATAGCTGAAGCTGACTTTTGCTCCATTTTCTCGACCTCTCGATATAAAGGCTACCATTCCACTAGTAGTTTTGATTATTTTCAATACTTGTCCATAACATTGGAATGTTTCTGGACCCCCAAGAATCTTTGAACCTCCACTGTTTCTAGCTTTTCATCATCTTTTCATCAGTCCAAAGTGGATGACATCACATTTGCCTTCATTGAAACTATTTGCTGTAAATTTGCCCATTCACTTAATCGATTAACACCTTTTTGTAATTTTATTAATACATCTACACCACTGACAATGGTGCCTCTCTGTTTATCATCGACCGTCATAGATATGTTGCTCCCTATCCTGTTTCTAAGTCACTAATAAATAGGTTGAACAGTTCAGGTCCTCTGCGTTTTATGTGGGACACCACTAGAAAATGCCAATCCATGTACCTGCGAATTCATATTCTCTGCCTCCTGCCATTTAGCCAATTCCCTAATCGGCTCAACAATTTGCTTTCTTTTCCATGAGCTCCAACCTTAGCTAATGGTCTCTTATGAGGGATTTTATCAACTGCATTCTGGAAGTTCATATAAATTACATCCATAAGCATTCTCTTTCCAATACTTTAGTCATCTATTCAAAAAATTCAATCAGATTCACCAGGTTGACCTACCCTTTACAAATCCGATCAGCTGGACATTTTCATGGTGTTAAGTCACCATATCTTATAGGCTCTAGCAATTTCAGAACAACAGATCTTCAGCTTATTTATCTATCTTTTACTGGTTTTCCTTTTCATTTTCCTTAAATAGCGGGATGACGTGCAATTTTCCAATCTAAAAGAGCAGTAGTTCCTTAATTGTGAAAACTTTGGAAAATAATAGTTAAGACATCAGTAATTTCCTTACCTCCTTGTTTTAAAACACTTGAATGAAAACCATTTGGTCCTGGGGATTTGTCACGTTTTGCTTTACTTTGCTCACATTAATTTTCATGAGCCACTGTTCCTAATTCAATATCAGTTTCCTTGACATGCTATCTCCTCTTTATCTGTTGCAAGTTTTGACGCAAAGTAATTATTTAACATGTTGCCATTTCCTTGTATTCAATGGCAGTGTCACCATTATCATTTTTTTACAGGGCCCACATTGCTCCTAACTTTTTCTTTCTAATATAATTGTAAAAGATTCTGTGTGTTGATTTTGATATCCCTTGTAAGTTTCATATCATTCTCCATTTTGTACCTACTACTATCTGCCTTGTCACCCTTTGTTGTTCTTTGTTTCTCTCTCATTCACCAGGGTCTGTGCTATTTTTTACATTCTTTAGTTTTATGCTGCCCCTTGTCTCTTTACCCATGGCTTTTTTTGGCAAGTGGAGCAAGTGCCCTTCGGGGTATAATCTGTTTCTCATCACCTTAAAATTTTATTTAACACCTCTGACTGATCTGATATTTTAAACATTAAAATATGGTATGCCCCCTTTTTGTTTCCAGGGCATGTTGTTAACTATCTTGTCCACACTCAAGGAATTTTCTACATCTCTGAGTTGTTCTTGTTTGTTTATCCCAATCTATATGGGGCTGGATTTTACATGGCACCATGGTCCCGATCTCCTGGCATAAAGTCGGTGGCGAGCCTGCCCACCAAAGTGACAGGTGCCCCTCAGCAATTTATCTCTGGGAGCAGTGTTAATTGCTTTAAGGTGAGACTTCCAAGCTATTTGGTGAGGAAGTCCCAAGTTAGAGAGCTGCTGACTAATCGGATGGCTGGCAGCTCTGTAGTCCAGCAGTACCAGGCAGGAGCAGTGGCAAATGCTAGGACTATAGGCAAGCCCAATGAAGAGGAGCCTGAACATAAAGAAGTGTCTTTACAGACAAAACCACTCGTGTGGACAACATGGGTGTCATAACAGCGAACTAGCTTAATCCAGTTTTGCTTTAAATGCATAACCTTCTAGAACTTCAGGCCACTTTCTCTCAGTCTAACCATCATGACTCTGCCGGGATTTCCCGGCCCCATCGTGTGCGGGACTTGCCGTGGGCGAGGCGGCACCCCAGCCAGAAGTCCATTGACTTGCGGTGGGACCGGAAGATGGCGGCGGCAAGCAGGTGCCTTGCAGGTGTCTTGATTGTCCCTCTTCTGCTCATTGTGCTAAATATGCAGGTGGCCACAAGAAGGCGCTATTACAGTCCTCCCTCCTTAATGAAAAAGCCACAATATGTTTTGAGTTTCACATAAGCTTATTACATTTCTTTGTTTTCTTTTATCATAAATCAAACTTAGCTACAGGTTTCCTATCCCTAAGAGGATACCTCCTTTCCTAGCCCAAACTTTTAGAACTTGTGGAAGGACCTTGATTCATTTTAGAGTGAGCCTGAAGAGAAGTTTTCTCCAACAAAGGTTAATTTTGGCCTTGACCTACAATTGAATTTTACATTTCATCAGACATGTCTGTCTGACTCTGGCTTGGATCTAAATTGTTTTCTGGCTTGACTTGTGTTGGAGTAACTCGTTTCCTATTCGTATCCCAACAATCTGATTCATCAGACTCAATAGATTCTTCCCAATTCCTTCAATTTTGTGAACCTCTGAAGGTAAAGCATGATCTATTTAAATAAACCTAACCTTTCCACTACCAAACATCCTGACCAAATATGTACACATATTTTCATTGCCCTTCCTGGTAGCCACTTCAGCTGCTGGTGATCATTATTCTTTACTCTGGAACTTCAGAATTTTTTCTCTCATGTTAACACTATCATGACTCTCTTTCTGTCTTGATTGTCCCCCTTCTACAGCTAAATGTGGCTTCAGCAATGAAAACCTCAACCTGCTTTGTCTTCTAAGAAACAGTTCAGATGGCATTCCGCCGGTAGTAGGGTTATGATAAATAAACAGAAAATTTGCCAACCTGTGATCCAATGACAACTGACATTTCTTCACATTTGTATCTGGCATTTTCTTAACAAGTGCGTGTTTAACACTTTTCACTGAGCACTCTGCCATTCCATTGGAAGCAGGATAATATGGTAGAATTCAAATGTGTTTTACCCCACTCATTCTCATGAAGCTAGATTGGAGAAGTTAGGACAGCTTTCCTTGGAGAAGAGAAGGCTGAGAGGAGCTTTGATTGAGGTATCCAAAATCATGAGGGGTCTGGACAGAGTAGATAGGGAGACACCATTTCCACTCATGAAAAGATTGAGAATGAGATGGCACAGATTTAAAGTAATTTGCAAAAGAAGCAAAGGCAATATAAGATAAAACATTTTCACACTGTTACAACAATGCGTTTTTAAAAAAATACAACTTTTAATTCTCCTTTTTCTGTCTGGATTTTAAAAATCAATAAACTGTAATCCTATTAAGACAATGGTGGGCTGCTAGACAGCCAGAGCATACAACTTGCATTCCACTCAAGTGGGATGAAAAGGGAACAGAAACTCAAACCCCCCTGAGGAGTGTGAAAGTCCCTGTCCAAATGCAGCAAGACCTGAACAATAACCAGGCTTGGGCTGACAAGTGACAAGTAACATTCACACCACACAAGTGCCAGGCAATGACCATCTCCAACAAGAGAGAAACTAACCATCGCCCCTTAACATTCAATGACATTACCATCACTGAATCCCCCACCATCAACATCCTGGGGGTTGCCATTGACCAGAAACTGAACTGGGCTAGCCATATAAATACTGTGGTTACAAGAGCAGGTCAGAGCCTAGGAATCCTGTGGCGAGTAACTCCTGACTCCCCAAAGCTGTCTACCATCTACAAGTGTGATAGAATACTCTCCACTTGCCTGGATGAGTGCAGCTCCAAAAACACTCTAGAAGCTTGACACCATCCAGGACAAAGCAGTCTGCTAGATTGGCACCCATGCACAAACATTCACTCCCTCCACTACTGGCAAACAATGAGCGCAGTGTGTACCATCTACAAGATGCACTGCAGAAACTCACCAAGGCTTCTTAGGCACCACCTTCCAAGCCCACAACCACTACCATCCAGAAGGACAAGGGCAGAAGACAAATGGGAATGCCACCACCTGGAAGTTCCCCTCCAAGCCACTCACTATGCTGACTTGGAAATATATCACTGTTCCTTCACTGTCACTGGGTCAAAATCCTGGAACTCCCTACCTAACAGCAATGTGTGTGTACTTACACCAACTGGACTGAAGCAGTTCAAAAAGGCAGCTCATCACCACTTTCTCAAGGGCAATTAGGGATGCGCAATAAATGTTGGCCTAGTCAGCGACACCCACATCCATAAGTGAATAAGAAGGAAAACCATATCTCCTGATGGTTTTATAAAACAATGAACACAGCAGGCATGGTATCAAATTCTTTTGGAGTATACAGCCAGGATGACTTTTAAGAACTGTTTACTGAGCCATAGAGAACACAAGGAGAGATCAGAATGCTGTACTGAAAACCTGCAAGGAAGTTGCTTCTCTCTCTAAAGTATTATTTTGAATTTGCAAAGTAATCATCCTGAGATGAGGAGTATACTGCAGACCAATAGCTTTGGGATTAAAATGTGGAAAGCTGCTTCATTCAGGAAGACAGCCAATAAAACGTGGAATCACCGCATCGAGACCAGCCAAAGGACAGTTAGCCCTATATTTATTTGCTTGTTTTATCTTCTTTACAAAATGTAAAATATCCTTAAATTATCCTCTTATCCTGCCATCGGTACTAGTGTGTGTGTGTGTGTGTGTGTGTATGTGCGCGCGCGCGCCCTGGGAATGTGTGTCACGTATGTATTGTGGTTGCGATTTACCTAGGTTTTTTTCATTCTGGTAGTAGGGTCAATAAACTTATCTTGTTAAAAGCAAAAAACTGCGGATGCTGGAAATCCAAAACAAAAATAAAAATACCTGGAAAAAAATCAGCAGGTCTGACAGCATCTGTGGAGAGGAACAGTTAACGTTAAGAGTCCGTATGACTCTTCAGCAGAACTATGGAAAAATAGAAAATATAAGCTGGTTTAAGGGGGGGAGGTGGGACAGGTAGAGCTGGATAGAGGGCCAGTGATAGGTGGAGATTGCCAAAAGATGTCATAGACAAAAGGACAAAGAGGTGTTGACGGTGCTGATATTAACTAAGAAATGTGCTAATAGGTGACATAAGGGTAGAAAGCAGGACGAGCAAGGTACAGATAGCCCTAGTGGGGGTGGGGTGGGGGGAAAGGATCGAAATAGGCTAAAAGGTAGAGATAAAACAATGGATGGAAAAACATTTAAAAATAATGGAAATAGATGGGAAAAAAAAATCTATATAAATTATTGGAATAAAAAAGCGGGATTGGAAAGGGGGTGGGGATGGAGGAGAGAGTTCATGATCTAAAATTGTTGAACTCAATATTCAATCCGGAAGGCTGTAAAGTGCCTAGTCGGAAGATGAGGTGCTGTTCCTCCAGTTTGCGTTGAGCTTCACTGGAACAATGCAGCAGGCCAAGGACAGATATGTGGGCATGAAAGCAGGGTGGAGTGTTGAAATGGCAAGCGACTGGGAGGTCTGGGTCATGCTTGTGGACAGACCGAAGGTGTTCTGCAAAGCGGTCACCCAGTCTGCGTTTGGTCTCTCCAATGTAGATGAAACTGCATTGGGAGCAGCGAATGCAGTAGACTAAATTGAGGGAAGTGCAAATGAAAAGCTGCTTCACTTGAAAGGAGTGTTTGGGCCCTTGGACGGTGAGGAGAGGGGCAGTAAAGGGGCAGGGGTTGCACCTTCTGTGGTTGCATGGGAAGGTGCCGTGGGAGGGGGTTGAGGTGTAGGGGGTGATGGAGGAGTGGACCAGGGTGTCCCGGAGGGAACGATCCCTGCGGAATGCTGCCCGGGGGGTGAAGGGAAGATTGTGTTTGGTAGTGGCATCATGCTGGAGCTGGCGGAAATGGCAGAGGATGATCCTTTGAATGCGGAGGCTGGTTGGGTGATAAGTGAGGACAAGGCGGACCCTATCATGGTTCTGGGAGGGAGAGGAAGGTATGAGGGCGGATGCGCAGGAGATGGGCCGGACACAGTTGAGGGCCCTGTCAACCACCATGGGTGGAAAACCTCGGTTAAGGAAGAAGGAAGACATGTCAGAGGAACTGTTTTTGAAAGTGGCATCATCAGAACAGATGCAACGGAGGCGAAGGAACTGAGAGAATGGGATGGAGTCCTTACAGGAAGCGGGGTGTGAGGAGCTGTAGTCGAGGTAGCTGTGGGAGTCGGTAGTCTTGTAATGAATATTGGTGGACAGTCTATCTCCAGAAATTGAGACAGAGAGGTCAAGGAAGGGAAGGGAAGTGACAGAGATGGACCATGTGAAAATGATGGAAGGGTGGAAATTGGAAGCAAAATTAATAAATTTTTCCAGATCCAGGCGAGAGCTTATCTTGTTCTTTGTTTAAACTCCAAGAACCTGTCTGGCTAATTCTTCATAACTTGAAAGTGTTCATAGAGGGACGCCTGCAATATCGGCAAAGCACATCCTCGCCAAATTCACAAATAAAATCTGTTACGGTCAGGTTTGGAGTGGTATAATAGGGGAGTCATTTTTACCCTTCCTTACATGGCTGTAACAGAAATTTGGGGGCTTAACATTTGCGATTTGATCCCACAGGCAATGAGAGAATTGGAGTGGGGAAAGTAAATTGTTCCTAAAAACATATTTTTTAAAAAGACAAACTGGTACTGGTTTTCTTGGGTTTATAAGAGTGAAGTGCAAAAAAGTCCACATTCAAAGACAGTGCCTTTCTGGAATAGATGGAAATTTCTTTTGATAATTTAAAGGTCCTGTTCCTTGAGGAGTTAAAAAGTGTAGCCAAGGAGTTAGAGTTCGAGTTTCGCCCAAAAGCCAGGAAATGTGAAATGTTAAGACTGGTGGCCAGAAAATTGGATTGCAAACCCGAGAAAAGTGAAAAAATAAAAATAGCTTTAGTGAAAATACAACTGGAACAGAGACAGCTACAGCTGGAATTCCAAAGAGAAGAAAGAGAGAAACAAAAAAGAGAAAAGGAGAGAGAAGAAGCCTTCCAAAGAAGACAGCAAGAAAGGGAGATAAGGCTTTGTAAACTGCATAGGAAGGTTGAGACAGACTGGAGAATATTACTCCCGAAAAGTTAAAGACAGTGCAAAGAGGTTGAAAAGGCTGGAGAAAGCCAGCAGGGATCTGCCGAGGTGCAGGGAACCAAGAGATGTTCAGAAGCCCGGCATGGGGCAATAGAACCCATGAGGGTTGAAGTGGCTAGGGAGGAGCCACTTGAATTTAACAAGGCTGGAGCCCACCAGTAGAAGTAAAAGGATTCAGAATAGAACCCGAAAGAGTAAAAACGGCCAGGCAACTCTGGCCGATGTTATGGGCTTGTTCATAAACCCTCATTACAAAGGAAACCCTTCCGTGGTCAAACCTGAAAATGATAGGAGGTGGGAGAATGATAGGGAGCTGAGCACCCATTGGAGAGAAGAGATGGCAAGAAACAAAAGGACCCCTTCTCAGACCGGAACAGATGGTGCTGTGAAAAGGAGTGAGGCTTGGAAGCCTGTGTGTTTCAATTGCCGTAAGGCTGGACAGCTTAGTGCTAGTTGTTGGAGGTTACAGGAAACCGTAGGATTTGTTGCCGTACAGAGGCTGTTTAGGTTTTGAAATGCAATCACTGCTACATGTCCTATGTCGCTAGCCATAGTCATGTGACTTTGCCATGAGGGATTCCCTGCAGGTAGCTATCTTACATTCAGTTCAATAAGGGCATCGCACTGGAAAGACTGTAGCCTTTGAGGCCCTATGCATAAGAGGAGAGTCACACAGAGAACATAGCAGACCAAGCTGTGGCCCTGACCACAGCAGCAAATCCCTGTAAGCACACCCTATGAATGCAGGTGAGTTTAGCAAAGTCCCTGAGAGTTACAAGGATTTTGCGTCAGAAGGAAGGGTAGCCCCATTTCCCCAGAATGAGGCAATTCAGCCCATAGTCATACTGAGAGATACCAGGGCCAGCCAATCTCTACTGCTGGGCAGAAGCATGATCTTTCCCCCTTGGAGTTCAGTGAAGGCCAAAGTGCTGGTAAAGGGTATAAAGGGATAGTATATGCCCAGACCTTTATAGAGGGTGCACCTGGCGTGCAACCTTATTTCAGGATTGGTGGCAGTGGGAGTTGTCCCCAGTTTATCTGTCGACAGGTTTGACTTGTCCTCAGAAATGACCTGGTGGGATCAAAGATGGTTGCGTCCCCAATAGTTTTAGAGAAGCCGAGCAAGGTCAGGGAGACAGAGCAGCTCCAGGAAAAAATTCCCTGGCATTTTCCCTGACTGTGTGCTAACCTGGCCTATGGCAAAAAAGCCCCATTAGAGGAGGCGAACCCAGCACTGCAGACGGATGACCCTGCCATCTGGTTACCTGAAACATTTTTCAGAAGCTTAGAAGACTCGAAGGATGTAATGAGTAGGTCCTCATTGGTTACGTCTCAACAAGTCTAAAAAACTGAATTTGAAGCAGAGGATGTGTGGAGTGCTATTATTTTAAAAATGAGATGCTGATGAGGAAGTGGAGACCCCCTGATGGGCCTGCAGATGAGGGATGGACTGTGATCTACCAGGTAGTGGTGCTGCTGAGGGGAAATATTGAGGCTAGTCCAAAAATCTCGATGGCTGGAATTGTCAGTAGACTGAAAAACCCAAACCCACATAAGGCAGCATTTTTACTGGCCACACTTCCACAAAGATGTGGTGAGGTTCTGCAAAACCTGCCACACTTGTCAGCTAATGGGGAAACCTCAACCTGAAATTAAACCGGCACCTCTGATTCCCATACCAGCTTTTGGAGACCCTTCAGCAAGGTGGTCGTGGATTGTGTGGGACGCCTGCCAAAAACAAAAGGGGGCCAACAGTATGTTCTTACTATTATGGAAGTGGCTACACAATTCCCAGGGGCCATTCCCCTGAGAACACTCTCTGCCACGACAGTGGTGGAGGGATTAACATAATTCTTTACTCGATATGGGCTGCCCACTGAGATCCAGTCGGATTGGGGCTCAAATTTCATCTCCAGAATATTCCAGGAAGTCATGCGTAACCTGGGCATAACTCAGCTAAAGTCCTCAGCATACCACCCACAATCACAGGGGGCACTAGAACGGTATCACCAGACCCTAAAAACAATGACCAGGGCATACTGTATTAAGTACCCCCATGACTGGGAAAAAGGACTGGGTTTTCTTCTGTTTGCCACAAGGTACTCACCCCATGAGTCCACCGGGTTTACCCCTTTTGAATTAGTTTACGGACACCAACTTGGGTGTCCCCTAAAACTAATCAAGGAGAAATTTTTAGAACAGAAGAAAGACGTCTCCATGTTAGCCGATATACCTGTGTTCCGTGAGCGGCTCATGAGAGGCTGTGATGTAGTTTAGGAGCACCTAAAAACCTCCCAAACAGCTGTGAAAAAATGGGCAGATATACATGCCAAAGCCCAAACCCTTCAGCCAGGAGACGATGTGCTAGTGCTCCTACCAATACAGGGTGAATGCCTGAAAGCCCGGTTCAGTGACCCTTACAGTGTAGCAAAGAGAAATGGAGAGGTAAACTATCTAATTGACACCCTAGACCATAGGGAAAAAAAACAGCAGCTGTGTTAAGTCAACATGTTAAAGCAGTACCACAGCTGGGAAGGGGGTGAGCTGGTAATGGTCTGTCAGTTGGCAAATGAACTGGACGGCAAAGGTACAGGATGGACGAATTAGAGCCCGGGCAAGGTCCAAATCGAACCCCCTACTGTCCAGTTAGCAAACATGGAAATTTTAGAGAAATAGACACCATGTTCACCCATTTAAATGCGGACAAAAATGCAAGCTGGCAAGGCTGCTTACCGCATTTAACAGCATATGTAGAGACAAGCCAGGCTGCATCACTTTAGCTCAACATGATGTAGATGCGAGACAGACCCCTCCCTTTAAGCAGAATCCCTACCACCTAGGTCCAGAGAAACTGACACAAGTTCAGTAGATCAAATATATGTTGTAGCACAAACTAATTGAGTACAGAAACAGCAGCTGGAGTTCCCCAGTTGTGCTCGTGCCTAAGCCGGTTGGCTCCACAAGGTTCTGATTACCAAAAGATTAATGCAGTGACCAAAGCTGACTCCTACCCGATCCCCTATCTGAAAGATTGCATAGATAGAGTAAGTAATGCAGCCCACATCATTAAGATTGATTTATTAAAGCGATATTGGCAGGTTCCTTTAACCGCCCAAGCAAAGGAAATCTCTGACTTCATAGCTCCGAATGGGTTATACCAGTGTCGAGTCATGCTATTCGGAAAAATAAATGCCTAAGCCACCTTCCAAAGGCTGATGAACCAGGTAATAATTGGCTGACTCAACTGTGTAGTGTACCTAGATGACCGACTAGTGTACAGTGACACCTGGGAAAGTCACCTAGAGTGATGGGAAACTCTCTTCTAAAAGTCACAGTCAGCTGGCCTAGTGGTCAATCTCACAAACAGTGAGTTTGCTAATGCTCAAGTGACCTACCTAGGATATGTGGTGGGTAGAGGACAAGTACTGCCCAGAGCGGTGAAGGTAAAGGTCGTGGTGAATTTTCCCATCACCACAACAAAAAGGAAAATAATGAGATTCTTAGAGACGTGTGGTTTCTACCGCAAGTTTGTTCCTAACTTCATACTATCGCTGACTCACTAACAGAACTATCACAGAAAAAAACCAAAGGTAGGGTGGACAAGCTTTTGAGAAGCTAAAAGCCAATGTAGCAAATGAACAGGTGTTAGCAGCTCCAGACTTCAACAAAGTAATTAAAGTAGCCATTGATGCTGGTGACCTCAGGGTACGGGCTGTCCTACTTATGGAGGAAGAATAGGCTTAGAGAAACCGATTGGGTATTTCTGCAAGAAATTGAACAAACACCAGAAATGATATTCCACTGTGGAGAAAGAAACCTTAGGATTACTACTGGCTCTCAAACACTTTGAGATATAGGTATGAAATGGTTACACAGAGGCCACAATCTAAACAGACCACAATCTTTTGTGGAAAAATTCAAAATCAAAAATGTGAGGCTATTTTGTTGAAGATTGTCCCTCCAAAAATATCACTTAAAAATTACCCACATTTCAGGGAAAAATAACGTGATTGTGGATGCTCTGTCCAGAGTCCAAAAGCCACATAGGAATAAGAAGTCGAACCTCAACAGAACAGGCATAACAGAGTAAAAAGGAAGGTGTGAGGGTGTGGATGAATGTATGTGTATGGGTTTTGTTTATTTTTCTTATTATTATTATCTGCACTTTTCCCAGTCTTGTAATAAAATGAGAATGAATTTCATTTCATTCTGCATAATGCAGAAGTGTTATGAAGATGTGCTTAAAAAAAAAACAATTTCCAATTCTCGTTATGCTCATTGGATTTAAAAAAAATAAACTGTCCTCCTGTTAAGGCAACGGAGGACTGCCAGCCAGAATGTACAACTGACATTCAAACCAAATGGGATGAAAAGGGAACAGACACCCAAACCCCTCTGAGGAGTGTGAAAAACCCCATCTCCTGATGGCTTTCACACTATATTGAAACTCTTCAAAAGTTTCTGAGATGAGACATCAGAATACAATTATCTGTTCTACAAAACTATGACCACAGCAGACATGGTAATCAAATTCCTCTGAAATATACAGCCTGCATGATTTTTAAGAACTGTTTATCAAGTCAGAGAGAACACAAGGAGAGGACAGAAAGCTTACTGAAAAGCTGCAAGGAAGCTGTCTCTCTCTCTCTCTCTCTCTTAAAAGTATTGTGCCCAGGCTTACAAAGTAACCATCCTGAGGAGAGGAACCTACTGCAAACCAAGATCTTTTGGGAATAAAACATATAAATCTGCCCCATATACCTATATCCAGGAAGAAAATTGAAAATTGAAAAATTGAAGAAAATTGAATAAAAAGGCTGTAGTGTGGAATCGCCACATCGAGACCGGCCAAAACAAATATTTATTTGTTTCTTATATCATCTTCAAGAGCTGTAAAAAAACCTTTAAATTATCCTCTTATTCTGCCATCTGTACTAGTGTGTGTGTGGGTCCAGGGGATGTGTGTGATGTATGAATGGTGGTTGCGATTTACCTAGTTTGTTTTAATTCAGCAAGTAGGGTCAGTAAGCTTATCGTGTTTCTTGTTTAAACTCAGAGAACCAGCCTGGCTACTTCTTTATAATTTGAAAGCATACATAACAGATCCCTGCAGTATTGGCAAAGCACATATTCACTAAATTAACAAAAAAAAAACTGTGTTACGGTTAGACTTGGAGTGGTATAATAGGGAAATTATTTTTACCCCTCCTCACATGTCTGCAACAATGCAATGAGTGTTTAAGGTCTGGAATACACTGCCTGAGAGCCTGGTGGAGGCAGGTTCAATTGAGGCATTCAAAAGGGAATTAGATTATTATTTGAAATGGAAGAATGTGTAGAGTTATAGTGAGACGGCGGGAGAATGGCACTAATTGAATTGTTCATTTGGAGAGCTGGTGCAGGCACAATGGGCCAAATGGCCTCCTTATGTGCTGTAAAAATCCATGATTCTGTGAATTGGGTAGACTCTTCTGAACAAAATTAAGCTCCCATGTCAGACCTCTGGGAACCCATAAGCAGCAAACAAACCACACAAAATATCAAAGTTTTGCTAGTTGTTATTCGATTCATTGAGACCCACTCAACCCACTTTGAATGATTATCTACCAATTCTGAGAAATTTTTGTGCAGCCTCTGCCACACGCTAGCTGGCCATTTCCCATGGTTGCAAAGGCACTGATGGAGGCTGCTTTTCTACTGCTTGACACACTCTACACTGTTTCACTGTGCTTTGTGTGTCCGGATCTAACCCTGGCCACCAAAGATAGCAGGCGGAATTTTTCCAACCCGCCCGCGACGGGTTTCGTGGCGGGTGGGAGCAGAGAATCCAGCGGGAGGCAAAAAGTCGCAAATCTGCCCTCGTAAAAACAGTTTAAAGTTCTCCCGGTGGTGTGTTTATGGCGGGTCGGTTATCTCGCTGACAAGTGGCACGAATACCATTTGCGTTCATTAAGAAGTCATGAATGCCCATTAAAACGGCTGCTCACATGAATCTTGCCAGGCCTCCTAATCTTGCATCAAATCAGCAGGAATTTACATTGACCTCAAATCCGTTTGAAAAGGGGTGACGCACATAAGTTGCACGTCAGTTCACTGGTAACTTTGAGGTGAGTGGAACATACATAGCCTACCTGCCATAGCGCCGCGCCAGCCTTGTTGTGATGAATGCCACACTGCTGGGGCTGTAGGGTTGGTCTGCTCCTGCTCCTTGTCTACGTTGTCCCAAAGAACATCACTGTACCGTGGCAGTCATGCAGGCCTTCACTTTCAGAAACTAGCACTTCATCCGGGGGTGGGCTGTGGGGCGAGGGTGAGGTTGATGAACATGAGGTGGGGGCAACAGAGAGGAAAGGCTGTGGAATGGCAGTGAGGGAGCGGGGATAACACGAGGTGGGCAACAGGGAGGGAAGGCTCTGGAATGGCAGTGAGGGGGAAGGGTGAACACGAGGGGGGTCTTTCTGAGGTCACCCTCTAACCCCTTGTTGCTGCGGGAGTGTGCTTAGAAAGAAAGGAGGAAGACCTCCTTGCGATGAAAGCCACTGAAAGCCAATGGCTTCATTTGCACTGTTAAAGGGCTACTCAGAACTCAGTGGCTTCAAATCACGGTCACTGCATCTCAAGAATAACACATAAGAATGTAGAATTTGGGAATGCAGGAATAGTGAAGGAGGCACAGCTGTATCATATATGGCATTCCATCAATGAAGTCCTGTCACATGTTCACCAAAATTGACATTCCTAATGGGCCAAAGGACATCCACCCATTGACCATGAGCAACTGATTGCCCATTAATATGTCACATCAGAGATTGGAGCACAGAGCTAGGTTGGGTCACTCATCTCACTTAAAATTTAGCATTCCACACAGGGCTCAAGATGTGACATATCTGCGATGCCATCTTGGTCACCTCGATGTGTGAGCTGGTGTCTCAGGGACAAGGCAGAATCAGCCACCATGCAAGTAGGGCAGGAAAAACTTTGGACTCTTACAGTTTCCAAACGTGTCATCTTCTGAGCTTCACTTTCTTGCCCCTTGTATCATTAATTTCTTCAATGTTTCCTTTCAGAGAGAAGTCAAAAGCAGATATGGATCCAGGGCTCAATGCTGCCTCTGTCAGGGTCCCAATGCAATGAAGGAGGGAGAGGCGACTCCACGCGCAGCTCCAGCAGGAGGGACATAGTAAAGCAGAGCCAGAGCGTGAACAGGAGGGTGAGGAGGAGAGACCCAGACAATGGGGGTGACTCGCCACTCCTAGGGTTTATCGTAGAGGAATCATCGCCTTCTCAAGTGCAATTAGGGATTGGCAGTAAATACTGGCCTAGCCAGTGAAGCCCACATCCTTTGAATGAATAAAAAAAAATGCGTGAGAGGCAATGTTGTGCACGTCTGCGCTTGTCCCGAGCTCTGGTACATCACATATGCCACATTCTTTGTGAAGACCTGACGCCAAATGGAGTTGGAGGGTATCCCCTCCCAGTGGCTTTGAAGGTGACCGCAGCACTCAAATTCTTTACCTCTGGCCCTCTCTAAGGATGAACCCGAGGGGACCTGTGTGGCATCTCTCAGTCCACAACATGTCAATGCATTAAGGAGGTCACAGATGCCCTTTGCAGGAAGGCCCATCATTATGTCAGGTTTGCTCTGGACGTAGACAGCCAGGCTGCAAAATTCAATGGCTTCGTCTCCATCTCAGGCTTCCTAAGTGTGCAGGCTGTAATAGACTGCAGCCATGTGGCTAAATGGGCTCTATGGCAGCAGCCTCTAATGTTTATAAACCACAAGGCCTATCATTCCATCACCATACAACCGGTGTGTGATCACCGGAAACACATACTGCACAATTGTGAACGGTACCCTGGGGATTGCCATGACTCCTAGATCCTGAGTCACTTCCAGGTGCCTGAGATTTTCGAGGGGCCATTACGTCTGCAGGGATGGCTGCTTGGGGATAAGAGGTACCCACTGAAGCGCTGGTTAATGACACCGGTGCGTTGCCCTCAGGGTTGTTCTGAGGAGAGGTACAACACTGCTCACAGCTCCACACGCTCCCTTATAGAGCAGACCATAGGGCTTCTGAAGGTGCATTTCAGATGCTTGGACCATTCAGGTGGCTCATTACAATACACTCCCGACAGGGTTTCCCACATCATCGCAGTGTGTTGTGCCCTTCACAATCTGGCAATGCAAAGAGATGAACTCTGCCAGAGGATGACCTGAAGGAAGATAAGTGTTCATCGAAGGTTGAAGATCTGGAGGCCCAGGAACCTCACAAGGCTGCTGACGGTCAGTGTGAGTGCAATCATGCCATGGAAGAAGGAAGACATGGGAGACGTGCCCATGAAATGTTGATTGCTGACAGGTTCCAGGAAGAGTAAAGCTAAGCGAGGGAATATGGCCACATCTCTCCTAGCCCTCAATGCCAATTTCTTTTAACTCAGGGGCAACAGGCGACCTTTGCAGCATCTCTCAGTGCGCAAAACATTGATGCATAAAGGAGATCACGGATGCCCTTTACAGGAAGACCCATCATTGTGTCAGGTTTGCTCTGGGTGGAGATAGCCAGGCTGCAAGATTCACTGGCTTGCAGCGAGAATGAGACCCACATACACACTTTTACATTCTGGCTTCATGAATCGCCAGGCCATGATCTTTGCTTTGGTCCTTGGGGCCCTATGAGTGAGCTTACATTGGGAACTGAGAACGCACTTAGGAACAAGAGAGATGAGAGAGAAGACTTGAAGCCTTCGCCGCCATCTAATGATACAAACACTGTTGCGACTGAGATGTGGACATGTCGCGGGATCTCCTCCTCCCGTGCATGTCTTATCTTCTGCCACTACCACTGAGGAGACATAAATGCCGTTAGAATGTCAATGCTGATGAGCTGCCCTCACTCAATGATGTTCTTAGAGCAAGAAGGGGTAGAAACACTTACATCACACACTTCAAACTGAGGTTCACATCACAGGAATATGAATTTCACAGTGGAACACTACTACTGCGTGGGATAAGTGGATTCTAAAGTACCAAATCACAATGCCTTCAGTAGACAGGAACATTTACCTAACCTTTAAATGTATTAACAAAAGTTCAAATTATTTACATGTCAAGCACACCCGTGACCCAGAAGTGACATCAGTTTCTCTTAACTTTCTGAACTCTAGAGCTACACTTGGATACAGCCCCGACATCTGTAGCAGAGCTGGAGGCAGCCTGCTGACTGCTACGTCCTGATGTCTGTGATGACCTTGGATGTCCTCTGGTGGCCCGAGGCCTAGTGGGCTCCGTCCTGATCAGGGTCACTTGCTCAAGTGCCAGAAGTGCCCTCGGCAGCCAGAGAAGCTGGAGTGGATGGGATCACAGGTAGAGGGGCTGTGAGCAGCTGCACACCCTTGCAGTGTTCTAAGACGAGGCATCCAGGCGTCCAGCTGACGGTCATCCTCCTTGTGGGTGCCTGAGGGCTCCTCCCTGACTCCTGCAGGAGATGGTGCACCTGGAGGGAGATCAAGGTGTTTCCTCCCCATCTCGCCTACATCTTGATGGTGCCCACCAGGGTGTGTGACCATGGAGTGCAGGGCCGAGCGCAAATCCGGCAAGACTACTGGACCAAATTCTCCATGGCGGTCGTCAGCCTTCCCATGGTGACCTCGAGGTGCTCACATGTTGGAGCCATGACATCAGACAGAACATGGGTGAACTCCTCCATCATTTGCTCTAGTCTGCTGAGTGACTGTTGAATCTCTGCCTGATGTTCCGCCGCCTGTCATTGTATCTTCAGCATAGATTTGACGGCCGCTTCCAGAGGTTCGTCATCTGACTCAGACTGAGTGGGTGGTTAGTCTCCAGCAGCCCTCCGAGTGCCGGGAACCTGAGCTCACCTGCCAGCGAGTGCTGCAGGGACGTGTCAGTGAGGTGTTCCCCAGAAAGTGAGCCTGAGCCTAATCTACATCTGTGCCCCACCGACATGTGTATCCCTGAGCTGGTGGAGGGTGCGTGTAAGCACTGTGACGGTTCTTCAGGATCTTCCTCTTCGGATGAAGTCTATGGGCTTGCACTGGTGCTGGACTGGGTTGGAGGCCTCAATCTGCTGGTGCCTAGAAAATAGATAATAGAGTTTCAGTTAATAAGCAAGAGCTAGATAAGATAGCAAGTGACTCACTGTGAATGTCACAATTTGATGAAGTGATGGAGCTATGATCTGTACTGCATTGGGGGAGAAGATAAAGCAAATGTTAAGGTCATCGGCCCTAATGGTCCACTTTGACCCAAAGAAAGATTTGATTTTAACTTGCGACACATCCCCTTATGGAGTAGGGGTGGTACTTTCACATCGGATGGCGGATGGTTCCGAACGACCCATTGGTTATACATCTGGCATGCTCAGTGCCGCAGAGCGATGATATTCTCAAATTGAGAAGGAAGGCTTGTCTGTTGTGTTTGGTGTTTGGAAATTCCATCAATACCTCCATGGTTGCCATTTTCACATTATATCTGACCATAAATCTCTGCTGGGATTATTTGAAGAGGGTAAGGCAATAACCCCCATCGCATCTGCTCGCATCCAGAAGTGGGCACTGATATTGGCTGCTTATGAATACACTTTTATTCGCTGACCAGGAAGCCAGATTGCACATGCTGACGCGCTGAGCCGCCTCCCCCTGCCAAATAACAACTTGAAGGTTCCAATCCCCCAGGTACTTGTCTTAGTACTAAATTTTTTGGATCCCTCCTCTGGGGTCCAGGACAAACAAATCCGTGAGTGAACAAGCCTAGATCCACTTTAATCTCATGTCCGGGAGCAGGTCTTGAATGGATGGTCAGGCGAGCCAAAGTCTGATGACATGAAACCCTATTTCAATCACAGGTATGGGCTCACCTGCCAGAATAGCTGATTGCTCTGGGGAGCAAGGGTTATTGTGCCCCCGAGAGGGCGAAGGCCATTACTGGCTGAATTACATAGCGCTCACCCTGGCATTAGTAGGATGAAGATGCTCATGCACAGCTACTTGTGGTGGCCAGGGATGGACGCAGACATTGAAAAGTTATGTTCAATGCCAGCAGGTGCAAAAGCTGCCCCGCTTAGCTCCATGGCATCCCTGGCAATGGGTGCACCTCCACGTTGACTACCTGGGGCCCTTCTTGGGCACGATGTTCCTTTTACTAATAGATGCCCACTCCAAGTGGATGGATGTCTACAAAGTCTGGTCACCCACATCTGCTGCCACCACAGACTGTTTGTGACAGAGTTTTGCAGTGCAGTGGTTATCAGTGGTACTCGTATTAGACAATGGGACTGCATTTACCAGCAGTAAGTTCCACAGGTTTACAACCTCAACAGAATAACTCATATCAAAACCTCGCCTTACCACCCTGCCTCTAATGGTTTGTCTGAGCGGGCATTCCAAACTTTTAAGTCCAGGATGAAAAAGCTGGATGGGGATTCCATCAGCACCAGATTGTCACGGTTCCTGGTCGCATACCGGACGATGCCACACATGACCACAGGTATTGCCCCCGCTGAATTACTAATGAAGAGACATCTCCGCACCCGTCTAACTCTTAACAGGCCAAATTTAGGGGGGAGTGAGGAGAGAAGCCAAGAGGCCCAGAAGACTGGACATGATGGCCATAATCATGAAAGAACTTTCACGGTGGGAGACACAGTTCTCACGAAGAACTTTGGAGATGAGTCCAATTGGCTATTCGGCGAAGTGAGTGCTGTGACAGGACCTCTTTCCTATAATGTGTTGGTAAGCGAATATTTTGATGACACGCAGATTATCTCCGGAGAAGAAAGACAGTCCCACAAGAAGGAAAGCCATCATCATTTGCGTTTGAGTCTGCACTGTACGTGGAAAAAACGTCACACGATTTGGAAGTACCGGTGAGGCCTGTTGGACCCGAGAGGGTTGAAGGCACAAACTTGCCCATTTCCACCGAAGAGCCTGGCGGGCAGTTGACCCCTGAGAAGGGGGGTCTCAGAAAAACCAGCCGAGGCCAATGAGCCACAATGCTTGAAAGGTCTGAGGAAGCCTCCTGAGAGACTTGACTTGTAAATAGTTATTCGTATAAATTATTGGGATGTTGTGAAGCTTGTCAATTGTACTTTCAAGTAAAGGGGGAGGGTTGTGGTAAAGTGGAATTCTATGTATCTTTAAGAGAATGTGGTTAATTGACCATGTGACTGTATTGACCAATCGCTACACAGCACAGGCTACTTGGGTAACTGTAAATCTAGAGCTGGAGGTGATTGAAGAAGCACACATGGCATTAGTGCTCTGTTCTAAGTTCCAATAAACAATCAGTGTTTGTTCAGTTAATCGGTCTCTCTGCCTATAGTGTTTCAAGCACCAACTAATGTGTTGATATCAAGGGCGCAGCTAGTATTCGCCGAACAAAGCAAACCTGATAGCCAAAAACATAAAAGCTGGACAGGTTAGGCTTGTATCCACTGGAATTTAGAAGAGTAAGAGGTGACTTAATTGAAACCTTTCAGATCCTGAGGGGTCTTGACAGGGTGGATATGGAGAGAATGTTTCCTCTTGTGGGAGAATCTAGAACTCAGGGCTAATGCTTAAAAATAAGAAGTCACTTATTTAGGACAGAGATGAGGAGAATTTTTATCTCTCAGACGGTAGTGAGTCTTTGGAACTCTTCCTCTAAAGCAGTGGAAGAAGATTCTTTGAATATTTTTAAAGCAGAACTTGATAGATTCTTGATTAACAAGTGGATGAAAGGTTATCAGAGGTAGGCAGGAATGTGGGGTTGAGGTTACATTCAGATCAGCCATGATATTATCGAATGGCGGAGCAGGCTTGAGGAGCCGAATGGCCTATTCCTGCTCCTAATCCATTTGTTCATGTCCCTGTCAATCTCAGCCAACTCAGCTGCAGCCTTCTCAAACTGAATGAGGGCAGTGATGTCGGCCGTCCCTCCACCCGGTCTGTGATCTTTCAAGCCTGTTCTGTGTCAGCTTGGCCTGTATGAAGAAGAAAGAAAGGGATGTGATGAGAAGGGTTGGAGCAGAGGTTTGGTGAGATGCATGTTCCCTGTGTGTGGTAAGCCCTCCCAGAAGGGCCAGAGGATGGAGTGTGAGCAGCATGATAGAAGGGATGGTGGAGATGTGAAAGTCTCAGTGAGAGAATAAGTGTTGATACGTGTCCCCCACTAATGGTTGTGTGAGACCCCTGAAGAGAGTAGCTGTTTGAGTGCATGATGCCGTGATGGGAGTTTGATATTGGAGGGAGTTGAAGGATGTCTTACCCTGGAGGAGCGTATGAGGTCATTCATCCTTTTCCTGCACTGGGTGGCATTTTGGGCATGATTGACAGCCGCATTGACCTGCTCTGCAATGGCCTCCCAGGCCGGAAAGGCGAGGCTGCTGTGCTTCCTGAAGCAATCCCTGGGATAGGCCTGCATCCCTCTGATCAAGGCCTGGAGGGCTTGGTGCGTGAAGCAGGATGCTGCCTTCTTCTTCAGGCTCTCGGCCTTCTTCTTCTGGCTGCCAGACACCTCTGGTGGGCTGGAGAGAGTGAGATTGTGTGTTGGGCTGGCCTTTAAATGTGGCACCCGGAGCTTCAAATCCGGCAGTTTACAGCGGCCTCACGAATCAAATCCTGACCCATGACGCATCTTTGAATAATTAATGAGGCTCCAAACGTGGAATTTGGCATGAGTTCCTGCCATTCCGGACAGTGGGGTTGGCGATGCTGAAACGGCCCAGCATCGCACTTAGTCTCATTTACGGAAAATTCTGCCCAGCTCTTCACTAGATTCCTTGTCAAACACATCCCTAAATGTTGATCATGAAGGTCACATAGCAACTGCAATCTGTAACTTTCTAAAATTACAACTCTGGTTCTCCACAACTGACAACTCATTCTTACGCATAAAAAATGACCTGATTTCCAAATCTAGCCTCTATGTTGAGTATCCATTTGCAAAATAGTCACACACCCTTGCCATTGTGGGATCCCCATGAGCTGTTAAACACCCTTCCTCAAGATTTCATTCAATGAATGCAAAAATGTTGACAAATCTGGTCAGAATTTACTATAGTAATTCACTAGGCCCAGAAAACATCTGAGCTCAGAGGTGTGGCATTTTTATGATTGCTTGAACCTTACTCTTGGTAGGATAACTCATCTTTGTCTACCCTGTGACCTAAGTACTCTACAGGGTTTGAAAACATTTCACATTTGTGTGCCTTCGCCCAAACTCCACGCTTTTGCAAACATTGGAGCACATTATTCAGCCTGTCTTCAGGGGTCTGCCTGTTTGGAGCTGAAATAAGTATATCTTCCAAATAACACATTACTCCCTGAATTCTGTGCAAAATTTGGTTAATCATGTCTTGGAAAAATCCAAGGGCTGAAGAAACACCAAATTGCAGTCTATGAAACTGAAACAGACCCATGTGTGTTGTGTATTAATAGTCAAATATGACTTAGCCTCATCATCTAACTCAAGTTGCAGATAGACATTTGTCAGATCTAATTTTGAAAAAAAACCTGGCCTCCCGACAACATTGTGAACGATCCTCCGTGTTTTGCAAAGTATCGGGTGGATTATATTCTAGTACCCGATTTACAGTTACATTATGATTCCCACATATTCTTAAACTACCATCTGACTTTGGTACAGTCATTATGGGAGGAGCCCAATTATTCTGTTCTAGTTTAGAGATAATATTCTTAGTCTCAAGTCTTTTCAGTTCTTGCTCAACTTTCTCCCTTAGAGCAGAAGGTACTGGACGAGGTCTGCAATGAAATACCCTTGCGTTCCTCTTAACCAGTACTTTTGACTCGTACCCTCGAATTGTTTTGCCAGTTTCACAAAACACCTGATGTTTCCTGTCGTTTACATTGTCTTGCAATGTGAAATTTGCTTCAACACAGAAAAATCTTGCTCCAATTTAACTTAAATAGACGCATATACTCAAAGATGTTTACAGCACATTCGGCCCATAGAGTCTGCGCTGTTCTTCAAAAATCTGACTACACTAATCCAATTTTCCAGCACTTGGCCCATAGCCCTGGAGACTATGGAAATGCAAGTGAATATCTAAATATTTTTTAAATGTTACGAGAATTTCTGACACAACCACTCATTCAGGCAGTGAGTTCCAGACTCCCACCACCCTCTAGGTGAAAATATTTCTCCTCAACTTCCCTCTTAGCCTTCTACCTCTTACCTTGAATCTATGCCCCCTGGTTATTGACCCCTCTACTAATGAAAAAAGTGCCTTCCTATCCACTCTATCCACGCCCCTCATTATCTTATACACCTCTATCAGGTCCCCTCTCAACCTTCGCTTCTCCAAGGACAGCCCCAACGAATCCAATCTTTCATCATAGCTCAGACCCCCCAGCCCAGGCATCGTGGTAAATCTCCTCTGCACCCTCTCCAGTGCAATCGCATCCTTCCTATAATGTGGTGACCAGAACTGTGCAGTACTCCAGTTGTGGCCTAACCAGCATTTTATACAGTTACAGCATAACCTCCCTGCTCTCGTATTCTATGCCTCGGCTAATAAAGGCAAGTATCCCATATGCCTTCTTAACCACCTTATCCACCTGCCCTGCTACCTTCAGGGATCTATGGATATGCACACCAAGGTCCCTCTGATCTTCAGTACTTTCCAGGGTCCAACCCTTCATAGTGTAATCTCTCGCCTTGTTAGCCCTCCCCAAGTGCATTACCTCACACTTTTCCGGGTTGCATTCCATTTGCCACTACTCTGCCCACCTGACCAGTCCATCGATATCCTCCTGCAGTTTACGGCTATCCTCCTCACTATTTACCACCCTACCAATTTTCATGTCATTCGCGAACTTTTTGATCTTACATTTAAGTCCAAATCATTTATGTACACCACAAACAACAAGGGCCCCGCACCGATGCCTGTGGAACCCCACTGGAAACAGACTTCCAGTCACAGAAACATCCCTCTAGTATCACCCTCTGCTTCCTGCCTCTCAGTCAATTTTGGATCCAACGTGCCACTTTGCCTTGGATCCCATGGGCTCTTACTTTCTTGACCAGTCTCCCTTGAGGGACCTTATCAAAAGCCTTGCTAAAGTCCATGTAGACCACATCAAATACATTACCCTCATCAACACTCCTGGTTACCTCCTCAAAAAATTCGATCAAATTTGTCAAACACGACCTCCCCTTAACAAATCCATGCTGACTATCCCTAATTAATCCATGTCTCTCCAAGTGCAGATATATCCCTCAGGGTTCTTTCTAGTGATTCCCCCACCACTGAGGTTAGACTGACTAGCCTGTAATTTCCCGGTCTATCCCTTCCTCTGTTTTTTTAATAATGGGACAATGTTAGCAGTCCTCCAGTCCTCTGGCAACTCACCCGTGGCCAGAGTGCTGCTTACCAGTTTCTTCTTAACAAGGCTAGTTTTTCACCTTTCACCTCAATGATGGACAATTTGCACATTGCTCATTACATGCAACTGGAACTGACACACTTCCAATTATGAGATTTTTTTTGTCCTCCATAACTGTGCAACTCTACTTGTGGTTTTTACAGCTGATGTTGACTCAACTTTTTATAATACAGCGATTCAGGAATTATGGTAACTGTTGTGTAAGTGTTGGCCTCCATTTTTTCCAAAGCTCCAACCAACATTACTTGGACCACAACCCCCTGCAAATTTCCACTGGACATCCTTGTGCTTCAGATCGTATGTATCACAATTGACCTCTCATCAACCTGCTGCTATTCAACAACTGTGTGCAATGACTGACGTTTCCTCCAACCAGTGTTCTCTCTGTTTAACTTCTTGCGACATGCCTTGGCAAGATGACCCTTCTTTCAGCTGTAGCTCTCTGCCATCACAAATGGACAATTCTGTGGCCCATGTTGGCCTAAACATCAGTGACAGGACCTTAACAAAAACAGAAATACCTGGAAAAACTTAGCAGGTCTGGCAGCATCGGCGGAGAAGAGCAAAGTTGACGTTTTGAGTCCTCATGACCCTTCAACAGAAGGATCCAACCTGCCAGAATTAGGTTCTGTTGAAGGGTCATGAGGACTCGAAACGTCAACTTTGCTCTTCTCCGCCGATGCTGCCAGACCTGCTGAGTTTTTCCAGGTATTTCTTTTTTTGTTTTGGATTTCCAGCATCCGCAGTTTTTTGTTTTTATCTCAGCGACAGGACCTTGTTGTAGCACTGCTCCTACTAACTGCCATTTAATTGGACAATTGGAATCTGTGTGTTCCAAATGACCTCCAATCAAATAATCTGTGACACAATTTTCCCATGGAGCAACATTTCCAGTTAATGCATCCAAGAAAGACAAGTTGGGGAAGCTGGAGAAATCCTCTCAGACAGGTATTTGAGAGTTTAGAATTACGGGTAGACCAGAGGAATTGATCTGAAGTCAAATGCAAGAAATTAAATGAGTTCTTAGGTGGGATTTAACGCAGAGGAAGTGGCCTTGTCCACAGTAGGGATTGTAGGTATATCCTTTCCTACTGCCTTTAGGAGTCACATGATTATTCTGAAGAATGAGCCCTAAGCACGGGTAATCTTAGGGGCAGAGCTTTCTAGCCATGGACCTGGTTCAAGCATGTAGCTTCTAAACGAGCTCTGTAATAAAGTTATCTGTTTCAAGTAAGAAACCTGTCCAGCACGCCAAGTTCAATACGCCCACTGTCTGGAAAGTCGAGGGAGAGCCTATGTCCATCAGCCCTGGAAGCTACAACTGGATTTTACAGTTGCCAGGTAATCAGCTGCTGAGGTTATGGCTTCTCATGTAGGGTGTCCCACCTCTTCGGTCCCAGCAGCGTCACCAGGAGCACATATAAATGAGTGGAAATAAACATAGGCAGCCTCTGGTGCCAATCAAAGGGCATTACACTTGCAGATATGAGTGGCTTAGTATATTTAACCTGGATTGATCCAGTTACCAGCTGTAATTAGAACATATAGAGGAACAATGAAGACAGTTGAGAAATAATGGAGTGGGATAAAATTATGCTATTGAGAAAGATTGAAGCCTGAATATAATTATTCTTATAATACAGCTGTTAATTAAAATGTATTCAGTCAGCTCTTGAACTTTCTGTAGCCAGATCACAGCACAATAAATTTCTTGTTTAATAGAGTGAGTTGGGGAGCAGTGGGGAGTGAAACTTAAAGTAAATTTCAAGTGCAACCGCAACTAGCTTCCATTTCACCTACTTCCGTGTGTGACAGAGTTGTGTTTGGCTGTGTGTGAGTAACCTACTGGTCAGAAGTGGGCTGCTCATTAACACAATAATTTCAATTATTAGCACATGATCATGAGGCAGTTTTCCAATAATTTCAGCAGGGATTTAAGCTTAACACCTCTGGTTTCCAGGGGCTTGGGTAACTCACCAGTGAATCAGAGGCAAGATTGGGTGCTGTGTAAGAAATAGGGACGTTTGAAGTTAAGTTTGCCCGTTATCCATAAAGTCTCAGTGCTTACTACTTTAGGCTCAAATTGATGTGTCAAGCGGTCACAGACTTCTCCAGCCTCTTTCAAGAGAGCTGCTCTCTGCTGGACCTGATCATGCAATATTAGTAGCTGTGATAATCACCCCTGTCATCAATTTCTTTGCCTCTGGTTCCTTCCAGTGCACCATCGGAGACATCTGAGGGTTCTCTCAGTTGGCTGAATGGTTAGATTGTCTACATGGGCATTGACTTATGTCAATTTCTTCTCCAACTGTAGCCAACATGAGCGGGCACTCAGATTTCTGGCTCTGGCAGGTTCCCTACAGATTCAGGGTACATTTGATTGCACGCACATGGAAATCCGAGGACCACTAGACCAATCAAAGTATTTTTTTAAATTCGCCTTCACTCTTACTTTGAATAAAGAACACAAGTCATCTTTTCAGTCATTGTTTTATTTTAAAATTATTTTTCTACCTAAAGAGGAATAATAATCAAGGCTACTTATTTATAATGATTGCATCATAAAAAAAATCATTTTTTGGATGTTGAACAGATTGCTAATTTTTTAAAAAAGTATTCTCAATTTATGTATCTCTACATTCACGGTTAGTAATGCTTAGGGTGAACACGTGAAATGAAGAAGCAACAATGCCATCCTGTTCATTTGCATTTTTGTATTGATGATGCAGGCAGTTTCATGTGCTCACAAGTTGCCTGTAATGTCTGTTAATCGCAATTAATTTCCTTGGGGATCCCCCCAGGTGGCCATGGTAACTGTAGCGGAACATAGGCAGAAACCCCGGGTCTTTGCAAGTTATGACAAGGCAATTGGGAGAACTTCTGAGGAAATCCCTGGTGATTAACTCCTGAGGAAGTGAACAAAATTTAAAATTATGGTTAAGAAGTTTGGGAAACTCCTCCCTCCTTGCATAAGAAATAAATCAAACTTCAGGAGGTCAAGGTTGATATTTGCATGTTGAATGATTAGCTAACATACAACCCTTTTTCTGGTCAGAACCATAACTGTTTTAGCAGTGAGTTGAGCTTGCCAGTAGTCTACATGCAGCTGTTGTTTAACAGATTGTGGCAGGGCATTTTTGCAAATTCAGTAAACCAGTTAATAGATAATAAGCAATAATGATTAAGATACTTGCTCAATCATGAAATGTCGAGTCTCTTTGGCTTCCTGCATAGATTGTTCAGTTTCTCCTCACTCCCTGTCATCAACTTCTGCTGCTTCCTCTTGTGTCATATTTTACTGTTGTTTCACTTCTGTTGTGTATTGCACTGAGAAAAATACTCACCATGTGGATTCACAGCAGGCAGCCCTTATTGAACTAACTTTATTTACAACTCCCCAACAAAGAAGATAGCAAAGAGGGAAATATTACAACATGCTCAGATCTTTCAATATAGTCCACTCCCTGGTCACTTGAAAACAACAACTTATATACATTTATCATTTTACAGTTTAATGGATAAGTTCACAGAATGTAATATGGTGAAACCAGCATCAACAATGCCTGAAAATTTAAAAGGTTGGGTTGTTTTTTTTTATGTGCTCACAGGATGTGGGCATCTCTGGCTGGACCAGCATTTATTGCCCATCCCTAATTGCTCTTGAGAAGGTGGTGGTGAGCCATCTTCTTGAGCTCCTGCAGTCCATGTGGTATAGGTACACCCACAGTGCTGTTAGAGAGAGAGAGTTACAGGATTTTGACCCAGTGACAGTGAAGGAATGGCTATATAGTTCCAAGTCAGGATGGTGTGTGGCTTGGAAGGGAACCTTCAGATGGTGATGTTCCCATGCATCTGCTACCCTTGTTCCTCTAGGTGGTAGAGATCATTGGTTTGGAAGATGCTGTCGAAGGAGTCTTGGTGAGTTCCTACAGTGCATCTTGTAGATGGTAGACACTGCTGCCACAGCCCATCGGTGGTGGAAGGAGTGAATGTTGGAAGTGGTGGATGGGTTGCCAATCAAGCAGGTTGCTTTGTCCTGGACGGTGTCAAGCTTCTTGAGTGTTGTTGGAGCTGCACTCATCCAGGCAAGTGGAGATTGTTCCATCACATTCTTGACTTGTGCCTTGTGGGAACAGGCTTTGGGAAGTCAGGAGGCAAGTTATTTGCCACAGAATCCCCAGCCGCTAATCTGCTCTTATAGCTACAGTATTTATATGCCTAGTCCAGTTCAGTTTCTCATCAGCAGTAACCCCCAGGATGTTGATTGGGGGATTCAGTGATAATGATGCCGTTGAATGTCAAGGGTATTAATGTGAACTTGTTTTTGCTTTAATTATAACCATGACCAAAATTAGAGTAATTTACATGTTAAAAAAAAAGAATGTTTTTCCTTAACACCAGTATATGTTTAACAAAGATGTCATAATTTTACAAGAAATAATAAAAAGAACAACTTGTTTCTTCTTCCTTCCTACAAACTTTCAATTTACCTATCTGGCTTCTTTTTCTTTCTGACTCGGTATCTTCTTTCATTTCCATTAGCTTGACTTTGCTACCTCACCATCTCTGACTGTGTCAAACCTGAACTTTGACTTTGATTACTAACTGCACTTAATGGTTGGGACTGTGACATTGATTGATTTGTCTTAATCAAAGACCCTGACTCACTTTGCTCTACTTTCTTTCTGACTCTCACTTGGGATTGTAGGGGGTTCATTCTCCATAGCAATGCCACTTGTCAACCAATCAGCACTCTCTTCACATATAGTATAAATAGTTGTTTTCCCCTTTATATTGGTATTCTTGTGAGAGTCCTGATGAGTGCAAGATAAAAAGCTTGGACATATCTTTTTTTTTCAGCAATGGTCTGGTATCCTTGTACGTAAATCACAAAACGTTATATGCAGGAATAGCAAGTAATTAGGAAGGCAAATGGGATGTTGGCCTTTATTGCAAGGGGGTCGATGTATAAAAGTAGGCACGTTTTGCTACAGTTGCACAGGGCATTAGTGAGGCCACACCTGGAGCACTTTGTACAGTTTTGGTTGCTTTACTTAAGGAGGGATTTACTTACATTCGAAGCAGTTCAGAGAAGGTTCACTAAACTGACTCCTGGGATAAACAGTTGTCTTATGAGGAAATGTTGAGCAGGTTGAGCCAATACTCATTGGAGTTTAGAAGAATGAGAGGTGATCTTGTGATCTATTATCACCCAAGATTAAATAAGAACACATGATTTCCTTAAGACAGGGAATCATGAGTATTTCCCGGAAGCAATTTATTTACTTGTATAATAATTTGATGCAGAACATTCATCGTGTTTCGAGTAGCGTTCTTTTCTGTTGGTCAATGTGAAATCATAAGATCACAAGAGATAGGAGCAGAAGTAGGCCATTTGGCCCCTCGAGCCTGCTCCAGCATTCAATAAGATCATAACAAAAATAAAAACAAAAAGCTAAAAGCTACTGCGGATGCTGGAAATCCAAAACAAAAACAGAATTACCTGGAAAAACTCAGCAAGTCTGGCAGCATCGGCGGAGAAGAAATCAGTTAACGTTTCGAGCCTTCATGGCCCTTCGGCAGAACTGCAGCATAGTTTCAACAAGGGAGAAATATAAATTGGTTTAAGGTGGGTTGGGGGGGGGAAGAGACACATTGAGGGTGTGGTGTGATGATTGTGGAGATGAGCAGATAATCAAAAGATGTCACAGACAAAAGGGTCAAAGAGGTGTTGAAGGTGGTGGTCTTTGTCTGAGAAAAGTGCTAATTAAGAATGGAAGACAGGATATTCAAAGTACAGCTCTAGTGGAGGTGGGTCCCCACCCCCACTAGAGCTGTACTTTGAATATCCTGTCTTCCATTCTTAATTAGCACTTTTCTCAGACAAAGACCACCACCTTCAACACCTCTTTGACCCTTTTGTCTGTGACATCTTTTGATTATCTGCTCATCTCCACAATCATCACACCACACCCTCAATGTGTCTCTTCCCCCCCCCCAACCCACCTTAAACCAATTTATATTTCTCCCTTGTTGAAACTATGCTGCAGTTCTGCCGAAGGGCCATGAAGGCTCGAAACGTTAACTGATTTCTTCTCCGCCGATGCTGCCAGACTTGCTGAGTTTTTCCAGGTAATTCTGTTTTTGTTTTCAATAAGATCATGGCTGATCTGATTTGGCCTTAACTTCACTTTTCTGACGTCCCCCTATAATCCTTGACTGCCTTTTAGATCAAAACTCTGTCTAACTCACCCTTGAGTAGATTCAATGACCCAGCCTCCACTGCTTGTTGGGGTGAGAATTCCGAACTCTAATGATCCTCTGAGAGAAGAAATTCCTCCTCATCTCTGTCTTAAATGGGATACCTCTTATTTTCAAACTGTGCTCCCTAGATTTAGATTCCCACATGAGGAGAAACATCCTCTCATAATCTACCCTGTAACGTCATCTCTGAATTTTATGTTTCAATAAGATCATTCTCTCATTCTTCTAAACTCCAACTGAGCACAGTAGCTGAATAAGCATGATAGGCACAATAACTGATGCCATTAGTGGAATGTCACTTCTTTTGTAAATCCTTGCCAGCCTCTGCCACAGTTACTGCCACATCCTGCCACTAACTTCCTGCCTGGACCAGCATATGGAAAGAGTATATCTGTGAAACTGAAAAAGTAATGATGAATTGTAATCTGGCTGACCATTGCCAAGTCTCCTGCTCTGCCTGGAAGAAGCATATGTTCAATTGTAATGATTTTAGCTACAGAAGGATGATAAATATGTCTTTGAAATCATTTCAAAAATATGATCCAATTGTTCTATCTTTACAAGGCATATATGTCCATTTATTAAAGTTATGTACAAAGGAACACAGGACACAGGAGCAGGAATAGGCCATTCAGCCGTTTGAGCCAGCTCTGCTATTCAATAAGATCATGGCTGATCTGGTTGTGGTCTCAGCTCACCTTTCCTGGGTGGGAATTTCCGCACCCACCCGCCACCGCGATCTTCCGGTCCCGCCGCAAGTCAATGGACTTCTGGCTGGGGCACTGCCTCGCCCGCAGCGGGTCCCACCCACGACGGTGCTGTAAAATCCCGGCCCCTGTCTACACCTCATGACCCTTGACTCCCTTGTCTATCAAAAATGGCACCTGGCATCGACGAGAGATGATGGATACATAACAAACAGTCTATTTTATTTGGCCTACCTCTGCTAATGGCTGTGAAGGCCAATGCTCGAGAGGCAGGTTCTGCCACAAATGCTACGCATGAGGCCACCAAGTGATGTTGTAGTTGTTATTTTCAGTGTTGGCGTAAGTTGACAAGCTGCAGTAGCCACTCATCGTCATGGTAGTGCATGCCAGCCAACAGGAGGTGTCACCATTCCGAGCCTCTGACCTGCTCTTGTAGCCACAGTATTTATATGGGTAGTTCAGTTCAATTTCTGGTCAATGGTAACCACCAGGAAGTTGATAGCGGGGGATTCAGCAATGGTAATGTCATTGAATGTCAAGGGGCAATGGTTAGATTCTCTCGTGTTGGCACTTGTGTGGCGTGAATGTTACTTGCCACTTGTCAACCCAAGCCTGGATATTGTCCAGGTCTTGCGGACATTGTCTGCTTCAGTATCTGAGGAGTCGCAAATGGTGCTGAAAATTGTGCAATCATCAGCGAACATCCTCACTTCTGACCTTATGATGGAAGGAGCTGAAGTTGGTTGGGCTGAGGACACTACCCCGAGGAACTCTTGCAGTGATGTCCTGGGACAGAGGTGATTAACCTCCAACAACCACAATCACCTTCCTTTTGTGCTAGGTGTGATTCTCATTGGCTCCAGTTTATGCCACATTTGGTTAAATGCTATCTTGATGTCAAGGCCAGTCACTCTCACCTCACCTCTGGAGTTCAGCTCTTTTGTCCATTTTGAACAAAGGCTGTAATGAGGTCAGGAGCTGAGTGACCCTGGCAGAACCTAAAATGAGTGTCATTGAGCAGGTTATTGCTAAGCATGTGCCGCTTGATAACACTGTTGATGAACCCCTTCCATCACTTTACTGATGATTGAGAGTAGAATGATGTGGCGGTATTAGCCAGGTTGGATTTCTCCTGCTTTTTGTGTACAGGACATAACTGGACAATTTTCCACACTGCCCGGTAGATGCCAGTGTTGTAGCTGTACTGGAACAGCTTGGCTAGGGGCATGGAAAACTCTGGAGCACAAGTCTTCAGTGCTATTACTGGAATATTGTCAGGGTCATTGCCTTTGCAGTATCCAGTGCCTTCAGCCATTTCTTGAAATCACGTGGAGTGAATCAAATTGGCTGAAGACTGGCATCTGTGATGCTGGGACCTCTGGAAGAGGCCAAGATGGATCATGCACTCAGCACTTCTGGCTGAAGATTGTTGCAAATACTTCAGCTTTTCCTTTTGCACTGATGTACTGGGCTCCCTCATCATTGAGGATGGGGATATTTGTGGAGCCTCCTCCTCCAGTGAATTTAATTGTCCACCACTATTCATGACTGGATGTGGCAGGACTGCAGAGCTTAGATCTGATCCATTGGTTGTGGGATCGTTTAGCTCTGTCTATCACTTGCTGCTTATACTGTTTGGCACTCAAGTAGTCCTGTGTTATAGCTTCACCAGGTTAACACCTCATTTTTAGGTATGCCTGGTGGTGCTCCTGGCATGTCATCCTGCACACTTAATTGAACCAGATTGATCACCTGACTTGATGGTGATGGTAGAGTGGGGGATATGCCAAGTCATGAGGTCACAGTTTGTGGTTGAGCACAATTCTGCTGCTGATGACCAACAGTGCCTCATGGATGCCCAGTCTTGAGTTGCTAGATCCATTAAAAATCAATCCCAATTGGCATAGTAGTGCCATACAACACGATGAAGAGTATGCACAATGTGAAGACAGGACTTTGTCTCCACAACAACTGTGAGGTGATCATTCTGACCAATGCTGTCATTGGCAAATGCATCTCTGACTGGCAGATTGGTGAGGATGAGGTCAAGTATGTTTTTCCCTCTTGTTGGTTCCCTCACCACCTGCCACAGGCCCACTCTAGCAGTTACGTTCTTTAGGACTCGGCCAGCTCCTTCAGTAGTGGTGCTACCGAGCCACTCTTAGTGATGGACATTCAAGTCCCCCACCTGGAGAATGTTCTGTGCCCTTGGCACCCTCAGTGCCTCCTGCAAGTGGTGTTCAACATGGAGGAGCAGTGAGGGAGGGCGGTACGCGTTAATCAGCAGGAGGTTTCAATGCCCATGTTTGACCTGATGGCATGAGACTTCATGGAGTCCAGAATCGATCTTGAGGACTCGCAGGGCAACTCCCTCCCAACTCTATACCACTGTGCTGCCACCTCTGCTAGGCCTGTCCTGCAGGTAGGATAGGACATACCCAGGGATGGTGATGGTGGTGTCTGCGACATTGGGCGAAATTGTCACAGATTTGAACTAAGTGCGGTAGCAGGTGGGTAAAATGATGTATTACCCGCCAGCCATGAAGGCAGCTTTTCACACTGCATCATCCCAAATGCACCATGTTAATTATGCATTCCCCTAAACACGTCATTTCCATGGTGATTGGGCTCTCATTCGCCCGCCACACCATCACCTCACCGCTTCATCATGCCAGGCACCATATTTAAAGTGCAGCTGCACGCACACTTCTTGTGCTTCCAGCCTACAACTGCTGCACGGAAGGAATGGCTCCAAAAGGCAAAACGGCTGTATTCCCCAGGTTTAATGATGGGTCCCTCGAGCACCTTTTGGATGCAGTGGATGCCCGCCGTGATGTCCTCTACCCCTGCCCCGGCTGCAGGATGGGCAGCAACATCACTAATCCAGTTTGGGAGGTGGTGGCAGTGGTTAGCGCTAATGCCCTGCAAAAGAGGACAGCCATCCATTGCCAAAAAAGGATGAATGATCTCTGTTCCGCCAGGTCACATTTCCCATCACTCTCAACTCACACACTCACAAACCCATCACACATCCACAGGGCCCTGACTCACTGCCAGTTCAAGGGACATCACCATTCACTCTCTCACACACACCATCATTGTCCTCATCTCGTCCATGGGACCAATTACCACCCACATAGGCCAGACATGCCTATCATCTGGCCTGGCAGGCATCCTGTTTACAATCTCTCCATCTCTATTCATGCAGGACAAACTTGCACACAATAGGGAGAGGTCGCAGACTGGTGGAGGAATGTCTGAAATCAAGGTTCTCACAGACTTTGAAAACAGAGCCATCCAGCTGGCCGGTGAGGATCTGGACCAATCCTGTGCAGAGTGTGAGTGTCCAGCCCATCCAAATCCCCTCTTCCTGTGACCCCAGCTGCTCCAGCTGCACAGGCCGAGGAGGGTGCCACTGCCACATAGCAGGACCCCGAAAGCAGGCCGGGGTTCGCCAAGTCTCGGCCCTCCAGAGGACACCCGCCAACGTCATCACTGACAGGGTATAGCAGTCAGCAGGCTGGCTCCACCTCTGCTGTGGATGGCCGGGGAGCACCTAGACATAGCAGCAGGGTTAGGAAGGTTAAGAAGATGTCATTGCACAGCCTGGGAACAGGTGTTAATCACTTGTACATACTGTTCACTATTGTCAATAAACTCTCAAGAGTGTCTCCCTGCCTATGGCTCCTCGTTCTGATGAACAGTGTTCGTGTCACTCAGATGTGAAACCTTTCTGCACAAGATAAAGGTAGGTGTCTCAGTCCAGGGCCTGTTCCCTGTGCTTTGTGCTGCCTTCAGACCAAAGTGATGGAATGGCTTCACACTCCCTGGACATATTAGTGATGCCTGCACCTCGATGGTGCCTGTCATTGCTGCCAGAATGTCATGGGCAAGCGTCACAGAGTTCCGTCATTCTCTCTGTGTGCTCTCAGCACCTTTAAGGTGGGGCTGGTCCCCCATCTCCTCAGCACCTGTGACCAGTGATGCTGTGCTCCTGAAGGGGACAGGTGCTGAAGGAGGACAACGGATCAGATGCTTTTAAAATTTCATGGCTGCGTCTCTATGATATGACCCTGATCACAGAGTGCAAACGAGCTGCCTACAGCCAGACAGGAGTCAGACATTTTCCGAGGCTATGAGAAGATCAGTGGAGTGACCTCACTGCATGTCGTCATCATCCTCCTGCAATTGAGTAACTATTAGGGCCTCCAATGTGCCTCCATGACAGGAGCATTTTCACAGAGGGTATGTTTGCTGCCATAAGCCAGACTGGAGTCAACCATTTATAGATGCAATGTGAGGATCTATGGTGTCTCCTCACTGCACATCATCATAATTCTCCTGTGGTAAATATGGATTTATCTAATGTGTAATATACCTCTAAGAAGAATGTTATAAAGGAAGATCACACAAAGGAACATGTATACAAAAAGCAGGACAAATCCAACCCGGCCAGTTGCCACCCCGTCAGTCTACTTTCGATATTCAGTAAACTAATGGAAGGGGTCATCAACAGTGCTATCAAGCGGTACTTGCTTAGCAATAACCTGCTCACTGATGCCCAGTTTGGGTTCCGCTAGGGCCACTCAGCTCCTGACCTCATTAAAACCTTGGTTCAAACATGGACAAAAGAGCTGAACACCCGAGGTGAGGTGAGAGTGACTGCCCTTGACATCAATGCCACATTTGACCAAGTGTGGCATCAAGGAGCCCCAGCAAGACTGGAGTCAATGGGAATCAGGGGAAAAATTCTTCCTGGTTGGGGTCATACCTAGCACAAAGGAAGATGGTTGTGGTTGTTGGAGATCAGTCATCTGAGCTGCAGGACATCGCTGCAGGAGTTCCTCAGGGTAGTGTCCTCAGCCCAGACATCTTCAGCTGCTTCATCAATGGCCTTCCTTCCATCATAAGGTCAGAAGTGGGGATGTTTGATGATGATTTGCACAATTTTCAGCACCATTCGCGACTCATCAGATACTGAAGCAGTCCATCTCCAAATGCAGCAAACCCTGGACAATATCCAATCAGGCATTGACCATCTCCAACAAGAGGGAATCAATCATCACCCCTTGAGGTTCAATGGTATTACTATCACTGAATCCCCTACTATCAACATCCTGAGGGTTACCATTGAACAGAAACTGAACTGGACTAGCCATATAAGTACTGTGGCTACAACAGCAGGTCAGAGCCTAGGAATCCTGTGATGAGTAACTCACCTCCTGACTCCCCAAAGCCTGTCCACCATCTACAAGGCACAAGTCAGGAGTGTGATGGAATACTCCCCACTTGCCTAGATGAGTGCAGCTCCCACAACACTCAAGAAGCTTGACACCGTCTAGGACAAAGCAGCCCGCTTGATTGGCATCACATCCACAAATATTGACTCCATCCACCACCGACGCACATTAGCAGCAGTGTGTCCTATCTACAAGATGCACTGTTGACCAACTATATCAATATTAGCAGCTCGGCCACCACTCACAACAAGCATGCTACAAGGATCTACAGGATCCAAAAACTGGCGATGAGGATTAAACAAGTTAAACAGAAGAAATCAAGAGAAACAAATTCACCACTGTACCTCACCCAGTAATTATAAATAGAAGTTCCATTTGAATCGTCAAAGTAATTCCCTCACAGAATGCCGCAATTCAGAAGAATTGATCCTTTTGATCCAACAATGAACAATTGGTCTCACTACATTGAACGTCTCACGTTCTTTTTCCAAGAAAACAAGATTACGGGTGAAGAGAAGTGGCGGGCGATCCTCTTAAGTACATGTGGGAGTAAAACCTATGGCTTGATTCAAAGTTTGACGGCACCCAGTGCCCCAGACTCGAGAAATGTTGATGAGTTATTGGACCTAGTGAAGGGCCATTATCAGCCAAATCCCTCAGTAATGGTGCAAAGGTTCAAGTTTAATTCAAGAAATAGAGCCCCAGGGGAGATAGCTGCATGCTATGTGGCAAGTTTGAAGCAATTAACAAAACATTATGAGTTCGGTACATCCCTAAACAACATGCTCAGAGATCGTTTGGTGTGCGGTGTGAATGAGGACACGATTCAGAAGCGATTGTTGTCCGAAGCAAATTTGAATTTCAACAAGGTGCTAGAGATAGCACTGGCCATGGAAAGTGCAGTAAGAGATTCAAAAGCCTTACAAGATGCACAAAGTGGAGCCGTCCTCCACATCGGGCGAGGAGCCCCAGCCAACAAGAACACAAAAATGCTAGACTCTGCTGGGAGGCGGGAAACAGCCCCCGCTAGCAGGAAAATGCGAAAAAAAAATGACTTAGCAGCAAAAACAAGAAATAATTTCAATAGACGTGGAAACAAGCAGCCTTTTAATGACTGGCAGTTTAAACAAATAGAATACTTCATTGTAATAGAAATGGATACATAATGAGACAGTGCAAGGAAAGAATCAGGCAGACTTTTAAACAAAAGGAAAAAACCCAGTGAGATCTACAATGTAGAAGAGCCTGAAGCAACAAATTCAAATTGTTATTTAATTTGAAAGTTGGAAAATCAGAACCAATATATGTAACAGTGAAAGTGAATGGTAGACCTCTTCGACTGGAAGTGAACACAGGAGCTTCCATTACAGTAATTGGGGAATATACCTTCAGTTATCTGAATAATGGGGAGCATCAATTAAATTTAGAAGAAACTACGGTCCAATTAAAAACATACACAGGTGAAGACATCCAAGTCAAAGGCATAAGTTGAGTAACTGTCCATTATAGAAGTCAATCGATAAGGCTACCAGTGTTGGTATTAAGAGGCAGAGGACTAAGCCTTCTAGGGCCAAATTGGCAAAGGGAAATCAACCACGATTGGCCAGTGAGATTCCAAAAGGAAGTTGGAAGCATTTATGCTTCGGAAAAGGAGTGTGTAAGGACTCAACAACTTGTAGAACTGCTGGCTGTCTTCAGCCAAAACATGGAAGAACAGTAGAAGAAACCCCAAGAGACCATATTTAAGGACAGAGTTCGAGACAAGGTGAGCAACTTCTGAAAGGCAAAAGAAAACCTGCTGAAACAACTTCACACACTACCAGATTCCCTCAGGCCTAAGTTTGTACCACTGGAAAAGTATGAAGGGAAACAGAAAGAATTCAGCACCTCTCTGAATAAACTGAAGAATGAGTTGGCAGAGAAGACACAACAATGCTCAATTTTCCTGGAGGCAGCAAACAAATACAAAAAAGAGATGGAAAAGCTGATGAACCAGCTAAATGAAGCAAAAGAGACTTTGGAAGAAACAGTCGGAGAATTTTCTGAGAAGCAGACAGATATTGAAATTGTGGAAGACATTGAGTTCATTCAAGTCGGACTTGCTTCTGAGAATAATCTGGCCAATACTGAAGTCAAAAAGAAGGGTGAGATTACAGTCAGCACTGAAAAGAAGAAGGCATGTAGGAAAAAGACACAGAGACACAAATAAGGCTTTAATCCTGGCAGCAAACGAGTGTACTTTCGTACATAGGCCTGGCAGTCAAATGACAAACGCTGATCCACTCAGTCATTTGCCCTTACAAGAAAATAATGAGCAAGTTCCTTTGGAAGAATTTGTTTTATAGCTAAATTTCTAAGGTTTCTCACCGGTTTGCACTCGACAGATCAGAGACTGGACAAGTAGGGACCCAGTCCTATCTCAAGCACAAGAACAAGTGCTTCACGGTTGGTCACAACAGCCTGTACCTGATGAAATGAAACCGTACTTCAACAGAAGACATGAAATAACCAGTCAGGATGGCATCTTATTGTGTGGAACATGAGTGAAAGTATCTCCAAAGGGAAGAGAGCCACTTTTAATTGAACTACACAGTGCCCATCCAGGAATTTCTTGAATGAAGTCCATAGTTTGCAACTACCGATGGCGGCCTGGGATGGATGGTGAAATAGAGAGTTTAGTGAAGGATTGTGTAAATGTCAGAAACTGCAAAAGTTACCTTCAACAGCTCTGGTACACTCTTGGGAATGGCCAGGAAGACCATAGATGCAGTTACACATTGACTATGTGGAACCTTTCATGGGAACAATGTTTCTGCTCATTGTTGATGCCCATTCAAAATGGATTGACATATATGAGGTGAAGTCACCAACATCTTCTGCAACAATTGAGAAGCTATGTCAAAGTTTTGCCATTAATGGTCTACCAGAAGTGGCTGTTTCTGATAATGGCACAACATTTACGAGTGCTGAGTTTCAACAGTTTATCAGCCTCAACGGTATCACTCATGTAAAAATTTCACCGTACCACCCTTCCTCAAATGGACTGGCCGAAAGGGTGGTTCAAACATTCAAGGCAGGCATGAAAAAGTTAACTGGAGATTCCTTAGCAACCAAGATAGCACACTTTCTTTTCCTTTTTAGGACCACCCCTCACACGACAACAGGTATCACACCTGTGAAATTATTGATGAAATGCCATTTCAGGATGAGATTGAGCTTAATCATGCTGAACTTAGGGGGGAAGGAGGAAAGGAGTCAGGGAAGTCAGAAAACTAGACACGACTGGCATAGTCGTGAGAGGAAATTTACCGTGGGAGAGACGGTATATGTGAAGAGCTTTTGAAAGTGGTTACCGGGAGAAATAAGTGTAGCGACTGGACCTCTATCTTACCACGTGGAGGTGGAAGGCTGAGTCATACGGAGACATGTGGATCATCTAAGGAAGAGAGGAACAAATCACCAAGAAATGATTCCACCAGTGTCCATGCTCGGGTCAGCGTTTCCTGTTGAGAGAACTCAACCCAATATAGACATGTCTGATGTTCCTGTAAGAGTTGAGGATATAGATCTGCAGGCACCCAACGAAACACCTAATGTTCAGACAACTCAGGGTAGAAGGTTCCTGACAAAACATCTGAAGTTGTAGAGCTGAGATGCTCTACAAGCATAAGAAAACTCTCAAAGACTGAATTTGTAAATTATTTATCAGTGCAAATATTTTGGGAGAAAATTGTAACCACAAATACAAAATGTGTTTCTGAGTAAAGGGGGAGGGATGAGGTCATTATCGATTTATCTGATGTGTAATGTACCTTTAAGAAGAATATTATAAAGGAAGATCACATGATATTAGTATCCAGTAGTAGAGTAGCGGGGGCTACCTCAGTAGTTAGTGGTTAGTAGTGTAGAGACAGAGTTTGAAGTGTAAGCACATGTTTCGTTGCTGCTGAGTACCTCTGTAAATAAAGTAAGAGTTTCTGTTGATCAACTCTATCAATAGTACCAACTCGGCCACCACTCACAACAAGTGTGCTACGACTCCAGCACCTCCACAAATCTAGCAGCTATAAAGGCCTCCCAAGCAAGCCTGCTTCATCTGGCCAGTGCGAGAGCCTCATCACCCTCATCGTTGCCTTTGAGGGCCTCCTCACTCCATAACAGTCGATGTCCTCCTCATCGGAGGAGACCTCCTGTTGCTGCATCTCCTTCTCAGCCAGCTCCTCTCCCCATTGCAGCACCAGGTTGTAAAGGGTGCAGCAGGCGACGACGATGTGTGACAGTCCCTGTGGACTGTATTGCAGGGCTCCACCAGACTGGTCCAGGCACCGGAACCTCATTTTCAGCATCCCGATGGTTTGCTCCACCAAGTTGCAAGTTGCAGCATGAGATTCGTTATACCTTCGATCTGTTGTAGTCTGAGGCTGCTGCACGGGTGTCATCAGCCACGTCCTGTGTGGGTAGCCCTTGTCCCCTATGACTCAACCTTGTGGCCTCTGTGGACCCTGGAAGGTGTCAGGGACCTGTGACCAACTTAGAATGTAGGAGTCGTGGACACTCCCTGGAAACCATGTACAGACCTGCAGGATGCGTTTGTTGTGGTTGCACACCAGCTGCATATTCAGCGAATGTGGTGGTGGCATAGTGGTAATGTGACCTGACTAGTAATCCAGAGGCCCAGGCTCATTCTCTGGGGACACAAGTTCAAATCCCACCATGACAACTGGAGAAATTTAGGGTGGGGGGTATTCGGAACTCACTGCCTGAAAGGGTGGTGGAGGTGGGAACCCTCACAACATTTAAGAAGTATTTAGATGAACACTTGAAAAACCATAGCATACAAGGCTACAGGCCAAGTGGTGGAAAATGGGATTAGAAGAGAAAGGGGCTTGATGACTGGTACAGACAGAATGGGCCGAAAGGCCTCTTTCTATGCTGTATGACTCTATGCATGGAAGCCCTTGCAGTTGACATAGCTGACCCCTTGTTGTAATGGACATCTGAGGGCTACATGAGTGCAGTCATGGCATCCTGTACCTGTGGGAAACCTGAGATCTGGGCAATCCAATCGCCCTTGCATCCTGGCTCTCTTGGTGCTGGGCAAAATGCACAAAGTTCTGTGCCATCTGTGAGCACACAGATGCATTTGCGGGTGGAGGTTTGCGATATCCCACAGAGCTCACCTGTGGAGACCTGAAAGGAGGCATTGGCATAGAAACTGAGTGCCGTGGTCACTTTCATGGCCACTGGCAGTGGATGCCCTCCACGTTGGCGTGACACCAAACCTTTGATTTATGCTGTACATCAAAATCAGAATTGAAATACATATTTGTAAAGCTAAACAAAATACAAAATCTGACTCAATAATCTGCATTCTGTTTCTACATCAGGGGAAATTATAAACATGTCCTATCCCTGTTATTTCATAGTCGTTTGTACATGCCACATGTGTGAAGTGATTATGTCACCAGACTACTTTCTCTCTTTAACTGGATTGTACTACAGGCTTTATGGGTAAAGTTGGTTGCGTCTTCTGTGAAAATCTTGCCAAACGTCTAGAGAATGCTGAAGACTCTGTAAATGAATGGTGGAGAACTTACATCTTGAAAATAGAAACTGTTAGCAAGTTTTTATATAAGCATTAGCAGTCTTTTCTTCTTTACCATCAGCCTTGTAGTATCCCTATTTTAGAAATGCTTTTACAACATGATAACCTGGAAAGCTAGAAGCTTTGTTTCTGCCTTTGCCCATTACATTAAATAAGGTAAACTTTATTCTAACGTTTTTTCTTTCAAATTGTGGAATTGCTTCACTTAACCCCCTTGTAATTTGATATTAATGTGCAGAAAGGCTGCTATATATTAAAATATATCTGTTGAATCTATTCTGTGAAACAAAACTTGTGGCACTTGATTCCCTGCTATACTGTTGTTTACAATGTCAGTACTGTGCTTGTAATATTCCTCCTTTACTGCTTCCACACAGATAAATGTGGCAATATACTTGTGCCTGCAGCTCTGGTGCCATTTCCCACTGCCACATAGTGTGCATGATGTTGCAGCCTCTAACTAAATCACAGCAGGTTATTGGCTTATCACAGGAAACTTCTTAAACCCAGGAAATGAATCAGCAGTGTTAGCTTACATATACTCTTTATTACCAACCTCCAAGAATCATCATTTTTTTTTAGTTCTCAAAGTTTATCTGCCTTCTATTATGTAAGTTATTTTTCTCCTGTCTCTGTGGACTTGCAACTGCTTTATGCCATTTCAGTCCTGGAATAAGTACCTTAATTAGTTATATAATTATCAAGTTTCTTCGCTGGCTTTATCTGGTAATTCAGTCTCTATCTAGGTCACATCTGAGATGGCCTCCATAAACTTGAGCTCACCCAACACTCTACAGCATGCATTCTATTTGGTGGGGAGTTGTGTCTTGGAAATTGTACAAAGCCTATAGCCAGAATTTTTCCCTCGTTGGGCAGGCTCGGTGAGAGTGGGCGGGGTCGATTGGGAAGCCGGCCTCCGTCCGCGATTGGCTCCGCACTGCTATTTCATGCGAGTGGGCCAATTAACGCCCGCACTGCGTGGATCATGAGCGGCAGTGCTGAGTGCTGCCTGTGTGGGTGGGGGGGAGGAGGGAGAGTGGACCTGGCACGCAGTTCGTGCATGTGCGTGAAGGAGCGTTTCAATCTCCCTGAGGCCCGCACTGCATGGATTGTGAGCGGCAGTGCTGAGTGCTGCCTGTGTGGGTGCGGGGAGGAGGGAGGGCGGGCCTGGCATGGAGCGTTTCAATCTCCCTGAGGCCCGGAGCTGACTCAGGGAGATTGAAGCGCTTTTTTAAAAAATTAATAAAGACTATAAAAATTTAATTGAACGTGTCCCCTCATGTGACTGTGTCACATGACATAGGTCATGTTTTAACTTCATATAAATAATGTTTTCATTTAATTTGTTTTAGCTTTAGGAAACCTCATCCCGCTTGTGGATGAGGTTTCCTAAAAAATGTGAAGGCCTCTTGGCCTTTTCGCCTGCCGCCAATCATTTACCATGTAACTTTCAAGTTAATGAGCTCGTTAATGGCCTTAATAGGCCTTTTAATAATCGGCGGGTGTGCAGCCGACTCCAGAGTGCGCCCACCGAATGAAATATTGTGCGAGTGCGCGATGACGTCGGGATGCGTGCCTGACATCATTGTGCGTCATATTACGTTTGTGCATGTCAACCGTGCGCCTGCACCCGAATGTGAAATTCTGGCCTATAATTTTCCAATCATTATGTTCAGAAAATCATGGGAAGCACAAATCTTTGATATGTGATGCCAGTGGGTGAAGTTCCATGTGATTTCAAGATAAAGCTGAGTGCACTGGATACAGAAAAGGATGTGGGCCCTGACAACTAGCTGCACGCTCAGCCAAGATGTTCCAGTACAGTTGCAACACTAGCATCTACCTAATAATGTGGAAAAAAACAGGCTTGGCCAATTACCACCCCACCACTCTATTCTCAATCATCAGCAAATTGATGGAAGGTGTCATCAAGAATGCTATCAAATGGCGCGTACTCAGCAATAACCTGCTCACATACTCAGCTTGGGTTCCAGCAGGAGCACTCAGCTCCTGACTTCATTATAGCCATTGTAGAAACATGTACAAAAGAACTGAATTTCAGAGGCAAGATGAAAGTGGCTTCCCTTCATTTCAAGGCAACATTTGACTGAGTGTGGCATCAAGGAACCCTAGCAAAATTGAAGTCAATGGAGATCAGGGGAAAACACTCCACTGGCCAGAGTCATACATTGCACAAAGAAAGATGGCTGTGGTTATTAGAGGCGAATCACCTCTGCCCGAGGACATCACTGCAGGATTCCTCAGGGCAGTATCCTAGGCCCAACCATCTTCAGCTACTTCATCAATAACCTTCCTTCCATTATAAGGTCAGGATTTGGAATGTTCAATGATGATTGCACAATGTTCAGCGCCATTTGTGACTCTTGAAATACGGAAGCAGTCTGTGGCCATACGCAGCAAGACCTGGACAACATTCAGACTTTGGCTTATAAGTTTGAGGCACACAAGTGACAGGCAATGGCCATCCCCAACAAGAGATAATCTAACCATCACCCCTTGACATTCAATGGCATTACCATCACTGAATCCCTCACTATCACCATCATGACATTACCATTGGCCAGAAACTGAGCTGGACTAGCCATAGAGGAGAGAGTGAGAGGAGGACTCTGGGACAGGCAGTCAGCAGCACCTAGAGGAGAGAGCAAGAGGAGGACTCTGGGACAGGCAGTCAGCAGCACCTAGAGGAGAGAGCAAGAGGAGGACTCTGGGACAGGCAGTCAGCAGCACCGAGAGGGGAGAGCGAGGGGAGGACTCTGGGACAGGCAGTCAGCAGCACCTGGAGGAAAGAGCGAGAGGAGGATTCTGGGACAGGCAGTCAGCAGCACCGAGAGGGGAGAGTGAGGGGAGGACTCTGGGACAGGCAGTCAGCAGCACCTGGAGGAGAGAGCGAGAGGAGGACTCTGGGACAGGGCAGTCAGCAGCACTGAGAGGAGACAGCGAGAGGAGGACTCTGGGACAGGCAGTCAGCAGCACCTCGAGGAGAGAGCGAGAGGAGGACTCTGGGACAGGCAGTTAGCAGCACCTAGAGGAGAGAGCGAGAGGAGGACTCTGGGACAGGCAGTCAGTAGCACCTAGAGGAGCCGGGAGTTGAAGAGGAGCGTGAGAGGAGTCAGGAGTTGAAGAGGAGAGCGAGAGGGGTTGAGAGATGAAGAGAAGCTGGGAGAGCAGGGGTGACTGAGGGAGTTCGGTGAGGAGGGAACGAGGTGATCCTTTGAGTACCATGAATATAGCCGGATAAGCATTTACTACTTTAATTGCTTATAGTTTTTAAGGTCTTATTTTGTGGTTCATTGTTTGTAGGGGCTAAATTCTGTAACAACAAGGAGCAGGAAAGAAGGGCCCGAGAGTAATTGATATTAAGTATCTTCCAAAAAGTTTAATTTAATTTAAAGGGGTAAGTCATGGCAGGAGAGCTCAAAGCCGTGGTGTGCTCCCCCTGCTCTATGTGGGAAGCCGGGCACATTTCCAGTGCCCGGGGCCAGCATGTGTGCGGGAAGTGTCTCCAGCTACAGTTCCTGGAAGCCCGGGTTTTGGAGCTGGAGCAGCGGCTGGGGACACTGTGGAGCGTCCGCGAGGCGGAGAGTATCATGAATAGCATGTATAGAGAGGTGGTCACACTGCTGGCTAAGAGTCCACAGGCAGGAAGGGAATGGGTGACCACCAGGCAAAGCAAGAGGACTAGGCAGGCAGTGCAGGAATCTCCTGTGGCTGTTCCCCTGCAAAACAGGTATACCACTTTGGATACTGTTGGGGGGAATGACCTTTCAGGAGAAAGCAGCAACAGCCAAATTCCTTGCACCATGGTTGGCTCTGCTGCACAGGGGAGGAGTAAAAAGTGTGGGAAAGCAATAGTTAGAGGGGATTCAATTGTAAGGGGAATAGATAGGCCTTTCTGTGGCTGCAAATGAGACTTCAGGATGGTATGTTGCCTCCCTGGTGCTAGGGTCAAGGATGTCTCAGAGCGGCTAGAGGACATTTTGAAGGGGGAGGGTGAACAGCCAGTGGTTGTGGTACACATTGGTACAAACAACATAGATAAAAAAAGGGATGAGGTCCTAAAAGCAGAATATAGGGACTTAGGAAGTAAGTTGAAAAGTAGGACATCAAAGGTAGTGATCTCAGGATTACTACCAGTGCCACGTGCCAGTCAGAGTAGAAACAGCAGGATATGTTGGATGAATATGTGGCTGAAGAGATGGTATGAAGCGGGGGGCTTCAGTTTCCTGGGACATTGGGACCGGTTCTGGGGGAGGTGGGACCAGTACAAACTGGACAGGTTACACCTGGGCAGGACCGGGACTGATGTCCTAGGGGGAACATTTGCTAGAGTGGTTGGGGAGGGCTTAAACTAAAATAGCAGGGGGATGGGAATATATGCAAGGAGTCAGAGGAAGGGGAATCAAAGACAAGAACAAAAGACAGAAAGCGGAATAAGGAAAGTGATAGGCAGAGAAATCAAAGGCAAGGATCAAACAGGACCTCAGTGAAAGATAGTGGGAATGGGACAGGTAATGTTAAAAAGACAATCCTTAAGGCTTTGTGCCTTAATGCGAGGAGCATTCGCAATAAAGTGGATGAATTAACCGCGCAAATAGATGTAAACAGGTATGATATAGTCGGGATTACGGAGACATGGCTGCAGGGTGACCAGGGATGGGAACTGAACATCCAGGGATATTCAGTATTTAGGAAGGACAGACAAAAAGGAAAAGGTGGTGGAGTTGTATTGCTGGTTAAAGAGGAAATTAACACAATAGTGAGGAAAGATATTAGCTCTGACGACATGGAATCTGTATGGGTAGAGCTGAGAAACACTAAGTGGCAAAAAAACGTTAGTGGGGGTTGTATATAGACCCCCAAACTGTAGTGGTGATGTTGGGAGTGGCATTAAACAGGAAATTAGTGATGCATGTAATAAAGGAACATCTGTAATTATGGGTGACTTTAATCTGCATATAGATTGGGCAAATCAAATTAGTAACAATACCCTAGAAGAGGAATTCCTGAGTGTATATGGGATGTTTTTCTGGACCAATGCATTGAGGAATCAACGATAGGACAGGCCATCCTCAACTGGGTATTGTGTAATGAGAAAGGAATAATTGGCAATCTAGTTGTGCGAGGCCCCTTGGGGATGAACGACCATAATATGATAGAATTCTTCATCAAGATGGAGAGTGACATAGTTGATTCTGAGACTTGGGTCCTGAATCTTAATAAAGGAAACTACGATGGTATGAGGTGCGAGTTGGCTATGGTGGATTGGGAAACGTTACTTAAAGGGGTGACGGTGGATAGGCAATGGCAAACATTCAAAGAGCGCATGGGTGAACTGCAACAATTGTTTATTCCTGTCTGGTGCAAAAGTAAAATAGGAAAGGTGGCCAAACCATGGCTTGCAAGGGAAATTAGAGATAGTATTAGATCCAAGGAAGAGGCATACAAATTGGATAAAAAAAACAACAGACCTGAGGATTGGGAGCAGTTTAGAATTCAGCAAAGTAGGACCAAGGGATTGATTAAGAAGGGGAAAATAGTGTATGAGAGTAAGCTTGCAGGGAATATAAAAATTGACTGTAAAAGTTTCTATAGGTATGTGAAGAGAAAAAGATTGGTGAAGACAAATGTATGTCCCTTACAGTCAGAAACAGGGGAATTTATAATGGGGAACAAAGAAATGGCTGACCGACTAAATACATACTTTGGTTCTGTCTTCACAAAGGAGGACACTAATAACATACCAGAAATGTTGGGGAACACAGGGTTTAGTGAGAGGGAGGAACTAAAAGAAATCAGTATTAGTAGGGAAATGGTGTTGGGGAAATTGATGGGATTGAAGGCCGATAAATCCCCGGTGCCTGATAATCTACATCCCAGAGTACTTAAGGAAGTGGCGCTAGAAATAGTGGATGCATTGGTGGTCATCTTCCGAGATTCTATAGACTCTGGAACAGTTCCTACAGATTGGAGGGTAGCTAATGTAGCCCCGCTATTTAAAAAGGGAGGCAGAGAGAAAGCAGGGAATTATAGACCAGTCAGCCTGACGTCGGTAGTGGGGAAAATTCTAGAGTCCATTATAAAAGATTTAAAAGCTAAGCACTTGGAAAACAGTGGCAGAATCGGACAGAGTCAGCATGGATTTATGAAAGGGAAATCATGCTTGACAAATCTACTGGAATTTTTCGAGGATGTAACTAGTAGAGTTGATGAGGGGGAGCCAGTGGATGTGGTTTATTTGGACTTTCAGAAGGCTTTCGACAAGTCCCACATAAGAGATTGGCATGTAAAATTAAAGCGCATGGGATTGGGGGTAGTATATTAAGATGGATAGAAAACTGATTGGCAGACAGGAAACAAAGAGTAGGAATAAGCGGGTCTTTTTCCAAATGGCAGGCAGTGACTAGTAGGGTACGTAGGAATCGGTTCTGGTACCTCAGCTATTCACAATATATATTAATGATTTAGATGAGGGAACTAAATGTAATATCTCCAAATTTGCGGATAACACAAAACTGGGTGGGAGGGTGAGCTGTGAGGAGGATGCAGAGATGCTTCAGTGTGATTTGGACAAGCTGAGTGAGTGGGCAAATGCATGGCAGATGCAGTATAATGTGGATAAATGTGAGGTTATCCATTTTGGTAGCAAAAACAGGAAGGCAGATTATTATCTGAATGGCTATAAATTGAGAGAGGGGAATGTGCAACAAGACCTGGGTGTTCTTGTACACCAGTCTCTGAAGGTAAGCATGCAGGTGCAGCAGGCGGTAAAGAAGGCAAATGGTCTGTTGGCCTTCATAGCGAGAGGATTCGAATACAGGAACAGGGATGTCTTGCTGCAATTGTACAATGAGACCACACCTGGAATATTGTGTGCAGTTTTGGTCTCCTTATCTGAGGAAGGATGTACTTGCTATAGAGGGAGGGCAGTGAAGGTTTACCCAACTGATTCCTGGGATGGCGGGACTGACATATGAGGAGAGATTGAGTCGATTAGGATTATATTCACTGGAGTTCAGAAGAATGAGAGGGGATCTCATAGAAACCTATAAAATTGTAACAGGACTAGACAGGGTAGATGCAGGAAGGATGTTCCTAATGATGGGGGAGTCCAGAACCAGGGGTCACAGTCTGAGGATATGGGGTAGACCATTTAGGACTGAGATGAGGAGAAATTTCTTCACCCAGAGAGTGATGAGCCTGTGGAATCTGTTACCACAGAAAGTAGTTGAGACCAAAACATTGTATGTTTTCAAGAAGGAGTTAGAAATAGCTCTTGGGGCAAAAGGGATCAAAGGGTATGGGGAGAAATCGGGAGCGGGCTATTTATTGAGTTGCATGATCAGCCATGATCATAATGAATAGTGGAGCAGGCTCGAAGGGCCGAATGGCCTACTCCTGCTCCTAGTTTCTATGTTTCTATACAAATACTGTGGCTACAAGAGCAGGTCAGAAGCTGGAATTCTCTGACGAGCAACTCACCTCCTGACTCCCCAAAGCTTGACCACAATCTACAATGCACAAGTCAGGAATGTGATGGAATACTCTCCATTTGTCTGGATGAATACACCTCCAACAACTCTCAATAAGCTCGACACTATCAAGCTTAAAGTAGCCCGCTTAATCAACATCACATCTACCACCTTCAACCTTCACTCCTTCCGCCACAAGTGCACAGTAGCAGCAGTGTATATAACTCACAAAATGCACTGTAGCAACTCACCAACGCTTCTTCGAAAGCTCCTTCCAAACCTGTGATCTCTACCACCTAAAGAACAAGGGCAGCAGATGCAAGGGAACACTACCACTCGCAAGTTCCCCTCCAAGCCATACACCGTCCTGGAACAATAATGCATTCCTTCACTGTTGCTAGGTCAAAATCCTGGAACTCCCTCCCTAACAGCACTGTGGGTATACCCACAACTCATGCACTGCAGCGGTTCAAGAAGGCAGCTCCACACCACCTTCTAAAGGTCAATTAGCGGTAGGCATTAAATACTGTTCTTGCCAGCAATGCTCACGTCCCATGAAAGGACAAGAAAAAAACTCCCCGATGTCAGCATGAACTTGAGAAATAACTTCATTTCATTCCATTTTTTAATGTGCTTCACATGTTCAAAATACAGGCTGTGAAATGAGAAAATGCTATTCAGCCATTCAAGCTCATTGCACCATTAAATCCTGGTGAGGACTTACCTTGACCACTTTGTCGTTTCTTTTCAAAATTCATAACTGTCTGCATCCTGTTGAGTCAGGATTCAACTTCCTTATGAAAGCTTCAAATGAGTCACTACTGCAGATGGCAGTCTAGCAGTCAATAATTACAAGTTATTTACCATGCCAAATTTAACGTATCCTTTTTGGGTTTATAATCATCTCCTCCATTCTACAATCCTGGCATAAACATTTCTCCATATCTACTTTATTTATTCCCTTCAATTTAGTCTTCTGAATTTCACACTCATGGGGCTGAATTTTCCCCCTGTTGGGAAGGTTGTGCGGGGGCGGGCGGGGACGGAGGTGGGCGTGAACCCAATTGGTGTCCCCAATCGGGGACACGCCGCCATTTTACGTGGGTGGGCCAATTAAGGCCTGCCCAGCATGATGCTCGCCTGGAAGCGCTGTGTGTTCCCTGTGTGGGTGGGGGGGGGGATTCCCTGAGTCGTTCCCTGTGCTTTTTCGCGCATGCGAAAGAGTGCAGAGATCTCCTCAGGGAGATTGGTTTGACATTCAAATAAAAGGGAAATAAAAACTTTTAAGACATGTCCCTTCATGTGGCACTGTCACATGAGCTGGGACACTCGAAATAATTATTTAAACATTTTTTATTGACTTTTAAAACACTTCATGAAATCTCATCCTGCCCGTGGATGAGGCTTCATGAAAAATGCGAAGGCCGCCTCGGCTCTTCGCCTGCCTGCCAACCTTAAGGTTGGACAGGCAGCTCAGCTAATTGAATCAATTACTATTTTAATGGCCTTAATAGGCCTTTGAAAGTTTGGCGGGTGCACAGCTGACTCGGCTGTGTGCCCACCGAACTGAAAATCTAAATGATGAGAGGTGACGTCGGGACACCTGCCCGACATCACCACGCATCATTTTACGTGTCGGCGAGCAGGGGCCTTGCCCCTGCTCGCCGACCGGAGAATTCTGCCCATGATTTTAATATAAACAATAAAGAATATGGCACATCCATATCCAACATCTTGGTCTACGTATTCATATTATAATCACAGTGTTCAAAAGTGCTCCTTACCTCTAAGTATTTCAGTGGTCGTTGCGTAAAATTAGAACAAGAATTAATGTTTGGGTGCAATATCTTGGGCAAGATGAGATTCATAGAGAAACGGACGTAACGAATAACTTGCTGAAGGCCTTGCAAGGAGTCAAGACCCAAATTCTAGTTGGATTATACCCTAAACTATTTAAGGACGTAACTAATGAAATTGGTCACATTCTAGCAGAGATCTATGAGGTTTCTTGGAAATGGGAAGTAAGTCTCTAAGGACCAGGGGAACAAAGGAAAGTGATGCCATTATATAAAAATGGGCAAAAAGATAGTCCAGAGAACTAGTGACCAGTGTGGGGAAAGCACTGGTGGTAACGCTGAAGAAATGAATGGTGAACACATGAAGAAATACGAAACAATATAGCTAACATTTTTCAAGAGAGAGAGATCATAACAGGTGAATCTTTTAGACTCTTCCTAATAAACTCTGCGTATCAGGTGACTCAAGCTATGTTATTCTGTTTGGAGGTCAACAAAACCTTTTATGCACTGTTAGGAGATTGGCCTAGAAGTTAGAATGAACATCTAGATGGAGAGCCTCTGAAATGGATCATAATTGGCTAGAGCAGAGGAAGAAAAGGGAAGTTGTACATGGAGCTGAACCAGGATAACTATTGGGGTCTCAGTGATCAATGCTGGGGCTGTTCCTCTTTATGATGTATGTAAGAAAGAAATAAACTGCAATAAGTGTAGGCAATTTTAATCTTCATTGAGATTGGACAATCAACTTGGCAAAGGTAACCTTGAGGACAAGTTTATGGAGTATAATTGGTACAGTTTCTCAGAACAATATGTCATGTAAACAATCAGGGAAGAAGATATTTTAGACCTGGTATTGTGTAACGAGAAAGGATTACTTATGATGTCATAGTAAAGGATCCTTCAGGTAAGAGTGATTATAACATGATAGAATTTCACATTCAGTTTGAAGGTGAGAAACTTGGGTCTGAAGCTAGTGTCTAAACTTAAGTAAAGGCAATCACAAAGGTATGATGACAGAGTTGACTAAAGTGCACAGGGGAAATAGATTAAAATGTAAGTTGGTAGATAAGCAGTGGCAGACAGGGGTCAAACATGACTGTATCATTGCACCAATCTCTTCTCCATTTTTCTCATCGCAATACTGCACCTCACCTTCAGAATATTACCCACGGGCTTGGAAATAATCTACCAAGCAGATGGGAAACCGTTGAGCCTACAGTGCCTTCAATTCAAAACCAAAACTACTCCAAATTCAGTCATAGAGCTTCAGCATGCAGATGATGCTTGTGTGCACGCTCACTCAGAAACGGAGCTCCAGGTCATTTTGTCGATGTTTTCTCTGAAGCATATGAGAAAATGGAACTTTCACTAAACACCCGATAGGTCCTCTTCCAATCAGCTCCCATGCAAAACATCTAATCCTATTGATTAAGATCAATGGCGAGATCATGGAAAATGCAAACCATTTTCTATATCTTGGGAGCCTCCTCTCAAAGAAGGCAAATAAAGATGATGAAATTCATCATTGTCTCCAACATGCCAGCTCAGCCTTCGGCTGGCTGAGGAAAAGGGTATTGGAGGACCAGGATCTCAAACATAACACTGAGGTTATGGTTTACTGGGCAGTAGTGATTCCCATGCTTCCATATAATTTGGAGACTTGGATGACCTACAAGAGACACCTCAAAGCACTGAAGAAGTACCACCAGCGGTGCCTTCACAGATTCTCCAAATCTAGTGGAAGGAAAGGCAGCCCAACAGCAGGGTCCTCTCCCAAGCCAATTTTCCCAGCATTGAAAATCAGCTCCACTGGGTGTGACATCTCGTTTGTATGCCTGACACCAGAATCCCAAAACAACTATTCTACTCGGAATCGGTCGTGGCAGGAGACTCTCAGGAGAACAGCGGAAATGCTTTACAGATGTCCTCAAAGCGCCCCTGAAGAGGTCAAAAATACCCACTGACTCATGGGAGACCCTGGCTTGTGACCAACCAAACTAGAGGACGCTCATTCAGGTAGGAACCCGCACACATTGAGAGACCTTGTCAGGAACGCGCAAAGTTGAAGTTGAGGATTCGGAGTGAGCACACATTTTCAGATTGGCAGACTGCAAACTAGTGGAGTGCCACAGAGATCAGTGCTGGAGCCTCAACTATTTACAATCTAAGTTAATAACATGGATGAAGAGACATACTGTAGCGTAGCCAAATGTTCTGATGACAAAAAGATAGGTAGGAAAGCAACTTGTGAGGAGGGCTCAAAGGATGGAATTTAATCTATGAGGCGCAGGTCCCAATGGCAGAAGTGGAAGTGGGTGCCATTTCTGCTTTCGTGTCCGGAACTGGCACACATAGGTCTAAATGAAAAGCTGAAAGGGCAGGTGGTGGCCATGTGAAGCATGTAGGATGGGCAGGAAGTGGCTGAACTGACATTTAGATGACTCAGTTGAAGCTATAAAAGAACCCCTAGGTCAAGCATACAGGTGCTGCAGGCAGGCAGCAGGTCAGCTGGGGATCAAAAATTTCAGAGTTGAAAAGATATCATTTGGAGACCAAGCCTTTAACCTCTTTTGCAGTTGTACAATTTCATCTGCCATCATTTGCTCCCTCATATTTGTATTTAATCTACCAAGACTCCTCATCACTCCCACACCACCTCCTGAGGTGTATTTATCTCCTGGGATCTCCTCTTAGTATTCAGCCTGTCAAGTCCCCTCAGGATCTTATATGTTTCAATAAGATAACTCTCATTCTTCTAAACACCAGTGGATATGAGGCTCAACCTGCTCAACCTTTCCTAATAAGCAAATCCCTTCAGCCCAGGAATCAGTCAAGTGAGCCTCTTCTGAACTGCTTCTATTGAAATTATATCCTTTCTTGAGTAAGAAGACCAAAATTGTACACCATACTCTCGATGCGGTCTCACCAAGGCCCTGTACATAGCTGAACATGCAGTCTTTGGTGGCTATCCCTCAATCCCTAACATTTATTGGCAAGGCGGCTGGTCGAGGTTACTTGCAAATGATACAATGGACTGATGTTTTGGCACTCACAACCCTGTCAAGATGGACCAGAATCTCAAGCCTTGGTCATGGTAGCTTTAGTGACTTATGTTCAAATGCAAAGCAGTTGTCATTGGGAACAGTCTTCACTCGTGATTGTGTGTGACAAAGGCCCACTCTCCTTGACCTTCTAGGTAGTAGAGGACATGGGGTTTAAAGCTTGCTCCAGGTGTAGGCCAGCAGAGGTGGGCGACCATCCCGAGTAGGCAATGATTTACAGGTGATGGTACACGGGTCAGTTAAGATCCTTACGCCTCCACAAAATGAGTTAAAATCAAGTTGTGCCCAGCATCCCTGGCACATGTCTCCATGGCCCTCACATCTTGGAAAAGTGCTATGGCATTTTTAGCCTTTTCCTCAGGATTCTCAGCATCATCCGCATCTGAGTCAGAGTGTGGCTCCTCCAAATCTTCACAAGGCAATACGTCTCCTTGTTGCAATGCACAGCAGACCACAATTTGTGATACCCTCATGTGTATTGTCATGCTCCACTGGACAGGTCAAGGCAACAGAAGGGCATTTTCAGCAACCCAATGGTCTGCTCAATGATTACTTTAGTCAAAGCAAAGGGAGGGGTTTTTAGTGGTGACTGAAGAGTGGACCAGGATGTAGTAGAATGCTGAAAGGGGAGGGCTGCGGGAGGATGTGCTTGGTGGTGGCATGATGCTGGAGCTGGCAAAAATGGTGGAGGATAATCCATTGAATTCAGAGGTTGGTGGGGTGGAAGGTGAGGATAAGGGGAGAACTATCATGCACCTTTCCGCGCAAGCACTGGTGATGCAACGTCTGTCCTTTTACCTCTGCCCTTGCAAGCCCTGCTGTTGGTCCAGTTCAGGCCCCGACCCCACCTGCAAGAACCCCCCGCACCGCACCCCTCCCCCTCCAATATTGTCCACTTCCTGCCTCAGTAATTTTGCATCAGCAGGAAACATGTCAGATCGCAGATGGGCAGTCTCTGATTCGCCCACCCCACCAGGACCTCAGCAATTTTTTGCTCCAGATGCCATATGAAAGCCGCACCCATGCACAGCCTTCTCAATGTCTGCAGCCAGCCCATAGAAGACATGACTCCCAGAGGGAAGAAGCATGTTTTTACTGAATTTAGTGATGCCTCGCTGGGCCACCTGCTGGACGCCATCGAGGACCCCCAGGGTATCCTCTACCCTGTCATGGCTGGAAGAGGCAACCAATGCCACCAATCCAGCTTGGGAGGTGGTGGCAGCAGTGGTCAGCACGAACGCTGCATAGAAAAGGTCAATAATCCAGTGCAGAAGGAGGATAAATGATCCCCTCTGCTCTGTCAGGGTAAGTCAATCATCTCATCACTCTCAACTCACACACTCACAAGTCTATGAGGCATTCGCAGGATGACACATTCTCCACAGGGATCTCACACACTGCAAGCTCAAGGGACATCAGCACTTGAACTCTCACATATATCTTCACATCTCCATCTGGGCTCATGTCCTGTCTACATCACATCCTCATCTGGTGCACAGCTCCACTCACCGCCCACACAAGGCAGGCATCCTTATCACCTGCCCTAGCATGTGTCCTGCTCACACTCTCTCCATTTGCCTTAATGCAGGACAAGCTCGCATACAACGGGAGGGAAAGGACTCAGACTGGTGGGGGGGTGGAGTGGTCGAAATTGAGGCCCTCACTCCCTATGAGGAGCGTGCCATCATACTGGCTGGAGAGGACCTGGACCGTGCCTGTGGCGATGGTGAGGTCAGCAGCGCACACCCAAGTGAGGACCCCGCACCAGCTCATCCCTCAGACAACGATACTGTGGGTGCATTGTCATGTCTCCCAGTCACCTGCCATGCACCAATTGTCTCTAGTTTCTTTCATAGGCACCTTTGGAAAGCACCCGAGCAACATCTAGCCAGGCCCTCATCTCCAGCCCCAAGGACACCTTGGATGAAAAACCAGGGCATAGCACCATAGAAGACTCATCACAACTATTGTATGGTGGCCAAGTTGTGCTATTAATAATAGGGTTGATCTGCAGACACTTCTTGGGTGGAATTATTAAGTTAGTTATTATTGGAATTATTATTTAGTTACAATATACTCAGTAGCAACTATACATGTGCTTTCAACTCCTGCTCTATTTCTACACTGTCTGCTGAGGTAGCCTGAGCTATTCACCTACTGGTTACTACAGATCATGTGATCTTGCCTAGTAATATTATTCTTGAAGGTACATTGCACACTAAAGAAAACCATAATTACTACATTCCTCCCCCTTTAACTCAGCTGTACATATATTTACAAATACATATTTTTCAAGGCAACATAATATTTACACTGGGTAAGGGATTTACAAGTTCAGTCTTTCAGGTGGTTTCCTGGTACATGTGGAATGTTGTAGCTCCACAACTTTAGATTCTTTGTCAGGAACCTCCTTTTCCGGAGTTGCCTGAACATCAGATGCTTCGGTGGGCTCCTGCAGTTCTGTATCCTCAACACTTACAGGACCATCAGACATGTCAGTCCTGGGTTGAGTATCCTCAACAGGAAACAGGTCATGATCACTGGTGGAACCAAATCTTGGTGAACTGTCTCTCTCTTCCTTAAATAGGCCACATGTTTACGGATGATCTGGCCTTCCACCTCCACGTGGTAAGATAGAGATCCAGTCACCGCACTTATTTCACCCGGTAACCACTTTGTTCCTTCCCCGAAGTTTTTCACGTATACCAGCTATCCTACGGTAAATTTACTCTTGTGACTATGCCAGTCATGTCTAGTTTTCTGGCTTCCCTGACTCTTTTCCACCTTCCCCACTAAATTCGGCATTATTAAACTCAATCTCCTCCTGAAACGCATTTCAACAATAGCTCCGCAGGTGTGATACCTGTTGTTATGTGAGGGGTAATCCTGTAATGAAAAAGAAAGCATGCTAGCTTGGTTGCTAAGGAATCTCCAGTTAGCATTTTTGCGTCTGCCTTGAATGTTTGAACCGCCCTTTAGGCCAGTCCATTTGATGAAGGGTGGTATGGTGCAGCTTTCATATGAGTGATACCATTGAGGCTGATAAACCATTGAAACTCAGCACTCGTAAATGCCGTGATGTTATCAGAAATGACTACTTCTGGTAATCCGTGAAGGGCAAAACTCTTACATAGTTTCTCAATTGTAGCACCCGACGTTGGTGACGTCACCTCATGTATGTCCAACCATTTTGAATGGGCATCAACAATGAGCAGAAACGTTAAATTGTTCCTAGGAAAGGTCCAACGTAGTCAATGTGTATTCGTACCCAAGGTCTACCTGGGCACTCCCATAGGTGTAATGGAGCTGTCACTAGCACCTTTGCAGTTGCTAACATTGCACACAGTGCTTTACTAAACTCTATATTTCGCCATGCATCCCAGGCCACCATAGGTAGCTGTGTGCTATGGTCCTCATTCGAGAAATTCCTGGATGGATACTCTGTAGTTTAATTAATAGTGGCTCCCTTCCCTTTGGAGGTACTATCGCTCATGCTCCCCACAATAAGATGCCATCCTGGCTGGTTATTTCATGTCTTGTGTTGTAGTACAGTTTCATTCCGTCAGATATGGGCTCCTGTGACCAACCATGTAACACTTGTTCAAAAACAGAAATACCAGGAAAAACTCAGCAGGTCTGGCAGCATCGGCGAAGAAGTGCAAAGTTGACGTTTCGAGTCCTCATGACCCTTCAACAGAACTAAGTAGAAATAGGAAAGGGGTGAAATATAAGCTGGTTTAAGGTTGGGGTGGGGGGTGAAGAAGGGGGGTGGGGGGTGGTGGGGACAAGCAAGCAGTGATAGGAGGAGATAACCAAAAGATGTCACAGACAAAAGATCAAAGAGGTGTTGAAGGTGGTGATATTATCTAAAAGAATGTGCTAATTAAGATTGGAGAGCAGGACAAGCAAGGTAGCTCTGGTGGGGGTGGGGTGAAATAAACCATGGGCGGAATACATTAAAATATAATGGAAATAGGTGGGAAAAGAAAAATCTATATAAATTATTGGAAAAAACAAAAGGGAGGGGGAAGAAACGGAAAGAGGGTGGGGATGGAGGAGGGAGTTCAAGATCTAAAGTTGTTGAACTCAATATTCAGTCCGGAAGGCTGTAAAGTGCCTAGTCGAAAGATGAGGTGCTGTTCCTCCCGTTTGCGTTGAGCTTCACTGGAACAATGCAGCAAGCCAAGGACAGACATGTGGGCAAGAGAGCAGGGTGGAGTGTTAAAATGGTAAGCGACAGGGAGGTCTGGGTCATGCTTGCGGACAGACCGAAGGTGTTCCACCCACGGTAGTTGACAGGACCCTCAACCGTGTCCGGCCCATCTCCCGCGCATCCGTCCTCACGCCTTCTCCTCCCAGAAATATGATAGGGTCCCCCTTGTCCTCACTTATCACCCCACCAGCCTCCGCATTCAAAGGATCATCCTCCACCATTTCCGCCAACACCAGCATGATGCCACCACCAAACGCATCTTCCCTTCACCCCCCCGGCGGCATTCCGTAGGGATCATTCCCTCCGTGACACCCTGGTCCACTCCTCCATCACCCCCTACTCCTCAACCCCCACCTACGGCACCTCCCCATGCAAACGCAAAATATGCAACACCTGCCCCTTCACTTCCTCTCTCCTCACCGTCCAAGGGCCCAAACACTCCTTTCAAGTGAAGCAGCATTTCACTTGCATTTCCCCCAACTTAGTCTACTGCATTCGTTGCTCCCAATGCGGTTTCCACTACATTGGAGAGACCAAACGCAGACTGGGTCACCGCTTTGCAGAACACCTTCGGTCTGTCCACAAGCATAACCCAGACCTCCCTGTCACTTGCCATTTTAACACTCCACCCTGCTCTCTTGCCCACATGTCTGTCCTTGGCTTGCTGCATTGTTCTAGTGAAGCTCAACGCAAACTGGAAGAACAGCACCTCATCTTCCGACTAGGCACTTTATAGCCTTCCGGACTGAATATTGAGTTCAACACCTTTTGATCTTGAACTCCCTCCTCCATCCCCACCCCCTTTCCGTTTCTTCCCCCTCCCTTTTGTTTTTTCCAATAATTTATATAGATTTTTCTTTTCCCATCTATTTCCATTATTTTTCAATGTAGTCCACCCATGGTTTATTTCACCCCACCCCCACTAGAGCTACCTTGCTTGTCCTACTCTCCAATCTTAATTAACACATTCTTTTAGATAATATCACCACCTTCAACACCTCTTTGATCTTTTGTCTGTGACATCTTTTGGTTATCTCCTCCTATCACTGCTTGCTTGTCCCAACAACCCCTCCCCAACTTCTCCCTTCTTTCCCCGCCCCCCCCCCCCTTTAAACCAGCTGATATTTCACCCCTTTCCTATTTCTACTTAGTTCTGTTGAAGGGTCATGAGGACTCGAAACGTCAACTTTGCTCTTCTTCGCCGATGCTGCCAGACCTGCTGTGTTTTTCCAGGTATTTGTTTTTGTTTTGGATTTCCAGCATCCGCAGTTTTTTGTTTTTATCTCTGTGTTTAATTGACTGCCACTTCTCTTCAAGAAATGCCTACCTTGAAGAAGTTTTGAAGTACTCTCCGTCAGGATTTTCGTATCTCTCTTTTGCCTTGTTCAACTTCATTGCTTTCCATTTCTCTCCTGGTGTTTGACAAGGTGTTTACTAAAACCCGCTTTCACAGCCATATTGCTTTTAGCTTTTTGTTTTTTTCCTTTCTCAGTGACTGTCTCTGTCTCCGGCTTACCCCACGTGGATTTCAACTGAAATTCCATCCCTCATGTTTCGAACCCACCCAGGATTACAGGTATCTCCGGGACATAAAATGTTTCTCGGACTGCTGTTCCCATCGCATTCTGAGATCCATACTCAGTGTCATGCGCTGCCATATGAACACACTCGACCTCTCCCTCCAGCAGCACCGCCGCACCCTTTTTCAAAGCTGCGCGTGCCCCCAGTTTCATTTTATTCTTCGTCTCATCCGTAGCCTCAACAAGAAACTTTTTCTCTTTCTCTCAAGTGCTAAGGAACGCAAGCTCCAACAACTCATCGACACCAACAGCCATCTAGGACCCTCCACCCCTGCCTGTCCCTCCGTCCCCTCCCCATCTTCCAATCCCAGCCCCGGCCGTGTATTCACTATACCCCCTGACCTTCCCCTCTCCGACGCTGAATGTTCAGTGCTCAGCAAAGGACTTAGTTTCATACCCTTACGCCCTCATTTAAATGAATTTCGGGCTAGGCATGATGCTGAACTCTTCTTCCGCCGTCTTCGTCTCCGTGCTCACTTCTTTGGGCAGGAGTCCTCTCCCCGTTCAACGGATCCTTTTACCCACATCCAATATTCTCCCTCCACCTGGACCCCGCCCTCTGGATTCTTACCTTCTCTTGATCTTTTCATTGAGAACTGTCGGCGTGACATTAGTCGTCACAATTTCTCTGCTCCTCTCACCCATTCTAACCTATCTCTCTCTGAACTTACTGCACTCCGTTCTCTCAGGTCCAACCCTGACATTGTCATCAAACCCGCTGACAAGGGTGGTGCTGTTGTTGTCTGGCGCACTGACCTCTACCTCGCGGAGGCTGAGCGTCAACTCGCAGACACTTCCTCCTACCTCTCCCTGGACCATGACCCCACCACTGAACATCAAGCCATTGTTTCCAGGACTGTCACTGACCTCATCTCCTCTGGAGATCTTCCTTCCACAGCTTCTAACCTGATAATCGCCCAACCTCGGAGGGCCCGCTTCTACCTCCTACCCAAAATCCACAAACAGGACTGTCCCGGCAGACCGATCATGTCAGTCTGTTCCTGCCCCACGGAACTCATTTCTCGCTATCTTGACTCCCTTCTCTCTCCCCTTGTCCAGTCCCTTCCCACCTACATCCGTGATTCCTCTGACACCTTACGTCACATCAACAATTTCCAGTTCCTTGGCCCCAATCGCCTCCTCTTCAACATGGACGTCCAATCCCTCTACACCTCCATCCCCCACCGGGATGGTCTGAGGGCTCTCAGCTTCTTCCTCGAACAGAGGCCCGAACAATCCCCATCCACCACTACTCTCCTCCGTCTGGCTGAACTTGTTCTCACACTGAACAATTTCTCCTTTAACTCCTCTCACTTCCTCCAAATAAAAGGTGTGGCTATGGGTACCCGCATGGGCCCCAGCTATGCCTGTCACTTTATGGGGTATGCGGAACATTCCTTGTTCTAGTCCTACTCTGGCCCCCTCCCACAACTCTTTCTCCGGTACATCGATGATTACTTCGGTGCTGCTTCATGCTCTCGTCAGGACCTGGAAAAATTTATTAATTTTGCTTCCAATCTCCACCCCTCCATCATTTTCACATGGTCCATCTCTGACACTTCCCTTCCCTTCCTTGACCTCTCTGTCTCAATTTCTGATGATACACTGACCACCAATATCCATTACAAGCCTACGGACTCCCACAGCTACCTCGACTACAGCTCCTCACACCCTGCTTCCTGTAAGGACTCCATCCCATTCTCTCAGTTCCTTCGCCTCCGTCGCATCTGTTCTGATGATGCTACCTTCAAAAACAGTTCCTCTGACATGTCCTCCTTCTTCCTTAACCGAGGTTTTCCACCCACGGTAGTTGACAGGGCCCTCAACCGTGTCAGGCCCATCTCCCGTGCAGCCGCCGTCATGCCTTCTCCTCCCTCCCAGAAATATGATAGGGTCCCCCTTGTCCTCAATTATCACCCCACCAGCCTCCGCATTCAAAGGATCATCCTCCACCATTTCCGCCAACACCAGTATGATGCCACCACCAAACACATCTTCCCTTCGCCCCCCCCGGCAGCATTCCATAGGGATCATTCCCTCCGTGACACCCTGGTCCACTCCTCCATCACCCCCTACTCCTCAACCCCCACCTACGGCACCTCCCCATGCAAATGCAAAATATGCAACACCTGCCCCTTCACTTCCTCTCTCCTCACCGTCCAAGGGCAGAAACACTCCTTTCAAGTGAAGCAGCATTTCACTTGCATTTCCCCAACTTCATCTACTGCATTCGTTGCTCCCAATGCAGTTTCCTCTACATTGGAGAGACCAAACGCAGACTGGGTCACCGCTTTGCAGAACACCTTCGGTCTGTCCGCAAGCATGACCCAGACCTCCCTGTCGCTTGCCATTTTAACACTCCACCCTGCTCTCTTGCCCACATGTCTGTCCTTGGCTTGCTGCATTGTTCCAGTGAAACTCAACGCAAACTGGAGGAACAGCACCTCATCTTCCGACTAGGCACTTTACAGCCTTCCGGACTGAATATTGAGTTCAACAACTTTAGATCTTGAACTCCCTCCTCCATCCCCACCCCCTTTCTGTTTCTTCCCCCTCCCTTTTGTTTTTTCCAATAATTTATATAGATTTTTCTTTCCCCACCTATTTCCATTATTTTTTAATGTATTCCACCCATGGTTTATTTCACCCCACCCCCACTAGAGCTACCTTGCTTGTCCTGCTCTCCAATCTTAATTAGCACATTCTTTTAGATAATGTCACCACCTTCAACACCTCTTTGATCTTTTGTCTGTGACATCTTTTGGTTATCTCCTCCTATCACTGCTTGCTTGTCCCAACAACCACCCCCCCGCCTTCTTCCACCCCCCCACTTTATCCAGCTTATATTTCACCCCTTTCTTATTTCTACTTAGTTCTGTTGAAGGGTCATGAGGACTCGAAACGTCAACTTTGCTCTTCTCCGCCGATGCTGGCAGACCTGCTGAGTTTTTCCAGGTATTTCTGTTTTTGTTTTGGATTTCCAGCATCCGCAGTTTTTTGTTTTTATGTAACACTTGTTCTCATACCTGAGATAGGACTGGATCCTGACTTGTCCAGTTTTTGATCTGTCAGACATATACCAACGAGGAATCTAAGGAATTTGACAGTAAAACAAGTTCCTGTGAAACTGGGATGTGCTTGTAAAGGCAAATGACTAAGGGTATTGGCATTTGCAATTTGATTGCCAGGCCTATGTACAAAAGTGTATTTGTATGCTGCCAGAATTAAGGCCCGTCGTTGTATTCTTGCTGAGGCTATGGGTAGTATAGCCTTGTCCTCACTAAACAATCCTAGCAATGGTTTGTGCTCTGAAACAATTGTAAAATGATGGCCGTGAATGTACTGTTGAAATTTCTTGACACCAAAGATGAAGGACAGGCCTTCTTTATGAGTTCACTGTTGACCAATGTTCTCTCAGATGGAAGCTCAAATTGTCTGAGCTCACGGGCTGACTCTCCCAAAATTTCGTTATCTGTCTGCTTCTTGGAAAATTCTGCAACTTTTGCTTCCAAAGTCTCTTTTGCTTCATTTAGCTGATTCTTCAGCTCTTCTGTCTCTTTTTTTGTATTTGTTTGCTGCCTCCTGGAAAATTGAGCATTGTTGTATCTTCTCTGCCAACTCATTCAGTTTGTTCAGAGAGGTGCTGAACTCTTTCTGTTTCTCTTCATTCTTTTCCAGAGGTACAAACTTTGACCTGAAGGAATCTTGTAGTATGTGAAGGTCTTTCAACAGGTCTTCTTTTTCTCTTCGAAGGTTGCTCACCTCGTCTTGAACTCTGTCATCAAGCAGGGTCTCTTCAAGCTCCTTCTGCTGTCCTTCCAGGTTTTGGCTTAAGACAGCCTGCATTTCTTCAGGTTGTTGAATCCTTACACACTCCTTTTTCAAAACAGGAATGCTTCCCGATTCCTTTTGAATTCCCAGAGGCCAATCAAGGTTGATTTCCCTTAGCTAATTTCACCCTAGAAGGCTTGGTCCACTGCCTCTAAATACCAACACTGGTAGCTTTGCCGATTGGCTTCCATAATGGACAGTTATTATACTTATGCCTTTTACTTGAATGTCTTCACCCGTATATGTTTTTATCTTGGCATCTGTTTCTTCTAAACTTAATTGATGTTCACCATTATTCAAATATCCGAAGGTATGTTCCCCAATTACTGTAGTGGAAGCTCCTGTGTCCACTTCCATTCTAACAGGTTTGCCATTTACTTTCACTGTGACAAATATTGGTTCTGTCTTTCCAAGTTTCAGATTAAACAACGAGTAAATGTCTGAATTTGTTGTTTCAGGCTCTTCTACATTGTAGATTTCTTCGGGCTTCTTTTGTTTACCGCATTCGATTTTTTTAAACTGCCAATTGTAAAAAAAAATTGATTGTTTTCACGTCTATTAAAATTATTCCTCAATTTTGTTGCTAGGTTATTTTTTCTTTATTCTTCAGCTAACAGGGGCTGTTTCCCACTTCTCAGCTGAGTCTTGCTTTTTCTCACCTCTTTCAGCTGAAGTTTCCCACCCATGTGGAGGACGGTGCCATTTCGCACACTCTGTATTGCTTTCGAATCTCTTACTGCGCCTTCCATGGCCAGCGCTATCTCTAGTGCTTTCTTGAAATCCAGATTCACTTCAGACAATAATCTTTCTGAATAGTGTCCTCTTTCACACCACACACTAAACGCTCTCTGAGCATGTCGTTCAGAGTCACACTAAACTCACAATGTTCCATTAGCTGCTTCAAATTCACCACATAGCACACAATTGTCTCAGCTGGGGCTCTTTTCATGAATTAAGCCTGAATCTCTACATCATGACTGAGGGCTTGGGTTGAAAGTAACCCTTCACAGGGACCACCAATTCATCAAAATTCTTCGAATCTGGGCATTGGGTGCCATCAAACTTTGAATCACACTGTAGGTTTTGCTCCCACAAATATTCAAGAGGATTGTTCACCTCATCTCTTCCCCCGTAATCTCGTTCACTTGAAAAACGTACATGAGGCATTCTATGTATTGAGACCAATTGTCTGTGGCAGATTCAAAGGATCAATTCTCCAAAATTGTGGCATTTTGAGAGGGGATAACTTCTTCAATTCTAATGGAGCTTGCTACTTACAATCACTGGGCAAGGTACAGTGCTGATTTCTTTCCAGCTTGATTTTTTCTGTTCAGTCCGGTTTTATCCTCGTTGTCAGTTTGTTGCAGGGTAGCCAAGTTGTGCTATTAATAATAGGGTTGATCTGCAGACATTTCTTGGGTGGAAACATTAAGTTTATTTACAATATACTCAGCAGCAACTACCCATGTGCTTTCAACTCCAACTCTATCGCTGCACTGACCGCTGTGGTAGCTTGAGCAACTCTCCTATTGCTTACTACAGATTGTGTGAGCTTGCCTAACAAATATTATTCTTCAGTGTACATTGCACACTAAATAAAAGCATAATTACTACAACAGGGCTCACCCAAACTCTCCACCAGCACAGAGGCATACACTTCAGTGGGACCTAGATCTAGAGTATTCTTGGGCTTACAGTCTGGTGAGCACAGTGTACAATTTGTTCCACAGCAGGCGGAGGAAGGGACACCCAAGGTAGCGGCACTCGAAGGACTGCTGGTGGCCAGAATTCTGCTGAGTCCGAGTCTGATGGCGAGCCTCTGGAGGCAATCCTAACTCAGTTGGTCGAGCTACAATGACAGCCAGGGGCACATCAGCTGCTTTCCTCAGATTGCAATGTACAATGGAGGAGTCTGTCAGTGTTTAGTCTGTGGTAATTGTGCCAGCATGCCAACACACCAGGGTTAACACTGGTAGGATGGCGGCCGCCAAGGAGACCTTGGTCCAGGGCATTGGTCCTGCACTGCACCAGGAGCTGCACTTCATTGGTGTAGAAACTGGTGGCATCTATCAGTGGCTATGCGAGAGGGAGACAGGGGAATTCAATCTCACTGCCCCTTCTCCTCAGTCAGCTAGGGGCCCTTGGCACCAATAGGGAAGAGGACCAGCTCATGGACACTCCAGGGACATCCACGCAGGTGACGCCAGGAGTGTCCACCCAATCCCAATTCCCTCTTCCTGTAACCCCATCACCTCCAGCTCCACTAGCCAAGGAGGGCGCACCTGCCCCACAGCAGGAGACCCAAAGCAGGTCGGGGCCATCCAAATCTCAGTGTTGCAGAAGACACCCGTTAAAGTCATCACAGACAATGGGGCGTAGAAGTCAGCAGGATGTTTCCACCTCCTCTGAGGATGTTGGGGATGTGCCAAGACGTCGTGTTAGAGTTATGAAAATGATGAAATATTAGGAGCATGGTGGTGAAATGGTGTGAACTACATGTAACTAATTTTCACCAATGTAAATAGAATTGCATCTATTTCACTTCACCTCTTGAGTATGCCTCCTCTTTATGATGAGCTGTGTTGTTGTCGGTCAGCTGTGACACCATGGTACCTCCTCCCAGTTAATCACTGATGTCGCTATAATGTGCCTCCGGTCAATGTTGGTTGCTTCCATATCACCACAGTGTGTCTGTTCTCAGATCATTCCTGACATCAGTGATATTGCTTCCTTAATGTAAGGTGTGCTTGTGGAAGGAACCTCGTTGACATGCATTTCTGGGTCATGTCATGTTCATTCTTAGTTGTGTAAGATTGAGGTTGAGGTGTTCGCCAGTCTCATCTGTATCATTGAAAGGTGAAGGTGTCGTTTCCAAGGATAGCTGTTTGAACTGTAAGTTTTCCTGGGTTTGGGACCATAGATACCTAAATGGGGAGTTGACTAGTCATAAACAATTTTAAGATAGTTTATTAAGTTTATTAAGAAACAACAGTTTAGATATAATATATTAACTAATTCGACAGAAAAAGTACCCGTAACAGCTTGTGATAACAGCATTCTGCTCTCTAGTCGGAGTGTGAAGAAACTCTTTCCTTGATCTCTCAATCTTCCTCCTCCTCCACTGGTCCCTCTTCCATCTGAAGAAGGCAGCTGCCCAACGAGCACTGTTGCCGTCAGCACCTCATCCCCCTATATATATATATATATTTCCCTTTTTTGGGGGGCTGGTGGCTTACCCAGTGTCAATCATCTATCTAACTATTCTGACCAATGGATACAGGACAGGTACTCAAAATGTCAGGGTGGTTACCATCCCCCCACCACTTGTGTGTCACCCTGCTCGAGGTCAGCCTTTTAGTTTACATCTTGCTGAGGACCATATTCTGGCCCTTTATAAACACTTGCACAGATAAGGGGGTGCACAACGTGCCATTCTACCAGCTTAGGAATGTCAACATGACAGCCTGAAGTAAGACTGTTTAGAGGTGAAAGTGTTTAGGAATCCTTTTTCCAGAGAGAGAGAATCAAGGCTGTTTAACTAATCCCATAAAAAGCAGAAAATATCTGCTTGTTGAAGACCCCAATTTATTACAGTTCTCTTTTTTGAGAAGGAAATATTATTATTGACTTCTCACAACTAATTTTTAGATAACATAGTTATTTCTAAAATACAAGCTATTTCCCTAATGTCTTGATTACAGATCATAGATAACATGCTAAAGTTACTAGAATTAACTGATTACTTGGTTTGGCACTCCCAACCTGCAGATCTTATGGTTCCTCACTTTGAGAGGGAAAAATCCTTAGGGCAGGATTTTCTGTCCACACCCACTGTCGGGATCATTCGGTCCCACCGAAAGTCAATGGACTTTTGGCTGGCCCGCCACATCCCCTGCAGTGGGTCCCGCCATGGCAGGGCTGGAAAATCACAGCCTAATCTTTTGTAAGAGTGCTGCTAATTTCCATGCTCTTAGCATATAAGTAAATATAATTAAAGCAATAGATTAGGCATGGATTTAAAAGATTCTCCAGCTCTCCATTCACTTATATACATTTTGTGGATAATTCTTACTAAGTATTATTTCTCCCTAGCCTTCATTTGTCCTAATTCAAAATTCCTTTTACCTTAGTTTGACTCTAAGATGGCAATGGTCAGAGGGAGTAAGATTAATTGTCTTAAAGTCAGTTTCGCTATGAAGCATGTGTCAGTGCCTTGACCATTTGAAATGTTTTCTTACTCTAAAGGCCATACTAACCATTTCATGTCACGCTGTTTGTCAAGTAGGTGAGCAAGTCTCAGACCTATTCTTCAGTGAACTGAACCATGCACTCTTGCATGTCACTTAGTTCACAAGTTACAAATCACTTCTGCACACTTACATCGGTGTTCCAATTCCTTCTCTTATCCTCTGTTGGAATTTCACATTCGTTAGTCATTTTCACACATTTCCCTATCTGTTGGATGTGGTCTCTAGTGTTGTTTTTAAACCAGGTTTTCTATTCACACTGTGTTCTTTTGGCATAATTGATGGTAATCCCTCTGCTCTCTCCCACAAATTCTTGTTTTGCAATTGTGGAAGGTTTATCAGGGCTATAGGGGTCGTGCTGTGTATTTTGCCAATCAGCTTCATCATCTGGGATTTCACTGTCTTGAAAAAGATAATTCTTCTTGAATTTCCAGTAACCTTCTCAAAAGATCAAAGAGGATCTCTGTCTCAAGATCTTTGCTTATCTCCCCTATACAGTCCCAATATCACAGGTGGTGGCCAGATTATCAAATTCAGTTCTCTTAAAAAGTTTCATAGGCAAAGACACAAGTATCTCATCTCATCTACACTTCCTTTTCACTAGATCATACATCAATACACAAATTCATAAATTCTATTGAACTACACCAAGGTATTAAGTTATTCCAATTCCCATCTGGTGTTGGCACTAACTCTATCTCTTATTTCTAAGTAGGGCATCCCATTAATTCCCATTGTATCTCTTTCATGAGTTCTGGAGAAACTTTACAGTCCAACGTATTCTCATAATATTTTTAAAACAGAAATAAATCATTCCCGCTGGATTTCAGGCATTTTAAAAAAAAATTTTGCTTGTTTGTTCTTTCCCTTAAATAACATTTTATTTTCTCAAAAGAAACCCACTAGGCCAGGCTTGTCTAGGGGCTGGCCCGTGAGGCAGATGTGGCAGGGCCCTGATACAGCATGTGGTGGGTGGGGGTGGTTGGGGGGATATGGGGAGGGAGGGCTCTTCACAGGCTGACAGATGGGCATTAGATCTGGGATGTGCCATGGCGTTACATTGACTCCTTGTGGCAGGCAAAAACAAGGGCAGCGATAAAGTGAATAAATTAGCCTTTTCATCTGCAGCTTGTTCACTGAGATGCAGATGTGCATTGCTTGGGCTAATAATGAGATAGATTTCCATTCCTCTAAGCCTGTTTCCTTTTCTTCCCCAAAATTTTAAATGTGCCCCCACCAACACCCCACCCCTCCACCCCCAAGTGAAAAGGTTGGACAAGCCTGCGTCAGATTGAGCCTGATTTATTTATTTTAAAATTATTCCAAATTCAAATAGCCGTGTTGTTTGGCTGGCAAGTTTTGTCTGTGTTCAATTTATTTCTTTCAAAGAAAATTTCACTTATTTTTGATGCTCAGAAACCACGTGGACTGTTTTCCATTAACTTTTTTAGGAAAATTAGAATTTGTTTATCCCCTTAAACATCAGCATTTCCCTTTGAATGCTTGAAGTCGCAAATCATGTCAATTTATTTATCAATTCCAATTTCAGAAGCAGCCCTGGTGGTTTTAAATAGTGGTTTTGCATAAGGGACAAAAGCATTTGCAATCAGTCTAGAGGTGATTTCCATATCTCCCATACTCGAGCACTTTACCTTGAAAGATAACAAATGGTAACAAATGGCTTGAGTGGTTAAGGCCAAGTCTCTGAAAGGCAAAATCTTTTTGCTGTGCTTTCATTCTCAAAACTACCGGGTTCACTTGGAGCTGGAAACAATCATCACCTGTTAAAAAAACACAAAAGATCCATTGTGGCTATGGCCAAGAGCCCAATGGGTTAATACATCCAATCATATTTGTATATTTAGAAACTTAAAATGTAATAATGCCCGATATACATTTAGTAATCCGAAAGCTGTGTGATGAATTAAAAAACACAGCTGTCAGCAGAAAGAGTTAAATCCGTTGCATGTTTAGGGGGGTTGGGGGTGCAGAGAAAACTTGGCACGCAATTGCGTCACTTTACATAATTTAATAAAACTTCCCGAAGCACAAAAACCAAACTCGATTTTAAACTTGCTCTATTAAATTCTTTTCTTCAACTTCCCCCAAATTTTAGATTAAATTCCAATTACTTTGAAAGCTTGTTAGCATTTTGTGAGAGACAATGGCTTCTTGAAAAAAAAACACAGCCTCACAGACTCTAGAAAAGGAACTGAATCCTTCCCATCTCTTTTGTTTATCCTTTACCACTTTAAACCAATTTTCAATTTCTGATATTCACTCCTTATCAAATATGAAAGGAGTAGTCTGCAAAATGTGCCTTTAGTTTGAATTTTAGCAGCTCAGTTAACTGATATGATTTTGAGAAGTTCAAATTGGATTGCTGCCAAGTTCTAGGCTTATCTTTATATTTTGGGAACAAATTGTATTGAATACACTTGTATTCTAGCACAGTTCGAATTTCCTTTTAAACAGAAACTCACAGCAGTTGAAATTATTTTTTAGTTTCATCTCCAAATTAATTTTTAAAAAATCTTTGATGTTTGCAAACAACACCCTGCTTTAACAATGACTTGTCTCGAATGTACGATATACTGTCAGCTGAGCAAAAGTACTCCATAGAGTTGGGGTAAGGGTCATGAATGATGACGGGGCAGGAGTCAGATCTCTCTGCAAATACACTCAGGCTTTCGGTGGGGAACTGTTTGAAGCTAACTAGGACCTCATGCATGTCCCAGTTCATCTCTTGTTTTGATTCTAGGGAGCCTGCAGCTAGGATCTGTTTAAAATCATTGCTTTCTAACTCTGCTTTGGAACCTCCTTAGTCCCTGTTTAACTCTGAAATGAAAGATTCACATGGCTTCTCCAGAGCCACTTCAACCTTTGTAGGTTCTAATGTTTGGTCTAATTTTCCACCTTGTTTTGCGTGCTCTACCATGCATCTGCGGTTCACAGCAGAACTGATCAAACGGGTCAATCCCCTTTCTTACTTATTGACCGGTCCTCTTAACACCTTATACTTTTATTCAGCAGTAAGGCAAGCACACATGCACTGCAGACCAGCTTATTCTGGATTTTTTCAACCCAATCTTTCCTTTCTGAACGTTTTTAGAAAGTGTATGCAAAATACACTTGTAATCTCTCACTCCAGGTTGGCTTGTTTTCACAGTCAAACTCCCTATCAGTCGTTCCTCAGTGGATGCCACTGTGACTCCTGGCTTCACCTAGTAACTACACCACATGCTTGACTACAATCTAAAACTGTCGTTTTTCAAATTCCAAGCCAATTACACCTCGACTACTGTGTATCTCACTTCTGACACCATTTGTCAGATTTCCCATGTTCGGGACCACAGATACCTAAATAGGCAGTCAACTAGTCACAAGTACTTTTAAGATAGTTTATTAAGAAACAACAGTTTAGACACGGGGGAGAATTTTCTCCCCATTGGGGGGGGTTGGACAAGAGTGGGTGCGGGTGGTGCGCAGCTGATCGTTGTCTGTGATCGGTTGCGCGCCACCATTTTACATGGGCCAGCCAATTAAGGTTCGCCCAGCATGACGCGCACCCAGAAGCGCTGAGCCCTCCCTGAGCGGGTGGTGGGGGGGTGGGGGGGTAGGCTCAGTCAGGGCCTGCACTCTTTCGTGCATGTGCACAAAGAGCGCAGAAATCTCCCTGAGGCACAGAGCTGCCTCAGGGAGATTAGTTCAATTTTGAAAAATTTTAATAAAGAAAAGTTTTTAAGACATGTCCCCTCATGTGACAGTGCCACATGAGCTGGGACACGTCAATGAATTTTATTTAAGATTTTTATTAAACTTTAAGAACATTCACGAAACCGCACCCCGCCTGTGGGTGAGGTTTCATGATAAATGCAAAGGCCTCCTGGGCTCTTCGCCTGCCGCCAACATTAAGGTTGGACGGGCAGCTCAGTTAAGAACTTTAATTAGTTTTCAAATGGCCTTAATAAGCCTTCGACAGCTTGGCGGACGCACAGCTAATTCCGCTGCGCGCCCACCGAACTGAAGATCTGAATGATGTGCAGTGACGTCGGGATGCATGCCCAACGTCACCGCGCCTCATTTTACACATCAGCAAGCAGGGCCCGCCCCCGCTCACTGACCCGAAGATTCTGACCATGATATATTAACTAATTTGGCAGAAAAAAGTATACAACTCGTAACAGCTTGTGACAACAGCATTCTGCTCTCTAGTCGAAGTGTTAGGAAACACATCCCTCAATCTCTCAATCTTCCTCCTCCTCTGGCCCATCTTCCACCTGAAGAAAGCAGCTGCCCAACGAGCACTGCCACCTCACCAGCACCTTGGCCCCTTACCACCAGTGTGACACCAACCCTTTTTTGGGGGCTGGCAGCTTACGCAGTGTCAATCATCTATCTAACTGTTCTGACCAATGGATACAGGACAGGTACTCAAAACGTCAGGGTGCTTACCACCCCCCTTGTGTGTCACCCTGTTTGAGGTCAGCTTTTTAGGTTACATCTTGCTGAGGGTCATATCTTGGCCCTTTCTAAATACTTGTACAGATAAGGGGTGCACAAGATGCCATTCTACCAGCTAGGATGTCAAAATGGCAGCCTGAACTAAGACTGTTTAGAGGTGAGAGTGTTTAGATATCCTCTTTCCAGAGAGAGAATCAAGGCTGTTTAGCTGATCCCATAAAATGCAGAAAATACTCGCTTATTAAAGACCCCGATTTCTTACAAAATGCATGGAGAAGAGTCATATGTCCTGGAACTCCATGTACTCACTGTCATCCGACGTGTTTTTCAATCTATGAGCCCTTACTCAATGTACGCTTCTGTCTTGCCTTGTGCATTGCTGACTTTCCGAGTGCACATCTGCTAAGTTCAGCAATAAGTGTGAGCACTTTCCCACCTCGATGTGCCGGATCTCACTCCTTGCAGGCACACTATTGTCCTGGCAATGGACCCTACAACCTTGAGACTTTCTCACCTTGTAGTTGTCTGTATTGTAGCCAGAGGCTCTCATCACAATGTAGGGATGCAATGCTGTGCCATACCTTCTGCGCAGCATGCCCTCACCTAAACCCTCACCAATGTCAGTGATGATAAATCCAAATGGTGATGTGTTGCAGCCAATGGAGCATTTGAACATGCTCTGGAATTGCATATGGTAGCTTTAGACAGTATTGAGTGCAGAAATAGGATAAGGTTGAGGATGTAGTGAAGCTGAAGTGTGCTCTTTATTACCAATAAAGCCTGACCTTGAGGGCTTCATGGTCTCTTAGCATTTTGGGGCTCACAAGTGTAGGGCTGGCCAGAAGGGCAGTGTCTCTGTTAAAGTAGAGGCATTTTAATGTCTGGCAGGCAAGTTTGTGAACATCATCATCCTCAGGCGATCCACATCCATGGAAAGATCAAAACAAATGCAGGCCCGCATCCCTAATTGGGAGTGCCAGGTGTCAATGTGATGGAGACGAAGGAGATTAAGTGATGTCAACATGGATTAAGACCTGCAGAATATCCTCGGCTGCCTTGGCCCAAATGTGACCTATCAGTGTCACCATTGAGGTTACACAGAATGTGTTGTCCCTTTGGTGGAGATGGATCTCCTTGAGCAACTTTGTCAGTCTGGAAGCATACAGCAATGAGTCCACCGAGGTTTATAGAGGAGCTTGTACCTCTAATAGGCAAGATGCTGGAGAGACACTAGAAGAGGCAATAGCTTCTGACATCTGATGTCAGGACTTTCTCCTCTCAGCAGCACCTTACCTCAGCAAGAACACATGCTCCTGAGGCTTCCTCACCATCAAAGGATGAAGATAATGATGAGCCTGATGTGTAAGTACTCATTCTCAGATTGAAGTGGGTGGCTGAAATGAGAAGAATAGCAATGCTTATGTTCATGCGGACCCATGATGAAGGGCACTTGTCCAAGAGCATATTCACTACAATTCATCATCCTCCTTGTGGAATCTGGTGGCTATGAGGGCCTCGCGTGCACCCTGCCTTGCCTGGCCTGTGCTATGGCCTCTTCTACTGCAGCCGTGGCTTCATCGACTTCATCGCCCTCATCCCTTTCTATGTCCTCCTCATTGGAGGAGACATGCAGCACCTCCATGTCGGCATCTGGCAAGTCCTCCCCCCTTTACAGCACCAGGTTGTGCAATGTACAGCAAACCATGATGATCCATGAGACTCTCTGGAGAGTGCATTGGAGTGCTCCACCAGATCTGTCCAGGCATCGGAATCGCATCTTCAAGATGCCAATGACGTGCTCCACCACTATTTGGGTAGCGGCCTGAGCATCGTTGTACCTTCTTTCAGCTGTATTTTGTGGCCGCCGCATGGGCAACATCAGCCACATCCTTTGCGGGTATCCTTTGTCACCGATGAGCCAAACCTGTGTTCCCTTGAAGATATCCGGCATCTGCAATCTACTTAAAATGTATAAGTTGTGACAGCTTCCTGGGTATCTCATGCCAACCTACATGATTTGCTTCTTGTGGTTGCAGACCAGATGCACATTGAGTGAGTGGTAGCCTTTTATGTTTATGTATTGTAGAGCCTGTTGCCACGGAGCTTTCAAAGCCACATCAGTGCAGTCGATGGCACCCTACACCTGTGGGAATCAGGAAATCTAAGCAAAGCCTAGTGCCCTGGCAACTGGATGGCTTGATCTCTAGTGAAGTCAATGTAATTGTGGGCCTTGAAAAAAAGGGCATCTGTTACCTCAGGTGTGCAATTGTGCATGGGCACTTGAGAGATCCTGCAGCGGTCCCCAGTGGAGCCCCGGAAAGAGCCACTCATGTAGAAGTTCAGAGCAGCCGTTACTTTCAGAGCCACTGGCAATGGATGCCCTTCCAGTTCCCAAGGTGTCAGCTCCTGCAGAATGTGACAAATGTGAGTCACCAGATTCCTGGACATGCAGAAAGCTGTAGTTTAATGAATGTCTGTAGAATGCTAATGTATGGAAAAGGGGCTCTTGCCAATAAACGCTGTGAGCCTCTCCCTGCCGCTGAAACACCACCTATTTCACCCCTTAAATGCAACCTGCTGTTAGGAAGCTGAAATTTCGACCCACCTGATTAAGCCACCTCACATACCCCTGTCCCGGTGGTCCCATTAATTTTCGCCCAGAGAGACTGCAAAGGGGTTTAAAAAGGTTAAGCGTGGGGGCAAAAATTTGGCAGATGGAGTATATTGTGGGAAAAAGTGAGGTTGTGCACTTTGGCAGGAAGAATAAAAAAACGGAATATTGTTCCAATGGAGAGAGATTGCAGAATGCTGTGGTACAGAGGGATCAGGGTGTCCTGGTACATGCAGATAAAAACAAAAAGCTACTGCGGATGCTGGAAATCCAAAACAAAAACAGAATTACCTGGAAAAACTCAGCAGGTCTGGCAGCATCGGTGGAGAAGAAAGGAGCTGACGTTTCGGGTCCACATGACCCTTCGGCAGAACTGAAGTATAGTTAGGAGAGAGGTGAAATATAAGCTGGTTTAAGGTGGGGGGCGGGGGGAGAGAGAAGTTGAGGGTGGGGTGGTTGTGGGGACAAGCAAGCAGTGATAGGAGCAGATAATCAAAAGATGTCACAGACAAAAGGATCAAAGAGGTGTTGAAGGTGGTGATATTATCTAAGAAAAGTGCTAATTAAGAATGGATGGCAGGACACTCAAGGTACAGCTTTAGTGGAGGTGGGGTGGAAAGACTAACAAGGTATTAGTTGTAGATTTAAAAATAATGGAAATAGGTGGGAAAAGAAGAATCTAGATAAATTATTGAAAAAAAAACAACAAAAGGGAGGGGGAAGAAACGGGGTGGGGATGGGGGGAGGGGGAGTTTAATATCTAAAGTTGTTGAATTCAATATTCAGCCCAGAAGGCTGTAAAGTGCCTAGTCGGAAGATGAGGTGCTGTTCCTCCAGTTTGTGTTGGGCTTCACTGGAACAATGCAGCAAGCCAAGGACAGACATGTGGGCAAGAGAGCAGGGTGGAGTGTTAAAATGGCAAGTGACAGGGAGGTTTGGGTCTTTCTTGCGGACAGACCACAGGTGTTCTGCAAAGCGGTCGCCCAGTTTGCGTTTGGTCTCTCCAATGTAGAGGAGACCGCATTGGGAGCAACGAATGCAGTAGACTAAGTTAGGGGAAATGCAAGTGAAATGTTGCTTCACTTGAAAGGAGTGTTTGGGCCCTTGGACGGTGAGGAGAGAGGAAGTGAAGGGGCAGGTGTTGCATCTTCTGCGTGGGCATGGGGAGGTGCCATAGGTGGGGGTTGAGGAGTAGGGGGTGATGGAGGAGTGGACCAGGGTGTCCCGGAGGGAACGATCCCTACGGAATGCCGCCGGGGGGGTGAAGAGAAGATGTGTTTGGTGGTGGCATCATGCTGGAGTTGGCGGAAATGGCGGAGGATGATCCTTTGAATGCGGAGGCTGGTGGGGTGATAAGTGAGGACAAGGGGGACCCTATCATGTTTCTGGGAGGGAGGAGAAGGCGTGAGGGCGGATGCGCGGGATATGGGCCGGACATGGTTGAGGGCCCCGTCAACGACCGTGGGTGGAAAACCTCGGTTATGGAAGAAGGAGGACATGTCAGAGGAGCTGTTTTTGAAGGTAGCGTCATCAGAACAGATGCGGCGGAGGTGAAGGAACTGAGAGAATGGGATGGAGTCCTTAAAGGAAGCGGGGTGTGAAGAGCTGTAGTTGAGGTAGCTGTGGGAGTCGGTAGGCTTGTAATGGACATTGGTGGACAGTCTATCATCGGAAATTGAGACTGAGAGGTCAAGGAAGGGAAGAGAAGTGTCAGAAATGGACCATGTGAAAATGATGGAGGGGTGGAGATTGGAAGCAAAATTAATGAATTTTTCCAGGTCCCAACGAGAGCATGAAGCAGCACCGAAGTAATCATCGATGTACTGGAGAAAGAGTTGTGGCAGGGGGCCGGAGTAGGACTGGAACAAGGAATGTTCCACATACCCCATAAAGAGACAGGCTTAAACTCCCCCTCCCCCCATCCCCACCCCGTTTCTAACCCCTCCCTTTTGATGTTTTTTTTCCAATAATTTATATAGATTCTCCTTTTCCCACCTATTTCCATTATTTTTAAATCTACAACTAATACCTTGTTAGTCTTTCCACCCCACCCCCACTAGAGCTGTACCTTGAGTATCCTGCCTTCCATTCTTAATTAGCACTTTTCTTAGATAATATCACCACCTTCAACACCTCTTTGATCCTTTTGTCTGTGACATCTTTTGATTATCTGCTCCTATCACTGCTTGCTTGTCCCCACAACCACCCCACCCTCAACTTCTCTCTCCCCCCGCCCTCCACCTTAAACCAGCTTATATTTCACCTCTCTCCTAACTACACTCAGTTCTGTTGAAGGGTCGTGTGGACCTGAAACGTCAGCTCTTTTCTTCTCCACTGATGCTGCCAGACCTGCTGAGTTTTTCCAGGTAATTCTGTTTTTGTCCTGGTACATGATTCACTAAAGGTTAGTATGCAGGTACTACAAGTAATTAGGAAGGCAAATGGAATGTTGGCCTTTATCTCAAGGAGAATAGAATATAAAAATAGTTGACTTGCTACAACTGTACAGGGGGTTGGTGAGATCACACCTAGAGTACTATGTACAGTTTTGGTCACTTCATTTAAGGAGGGACATTCTTGCATTGAAGGCAGTTCAAGGAAGGTTGATTCCTGGGATGAAGGAGTTAAGTTATGAGCAAGATGGTCCTGTGCTTATTGGAATTTAGAAGAATCAGAGGCAATCGTAATGAAACATATAAGATTCTGAGGGGGTTTAACAGGGGTAGATGCTGAGAGGATGTGTCCCTTTCTGGGGGAATCTAAAGCTAAGGGGCACAGTTTCAGAATAAGGCATCTCGCATTTAAAATGGAGACGAGGAGGGATGTCTTCTCTCGGAGGGTCAATCTTTGAATTCTCTACCCAGAGAACAGTGGAAGCTGGGTCATTGAATATATTCAAGGCTGAATGAGGCAGATTTTTGATTTACAAGGGAATCAAGGGTTATAGGCACAATCAAGCCATGATCAAACAAGCCAAGATGTTTGTGAATAACAGAACTGGCTCGAGGGACTGAATAGCCTACTCCTGCTCCTATTTCTTATTCTCTTAAGTACAACTCTTCAAATTTGCAGATAATACCATTTTACTCTTAAAAATACTTCTGAACAATAGTTATTTAATGGGACCTTTCTGTGTGTAAATTGGGTGCCATATTTCCTATAAATATATAGTGAGTAAATTTTGAGAAGTACTTAACAAGCTGTGTAATACTTTGGGACATTGTGAAGTCATGGCAGGTATTATATAAATGCAAGTTCTTTCATTATAAAACAATTCAAGCCTTCTCCAGATGTATTTCCTGTTTTAACTTAATCAATTCTCCCTATGTAAACAATCTTTCAAATAACATTTGTACTTAGTTATGTACTATCATAGATTGGTACTAGAATTTTCTCAAATTATATATTTTACAGGTTTTTTTTACATCTTCCCAGCTGTGTTTTTTGTTTAAAAACAAATTCCAAGCAATATGGCTAACTACCATCCTATTTGCTTCACTCTCTCTATAATAAGATTCTTTATAGCACTGGTAAAGTCAAAACATCATGATTTACCATCTCCCATGATGGATATTTATGGTTCTAAATTTATTATGACAATTTTCAAGATTTATGAGGCATAAAATTTCTAACATTTTCCCACATCTCTACACGTATCACTTTTCATCAGAACTAGAACAGTCTAATTAGAAATGACCTTTCTCTATTAACCCTGAAATGGATCAACTTTGTTTCTGAAATTTTGTTTTGAATTCATAATTTTTAATAAGATAAAATAATTCTACTAATGTGGCATTCACAATTTAAAACAAAAGGAAAACATTCAATAGCATAGTTGATAGAATAGACTAGTGGCTGAGAGAATCATTTTATCATCTTTTTATGCAGATTATAGGTTTTTTTTCAAGTTGCTAGCACAATAAGTATGGCCTGATGATTTACATAAATATGTTCCTATCTGTATCTATCTGTCTGGTTACTAAAATGTACGCTAGGTGAATGATAGGTGTCTGTATTTATTTATGCAATAACTGTCCCTTAAGGATTGGCTTTCCATCGTAATAATGAAATACTTTGGAGCTCTTCTTCTATCTATGACTTAAATTTGTACATGAGTGAGTCATCCATTGTATTTATATATTGGACAACTAACACTGGAGAGGAAGTTATGAGAAGGTTACTCCACAAAATGGCTCAGAAGCCACCATAAAAAATGGGGGTAATTGTAATCTATCCTGCCCGGTGGAATTGGGCTGTCTGTCTGTTTGACACTTCATTCTCCAGTTACATGAATAGAGTAAAATCAGTCAGTTTCACAGCAGGTAGGTTAGTTTGAAATTAGGAAGCCTGTCTGAACTCTGAAATGGAATTGTTGACTAGTCTAGCATTTTGCTTTTTATATCATGCAGACTTGCAATTAATGAGGAACAAGGTACTACAGTTGTTGATGACTTTCTGTAAGGGAGATAACAGCTGCAGTTTCATGTTTTGATGGTTTCCAACCTGCTTGCAGTCCCAGATTTCCTGGTTATATCTGTGACTAGTGGTGTAAAACAGCTGCCTCAAACAGGGAAAGTTACATTAATATATGAAAGTGCAGTTAAAGTGATAGGTGCAATTTTTCATCCTTCAAACCCTCCATTCCACTCACAAAGCACAGATGTCAGTTAAGAGGCCCAAGTGAATGTTTTGAAACTTTGGGGGTAATTTTAACCACTACAAATGGGTGAGTTATGTTTGGTTTGGATGTTAACATTTTTAAAGTCTTAAACCTGACCTCAGCCAGCCTTCAAATGGCCTACTTCCGATTGTAATGGTGATTGGACAGTGCGGATAACCAATTTGCTCCCAGGAGTTGAGCTGGCCTTTTAAATAATATAAGTTGACTGTGGCTCATTTGGTAGCAGTCTTGCCTCTGAATCACAAAGCTTGGGTTCAAATCCCAAGACTTGAGCACAAAAATCAAAGCTGACACTCCAGTTGCAATACTGAGATGCTGCTCTGTCAGAGGTGCTGTCTTTTGGTTGAGACATTAAACTGAGGTCCCATCTTTCCGCTTGGGTGGATGAAAGAGATCCCATGCCACTATTTTGACGAAGAGCAGGGAAGTTATCCCTGCTTTTCTGGCCAATATTTATCCCTCAATCAACATCACAAAAACAGATTATCTGGTCATTATCGCATTGCAGCTTGCGGGCATTTGATGCATGCAAATTGGCTGCTGTGTTTCCTACATTACAAGAGGAACTACACTTCACAGACTAAAGCACTTTAAGACATACGGTGGTTATGAAAACTGCGATATAAATGAAAGACTTTCGCTTATTTTTCTTTTGTAATGAGGCTCTGTGCCTCAGACTTAACTTGACTTCCAGGTATGACACTGGCTGGCTGGGTTTTCTGGGGCTTGGGAAACCAGGCAGTTGAAGGAAACTGAAGAGACCTTTGCGGAGCAGGTAAGTGCCTTTGCAGACTGCTTTTGGACTCAGGGGCAAGAGTGCTTCCTCCCTGCCCACCAAACTTACCTTCTTCCCTGCTCCAACATCAAACCCCTCACCTGCCATCAGGCTCACCACCACCCCACCGCACCCCCCACCCCATGCAAAGACCCCCAATATTGGATCCCCAATCTCCTGCATTTAACTCCTCCCCCACCACTACCCAAGTTTGAGACCACCCCCCTCAAGATCCAGTGGCCCACCCTCCCCCACCTCAGCACCCCCACAAAACCTCACAACTAACGCAGCTGCAGACTTCTTACCTGTTCCTGGGACTGCAGCCTCCTCCTCCAGAGCATTCCCTGCTTGACAGGAAGACAGGCCTGTCAGTCAGGCTGGTTTACAGATAGAAAGCCCGCTAGCGAAAAATAAAAAATGAAGCACACCATGAAGTTAAAACTACAATTTGTGGGGCGTGAACAATACCCCCGCTCTCAACTCATGGAACCTCACTAAATATTGCAGCCTTCATCATTGCAGAGAGTGATTTCTAACCATTTGGGGCGTTCGGTATGTGAACGAGGGTCTGCACACGGGATTTTAATGAGCTTACTGAAACCTGGCCTTTGTTCCATGGGAACACTTCATTCTAAATAAAAAAAGGAAGAGGAAGGAAATAGACATGCTGCTATTGGGTCAGAATATGGAATTAGGCCTGCTTGAACCTGTGTTTACCCTCCTAACTGAGCATACAAGACAAGAGGATTCCTTCACTGAAATGAATAGCAGTGCCTGCGGGCAGCCATACTTTGCCAGGGAAGCAGTGACAGTATGTTGCCTGTTCCAAGCCCTGCAGCCAACTTACAGGGCAAGCAGACCACTTGTTGCTGAAATAAAGGTGGCTGTTACCCTAAACATCTTTGCCTCTGGCTTCCTCCAAGCTATCACAGGAGACTTCAAAGGTTAATCTGATTCTGCAGGTTACGCCCATTTTCGCTGATGTGTTGCATTTTATGTTACACCAGTCCCATTGTTTGCTTCTGGGCAACAAATACAAGGCCAGCTCCTTGGGGATGCAAGCTATTCACTGCAGGCTTGAAATCTACACATACCTGCTGGTGGTGAAGTTTATGCTTCAATGAAGCCATCATCAAGCAAAAGATTGGATTCTTGAATTAAGGTTTCTGATGCCCCAACAGTCCTCAGGAGCATCAACTAAGGCAGCTCAGAGTGACAAATGTCATCAGTGTTTCCTGCATCCTTCACAACTTTGCTGCACAACAAAGGTTACACATGCTGCTGCCAGCAGCTGGGCAGGAAACAGAACAAGAAAATGTTGATGGTGTCCTGCCGTTGAGTTTGCATGTCCCCGAACTTGCCAGGTTATTTGGTCATTTTTGGCCTCCCCCGCACCCTCCCTACACCCAGTAAGCACTGGGGCCCAATGGGGCCTTCAATTGTTCAGTCTTTGGGATCACTGCAAAGAAAGTGAATACAAGCTAAAATAATCGATCAAGGTGCTAATGTTCAGCTTGTGTAGTCTACTGTTAATAAACAGTGTGGAAACATATTTCTTTGATCGGTTTTTCATAATTTTTTCATTTCGCTATATATTGTATCAAATTTATAAATATTTTAAAGTAATTTAGGATAACTTATTTCAAATTTCTTGAATCATGTGTACTTGTGAGGCCATTATGATATGACAAATAGGAAATATTTTATGTGTTAATTGTCTGGACAGAGGCAAACTCTGAGCCTAAAAATCCCATAATTTAGATTGAGGGTGTGGAAGAGGGTGGGGTGAGGCTTTCTTTTGCCACTGCAGGCATCTGCTGAACCGATCATACACCCTGTGGATTGGGTCATTTGAATATATGGGGGAGGATTTTCACGTCGGCATGTGGGGGGCGGGCCCGGCATGCCGACATGTAAAACGATGCGCAGTGACGTCGGGTGTGCGTTCCGATGTCACCGCGCGTCATTCAGATCTTTCATTCAGCAGGTGCGCACCTGCCAAACTGTCAAATGTTAAGGCCATTAAGAAACCAATTGCAATAATTATCAACGCTGCCTATCCAACCTTAAGGTTGGTGGACAGGCAAAGAGTCCAAGCGGCCTTTGCATTTTTCAGGAACCCTCATCCACGGGCGGGATGAGATTTCTTGAAGGTTTTATTAAATAAATAAATGCTTTTTCCACAATTCATAAACATGTCCCAGCTCATGTGACACTGTCACATGAGGGGACATGTCTAAATAATTTTTATCTTTCTTTATTTGAAACCTTCAATTTGAACTTAATTTCCCTGAGGCCCCAACTCTCCCTCCTCCCCCAACCCGCACAGGTAGCACTGAGCTTAATTGGCCCGCCCACGTAAAATGGTGGCGCGCAGCTGATCACAGGCGGCAATTGGCTCCGCGCCTGCCTGCACCCGCTCCCGATCGGCCTACTCGACAAGCAGAAAATTCTGCCCATGGTGGGCTTTCATGTCTGTGGCGAATGAACAGAAGCATCCAACTGGCTGAGCAGGAAGAACGCATGGTGGCGCCTTACTGAAAAGGGGGATCCAAAGACTGGATGGAGCAAAAAGAAACGTGGCTGGGTGTTTTTACTGGAGTCGCATGAGCACTGTGGCCACTTTTTCCATGGTAGCTGACCCTTTGTAAATTAATCAATGTATATCTTCCTCACGTTAAAATTCACTTCAGACCTACACCTGTTCTCAGCAAACATAGGTAGCATTGAGACTATCGGAGGTGGACTGGGCAGGTTTCCCAGTTACAGTCCTCAGAGTGCAATTTCTTTCCTCTTCTTTGAAGGGGTGAAACCCAGTGGATCTGTGTTTGATCGCAGAATATAGCCTTGCAATTACTGTGGCCCAAAAATGACATAATTTGTATCCCCCTATCTCTAATGAATGTGCTATTAGAAAAAGTTTGCACATGCACCGCACCTACATTCAGATACAAACTACTTAATGGGCATTCCCATTATATTGCGCATTTAGAGATGACAATTGTTGAAGTGCAGTTAACAACAAATTGTACATGGTTTGCTGAATTGGGATGTCTGGATAAACAAAATGTTTTGCTGGCCATTTTGATGTCTTTGTTAAAACCCAACAATTTGAGCACTAAAATAAGAATGAGGCTGTAGGTGCTTGAGGTGTTGACAGACACTAAAATTCAGCATGACAAGAAAGATGACTAGTGAGAGGATCTTAGATAAAGAAAGATAGGAGAGATGAGATGGATTCGTAATGAACAATGACAAAAATTTAAATTTACATAACATCTCTAACGTAATAAAACATCCCAAGGTGCTTCTTAGAGCATTATAAAACAAAGTACGACACTGTGCCACATGAGGCGATATTAGGTCAGGATGACTTTGAGTTAAAGAGGTAAGTTTTAAGGAATGTCTTAAAGGAGGAAATCAAATTTGATAGGTGGAGAGGTGTGGGGAGGGTATTCCTGACCTTGAAGTCTAGGCAACTGAAGGCATGGCCACTAGTGTTGGAGCAAGTAAAATTAGGGATGCACAAAATGCCAGTATTAAAGGAGTGCTGATAGCTCAGAGAGTTGTGGGGCTGGAGGAGATTACAGAGCTAGGGAGGGACAAGGTCATGGAGGCAATTGAAAACAATGATGAGAATTTTAAAATCAAAACATTGCTTAACTGTGAGCAAATATAGGTCAGCTAGCACAGGGATCATAGAGAATTGGAGCTTGGTGTGTGCTAAGGCATGGGCAGCAGAGTTTTGGATGACCTCAGGGTTAAATATACATCCACTTATGGTTAGAGATTTGGGTGAAGTTGAAAATAACAATGGCCTCAAAACTCTACATAAGTCAGTAAAGAGTACAGTGGAGGCAGGGTGTCTGTTCTCCTATCACCCCTGTGCTTGCTGTGCTACATTGGCACCTAGTCAAGCAATGTCTGAAGTACATAAGAAATAGGAACAGGAGTAGACCATTCAGCCCCTTGAGCCTGCTCAATAAGATCATGGCTGATCTGCTTGTGTTTGAAATTCCACATTCCTATCTGCCCCTGATAACCTTTGATTCCCTTACCTAACAAGAATCTATCTACTTCTGCCTCAAAAATATTCAATGACCCTGCCTCCATTGCCATCGGAGACAGAGAACTCCAAAGCTGTGAAAACCCCTGAGAGAAAAAAATTCTCCTCATCTCAGCCCTAAAAGGGCGATCCCTAATTTTAAAACAGTGCCCCCTAGTTCTGGGCTCACCCACAAGAGGAAACATCCTTTCAACATCCACCTTATCAAGGCCGTTCAGGATCTTGTATACTTCAATCAAATCACCCCTCACTCTTCTAAACTCCAGTGGAAGCAAGCCCAGTCTGTCCAACCTTTTCTCATAAGACAACCCATTCATTCCAGGTATCAATCTAGTGAATCTCCTCTGAACTGCCTCCAACGCATTTACATCCTTCCTTAAATAATCAAAACTACACACAGTATTCGAGGTGCGGTCTCACTAATGCCCTGTATAACTGAAGCATAGCATCCTTACTTTTATGTTCAATTCCTCTTGTGATAAAAGATAGCATTTCATTAGCCTTCTTAATTATTTGTCGTAACTTGATCTTAAAGTTCTCGTTCTTGTTTTCACATCTCTCCATGGCCTCACTTCTCCCTATCTCTGTAATCTCCTCCAGCTCTACAACCCTCCGAGGTATATCCACTCATCTAATTCTGTCCTCTTGAGCATCGCTGAACTGAATATCTGAATGATGTGCGGTGATGTTGGGACACCCACCCGACGTCACCGTGCGTCATTTTACGGGTCGGTGGGTACGGGTCAGTGGGGGGGTCCCACCCCCCACCCGCCAACGGAAAAATGCTGTCCATAGAATTGCTTGGAATATAAAGAACGGAAATGGGTGATTTGGCCCAACTAGTCTTTGCTGATGTTTATACCCTACATGAGTTATTTAGATTCCTTGCTGGCGATGCTGACTTCTTTTACTTTTTATTAACATGTCTACTATGCCATTGTTCAAGCTTCTGTTAATGGTGAAAGGTGTGCAGACAGGTGAAGATTGATAATACTGAAGTAAGAATGCAACCCTTCATTTGCAAAGAAAAAATAAATTCTACAATGCTAGAAATCTGAAGTAAAAACAGAAAATGCTGGAAATGAATAGCAGATCAATCAGCTTCTGTAAAGAAAAAAAGACAAGCTAATGTTTTGGGAGAGTATCTGCAATAATTGCACCCAGTTGCCCCAGAGTATATCTGGTACTAATCTGATGGTGCAAAAAGACACAGGCACTCCAGGCTACAGGGGCCACTCTGGCTTTTTTACATGTCCTGCTATGCCATATTGGGAGCTAATTTCTATTTTTAGAAATTGTGTTGTTAATCTTGTCATTGCTTTTCACTTAAACAGCAGTGAAATGTAATTATTGCAGTTTAGTGCTGGGTGAGTTAATCCAGTAGGATTTTATTAGTCACACCAACAGCAACCTGCCCATTAAAGACTTAATTGCCATACAATCACTTGCAACCTCTAAGTGACTTAGGGCGGAATCATCCCAGATATTCACTAAGTGCGGTAGCATGCGTGAAGAAAGATGTTTTACTCACTGGCCGCAATGGCGAGTTTTTACGCTGTATCATCACCCTTCCACCTCATAAATTATTCGATCACGGGAAACACGACAGATCGCTGGCAGCTGACCTCAAATTGGCCCACTACACTGTTACCTTGCCACTTCCTCACGCCGGGTGCTATATTTAAAATATAGCCGCACACACAGTTCTCAATGCTTGCAACCAGGGACTGCTCCGGTGAAGACATGGGCCCAAAAGCCAAGAAGAGTGCAGACCCCCGATTCAGTGACCCATCCCTGGGACACCTCCTTGACACCATGGAGGCCCAGTGTGATGTCCTCTACGCCCTCTCTAGCTACAGGAAGCCCATCAGTCTCACCACTCTGGCTTGGGAGGTGCTGGCAGAGGTGGTCAGTGCCAATGCTGCACACAAGAGGTTGGCTATCCATTGCAGCAAACAGAAGAATGATCTCATTCATGCCGCCAGGGTAAGTCAACCATCTCATCAATCTCAACTCACCTACTCACAAGCCCTTCACATATTCACTGGCATCTCACTCACTGTCAGCTCAAGGGACATCACCAGTTACTCTCTCACACACACCCTCACATCTCCATCTTACCTTGAGATCGCCTCCTCATCCTGCCCCTGGCTCCACACTCAGCACACACACACACATCTGGCATCCTTCTCATTTAGCCTGGCATGCCCATTGCTCACAGTCTCTCCTCTGTTCTTATGTAGGACAAGATTGCAGTCAATCAATGGGAGAGGTCCCAGACCAAGGCGGGCTGCCGGGCATCAAGTTCCTCACTCCATTCGAGAATCGCGCATTGGAGTTGGCCTAAGAGGACATGGTCCATTTCTGCGGCAATGGTGAAGTCAGCGACGAACACCCACATGAGGATCCTGCACAACATCAGTCCTCTCTCGACACTATTCTGAGTCCAGTGTTCTGTATTCAACACAGCACTAATAATCTGCACTTTCTGTCCTAGGCCCATGTGACACATCGCCCTCAGGCAACTTTGAGCCTGACCCCAGTGCCGAGAGCACCTCGGGGGAGGACCCTGAGAACAGCAGTGCTGAAGACCTATCACAGCGCTCACTCACACCCTCCACCAGCACAGCCACACACACCTCGGTGGGACATAGATGTAGAGTAGCCTCACGATCATAATCTGGTGAGCACACCACACAATCTATTCCACAGCAGGCGGAGACAGGGGCATCCTTGATCGGTGGCAATTGGAGGACTGCTGGAGGCAAGGAATCTGCTGAGTCCGAGTCAGATGATGAGCCTCTGGACTCGATCCTCAATCAGTTGTTGGAACTGCAAAGGCAACACAGGAACATCGGGAAGGGATGTCTGGTGCACTCCTCCAATTGCAAGGCATGATGGAGGAGTCCATCTGCCTTCAGAGCGAGGTGGTGAGGCCAGCATGCCGATATTTCGAAGTCAACACTGGCAGGTTGGCGTCCGCCATGGTGACATTGGTCCAGGGCATCGTTCCTGCACTGCTGTGTGGGCTGAGCTCCATTGCTGATGCCATAGTTGGCCTCCAAGCGTGTCAATGCAAGAGGAGTATGGGGCCACTCAATCTCACTCTAGCTTCCTCTTCTCCTTAAGATGTCAGCCAGGGGCCCTCGGGAACCCATAGGGAGGAGGACCAGCAGCTCGGCATCCTGGCGCCATCCACCCAGTAACTCCGGGAATGTCCAGCAATCCAAATCCCCTCTTCCTGTGACCCCAGCAGCTCCAGCTTCACAGGCCAAGGAGGGCACAGTTGTCCCACAGCAGGACATCCAAAGCAGGCCGAGGTACTCCAGGTTCTGGACCTCCAGATGACACACTCAGAAGTCATCACAGATAGGGTGTCGCAGTCAGCAGGCTGCCTCCACCTCCACTGTGTATGTCCGGGGAGCACCAAGATGTAGCGGTAGGATTAGGAAGGTTAAGAAGATGTAATTGCACAGTTTGGGCATGGGTGTTAATCACTTGTACATAATGTCCACGATTGTAAATAAACTCCCAAGAATGTCTCCTTGCCTGAGGCTCCTTGTTATAATGAGCCGTACTCGTGTCACTCAGATGTGAAACCTTGGTTCCTGCACAAGATAAAGGCAGGTGCCTCAGTCCAGTAACTGTTCCCTGTGCAGTGTGTAATGTTCAGACCTAAGTGATGGTCCAGCTTCATACTTACTAGACACATTAGTGATGCTTGCACCTTGATGGTGCTTGTCATTGCTGCCAGAATGTAGTGGGCAGGCGCCACAGAGTTCTGTCATTCTCTCTGTGTGCTCTCAGCACCTTCGAAGAGATGCTGGACCCCCCATCTCTTCAGCATCTGTGACGGGTGATGCTATACTCCCAAAGGGGTCAGGCGCCGAAGGCTTACAAAGGGTCAATTTAAAGTTTTATTGCTGTGTCTCCACGATATGACCCTGGCAACAGAGCGCAAGTGAGCTGCCCTTAGCCAAACAGGAGTCAGACATTCACAGAGACAATGTGAAGATCTATGGAGTGGTCCTCACTGTATGTCATCGTCATCCTCCTGGAATCTATTAGGGCCTCCACTGCTTTCCATGATATGAGCCTGAGCAATGAGGGTATGTGCGCTGCCATCATCTACACAAGAGTCAAACATTTACAGATGCAAGGTGAGGACGTCAGGACTGTCCTCAATGCATTTTGTCATCGTCCTCCACGAATCTTGTGACTATGAAGGCCTCCTGAGTGCACCTGCCTTGTCTGGCCAGTGCGATGGCCTCATCGCTGGCATCCCCGCCTTTGAAGACCTCATCACCATCATCCCCTTCGACATCTTCCTCATCGGAGGACAAGTGCAGCTCCTCCATCTCCTCCTCAGCCAGCTCCTCACCTCATTGCAGTGCCAGATTGTGTAGCGTGCAGCAAGCTATGATAATGCGCAACATTATAGACCGTGGGTGTCGCTAAGTGTCAACCAGACACATCTCACTGTTGCTCCTGGGCAGTGTGTGTGGGAGCCCCTGCTGGCCCTGTGTGACCGTTCCTTAATGCTTCCCGGAGAGTGCTCATCACCCCTCAGGTAGCCAGAGATGAGTGCACTGCATGGCTGCCCTGTCAACCTGCGATATAGGGAACATTGGTCCAAACCGGGATGCTGAGATTGTAAGGGCTGTGAGCGCCTCCAGCAGTGACTGCTACATGGCCAGTGTTGGCGAGGAGATTGTACAATGTGTGCAGTCCAACTGCTCTGTGGTCCATTAAAGTGGTGGCGGACTCGAAGTCTGTGCCGGGTGGGTGGGGTGGGCATAAGGCATGAAGCACTTGGTGGCCCTTTGGTGCCTCTGTGATGCTTGCATGGGTGGGCAGGCTAGGAGCCTGACCCCAATCATATCACTGTGGCTGCGCATGATCTGTCTTAGTTGCAGAGGCATGGTCAGTTTATACAGGTGTCCCTAATGCGTGGCCATTTCCCTTGCTTACCCTGCCCCCCACCTCCATTGCCTGTGCGTGGGTTGCAGCGCTAGGGCAGCACTTGACCCCCATCCCCCCTCAGCAGTCGCCTCCAAGGTTGACCAACATTTGCCTCCAGACACCCCCCACCCTTCAGCAGTTGCCTGCGGGGCCAAGCATCAGTTTACACCACCCCCCCAGCACGCCGAGATCTGTAAACAATGGGTGAGCTGTGGAGAACGCTGCTGCTCGCTCACCTCAGTTCCCCCAAAGTGAAGGCCGCTAAGTGCACGTCGCCCGCGTGCTGTTGTGAAACACGTCACTGTGCTTTCCTGCCAATGCGGATGGACAATACGGCGGGGCTCCAAGAGCCTGGTGGGATGGCCTTTTAATTATATGCTAATATATTACAATTAGCTCCCTGCCGACTGATGGTGGGAAGCGCGGCCTGCCGTCAGTGGGCTAAGTGGAAGGTCGCGACCTGCCTTCACACCGTCATGAAGTGGGTCCCGCCATGTTTTCCGCGCATGCCACCTATCATGCCTGCCACCAGGGGGCTCGGAAAGTTCTCCTATAGAGTTAGATGCACACATGTAGCTGCTGCTGTCTTATAAATAAAGTTCAATGTTTCCACCAAGAAAAGTTGCCTGGAAAAACAACTCTATAATAATTTGTTAAACATGATTTTCCCTTAAGAAATCCATGCTGGCTTTCCTTAATTAACCTGTATTTGTTCAAGTGACTATTGATTTTGTCCTGAATTATAGGGCTGGATTTTACAGCACCCCACCGGGATTGGTTTTGGCATGGTGCACATAAATTACGATGGGTGGCATGAACACAACTTTTACACCCATCCAAGCTATCCCCCATAACACGATTGGGGTGGGCCAACCACCATCTTTCAATAAATAATTAATGGTCACCTGAGCTTATTAACAAGCTAATTTTCCGAGATAAGATGCTGCCCAGGGCACAATATGGTTGGCATGGGCCAGTGCGTGAAAGTGGGCAGGCCATTTTTTAAATGCAAGTGTGTAAAATTTGGGAAGGAAGTTGGGTATGTCATTTGAGGGTGCCCTGTGTGCATCAGGGGCATACCCCCAAAGCTTTCACCTCCCTTCGTTCTCTCCCGCTTGACCTCCAAATCATCCCCCCCAACCCCTTGCCCCCCCCAACCCCCTCCTTTGAGTGTTTAAATTACCACCTTGTCCAAAAAGGCCTGACTTACTTAGCTCCAGTGTCCATCTTCTGTTCTTCCTGGGCCTGGCAGTGTGCACAACTGAGCTCCAGCATTGCCAGGGCTGTTGGAGCTATCGACCAATCTGATTGGATGGCAGCTCACAAGGGTGGGACTTCCTCCCGCTGAGAGGTGCAAGTCCCACTGTCACCTTGCTTAGCCTGCAAGCAGCATGTTATTGCTGTTGGGCATGTGTGTCAGCTGCCAGCTGACTTTTACGGGATGAGCAGTCCGACCCCTCCACCCCCACCCCCAGTAAAATCCAGCCCATTATTTCTAGAAGCGTCCCACCACCGACGTTAAACTGACTGGCTGGTAATTAAATGAATACTTTGGCCTAGGTTTTCATAGAATCCTGGAGGCTCCACAGCATATCCAAAATGGCACTGGGAACTCCTATCCAGAAATCCCACCCCCAGTTTCGATAGATCCTACTTTCAACGATAGAGGAATGGGGGTGGAATGTGACTCACATATAAGCGATACCAAAACTCAGCAGGAACATTTGAACACAGTCCTGAGTTCATAGAGACCCCCATTTTCACTGAAGCAATGACCTTATCTCGAGTGTGTGGGTTATGAATTGTTAGAGTAGACATAAATGCTTATAAAGAGTGGATACCCTTTGTGAAATGTCATGCTGTCAAGTCATTTAAATTGCCTGACTTTAAAAAATGAAAAATAAAACCTACCTGTGTCTGTGAGTTGAAGAAATATGTGTTTACAATTTCAATAGCTGTTTGTTGACAGAAGCCTAAGTGTTTGATTGCTTCCACAAACTATCATTATCATAATGCAGGGGGGAGCTGTAAGTTCACAGTTTGATTGGCAGTTCCAAGAGGTTACTAAAGGATTAGCTGTCTTTGAAGTAGGATAATGAATACAAATGATTAAGCACTTGAGGGAATTTAATTGTATTGAATGGGCTTTCATGATTGAGTGTGTGTTTTATATAGTTAAGTTGGTAACAGATATCTGGAACTTTATCTAATTTCATCTCAGCATAGCTCCTGAAGTCTGCCCATAGTGGATACTGGATGAATTGGTATGGAGGGTGTTAGGGCACAGGGTGGTGGGGAGACATGGGTGACATTAGTTGGCACTAAGTTTACATAGGGTCTAAATGGTTGGCATGAGCTGGCATGTATGGGCATGAGGAGTGGTTGGGGGGCCGTTGAGTGGTGAGGCCTAGAAGGTCCAATATTTAATAAAACAACTGTGACAAAGTCCCAGAGAACCGAGACAGGCTTTTTAACCAGCCTGCCTTGGCACTCGGCGATCCCAGTGGCTGCCTGTGATCTGCATCCAGGGGTGACAAGCTTGACTCGATCCCACAACCACCCCACTAGAACAACGATCCCACCATTCGGGGCACTTTTTGCGAGGTGGGGCGAGCTGGGAGATTTCCCAACTCTATACACCCACAAAGGAGCAAAAATCTGTCTATCAAGGAAAAAGATGCTGCGCAGGTCATGGTGAAATAGAAGGTAATTTAGACACTTGAAGGGTTTAAAATTGATAAGGAACGGGTATTGGATAGGCTGTCTGTACTTACAGTGAATAAGGCACCAGGACTGAACGAGATGCATCTAAATATACTGAGGGAAGTGAGAATGTAAAGTGTGGAAGCACTGGCAATAATTTTCTAGTCTTCCTTAGGGGGTGGTGCCAGAGGTCTGCAGAATTGCAAATGTTACGCTCTTGTGTTATGTGTGAGTCACATTCCACCCCCATTCCTCTAGCGTTGAAAGTAGGGTCTATTGAAACTGGGGGTGGGACTTCTGGATCCAGGTTCCCAGTGCCATCTTGCATATAGTGTAGTGTCTCCAGGATTCTATGAAAACCTAGGCCAAATATTTATTTAATACCTCAGCCATGTCCCTTGCCTCCATGCGTAAATCTGGTGTTTGGTCCCTAATTAGTCTCATTCCTCCTGTTACCGCCCTTTTACTATTTATATGCCAATAGGATATATTTGGCTTCCCTTTTATGTCAGCTGCAAGTTTCTACTCATACTCGCTCTTTGAACATAGGAACATAGGACTTAGGAGCAGGAGTAGGCCATTCAGCCCGTTGAGCCTGCTCAGCCATTCAATAAGATAATTCAACTGCTCAAATTCAACAATTTGCTTCTCTTATCTGTTTTTTTCAATTCCCCTCTGAACTATTTATAATCAGCCTAGTTCTTGGTCATATTATGCACCTGATGTCTATCATTCGCATCTTTTTTCTCCTTTATCTTAATCTCTATCTCTTTTGTCATCCAGGAGCTCAAGGTGTGTTTGCCCTGCCTTTCCCCTTTGTGGGAATATACTTTGATTGTGCCCCAGCTATCTCTTCTTTAAATGCAGCCCATTGTTCAGTTACAGCTTTGCCTGTCAACCTTTGATTCCAATTAATCTGCGTCAGATTTGTTCTTACCCCATTGAAGTTGGCTTTCCTCCAGTTAATTATTCTTACTCTGGATTATTCCTTGTCCTTTTCCATAATCAACCTAAACCTGTGCTACAATGATCACTGTCCCCTAAATGTTCCCCTACTGACACTTAATTCACTTGACCCACCTCATTCCCAAGGACCAGGTCTAGCTGTGCCTCCTTTCCCTATAATTTTTGCACCTTTCTGTAATTTTCTTGCAAATTTGCTCCTCTAGATCTTTCCCACTATTTGGTGGCATTTGGATTACATTGATCAATGTAATTACATCTTTTTTGTTCTTTAGCTCCAGTCAAATAGATTATGTGGTTGATTCCTCTGGGACATCCTTTCTCTCCAGCACTGCAATGGTCTCCTTAGTCAATACTGCCATCACTCTCTCTTTCCTTCCTTTCCCATCTTCCCTGAACACCATGCTACCACCAGGTTAACAGTGATGAACTGACTCCTCTCTTTGTCTCACTCCTGAGTTGGTTATAACTGAGTTTGAATTTAAAAGGGTGATATTGCCAATTCAGTATAACTATTTAACTGTGTACAGCTTGGTGCAAGAAATAAGCCAGCCAGGTTCCTTAAGTTAACAAGTAAAGAGTTTTATTGTTAAAACTCACTCAGGTAAGGATGCATAATTTATTAACAAGAGGTTTAAAATGTCCAAATACACACACACACACATACAAACACACACACACAGTTCACCCCACCCCCCAAACATGCAAAGAAGTAAAATTCTGTGGAGTATCAGATATTAAAAACCTGGCCAAGTAACAAATAAAGTCAGAAAAAAATATTCACAGAGTGTCCAGATGCTTGTTCATAGCTGAAAAGTCCTGGTCCACAGTAGCTGCTGGTTCTTGGGGTTTTTCACTGGAGACAATGGTGTTGATTTGGAAATCTTCTCTAAGAACGCTCAGCTTGCAGCCATGAGGTCTTCTCGTGGGTTTTTCAAATCAGAAACAGCTCAGCTTTGATGGGAGAGATTTCAGGAGAAAGAGAGATAGGGTAAGGCTGTTGCCATGTGCCAGTTTCTCTCTCACTATCGTAAATCCAGTTTCTTCCCACCCAAGTGCTGGATCACGTGTCCTCTCTCTGAGAGCTCCATGGAATCTGTGTCTCCATAAAAGCAGCTTGTGTCCTTTGCAACTGCAACATAGTAACTGCTGTAACCAGTGTCCTTTGCTTAGCAAAAAGTGTCCTTTTCAAGAATGTTCAACAGATGTCTACATCTAGCCAATGACATTATAAAGTAATATATGTGCAGCTAATGACATTATAAATGAATATTTTATGTAACACATCTTCATAACGACCTTGCATCCAGGAATATTTAATACCCAGTCCCGCCCTTCTTTGAGTCAGTTCTCTGTTTTAGCCACAACATCGTATTTCCACATCGCTATCTGTGCTTATTAACCACACTCTGCGCATTCAGATACATGCACAGTAACCCTAATTTAGACTTCATCACTTTCCCCCTTAGTTTGTCCCCACCTCATAACTTATTCTTCCCTATTCTTAGTGCTTCTGTCTTTCCCAATATTCTGTGTACCTTGGTATTCCTCTCTAACATTACCTCCTGCTTCCTACACTAATGTCAAGTTATTTTAAACCCTCCCAATGAGGCTAGCAAATCATACTACAAAGAAATTGGTCCCGGCTCTGTTTAAGTGCAACCTGTCTGGCTTGTACAGCTCCCATCTGCCCCAGAGCTGGTCCCAATTTCTCAGGAACCTAAAGCCCTCCCTCCTGCACCATCTTTCCAGCCACATGTCCATCAGCTTTATCCTCCTATTTCTATACTCACTTGCACAAGGCACTGGGGGTAATCTGGAGAGTACTACTTTTGAGGGCCTGCTTGTCAATTTCTTACCTAGCTCCCTGTATTCTGACTGCAGCACCATATCCCTCTTTCTACCTTTGTCATTGGTACCAATGTGAACCACAATGCTGGCTGTTCACCCTCCAACCTCTGGGTGCTCTTCAGCCATTCAGTGACATCCTTGTTCCTGGCACCAGAAAGACAACATACCACCTTGGATTCATGTCTGTGGCTGCAGAGACACCTGTCTGTTCCCCTAAGTATTGAATATCCTATCACTATTTCTCTTCCAGTCTTCTTCATACCCCTGCGCAACTGAGCCAAATGTGGCAGCATAGAATTGGCTCTGGCTGCACTCCCCAGATGAACCATCACTTTCATTGGCATTCAGAACAATACTGGTTGAAGAGCAAAATGCACTCAGTGGCTCCTGCACTACTTGCCTGTTTCTTATTGACTGTCTGGTGGTCATCCATTCCCTGCCTTCCTGCATACTCTTAAGCTCTGTAGTGGTTACATCTATACATGTACTACCCATGAAGCTCTCAACCTAATGGATGGGCTGCAATGACACAAACTGCTGCTAAAGCTCCAAAACGTGGAGCTTGAGCTGTTGCAACTGGTGACATTTCCTGCACAAGTGGTTATCCAGAACCTGGGAACTGTCCTGGAGTTCCCATAGAGCACAGGATGTGCACTTGACAGGTAGGAGCTGCCCTGCCATTCCTCTGCCTATTAGATAATAAACCTTGCTACCACTAATAAACCTTACTACTATTTTTTTTTAAAAGAGAAAGACTCACCAGCTCCACACTTCCCTTCTGTTGACATCACTATACAGGGAAACTACATGCTTTACTTAACCCGTTTTTTTTTTAAATTTTCTAGTTGCTCAGACTAACCTGTCAATTTTGGAGAAGGGGAAACACAGCAGCAATACTCACCAGCCAATCAACTCACAACCTTCCTGTCATGTCACAGTTTGATTTTTTTTTCACTTTTTCAAACTCCAGTGCACTGCTGGTCCACTCAGGCTCCTGACTCTTGCTCCAGGTAAGTGGTAGGTACTGAGCCTGGGCCTCAATTTATCTTCTTCCCCGTGCTCCCAATTCCTTCCACATCCATTCTAATTCCCAACTCTCTGCTCAGGTAAGTAAAATGGTCAGGTGCCACTATGTAGATGGTAACGCCTTAACCATTTGTGTGTTGTAAGGTCATTAGGGTCCCTTCCATCATTATCAAGGGGAGTGCAAAGCTTCACTCCTTTCATACAACACTATGGCCAAGGAAGTGAATCCAGTTCCAGTGAGTTTCAAATTAGATGGAGCTGTGAGTTTGTGTAGGCTTCTTCACTGGTATCATCATTTCTGAATTTGTGTAAGTTAATTTATTGATAGTATAGCATTGAAATCAATGTATTGTTCTTATGTGTGCAACAAACATCTGAGTTTTAAAATCAGAAGCAAAGATTAAACTACAATTGTGAGTTGTTTTGTCTCTCAAGCAATCCACCTGACAGAAACGGGAAAATGAGTAATTAAAATCACAAAAATCAACTGATCGCACATTTTTGCTGAAACCCACCAACTGCTATTTTAACTCTGGATCTAACTCAGGCCACAAATGCACCTGCTGGAAAGAGGCAAAAAACTCAAATAAATTCACTTTGGGGTCCAATGATGTTATTGGTGTCCTGATGTGATTTTAACTGGGTGGGTCAGATTCCCACCTGTTGGAACACTTGGTAAGTAAAGGCTAGCAAGATTGGCTTTATTAACTGATTGATATGACTGCAAGCTAAATTTAAATGCATTCGAAACAGCAGAGACTTTGGTCATTATAGGATTTGTGTAGCTGTTTTGAGTAGTACATTTTCAAGGCAGTTTTGAGCTTTTAGTTGCTTCTTCTCATATGCCTGGCCATGTAAGGAGAGCAGATTTCCCTCCCTGAAGGACTTTAGAGGTCCAGATGCGTTTTTACAACAATTGATGAGGGGCATGGACATGGTGGATAGGGAGCAGCTGTTCCCTTAGTTGAAGGGTCAGTCACAAGAGGGCATAAGTTCAATGTGAGGGGCAGGAGGTTTAGGGGGGATGTGAGGAAAAACTTTTTTTACCCAGGGGGTGGTGACGGTCTGGAATGCACTGCCTGGGAGGGTGATGGAGGTGGGTTGCCTCACATCCTTTAAAAAGTACCTGGATGAGCACTTGGCACGTCATAACATTCAAGGCTATGGGCCAAGTGCTGGTAAATGGGATTAGGTAGGTAGGTCAGGTGTTTCTCACATGCCAGTGCAGACTTGATGGGCCGAAGGGCCTCTTCTGCACTGTGATTCTGATGATAGCTATCATGATCACCATTATTGGGACTAGGTTTATATTCCAGATTTATTAATTTAATTTAAATTCCACCAGAGCATTCACCTTGGCCTCTGGATTATTAGTCCAGTGACATTAACACTATACCCACCATTTTTATCTCTAGCTATTAACACTGCTTCTTAAGAGTCAGTCCCTTTTAGCTCACTCATACATCACTCCCCCAAGAGCTTCTGGAATTCTATTTTTCTTCTTACTGCCAAACAAAAAAAACTGACCTCTTCCTGAGAGTGATTTGCTTCTTCTCCTTACATGGATTCTCTGTATTCCTCTTTCCATCTGTCTGTTTTCTCTTTGTGTCCACCACTGTGCATTGATTGCCTTCACCCTTCAGCTCCTCTACTTGTAGCTCTCCTTTGTGCCTGCTAGCCACATGACATTTTCATCAACTTCTTTTCTGTTGGTACTGCTTCCAGGTCAAGAGTCGCCATGTCACATGAAACAGCATTTCTTATTATCCAGGAAAGTACAATTGATCCCTTTATAAATTGATGCAAACTCTTAAAATTTCTTTCCAAACATTCTCAAAATAATTACAGATTCCATGGACAGTTTAAAGAAATTACATAATCCTTCCAGTACGGCTTCCGAGTCAAAGGTGTCACAGGTGTATGTGAAAGATCAAATGGCATGATTTTAAAGAATAGCAGAGGAATTCTTCCCAGGGTCCAGGCCAGCAATGTCCAGCACCAAAACAGATTACCTAGGAGGGAGACTAGAACTAGAGAACACAGTTTAAGAATAAGGGATGTCCCTTTTATTATGAAGACGAGGAGACTTTTTATTTTCTCTGAGAGGGTCATTAGTATGCAAAATTCTCTTCTCCAGAAAGCAGTGGAGGCTGGGTCACTGAATTTATTCAAGGCAGAGTTAGATTTTCGATAGACAAGGGAGTCGAAGATTATGAGAGGCAGGCAGGAAAGTGGAGTTGAGATCACAACCAGATCAGCCATGATCTTATTGAATGGCGGAACAGATTTGAAGGCCTGAATGGTTGACTCCTATTGCTAAGTCTTATGTTCCTATCCACTTATCACATTGCTGGTTGAGGGAGCTTGCTGTGCAAAAATTGACTGATATTTTCGACATTAAAACAGTGATTATGCTTAAAAGTATTTCATTGGCCATAAAGCACCTTAAGATGTCCTGGGGTAGAAATGCTTGCTACGCAAATGCAAGTTTTTTCTTTTACTTTATCTTTCAACATCCAGTCAAGAAAAAAAAAATCCATGTCATGGAGGAGGAGGAGGACAAAAGGAGGAACTAACTACATTTCTCCCAATATTGTGAATAATATAAATCAAATAAAAATTAAATAACAGTATACAGAGCTAAAAGCAAAAGCTGAAGTGGTGGAGTTCTCCTCTCTAATTTTTAACTCTGCATTTTTTTCCCAGAAAGAGATTGCTTATACCGATTGAAAGAGATCACACTGGGGGAATAGACAAGGGTAAGCAGTCAGCAGTGTACACGCATTTCTTTCTCTGCAGCTGTCACAGTGAGGCCGAGGACAGATGTGGCAGGGATTGCACGTGTCTCAGGAAGCTCAGAGAGTGAGGAGCACTAGGAATGAGAATTGCAGGAACACCGAATGAGGTGAGAATCAGAACGTGTGCATGATGGGTCAGTTTGGGAGAAGCCAGTGCGGAGAAAAACACATAAGTGTTAAGAGTTTGAAATGAGACTATATGGAAATGAGTGACTGAAACGGCAACTTGCAGTAAGAGGCATTCTGAGCAGCAGAAGCAAATGGGTTTCTTTTAAATAATACATCAATGTATGAATACACGATTGATATCTGAGATTGAAATTTATTTTTAAACTCCACTACTTCAAAGGTGTATTACGATATAAATCAATTTTCTAAATCAAATCAAAGTAACTTTAATTTTCTGTGCAATTGAGTGAAAATTATTAGTACCATTTTGAAAAGAGTGGAATTAAATTCAGAAGTGTGTATGTGTGTGTGCGTGTGTGCATGTGTTAACGGTGGATTAGAGATTGCGCTAAGTGAAAATCTGTCCAACGATTTCATTCTCGGCAGTTACTAAGCTGGGTGCTTTTAAATTTAAAGGGGTGATTCCAGATTCCTGAACTCCCACAGGCCAAATTGGGAGGAGAATGATATGGCATCATTCTTGACATATGCACCCTTCCAGCAGTAGATAAGAATAAGGCAAGGGTAGTCCCACCCACTGAGGGCAGAATTTTTCCCTGAAATCGGCAAAGTCCAATGTCAGGCGGGGAAATCGGCATTTGACCCACTGACAGCAATGACGGAATTTCACCCTGTGTGGAGCATTGTTAAAAGAAATCAGAGGCACGGGTTTTACGTTGGTTCGCAGGTGGGATGGCCTCTGATTCGCCCGCCCCGCCATGAACTCAGAGCTTCAGTAATCCGGGTGCCATATTTAAAGGCTGCCCCTGCACAGAGCTAGCACTCTGCCAGGGATAAGAAGCTGCTGGGAACTGATTGCTGCCAAAGCTAGGAAATATGCTGCTCCCAAATTTAACGATGCCTCTCTTGAGTGCCTACCAGATGCATTGGAGGCAAGCCCTGATGTCCTCTACCCCCGCTCTGGGTGAAGACCAGCATGCAAGGTCACCAATCTAACATGGGCGGTGGTGGCAGTGGTGTTCAGTGCCAACTCACTCCAAAAGAGGATAGCCACCCAGAGCCGAAAGAGGATGAATGATCTCTTCTATTCCACCAGGGTAAACCACTAGTCTCATCACTCTCAATTCTCACACGCACAAACCCATTACACCTGCACAGGGATCTCACTCACTGCTAGCCCAAGGGACATCACCACTCACTCTCTCACACTCACCTTTATCTGCTCTGTGGATCATGTCCTCATCTTGTCCATGGCACCATTCACCATCCACACGTGCCAGAAATCCTTCTCATCTGGCCTTGCAGGCACCCTGCTTACACTCTCTCCATCTGTCTTCATGCAGGACAAGCTGGCACACAACAAAAGGGAGAGGTCCCAGGGTGATGGAGGAATGCCCAACCTCAAGATCCTGAAAGACTTTGAAAATAGAGCAATTCAGCTGGCTGGCGAGGATGTGGACCGTTCATGTTCTAATAATGAGGTCAGCAGTACTCAACCAAATGAGGATCCAGTGGTGCAATTTCCATCAGACAACCATGCTGTGAGTAATGTGTCCTGTTTCACAGGCCCCGGCCATGCATTAATTATCTCTCCTTTCTTTTGCGGGTACATCTGGGAAGCAGGCCCTCAACTCCAGCCCCAACAACATCACAGAAGAGGAATCCGGAGACAACGACATTGAAGACCCATCACAGCGCTCACCCACACCGTCCACCAGAGCAGAAACACACAGCTCAGGGACCTAGTTCTAGAGTAGCCTCAGGGTCACAACCTGGACAGCACATCGCGCTGTCTGATCCACAGCAGGCAGAGGTAGGGATATTCCAGGCTGAGGGCACTCAGAGGATTGCTGGAGGCCAGGAATCTGCTGAGTCTGAGTCAGATGTGGATCTTCTGGACTTGGTCATGCCTCAGTTGCTGGAGCTGCAAAGACGAGCTCAAGAACATCAGGAAGGGATGGCTGTTGCACTCCTCAGATTGCAAGGCAAGGTGGAGGAGTCCGTATGCCTTCAGTCTGAAGCGATAGTGCCAGCATGCCAATGCACCGAGGTCAACATTGGTAGGGCAATGGCTGCCATGGAGACCTTGGTCCAGGACATGCACTGCTGCAGGAGCTGCACTCCATTGCTGAGGTGCTTGCTGGCGTCCACCACTGTTAATGCAAGAGGGGGGGTGGGCGTCTCAAGCTCACTCCAGCTCTCCTTCTTCTCAAGGAATCATCCGGGGGCCCTCATAGGGAGGAGGATCGGCAGGTGCACACCATCAGGTCCGGCACATCCGAATCCCCCCATCCTGTGACCCCAGCAGCTCCAGCTCCACACATCGAGGAGGTGCCACTGCCATACAGCAGGACCACATAAGCAGTCCAGGTTCCTGCCGTCCAGAGGATGCCCATCAAGGTCATCATAGACAACAGGGCGTAGCAGTCAGCATGCCACCTACACCTCTGCTGTGGATGTTGGGGATGCACCAAGCTGTAGTGCAGGGTTATAAAGGTCAAGAAGATGTAATTCTTTTGAGTTAACCAAATAAAGTAAATGAACAAAATCAGGGACAAAGTAAAAAGCAGTCCCTTAAAGAGAAACTGCAAAAACAAAGACAAAACTTAAAGGACACTTGCAAACATTAAACCAAAATGTGATTAACAGGGTCAATAAAACACCCCAGTCCCCGCGGTGCCCACTGAGCATGGAAGGCCTTGACAGTGCCGGCAGACACTGCGTGCATAAGCAGCAATGGCAGGATACGAACCCATGTACCTGACAATTTCACTTAGGCTTGTGGATTACTGGTCCAGTAACATTACCACTAATCGACCATCTGCCCCTTAAAGGTCAAGTAGATGTCATCTTTAGAATGATCAACCTAAACGGAGTTGGCGTCTTTGGTGACCACTTTGGTGCTTTCAGAGACGGCGTGTTTGGCCAGTTCCCCTGGCAGCATGAGGCAGACGGTGCTCTGGATCTCCCTGGCTGAGATGGTGCGGCACTTGTTGTAGTGAATGAGGTGCGAAGCCTTGGAGGCGATGCGCTCGAAAATGTTGACAGCAAAGGAATTCATAACACTCATGGCCTTGGACAAGATCCTGGTGGAAGGTTGGACCTGGGGCAGCACCCTGTACATGTAAGTGGAAAAGCTCTGCTTGCGAGATTTCCTCCGCTTCTTAGGTGGCTTCTTGGTGACTTTAGTCAGCGACCGTTACGACGCCTTGCGGGGACGCACCGCCCTTCACCACAGCTGCCACCTCAGGCATTCCACTCGACTTGGACAAACTCAAGCACAGCGTGGGCACAGGTGTCAATCACTTGTATGTAATGTTGACCATTGTAAATACACTCCCAAGAATGTATCGTTGTCTATTGCCCCTTGTTATGATGAACGTGTTCGTGTCAATCATATGTGAAACCTTGGTTCCTGCTCAAAATGTAGACAAGTATCACAGTCCAGGACTTTTCCCCTGTGCAGTATGTAACCTCCTGAGCACAGATAGTTTACTTTTAATTCATTTGTGGGATGTGGGCATTGCTGGCTAGGCCAGTATTTATTGCCCTTGTTCAGAGGGCACATTGCTGTGGGTCTGGAGTCACATGTAGGTCAGACCAGGTAAGGGTGGTAGATTTCCTTCCCTAAAGGGCATTAGTGAGCCAGATGGGTTTTTTTTAACAACAGTTGGCAATGGTTTCATGGTCATCACCAGATTTTTAATTCCAGATTTTTATAGAATTCAAATTCCACCATCTGCCATAGCGGGATTTGAACCCAGGTCCCTAGAGCATTACCCTTGGTCTCTGGATTACTAGTCCAGCGACAATACTACTACACCTCCCCCAGTTTCAAAGTCACTCTCCAGATTAATGATGTGTGCACCTTCATGTGGCTTTTGTTTGCTGCAAGAATCTTGTACCCAAACATCACTGGGTTCCATGATGCTCTCTGTGTGTTCTCAGCACCTGAGAGGTGGGGCTTCCCCCCCCATCTCATCACCATTCCTGACAGCTGAAGGTGTGGTGCTGAAGGGAACAGGTGATGAAGCCTGCCAAAGGATCAAGTTCTGTTAAAGTCCATGTGGCTGCGGTACCTCAGCAGCATCTCCATGCTATGTGCCTCTTCACAGGGCATATGTGCCCTCAGCCAGACAGGTGCCAGACATTCCCAGATGCAATGTGAAGATTGCAGGAGTCTCCTCACTGCATCTCATCATCATCCTCCTCAAATCTTGTGGCAATGAGGGCCCCATGACTATGCCTGCCACGTTTGGCCAATGCAATGGCCTCATTGCCTGTGCCCTCACCTTCCAGGACCTCATCATCCTCATCCTCTTCGACTTCCTCTTCCTCAGTGCAGCTCTTCCATCTCCTCATCATCCAGCTCCTCCCCACCTTGTATCACAAGGTTGTGTAGCGCGCAGCAAGCCACGATGATGCCTGACACCCTCTGGGGAGTGTACTGGAGTGCGCTGCCAGATCTGTTGAGGCACCGCAATCTCATTGTCAGGCTTCCTATGGTGTGCTTCACCAAACTCCGGGTTACAGCATGAGCCTTATGTACCTTCTCTCAACAGGAGTCTGAGGCCGCCACATGGGCATCATCAGCCACGTCCTTTGCGGGTAGCTCTTGTCCCCGAGGAACCATCCCTGCAGCCTGTGTTGTCCCTGGAAGATGTCAGGGATCTGAGACCTGCTGAGGATGTATGAGCCATGGATGCTTCCAGAGTATCTTGCACAAACCTGCATGATCCGTTTGTTATGGTTGCAGGCCTGCTGAACATTGAGAGAGTGGAAGCCATTGCAGTTCATAAACTGGACTGCTTGTAGCCAGGGAGATTTAAGAATGGGTGCAGTTGATGGCACCCTGCACATGTGGTAATCCGGAAATCTCAGCAAGGGGTTGAAAGTAGAGGAGCAATCCTTGGCTCCATCAGGAATTATGCTGCTTGAGTGAGCACAGTTGCTTGACTGGCCTAACTCCATGCATGTCAATTGAGCTCAATCTGAACAGTTTCAGCTGCGAAAGTGTGGTCATCTTTGACGTGTTTTTCTATTCGCTTGGCCATTTTCTTCCTCACCCCACTCCCAGGCATGTGTTTGTGTGCAACCTTCAGTCTGTGCTGCCGTGACCACCGCCCCCCACCACCTTGCACTGTCGCCCTTGCCCCAAGGCTGCTTTCTCTCCGGCACTGGAGCCCTTGCCCTGAGGTTCCCTTCTCTCTCTTCTTTCTATCATTGTTGCCCTTGCTACAATGTTCCCTTCCCTCTGGCACTGTTGCCTCAGGCCCAGCATCACAAGCCAGCCATGAGGAAACTACTCTGGAGACTTGCTTGTGACCCCACCCTTGAATCTGCGGAGCTGCTTGCTTGCATTGGGATCCTCTCAAGCGCTGCGCTAAGTTGTGTGCACTCACCTCGGAGTTCCCCTTGAAGTTCAGGTTGCCAGGTGCATGCCTTTTAAAGGTAGTTGTAAATGACACCGTTCTAAAATCACGCCAACATGGGATTTCAATTTGACGTGGGGATGATTCTGGCATGTGGCCACAATAATGAGATGCAAATATATTCAAATTAAGTTCCCAACATTCGACAGCGGTAAACGCAGTCTGCCATTGATGGGGGGAGGGTGCGATACGGGGGTGGTAGGGATTTCCTGGATTTATGTCACCGGGAAACACGCCTAACGCCTTCTCGCGAGATTTTCTGATCTCGCCACCGAACACGCCCATCCAAATTGGACGCGGAATATCCTGGCCTGAGACAAAGGAAGGGAAATGTTGGATGAGGATGTTGGGGTTGACCATGTCAATGCCTACAGAGAGGTCAGGAAGGATGAGGAAGGATGAAAAAGGATGTCCCCCAAGGTCACTGTCACATTCATATTTGTGATTTTGATTAGGACTGTCTCAATGTTGTGTTAGGGACGTAAACCTCACTGGAGAGGTTGAAACATGGTATTGTGGGAAATGCGCATGGATTTGAGAGGTGGCTATAGGCTCAAGAACTTTGGAGAGGAAAGGAAAGATTGGAGGTGAGAGCAATAGTTTGCAAGCAAAGAGGAGTTATGGGTCAGATTTTTGAAGAGGGAGGTGATATTATTACTTTTGAAAGGGAGGGGAGCAGTATCTGAGGAGAGGGAACCATTTATGTTATCAGTTAATGTGGGGACCAGGAAGAGACGTTAAATGGTCAGCAGGTTTATGAGAATAGGGTTGAGAGCAAAAGATGGAACTCATGGGCAAGATGAGATTGGAGAAGGGCATGAGAGTATATAGAAGAGAAGCTAGGGAAGATTGGAGTTCAGGTCTATAGCATGGGGAAACCTTGGGAAAAACCTTTGCTTAATGGGTAAGGGGAAAGGAGGGATGGGGCAGAGACAGCTGAATGGGTGGTTTTAATCTTAGGGACAAATAAATCAATGAGCTCCTTACACTTGTTGTTGTTTACTTGGCAGACTGTGTGCAGTGATTATTGCATTGAGCCCTGGGGATCTTACAACACGGAATACAGTGAATGGAGGTTTTACAGATGCCAAAACCAACAACTCATTAAAGCACAAGTGAAACTTGTTTGGATGGGGGTTTGTACAATTTAAAAAGCAATGCCCAAGTCTATTGTAGCTGGAAGCAAATGCCAAAGAAGTTCAGTGGCAACATTTGTACACATGCATGCTTATCATTCATTGACTATGTGGCCCGAATGAAAATGTTTTCCTCTTGCACTCTTAGGGTGATGGCATGCAGGGAACATTAACTCAGTTTGACAATACTCCTTGATACATTAGGAGCCAGAAGGCATAATTACAATGGGACATAGCAAAATCCTGCACATAACAGTTCCAAGAACTGCTCCTTCCAAGACTTCCAAACAGGTACATTTTAGACCAGAGAATACTTTCAAACTGAAAAGTCAGCCCACAAACAAACTTTACAACACAACCGACCTGTTATGTTTTCTGGTTCCCATAAGTTAGAAATAATCACACTTCATACTCAAAATGCTGAGCTTCATCAAGTGTATTCTTTTAGCTCTCTTGTGGCTGATAGACTGATATATTGTTACTCAGCACATGAATGCAGCGCAGCAATGAATGTGGAACCCTGGGAGACATATTCAGACAATTACTTCCTAGCTCTTTGTGAATAATATAATCATTCCACTTTCTTTAGATCTCTTTCTACTCTAGATCAATTATAACTATTCTTCTCATTAACTTTTTTTAATATTAGCTAAACTAAAGCAGATTAACAATTGACTTTTATAAATAAATTGAACACCTTAAACATCTTTTATAGCTTGTTTTCTTTTCACAGATAAAATGGTATCGCTTAAATGGTAAGATGTTGTGTCTCCATCTTGTTGATTTGGCACTCATCGCTCTCGGTGTCGAGTTTGCGTGCTGCACAGGCGATATTGTTCATGCTGCTCCTGGTGTTGTAGGAGTTGCGCTTAATGTTGCTAATGTTGTGTCGCTTGCTGGTGACATTGTTGATGTTGCAGCACTTGCTAGTGATGCTGTTGATGTTGTCTCACTGGTTAGTGATATTGCTGGTGTTGTTGATGATCTTTTCTGCTTTTCAAGCTCAGTTGTAGATCAAATGTTGCACATTCAAAACCCGGGCAAAGAGTTTTTGCAACTTCCCATTCCACTGCGCATACACACACACACAGTGAAGCGGGGGAATGGTAGATAGTAAAAGGAGTTTTACATCTATAGGTATTAACAGTACAAGGATAACAGAAATGTATATTAGTTCACATGATTTCCACAGCCCAAAGTCAGAGTCCAATGAGGAATTATTTCACATAGGAGTTCGAGCTCAGCTGGCTGAAGACAGGAGTTGTAGAGTTCACTTTGCAGTTGTGTGGATACCGCAGATGGAGTGGGTACACAGAGACTAGATCGGTTCTGCAGGCGATGATAGGAAATCTTCCAGCAGAGACAGGCTTGGAGGAGCTGAGAGATGGTAACCGACTGCTTACTCAGCTGGGCGGTGGGCGTCTTTTCCAGTTGATGTTAAAATGGCAGACTGAGGATTTCTCAGTTCTCAAAGGCATATAGAGATTTCAAAATGGTCACTCGAGTCATTTGACCTTCTTTCTCCACAATGACTTCCAAAAGGGATGTTTCTCCTATGTCTGGAACTGGCTTTGATTTCAGGGCTGATAATGTCCCAGTCATTAAATTGTTGAAAGAGTTACCATCCAGATTAAGGGTCTGATGTCAGGAAGCCATTGTCTAGGCAGACACCACTGACTCCACTAGAAAGGTGACTTATCAGATGCAAATAACGTCCCTTAGCTCCCTTTTGAAATGGGCCTGGACAGTCCCAGGTGTGGGATGAGTCCGTTAGCAGCTCTGCAAGCATAATGAGTTTCAATGTGTGAATCTCCTGGTGTCGTAATTACAAGGGGTCTGTACAATAAGGTGTGAGAATCACCAGCTGAGAAAATAATGATTTTGTTCTTGTAACTCCTGGGGGAGCTCCCAGACAAAGGGCCAACCCTGTGGCCATGTGATTTGTAATAGACATCTTTTTGGTTCAGCAGGAAATCCATTTTTAAAAAAATTAGCAATAAGAATAAAGTCCTGAATTTCTTTTCATGTCCCAGGGAACTAAATAATTCTTTTAGCTCTCCATGTGACTGATAGACTGATACATTGACCGGGATTTTCCAGATCCAAAAGTGGCGGGTTTAATGGCAGGCGGGAAGGGGGTGGGGCGTGCATGGCGATGATGCAGTGGGAGCTGAAAAATCAATTTCCCACCAGTGTGACCCACCAGCATGAAATGACGGTGGGAATGTGTGCTTCTGCCTGTCATGGCGGGTGGCCATTCCCGCTAGAGCTGGCATGAAGGCATTTTGCATCCTGTTAATGGAATACAGATGAAGGCCTGACCAGAATTGTTCCCCCCCCCACCCCCGTCCAAATATCCGTGCCACCAGTGGGATATCATGCCGGTCTGGAACACTTCTGGATCAGTGTGACGTGGACATGTCGATACTCACCTGGAAGAAGGCCTGTGGCAACTAATGGAGATCGGAAGTTCAAGCCCTCCAATGTCCATGGACCCTTGAACACCATGTGCAGCAATGGGTGGGTGGAGCTTCAACAACATGGTTCTTCAAGCTGCAGCAGTTTCCAGGAGGTGGATCTTCTCGCTGAAGGTGATAGCTGCATGAGGTACTTTTGGGTGGCGATGGTTTGCTCTGGGGGTAGGGGGATTAGATGTGGAGGAGAGAAATGAAGAGGTGGGGCATGTTTGGAGGCCTTGAGGCATGGGAGGTTGTGAGACAGTGAAGGTTGGGGTTGGAAGGGGAAAGAGATGCTGCGGAGTCAGGGAATGGGATGAGGTGGTATGGAGTGGGAGGGTGAGAAGGGCTATGTTGGAGTGTGGGCAGGGGGAAAGGTGTCTCCAGGTGTGAACAGGAATGGGCGTGTGTGCAGGAGTGAATGGGGGGGAAGAAAGGGGTTCAGAGGGAGGGGTCTGTGGTGTCAACTGATGTGTCCTGGGGGGAATACTGAGGGAATCGTCGATAGGAAGGGATGGTGAGGGTTAAAGGTGGAGTGGAAGCTGGTAAGGTGGGACAGTGAGGGTTCGGCGATGATGGCTGAAGGGGTGCTGAGGTTTGTTGGCGAGGATACAGAAGTAAAAGCTGATTCTGGGGGGTCGGCAAAATGGTGGCGGCAGATCTATTGTCACACTGTTGGGCTCCTTGGGAAGGTAGGGGTCGTGGACATCCACCTGCCGCAGGATGGAGGGTGATGGGGGCAGGTTGAAGGATAACTGTGGTCAGGTCAAATGTTACACCTAGGAGGGTTCAATGGTTATGAGGGGAGGGTGTGGGCCATGGGAGGAGGGGTGAAGGTTTTGGACTGCACATCGAACATAAGATGAACCATGGCCATTCACAACTATGCAGAGCCTCGTGGTGGAGATCTTGAGACGCTGCTTGGGAGTTGGCTCATCATGGATTGGCGGAGATGCAGGTCATCTCAACTGGACAACTGAAGGGGAATCCCATGGTGTAATACTTAAAATGTTAGGGCGTTAGAACAGATGAGTGTGTGAAGGGAAAAGGTTCAGCAAGCATGGGAGACTTCTTGCACATGGCCCACAAGGGCCTTGGGAAATACCTTTGCCTGATTCTGGGGGACATGGACCCAGCCTGGGATGTCCCTCTGAAGATGACTAGGGGAATGAGGTGGCACACAGGCTTAAGGATGACAAATCGTAAAGAAAAGACATCAGACTTCATTAAAGTGCAAGTGTACTCTATTTACAGAAGTGTAATAACATTAACAATCATAGTGCACTGTGCAACCACATGTGAAATCATAAATTCGTAATCTTTCATTCCCTACCACTTCTCCTCGGTGCTCCCCCGATGTCCGCAGCAAGGATGGAGGCAGCCTGCTGACCAGCTGGCCCTGTTGCCTTGGATGACCTTGATGACCATCTTCTGGACACCCGAGTCATGGAGGGCCCTGGCTTACTTTGGCTGTCCTGCTGCAGGGCAGCTGCTCCCTCTGCGGTCACAGGGGACGAGGCTGAAGGGGTCACAGGCAAGGGGGATTCTGAAGGGTTGGATTCCCTGAGTATAGGCCCCAGGGGTGTCCAACAGCTGCTCCTCCTCCCTTTGGGTGCCCAAGGGCACCTGCCTGACTCCTTGAGAAGAAGGGATATCTGGAGGGAGATCGAGGTGCCATGTCCCCCTCTCACATAGCCATTGCAAAAGCTCACCCATGGCTACAGTGATGGAGTGCAGGTCTGTGCACATCTCCGGCAGAAATTGGGTATTCTGCCGGGCGAGGTTTTCCATGGCGTCTGTGACATTCCCCATGCATGCATATGTTGACAGAACTTCAATAGCCAACAGTCGGCTGGACTCCTGCACCTCACATTCCACCCTGTTGAGGGCCTCTGATACCACTGTTTGATGTTCCTCCACCTCTCGCAGCAGCCCCAGCATCTTGGGGCAGGGCCAATTCCAGAGGCTCATCAGCCGACTTGGACATCGCAGATGCCGCTTCCCCAGCAATCCTACAAGTGCCAATGAGCTTGGCTGGCCTGCCTCCTCCTGCTGCAAACACGTGGCTGTGCGGTGACCACCAGAATGTGAGACCCTGCCTGAACTAGATCTAGTACCCACCAAGGAATATGTCTCTCTACTGGTGGAGGGTGCAGGTGACTGCTGTGATGGATCTACAGGTGCACTTTCATCCTCCTCCCCAATGTCCTTGGTCCTTTGTGGGCTGGAGGACCTGCTGGATAGGGATTCCTCTTCTGACCTTCCCCTCTTCCTGCTGGCACGTTTAAATGAGAAAGGTGAGAATATACAAACATACAAACATATGAATTAGGAGTGGGAGTAGGCCACTGGGCCCCTCGAGCCTGCTCCGCCATTCAATAAGATCATGGCTGATCTGATTGTAACCTCAACTCCACATTCCTATCTACCCCCAATAACCTTTCACTCCCTTGTTAATCAAGAATCTATCTAGCTCTGCCTTAAAAATATTCAAAGACCCTGTTTCCACTACCTTTTGAGGAAAAGAGTTCCAAAAACTCACAACCTCTAAGAGAAAAAAATTCTCCTCATCTCTGTCCTAAATGAGCAATCCCTTATTTTTGAACAGTAACATCTAGTTCCATATTCTCCCACAAGGAGAAACATCCTCTCCACATCCACCCTGTCAAGACCTTACAGAATTTTAAAGGTTTCAGTCAAGCCACCTTTTACTCTTCTGAACTCCAGTAAGATACAAGTCTGGCTTGTCCAGCCTTTCCTCATAAGACAACCCACCCATTCCTGGTATTAGTCTAGTTAACCTTCTCTGAACTACTTCTAATGCATTTACATCCTGCCTTAAATAAGAAGACCAATACTGTACACAGTACTCCAGATAAGGTCTCACCAGTGGCCTGCAAAATTGAAGCATAATGTCCCTACGTTTGTATTCAATTCCACCCCCCCCCCCCCACCACCCCCCCCCCCCCCCCCCGCCTCCACAACAAATGATAACATTCTACTGGCTTTCTTAATTACTTGGTGTACCTGTATACTAGCCTTTTGTGATCCATGCATCAGGACACCAAGATCCCTCGGAATCTCAGAGATCTGAAATCTCTCACCATTTAGATAATGTACTTCTTCTTTATTTTTTCTGCCAAAATGGACAATTTCACATTTTCCCACATTATACCCCATTTGCCAGATCTTTACCCACTCACTTAGCCTATCCATGTCACTTTATAGCCTCCTTACGCCCTCCTCACAACTTACTTTCCTACCTATCTTTGTGTTGTCAGCAAATTTAGCAACCATACCTTCAGTCCCTTCATCAAAGTAATTTATATAAATATTAAACAGTTGAGGTCCCATCATTGATCCCTGTGGCAAACCACTCGTTACATCCTGCCAAGCAGAAAAAGACCCATTTATGCCAACTCTCTTGTTTTCTGTTAGCTAGCCAATCTTCTATCGGTGCCAATATCTTACCCCTTACACCATGAACTTTTATTTTCCGTAATAACCTTTAATGTGGCACTTTATCAAATGCCTTCTAGAAATCTAAGTACAGTACATCAACTGGTTTTCCCTTATCGACAGCGCATGTGACTCTTTCAAAGAACTCCAATAAATTGTTTGAAATTGATTTCCCTTTCACAAAATCATGTTGACTGCCTGATTGCCTTGAATTTCTCTTCTATAATGCCCTGCTATACCATCTTTAATAATAGCTTCTAACATTTTCCCTATGACAGATGTTAAGCTAACTGGCCTGTTGTTTCCTGCTTTCTGTCTCCCCTTTTGAATGAAGGAGTTACATTTGCTGTTTTTCAATCTAATGGAACCTTCCCCGAATCTAGGAAATTTTTGAAAATTAAAACCAACACATCAACTATCTCACTAGCCACTTCTTTTAAGGCCATAGGATGAAGTCCATCAGGACCCGGGGATTTGTCAGCCCGCAGCTCCGGCAATTTGCTCAATACCACTTCTCCGGTGATTGTAATTTTCCCGAGTTTCTCCCTCCCTTCCATTTTCTGATTTACAACTATTTCTGGGATGTTATTTGAATCCTCTATAGTGGAGACTGATGCAAAATATCTGTTCAATTCATCTGCCAAGTCCTTACTTGCCATTATTAATGGGAGTAACTGCATGAGCTGCCTCCAACATGGAGGAACGCATGACGCTTGGTATCTATGTGACTACATTATGTATTGATCCTTACTGGCTGAAAGCCATCCACCTACCTCTCCATCCCTACAGGTTTGGTCCGGTTCCTCTCCTGCCTGTTTGGCTACCTGCTCCTCGAATTCAATAAGCTTCTTGAGGGAAAGCCCATCCCCTCCCATCTTCTCTCTCTCTCTCTCTACTTTGGTGCCTCAACTTTTCCTGCACAAAGAGAGAAGATGGGGAGAGAATAGGGTTAGATGAACCAACCTTTGTACCACCCCCTTGCAGACTAGTATCACCAGCTTCCAAGCTGATTGGGATTGATACATACGAGTTACATTAACTCATACGAGTTAGTATTCTAAAACTCTGAGGGGAAAAATTACCTGAAGTTCAAGGGATTCGAGGAAAACTAAAAGGCATAAACAGTCCCCCCCTTTTTTCCCAATTCTTGAATCTCCCTAAATTGTGAGTTCCTGTGTCCCTGGCTCTCAAAGGGACTTTGTGTTGGACTGGCATAGATATCAAACATTCCAGCAAAATTGGGGCGCACCTGGAGGTTCAGGTTCAAAGCACTGTCTGGACCCTGAATCAGAACTTTGCAAATTCTTTAAAACAAACAGATATGTCCCTAGTTGTGTGGGCAATTGCCATTGGAAAGCAAAGCAGGTACATCCCCCTGACCTTTGATGATGTCAGTGGCTGGGGATTAATCTTGACACATCCTATGGGATTTATCCACCTTCACACCACAGATTTTTGGCCCCCATACAATTAGCAGATTTATTTCAGCTGTCTATTTACTTGAAGTCATGTTGGCGGGCGTGGGGGGGTGGGTGAGTGAGTGTGTGTGTGGTGGGGGAGTGGAGACGGACAGGCAAAATATCTGCCTGTGCAAGAATCATAAATGATCTTTTATTTATTATTTACTATAAATTAAGATTTTTACTCGCGGACCAGTATAAAAAGCAACTTATTAACTAAAGGTATGAAACCAGGTTATCAATGCTTCAGAACCCATAGCTGCCCTGTTCTGTTAGTAAACTTTGACCTAATTTGACCTCACAATTGTGCAGACACTGTGCAGTTAACACAGATTCAGCTGAGGTGGGAAAGACAGTGCAGCTAACACAGTGTAGGAATAGCCAATTATTAATTCAAGATGTGTCACAGCTGTAGATTGTCATGTACACCACTGAACAGAACATTTTAGTCTTCATCAGGACTATTTGTGCAGTAGGTTTCAAATCATAAATGTGAGTGATCATTGCTGCTAGGTAAACAGAAACATCGCTTTCACGTTAGAAAATTAGAAACCGAATGAAGTAAAAAATCAAAGGAATACAGATGAAAAAATAATTTAAAGCAGCAATGCAGGTCACTAAAGCGATTAAAAATTCAGGACGACTTCAGGCAGCTCTAGGCCTCATGGGCCTGGCTTTGGACAGCACCACCTCAGCATAGGCAGTAGTGGACTTGGCTGACTAGCTGAGAGGTCACACACAAGAGAAGTGGTGGGGGCACAAAGACTGTCATCTTGAGAGAGGACAGCAGCTTTATGCTCCATGCAGCCACTAGCACTCCCCTAGTGTGGCACCCCATCAATCTTAGTAAGCTGTTGAAGCAAAGATTGCTGGACTGCTGTGAGACCCTACATGTCCCTTTGAGCACTGGCATCTGCAGTCATGATGGCAGCAGCCTGACCCTGCATGGCATCAAACTGGACTTGCATGTCAGCAAGAATGTGTCTCATGACCTCAGTCTGAACTTCCCCACAGCACCCTGTTGTGGTGTGGCTTCAGGTGCTGCATCGTGGATGGGACCGCAAGGGCTGTAATAGGCCAGCACTTGTTGTCCATCCCTAATTGTCTTTGAATTGAGTGAGTGGCTTGTTCAGCCATTTCAGAGTGAACCACATTGTTGTACACCTGGAGTTATATATAGGACAGGCCAGGTAAGGACAGCAGATTTGCTTCTCTAAAGGACATTAGTGAATCAGGTGTTTTTTCTACAACAATTGATAATAGTTTTATGGCACCATTACTGAGTCTAGCTTTCTATTCTAGCAGCTGTCATGGTGAGATTTGAACCCATGTTCCCAGGGCATAAACCTGGGTTGCTGGATTACTAGACCAGTGACATTACCACTACACCACCATCTCAAAGGGAGAGTTGAGTTGAAGGAAGGGGCAGGTGGGGGTGGGAAGCTAGAGGTCTATGGTCACACCATCTGTAGCTTGCAGGATGAGGGCAAGGTGGGAGTTGAGAATGGCCATAAGGCACAAATATACAGTCATTCTGAATATTCTCAACGATGTTGTATGCAACAGCCTCAGTGACAGTTAGCTCCATGATGCTGAGCACTGTCTCCTCAGAAGGTTCATGGGATGCAGCTGTGACTGTCACTTGCTGGTCCTGTGCTGCACCCTGCAGTTAAGGACCACACTTATCCTGAAAGAGAGGGAAAAATGTCAGTGAGTGAGTAGAAATGTGTTTCAGTGATGTGCCTGGCATAGATAAATAGTTGGAGGCATGTAGAAGCAGAGAGAGCTGTGTATGAGGATGATTGCATTGGTAAGCAGCTGAGGGTGAGTTGGAGTCTCTGAATGTCAGGCATGAGTCCTGTTTGTTGATAGGTGAATAATGGGGTTACGGTGCATCAGCATGAGGGATAGGTGGTGCTGTGAGTTGCAAATGTCACATGAAGATATATTCACCGACAACCTTGACTACACCAGTGAGGTCATTGAACCTTTTCTGGCACTGCTGCTAGGTCCTCAGGGCCAGATTCAGGGAACTTACCTCCATGGCCATTTGCTTTCATTCCCTTCTCCAGGTGTACCTTAAGGCCCTACTGATCTCCTGTGGGTACATGATGTCTTTGCTCCTTTCCACCTCCATCACTAATCCTTCTGTGCAGTATCAGAAAACCTGGGAACCCCCTCACTTTCCTGTTGCACCATTTGTTGGGCTTTTTCATCTAGCCAATTGTTCCATGACAGTTAAGATAGCTCTTGTTGAATGGTTGCAGCTCCTCTTTAAAACAGGCAGGCTGCCCTTAGAAATCAGGCTAGCACTGCATTGAAGTAGCGAGGCATGATGCTGAGTCCCCTGTTGAATGTATAGTTAGTCAGCAATGAATTTTGCACTATGCTGCATGCTAAAACCATTTAAATTAGAAGGCAGCACAAAAGTTTGAATGCTGCTTACCTCAACAGGGCCAGGTGTGAGGTACTCTCACATTGTGATCCCCAGAGCTGAAAATGGGCCTTACCAATGTTTCCTCTCGAACTTTTAGCATTTAACTTGACCCCCCCAACCCACCTGTTATTGAATTTTAAATTGAGGGGTGATATATCACTCTATGTGATCCTTGTACTTGGACAACTGAACACTGCCCTTCTTAAGGGACAAGTTGTCACAAAATTGGAGGGAGCAAGCCTTAACAGCAGGAGAGTTCCCTGAATTCTGATAATGGATCATTTCAAACTATTAACTTAATTTGAACAGAGCATTGTTGATATCCTAGGGTAGGACAAAGCTGGAAGCTAGTATCATCCTTTTTCTCTTATTCACTCATTTATATACATCCCTCACACTCAGACTAATCTCTAGCTTGGTTTGTTCTGTTTTTTTTTGTGCTGTTGAGGCCTCAGGCCTCAGCAACAAAAATGAGATATTTTGTTTATGGTGTGTCAGTACCAGCTTCTTTCGTTCCTTACAGTACACATGCTTAAAACATTCCAGGTCCAATAAAAGTTATAGTGCCATCTATTGATCAAGGGACAAGAAAGTCAAGAGTTACCTCAATCCCATGAGACTTGCACTAATTCCCAAAAATCTTAAAAATCTCACTTCAGCTACTGGATCACAAGTCTGGGAGCATGGAAAGGGGTAAGCGCTGGACCATACATTACTCACTTTGGAAAATTTATTTTAATTCTGCTTAGAGAGATTTATTTTGATGGCATAGAATAAGGTTTTAGCAGATCCTGCATGGTAATCGTGCAGAGTCAAAAGCTGCTGAAGGTCTATTTGACAATGCATTGTTCACATATGGAGATAGTTGGTGCTACATGGAATATAGACCCTCAACTCTCTCTCTCTCACTATATATATGTGTGTGTATGTATAGAGAGAGAGAGAGAGTTGAGGGTCTTATCTAGGAGAGTCTGATATTTGGTTCTTGCTGCTTGCAACAATGTTTCAACAATGATATTTTCTGATTGATCATTAGTCCCCTCATCTGTAGATGGGAATCATTTTCTATAATTCTTTCTCTATTTATGTGTTAATTGGAGGAAGGAGGAAAAGAAAGGAGTTAGATTTATTGAACAAGAGTTAAATTGCTCTTACTCACCTTTCCCAATGCTGCAACCTATCTTGGAATGCCTAAGGAAATTTATTTTTAGGCAATGTTCTTCAATAGGAAGGCACGAACAGCCCTCTCTGGATGGCAAAGCTCTGATTCATGTGACACATTGGAGATTGTAGTTGGACTGTAATGTATAAGTCTCCCTGATTCTTCCAGGAATTTGGAGCACTTCTTTTGTAATGGATTTGATGATGACCCTGGTGGCTGCATGGATCATCGTGTGACTTCTATCTGCTGTGATTCTTAGCTGTCTTAATTATGACATGAGCCACGACTGCTTTCACATAAGACACATTTGCTCTTTGCCTTCAAATAGCTCAGAAACGGGATTTTCTTAAAATAAAAGAAAAGAATGGAAAATGGGCAAAAACCTGAATAGCTCTTTGCTGCTGCTCACTAGCCATCTGCACATTGGTAAAGTGTAGTCCCTTACACTTCATGAAATCTATGCAATTATGTTTGGTAGCATTATCCATGGTCGGGTGCTTGTCTGAACTTCAGAAATGTTGAAAAACTGCAAGGCCCTGTCACTCTGTTGCTGAGTTTTTCGACGGGATGTGTTGGTGTGAAACAACACATAAGTGATTTGTTTCATTCATCTGTGCACTGCAGAATGCCTGTTGCTGCTGAAGTCCCCTGTGGCAGCTTGAGAAGAGCCTGAGGCTTAAAAGTTCAGGATAGTCATGACCTAGTTGTTGCCATTGGCAGTGGATTCCATATGGCGGAGGTTGTCTGCAGATGATATTTGAACAGACAACGCAAGCTGTTCATCCCTTCCTGCTCATGAACACTGCCTGTAAGCACATTTCTTTAGGTATTCCCAGTTAGGTTGTAAAGGTGAGTAAAGTGATTTATCTCTGGTTTGGTCAAATCTAATTCCTTTCTTTTCCTTCTTCCAATTCCAGAAATAGACAAAGAATTATACAAAATGAATCCTATCTTAAAGAACCTTAGCTACTCTCATAGATGAAGGTCCTGGGTCTATTTACTTTAGAGCTGCGCATACTTAAAGGTGACCTGCTAGTGGCCTATAAAGGGCTGGAAGATGTGTCTAATGATAGATTATTCTGGGTTAACAGAGTGGGGGGAGGTCCAGGGAACATGAGTTTAAACTCTGTAGGGGTGGGAATGAACTGGATGTTATGCAGTTCTTCTTTGCGTAGAGAGTATTGAGGCTCTGGAATAGGTTGCTGACTGCTGTAGTGGGTGCTAATTCATTCCAGGTGGTGGGAACACCCCTCAATATCTTGAGTATTTTGATCAAATCATCTCTTGGCCTTCTAAATTCCAGGGAATAAACCCTAGTTTGTGCAATCTCGCCTTGTAATTTAATCCTTGGAGCCCAGGGGCAGAATCATTCCAGATTTGCACTAAGTGCGGTAGCGGGCAGGTAACACGCTGTATCATCCCAAAAGTGTTGTATTAATTATGCATTCCCGGGAAACATGTCGTTTCCATGGCAGGCGGGCTCTCGTTCGCCCACCACGCCATCACCTCGCTGCTTCATCATGCTGGGCACTATATTCAAAGTCCCGCAGCGCACAGTCCTCTCAGTGCTTCCAGCCCAGGACTGCTGCATGGAAGACAGGATGGCCCCAAAAGGCAAAAAGACTGCAGCCCCCCAGGTTTAGTGACATGTCCCTTGAGCACCTTTTGGATGCCGTGGAAGCCTGTCGTGATGTCCTCTACCTCTGCTCTGGCTGCAGGAGGGGCAGCGGTATCACCAATCCAGCATGGAAGGTGGTGGCAGCAGTGGTCAGCACCAATGCCCTGCAAACGAGGACAGCCACCCAGTGCTGCAATAGGGTGAATGGTCTCATCCATTCTGCCAGAGTAAGTCACTCTTCTCATCACTCTCAACTCACACACTCACAAACTAATCACACATCCACAGGGATCTCACACCTCAAGGGATAACACCACTAACTCTCCACACCCTCATATTTCTATCAGGCTCATATCCTCTGGAGCTCACATCCTTATCCTGTCCATGTCTCCGTTCACCACACAAACATTCCATGCAGTGCCATGTCTCCTGCTCACACTCTTTCCACCTGTTTTCATGCAGGAGAAACCTGCTCACATCAGCAGGGAGACCCAGGGTGGAGTGGCCCACATTAGGGTCCTCCCTCACTTTGAGGAACGTGCCATCTCGCTGACTGGTGAGGACATGGACCCTGCCTGTGACATGGTGATGTTGGCGGTGAACACCCACCTGAGGATCCCGCACCACATTATCCCTCTCTCAACACAACTGTGAGTGCTCTCTCTCCTGCTTCTGAATCTGCTGCCATGCACTAATTATGTCTACTTCGGATCACAGGGAGCTCTGCCAAGCGACCAACATCCTCAGCCAGCCAGTCCCTCAGCTCCATCCATGTTCTCACCTCAAGCCAAGAGGACTCCTCCTCCATTGATGAGCTGGAAATAAGTAGCCTGGAAGAGCCCTTACAGCGCTTACCCACACCCTTTACCAGCGCAGAGACACACACCTCGGTGGGAACAAGATCTAGAGGAGGCTCAGGTTCACAACCTGGTGGTCACCGCATGGACACATGTCCGCAGCGGCAGGAGGCAGGTTCAGCCAAGCTCCACAGCGCTCGGAGGACTGCTGGGGAAGAGGCATCTGTGAGGTCCGAGTCAGATGATGAGCCTCTGGATTTGGCCTTCCAACTCATCCTGGAGAGTCAGCAGAAGGTGGGGGAACATCACGCAGAGCTGTTGGAAGCCCTCAACAAAATGGCACCCGAGTTGGAGGAGTGCATCCATCTGCTCTCTGATGAAGTGGTGCCCACATATGCGTATATGGAGGTCTCCATGGGGAGGATGGCAGATACCATGGTGACCCTGGCTCAGCAAAACTCGGAGATGCGTGCAGACCTGCACTCCATCATGGGATCCATGTGGCAACGTGAGTGGGAAATGGGCACCTTGATATCTCTTTAGGTGCTCTTTCCCCTCAAGGATCAGGCTGCAGTCCTTGGGCACCTGAAAGAAGGAGGAGTGGCACTGGACACCCCTGGGTCATCCACTCAGGAATCTCACAGGCTATCCACTCCCTCCAAGTCCCCTTTGCCTGTGAGCCCCTCAACCTCATCCTCTGTCATCACCACAGATGGAGCAGCCAGCCCACGAGTGATCCTGGAGGGAGAAGTATGTGTGTGTGGCCGGGCCTTTTGGAGCCTCGTGCAAGCACTCTCCCACACATGCGGATCCTTCACATTTCACACTCATCTCAATGTCCTGAGCATTTTGAATGCTACCTGCTGGGGTTGGCTTTCAGTTGTCCATCTGAGCGGACCCACCCACTGATCACACTCCCATGCAGCATCTGATCTCACCCAGCACGACTCTCGTTTCACTTTCGATTTGGACAGCATGGTGCTAATTCAGTTTTACTTTCATTCCCCCATCCTTTACCTTCCCCCAGTCACCTATTTCCTTGTCCCTGTCACAATTGACCTGTCTGGCATCACCATCCACCTCCCCTCTGTGACCTACCAGCCACAACCCTCCGCCCGACCTGGAACCCCTTCCCCCCTCTGAACCCCTTCCCTCTTGGACCTCTTCCCCACCAAAACCCCTTCCTCTCCATGGAACCCAATCCTTCCCGGAATTGCATCCCCCGGGAACCCCCTCCACCCCTGTAACTCCACCCCTGTAACCCCACCCCACTGCGCAGAATCCCTTCCCCTCCACAATCCCTCCCCCCTCTGAATCCCTTCACCCCTCTGAATCCCTTGCCCCCTGCAACCCCTCTCCCACCCCCACATTTACTCCACCCCACTAAGTTCTCCTACTCCCCTGGACTTCACCCACCCAGCCCCCACCACTGCTTAGTCCCTCCCCCTTTCTTCTTCCACCAGTTTTACTCCTTCACCCTTCCCAACTCCTTCCTCCACCCTTACTTTTCTCCACCCTTACTCCCTCCCCTCTCTGCACTCTTTTCCCCCTCTGAACTCCTTCCCCTAAACCTCCCACCCCACCTTTACACCTACCTCCCCAGTTGCCATCTTCTCCAACGTTACCAACTCCTCCCCCTGTACTCCCTCCCCTTCTCTCAACCTCCTCCTGACACCTTCATTCCCCCCTCCCAGCCTCACCCCACTGCCACCTTCATTCCCCTCTCCCAACCTCACCCCTCTGACACCTTCGTTCCCCCACTCTCAACCTCACCCCCACCCCCCTCCCCCGGCAACTCTTCCTCTTGCAGTCAATCCTAGACCTTCCTCTCCCACCTCTCTACCATCATCCGTTGTCAGCATCAATGGTGACTTTCCAATTCCCGTGAGCTGCTTCGCAGCAGAGCCATGTCCATGAGAATCCATCCAGCATGCCATGGACTTTCCTCCAGTGTGCCATTGCTGTCAGTCTCCAGCATCTTCTGCTCTATGTCCACAATGTGAACAAGGCCCTGGTGGTAAGCCCCGACTTCTGCATGTCACAATTGTCAAGACGTGTTCTGGAGCAACGTGTTTTCCCACCTACGTAGGCTTATGATCGGGGGATTGGGGGGGTGGGGAGGGGTCGATGAGTCTGGCAGGCTGGCCTTATAATGAAATGCTGATGCATTACAATGAAGTTCCTCATGTCCGGTGCCTGGAAATGCGGCTCGCCATCGACGGGCTGAGCAGATGATTGCAAACTGGTTTCACAATGTTGTGAAACCGATTTTTGGCCTTCTCACCACATTGTTCGCTCATGCAACCGAATACACCCCCGCCAGTGGACATGGACGGTCCCGCTCCAGGTTTCATTCTGATAAATCTATCCTGCGTTCTCTTCAAGGCCAATGTATTTATTCCTAAGGCACGGTGCCCAGAACCACTCATAGTATTCCAGGTGTGGTCTTACCAGGGCATTGTATAGCTGAACTTCTACCCTCTTGTACTCTAGTTCTCTAGAAAGAGACAGCATCACCCATTAGCCATTTTAATCATTTCTGTTCATAACATTTTAATGATCTGTCTACCTGGACCCCCAAGTCTTTTTGGACTTCAGTTGTTTCTAGCTGTTCTCACTTTCTCTTTTAAACATCATGTTGAGCTCAGTCAAATTCTGGTCACTATCAGGTAAATGTTCCCGCACCATTAGTCTGTTTGCTAAATCTGGTTCATTACTCATAACTAAATCTAATATGTCATACTCCCTGGTTGGTTCCATGACACATTACTGTAGAAAAATGTCCTGCTCACACTCGAGAAATTCACTACCTTCCAGATGATGCAAAATTGACCATGTATTTGATAGTGAAGAAGAATATTGTAGGTTGCAGGAAGATAATAGACTGGTCAAGTGGGCATAAACATAGGAAATGGAATTCAATCTGGAGATGTGTGAGGTAGTGTATTTAGGGAGGGAAAACAGGCAATGGAATTCACAATAAATGCGAAGCAACAGAGTGCACATCCATCCATCCCTGCGGATAGCAAGGACTAAATAAGATTATTAGAAAGACATAGGGGATACTTTCTTCTATTAACCAAGGCATAGAATATAAGAGCCAGGAGGTGTAGGAAATGTCAACCTTTTATACTTTCGTATATTTTTTTCTACACCATTTTTATACTTAGTGTGCTATGAATTCCTTCTTACGTATTTTGTGTTTTGCATGAGTTTCTGGTAGATGAAAGGTTAATTCTAAATATATGTGAACAACATACGGCCTGTGTGGCTTGGGTCAAATCAAAGTCACATGGTAATGTGAAGGACATTTTGCTTGTGGGACTTGAGTCAAATCGACATCACACTGTAATGTGAATTGATAATGTGAATAACAAAATGTGATACCAAGTGTGATCAAATGATGTGCTTTGAAATATGTAGATCAGTTGACTTTGAGGCTATAACTAAATGAGTGTAAGGGCTATTAAGTCCGGCAAATGATTATACAGGAAAATGTTAACAATGGACTGTTTAAGTTTTGAGGATATCTTGTTCACGGGTCTATGATTATTGACAAATGGAATAGTAAGAACGAAAGTACAACAGTACTATCAGAACACGACATGAGCCCAGGCTGCAGAGGATAAATACAGACAGCAAAAGGAGGTTCAGTGCATAGGTTTGAAGACTTAGGGAGAAAAAGAGGAATAAGTCACAAGCCATCTGCCACTACTAGAGTCAATGGGAAGCAAGAACCATTTAAACTCTAGGATATCTACTGTCTTCTTTTGTTAGGTACAACTTTTGTTGCTTAAAAAATTGTCCTGATAGCTCCGCATTAAGTGCCTGGTCTTGAAACCTCTTAAAGAAGTTATGCTAGAACTGTATAAGACTGTAGAACTGTATTTTGACCACAGCTAGTGTACTGAGTACAGTTCTGGCCACCAGAATCCAGAAAGGATCTGATTGCACCAAAACTGGTGCAGATGAGATTTACGAGGATGTTGCCAGGACTTGAGAATTTAAGCAATGCGGAAATAATAGATAAGCTGGGTTTGTTTTCTTTGGAACAAAGGAGGCTGCGGGGAGATTTCATTGAGGTGTATAAAATTATGAAGGGCCTATATGGAGTGGATAGGAAGAATCTATTTTCTTTAATAAAGTGATCAATAACCAGGGATCTTATGGATTTAAAATATTTGGTAGAAGGGTTAGCAGGGATTTGAAGCACCAGTTGTAGGGGTCTGGAATTCACTGCATGAAAGGATGATAGATGCAGAAAACCTCATCACATTTAATAACACTTGGATATGCTGTAATGTGGTGGGCCAAATGGCTTCCTTATAAATTTTTTTATGCTAGTCTGCTTATCCTAATCTATATGCAATTTAAAATCTCTCATTAAAGACACTACTTTTCCTACAAATCTTACCCTCTAAGGGTATTTGTGCCTGCAATTCATTCATTTTTTTTCTTTATATGTCATGCATTTGTATAATAAATAGTTTTTAGGCTACACACCCTAAATTGTCCTTCTGCACTAATATTTTAGTTATGCATCACTCCCTTGATTTAGTTACTTATTATCTTTTAGTTTTCCCTTTATCGGTGATGTATAATGCACTCTACCCACTTTATTTTCATTTATTTTTGAATTAACATTACAGGTATCCACCTGAGCCTCCCCTCCCATTTTCTTGTTTAAAGTCCTTGTGACCACCTTATATTTATCTTTTCCGCTTGGGCCCTGGTCCCGGCACTGTTCAGTTGGAGCCTGTCTCAACAGTAGAGTTCCTCCCTGTCAAAATATTAAGGCCAGAGTCCGATGAAATGAAACCCTTCTTTCCCAGCCATGTATTCACTTCCCTAATCTGCTAACCCCTACACAAATTTTCATCCAGTTTGGATAATAGTCCAGGGATTATAACCCTTGAAGTCCTGTTCTCTAATTTAGCTCCTAGTTCCTGGTATTCTCCAAGCAGGAACTATTGTCTATTCACCCTGATGTTGATGGCCCCAGCATGGACCACAAAGAGCAGATCCTTCCCTTCCCTAGCCTTTCAAGTCATATTAAGATGTCCCTCAACCTGGTACCAAGTGGGCCACATTCCCAGAGGTAAGTGAGAATCTCAATCCCACTTTCAAAGGATGCTATCTGCCTCTTTAATTATTGAAACACCTACAACTACGACATTATACTCCCCCATCTCCTGCTCCCTTTGGACTGCTTCCTCCTCCAAGGTGCCATGATTCACAATCTGGCTTTGTTTCTGACAGTCTTTATCCTTATCCTCACAGGTAGCAAATACAAAGTACCTGTTGGATAGGATCAGTTTCTGAAGATCCTCAATCTCTGTCTCACTGGGTTCCCCTTATTCTACATGCTATCTGTCACACCAACCCTGTTCTGAGACTGAATCTCTGTATAAGGTGTGACCAAAATCTGAAGCTGTCCAGATACTGCTCCCTTTCCCTTTTATGTCAGAGAGACTCTAACTCACACTCCAGCTTGACAACATTGAGCTAGAAAGATTAGAGACCAGGACATTTAATGCAAAAGCATTCACTTGGAACAGACTTACTGTCCACAAACTCCCATATACCACAAAACAGACGCACAATCTTCTCTTCCATATCTTATTCTAGATTATATACATTATTGGTATCTACATCTTAGATGATGGTGTAAGGAACTAGAGATAGTTTAAGTAAGTTATATTTGTATTTTTGTGGGTGTTAGGAATGAATTTTAGCTGTTTAAGTTTGATTTGTATTTCTGTATCTGTGTGTTAAGAAGAGGTCAAGTTGAGTTTTAGTTTCACTTTAAAAGATGCCTCCATTTCCAATGAGAGTTTTACGACTGTTGCAGCTAAGTTAAACAAATAAGAGTAGAGAAACTGGGCCGTTGCCTAGCAACAGGGGTACAGAGAGGCAGGTCCCTCCCACAGACACATATGGGCAGAATTCTCTCATTGGCGTGTGGGGGCAGGACCCGCACGCCAATGCATAAAATGAATTGTGGTGATGTCAGGCGAGCATCCTGATGTCACTGCGCGCAATCGCCATATTTCGTCGGGCGGGTGCGCAATGATCTCTGATGCGCGCCCACCATTAATTAACAGGCCATTTAAGGCCCTTGAGGCGCCAGTTGATGGCGATTTTTTTGGCACCTGTGCGATCTTCAGGTCGTCACATTGGCGTAACGGGTAGGCGGGTAGGACACATTTGTATAAACCTCATCCATGGGCAGGATAAGAGGGCTCAGTGGGGTCGCGAGTGTGCTCTGTCAAATATTTATTTCTCAAAGTTACTGATACTTGCCTGTGTGAGCTGCAATATTTCAAAACGCATACCAGCTGCTTGGACTGGACTCACGACCTTCAGGCAGGCACTCTGCAGTGAAGAGTCATTTTCGGGCCTGCAGGTTTCAGGAAGCCTTCCCTTAGCCTGGGGATGGGAGCTTAACTCTCCAGTGGAGGCATCTCTTTCAAGGAGGAAAGGAGGGCTAGAAGGGGGAGGAGGCAAGGAGCACACATTCAGCCTCCAGGGGACTCACCTTTGGGAGGAGAGGCGCAAGCACAAGGGGCGCAGGGCCAAGAGGTAGTCCAAGGGAGAAGGAGTCGCAGCAAGCACCATTATCCTGCTGCCAGGGTATACAGGGGGTGAAGCAGCTACCTCAATATGTCTGAGGTGCAGTGGTGAAGGAGACTCCGTCTCTCAAGGGAGACAGTCAACTATATCTGTCAGATGATTGGGTCTGAGATCTCCGCTAACTATGTGGGTGGACACCCCATGCCAGTGGCTCTAAAGGTCACAGCTGGCCTCAACTTCTGTGCCTCTGGCTCCTTCCAAAGGTCAGTGGGTGATCTTTGCAGTGTCTCCCAATCAGTTGGCCACACTTGTGTCAAGCAGGAGTTACAGACGCTCTGTTGAGGCGTGCATTGACCTTCATCCACTTCTGTTGGGACCAGGCAAGCCAGACACAGCGAGCCAGAGGCTTCGTGGCCATTGCTGGCTTCCCCCGTGTCCAGGGTGCAATAGACTGTACACATATGGCCATCAAAGTGCCAGCAGGTGAGCCCGGTGCCTTCATCAACAGGAAGGGCTTCCATTCCATGAACGTGCAGATAGTGTGTGATCACAGGATGCAGATTCTGCAAGTCTGTCCAAGGTACCCAGGCAGCTCCCACAATGCCTACATCCTCAGACACTCCCAGGTGCCGGGGCTTTTCAGTGCTTCGGCTCGGCTGGATGGATGACTGCTGGGTGACAAGGGCTGTCCCCTCAGAAGGTGGTTCATGATGCCTCTCTGCTATCCAAGAACAGAAGCTGAGCAGCGGTACAATAGGAGCCACACCTCCACAAGGGCTGTGGTGGAGAGAGCCACCAATCTTCTCAAAATACACTTCCGATGCCTGGACCGCTCAGGAGGTGCACTCCAGTACCCCCTAGATCGTATCTCGGTGATAGTGGTAGCATGCTGCGCTCTCCACAACCTTGCGCTGGAAAGGGGGGATGCAGTGGACGATGAAGACTTCGACGCAGTGTCTGCGGCTGCACACGATGAGTCCAGCAGTGAGTCCGAGGATGAGCACGCACAGGAGAATGCTGAGGGGGTAGACACTGACCCGGGCATACTGCAGGGAGGCAGGGACACCCGGGAGGCTTTATCCAATAAACCTTCAACTAGCACAACACAGATGGTCCTCCAACACACACCAGGGCTGCAGCCTCTATACTCAATGCCTGAGTGCAAAACCTGCCTGGTTAGGAACACTAACTAAGGGCCTTGTTAATATAGCTGAAAGTCCCAGAAATCATTCATAACATTATTGGTAACCATCCACCTGCAGAAGAAAAGAGGCACCCTCAGCCATAGTGACATGTCTGAATTTAATATTGTAACAAAATGAACTTAAGAGAACAAAATGACAAAGGTGTTCAACATCACACCAACTGATAAAGACCTCATTGCGGGTCAACATAAAAGCACCAGTGATAAACCCGTGGTGTGCCGAAGGTGCCTTATGTTTACATTTCCGGGTGCTATGTCTTGGTGCTGCTCCCTCGCTGGGAGCGGCATCTGAGACAGCCTGCTCACTCTGCTGTCCTGGTGGCCTCAATGACCTCGGCAGTCATCCTCTGGCCCGTGGAGTCTGTGCTGGCCTCGCCTGGGAGGGAGCTGCCAATTCCACAGCTGGCATCTCCCCAATCATCGCAGCCTCATCAGATGCAACGGTCACTGGCAGGGGGTCGGAGGAGCTGCTACCCTCATCCGGAGCGCCCTGAGAGAGCCCGCAGAAACGATAGGCAGCTGCTGCGCCGACGTGAGGTCGCTTTGGACCTCCCTGCTCACTGTGGATGGATGGGCACCGAGCTGGGAAACTTGGTGCCCATACCATCTCCCACACTGGCACTGACCAGCTGAAGTCAATGCCGATATGAGAGCTTGCTGGTCGGCGCGCATCTCCAGGAAGCCCTGATTAGTTTCCTGGAGGAGCCTCTCCATGAGAGTCGCCACTCTCACAATGGAGGATGCATGGTGCTCGGCCATGAGGCTCGTTGCATTGGCAGTGGTCCACATGGATTCCTCCACCATGGACACCAAGTCAAGCATAGCCTCATGTATCTCCGCCAGATGCTCCCGCATACCCTGTCGTATTTCATGCACCTGCTGCATCGCAGACGACTCCAGAGGCACATCATCAGCCTCTGACTGAGCATGTGCCTGGTCCCCTGCAGTCCTCCGACCTCTGGTGCCATGGGCACTTTCTGTCTCTGCCAGCTCCTCCAGCGACTATGAAGTTCCTCACCGCTGTGCCCCGGGACACTAGACGATGTCCTAATTCCCACCAAGATGCTAATATCTGCGCTGGTGCCTGCCTGGCAGAGATGGTGTGATGCTGGTGAGTCTGAGACTTCAGGGCCCTCAGGTGTGAGAGGGGGTCCCTGCTGCTCCTCCTCCTGGCCCTGCTCCGCTGATGCTGAAAGGAAGAACAAGGACATTTGATTAGTTAACGTGGAGACAGTGTCAATGTGCATCCCTGTTCCCCGGATCATTGTGCGCTCATCCTTCCATAAGCAATGGTTAAGCCATGTTGCAAACTTCAATCACTGAACATTCAGCACTGCCATGGCTGTTGGGAGAACAATGGTGACCTCACTGCTGGGAAAACATACCTGCCTGTGGAACCCCAGCTTCACCAACACTGGTGGACCTGGGCACATGGCACCTCTCCAAATCTAGACCCTCCTGCTCGAACTGGCTAAGCATTATTACCTAGGCCGGCCCTCCGCCAGTCCTCACCCGCTCAGTGGCATTATGTGCATTCTTCTCCTGAAAAGGAGAGAAGAGCATTGATTAGTGCTACTTGTACCTGGATTCTCTTTGCGGCCGGCCCACCCCAACCAGAGTGGGACATATCAGGGCTCCAGTGCCTCCTCACCCCACTGCTGCCGAACACTCACACAAAGATGCCGGGCCTGTCCCCCCCCCGCATCCACCACACACCCCTCACCCCACCCCCGGCCAAATGCTGCCTACATCACATTTGGCACCACACAGTCTAACCTTCCATAGCAAGGAAGCACAAGCACGTGGAGTGCAGAGGACAGCAGATCGATCAGTGTCACGCCACCTTGAAGCTCCCCTCCCAGCAAGTCATCACCCTGACTTTGACATGTTCTGGAGTTCCAGCTCTGCACCTAGGGGCAGCTCCTCCAGGTTGCCCCCAAACCAGTCATGTGGGTCTCAGTGTACCACATGCTGCAGAACCTATCTCTTCACCACCCTCTCAGGGTGACCTCATCATGGGCAATATCTGCTGGCCCACCCAGCGAAGGACACATGCCGTCAATGATTCAATGCAGTCGCTACACTCAGACTTGGCGGGTGGCGCCAGGGGAGAAAGCCTACCTACTGGGTTAAGTGACCAATGCCAACATGGTACTCACCCTTCCAGAGCACAAGAAGTCATTGAAGCACTTGCAGCACTGGATCCAGATGTGTCGCACCACATTGTGGGAGCTCACCACCTCTGCCACCTCCTCCCAGGAATGTTTGGTCATGTGGGGGGGCCTCCTCCTCCCATCCTGGGGTATGAGGACCTCCCACCGTGCTGCCACCTCCTCGAGGAGGGCAGCAAGGCAATCGTCTGAAAAATGAGGGGCACAGTACCCCCCTGCCCTACCCTCCTGCCTGGCCTGTTCACTAGTAGCGCTCTGGGGAGCCCTTCCACCAGCCATGTTGGACAGCCTTTGCAAGGCTGCAGGACATTTTTTAAACAGGCTGCCGGGTCGCCATTGGACCTGGTGGCCATTGCAGTCCCACCACCGCCCGCCCACTCCCGCTGCTCTCAGGAGCTGCGATTCATGCTGGCAGGCATTAATTGGCTCGCCCGCGTAAAATGGCAGCGCAGACCCGATCACGAGCGGCGATCAGGTCCGTGTCTGCCCGCGTCTGCTCCCACTCCACCCACCTGCCAGCCAGAAAATTCTGCCCATACAGAAGAAACTAGAAACAGCGGTTTGATTTGAAAGTTGTTTGAGTTCATTTGGTTTTGAAAATAGCTGCCAGGAGAGACTGGAGGAAATGGGACAGATAGCCAGTCCCAGGCTAAAGAAAAGACCTCAAAATCCAGGGAAGTGGAACTGGAGGAAGTCCCAAAAAGATTTTCTAGTCAAAGGAAGGACAGGAAGCTGGAAAGGTCCTGTTAAGTGAAGTTAAGAGTGAGGTGCAGAGGGAAAGGCTCCAAGATTCAGATTTAAAGAGACAAAAGCTGCAGAAATCAGATTTAAAGTGAGAACAGCTTGCAAGAGGTCAAAACATCCAAAGAGACAACTGAAAGCCTGTAATTCTTTGCTATGGGCATGTAAAGCAGGGGTACTGTTGACGGCTGAGTCAGTGAGAGAGAGTGCCTGGAACACAGCTTGAATGCAGTTGGTGACACAGGGGAGAAGAACATCAGATGCAGAGTTTGAAACCCTGGAGGTGAACCCTTGCAGAAGGCATCTGAGAGAAAGTGTTGTTTGGGAGAAGGTTTCAAAGCCAGTTCTTGGAGAGTGGAGATTGGAAACCCTCGTGTGAAAAACGGAGTGCCGTGAGACTGGTTGGCTGATAGTGACAAGAACCTGAGGGGAGTTGATGAGAGATCCATAGCATCTGGTTGAGGTGGCATCTATCACTTGGTTTCAGAATGTGGTGTTTGACCACAGGTCACAATTAGTTTACATGGCATGTGTACTTACTGTGAACATTAGAGTATAAGATAGCTTTGTAACTTGTGTTATCCTTGCAAATCTGTATATATCTGTAAAGGTATAGATGTAGGTGAAGGAGTATTATCATATCGTTCATCTCTTCTTGTTTAATAAATGTTTTATGCTTTTGTTAAAAGTTCATTAGCTGACTCCTGTGACTCTGTTCAGTAGCGACTCTGTTCAGTAGCTACTCTCCACGTATCTAAACAAACAAATAAAAGTTAGGATTTATCAAGCTGGGGTCCACCCTGGGATCAGGCTTGTCTAGTGAATGGTAACCTTAGCTGGGTATCATAACAATTGTGAGTTTATTTTTATTCTTACTTTTTTACACAATAGCTTGCACTAAGTACTAAACTAAAATTAAATGCTTCTACTTATTAGACTATGATCTAAATTTACCAGAAATAAGCTTTAACAATTGCTCATGTTTGGATCTAGAAAAAAAGAAATACAAGCAAGCTACTCACCAGTTAACTTGATACCTTTTGCCGTTGTCTTTTTTGGGGGTGAATTTTACATTGGTCAGACAGGCACATACCTGACTTGATCGGGCATGAAATCGCGTGAGATGACATCAGGTGAGCATTCCGACGTCATCCCGCACTCGCACAATATTTCAGTCGGTGGCTGCACGCAGGCGTTGATTTTACATTGCCCATGCAATTTCACACTCATCGCACGGGCAAAATGGGCAGGCGGGCAGCCCACATTTTGCAAAACCTCATCCAAGTGCAGGATAAAAAGGGTCTACAGCATTGGCAGTGTGAGTGGTGAGGAGTTTTGGAGATAGTTTACAGCTGGTTGCTTATTGGTACTTGGCAGCTTCATCTTTGTTTGGGGCTTCATTGTTAGCATTTCCAGGCTACATGTAAGGATTCATTGGTGTCTCCAAGGCACCTGGAGGGTTTTGACCATGTGGACTCTTCCAGGTATCAGACGGCCTTCCGTTACCCTGGTAATGGGGATTATGCTCTCTGCTGGAGGCACCTCCTTTAAGGAGAAAGAGAGGGACAGAAGGAAGAGGACGCTAGGTGTCCCAATGCAGCTTCTAGGGGAGCAACCTGTAGGAGGAGAGATGCAGGCACAAGGGGTGCAGGGCCAGCAGGTATCCCAAGGCGGAAAGGGCCACAGAAAATGCACTGTCCTGCTGCCAGGGTTTACAGGCGGTGATGCAGCTACCTCAGTATGTCTGAGGCGCAATGCCAAAGGATGCTCTACCTCTCCAGGGAGACTGTGACCACCATTTGTCATCTGATTGGGCCTGAGATCACCTCCGACCGTGTGGGTGGACATCCCATGCCAATGACTCTGAAGGTCACAGTGGCCCTCAACATCTATGCATCCGGCTCTTTCCAGGGGTCAGTAGGGGATCTGTGGGGAGTCTCCCAATCAGCTGTCCACAGTTGCATCAAGCTAGTGACACAAGCTTTATTCAGGTGGGTACTGACTTTATTCATTTCCGCACGGGCGAGGCGTATGGGTGACAACGGCTATCCGTCGAAAAAGTGGCTCATGACGCCTCTCCGCCACCGAACAACAGAGGCAGAGCAGCGGTATAATAGAAGTCAGGCTTCCACAATGGCGGTGATAGAGAGGAGCATAGGTCTTCTGAAGATTCGCTCCAGATGCCTGGACAATTCAGGGGGTGCACTACAATACCCCCCAGAGCGGGTGTCACTGATTGTGGTTGCATGCTGTGCTCTCCATAATCTGGCACTGGCAAGTGGGGACCCACTGGAGGAAGAGGATGTTGATGCAGCTGCACAGGCCACAGAGGATGAATCCAGTAGTGAGTCAGAAGAGGAGCACAGTGAGGAGAACGCTGAGGGCATTGAGGCAGGCCTCTGTATCGTTCCAGGGATGCCTTGATCCAATGCTCCTTCAGCTCGGCTGCCAAAGATCTGCTTCCACCTCATGTCAGGGCTGCCACCTCCATCCAGGATGTCCAAAATGCCCCTGTCATGTGAACCGAAAGTCCACTCAGTGTCTTTGCAATAAAGTTTAGCCATTCACATCCAGCATTCCATACTAACGTACCCTGCACCAAAAAAATAAAAAGGTGAAGTATACTCAGGCCAACACAACAAAAGCAAATTTAATGTTATTGTCACATTCAAATCACATTGACATGACCATTACTGGCATTGATGTCCACCCCAGTGGACATATAAACCAAACATAATTGAACAGAAGATGATGGGTGAACAATCCCTCTTGTGCTCATGGTGCCTTTAACTTAAGTTTGCAAGTGCTGCGTCTTGGTGTCCACCCTCTCGCTGGGAGTGGCAATGGAGACAGCCTGCTGACCCAAGTGTCTTGTTGGCCTTGATGACTTTGGCGGTCGTCCTCTGGCCAGTAGAGCCTGTGCTGGCCCCACCTGGGAGGGAGCGGCCAGTGCCACAGCTGGCATCTCCCCAGTCCTTGCAGCCTCATTAGATGCCACGGTACTGGCAGAGGGGTGGAGGAGCTGCTGCTGTCATACGGAGCGCCCTGACAGGAGCCTGCAAAGATGAAAAGCAGGTCGTGCGCCAACGTGAGGTCACTCTGGACCTCCCTGCTCGCCATTGATAGATGGGCACCCAGCTGGGATACTGGTTGCTTCATCCATCTCCCACACTGGCACTGACCACCCGGGGTCATTGCCTGTGTGAGGGCTTGCAGGTCCGAGCGCAACCCTGGGAACCCTTGATTCTGTCCCTGGAGCTGCCTCTCCATGAGTGTCACCACTCTTTCCATGGAGGAGGCAGTGCTGTCAGGCATGAAGGTCAGCATGGACTCCTCCACAACAGAGACCTTGGCACGCATACCCTCATGGATTTCCGCCAGATCTTCCTGCACAATCTGCTGGATGACCAGCATCTGCCACCTAATGGATGACCCCAGAGGCTCATTATCTGCCTTCGACTCAGCATCGTCCTGGTCCCCAGCTGTCCTCCAACTGTCAGCTTGGCGAGCACTCTCTGCCTCTGCCTGCACCTCAAATGAATGTGAAGTGCCTTCACCAATGTGCACCAATGATGTAGCCGAAAATCTAATACCCACCAAGGTGCTGGTATCTGTGCTGATGCCTGGTTCAGAGTGTGGGTGGGATGCAGGTGCAGATGAAGCCTGGCGGTCCTCTGGTGTTAGACATGGCCCTTCTGGGTCCTGAGAATGAGCATGTGCTGGCGAATCTATGGGAGAACAAGGACATGTCATTAGTTTAAGTCATCACACTGTCATGTGCATGCCAGGCATCCTGGTGAGACCATGGAGATCTGCATCATGGTGCCATTGTCTTTCAGTGATCAATGGGGACTCCAGGTTTGAGGCTCCCATCAATGTAGAGACGACACTCAAATGGTTGCACAATCTGAAATTCTCACCACTGTGCACTGCGGCTGACAACCCTGCCTCTCCACGACTGGTTGCACGGGGACCGTGTCAGCTCTCCAGCTCCAGGGTGTCCTGCTTGAACCTGGTCAGCAGCAGCAGGTTGGGCAGGCCTCTGCCTGTACATGACCTCTCTGATTGGTTATGGCTTGTCTTCTCCTGAAAGGACAGAGGAGCATTGATTAGTCCACTGTCTACCTGCAGAGGCTTTGCAGCCTGGCCAACCCCACTTGAGGAACATGTCAGAGGACACATCTGAGTCGTGGCCCTCGAGCCGCAAGGCACTCAGTCTAAGCAGCCAGGGCTCACCCCCTTGGCCAGCTCCAGCGTTATTGACAGTTGGCAGTCAGAATCTAACACCCCTGAGCTCCACAGGGGTGTGGGGGCGGCCAGCCCTTAACACTTCACCACGCTGATTCATGCCAACATGGTACACATCCTTCCTGAGCGCTCACATCATTGAACTTCTTGTGGCACTGCACCCATGTGCATCACACCACGTCATGGCTGCTGACCTGGGTTGCCACCTCCTCCTAGGCCTTCTTGGTCCTTCCGTCCCTTGGTACAACGGTGTCCCTCCTGGCTCCTCCAGGAGGACCACGAGGCACTCATCAGAAAAACGTGGGGTCGAGTGCTTACCCAACTTGCCTTCCCGCCTGGCATCTCCAGCCGCTGCCGAGGCCATAAGTACCGTCCCCTTAATGCAGATTGTATGCTTCTTCACCGGCAGCCTTCAAGGGGCTGCCTGTACCATTTTTAAACTGGCTGCCGGGTCACCATTGGACCTGGCAGCCAACAGGCCCCCACCTCCGCCCCTGCCCGGCCATTCCTGACCATTGGAAAGCAGCATTTCACGCTGGGCAGACCTTAATTGGCCAGCCAGTGTGAAATCGCGGTCGTAGGCCAATCGTGCCCACCCGCCGAGCTGAAAATTCAGCCCCAGGTATTTTTATCTCTCTATCTGACGCTTGTGCGCCCTTGCCTCAGAATCTTCCAACTGAGGCCCACTCTCAGGGTCTCGGTCCTTATAAATCTCCTGCTGCTGCTGCAACTGCACTCCCAAATTCCCTCAAGTCCAGCTTTTATTACCACCTGGGCTCTACGGATCTTAAAATCTCTGGAGAAATTTGGGATGAAGCCTTAAAATGAAACAAACTGCCAATGGATACAAATACTGAAAAGTTCAGCTCTCAACAAACTCAAAGTTAAACTTCACTTTCGTGCTTGCTACAAATAATGGTTTAAACACTAAGCTCTTGTAAACCCAAAACACACCTTCTCTGATTATCTGTTTTATATCTGCATTGTGAAAATCAGGAAATCACATGCTGCACAGATTTACAGCTCATTATTACTGACTGCAATTTTAAAATTAAGGGCAGGATTTTACATCCTGCAGGTGGACGCGCGACTGACCTGCTCGGGCGTAAAATAGCGCGCGATGATGTCGGGCCAGCACCCCGACATCATCGCACACACCCGATACTTTGGTTGGCGGGCCAACAATTAAGAGGCCTATTGAGGCCATTAAAGTATTAATTAACTGAAATTTTTCGCTGCCCGTCCAATCTTATGGTTGGCGGGCGGGCAAATCGGGCCAGGCAACATTTGCGTTTTTGAGGGAATTAATTTTTTAAAAATGTTTTGACATAATTTTTATTATGTTTCTGTTCATGTGAGTGAGCCCTATGTGGGGACATTTTTTTGGATTTTCAAAATCTTTATCTTTGACTTTAAAATTCTTCAGCTCCCAGAGGCAGCTCCCTGCCTTCAGGGAACTTTCAGTGAGCGCTCCCTCGCACATGCACAGACTTTTGCGCTTGCCCACCTCCTGCCCCCACCCGAGCAGTGCTGAGCTTCTCAGCGCGCCTTTCATGCTAGCTGGCCGTTAATTGGCCAACCAGCATGAAATCATGGTCAGGGGCCGATCGCGGGCGGCGGGCTGTTTCCCGGCCGCTCCTGAGCCCGCCAGCTGTGCCCGCCCGACAACCCAAAAATCCTGCCCTAAGTTCTTGGATGTTTTGTGCAAAAACACTTCGGGCCAAATTAAAAAAGCCTTTTGGAAGGTGCTGTACTGCACACGATGGCTAGAGATTCTGAGAGACTGACAACAGATATTCCATACAATGTTCACTATTCCATTTCAGCGCCAATGACCATGGCATCTAGAAAGTCAGCCCATAAATACCCTACACAAAACAAAAAAAACTCAGCAGGTCTGACAGCATCTGTGGGGAGAAAGACAGAGTTAATGTTTCGAGTCCGTATGACTCTTCTTCATAAATACCCTAAATGCCTGTGTGCCTGGTATGTGTTACCCCAGCACATTCCATGACGGATGAATTTTACGTTCCCTGCTGGCGAGTTTGAAGGCAGGAGGTTTGTAAAGTCAAGTGCATGGCTTTTCCTCCACCTAACTGCGCACCCCCAACTTATCTCAATTTTTATGGGGGCCATGGAGGCATCTGGAGGCAGATCCACCTGCCTTTGGGTCTTTAAGGCCCTTAAATGGCCACTCAGTGGCCAATTAAAGGCCTCATCACACCCCCACTGCTATTTTACCTACAGCAGAATTGTACTCAACCACAATCTATAACCTCATGGCCCAGCATATCCCCCATCAAGCCAGGGGATCAACCCTGGTTCAATGAAGAGTGCAGAAGGGCATGCCAAGAGCAGCACCAGGCATACCTAAAAATGAGGTGTCAAGTGGTGAAGCTATAACACAGGCCTACTTGCATGACAAACAGCATAAACAGCAAGTGATAGACAGAGCTAAGCGATCCCACTACCAACGGATCAGGTTTAAGCTCTGCAGCCCTGCCACATCCAGTCGTGAATGGTGGTGGACAATTAAACAACTCACTGGAGAAGGAGGTTCCACAAATATCCTCATCCTCAGTAATGGGGGAGCCCAGCACATTAGTGCAAAAAATAAGGCTGAAGCATTTGCTACAATCTTCAGCCAGGAGTGCCGAGTGGATGATTCACCTCGGCCTCCTCCGGAGGTCCCCATCATCACAGGAGCCAGTCATCAGCCAATTTGATTCACCCCACGTGATATCAAGAAACATCTGAAGGCACTGGATAGTGCAAAAGCTAAGGGCCCTGACAACATTCCATCAATGTATTGAGGACTTATGCTCCAGAACTTGTCGCGTCCCTAGCCAAGCTGTTCCAGTACAGCTACAACACTGGCATCTACCCAGCTATGTGGAAAATTGCCCAGGTATGTCCTGTTCACAAAAAGCAGGACAAATCCAACCCGGCCAATTACCACCCCATCAGTCTAATCTCGATCGTCAGTAAAGTAATGAAAGGGGTCATCAACAGTGCTATCAACCAGCATTTGTTTAGCAGTAAGCTGCTCATTCCCAAGGTGAGGTGAGAACAACTGCCTTTGACATCAAGCCTGCATTTGACCGATTGTGGCATCAAAGAGCCCTAGCAAATCTGGAGTCAATGTGAGTCAACGGGAAAACTCTCCACAGGTTGGAGTCATACCTAGCACAAAGGAAGATGGTTGTGTTTGTTGGAGGTCAGTCATCTCAGCTCCAGAACATCACTGCAGGAGTTCCTCAGGATAGTGTCCTTGGCCCAACCATCTTCAGCTGCTTCGTCAATGACCTTCCTTCCATCATAAGGACAGAAGTTGGGGTGTTTGCTGATGATTGCACAATGCTCAGCACCATTCGACAACATCTAGGCTAGGGCTGACAAGTGGCAAGTAACATTCTCGCCACCATTACTGAATTCCCCACTATCAATATCCTGGGGGTTACCATTAACCAGAAACTGAACTGGACTAGCCATATAAATACTGTAGCTATAAAAGCATATCAGAGACTGGGAATCCTGTGGTGAGTAACTCACCTCCTGACTCCCCAAGGCATGTCCACCATGGACAAGGCATCATTCGACAACGTCGAATTCTCTCCACTTGCCTGGATGAGTGCAATTGGACTGCAGCAGTTCAAGAAGGCAGCTCGCCACCGCCTTCTCAAGGGCAACTAGGGGTGGGCAATAAATGCTGGCCCAGCCAGTGAAGCCCACATCCCATCAATGAAAAAAAAAAGCTCCCACAACACTCAAGAAGCTTGACATAATCCAGGACAAAGCAGTCTGCTTGATTGGCACCACATCTACAAACATTCACTCCCTCCACCACAGATGCAAGGTAGCAGCAGAGTGTATCATCTGTAAGATGCACTGCAGGAATTCACCAAGGCTCCTTAGACAGCATCTTCCAACCCCACGACCACTACCATCTAGAAGGACAAGGGCAGCAGATACCTGGGAATACCACCACCTGGATGTTCCCCTCCAACTCACTCACCATCCTGACTTGGAAATATATCACCGTTCCTTCATTGTCGCTGGGTCAAAATCCTGGACCTCCCTTCCTAACAGCACTGTGGGTGTACCTACAACACATGGACTGCAGTGGTTCAAGAAGGCAGCTCACCACCACCACCTCAAGGGCAACTAGCTATGGACAATAAATGTTGGCCCAGCCAACGAAGCCCACATCCCATGAATGAATTTTAAAAAAAGCAGGGGAGCCCCATGCCATGTGGAAACCTAGCAGTTTTAGGTCCAGCAAGGATGGGTGGGGTGACTTCCTTTGTGGGTCCACTGTGCCCATCAGAGGCACCACCCCTGGTCATCCCTCCCCCTTTACCCTCTCCCTCTACCACCCCCCCCACCCCACACTCACCCCTGTTGACACCCCTGACTTACTTTAAGTCAGGGCTCCTTGATCTTCATTGTTACTGCCTAAAATCCTAGCAATGGCCACTGCCCCTGTCTGGAGCTGCTTGGACAACAGAGTTACCAGCCATCTGATTGGCTGGCAGCTCTCTAAGGCAAGATCTCCTCCCTAGATAGGTGGAATTCTCACCATAAGGCAACTAATGCTGGTCCCAATGTTAAAGTGCTGAGAAGCAGCTTTCACTATGGTGGGTGGGTTCACCACTGACGTTTTAGTTGGGTGGTCTGGGTCCACGCATTCTGTAACATCCAGCTCCTAGCAAAAATGCATGAGTTTTGTAATGCTCCTACATTTCAACAACGTCTACACTTCAATAGCATGTAATTGGCTGCAAAGCACTTTGGGTCATGCTGAGATCCTGAAAGACACTATGGGTGGAATGTTATTCCACCCCCCCACAACCCCATCCCGGAGGCAGACTGGGAGGCAGGGGACTCATTTAATCAGGTGGGAAGGTGCAGGGTGGAGACCTTTTCACCTTCCCAACTCTCTCTAAGTTCAGGAGAAGGAAAGTCACTGAAGGGCCATTTAAGGACCTAATCCTGATATCTCTCATCTTCAATCAGTAGCAATTGGGGACCAGGCCATGTGGGAAGCCCACCAGATAAACCTTGGTGCATATGCCTGAGGCCTGGTGGAAGGTCCTTCTTCTTGGGCAGCCCATGCCCAACTGAGATACCTGCTGGAGGCATAGGCCATCCACCGGTGAAGTACCTGCTTGCCCTAACTACTAAACACCCTCCCACCTCATCGGGCCTCCCCCATTGGCACTGGCAGGCCCATCTCACTTAGCTCCACTCCAGGCTCCTACAACAATTCTGCAGCCAAGGCCTCCTGCAATCCTGGCAGTAGCCACAGCTCCTGGTGGCGCTGCCAATACTGGAGAGCCGGCAGACTCTGATTGGCTGGCAGCTATCGGAGGTGGAAAATTCCCCCTGAGAATGCAAAGACACCAACTCCAACTTGTGGCACCAAAGCGGGTCAAGGGGTATGGAATGGCCACATTGGTGTTGTCACCGGCTATCCAGCCAATGGACAGGTCCACCGCCACACGTATAAAATTCCACCCTATAGGCGGAACCTTACCAGCCCCAGAGAGGCTGCCTTGGAGAATGGGGAGGCTGTTGGGGTGTTGGGGCTGCTTCCCACCATGTTCCCACCTCCAGGAGATTTTTCTGCATCAGGGCTCCCTGTGGCAGTGTCTGCCACCTTTTTGATTGCAGGCAGCCAATCAAGGTATTTACAAAAGCAATTTGCACTTAATTGTGTGTGCCAACGCAATCTTCTGGAAGGCATGAGTGCCCTGCACTGTGTCAGTAATCCGACAACACATTGGAGACAGCCTTATGGCAGGAAGTCATAGGGATGTTGGAGGCTGTTCTCCATGCTGTTATCTTGCAGCTGCAAGTATGAAACAGCACAGCTGTGGCCAAAAGCATTCTTGTGGAGGATTCCCCCTCCACACGAACAGCGCTGGGCCTTCATTTTTATTAACCCCTTTGAAGCCTTTCAACATCACCTCCATTTTGAGCTCTGCGCTTTTCATCTGACTCAACAGTGTTCACCTCTCTCAGTGAGGCTGCCAGCCAACTACTCCTGTCAACCCTCTCATTACACCTCCCTAGTCCATGTCCTGCTGCCATCATTAATTGGGCAGCAAATGTAGAGGTGGCCTCTGTTATGACATGGCAGATGACGTGTACCAGGTGGATCAAATCCATGAGGGAAACTCGATCCTGCTTTCAAAAAGGTTTTGCAATTTGTATTTTATTTTGAAATGCGTACCCTGAATTCAGAAGTAATAAGTCTACCACAACTTCAGGGATTTTTTAGAAAACTAAATTAAACATTTGTTAACAACAACAAAAAATTTCAAGCACATACATAGGTCTACAAATTACTACTATAACAACTCCTAAAACCCCTAATTAATCTGGCTTCTAATTACACCCCCATTAAGGCAACAGTTAAAAAAAAAGATTTAAACAGACCCAGGCAAGTCAACACAATACGCTGGACAGTAGAATTCAAAATGGCTTTTCCCAGCTTTGGTTTCTGTAGACAGCAGGCTTGATGCACAAATACCGGAGGCTTTTCACACTTCTGGTAGATCTTACAAAGCCTTCCCTGACACATAGCCTCAATCCTTTATACATGTTTCTCCCTTTTAATGTAAATCCCATTGTTCCCATATGTCTTTGGAACTTTATTTTCTCACAATATAAATTATTTCATGGTGCTAATATTATCAATAATCTTTGGGAAAAATAAACACGCTGCTTGGCCTAGTTTTTCTGGCTAGGTGTAGCATCCTACTATCTCTTTGAAATTCAAACTACCCTGATTTATCTATGAATGCAAATTCTCCATACCTCACATTCTAAAACTTCAGCCATGTTTACATAATTAACATTTCAAACCTGGCTTCTTTTAAATGAGTCAAAGCCTCCAGACCAGCTGTCTCCAATTCAATTAAATCCCACACACACACATAGACCGGAATTTTTTGTCCATCGTCACCTGCCCGACCTGAACGAGTGTAAAATGACACACGGTGATGTCGGTCCAACGTCCCGACGTCATTGCGCACTTGCACAATATTTCATTCGGCAGGCATGTGTGGGAGTCGGCAGCATGCCCATCGACAATTAAAAGGCCTATTAAGGCCATTAAAGTAATAATTAAGTTCAATTTTTTGCTGCCTATCTAACCTTATTGTTGGCGGGCAGGCGAAAAGGCCAAGTGGCCTTTAGATTTTTTAGGAAACCTCATCTATGGACAGGTGAGGTTTCCAACAGCAAATAAAAATTAAATGAAAATGTTTACATTTCATTCATAACATGTCCCTGCTCATGTGACAGAGTGACATGAGAGGACATTTTTTTTAACATTTTAAAATTCTTTATTCTTGACTTTTTAAGTCTTCAGCTCCCTGAGGCAGCCCTGCGCCTCAGGGAGCTTTTCCTGGACTCACCTGCACACATGCGCAAAGTTCCCCACTTGCCCTCCCACCCCCCTCCACACAGTCAGCGCTGAGCAATGCAGCGTGCGTTTCACACTGGGCGTGCCTTCATTGGCCCGCCAACGTGAAATCACGGTCATGGCCTGATTGTGGGCAGCTCCCTACCACTCCCGCTCATCCCTGCCGAGCCCGCCTGACAAGGGTAAAATCCTCGTCATAGAGAAACTCTCCAAACCCTACTATTAAACTTCTTTTACAATAAATCACAATAGTATTATGGGAATTATTATTCTTTCATGACACGTCTCTTAAGATGGTGCCTCCAATGCACACCTCCAACACCAGTGAAGAGTCAGTTGGCAAGAGTATGGTGCAGGCTAATGCCAACAGCACGAGTTCATGGCTGTTCTTGAAGCTTACCTCCTCACTTTGCTCCATAGTGATATCATGGCATAAGTTATGATTAGCAGCCCTTGGTGGACTGCAACAAAGGATGAAAGCAGGGAACCAGCCTGTATTGGTCATTCACTGCAGCTACCAAACTACCCAGACATCTTGGATCCTTCTTGTACCTGGGATCATGCAGAAGCAATCGAAAGAATGGCAGCAACACACTCTCCCTCCACTATAATCAAATTCCTGAGCATAGGTTTAGCTGTAATAAGTGTGACCCTTGAAATCGCTTACAGCTTGGACAGACTCAAACAAGAAGTCCATCACTACGACTTCAAACATAAATGGGGTAGGGACCTGCCCGAAGCTGAGATTTTTAAAATACAGAAGCTTCCATCTGTATAAATGCAATATAAATGGATCCTGTGACACCCAGCAGACTGCTGGCCCAATGAGCAAACATCAAAAAATAGTCGTGGAATAAAATCATAGAATCATAAAATTGACACAGCACAGAAGAAGGACATTTAAGCCATCATCTCCATGCTGGCTCTTCCAAGGAGTAATTCATGCTCTGCCATATTCCCACCCTCTACCTACATCCCTCCACATTCCTCCTTTCCAGATATTTAGAAAATGTAGAAATATTTACGGCACAGAATGACGCCACTCTGCTCATTGTGTCTGTGCCGTCCAAAATTGAGCCCCCCAGCCTAATCCCATTTTCCAGCACTTAGTCCATAGCCCTGGGGCTTCAGGTGCACATCCAGACACCTTTTAAATGAGTTAAGGGTTTCAGGCAGTGACTTCCAGACCCTCACCACCCTCTGGGTGAAAACATTTTTCCTCATCTCCTGTATAATCCTTCTACCAATCACTTTAAATCTATGCTCCCTAGTCACCAACATCTCTGCTAAGGGAAATGGGTTATTCTTGCCCACTCTATCCAGACCCCTCACCATCTTGTGCACCTCAATCAAATCTCCCCTCAGCCTCTCTGTTCCAAGAAAAACAACCACAACCTATCCAATCTTTCCTCATAGCTGCAATTTTCCGATCCTGGCAACAGCCTCATAAATCTCCTCTGCACCCTCGCTAGTGCAATTACATCCTTACTGTAATGAGGTGACCAGAACTACAAGCAATACTCAAGCTGTGCCCTAACTAGTGTTTTATATAGAATCACAGAATCACACAGTGCAGAAGAGGCCCTTCGGCCCATCGAGTCTGCACCAACACGTGAGAAACACCTGACCATCTACCTAATCCCATTTACCAGCACTTGGCCCATAGCCGTGAATGTTATGACGTGCCAAGTGCTCATCCAGGTACTTTTTAAAGGATGTGAGGCAACACGCTTCCACCACCTTCCGAGGCAGTGCATTCCAGACCGTCACCACCCTCTGGGTAAAAAGATTTTCCTCACATCCCCCCTAAACCCCCTGCCCCTCACCTTGAACTTATGTCCCCTTGTGACTGACCCTTCAGCAAAGGGGAACAGCTGCTCCCTATCCACCCTGTCCATGCCCCTCATAATCTTGTACACCTTGATCAGGTCACCCCTCAGTCTCTCTGCTCCAACGAAAACAACCCAAGCCTATCCAACCTCTCTTCATAGTTTAAATGTTTCATCCCAGGCAACATCCTGGTGAATCTCCTCTGCACCCCCTCTAGTGCAATCACATCCTTGCTATAATGTGGCAACCAGAACTGCACACAGAACTCCAGCTGTGGCCTCACCAAGGTTCTATACCATTCCAACATGAACTCCCTGCTTTTGTAATCTATGCCTCGATTGATAAAGGCAAGTGTCCCATTTGCCTTTTTCACCACCCCACTAACATGCCCCTCCGCCTTCAGAGATCTATGGACACACACACCAAGGTCCCTTTGTTCCTCAGAACTTCCTGGTGTCATATAGCTCCAGCATAACCTCCCTGATCTTACTCTATGCCTCGGTTAATAAAGGAAAGTATTCCATTTCCCTTCTTAACCAAGTTAACAACCTGTCCTGCTTCCTCCAGGGACCTGTGGACAGTCACTCCAAGTCCCTCACTCCCTCTACACCTCTCACTATTCTCCCATTAATTCCTTTGCTTGTTTGACCTTCCCAAATACATCACCTCACACTTCTCTGGGTTGAATTTCATTTTTCACTTTTCCGTCCACCGGACTAGCCCATTGATATCTTCCTGAAGTCTACAGGTACGCTTCTCACCATCAACTGCATGGCCAAATTTTGTGTCACCTGCAATCTTCTTGATCATGCCCCTATATTTAAGTCCAAATCATTAATATATACCACAAAACATAGTACTGAGCCCTGCAGAACCCCACTGGAAACAACCTTCCGGTCACAAAAACACCCGTCACCCTTAGCTTCCTTCCACTGAGCCAATTTTGTATCTGACTGGATCCCATTGGTTCTTATGTTTTAAGCCAGTCTGCTAGGTGGGATGTTGTCAAAAGCCGTGCTAAAATCCATGTGGACCACATCAATTGCACTACCCTCATCAATCCTCCTTGTCACCTCCTCAATAAATTTAATCAAGTTAGTCAGACATCATCTTCTCTTAACAAATCCATGCTGACTGTCCTTAGTTACTCCATGTCTTTCTAAGTGACAGTTTATCCTGTCTCTCAGAATTGATTCCAATAATTTGTCCACTGCCGAGGGTTAGACTGACTGGCCTGTAATTATTCGGTCTATCACTTGCTCCATTTTTAAACAAAGGTACAACGTTAGCAGTTCCCCAATCCTCTGGCACCACATATGTATCGAATGAAGATTGGAAAATGGTTGTCAGAGCGTCTGTTACTTCCTCTGTGGCTTTTTTAACAGCCTGGGATACATTTTTCTACATTTTCTAAACTTTCTAAATATCTGAAAATGAGGAATGTGCAGGATGTAGGGAGAGGGTGAAAGAGTGGCAGTATGTGAATTATTCCTCGGGGGAGCCAGCACAGACATAATTGGCCAAATGGCCTTATTCTGTTATAATATAAAAGCAAAATACTGCGGATGCTGGAAATCTGAAACAAAAATAAAAATAGCTGGAAAAACTCAGCAGGTCTGACAGCATCTGCGGAGAGGAACACAGTTAACGTTTCAAGTCTGTATGACTCTTCATCAGAACTGAGGAAATATGGAAATGAGGTGAAATATAAGCTGGTTGAGCGGGGTGGGACAGATAGAGCTGGATAGAGGGCCAGTGATAGGTGGAGGCAAAGAAGAGGTCGCCAAAGATGTCATAGACAAAAGGATAAAGGGGTGTTGACGGTCGTGATGTTAGCTAAGGAATGTGCTAATGGTAATATTAAGGGTAGAAAGCAGGATGAGCAAGTAACAGATAGCCCTTATTCTGTGCTGTAACAGTTCTATGATTCTATCCTAAGACTTTTTTTGGTGTTTGCCCATCACTGGGTCCATTTTCTGCAGGTTCTTCTGAAGTACGGGCACATATGTTAAGTAAATTAAGTGCAACAGTGTGTGAAGGCTTAGCATTAGCCAGCAATAAGTGCACAACATATTGATAATTGGTGTCATGCATACTAGGGTCATGTACATATAGTGAATGATACATTTTGGCAATTGTAGTATAAAGGGTTAACAGGTGGTGTATACTAATATAAAAAGTAGATGATGATGTACCTCTGACATCAGTCATGTGTTAGACTCTCTCTCTCTCTCTCTCTCTCTCGAGAGAGAGAGAGAGAAAGAGAGAAAGGTTGGAAAACTATGCCGAGGAGCAGCATGTCTACTCTGTATCCTGTTTAGACGTAGTACTATTAAACAAGTGTTAAGCAGTCTACTAACCAAGTACCACGCCTGGATTCCATAGATAAGAAGGATCATCTCAGAACATGGTAGCATCTGTGGAAACATCGATGTAAAAAATACATTGGTGTTATGAAAAGAATCCCAGAGTGAAGAAAAATTCGATAGCAGCTCGTACTTATGATTCGACAGCAGGAGGCGACAAACTGTAAAGCGGTAATAACAACCATACCTGGTGAGCAGTCCCTTTCTCTACCCCGCCAGTTTAACTGTCTCGAGGGCCCACAGATAGGCCAGAAGTGGGAATTATGGAAACACCATTTCCTACAGTATCCAGCAGCATCAGGCCTTTACTCTCAAGAGCAGAAGCATCAAATCAATTCCTTTCTTTATGCTGCGGGTTCAGTAGCAGAAAATGTCCTCCTGAGGCAGGGAAAGGTGAGTCCACCGTGGATTTTGAGACCTTTCTCAAAGCCATTGACACTTATTTTAGCCTGAGGCAAAACTTAGTAATCAAATGAACATGTTTTAACCAGAGGGCCTAATAACCTGGGAATCTATTGAATTCTTTCTAACCAACCTATATCGCCTAGCTAGTTCTTGTGGATATGGGGTGCTGAAGGATGAACTAATTCGTGATCGCACAGTCGTGGGCATCTGGGATGAAAAACTCTCTGACTTTCTGCAGACCAAAGATGACCTTCCATTTGATCAAGCGATCCCGTATGAGAGGCAGGCCAAGCTTTGAGAGTTCAACCAGGCAGTAATTCAGTGCGACTCCAGGGTTTCACATCACTCCATTGACTGGGGAGGCCCATGGGCAGTAGTCCTACCCACAAGAAAGCCCGCCAAGCTGGGCATGAAAGATGGGAAACTCTCCTCTGGCAGCTATTTTGAGATGTTTGCATTGTGGTATGAAAAACCAACATTGATACCAGGACTGCCCAGCAGGGGCCACAGAATGCTTCCAGTACGGCAAAACTGGACAGTTCAAACATTTCTGCAAATCCAACAACTTTAATCGAGATAGAAGACAAGAGTGTATTTATGAAACATAGTCTATCCAGGAAATTGGAAATCAAGATAAAGATGAAATTGCAGAGTTCCTAGGGGAAGCTGATAGTCTTAATCCAGACTATTGGTCAATTACAGTGCAAGTTCAAGCCTTTGATACCACCTTTAAAATTGAGAATGGAGCTGCTGTTAACATATCGGAAAATGATCTCAACTGGCTTCAGCCAATACCCCTTCACCAATCAAACATCAAATTATAAATTCCAGGAGGCACAGACCTTCCAATTAAAGGCAGGATAATTGCTCCTCTACGTTAGAAGGGGTGATAGGTCGTTGATTCTTTCTATGTTCTCCACAATCAACACACATTATTATTGAGTGGCAAAGTTGTCAGACTTCTAGGAATCGTAGAAAAACCAGGTGATGTCCACCATTTGAATGACTCGCTGTCTTTCATGGAACAATCTTCACCCTTTTATTTAGAACCAGTGGAATTTCAGCTAACAGCAGATGAGGAAGTTTATACATTCAGCAGCAAATTCCTTTCTTTCACAGAGACACCATCCACTCGACCCCATGCAGAGATTGAAGTTATGAATCTCTCCGTTCTTCATGAAGTCAGGCCAGACATGATGGATGCAGAAGGCACTTCAGCAGATGATGACCATCCTCATAAAGACCTGCTGGACCTGAATTGGCTCTTTCCAGAAGAAAGTGATGAGGAAGGAGCCCTGAGTGATCTGTTGGAGGATGAGGTCCTAGAGGTTGATTCATCTTTCCAATTGATAGACACACCATATGAAGTACCTGTTGTCGTTTTTCAGGAGTCATCTGTGTTTCTAATGGCAGAGCAGCATTTAGATTTTTGTTCCATTGAACCTATTAATGTATTGCCTAGTCTATCTCTCATTGTCCACGAAAGATCTTCCAGAGAGAATACCTTGTCTGAGTCTATGCCAGAATCCATAGAAGATCATACTACCAAAGAACTGGAACTTTCCAGGGGTCAAAGTCAAGTGAGACCCATACTTCAGTCCCAGCAGAAAGCTTTCTTCCCTCTAGAGCTGAATGGCAGCACAGAAGCTGCGGCAGAATCTTTAGCACTTCTGAAGATACAAAATCCTGTCCAGCAATCTTGTTCCCGAGTTAATTGTCTGCAGGAAACTTGTCTCATTGCACAAGATGAGGCTGTCAGGTCTCCATTGCCTCAGCAATTATTCCCATTGCACCAGAGTGGAGTAGCCTTACACAAAGAGAAGTGTGGCTCTCTTACCACTGCCTAGAAAAAGTAGAGAGTCCTCCCAAAATATCATTGGGAAACCATCTCTTCATCTTTTCCTGAAAGGCTTAGAGGATTTTTTTTCACTTTTTGTTTCATTGTTTACTTGAAATCTCAGATTTTCAATACCTTTTCAGTGTTCAATGCAGCAGTGAATGAGATGGCTGTGACAGCCTAGAGTCGGTGATCATTCCTTTTCTGAAGGTCTTTCCCCGTGTGCTTCATGGGAGCAACAAGTTCCTCAAAAAGTCCTGATTTCTTCTCTTCTAGTCCTAAATAGTTCAAAGATCGATGTTCTTCAGTCTTCTCTTGGGTCAGTGTTTCACTGAAAAGTCTTCATTTTTCTTGCACCTAATTCATCCTGAAACCTACGCTCTGCTTTCCAGAAATGCTGCTAAATTGCTGTCCTAGTCTGATGCTGATAATATCCTCCAGACAAAGCAGAAACCCCTAATGTCTCCAAGACATCCCTAAGGGCTGAGAATACCATGGGAGACTGAATCATTCAGGACTGTGATTTGGGGACGGGGAAGAGTTGGAGTTGGCGTTGCGTAGAACCTGTAGTTGTAAAAATACTGTTACAGAAATGCAATGTAAATAGTTAAAGATATAAGGTGGGATTTTCCGGCCTCGCCCGCCATCGGGATAGTTCAGTCCCGCTGAAAGTCAATAGACTTTTGGCTGGGCTGCCGAATTTCCTGTGGCGGGTTCCGCCACAACAGGGCCAGAAAATCCCAGCCATAGTTTCACATTGTTGTTGAAAATTGGATAGTATACTTGGGGGAGGTATAGTGTAAAGGGTTAACAGATGGGATATGCTAATGTATGACGTAGGTGATGATGCATTACTGACATCAGTCGGTCATGTGTTAGACTGTCAAGAGGGAGGTTGAAACACCATGCCCTAGAACAACATGCCTACTCTGTAACCTGTTTTGATGTAGTACTAATAAACAAGTGTTAAGCAGATATCAGAGTATGACTACAGTCTGTCTATTAACCAAGTACCATGTTTGGAGTCCATGGATAAGAAGGACCATCTCAGAACAGTATTCACCAATGTCATCTATGGAGATTCCCAGACGTTTGTTATCACATCCATTTAACAATTTTAATAAATAGAATGGAATGTATAATAAAAGCAAAATACTGTGGATGCTAGAAATCTGAAACAAAAACAAAAATTTCTGGAAAAACTCAGCAGGTCTGACATCATCTGTGGAGAGGAAGACAGAGTTAACGTTTCGAGTCCGTATGACTCTTCATCAGAACAGATCAGAATTGAATTTATACTTGGTGTATAGTGGTGAAACCTTGTGAGCTTAGAATGAAAGAGGTTAAAAGACTCATTAATCCTTACATTCAGTAGATCAAAGGAAATTTTAGGCAATAAAAATGTTTCTTCCTTCATTCTTATTGATGCTGCTTATATAGTTTATCCATTGTAATAAGAAGACTTGTAGGCCTAAATTTTACCTTTGGCTGGCATGCCCGATTGGCAGGCCCGGGAGCAGTGGGAAAGGGACCCCCGACCGTGATTTCATGTTAGCTGGCCAATTAACGGCCAGCCAGCATGAAACATGCACTGAAATGCTCAGTGCTGACGGGGAGAGAGCAGGCGATGATGTTTCCGTGGGTGCGGATGAGCACTGCGAGAAAGCTCCCTGAAGGCAGACAGCTGCGTCAGGGAGCTGGAGACCTGAAAAAGCTTAAATAAAGGTTTTAAAAGCCGAAGAAATATATCCATGCATCATAATCAATCACCTGAAAATATAGCTGATAAAAATACTGTCCACAGAAATTTATTTTTATTTTATTTCATCATGGAAATTTCATCCCGCCCTTGGATGAGGTTTCAGGAAAAATGCAAAGGTCGCCTGGCCAATTCGCCCGTCCGCCAACCAAAAGGTTGGACGGGCAACAAAAAATCAGAGTCAATTGCGCCACTAATGGGCTTAATTGCCCTCTTAATTGTCATTGGGCGTGCTTCCAACTTTTGTGCACCCGCTGAGCGAAATATCATGTGATGACATTGGGACGCTTGCCCGATGTCCTCTCGTGCGATTTAACGCCCGCCCGTGGGGCATAAAATTCTGCCCGTAGTTTTTTTAACACATACCTGTTCAGCATTGGAAATAGTTCTCATATTACAACATCTTCTGAGATAACAGAATAATAACTCTAGTGAACTCGAGTGATTGTTGAATAAAAATTAGTATATTGTTTCATTTCTCTATTCCTAGGCCATCACATGTACGTACTATCATAAATGTACTACGGTGCCTGGAAAATAGCCCTGGCAATAGCTGTATGCTGCTGTCCTTGTTTGTGGTGATGGTAATTGTCGAGGTGGGGGCACCAAGTCTGTACGTGTCTAACCCCAAGTAGCCTTCCTCTTGAACAGTGGACTGAGAATTCTTACAAGGGTTCTATCCCAACTGTCTTTTCTCCTCTTTCAGATTTTGTGCTTGTCAGCTGAACTGCCCTCGATGTTCATCAATGCTGCTTAGTTTATGTGAACAGTGAGATGATGTTGCCTAACTTAAACTGGCAAGGGACAGGCCCCGTTCAGAAACTAACCTCCCATCAATAGCAGAAAGCTGAACAGGCATGTTCTTGAGCCTGGCACATATAAAGGAAAATGCTGTAATTGTACATATTCTGCTAGATTCTCGGAACTTAACAAATAGAACTGATTTGTTTTTGCTGTCTGAGATGTGTAAGTGATGGGATTTGATTTCAGTGCTCCTCTTTCATATACTTAATGGAATAGGGTGAAGAACAATTGAAGAAAGGCAACAATGGATATCAAGTTGCATCAGAGCACCATCTGATGCAGAATTGCCCTCACAGTATCAGATTCAGTGGGCATTTATAGACTTGTATCTTTGTCTTTAGGAAACCCTGTAGCCAACTTCCACCATCGGGTCTACACACCCATTAGCAATGAAAATGACTGTGGCCCATGACTTTTATACCTCTGTCTCCTTTCAGGTTAGCAGAGTAAACATCTGCAATGTCAGCTAATTTGTTGTCGATCAATGTTTCTCCTCCTCTAACATATATATCACTAACAGGGGAATCATAATAATAAGAGATAACAAGCACTTATAATAGGAAAGCAGTAGAAAGCCTTCCCATGACATTTCCCTGAGGCACAAGGGCAAAGTAATTACTCAGCCAAAAAAACTGCTAATAGGAGGGTTGACCAAAAGCTTGGTAAAAGAGATAGATTCTAAGAAGGGTCTTAAAGTAGGAAAGGAAGCTGGAGTATTGAAGACGTTTAGGGAGAGAATTCCAGAACATGTGGTTGAAGACATAGCCACTGTCTTTATGGTGTTATGACCAGTTGAGAAGGGATGAAATGGTTCCCTTCTATCCAACCTCCTCGCAACAAAGGTTCAAGTTTCTTTTTCATGAGGATGTGCCTTTTCTAAATCCAAATGTATTTAACTATTTAAGCTTTGAGCAATAAGGAGCCAACTAAAAAAAGGTTTTCTTTAGTCAAAGAAGGAGCAAATTTATCAACCATTAAACCCCAGAAAAAAAAATGCGACGTCACACACACACCAGCATCAGAAATAAGGGAAGTTAGGATCCAGTTAAAAATCAAAAGAATATACAGTTAAGTGTCCTTCGATTTTCTTTGAGGTGTAGATGTTAAATGTTGCAACCGTTTTAGATTAGCTGGTTTCTTGGATGCAGTCAGATGTGGAAGATGTTGCAGTTCTTACAAGACCTTGGCTAGCTGGTAGATTTCTGGTAGTTGACTTCTCAAACTGGATGACACGCACTTTTTCCAAAAGGAAGAGAGAGAGTGCAGCCTTTCAGCCTGTTTCTGCAGCTGAAAACTTTCTCAACACTTCCTGTTGCAACCTCTGGAGTGGCTGCAGCCTGGCTTGTTATCCGTCACCAATTGTGTATTTCCAAGGGGATTTGGGTGGGTCTGCCTGTGGCAGCCATTGTTTCAATATCCAACACTTTGCATTTTAATGTCTCTTCCTTTAGACTATGATAAATTTCGATAGGTCTTTGAATTATAGGAAATGTCCCTCTGTTCACACTCCCCTGAGGGTAACTTGTTTATTTTTTCACCTTCGCTTTGGAAGGTGGCCATGCATGTTTAAGTAGTTTCTTCTGTCTAATTTCAAATTGCAACATTTCTACTCAGTTGAAAGTTGAAAAATCATCTTTTCAAAAAAAAAGGGCATAGCCTCATGACATTGGCAAAAAGAGAAACTGTTATATAAGAGGCCAGAGCCAGAAAAATGGATAGCATAGGGAAGGGAATTGTTGTGTTGGATGAAGTTACAGAAAAATGAAGGCTTGAAGAGAAGATTCAGGAACTTAGATAGGCCCAACAGTTCTCTTCACTTTGTTACTGATGTTATCTCATTAATTGCAGTGACATGCTGACTCCTCCATAACTTTGGTCTAGAAAGGCCTGAAAGTTGAGATTCTTGAAGAGTCAACTGAGTCAGAAACAGAATCACTTTGAATGCCACCAGTCAAAGTCTTCACATTGTAAGTGATAACTGGCCTTTAAGTTCAATGAGCCCTAAGAAGAGATTTCTGTTGCTGCATTGACTCCAGGCTGTTTGTTATTTTTGAGCTGTATCTGATATTGCTGCAAAGGAGGGAATTGAATTCTTCCACCAATCCTGTTATCAGCTGCACTTTTCTGAAGAGACTTTGCAGTGCCTTTATATGAGCTTGGATTTTTGCTGGCATCCTTCTTTTCACAGAAGAAACCCTGAGGTCACTTATGAAGGATCCTCAGCCTCAACATTTCTTAAACCTCCATTTGGAAACATCATTCTCCGCTCCCATTACTTCTTCCTCTCATTTTCTTGTGTGTCCTGCAGCACCAGGTGTCCAAGTCCTCCGAGTGACTATCTGGGTGTGTGAGAGTAAGGGAGAGAATTGGTGATGGTGTGGGTGAAACTGCTACTCACTAGTCACTGTTGTTGAGGGTCTTCCTATATTATCTATTTTTCCATCTGCTTCCGGCTCCTATGGAGAGTTGCTCCTGCTTTCCACTTTTTCTTTACTGTACTGCTCATTGTCTCCTCAGAACATATGCCAAGGAAAGAATTTAAAAATAATCATTGAATGGTAGTAATTCTTCTTCACAAACCACCGGTTGGCACAGACCCACCCACATATCCTTCCCTTTCACCTGAGATGAGTGGAATCTCAGTACCTCCACGACCTTCACTTCCTGCTATTCCTTTTCCTGTATCTTGTCATTCATGCAAATATTTGCAATATTTTCCCAGTTTGAGAACAGGATGATTATTACATTCAGGCACAGAGTGGCTTATTTTACAATGATTAGAGAACTCATCACTTTTCATATACTTCCCATAGAGAAAACTATTCTTTAAATAGCACAATTCTACAGCTGTATAATTTAATTGCTGCACGTGAAAAAGTCTGCACATTTCATTTAGTTCACAAGGTTATCCCCTTATGATTGTTATTTCTCTTTTAATATCAGCCTGTACTCTGAAAAGGTTAAAATGTAGGTGAAGAACAGCTTGCTGCCATCACACTTACTTTGAAAATTATTATAATTTGCATACATTTTGTGAAGAACATTTCATTTTGTACCTCTTGCTGTACAAGAAGGATAAACTGTGAAAGATAGAAGTTGTATTTAATGTTTGTTATATCTTCAGGATATCTCAAAGCACTTCACAACCTCTTAAAGTGCAGCTACTATTGTTATTTACTCAAACACGGTAGTTAACTGTATACAACTAATTCCTAAGAACAGCAATGAAATGAATGATCAGTGGATCGATATTTTAGTGGTGTCTCTTGAAAATAGTCAATGCCCTGCTAATAAGGACACTGAAAGAACTCTCTGCTTTTCTTCAAAAGTATCATTGGGATCTTTTCTGTCCACCTGAACAGACGAATGAGCTCAAAAACCCAAAAATTGGGATATAGTTTTTAGCGCATTGAATGCAAAAATGATCAGCAATCTTTTTTTAAAAATTCACTCACAGGATATGGGCTTTGCTGGCATGGCCAGCACTTATTGCCCATCCCTAGTTGCCCTTGAGAAGGTGGTGGTTACAACTGAGTGGCTTCCAAGGCCATTTCAGAGGGCATTTTTAAGAGTCAACCACATTGCTTTGGGTCTGGAGTCACATGTAGGTTAGACCAGTTAAGGACGGCAGATTTCCTTCCCTAAAGGACATTAGTGAACCAGACGGGTTTTTACAATTGACACCATTAGACTTTTAATTCCAGATTCTTACTGAATTCAAATTTCACCATCTGCCATGGTGGGATTCAAACCTACGTATGCAGAGCATTATTCTGGGTCTCTGGATTACTAGTCCAGCAACAATACCACTACACCATCACCTCCCCTAATTTGGAATGAGTTTGAGCATAGATCAGAAATGTTTTGCCATCTTTGACATCAAATGGCAAAAGATGCTCAAAGGCATCGAGTGTACTCAAAGCTATCAATGCACTCAAAGCTATCCAATGTGCTCAGCAACCTGTATTGAAAAATACAAGGAAACAATTACTTAAATAATATCTGAATTTATTTAGTTTTTTCATTCAGACCAAAATAATCTTTCCACTATAGCGTACATACTTGAGAGCACCCACCAGATACCCATCAGTTCTTAATTCATTTTAGTCTCAGGGTCTATACTTACCGCCCATCCACCCATTCCCCAATCTCAGGGGCTAAACTCTACATCCCCTACCACCCCACCAAAGATTCAGAGTCTAGACTCTTCCCATCCGTCCCCTACTACAAGTCTCAGGGTCTAAACCCTCACCCTCATCACCTCCTTAGCCAATCTCAGGGCTAAAACTCTCAACCCCAGCCCTTCAGTCTCAGGGCCTAACATGTTCCCTCAATATGCTCTCCATCCAGTCTCCACCCCCTCTCTCCCTCCAGTCTCCAAAATCCTCCACCACCCTCCAGTCTCCAAACTCTTTCCCCTCTCCCCCTGGTCTCCTTTCTCTTCCCCTTCCCCTCCCCCAGTCTCCAGACTTTTAGTCCATCTGTCCCTATGGTCTCCAAGCTCTTGCTCACCTCTCCCTCTGGTTTGCAAACTGTTACCCCCCCTCTCCCTCCAAACTCCTAACCCCACTTTTCCTCCAAACTCCTAAACCCCTCTCTCACTCAGGTCTCCAGACTTCGGGCCCCACTTAACTCAGAGATCCAGGTCTTCCCCAACTCTCTCCACATCACCCCTCTGAAATACTTACCTCATTGCTGGCACCTTCGCTGCTCCCAAGCTGGCTAAAAACTGCATCAGGGCTGGCCTCACCATCACTTATGGTTCTGGCCAGCCCTGCAAACTGAGCTCTGATTGGGGAAAGAGTGGAAGGGAGTGGCAAGAGGGGAAGGGGTGGAGACAGGGGATAAAGCGAGAGTGAAGGGGTGGAGGGATAGAGAGAGAGGTGGTGGAGAGAGAGAGAGGGGTGGGGAACGACGGCGGGGAGAGATGGAGAGGAGAGATGGAGGGGGTAGATGTGAGGAGAATGTGGAGGAGAGTGGGGGAGAGAGTGGGGGAGAGAATGGGGAAGGGGATGGGAGAGATGCTGAAGAGAGGGTGGGGGGAGAGGGGGAAGAAAACTGCTGCAATTTGGGGGGTGGGGTGTTTGGGGGCAGAAGAAAATTGCTTGAGAGGCTGGTGGGGGAGAAAATTTCTCTGGGGCGCGCAGATGGTGGGGGAGAAAATTGGCACAATCTTTGGGGGGATGTGGCACGGGGTAGCATGGGGTCTAGCAGGGTTGTACTGCACTGTACATTATGAAGAAATATGCAAAACTAGCTTATTAAAACTTATGTTATGTTCTAAAGTTAGCTCATTTTTTGGGAAAATCAGAAATATGTCTAAATGATTAAGTGATGTTGCTAATTGCAAATGTTTGAGCACTGCAGTTTGGGGCATTTGATGACATTGATGTCAGCTAGGTTACTTGCAATGTTAAATTGTAGCTAAGTGACTGCTTTTGAGCACAATTGATGTCAAATGATACCAAAATGATTGCTTTTGAGTGCAATTGATGTCAAATGAGTGCAAATGATTGCTGTTGAATGCAAATTATGTTAAAATTTATGGGTAGGGAGAGCTTGAGATATCATCTCAACTGAAAAATGGATGAGATAGAATGATTAATGTTTTATGATTTTTGATTTCCCGTTGGAAATTGTCCATTTTCTAATGGTTTTCTATTTCATTGGGGATGGAATTAAGTCCTATTAGGTGTCAGCTGTGGCTCAGTTCATAGCACCCTGGCCTTTGAATCAGAGGGTTGTTGGTTCATGTCCCACTCCCGGAAACCAAGAACTGTGATTGTACTCGAAAGAGTTGCAATCTGTGACTGTTGATAACTCGAAAGAGTTTCCATCCATACCCAGGCCATAAAACAGGGACAAAGTTTAGGCCAATTTCCTGCACCTGAGTCATGTTAGAAACAGGTCCAATGCCATACTGTTTTGGAACCTGTAGATGTGTTCCTACTGGCTGCTTACAAGAGGTGTTAAGTCCTTGAATATGCTAATACGGGACCCAATGTCTGTTTTAGGATCCATCCCAGAATGTATATTCCCAGAGCAGAAGAGTCATTGGGAGTGCTGTGCTCAGGATTGAGGTCAGGTCTACGTGCAGCCTAACCAGTGGTTCTTAAAGGGACTGCAGAAGTCACCAGCACCAAAAAGTTACCTTAATATGGAAGCAGGAGGAGCAGAAATGCTCATTCTGGCTCCTTAGAATGTTCCAATGAGCAGATTGTTGTGCAGGCCATGGACTTTTGCTAATTGCCAATAATCTGCAAATCCTAAGAACACTGGTGTTAAATATCTTGGCGAGTTTAGAGTTGATTGAGATGAAGTGTGAATTACAATGGGTGAATTCAATGCCAGATCCGATATAGGAAGCAAAATATTATGTTAAGAGAGCAAGAGAGAAAAAAGAGACAGTAATGAAAAGTAAGAGAACAATAAAAATTTTAAATCTTAAAAATCTCTAAATTTACTATCTGCAGGAATTAGACACCACCTTTCAATTGTTCACTTCCAGGGCCAGAAGGATTGATTGGCTGTCATTAATAATTATCATTTAGTTAAAAGGGCATTTACAGTATTGATTACTAGACTTAACTTTCTGTGACAAGTTTCATGGCCAATTAATGAACACGCATAAAACCTCATGAAACTCATGGGGAGGTGAAGTGCAAGATGCTGTTTTCCTGAAGCTAATAGCAGAGTGTGCAAATTGTCCAGAAATTTGTGGCAATTTGCAATTCATGGACTATCCCTTCCTTGTGAAAAGTTGCTGGCCTATTTTCACATTAACAATGTATGTGTCATTCATTTGTCATTATTCTTTCAGAAAATTCCAATCTATTTACTTTAGAGACTCTTTCCTGTTGATTATGATACAGAATAGTTTATAACTCATTGAACAATTCTGTTGACGGATCTTGCACCTGTACAGAATTAAATTCAGTGTATTTTCTGGACTGGACAGCTATTAACTCAGCTTTCACTCTGGAAGGAAAGTAACGTGGTGGTTAACCAGAGATTGTATCTCAGGCACACATTTTACAAGGCAATTATTTAGGACATTCTGTCTAGAAGTTGTAGCTGGGTTACTCCTCTTTTGGCCTTTTTAGCTTCATCGCTTGCTTGTATTTTAAAATAACTCACTTAGGCACAATCATTTCTATTGTCAGTGTGCTATCCCTATACCAAGGAACAACCAGATATCAGAGGTCAAGGTGAAAACAGCACAGATCGAAGATTTATATATTGTAGGATAGTCTGGAAAGCAAGGATTTTTGTTAAGATCTAATCTTAGAGTTTTGGCATTTGTGAATTTTAGAGGGTTTATTTTACTTTACTACAATAAATCCATTATAAATTATTCGACAGGTTTAATGCTGCAAATGAGAAAGAGGGCCATGGAAGTGTTTGTGGTCGAATGTTTTATTTGTTTTTGATCCCAGGTTTCTACATGAAACTTGCTAGATTACGTGTTGGAGCATATGTTTCATTGTTTAGGTATTTTTTTGTGCTGAATATTTGTTCCAGTTCATTTGTTGACTCTGGATTCTGCATTTCATGCCTACCTCCTGTTAAGATTCAAAAGTAAGATTAAAATAGAAATGACCTGAGTCATAATTCCCATCCGGTTGCTGAGCAGAAAAAGTTAATTAACATGCAATAAAGATTAGAAACACCCTGTCAACTATTCCACTATTTGTCAATAAGAGGAATCAATGCTAACACAGAGTAAGGAGATATTTATCCTTCTTTGATTGTTTTATTTATTTTCTCTGCTTCAAGGAAGCAGATCAGCATTAGCTTGGCATATGATCTGACAAGGGCAGAAATCCACTTCAAATATACGTGTAGATAATGAGAAAGAGAAGACAAAATGTTGAGAATTAATCATTAAATGCAGGCGTGATTAAATTCAAGTGATCTTATGTGCACAAGGTTTATGGTATCTGATTAGGGAAAATTGGCACATATTAATCATGCCTTCCCTGTTTTTGTAATTTGTAAGAGGGAAGTGAGATGTTGCTTTTGAAATGAATGTACGATCTGTTCGTTCTTGGACAAATTATGACTATGTCAAATCTAAATTAGGGAAACAAAGCCCTTGAAATGTAACTTTTAATCTGTAGCTAAGCTAACTGGGAAGTTGCTATGTCTCAGTACAATATTGAAGCAAGTTTTCTGCTATCAAAATGACCATTGGATTCCTATTGAGATGTTTTTGGATCCCAATTTGACTTCTGTTGATGGTGTAACTGAGCTACAGGCTGCCAGGCAGCAATGCCTGTCGTCATCCTGGATTCAGGTGCTCAAGAAACATGGACCTGAATTTTTCCCTCGTTGGGCGTGCGTGATTAGCGGGCCCGTGAGCAGTTGGGAAACGGACCCCCTACCACGACTGGTTCCCCACCGCATTTTCACGCTGGCTGGCCAACTAATAGCCAGCCAGCGTGAAAAACACGCTTAAAAGCTCAGCGCTGCTGGGATTGGGCAGTAAGAGGGTGGGCGACAACGTCACCGTGGGCATGGGTGAGTGCAGCGAGAGAGCTCCCTGACGTCAGACAGCTGCCTCAGGGAGCTGCAGACCTTCAAATACTAAAAGAAAGCACAAAAAAGCTGCAACAAATGTCCATGCAGCACAATCAAGCACCTGAAAGCATACCTCATAAAACTATTTCCCCAGATATTTATTTTTATTTTATTTCCAAATGGAGATTCCATCCCGCCCTTGGATGAGGTTTCATCAAAAATGTAAAGGCCGCCTGGCCAATTCACCAGTCCGCCAACCATAAGGTTGGCGGGCCACAAAAAAATCAGAGACAATTGCATCATTAATGTATAGTTAAAGAAAACAATATACACTCTATGGTTTAATCAGGTTAAGCCCCTCCAGGTTGGTCTGCCCTGCAGAAGTATTGTAATAGAAGTTGGTAGAATATTGTCCAAAATGGATACTAAACATTACCTCTGGGGGAAGCTATGCGAAGGCAAGGTAGGGCAACCAAGGTTATGAGGAACAATTTAATTTGTCTTCTGTGTTTGGCCTGACATCCAATAACAACTCTTCCCTAAAACATCTCTAAAACAGTATTTCTGCTGCATGGAAAATTTGCACCTGCTGCAAGCAATAATATAATAAGGCTCCTTAAAAGCTGATCAACCCCCCCAAGTCAATTCTGTTACACAGTTTTGAGACAGGCACCACTCACTCTTGGCCATCTTATTCTATAGTCTCACTGTATCAAGGGCAGAAAAGACTCATGCTGAAAATGTTAAAACACTGTACTTATTTAGTGCTTTTGTAATTCTTTTATGTTCAGTCAAATGTTAGAACATTGACATTCAATCTTCGTGATATTGGTCTTCTTGGTTGCTTATTGGCATCACTAAAATCATTTCCGCCACAAATTTCTAACAATAAATATTAAAATTCAGAAATACAGGGCAGAGGTTAATGCAGTGGACACAGGTCCCAACGGCAAAACCAGGAGTTGGTAGGATTCCCAAGCGTTCAGAAGGGGCCGACTGACCGCGATCACAGTGTAGCCGGCCAGCTAGCTGAAGTGACAGATGGGGCCTGTCCAATTGTGTGACAGGGCGGGATTCAGTACAGGAATGCCTTTATCAGTTGGCAGCCGTGCAGGAGCTGGCACCATTTTTAAACAGCAGCCAGTCCTGCCTTCAGACTTTTAAGGTCCTTCAGTGCTTGCCTGAAAACAGGAGAATTAGTGAGAGGAGCAGCTCACAACATCAGCCTACAGGTGCAAACTAAAATGGGTTCTCAACGAGGAATTGAACATTCCAGAGCACAAAGATCCATCCGGCACCCACAGAGGGGGAGAAGCACATTGCAGACTGAAGCTCCAGACTCCAAATGTGAAGAGATGGCATAAACTACACAGAGAATAGCCCCACGGTTCAGGGATGCTTTCCTGCCTGATCTCTGTGTGATGGCCCAGGAACTGTGGGATGTATTACTCCTGACTGATGGGAAAAAGAGGCCATCCGGGCTAACCAAAAAGGCCTGAATGGAGGTTGCAGTGGAGAGGAGTAGCCATAGGGTATAGCAACGAGACTGGGTTCAATGCAGGAAGAGGGTGAATAACCTATTCTATACAGCAAAGGTGAGTCTGAGTAATTAACATGTGAACTGTGGATGAAAGGTCGGCAGGAATAGAAGGGTCACACATTTTGAAGGGATCAGTCAGGCAGCGATGCTTACTTATTCTGTGCCCCCATGCCAGCTCGCTTGGAGTATGGGCTGCATGTGGATCACCAGTATGTGCATCTCATTGTTCGTGTCATGGGAGCAGAGGCTTGGGACACAGTAACCCTTCATGGGACTGGGAAAGTCCTGTGAGGGGGGTTAAGAGTTAAGAGCTTTCCTCATCAGCCTCTGGAGCTGAACTCACTCTCCCCTTCTACATGTAGGAGAAAAGGACCCACAACAACTGGGCAAGTGCAAGCACAGGTGGAGGCACTCAAGTTGGCTGGAGAGCAGGGTGGATATTCTACTTCCAATGCTGAGATGGAAGTGATGGAAGTTGAGTGTGAGGAGGATTAGAGATTTTTCATCAGCTATGGTCGCAAGGGAAGAGCACTGCACCAATATAACCATATAAACAGATGAATTACATGCAGGAGTAGGCCATTCAGCCTCTCAAGCCTGCTCACCATTCAATAAGATTATGAGTGATCTGATTGTGGCCTCAACTCCACATTCCGCCTACCGCTGATAACCTTTGACTCCCTTGTTAGTACTGTAGAGGAAGTTGGAAGAATATCGTCCAAAATGGATACTAAACATTACCTCTGGGGGAAGCTATGCGAAGGAAAGAAAGAGCAACCAAGGTTATGAGTCACAACTTATTTTGTCTTCCGTGTTTGGCCTGACATCCAATAGCGACTGTTCCGTAAAACATCTCTAAAACAGTGGCCTGAATTTTGCGCTTATCAGGGACGTGCAATTGGCAGGCCGGGAAGCGCATGCAAAATGTGCGATCAGCCCCTGACCATGATCTTATGCTGGCTGGCCAATTAACAGCCAGCCAGAATGAAATGCGCCTGGAGAAGGGCTCAGCGCTGCATTGGGGCGGGAAGAGGGTGGGCGCTGATGTCACTGTGGGTGCTGGTGAGTGCTTCCACTGGGCTCCCTGAAGGCAGACTGATGCCTTAGGGAGCTGCAGACCTCCAAATAATAAAAGAGAGCCCAAAAATGTAACTAAAAACAAAACTGTCCATGCAGCACAATCAAGCAGCTGAAAGCAAACCTCATTAAAAAAAAGTCCCCAGATATTTCTTTTTAGTTTAAATTCTAATGGAGATTTTATCTTGCCCTTGGATGAGGTTTCATCAAAAATGTGAAGCCCACCTGGCTGATTGGCCCATCTGCCAAATGTAAGGGGCCATGAAAATTTTCTGACAATTGGGCCGTTAATGGGCTTAATTGCCCTCTTAATTGTCAGCGGGCACTCTTCCAACTTTGGCACGTGTCCACCATGTGAAATATCGCGTAAGGTTGTAAGGATAAGCCCAGCAATTGCAGACCAGTCAGTTTAACTTCAGTGGTGGGCAAAATTCTAGAAACAATTATTCAGGATAGATTTAGTAGTCACATGGAAAACTATGGGTTGATAAGGAAGAACCAGCATGGATTTCTAAATGGGAAATCACGTTTAGCTATCTTACTGGAGCTTTTTGAAGAGGTAACAGAAAAGATTGATGAGGGTAATGCTGTTGATGTGGTGTACATGGAATTTCAAAGGCATTAGATACAGTGCCACACAACAGATTTGTGAGAAAAGTTATTGCTCATGGAATAAAAGGGACATCAGCAACATGGGGACAAAATTGGCTGAAAAATAGGAAGCAGAGAGTAATGGTCAATGGGTATTTTTCAGGCTGGAGGATGGCTTGTAGTGGAGTTCCCCAGGGGTTGGTGCTGGGACGCTTGCTTTTCCTGATATATATTAATGATCTAGATCTTGGTGTGCAGCGGACAATTTCAAAGTTTGCGGATGATACGAAACTTGGGAGTGTTGTGAACTGTGAGGAGGACAATGTAGAACTTCAAGAGGATAAAGACAATTTGGTGGAGTGGGCAGATAGGTGGCAGACGAAGTTCAATGCCGAGAAGTGTGAGGTGGTGCATTTTTGTAGTAAGAACATGGACAGACAATATAAAATAAGGGGTGAAATTTTGAAGTGGGTACAGGAGCTGAAAGACTTGGGTGTATATGTGTATATATCATTTAAGGTGGCAGGACAGGTGGAGAGAGCAGTTAATAAAACATGTAGTATCCTGGGATTTATTAATAGAGCATAGGGAACAAGTGCAGGGAGGTTATGCTGAATTTATATAAGACACTCGTTAGACCTCAGCTAGAATATTGTGTACAGTTCTGGGCACCATATTGTAGGAAGGATGTGAATACATTGGAGAGAGTGCAGAAGAGGTTTACAAGAATGGTTCCAGGGATGAGAAACTTCAGCTATGAGGATAGATTGGAGAGCTTGGGATTGTTTTCCTTGGAGAGAAGAAGGCTAACAGGAGGTTTGATAGAGATGTTCACAATCATGAAGGGGCTGGACAGAGTAGATGGGGAGAAGCTGTTCCCACTTGTAAAAGGATCAAGAACGAGAGGGCACAGATCTAAAGTGATTTGCAAAAGAAGCAAATCTAACGTGAGAAAAAACTTTTTCACACAACGAGTGGTTTGGTCTGGAATGCACTGCCTGAAAGTGTGGTGGAGGCAGGTTCAATTGAGGCAATCAAGAGGGCATTAGATGATTATTTGAATAGAAACAACGTGCAAGGGTACGGGAAAAAGGCAGGGCAATGGCACTAGGTCATAAAGTTCATTTGGAGAGCCGGTGCAGACATGATGGGTCGAATGTCCTCCTTTTGTGTGTTAAGATTCTGTGATTCTGTGCTGTCAGAACATGCACCCAACGTCATCTTGCATCACTTTAGGTCCGTTCAAGTTGGCCTGTGGGACGTAATTCTGGCCAGTATTTCTGCTGCATGGAAAATTTGCAGCAACTGCAGACAATAATATAATAAGACTCCTTGAAGGCTCATCACCCCACTTAAGTCACTTCTGTTACATAGTTTTGAGGCAGGCACCACTCATTCTTGGCCATCTTATTCTATAGTCTCACTGTATCCAGGGCAGAAAAGACTCACACAGTAAATTTAAAAATACTGTACTTATTTATTTTTCTACCTACCTCTGCCTTAACAATCTTCAATGACCCTGCATCCACTGCTCTCCAGGGAAGAGAGTCCCAAAGGCTCACAACCCTCTGTGCGAAAAATTTCTTCCTCATCTCCGTCTTAAATAGGAGACCCCTTATTTTTAAACTGTGTTCCCTAGTTCTAGTCTCTCCCTCAAGGGGAAGCATTCTTTCAGCATCCATCCTGTCAAGGCCCCTCAGGATTTTCTATATTTCAAAAAGATCACTTTTCATTTTTCTCGAATCCAATGGATACAGGCCCAGCCTGTCCAACATTTCCTCATAAGACAACTAACCCCCCCTACCCGGTTCCTGGCATCAGTCGCGTAAACTTTCTCTGACCATTTCATAAAACATTTATATCCTTTCTTAAACAAGGAGACTAGAACTATAACAGAACTCCAAATGTGGTCTCACCAGTAGCCTATACAACTGTAGCAAAACATACCTACTTATATATTCCATTCCCCTTGCAATAAATAACAACATTTCATTTGTGCTCCTAATCATTTGCTGTAGCTGCATAGTAACTTTTTGTGAGCTTGCACACGAGCAGGGTATAGACCTCATCCTGAGTGAGACACAGCCAGAGTGAGTGTGGGTATTGGCAAGTTGGTGTACAGTGGGAATTCGGTGCAGAGGGGAAGAGGTGCTCTTTGCATTTTTTCTTTGCTATCCAACTTCTTAAATCTTCAGAGAGTGGTCTTGCCCTGCTGCAGCAGTAGAGGCTACAAGGGAGAGAAATGACTGGTAAGTAGTGGGTAAGGTTGGGTAAGTATTTAATACTTTTACCGCTTATAGTTTAAGGTTTTTTTTGTGGTTTATAGTTTGTATATTCTTCTGTAACAAGGATCAGGAAAGAAGGCCCCTAGATTAATTGAGTTAAAAAAATTAATTTAAAGGGATAAGTCATGGCAGGAGAGCTCAAAGCCATGGTGTGCTCCTCGTGCTCCTTGTGGGAAGCCCGGAACATTTCCAGTGCCCGGGACCAGCATGTGTGCAGGAAGTGTGTCCAGCTGCAGCTCATGGAAGCTCCAATTTCAGAGCTGGAACAGCGGCTGGGGACACTGTGGAGCATCCGTGAGTCTGAAAGCATCGTGGATAGCGCGTTTAGAGAGGTAGTCACACTGCAGCTGAAGGGACTTGAGGAAGGAAGGGAATGGGTGACCACCAGGCATGTCCAAGAGAAACAGGCAGGTAGTCCAGGAGTCCCCTGGGGTCCCGCTCACAAATTGGTATTCCATTTTGGAGGCTGATGAGGGTGCTGGTCCTCCAGGGAGTGCAGACAGTGCCAAGCTTCTGGCGCCACAAGCAGCCTGTCTGTACAGGAGGGGAGGAAGAGAGGAAGAGCAGGAGTAATAGGAGATTCCATAGTCAGGGGAACAGATAGGCACTACTGTGGCCGTCAACGTGGCTCCAGGATGGTATGTTGCCTCCCTGGTGCCAGGGTCTGGGATGTCACTGAACGGTTGGAGGGCATCCTGAAGGGGGAGGATGATAAGGCAGAGGTCATGGTACATGTTGGTACCGATGACATAGGTAGAAAGAGGGATGAGGTCTTGTATCAAGAATTCAGGGTGTTAGGCAGTAGACTAAAAAGCAGGACCTCTCGGGTTGTAATCTCTAGATTACTCCAAGTGCCACGTGCTAGCGAGCACAGAAATAGGAGAATGGCGCAGATGAATATGTGGCTTAAGAGTTGGCGCAGGAGGAAGGGTTTTAGATTCCTGGATCACTGGGACCATTTCTGGGGAAGGTGGGACCTGCACAAGTGGGACGGTCTACATCTGAACCAGAGTGGGACAAACATACTTGCGGACGGGTTTTCAAGTGCTTTTGGGAGGAGCTTAAACTAGTTCGGCAGGGGGAGGAGGCACAGAATGTTAGCAGAATAGGGACACATCATAATACAGTAAAACAATCAAGTCAGAGGGAGTACAGCTGCATTAAGTTTCAAGGGAGTAAGACAAGGCTGGATGACCTCCACTTTAATACCAGGAGTATTACAGGTAAAACAGATGAGTTAAGGGTGAGGATTGACACGTGCAATTGTGATATAGTAGCCATCACAAATACATGGTTGAGGGAGGGGCAGGATTGGCAGCTCAACATTCCGGGATATAGAATCTTCAGGCGAGACAGGGGAGGGGGTAAAAGAGGAGGAGGTGTTGCATTATTAGTTAAGGAGTCAGTTACTGCAGTAAGGAGAGATGATATCTTGGTGGGGATATCGAATGAAGCTTTGTGGGTAGAGTTTAGGAATAAAAAAGGGGCAGCCACATTGTTAGTTGTTTATTATAGACCCCCAGATAGTCAGCGGGAAATTGAGGAGCAAATATGTGCACAATTTGTGGGGGTGTGTAAAAACAATAACAATAGGGTAATTATGTTAGGTGATTTCAACGTTCCCAACATTAATTGGGATAGACATAGTGTTAAGGGCTTGGATGGAGTGGATTTCTTGAAATGTGTATAGGAGAAATTTTTAGGTCAATGTATAGAGGGTCTACCAAGGGACGGCGCAGTGCTAGACCTAATTCTGGGGAATGAAACCGGACAGATGGTTGAGGTGGTGGTGGGGGAGCATTTTAGTGATAGCAACCACAACATGGTGCAATTTAAGCTTGTTATGGACAAAGAAATAGACAAGTTGCAAAAAAATGTTTTGGATTGGGAGAGAGTGGATTTTAGTAAAATAAGGCAGGATCTGGCCAAGGTAAACTGGGAACAGCTACTTGTGGGGAAATCGACAGAAAAGCAGTGGGGGGGGGGGTTAAAAAAGGAAACGGGGAGGGCACAGGCTCACATGTTCCCTCTAGGGTGATAGGAAGGAGTAACAAGCCCAGAGAACTATGGATACCAGAGATATTCAGGTTACGATGAGAAGGAAAAGAGAGGCTTTTAGCAGGTACAAGGGGAGCAAATCAGTGGAGGCATTAGTGGAGTGCAGAAAGTGCAGGGTGGAGCTTAAGAAAGCAATTAGGAGAGCAAAGAGGGGATATGAGAAAGTTCTGGCTAGTAAAAGTAGGGAAAATCCCAAGATATTCTATAAGTATATCAGTGGGAAGAGGATAACCAGGGAAAGAGTAGGGCCCATAAGCGACCAATAGGGCAACCTATGGGTAGAGCCAGAGGACATCGGTAGAGCGTTGAATGAATACTTCACATCTGTCTTCACCCAAGGGAATGAGGATGAAGGTATGGAACTCGGGGACAGAGACTGTGAGGTTCTTGAGCAAATTGATATAGGGAGTGACAAGGTATTGGAGGTGTTGGCAGGCTTATAAGTGGACAAATCTCCAGGTCTAGATGATTTGTGTCCCAGACTGCTGAGGGAGGCAAGGGAGGAGATCGCAGGGGCTCTGACCCACATTTTTAATTCCTCTCTGTCCACAGGGTAGGGGCCAGAGGACTGGAGAACAGCTAATGTGGTTCCACTATTTAAGAAGGGTTGTAGAGATAAGCCAGGAAACTACAGACCAGTGAGTCACATGTCAGTGGTAGGGAAACTATTGGAGAAAATTCTGAAGGAGACAATCTATCTCCACTTGGAGAGGCAAGGTTTGATCAGGGATAGTCAGCATGGCTTTGTCAGAGGGAGGTCATGCCTAACAAATTTGATTGACTTTTTTGAGGAGGTGACCAAGTGTGTAGATGAGGGTAGTGTAGTTGATGTAGTTTCTATGGATTTCAGCAAAGCCTTTGACAAGGTCCCACATGGGAGACTTATAAAGAAGGCAAATGCACATGGGATACAGGGTAATTTAATAAGGTGGATTCAAAATTGGCTTAGTTGTAGGAGAAAGAGGGTGATGACAAAAGGATGCTTTAGTGACTGGAAGCCAGTGTCGAGTGGCGTACCACAGGGATCTGTGCTGGGTCCCCTATTTTTTATATAAATGACATAGATGACTATGTGGGGGGTAGGATTAGTAAGTTTGTGGATGACACAAAGATTGGCCGGGTGGTTAACAGTGAGATTGAGTGTCATGGGCTACAGGAAGATATAGGCGGGATGGTCAAATGGGCAAATACGTGGCAGATAGAATTTCACCCTAAAAAGTGTGAGGTGATACACTTTGGAAGGAGTAATTTGACAAGGAAGTATTCAATGAACGGCATGACACTAGGAAGTTCTGAGGAACAAAGGGACCTTGGTGTGTGTGTCCATAGATCTCTGAAGGCAGAGGGACATGTTAGTGGGGTGGTGAAAAAGGCATATGGGGCACTTGCCTTTATCAATCAAGGCATAGATTACAAAAGTAGGGAGATCATGTTGAAGTTGTATAGAATCTTGGTGAGGCCACAGCTGGAGTACTGTGTGCAGTTCTGGTCACCACATTATAGGAAGGATGTGATTGCACTGGAGGGGGTGCAGAGGAGATTCACCAGGATGTTGCCTGAGATAAAACATTTCAGTTATGAGGAGAGGTTGGATAGACTTGGGTTGTTTTCATTGGAGCAGAGAAGACTGAGGGGCAACCTGATCGAGGTGTACAAGATTATGAGGGGAATGGACAGGGTGGATAGGGAGCAGTTGTTCCCCTTAGTTGAAGGGTCAGTCACAAGGGGACACAAGTTCAAAGTGAGGAACAGGAGGTTTAGGGCGGATGTGAGGAAATACTTTTTTACCCAGAGGGTGGTGACAGTCTAGAATGTGCTGCCTGGGAGGGTGGTGGAGGCGGGTTGCCTCACATCCTTTAAAAAGTACCTGGATGAGCACTTGGCACATCATAACATTCAAGGCTATGGGCCAAGTGCTGATCAATGGAATTAGGTAGGTAGGTCAGGTGTTTCTCACGTGTTTGTGCAGACTCGATGGGCCTCTTCTGCATTGTGTGATTCTGTGTACCAGGACACCCAGATCGCACTGTAACTCAGTACTGCAATCTCTCTCCATTTGAATAATATGCTGCTTTTCTATCCTTCCTGCCAAAGTGGACAAGTTCACAATTTCCCACATCATGCTCCAGCGGATGGGAGTGGAGCATTGAATGGCAAAGGAACTAATTGTTCCTAATTGAGCAAAGTTCCTCAGACCTTCTCTGAGGATGAACGTATCAACATCACAGAGGGTGCAGCATAATCTCTTTCTCCCACTCCAGACACGAATACAGATACAAACACGTTCATGAGTCAATGTTCATGATTCGGCTCCGTGTCACACTCTGGTGAGCACCTCACAAGAACACGACTGCAGATGATGGAAGCTGTGATAACTGAGGCCCCTGATAGTTGGAGGGCTGTTAGACGCCAAGCCTATTTTGTGTCCCAGGCTGAGGAAGGTCCTCTGATGTCAGCCACAATCAACCTGCTGGAGTTGCAGAGACAAACAGAGGAGAATCTGGCAGAGCTGCCTGAGGCTTTGAGTAGATATGCACGGATGATTGCAGAGTCCATCCAAGCCAAGAACTCTGCCATGTCTCAGTGCATAAGCAAGTGGCTGCATCCATGGGGAGATTGGCAACTGTTAACAGATCCAGGACAACTCCCCCAGAATATGCCTGGTGTTAACACCAAGCTGCAGACTATCACTGCCACCATGAGCTCACTTCAGCAGTGAACCAGTGAGAGATTGACAGTGCACCTCAACACCCTCCTCAGCAGTGAGATACCATTCTGCATCACGAGGTTGCAGGACCTGTAGCCTGACACAAATTAGGGTTCCTCTCAAGACACTGAGGGTTGGCAGGAGACCCCGAGTGGGAGGTCCGCAGTGTCTTGGGGTCCTCCAGGCCTGGGGCTACCAGAGGACAGTTGCAATGGTCAAACACCATGGGGCATGGAGATCAGCAGTTTGTCTCCACTACAGCTGCAGATGTTGGGGATGTGCCTCATTGCAGTAAAAGGAAATGAATCAAAAAGGGTATATAAATGCACCAGAGTGGCAAGGGTGTTTATATCTTTCCTTCACAAGACTATCTTTGTGTGTGATTAAAAAGCATTAATGAATTTCATATTGTGTGCTCTATTTATTGAAGGCTTATTAATGATGGGTTTCAGGGCATGCATGGATCCCCTTGAACCGATGCGCAAAAGGTCTTGTGTTGTATGCCTCTCTCTCTGATGAGTGGGGCAGGTCAGAAGGAAGGCCTTTGTGATCTAGTTGTTTGAAGGACATGTGACATATGTGGCCAGATATGCAGCCTGGAACTCAGCTGCCCTTCAAGAGAGGTAAGGATGCCGGAAGAGTGTAAGCATCAAGTTTTCTCAGGCCTCCCTAGCATCTGTCTCTATGTCTCAGACCTCGGCAGCAGGCAGATGCTGCTGTTTTCCTGCTCAACTTCCTCTGGGTTCATGTCCTTACCCCTTTGCAGTGCCAGGTTTTGCAGCACATTAACAGACAACAATGATATGTGAGACCATCGTTGGATCATACTTAGAGCTCACTCAAAATGGTCAAGGCAACAAAAGCATATCTTCATTAAAGAATCATGGAGTCATAGAATGGTCACAGCACAGGAGGCCATTCAGCCTGTCATATCTCTGCTAGCTCTCTGAAGGAGCAATTCACCTAATGCCATTCCCTCGCATTCTTACTGTAGCCCTTCACATTCTTTCATTTCAGATTATGATCCAATTATTTCTTGACTGCCTTGATTAAAATTACCTCAACCACACTCTCAGGCAATGCATTCCAGATCCTAACTACTTGCTGTACGAAAAGGTTTTTCCTCATGTCACTTTTGCTTCTTTTGTCAATTACCTTAAATCTGTGCCCTGTTGTTCTTGATCCTTCCACCAAAGGGAACAGTTTCTCCCTTTCTACTCTGTCCAGACCCATCATAATTTTGTATATCTCTATTAATTTCTTCTCAACCTTCTCTTCTCAAAGAAATACAGTCTCAACTTCTCCAAACTATCTACATGACTGAAGGTCCTCATCCCTGGGACTATTCTCATGAATCTTTTCCGTACTCTCTCTAATGCCTTCACATTCTTCCTAATGTGTGATGCTCAGAACTGGATGCAATACTCCAGCTGAGGCCAATCCAGTGTTTTATAAAGTTTAATATAATGGAGTAAGGGGACGCATGGAGAGGCCGCTATGTTGGAGTGAGACATAGACTGAGTGAGAAGTTGGAAATTTGGCTCACCTGGTAAGTTCTGGAAAGTTTTTCCTCAAGATCAAGAGTCAGGCTCTGACTTCAAACTTTCAAACTTCAAATTAGCCAAATAGTCTAGTTAAACAGGAGCTTTCTGGCAGCGGATGTTATCTGTCAATCAGTGGTTGCCTTATTTTATCAGGAAATTGATTTATCGTTGTAAGTTGTAAGTGAGTCATCAGTGGCTCTAGAAAAACAGACAGGTGCAAACCACATGGAGTACAGGGACACAAGGAAAGGAGACTACTCCTTGAGCGACACATAGACTGAGTGTGAAGTTGGGAATTTGGTTCATGAGGGAATTCGGTCTGAGAAGAAAGAGGTGCTCCTTTTTCTAATCTTTTTTTTCCAGCCTCCAGTAAATGTAGAAGACTCAAGGTGCTTTCCAGAAATAGAGGGTAACCTAAAATCAGCAGTGAGAGGTTGAAAATCTGGGTGGTTGAGGGGTCGGTGGTGTAGGGATGAGTCTGTGGGTTCAGAGCATTCCAAAGGAAATTGAACTGTGATGTACTGAATAAAAGGTAATTGATTGGGTGGTGAGCATTTTCTCTTTTTCTCTAATCTAGAGGATTTCAATCAGAGTAAGAAGAACACTGATTGAAATAATAAAAGCAGAACTAGAGGCTTTAATTAAAGTTTAATTAAGAAAATAATTTTATTTAATAAAAAACACTAAGGATGGCAGGGCAGGTGGTGTATTTCAGCTGTGGAATGTGGGTTTGATGGACACCAGTGTGACCCATGGCAACCATGTCTGCAGCAAGTGTCTGCAATTTGAGGAATTCTGGCTGAGGGTCACAGAATCACAGAGGCCCTTCAGCCCATTGAGTCTGCACTGACATGTGAGAAACACCTGACCTACCTACCTAATCCCATTTACCAGCACTTGGCTCATAGCCTTCATTGAGTTGGGGGCCAAGCTTTGAACACTGTGATGCATCAGGGAGGGGGAGTGTCACCTGGATACCTTGTCCCAGAAGGCAGTCACACGACTTAGGCAAGGGTCTTATGATTTGGTCAGTGGTCAGAGACAGGAGGGTGTGACAGCAAATGGGGATGGTATGGCGATCGAAAATTTAAAAGTGGTGGACCCTCACCCCTTGCAATTGTCCAATGGGTTTGAGGTGCTTGCAGCTTGTATGGACAAGAGTGGGGCTACAAGGTGCTTGAGCGAACTAGCCATGGCAGGGAGCCATTTGAGTGGGGGAAGTAAATAGAATGTATTGGTAATAGGGGACAGTATAGTTAGGGGGATAGGCATAGTTCTCTGTAGCTGAGAGCGTGAATCCAGATGGCTGTGTTGTCTGTCTGGTGCCAGAGTTTGGGACATCTGCTCAGGGCTCAAGAGGAACTTGCAGTGGGAGGGGGAAGGATCCAGTTGTTGTGGTCCACATAGGTATCAATGACATAGATAGGACTAGGAAAGAGGTTCTGCTTAGGGATTGTGAGTAGCTAGGGGCCAAATTAAAAAGCAGAATCACAAACGTATTAATCTCTGGATTCCTACCTGAGCCACAAGTGAATTGGCATCGGGTAAATAAGATTAGAGAGTTGAATGATGGTTCAAAGATTGGTGTGTGAGAAATGGGTTTTGATTCATGGGGTGCTGGCATCAGTACTGTGGAAAGTGGGGGTGTTCCATTGGGACCGTCTTCATATGATGCGTGCTGGGACCAGTGTTCTATTGAGTTATATAAATAGGGCATTAGAGAGTGCTTTAAACTAAACAGTGGGGGCAAGGCATCACATGATGGGAGTTGTGGTAAAATTTAGAGAAAGCACAAGACAATAGAGCAGAGTAACAACGTGGGTCATGATAACCAGAGTGTGGCAGGAAAGGGCAGAGCATATAAACTTAAGAGTGAGCCAGAAGATAAGGCCAGAGTTTGCAAGAATGGTAAAAAAGCAGAATTAAATGTTCTCAATCTGTGCATAGCATTCACAATCAAATGGATACATTGTTAGCACAAATAGAAATAAATATATATGACCTGATAGCCATTTCAGAGACATGGTTGCAAGGTGACCAAGGCTTGGACCTAAATATTCAAGGATATTTGACATTTTGAACTTGTAAGCTGAAAATGCTTTGCCTGGTGTCTGCGTAGAGTCTATAGGTTGTTGTTGCCTTAGTGGAGATTAGTTTGGGAATTTGTTAAAAAGTTATGATAGTTGTAATTTGTAGCCATGAGAAGAATTCTCCTCCTGTCGGGGGAGTTGTGTGGGGGCGGGAATGGGTGGGTGCGCCCCCGATTGGGTCCGCACCGCCGGTTTACGTGGGCAGGCCAATTAAGGCCCACCCAGTGTGACGTGCACCCAGAAGCGCTGTGCACTCCCTATGCGGGCAGAGGTGCCTCAGGGAGATAAGTTTTAAGTTTTAAAAATTTCAATAAAAAAATAATAAAGACATATCCCCTGACAGTGTCACATGAGCTGGAACATGTCAATGAACTTTAATGAAAACATTTATTTAATTTATAAACCCTTCAAGAAACCTCATCCCGCCCGTGGATGAGGGTCCATGAAAAATGCGAAGGCCTCCTGGGTTCTTCGCCTGCCTGCCACCCTTAAGGTTGGACGAGCAGCTTTCTCAATAGGGCTAATTAGTTAATTAATAGTTTTAACAGGCCTTTGACAGTTTTGCGGGCGCGCAGCTGACTCTGGTGCACGCCTGCCGAACTGAAAATCTAAATGACATGCAGTGACGTCGGGAAGCACATCATTTTAGGTGTCAGCGTGTGGGCCCCGCCCCTGCTCGCCAAGCTGAAGATTCAGCCCCATGTGTATATATTTAACTTGTGTAAATTAATAAATGTCTCATGCAGCTTGATATAAAAACTTCTTGAGAACTGGTCGTCGTATTCCTGAATTTAGAGCTGCTTCTCGCACATACCACTTGAAAATATAGGCTATGACAGTTGTCTAAAGTTTCCCTCTGGGATTTTAAGTAACAGCCTTTACCAACTGCTGTGTCATAACAACGCACCATTACCTAGCTTTATAATTCCAGATTTACTAAGTGAATTTAAATTCCACCAGCTGCCAAGGTGGGCTTTGAACCCATGCCCCCAGAGCCTGATTACTAGTCAAGTGACATTACCACTGCACCATCATCTCCAAACATGATCTGCCAAACTTCCCTCAATTCTGGAAAGGTCCCAGTGGATTGGAAAATCACTAATGTAATACCTCTATTCAAGAAAAGAGGGAGGCAAAAAAGCAGGAAAATATAAGCCAGTTAGTTTAACATCTTTCATAGAGAAAATAGTAGAATCTATTATTAAGGAGGTAATAGCAGGACATTTAGAAAATCATAATAGAATCAGGCAGTCAACAAGGCTTTGTGAAAGGAAATCATGTTTGACTAATTTATTAGAGTCCTTTGAGGAAGTAACACTCACAGTGGAGAAAGGGGATCTTGTAGATCTGGTGTACTTGGACTTCCAAAAGGCATTCAATAAGGTGCCACACTAACGGTTACTACACAAAATAAGAGCTCATGGTGTAGGAGGTAACATATTAGCATGGATTGGTTAGCTAACAGGAGGAAGAGAGTAAGGATAAATGGGTCATTTTCAGGGTAGCAAGCTATAGGGATCAGTGTTGGGGCCTCAACTATTTACAATCCATATCAGTGACTTGGATGAAGGGACTGAATGTGTGGTAGCTAAATTTGCTGATGACACTAAGACAGGGAGGAAAATAAGTTGTCAAGAGGACATAAAGAGTCTACAAAAGGATATTGATAGGTTAAATAAGTATGCAAAAATTTGGCAGATGGGGCATAATGTGGGAAAATGTGAACTTATCCACTTTGGCAGGAAGAATAGAAAACAGCATATCATTTAAATGGGGAGAGACTGCAGAATTCTATGCCATAGAGGGATCTGGGTATCCTGGTAAATGAATCACAAAAAAGTTAGTATGCAGGTTCAGCAAGTGATTAGGAACACAAATGGAATGTTGTCATTTATTATAATGGATTCAAGTATAAAATAGGAAAGTGTTGCTGTAGCTGTACAGGGCCTTAGACTGCACCTGGAGCACTGTGTACAGCTTTGGTCTCCTTCAGAAAGTGCTTAATCGCATTAGAAATATTTCAGAGAAGGTTCACTCAACTGTTCTGCCGAAGGGTCATGAAGACCCGAAACGTTAACTGATTTCTTCTCCGCCGATGCTGCCAGACCTGCTGAGTTTTTCCAGGTAATTCTGTTTTTGTTTTGGATTTCCAGCATCCGCAGTAGCTTTTAGCTTTTTGTTCTTATCACTCAACTGATTCTTGGAATAAAGGGGTTATTTTATGAGGAAAGGTTGAACAGGGTTGGCCTGTACTCATTGGAGTTTAGAAAAATGAGATATGGGCCAGAATTTTCCTGTCGGCAATTTGCCCACTCACCGACAGGAAAATGATGCCGGATGACGTCAGGAGGAACCCCCGACGTCATCCCGGTCCCTTTAAATTTTTAGGAAGGCGGGCGGACAGCGAAATCAGCTGTCTGCACGCCGACCTGTCAATGGCCAATTAAGGCCATTGACAGGTTAATTAAGATCATTAAAGACCTGCCCATCCAAGCTTAAGGCTGGTGGGCAGGCCAGGAGCCCCAGCGGGCTTCTGATAATATATGAAACCTCATCCACTGGGAGGATGAGGTTTCATGTCCGTTTTTGAAAAGTGTAATAAAGTTTATGTTGTTTTTATTAACATGTCCCTTCTCGTGAGACATTGTCACATGAGGGGGACATGGTTAATAATATTTTTATTTTTCTATTTTTTAACTTTTGTGCACTGTCACTAATCTCCCTGAGACAGCACTTCGTCTCAGGGAGCAGTGCGCTCTTTTGCGCGCATGCGCGAAAAAGTGCACTCCCGACAGCTGGGGATTCCCTCCCCCCCCCACAGGATGCGCATAGCACTTCCTGTCAGGAAGGCAGCTGGGTGAGCCATAATTGGCCCGCCCACTCAAAATGGCGGCAGGCCCCGTTTCGTCGGCGGGGGTCAGCTGTCCGCCCGCTGCCAAGCCGGTGGGGCCCGCATGCCCACCAAGGGCAAAACTCTGCCCGTGACCTTTTTGGAACATTTTTGATCCCGTGGGGGCTTGACAGGATGGATGCTGAGAAGATGTTTATCCTCAATAAGGGTCCTCCCATTTAATACTGAGATGAAGATAATTTTTTTTCTCTGTGGTTTGTTAGTCTTCCCCAGAGAGAATCTGGTCATTGAATATATTGACTATATTGAGCGCTGAGTTAGGTAGATTTTTGATCGACAAGGTGGGTGGAGGGTGCAAAGGAAGGAGTGCGGAGAGGGGAGGGTGCCCTGGTGGGAAGAAGGGATGTGGAGAGGGGAGGATGTCCAGGGGGAGGAAGGAGCCAGGAATGGGGTAGGAGTATGGCTGGAGGAAGAAGCAAGGCTGGAGGAGAAGGTAAGGCTGGAGGAAGGAGTTGGGAAGGGGGAGAGACTAAGGGTGGCCAAAGAGGTAAGGGTGGAAGAAGGAGTCAGGAATGGGGAGGGACTAAGCGGGAGGTGGGGGGTGTCCAGGGGGGGTGGGGGTGGGGGCGGGGGGGGTGGAGGTGACAGCACAGGAGTGGGTGAAAGGGTTCCAAGGGGGAAGAGGTTCCGAGGGCGGAAGGGGGAAGAGGGGGAAAAGGGGTGAAGGGGTGCGGTGGGAGGGGGCAGGGGAGCAGGGGGGGTGCGGGATGTGCAGTTGAACATTCACGGGAGGGGTCGGTTAGGTCCATATCTGCCTCCTGTGGAGCGAACTGAGGGTGGGAGTGGTATGGAGGAAGGGTGAGAATGACCGAGGGCAAAGTGAGGCAGGGTCCACATCCTCATCAGTCAGCAGGATGGCAGGCTCCTCAAAGCGAGAGAGGGGCCTAATGTGGCCACTCCACCCCCAGTCTGGGACCTCTCCCTGCTGATGTGAGCAGACTTCCCCAGCATGAAAACAGATGGAGAGAGTGTAAGCAGGATGCATGACACTGTATGGAATATTTGTGTGGTGAGCGGAGCCATGGACAGGAATGAGATGTGAAACTGATGGAGATGTGAGGGTGTGTGTGAGAGTTAGTGGTGTTGACCCTTGAGGTGTGAGATCCCTGTGGATGTGTGATGGGTTTGTGAATGTGTGAGTTGAGACTGATGAGAAGAGTGACTTATTCTGGTGGAACAGATGAGACCATTCATCCTGTAGTGACACTGGGTGGCTGTCCTCTTTTGAAGGGCATTGGCGCTGACCACCACTGCCACCGCCTCCCAAGCTTGGTTGGTAACACCGCTGCCCATCCTGTGGCCAGAACGGAGGGTAGAGGAGATCGCGGCAAGCCTCCACAGCACCCAAAAGAAGTTCCAGTGATGCGTTGCTAAACCTGGGGGCTTCAGTCTTCTTGCCTTTGCTGGACATCTTCCCTCCAGTAGCTGTGCCCTGGAAACACTGAGATGTGTGCGCACAGCTGGACTTTAAGCATGCTGCCTGGCATGATGAAGCAACGAGGTGAATGAGAGCCTGCATGCCATCGAAACGGTATGTTTTCCCGGAATGCATAAATAATGTGGCAGGGTTGGGACGACACTGCGCGAAAACCCACCATCGTGGCTGGCAGGTAAAACGACATTTCACCTGCCCGCTACAGCAGTTAGTGCATATCTGGGACAATTCTGCCCCAGGACTTTGATGCGACTCTCCTGTTCTATTCTCTGGCCCCACCCACCATGTTTCCTGCTGTAACAGGCTTGATTAAATTCTGGCCATGGAAACTAATGGAAGTGTGGACCATTTTAGAGTCACAGAGTCAAAGAGGTCTACAGCACAGAAAAAGGCCCTTCGGCCCATCAAGTCTGCACCAGTCAAACAAGTATCTAACTATTCTAATCCCATTTTCCAGCACTAGGCCCATAGCCTTGTATGCCATTACATCGCAAGTGCACATCCAAATACTTCTTAAATATTATTAGGGTTCCTGCCTCTACCGCCCTTTCAGGCAGTGAGTTCCAGATTCCCATCACCCTCTGGGTGAAAAAATTCTTCCTCACATCCCCCCTAAACTTCCTGCCCCTTACCTTAAATCTATGGCCCCTGGTTATTGATCCCTCCACCAAGGGGAAACATTCCTTCCTGTCTACTCTATATATGCCCCTCATAATTTTATACACCTCAATCATGTCCCCGCTCAATCTCCTCTGCTCCAAGGAAAATAACCCCAGTCTATCCAATCTCTCCTCATAACTAAAACTCTCCAGCCCAGGCAACATCCTGGTAAATCTCCTTTGCACTCTCTCTAGTGCAATCACATCCTTCCTATAATGTGGATTCCAGAACTGCATGCAATACTCTAGCTGTGGCCTAACCAGCATTTTATACAGTTCCAGCATAACCTCCTTGCTCTTATATTCTATGCCTTGGCTAATAAAGGCAAGTATCCCATATGCCTTCTTAATCACCTTATCTACCTGTCCCCTACCTTAAGGGACCGGTGGACATGCACACCAAGGGCCCTCTGATCCTCTGTACTTCTCTGGGTCCTACCATTCATCGTGTATTCCTGTGCCTTGTTTGTCCTGCCCAAGTGCATCACCTCACACTTATCTGGATTAAATTCCATTTGCCACTGATCAGCCCATCTGACCAGCCCATCTATATCCTCCTGTTATCTAAGGCTATCCTCACAATGTACCACCGCACCAATTTTCGTGTCATCCGTGAACTTACTGATCAACCCTCCTATATTCAAGTCTAAATTGTTTATATATACCACAAACAGCAAGGGACCCAACACCGATCCCTGTGGAACCCCACTGGACACAGTCATCCAGTCACAAAAACACCCCTCAACCATCATCCTCTGCTTCCTGCCACTCAGCCAATTCTGGATCCAATTTGCTTCGTTATCAGTTTCCCATGAGGGACCTTATCAAAAGCCCTGCTGAAGTCCAAGTAAACTATGTCAAATGCACTGCCCTCATCTACACACCTGGTCACCTATTCGAAAAATTCAATCAAATTGGTCAGACATGACCTCCCCTTAACAAAACCATGCTGACTGCCCTTGATTAATCCCTGTCTCTCCAAGTGTAGATTAATTATGTCCCTCAGAATTGCTTCCAATAGTTTCCCCACCACTGAGGTTAGACTGACTGGCCTGTAGTTCCCTGGTTTATCCCTTCCTCCCTTCTTGAATAATGGTACCACATTAGCTGTCCTCCAGTCCTCTGGCACCTCTCCTGTGGCCAGAGAGGTATTGAAGATTATTGCCAGCGTCCCAGCTATCTCCTCCCTTGCCTCACTCAACAGCCTGGGATACATTTTATCCGGGCCTGGAGATTTATCTGCTGTTAAGTCTGCCAGACCACTTAGAACCTCCTCCCTTTCTATGCTAATTTCTTTAATTATATCACTGCCCTTCTGCCTGATTTCCATATCCACGTCATCCCTCTCACTTGTGAACACCGGCACAAAGCATTCATTTAGAACCCTACCTACGTCTTCAGGCTCCCCACACTAATTACCACTATGGTCCTTAATGGGCCAGGCGCTTTCCCTAGTTATCCTCTTACTCTTAATGTACTTGTAAAATAACTTTGGATTTTCCTTTATTTTACCTGCCAATGTTTTTCCATGCCCCCTTTTTGCTCTCCTAATTTCTGTTTTATGATCCCCCCTACACATGCCGTACTCCTCCAGGGCTTCCGCTATTTTGAGCCCTCGGTATCTGCCTTTTTCTCTTTATCCAATCCTGTATATCCCTCAACATCCAGGGTTCCCTGGATTTGTTGCTCCCACCCTTTGTCTTTACTGGAATATGTTGGCCCTGTGCTATCCCTATTTCCCTCTTGAATGAGTCCAACTGCTCTGACGCAGGTTTACCTAAAAGTAGCTGCTCCCAGTCCACTCTGGCCAAATCATATCTGATCTTATTAAAATCGGCCTTCCCCTAATTTAGAACTCCGATTTCTGGCCTTTCCTTGTCCTTTTCCATAACAGCCTTGAATCTAACGGAGTTATGATCACTATCTGCAAAATGCTCCCCCACTGATACATCTACCACTTGCCCGGCTTCATTCCCTGGAATTAAGTCCAGGACTGCCCCCTCTCTTGTAGGACCTTCTATGTACTGGCTTAAAAAGCTCTCCTGGATGCATTTTAAGAATTCCGCTCCCTCTAAACCTATTACCCTATGACTAACCCAGTTAACGTTGGGGAAGTTGAAATCCCTCACTTTACTACCCTATTATTTTTACACTTCTCTGAAATTTGCCTACGTATCTGCTCTTCTATTTCTCTATGACTGTTTTGGGTCTATAGTACACTCCCAGCAATGTGATTGCTCCTTTTTAGTTTTTAAGTTCTACCCACATGGGTTCATTTGAGGAGCCTTCTAAGATGTCATCCCTCTTTACTGCTGTAATTGATTCCTTGATCAATATTGCGATATCCCCTCCTCTTTTATCTCCTTCCCTGTCTCGCCTGAAGACTCTATATCCTGGAATATTGAGCTGCCAATCCTGCCCCTCTCTCAACTATGTCTCTGTGACAGCAATGACATCACACTTCCATGTGTTAATTTGTGCCCTCAACTCATCTCCCTTATTTGTCAGACTCCTAGCATTAAAATAAATACCATCCAACAATGCCAAACTCCCTTGTGCCTTAACTGGCCTATAATTTCTATGCCTTCCAGACTCACTTGCTCTCTCTCCTAATTTTGGTTGTGCATCTCCTCCTCTCAGGATCCCATCCCCCTGCCAAGTTAGTTTAAACCCTCCCCAACAGCACTAGCAAACTTCCCCGCAAGGATGTTGGTCTCATTCTGGTTCAGGTGCAACCAGTCCGCCTTGTACAGGTCCCACCATCCTCAGAAACGGTCCCAATGTCCCAGAAATCTAAAGCCCTCCCTCCTCCACCATCTCTCCAGCCACACATTCATCTGGACTAACCTCCTATTTCTATATTCACTAGCGCGTGGCACTGGAAGTAATCCAGAGATTAGTACCTTTGAGGTCCTGTGTTTTAATCTGGTTCCTAGCTCCCTAAATTCTGCTTGCAGGACTGCATCCCTCTTTCTACCTATGTCATTGGTTCCAATATGTCCCACGATCTCTGTCTGTTTGCCCTCCCCCTTTAGAATGCCCTGCAGCCGTTCAGTGACATCCTTGAGCCTGGCATCAGGGAGGCAACATATCATCCTGGAGTCACATCTACAACCGCAGAAATGCCTGTCTGTTCCGCTTACTATCGAGTCTTTTACCACTTTTGCTCTTCCCCTCTTTTTCCTCCCCCACTGTGCAATTGAGCCACTCACAGTGCCAGGAGTGTGGCTGCACTCCCCAGAGGAACTGTCACTCTCACCGTTTTCCAACACAGAAAAACGGTTCTCGAGCGAGATGCACCCTGGGGATTTCCTGACTATCTGCCTGACACCTTTCTTCTGACCGATGGTCACCCATTCCCTCTCTGTCTGCACTTCCGTAAGCTGTGGGGTGACAACACCTAAAAACGTGCTATCCACGAAACTCTCAGCCTCGTGGATGCACCTCAGTGCCTCCAGCTGCCGCTCAAGCCCTGAAACTCGGAGCTCAAGTAGCTGCAGCTGGTGGCACTTCCTGCACACGTGGTCAGTCAGAGCACCAGGAACGTCTAGAACTTCCCACATATTGCAGATGGAACATAACATGGAACTGAGCTGCCCTGCTATGCCTCTAGTTGAAAAAAACCCCTTACTTTAAGTTAAATACAGTAAAAAACGTTAAATTATTTATGTACTTTAAATAAAGACTAGAACCCTTACCTTTCCTTAGCTTAATCTGTATTAAACTGGAGAAAAACACTTACCCACTACTCATCAATCAGCTCTCACCTTTGTGCTGATGTCACTTTTTGAAACTTCCCCGCACTCGCACTGGTTCTGATCTCTCCACCTCGCTCTCATGATGGCACTCTTGTTATTTTCAACAAGAACTGACTGCAGGACACTCTTCCCAGACTGCTTCCCCGCGATGCTGACTGCAGGACACTTTTCACCTTTTCTGAAGAAAGAGAAAAACTAACTCACTTTATTTGGAAGAAAATGCAGCTACACTTTTCCGAGACTTCAGGATAAATAAGCTTTTCATTTACCACTTAGTCTAAAACGTTCCATTTTACAATGCTAATGCAGCTTCCAAGAAAAAACAAACACTAATTATCTAATTAGATTGGGATTAATCCATTAAAATAGCTTTGAAGGAAATAATCAACTACATTAAGGAGAAGTAAATTACAATTCTATTAATGCAGAGGAATAGCATGTTAGTCAGTAGTAGTTGGCAAATAAATGTTGATAGAATTTGCGGTCAGCTACACAAACAATTACCAGAGTTAAATACTTCATTTTGAAAGTGAATGAACAGTGGCTACAAAGATAACTTCCCACTGCACATAGATTTAGTACAGAACAATTTTATCATACAGTAAAATTAACCAGTGCTTAAAGTTAAACATAGTGCTTAAAATGGAACCATCTACAGCTTGAACTCTCACTAAAATTCTGAATTGGGAAACCAAATTGTAAAATTCCTTTCTCCAGAATAATTTTGACATCAATGTGCTCTCAAAGAACTTACATTGTTTAATTTTTCATCAAGCACACAATTGACTTCCATCTAATTCTGTCAGGCCCAAACAATTCTTTAGTGAAAACAGAAAATGCTGGAAATACTCAGAGGGCCTAGCAGTGTCTACGAGAAGAAGAATGGACTTAATGTTTCAGGTAAATGACCCTTCTTCTGAACTGAAGGAGGATGAAAGGTCATCGGCCTAAAGCTGTAACTTTGTTTTTCTCACTAGATGCTACCCGACCTACAGAGAATTTCCAATATTTCCCATTTTTCTTCCAGATTTCGAGCATCTGCAGTATTTTGCTCCTGTCAAGCAATTATTTGACTAATATCCAATTTCTTCTATGATTAAAATATTCTCACGGATGCTATGATTGACCCAATACACAAAATATGTATTTATTCTTGAGCAAATTGTGTTTTTTTCAACCATCTACCACAGGGACTGCAGTGGTTCAACATACAAACATCTGATATAGGAACAGGAGGAGGCCATTTGGCTCCTCCAGCCTGCTCCACCGTTCAATAAGATCATGGCTGATCTGATTGTGGCCTCAACTCCACAGTCCGCCTACCTCCAATAACTTTTGACTCCCTTGTTAGTCAAGAATCTATATACCTCTGCCTTTATAATATTCAATGACCCCGCCTCCATTGCTTTCCAGGGAAGTGAGTTCCAAAAATTCACACCCCTCTCAAAGAAAAAAATTCTTCTCACCTCCGTCTTAAATGGAGGACATCTTATTTTTAAACTGTGCCCCAATTCTAGTCTCTCCCACAAGGGGAAACATCCTTTCAGCATCCACCCTTGGCAAATCCCTTCAGGATCTTATATATTTCAATAAGATCGCCTCTCAGTCTAAACGCCAATGGATACAGGCCCAGCCTGTTCAACCTTTCCTCGCAAGAAAACTCTCCCGGCCCAGGTATCAGTGGAGTGAATCTTCTCTGAACTGCTTCTAACACATTTATGTCCTCTCTTAAATAAGGATTCCAAAACCGAACACAGTACAGTACTTCAGATGTGGTCTCACCAACAACTGTAGCAAAACATCCCTACTTTTATATTCCATTCCCCTTGCAATAAACAGCAACATTCAATTTGCCTTCCTAATCATTGGTTGTAGCTGCACATTAACCTTCTGTGATTCAGGTACCAGGACACCCAGATCTCTCTGTTCCTCGGGGTTCAGCAATCTCTCCATTTAAATAACATACTGCTTTTCTATTCTTCCTGCCAAAGCAGACAAGTTCACATTTTGCCACTTTATACTCCATCTACCAAAATTTTGCCCACTCACTTTACCTTTCTATTTCCTTTTGCAGATGTCCTATGCCCTCTACACAACTTACTTGCCTACCTATCTTGTGTCATCATCAAATTTAGGAACCATACATTTGGTCCTTTCATCCAATTCATTGATATAAATTATAAATAGTTGATGCCCCAGTACTGATCTCTGTGCCACTCCACTTATCACACCTTGCCAACCTGAAAATGACCCATTTATGTTTTCTCTCTGTTTCCTGTTAGCTCACCAATCCTCTATCCATGCTAATATGTTACCTCCTATGCCATGAGCTCATATTTTGTGCAGTAATCTTTGATGTGGCACATTGTCAAATGCTTTCTGGAAAGTACAGCACATCCACAGGTTCCCTTTTATCCATGTTACTTGGTACTTCCTGAAAGAACTCCAATAAATTGTTCAAACATGATTTCCCCATCACAAAAACCTTGTTGACTCTGCCTGATTGCATTGAGATTTTCTAAGTGCCCCAATATAACCTCCTTAATAATGGATTTCAGCAATTGCCCTAGGACAGATGTTAAGCTAACTGGCCTGCAGTTTCTTGCTTTCTGCCTCCTTCCTTTCTTGACTAGAGGAGTCACATGAGCTATTTTCCAGCCTGATTGGACTTTTCCAGAATCTATCAAATTTTGGGAAATTAAAACTGGTGCATCTGTCATTTCAACAGCCGCTTCTTTTAATACCCTAGAATAAAATCCATCAAGTCCTGGGGACTTGTCAGTTTTTAGTTCTGGCTTTATCTCATCTTCTAATTTCCCCTTCTTTATTAATCTTTTAGTCATTCTTTGCTGTTCTTTATATTCTGTCCAATCGTCTGACCTGCCTCTCATCTTTGTGGAATTATATGCATTTTCTTTCAATGCGATACTATATTTAGCTTCCTTTGTTAGCCATGGATGGTGCATCCTTCCCTGAGAATCTTTCTTGCTCACTGGTATGTATCTTTTCTGAGTATTCCAAAGTATCTCCTTAAATGTCTGTCACTGCATCTCTACTGACTCTATCCCTTAACCTAATCCCCCAGTTGATTTTAACCAGCTCTGTCTTCATGCACTCATAATTGTCCTTATTTAAGTTTTAAACACCAGTCTTAGATCCACTCCTCACTCCCACAAGCTGTGTGTGAAATTAAATTATATGTTCACTGCTACCAAGGGGCATCTGCACTATTTCACTATAAGGTCATCAATTAATCCTGTCGCATTATAAATTACCAGATTTAGTATAGTCTGCTCTCTGGTTGGTGCTAGAATGTGATGCTCTAAGAAAATGTTCTGAAAGTACTCTATGAACTCATCATACCATTGCCAATCTATATGTTGACTAAAATCACCTATGATTTTCACCATATCTTTCTCACAAGCCCCCTTATTTCTTCCTGTATACCCCATCCTACAGTGTGGTTACTGTTAGGGGGCCTATAAGCCACTTCCAAACGTGACTTCTTATTTTTACTATTTCTCATCTCTACCCAAATTAAGTCTACATCTTGATTTCCAGAACTAAGGTCATCAGTCTCTATTGTAACAATGTCATCCTTAATTAACAGAGCTACCCTCCACCTTTTCCTAGCTTTCTGTTCTTCCTAGATGTCATGTCACCTTGAATATTCAGGTCCCGGTCTTTGTCATTTTGCAGCCATGTCTGTATAATGGCAATCAGATCATACACATTTATTTCTGTTTGAGCTGTCAATTCATCTGTTATGAATGTTACATGGATTCAGATGCAGAACGTTTAATTCTGTCTTTTACTGTTTTTGTAACTTCTAGCCTTATCTGCTGGTGTACTCTTAGGTTTGTACATTTTGTCCCTTCCTGCACTGCATTTCCCTTATTCCTGTGTTGTTCTCTTGCCTTATCTTCTCTATTTAATTTATCACATCTTCCCAAGCTTGAGCGGGAAGGTGATTCACCACTATCTTCTCAAGGGCAATTAGGAATGCACAAATACTTTAGGCTTTGCCCACAGCCCATGAACAAATAATAATGAAAAAGGAACTGGAGCTACCTGTTTCTGTCTTTTACTCAGTACCTTGAATGATTCTAAAATGTTTCAATTTCTGGTTTTTCCACACTTTTATTGAAGGGCTAATGTTTAACACATTGTAGTTGAGCTGAAAGGTCTTTACGGTTAAGCTTTGGTTGTGCCCCAAGTTTACAAAACAATACAGGTGAGGATATGTATTCATTCCATCTTAGCTCAAATAACTACAGTTCATTCCTAGTAGTACAATGGCAGATACTTTCTGAGATTGGAACAAACCAGGTTAACCTAGGCAAAACTACTTATGATAGATGATTTGACTGCCTCGAGCTGCCTGATTTCCTTACTTGAATTGTGCATACAATAAAAGAGAAATCTATGTGATGTTTTGCATATTAAGGTGAAGAATACTAAAGGCAGGATTTTGAGGCAGTCGGGCAGGCAAGGTGGCCGGGCCAGGGAGTGGCCGGGGAACTGCCCGCCGCCCACATTCGGCCCCCGACCGCGATTTCATGCTGGCTGACCAATTAACAGCCAGACAGCGGGAAAGGCACGCTGAAAGGCTCAGTGCTGCTGGGGTGGTGGCGGGAGGAGGGCAAGCGCTGAAGTCAGCGTGGGGGAGCACTCAATGAAAGCTCCCCGATGGCAGACAGCTGCCTCAGGGAGCTGAAGAATTTAAAACCATGAAATAAAGTTTTGAAAATGCAGAAAAGTATTTCCACACATCAGACTCACTCACATGAAAATATAGATTATAAAAATTCTGCCCAAACATTTTTATTTTTAAAAAAATTAATATCGGAAACCTCATCCTGCCCTTGGATGAGGCTTCCTAAAAAATTCAAAGGCCACCTGGCGGATTTGCCCGTCCGCCATCCGTAACGTTGGATGGGCAGTGAAAAATTGCTGTTAATTAATACATTATTGGCCTTAATAGGACTCTTAATTGTTAGTGGGCACGCTGCCAACTCTCACGTGCGCCCACCGACCAAAATATTGCGCGTTATTTCACACTCAGGCGAGCAGAAAACCCTGCACTGTTTGACCTTTTTTCTTGTTTTCGAAACACTGTTCACCTAACTTTGGGCACAAAAATGATTTGGTCCTAATTTACTAATTCAATGTTCAATGACGAATTAAAACAACACAATTTCCCTTTGCTTCCCTCCCCAGTAGTCGAGTGATCTGATTCAGATTTTGCCTTTTCATTCCCACCACTGAATAAAAATCCATTGCAGTAAACACATCTTATTTTAAAAAAGGGATGGGTATGTGAGCCCTAAAGTGGCTGGCATCCCTGGAAGGTCTGGGATGTGAAAACTCTCCTGATCTTAACGGCAGAACCTCAATAACAAAACAGTTCCTCTAGTCCTGACTGACACCCAGACAGATTCACTGCATAGCCAGTGGGTGTAAGTGGCAACTTGGGAGCAGGAGGCTGCACCTAGTGACCCATGGGGACAGTCTCCGTCCGTCAGTGGTTTCAGAGATCTGGAGATGACTGGGTGAGCTGGGGAACCACTGCAATCAGGAGGGTGGAGATTGTGGCTTTGGAGGACAAGAACTCCTTGCAGGGTCTGGGTGGAACACTGCTCTTTCTGGACCACAAGGAGTTTTGACAGGAGTAATTTTTACAACGCACCTTGGCCTCTTCTGACCAGTTGGTGCCTCCCACTGTTCTTCTGTTGTCAGGCTTCAGACTGTGAAGAGCTGCCCCTGAGTTTTAGCTAAGATTACGGCATGTCACCAATGATACCATTGGGCCACAACTTTTTAATGTATAGTAGGCACCTGTCTGCCCATAGTAAGAGCCTTAGCCGACTTGAAATCCAGCAAAGACAAGATGAGGCCGGGCAATTACGGAACAGCCCCACATCCAATTTTAACCTTTGCCCAACGCAATTCTCCCTGTGTAAAGGGGATTAAAACCTTAGGCAATGATTCAAATTGGTTAATACATATCATTCCCATCGCTCATATTCAAATCAGACAGCATGGTAAAGACAACTAAAATGAACTATTACTGATGTAAACACAACAGAAAAGTAGCATATGCCCAAATACACAGTAAGACCCACCAGCAATTCAGTATGTTGTTGTCAGGAATGGTTTCAGCCAACATGGTAAGTTTATGATTTCTGCCAGGACATGATGTGAGAAATAAACATCTCAAAAAGTAACTTGTAAAGTGCTTGATTTGGAGTTTTGTTTTGTATGGATGTGAGATTTGGACCTTGTGAAAAGAGGAGACCAACTTGCTAAATAGCTTTGAAATGTGGATTTGGCGGAGAATGGAAAGAACTTGTTCAACAGAAAAAGTAACAAGTGTTGAGGTGCTGTGGAGAGTGAATGAACAAAATAAATTTGCTGAACGTAATTAGAAACAGACAGGGAGTCTGGGTAGGGCACACCCTAAGAGGAAACAGACTTGTAAGATACATTATGGAGGGAAGATTTCAAGGAAAAACAGGAAGAGGAAGAAAGAGAATATTAATGTTGGATGGCGTGAAAATTGAAGGAAGTTATCGGCAAATGAACAGACTGGCACAGGACAGAAAGACAAGGATCTGCTTTCAGGCGGAACACACATGATGATGTATGAGTTTTGACAGGGGTGTGGTGAGGGAGTTGATCCACCAAGCAGGCGTAAAATGTGTGTTCAAGAGTTCAGTTTGTTGCATGGTGTTCAAAGGCACGTTCTAACCAGAAGTAGACCACCTGCCATATTTGCAAAGACTTCTGTATAGACTCAGTAGGCATCCAAGGCTCAAGCCAGAAACAAGCATTTGATGCTTTACATATGCAAATGGAGGGCTTAACACCTGTCCTAGGTCCCATTTCCAAAATATGTTAGCAACTGACCACAACATCTCCTTCATTCCTTTCTTCCTCCCTCCCTTCCTTCCTTCCTGTTTCAAAGAATTGATATGTAACTGTCTACTTAACCAATTTATTTAACTTTGCCTAATTTACAGAAACCTTATTTGGGGGTTGCAAATTTCCTCCAATCAATCAAAAAAATTGATGAGAGGAAATAACACAAAGGGCTTTTTTTGCTACAATGATCTACAGAAGAAATTTCCCTACACCTCACCTTCAAAGCGCTTATGCTATTTTGAGTGCCATTTCCCATTCCATATTTGGTAGCTGGAGAAACTAAAGTTAGATTTATTATTTTTTCTTATAAACATGATTACATTTTTTTAATATCCCATTTCCCTTGGGGCCTACATTTAATGTCATCATTCAACACTGGAGCAAAGTTAATGTGGCTTTTGTCATAAATTCATGTTGTGATAATTTGACATATCATTTATTAGAGACGAATATTACCCTTGGCCTTTTAAGTCTGCTCACAGCTTTCAAAGCTGCCAGTTTGCAGAGATAATCTCTAGGGGACAGTCCTGTGTCTGATATCTAGTCATTGTGTTCATTGTGCTGGAAGGATTCAAATAATATTCATTCCTCAGTAGAGCTGGCATATCAAACCCAATCACATAAACAAAATCTTTAGAAATCGAAGGGTCACTTAACAACATTTTCACAACCTTGACCTTAAATCTGGAATTTAAAAAAATCATATTTCCTACTTTCCTTAATCAAGATATTATATTAAGAAGTTATGTGATTTAAAAAAGAGAGAAAAAGCTTAAAGGTTTCATTAATTCTTTTACAGTACCAAAGGATTCTACCACCTGGTGAAATTATGGGCCTGGGTTTTCCAATATTTTTTTGGATATCGGAGTTCTAGTGTAGGAGACAGGAATTTAGGAGCACGGTTATGGATGCTAATGGTTCACACATTGTAAAATACAAGTTCAGGCCCCAAAATCAGGAGATTAGAGGAACAGATAAATGATGTTTTCAATCATTTCACTAGACTTCTGCCAAGCTCACACAATGTCACGGCCAGAGATTGGAAGAATCCAAATTTAATTCAAGACCTTAAATTCCGCCTGTTGTTATCCCCACATTTGCATTCTAACACTGATCCCCATGGAAGTTTGCTAGAACAATGGGAGGGTGTCTAATTTGCTTGGGGCAGGCAGGAGAAAGTGCCACTTGGGCCAGTATTTGATGCCCCATGCATCTGAAAACTGGCATGAATATCCATCCACCGGGACAACTTCCCAGGCATCCCCTGCCCAATTGGTGCCAAATAATGAGGCCAATCCAGAAAAAAAAATGTATGAATCCCACTCTTAGGGCAGAATTTTTCGTGTCCGTGGGTGTCAGACGTCTTGGGGGGGGCATGAGCAGACAATATGGCAAGAAGGCCAAAAATTGGTTTCACGGCATCTTGAAACCAGTTTGCAATCATCCGCTCCACCCGTCAATAGTGGGCCGCATTTCCTGCCACCACACGCTGGGAACTTCATTTTAATACATCTGCATATCATTATAAGCCCAGCTTGCTGGAATCATTCCCCCACACGGGATCATCCGAGCACCCTAGCGTGATTGCACACCGAGGTGTTTCACAACTGTACATAAGCGACGTGCACCTGGTGAGCTGCAATTGACGTGGAACTTCGAGGTTTGTTTGCCTACCTTGCTTCCGTCAGCACTTGCAGTCATCAGCGCCAGGCATTACAGGCAGCACCACATCACTTTTAGGGGGCCTCACGGGCAGTTCTCCACCTACCAGACCAGCCATAAGGTGGGGGTGGCTTTTCAACAGCTGCAGGGTTAGGGCTTGCTTGGGGCAAAGGGAGAAGTGGCCTCAGGAAAGAGAAGAGGCTGCACGGTGAGGGCTGTACTAGGGTAGTGGGGTATTCCAAGGTGTGTGTAGGGGCTCATATTGATCTGTGCAAATGGTCTCAAGATGGTGAGGGCTGAGGAGGCAGTCTCCAGAGGACATGACGCCAGGTGGTGTGTGAGAGAGTGAATAGTGATATCCCTTGAGTTGGCAGTGAGTGAGATGCCAGTGAATGTGTGATGACCTTGTGAGTGTGTGAGTTTAGAGTGATGAGATAGTTGCCTTACCCTGGCGGCACAGTTGAGATCATTCATCCTCTTTCTGCACTGGATGGCCAACCTCTTCAGTGCAGCATTGGCACTGATCACCACTGCCACCACCTCCCAAGCTGGAGTGCTGAGGTTACTGCACCTCCTGCAGCCAGGGCGGGGGTGGAAGACATCATGGTGGGCCTCCAAAATGCATTCCAGTAACGGGTCACTAAACTTCTCTTGGCTTTCAGGGCCATGTCTTCATTGGTGCAGTCCTGGGCTGCAAGCATTGAGAATTGGGTGGGCGGCTGCAGTTTAGGTATGGCACCTGGAGTGAGGAAATGGTGAGGTAATGGCGTGACAGGCAATTCAGAAGCCGCCCGCTAACGAGACAGCATGTTTCCTGTGGCTGCATAATCAATAACGTCGCACTGGGATGATATGGTGTGAAAAGCCACTATTGTGGCCAGCGGGTAAAACATTCTTACTCCCACCCGCTACCACACTTAGTACAAATTTGGGACGATTCCACCTTTAGGCTCAAACATAGGCTTATGAAGGCCAGTTGTTTCATATTTCTCAATATAGGGTTGGGATTTTGTAGTGTAGGGGAGACTCTGTGGACCTTTAGAAATAGTGACCGGGACCCGATTCCGGAATTCCTGGCCCCATTCCCAGTGCCCCAATTTCTGTCAAGGTGGGATAAGGGTGCGGGTCCTTTGCAGAGATAGGCATCTCCTAGCCCTTCACAATTATCGTAGAGTTGGGCCATTTTCTCAAGGAACGATGGTTCACAGCCCCTCACAGGTGACTTGAACCATAGTCTGGATGAGGGGACTCTTTGAATGGTAAGTTCTAAAGGTCTTACCCATCCAAGCTATGCCTCTTCATCCACTCACTGCTGCCATGGCCCTTCCTTGCAAACCTATGGCATTTTCATGCCCAGTCCCCCAGTATACACTCTACAGAACCAATGAACCCTATAGCAACAATTTGATGTGCAGAAAAGATCTGGAAAAAAAAAAGTCATTCATTCAAACAGAGGACCGGCAGCTCAGCATTATTCCATTGTCACTATTCCAGCGCCACCAGGAATAGTGACCACTGCTGAGGTATGTAGAGGCCCTGCAGTCTACAGCAGGTAGGCAAAATCCTTCTAAAAATTCCAGCACCAAGTACTGGAAGGGAAACCCTCCCAGGGATATTGTTGGGGCTGTAGGTGTTGCTTTACCTGCCCATGGCCCCCTCTTTGCTTAACAATTTCTTCCACCCTGGGCTGCCACCGGGGGCCTGCCACTGGGAGGCTGCCTCCATTTAACTGGTAGCCTCCTCACGTAGCGGGAGGGTCAATCTGGCGTTGGCAAAATGCCAATAGCCTGGTAAAATAGCTTTTAATAGGTTCTTTGCATTTTTAAATTGGCTGTGAGCTGTCTTGGGCGGGCAGCCTGACTGATTCCGGCCTGCGATACGGTCAGGGAGCCAATCTGCCGCTGTTCCCCGCTGTTTTACCGCCCCCGCTTCCATTTCTGCCTCCTGGGGAAGGCAGTAAAATTCTGCCCGATGTAACCAGATTCTCTCCTGTTTCCTTGGAGGTTCTGCTGGCTTCGTACCAAAGGTACTAAGGTTGTAAAGAAGGCATATGGAATGCTCTCCTTCATTGGCAGAGGGATAGAATATAAAAGTAAGGATATCATGTTGGAATTGTATAAAATATTGGTGAGGCCACAACTGGAGTATTGTGTGCAGTTCTGGTCACCACATTAGAGGAAGGACATAATAGCTCTGGAGAGAGTGCAGAGGAGGTTTACAAGAATGTTGCCAGGGTTAGAAAAGTGTAGCTATGGGGAGAGATTGGATAGGTTGGGGTTATTTTCCTTAGAACAAAGAAGGCTGAGAGGTGACTTGATTGAGGTGTACAAAATTATGAGGGGAATAGATAGAGTGGACAGGATAAAATTGTTTCCCTTGATGGAGAATTCTAGAACCAGGGGACATAGATTCAAGATAAGTGGCAGAAGGTGTAGGGGGGACATGAGGAAGAACTTTTTTATGCAGATGGTAGTGGGTGTCTGGGATTCGCTGCCCAAGTTGGTGGTAAAGGCAGAAATTCTAAACTCTTTTAAAAAGTACCTGGATCTGCACCTAAAGTGCTGTAAGCTGCAGGGCTATGGGCTGGGTGCAGGAAGGTGGGATTAGAAAGTGCGCCTGGGTGTCCTCGGTCTGGCATGGACAAGATGGGCTGAATGGCCTCCTTCTGTGCTGTAACTTTTCTATGGTTCTATGGTTCTAAAACAGTTGAAATCCTATGGAATTGTAGAGCCCAGTAAAGTTAGCAGTCTGCAAAATGATACATGCATGACAGTAATAGAAGGAAATCATGAAGGCAAGATTGTTTTTTTCAGAAATTTTGCCATTCACACCAACATTGCATTTGACATTTAAAATCATGGAATGATATAGCACAGAAGGAGGCTATTCAGTTTATTGTCCCTGTGTTAGCTCTTTTAAAGAGTTATCCAACTATTCCGCAGTATTTCTCCATTGCCCCAAATATATTTTCTTTTGCTGTATCTATCCAGTTTCCTTTTGAAAGTTACTATTGAATCTGCTCCCACCACTCTTTCAGGCAGTGCATTCTGGATCATAACAACTCGGTTAGTAAAAAAAAAACTACTCATCTACGCCCTGATTCTTCTGCCTATTTTCTTAAATTTGCATCACCTCCTGCCAGTGGAAACAAATTCTCCTCATTCTAGTAAAATCCCTCCTCATTTTGCAAATGTCTATTAAATCTCCCCTTAACCTTTTCTGCTCTAAAGGGAACAAGCCAACCTCTCTGGTCTCTCCACAAAAGAAGCGGTGTCAGGGAGCAGCTGATTAAGAAGAGGGGGAACCCTGAGCAGTGACAGTTTAAAAACAGAGAGCAGCAGCACTAAGCAGCAGCCTAATGCCAGATAAATAAAGGCAGAAACTCAAAAAGTAATGTTATGGTCAGCAGCATGATGAACAATGGAACCCGAGGAATTAGAGCTAAGTGTTAAAATTATAATTTATCTAAATATCATATTCCTTCAGGTAAAGAAGCAGCTCTAAGAAGCTAAATATATTAAAGAGGACAAAAATTCAATGGAGGAAACCAACATTAAATTGACCCAATTTGAGCAATAGGTGAAGCTAGCTGTTTGACACTGCTACTTTGCAGTAGCAACACAAGTGGTATTCACCACTAACAGGATGCTGCTGTCAAGCCAAAAAGACATTCTGCCTCTCACACAGATGAATAATGTGGTATATGAATTTCAGTGCCAGTGTGATGCTAGGTATGGAGACCGTATGTCTCAACGTCTGGTGGGGTGTATTAAACAGCATGTCCCAGCCACTGTTTGCAATGAGCAAGGTACAGACCATACCCAGCCAGCCTGTGCAAAACTCAAAACACAATGTGCAACATTAGATGTGATTCCGTGATTGGATAATATTTGCTAAATAATCCTCAGTAATTAATTACTAATTAATTTCCAATCAAGCTAATCCATCAGCGAATTAATACTATTATTCAAGTGATTCTATTAGTTCTAGATATAAACTAATGTTAATTAATAAATAGATAAAGATTAGAGATGGCAGCACAGGGAATGCTTTGGAGCCATGATATATGGGAGGTTGAGGGAAGCGATACCGGATCGTCACACATACGATAAATGTCTCTGTTTTGAGTCACTTCAGTTCAGTATTCCTGAGTTGGAGTGTGTGTTAGAGACATTTTGACACAATTAGGGAGGGGAAGGAATTTTTAGATAGTTTTCCCCAGAGTACACTCACACCTTAGAGAAAAGCTCAGGTGCAAGAAGTGGTGGACATCGCTGTGAATTAGCAGGTTATGGGAAACAAAGGGGCAACAGAGAAAGAGGTCCTGCAGGCACTATTCCCAACTTCCAGACATCAGTCCTATCCTACAGTTCAATGTCCTGTACTTGTTACCTCTGAGGATAAGGATGAGGGGTGCAGGGACGGGCGGATAGAATGCGAATCAAGGCACCATGGAGCATGGTGAAGGGTAATGGAGGAGGAACAGAATAGCAAGGGTATCGTCATAGGGGATTTTATAATTAGGCAAAAAGATAGAGTCCTCTTTGGATATGCAGTTAATTGGCAGACTGCAACTCCCATGAAATATGGGATAATTGAGCTACGGGGAGTGGAAAATGCAGGGCTAAGTCTTTAAAAAGCCTTGAATAACTGAAGGTTGCAGCAGCAGGCTGAGGGTGTCATGGGTAAATAGTAAATGTTTTACTAGACTGGGGTCCCTGCCTTGGGCCTCAGCAGGGATATTGTGGACAATTCTGTGCTCCATACTTCAGGAAAGATGTAAAGGCGTTAGAAAAGAGGTTTGCCAGGGTGTTACCAGGATTGAGGGGCTCCAGTTGTGAGAAGAGATTGGAAGGATTAGAGCTGTTCTTCTTAATTGGAACAGAAAAGTTTAAGAGGAGAGCTAATTGTCATTTTCAAGGTAATGTTGATAGGCAGAAACTGTTTTCTTTGGTAAGTGGGTCAATAGTTAGAGACCCATAGGTTTAAAATCATTGCCAAAAATCTAGAGGGGAGATGAGGAGAAATGAAAATTGCAGCTATGAGGAAAGATTGGATAGGCTAGGGTTATTTTCCTTAGAACATAGGAGGCTGAGGGGTGACCTAATTGAGGTGTACAAAATTATGAGGGGCCTAGATTGGGTAGAAGGAAAGACCTGTTTCCCCCAGCTGAGGGGTCAATTACCAGGGGGCATAGATTTAAGGTTACTGGTAGAAAGATTAGAAGGGACATGAGGGAAAACTTTTTTACCCAGGGGATAATAGACATCTGGAATTCACTACCTAAATTGATGGTTGAGGCTGAAACACTCAACTCATTTAAAGGGCATCTGAATATGCACCTGAAGTGCTGTAACCTGCAACATTACAGACCAGGTGCTGGAAAGTGGGATAAAAATGAGCAGCTAGCTTCTTTTATCTCTTTTTATGGCCAGCACAGACACAATGGGCTGAATGGCCTCTTTCCGTGCCGTAACTTTTCTATGGTCCTATGGCTCTACGGTTTTACTCAATTGCTGGGATCTGGAATTCTTGACCTGAAAAGGTGGAGGGAGCTGACTTCATAACTAAGTCTAAAAAGGTGTTGGACAAACTGAGGATGAGGAACTTACAGAGTTACAGACAAAAGTTGGAGGTTTCACCTAAACAACATAGTTCTTTCAAGGAACTAGCACAGGCATGATGTGCCAAATGGCCTCCTTTTGTGCTGTAAGTTTTATGATTCTACATCAAATTTTGTGGCACTCTTGAAAATTTTACCATGTCAGGGCTTTGGCAGAGACACCCAGAGAAGGAAGCAGGTAGGAAAGAAGCACATGATGACTAGAATTTAGCGCAAGTAATGGGGTTCCCTCCACCAGTTGGGAGGGGCCTAACACTACTTAAGTGCCCTCAGGCAATTAACTGACTAGTGTCTGGCCTTCCACATCCAAGCCCCCAGTGAGGTGGAAATCACACACCCGAGAACTGCCAGCCAATCAGGGGACAGCAGCTCTCTAAATCAAAGTTCAGCAGCTCTCAATTGGCAGCAGCGCCACCGGGAGTGGTGGCTGTTGCCGGTAATGCTCCAAGGCCCAATCCGAGGATCGCTGCTAGATCCCTGGACATAGTTGAGTGGGGTAGGATGGGGGTCACTGGGAAGGGGTTCACCAGAGGGGGTGGGGGCAGAGAGGTAGGAGATAAGGTCAAATGGCTCCCTTAATCAGGCACATTTTGTCAGCTATTTGAGCGACAGGGTACCTAGGGTTATGGATAGAGACTTCAATGACAGACTTGGTGAATTATATCAATATGATGTGGGAAGTTTTAAAAACACTAACCGAACGAGTCAATGATTTAGGGAGTAAAGGAAAGAACTTTGCTTTTAGTAAACCTTGCTAATGATATAGTGCCTGAAACATAACATGGTTTTAATTAAAACTGCAGGACATTCAGTGCAAACATGACCAGATAGATGAAGGAGAAATACATGGAACAATGACAGCCTGACATTTAACACTCATTGACTTTGTGAGAGATTTTAACATGGTTAGCAGATAAGGGCTCTCACTAACTTTGGCTGCCCTAATATGAACATTAACATAATTAATAATTACATGATAGCATGATTGGCACAGTAATTGCTGCTGATGATGTATCTAACACATTTCCCATGAAAAGTGATGAAGCAAGGCTATGTACTCACTTCAAATTTCTTCAAATTATTTTTCACAGCTTATGGAAAGGAAGAAAGAATTGCGTTTATATATTCTCTTCTGCATCTCAGGATATCCTGAAATGTTACACTATTATTTTTTTAGTGCAGGCAAATGCGGCAACCAATTTGCAAGGTTACTCAAAATGCAAATAAGGTGACTAGGCCACCTGTCTTGATGATGAAGATAAATGTTGGCCAAGATAATTCCCCTACTCTTCTTCAAGTAGTGCCGTGGAAACTTTTGCATTCACCTTAACAGGTCGGTGGAGTCTCTGGGCAGGATTTTCGGGTCGCCGGGCGGATGTGGCGGGCAGGTCCAGGAGCGGCCGGGAAACGGTCCACCGCCCGCGATTGTCTCTGACTGTGGTTTCATGCTTGTTGGCCAATTAAAGACCAGCCAGCATGAAAGGCGCGCTGAGGAGCCCAGCACTGCTGGGGTGGGGGGTGGTAGGATTGCGAGCGCAAAAGTCTGTGCATGCGCAGGGGATCACACACTGAAAGCTCAATGAAGGCAGAGAGCTGCCTCAGGGAGCTGAAGAATATTAAAATCAAAAATATAGATTTTGAAAATTTGAAAAAAATGTTCCCACATAGGACTCACTCACATGAACATAAATATAATTAAAATTATGTCAAAACATTTTATTTTTTAAAATTAATATCGGAAGCCTCAGCCCACCTGTGGATGAGGTTTCCTAAAAACATCCAAAGGCTGCCTGGCCAATTCACCCGCCCGTCAACCATAAGGTTGGATGGGCAGCAAAAAATGGCAGTTAATTGAAACTTTAATGGCCTTAATAGGCCTCTTATTTGTCGGCGCGCGCGCTGCTGACTCATGCATGCGCCTGCTGACCAAAATATCGTGCGATGACGTCGGGACACTCACCTGACGTGATCACATGCTATTTTACACCAGATCGGGTAGGGCGAGCGCCCGCCCGCAGGATGTAAAATCCAGTCCTTTGTTTTGACATCCACCAGTGCTCCTCACAATCTGTCGCCCTCTTAAACCTGTACTGAATTGCCAGCCTATATTAAGTGATCCATTCTTTGAGTTGAACTTGAATCCATATCTTTCTGATTCAGAGGCTTGAGTACCGCCTGAGTCTAGCTGTTTCTTAGCTATTGGCTGATTAATGGTAGAGTGGTTTGAAGGAAGGTATCTAAAATTGCTGCTTTCTTGCTGGATTTTGCAAGCAAATTCTGATTCAGGTTTCCTACTTGGACCAGCTTATTTGATAAACGTTTAGCTCATTCCCTGAGATTCCACAGTACTAGCTGATAAGACAGCCCTTCAAATATAAAAAGTTGCTTTATTATTGTAATGTATACATTTAGTCTATGACTGCATACTTCTTAAAAACAAACAATGGGACAATATTATTTTGCTACTTATATTTTGCAGTACTATAAAGACATTCATGAAGATTTCTTCTGGTAATATTAGTGAAATCAGGAATACAGGACTAAATATTTGTTAAGGCCTGTTTTCTGGCACAGGGGTCATGATTCATGGACCTGTTCAGTCTTTCCTTTGAAATTAATTGATTTTATTGTTGGCCTGATCAGTGCCCACTCAGAAGGAAAGAACAGTAGAAACTGGGAAATAAGAGTGCTGGGCTGAACAGTTTTTTTCTTCTGGGCATGCTGCTGGCTGCCTAAACACTCAGCAGGGGTCAAGCAACGTGCACTGATAGCACCTGGTACAGCCTGCCTGCTCCTTCTAAAGGCAGTCAGCCCCTCTTAAATGGGAGATGCATTCAGTGGAAGGGAGCTGTTGCTGACAGCCTGTACTGATATTTACTGCAAGAGGGAGCTGCACATATGGAGCATCAGAGAAGGCTCCTAGATTCACAGATGCAGTACTGGGAGCCTTAGTGCTTGAGGTTGACAAGAGGACAGTGGTCATGTTTCCTGAATGATGCCCTGAAAGAACACCCTCCAAAGGCAATAGGAACAGGGAGGTCAATGTTCAGAATCTAAACCCGAGAATCTGGGAGCAGTGTTGCAAGAAATTGACAATAACCTAATGTGGTGGTCAAGGTTAGTGAATGCATCTTCAAGTGACAGCTCCACCAACCTCCCACACTGCTCAAGAATCATAACCCCATCATTACCCATTAGCAGTCTAGGGCATTCAGGATTCAGACCTAGCATCCAGATACCAAACCTCAGGCACACACCAATGCTGCCAGTCTCCCGTTGCTTCCACATGCCCCCCAGCTATTCAGCTGTGCCAGACACATCACACAAAAAGTGCGCAAGCCAATCAGTGAGATTCCTCCCTCTGCCTTGCAAGACAAGATGGCCCACTACCACTGGGAGCAGAGCAGAACTGGGTAAGACCAAGGACATCTGCATCTCCTAAGCCCTAATGAGGAGATGGTGCTTCTGTATCATGGAGCAGCTGCGGCAGAGCCCGTGGAACCTGGCATCGCTGCTGACATTAAGGATGAAAGTCTGTTCCTGCCTTATGCTCCTTCTCAACTCCCACTTTACCTTCATCCTGGAATGACATGCAAGGTGCTGATGATGTAACGATAGACCACTTGCCTTCAAACCCCCCACCCTTAATTCACCTCAATGTTCTTCTTCTGGTTTTCTGCTTTCAGACACCCAAGAACCGCCGCCAGGTCAACCACAGCTCAGCCTCAGGAGGAAAGGTGAGAGCAACACTACATCACTGATGAAAATGCACCATTAATTCATCTGATACTTGCAGACACCAGCTCAGATACTGGTACTTCTCAAGCTGTAGGGAGTAGTGTAGAACAGGGATCTGCACAAGGTTAGTCACAGGGCATGAATGAACTGCAGTCAGGCTGAAGAAAAGAATACTTCTGCTCCCAGATCACTAGATGGAGAGATTGCAAATGAGTTCTGCTGTAAGGGACTCAGATGACCACTTCAATGGAGCAGCATACAGGAGAACACTGATGAACACTGAGATGTTTGGTGCATTGCCAGGCCTGCCAGATAGCCTGTTATCACAGTCAAGGAGCATGAAGGGGTCTGGCAGCAACACAGTAAGGCCCATATCTTGGAGCCCATCCTTACCACAATAGAAGTGCTGACCAGCTCCATGAATACTTGCAGACCCACCTGTGATGCAGCACCCATTGTAGTGGCTGTTGTCTCAGCTTCCATTTCAGCAAAGGCAAAAGTCACCCAACATCTCAGTGCTTCAGTGAAAGCTCAGATGGAGGTCATGAGATCCACGCTTGCTGCCATGCAGGCTCAGATTATTGCCATCATGGCTGCATATCTACATGCTCAAAGGGGCTCTCACAGCAGTTCCACAATCTGCCTTCCAACAGATTGCTAGGATTGCTGAGGGTGAGTGGCAGATGGAACAGGAATCTGCTGTCCTCTCTCAGGATGACAACATTTGTGCTCCAACCACTGCAGCTTGACCAGTGCCCTTACTGTTGCCTCTCAGCCAGTCTACCCAAATTTTTGCCACCAATATGCTGAAGTGGTGTAGTCAAAGATGGGCCATCAAGGTCCAGAGCTGCTTGAGATCATCCTGCAAGGCTATCTGCAGTCCTTCCCATTGAAGGTCAGCAGCCTACCACCAGCAATGCTGCAACCACTGGGGTAGCACTGCATAGAAGCACTGGGATAAGCAATGACACAGAATAATAGAATGATTACAGCATAGAAAGAGGCCATTCAGCCAATCATGTCTGTGCCAGCTCTATGCAAGGGCAACTCACCAAGTGCCACCAACCCACCTTTTCCCATAGCCCTGCAAATTTTCCCTATTCAGATAATGAGCCAATAATGACATCCTCAAGCAGGAACTATGGGAATGCACAAGGGTGGAGAGTTCATTTTTGTTTGTATCATTGGATGTGTTGCTTGATAAAGATGCTAATCTGTAACTAGTGGACTGCCACAGGGATCAGTGCTGGAGCCACAATTATTTACAATATATATTAATGACTTGAATGAGCAAAGTGAATGTACTATTGCCAAGTTTGCGGATGACACAAAAATAGGTGGGAAGACAAGCGGTGAGGATGACACAAAGAGTCTACAGAGGGATATAGACAGGTTAAGTGAGTGGGCAAAAACTTGGCAGATAGAATATGATGTGGGAAAGTGTGAGGTTATGCACATTGGCAGGAAGAATAGAGGAGCTGAATATTATTTAAATGGAGAAAGATTGCAGAAGGCTGCAGCACAGAGGGATTTGGGGGTCTTCATGCATGAATTACAAAAAGCTAGCATACAAGTTCAGCAGGTAATAGGTAAGGCAAATCGAATATTGACCTTTATTTCAAAGGGAATGGAGCATAAAAATAGGGAAAACTTGCTAAAACTGTACAAGGCACTAGTTAGACCACACTTCGAATACTGTGAACAGTTTTGGTCCCCTCATCAAAGGAAATATATACTGGCATTGGATGTAGCCCAGAGAAGGTTCACTAGGTTGATCCTGGGTATGGAGGGATTTTCTTATGAGGAGAGATTGAATAGGTTGGGCATGTACTCATTGGAGTTTAGAAGAATGAGAGGTGACTTTATTGAAACATATAAGATTCTTAGGGGGCTTGACAGGGTAAATGCTGAGAAGTTGTTTCCCCTTGTGGGAGGGTCTAGGACCAGAGGCACAATCTCAGAGTAAGGAGACGCCCATTTAAGACAGAGATGAGGAGGAATTTCTTCTTCTCTTAGAGGGTCCCAGGCCCCCGGAGCATTACCCTAGGTCTCTGGATTACTAGTTCAGTGACAACACCACTATGCCACCACCTACCCTACAAAATTGATTTTTTATTCTTTCATGGGATGAGGGCATCACTGGCTATCGGCATTTATTGCCCATCCCTAATTGCCCTTGAGAACTGAGTGACTTGCTAGGCCATTTCAGAGGGCATTTAAGTTCTGTGCATGTGCCGATGGCAGATGCTGATCCAGTTAATGGGATTTGCTACAGAAATCTGGGGCCTGTGCGATACAATGGATGTTTATCCAGTTCCCTCTTTGCTATACCTGGGAACTGAGTATCATACAGGCATAGCGAGGAGGAAAATCTCCCTTATATTCATCATATAAAACATTAGTTAGACCACAGCTAGAGTACTGCATACAGTTCTGGTCACTGCATTATAAGAAGCATGTGATCACACTAGAGAGGGTACAGAGGAGATTTACGAGGATGCTACCAGGAATGGAAAGTTTTAGTTATGAGGAAAGATTGCTTAGGCTGGGGTTGTTTGGAACAAAGGAGGGGGCTGAGGTGTCATTTGATTGAGGTGCATAGAATCATGAGAGACCTAGATAAAGTTGATAGTAAGGACATATATTCCTTAGCAGAGAGGTCAACATAGATTTAACATGCAGCATAGATTTAATGTAATTGGGAAAGGATTAGAGGGGAGTTGAGGAAAAAATTGTTTATCTAGAAGTTGATGGGGGTCTGGAACTCACTGCTTGAAAGGATCATAGGGGCAGAAACCCTCATTGCATCTAAAAAAAACCTTGTGTATGCACTTGAGATCCCAGTACCTATAGGACTATGGACCAACAACTGGAAAGTGGGGTTAGGCTGGGTAACTCTTTTTGGCTGTATGGATAAGATGGACTGAATGGCCTCCTCTGTACCATAGATTTTCTATGTTTCTATGCAAAATATGCAGACCACTGGACCAAAATTGCTTTATTGAACAGCCAGGGGTACATTTACTGTCATGATTCATTCATAAATAATTCAGGTTTGGGGCAAGCCATTGAATGGATTCTCTTCATACTCAGTTTTTCAGCGATAAAGGGGTAAATCTACAAAATTCTGCTTGCAGTGTGGAAACTTGAGCAAACAGCACAAGTTAACAAATTTGGGTACATCCTACGGTAACAGCTCTGCTTTTCTCCAATTTTCTCCCCTTGGATAATTTTGCATTTTCATAAGTCTTATTGTTTAGCCTGCTATATCACACAGATCCCTGATTTGATATTGACTATTTGAGGATGCTTAAATAGTCTCTGACAAATAAAAGCAATGTATGGGGCTCAGCCAGTTTGTAACTATGCAGTTGCTGTGCTAGCAGTGGAAAAAATAATTCCTTCATTAGTATTCCAGCTACTCAAATAACATCAGTGACACATATCAGGGAAGCAGACAGACTGAAGGGCTCTTTAATTACCCCATGAAAACCTTTGTGATCCCTTGTGTGCCTTGAACTGATTGCCACCTTCCTGCAGGGGAAAAGAAATCATTGTCCTTGCAATAGTAACACTGCCTCTGATTGGAGATGTGTCTGCTTCTGATGACAGATTTTAAAGTGGTTCTGGTGCAGTGCTTGCTGGAGTATCAAATAATTGTCACCAGTTTTAGTGGAAATTAGCTAACAATTAGTTACTTGATAATCAGAAATTGAATTAATTGCAGCACACAATAATACCTGCATTAATGAATTGTGCAGAATTAACATGCTTGCTTGCATTATGGAATAATAAAGTACATAATGCTTTACAGAAAACAACATGTTATTTGTAGATACACGCATGGCGATCAAAAACTTGACCCATGCTAATTGCTGATAGAACTGTCAAGTGAGTCAGATTTGGCATAGTGTCTGGGGCATGGGACTCAATGGGCACTGCCTATGAGTAATCCATAGGGCAGAATCTTCTTCTCATGTTAAGTTTCCCAACAGCAAGACCAGAAGTGCGCGGCACTTCCACTTGTAGGTGGGGCAGCTGACCATGTGCAATTACACAGCGACTATCCAATTAGATATGCAGAGGTGAGGAACCCAGCCAATCATGCAGTATGGACAGGCAGGAAGTCATTGCCACGCCATTACCTCATGAGATTGAAGATCCAGCACCATATTTAAACAACATCCAAACAGGCAAACACTCCCTGCCATTCAACAGCATCAGTCTAACTGTTTGTGAGGAGTTTGTTTTAACTGAAACTGCTACCACCACAGCTCCCATCCTCCCCCCACTGCCTTTGTATACCTAAAAAGAAAAATTGCAGAAACAGTTGAAGAATCTTCAGTACAAACTTGGAAGTTGAGGAATCCACCAGAGTGGATGTCCATTGCAAGACCCGGAGTGACACAGGGTCAAAAAATTTGGTCAGATCACAAGACAGGTGAACAAAATTACAAAAAAGAAGCTGTACTTACATTGTAGAATAGGTGGCAGTCCCAGGGGCTCAGCATCCAGAGGGCAGCTGAAAGAAAGCTGCGGAAGGGGTCTATAGCTGACACCATAACATGTGGTGGCTGGGCTGAAGTTAGACAAAAGTCTAAAGTTTAAAAAGAAAAAGTTTAGAGCAAAGAGAAAAACCTTCAGAGCACAGTGAAAAAAAAAGGAAAAGGCCTGCAGAGTTTAAGAGAAAGGGAACCCTTTTCAGTTAGGTCCTTGGCTTCTTGCACAGAGGAACAAGTTGCTGCTGTTTTAGAAGCTACTGCAGAGTTTAAAAAAAATAAACTACTGCAGTATTTTCTTTAAAAAAGTTTAAAAGTTTTTTTTTAAAAGCCCATGATCGCAGGAACCTTGTTGAACCCAAAAAAGCAAGGGGAAATCACAGAGAAAACCGACAGGCTGCAAATAGCCTGAGTGAAAAAAGGATGGTTACTGCACAGATAGCCTTAAAGGGGAAATGATATTTAAAGCGGTAACTACTACACAAAAAAACTGCCATGGACTGAAAATTAGAAGAGCCAGACACATTTTGGATAAGGAAATAGCTAAACCAGACTCAAGAGTGAGAGTCTTGGAGAAGAGAGTTTTTAGTTTACAGGAGAATTACAGGATTAAATAAGGAATCAGAAGAAAACAAGTTGACAGGTTTTTATTTGTGCTTGGCTCATTTGCTGGTGAACTACTCCACAACCAACATATAGAACAATAATTGACAACATTTGGTGACATATTAAAAGGCTTTGACAGATATTGTAAACTCCAAGTTGAGGAAAGCACAGATGCTAGAAGAAGGTCTAGCACATTCCCAATAAAGCTCCGTGGGCAACAAAAGGCTCCAGAGTGTGAATGACAGAAGACCCCAGAGTGAGGGAAACAATTTTCAAGTAAACCACAAGATGGTTGCCAACCATGTCAGTGCAATGAAATGCGTGAACCGGAAAGCTTCATCAGGAGAAAGAAATGGCTGACAAGCAGCCTAAAGGCTTAAAAATAGAGATTGTTGAAAACACTAACACAGGAAACTCATGGCTAACTAACTTGCTGGAGCTTTTTGAAGAGGTAACAGAGATGGTTGATGAGGGCAAGGCCGTTGATGTGGTGTATATGGACTTCTAAAAGGCGTTCGATACAGTGCCACACAACAGACTTGTGAGGAAAGTTTTAGGTCATAGAATAAAAGGGACAGTAGCAACATGTATACAAAATTGGCTGAGGGACAGAAAACAGAGAGTAATGGTTAAGGGGTAGTTTTCCGGCTGGAAGAAGGTTTGTAGTGGAGTTTCCCAGGGGCAGGATTTTCCTGTCAGCGAGCCAGGGGCGGGGCTCACTCGCCGATGTGTAAAATGACGCGCGGCGACATTGGGCAGAACTCCCGATGTCACTGCGCCCCATTTAAATTTTCTGGTAGGCGGAGGCGCAGCAAAATCAGCTGTGCGCTTGCTGACCTGTCAATGGCCAATTGAGGCCATTGGCAGAGTCATTTAGCTAATTAATGGACCTGTCTGTCCAACCATAAGGTTGGTGGGCAGGCCAGGAGCCCTGACGGGAATTAGAAAAAGCATGAAACCTCATCCACGGGCAGGATGAGGTTTCATGTATGTTTTTAAAAATTTTATTAAAGTTTTTATAACAATTATGGACATGTCCCAACTCATGTGACAGTGTCACATGAGGGGAAATGTCAGGAATTTTTTTTTCCTATTTTTAATATTTGTGACAGAACAGCCGATCTCCCTGAGACTGCACTTAGCCTCAGGGGGATGAGTGCGCTCTTTCGTGCGCATGCTTCTGTGAGGACTTCACGCGGGGCGGACCTTAATTGGCCTGCTCACGTAAAATGGCGCTGCGCCCCCAATCGGGAGCGCCAATCGGAGGCACGCCTGTGTGTGCCCGCAATTCAACTTCGCCCCTGACGGGGTCAACATCCTGCCCCAGGGGTTGGTATCAGGACCCTTGTTTTTCCTGATATATATATAAATGATCTAGATCTTGGTGTGCAGGGGACAATTTCAAAGTTTGCAGATGACACAAAACTTGGGAAAATTATAAACTGTGAGGAGGACAATGTCGGACTTCAAAAGGACATTGACACATTGGTGGAGTGGGCAGTTAGGTGGCAGATGAAATTCAATGCGGACAAGTGTGATGTGATACACTTTGGCACAAAGAAGAGAGACAATATAAAATAAAGAATACTATTCTAAAGGGTGTGAAGGAGCAAAGAGATCTGGGTGTATATGTACAAAAGTCATTAAAGGTGGCAGGACAGGTAGAGAGAGCTGTTTATAAAGCATACAGTATTCTAGGCTTCATTAATAGAGGCATAGAGTATAAGAGCAGGGAGGTTTTGATGAACTTGTATAAGACACTGGTTAGACCTCAGCTGGAGTATTATGCACAGTTCTGGGCGCTACACTATGGGAAGGATGTGAACGCATTTAAGCTAGTGCAGAAGAGGTTTATGAGAATGGTTCCAGGGATGAGACACTTCCTTAGAGAAGTTGGGACTGTTTTCCTTGGAGAAGAGAAGGATGAGACCAGACTTGATAGAAGTTTTTAAAATCATGAAGGGTCTGGACAGATTAGATAGGGAGAAACTGTTCCCACTCATAAACGCATCGAGAACCAGAGGGCACAGTTTTAAAGTGTTTGCAAAAGGAGCAAATGCGAGGTGAGAAAAAACTTTTTCACACAACGATTAGTTAGGGTTTGCAATTCACTGCCTGGAAGTGTGGTGGAGGCAGATTCAAGTGAGGCATACGAGAGAGCATTGGGTGATTATTTAAATAGAAACAATGTGCAGGGTTACGGGGAAAAGGTAGGAGATTGGCACCAACCCTGAAATATACCTTTAAGAATCAATATGTAGCCATGGAAAAACATAAGCAGTTACAGAGGATGTTGATTATTACTTCAGAAAAACTGTCAGTAGCAACAAAACAATGCACTGACGCCCAGACTGAGTTGGCAAGAGGTCAACAAGAAAATAAATAGTTGAAAGAACAGTTGATTGTCCTTCAAGCTCGAATGCAAAAGGAATGCATAACCAGTCAGCAGCATGAAGAAATGAAGACTGTCTTAAACAGCAGAATGGAAGAACAGCAGAAGAAAGTTGAGGAGACACTGTTAAATTAGGAAAACTCAAGGTGAAGCAAGCGAGATTTGCAAAGAAAAAGAAAACCAGTTGAAAAATCTTCACAGGTTACAAAGCTCCCCTAGGACAAAGTGTGTTCCTCTGGAAAATTATAAATAGAAGCAAAATGGATTTAAGGCTACTCTGAACATATTGAAGAACCAGTTGGCAGAGAAGACTCAGCAATGTTCCATATTCCAGGAGGAAGCTGCAAATTACAAGAAACAGACTGAAGAGCTGAAGAAGCAGTTGAATAACAGCAAGGAGGCATTGAAAGGAACTTTCCAAGCTGCGAGCGAAACTGAAACAAGTTAAGGTTTTGCAAGACAGACCTGGCCAACAGTGAAACCAAAATGAAAGTCAAGGATGAAGTTCTGAGAAAGAGAGAAAGGAAAGAAATGAGATTGGAAAATGTAAATCCAACACTGAAATGCAAGGAACTAGAAGAGGAGATAACACTGGATGTCTTAGACATGCTGAGAACCATTGAACTGAATGAAAAGATTCATAATCTTGCAAAACAATATGAAAAAATAACAGCAAGCAAATGTTTGGCTGAAATTGTGAAGCAAGTGGAAATGAAGGTTCCATTTGTGAAACGCCAACATCCAGCAAGAACATGGCGGACACCCTGGAAAAGGAAAATTCAAATCCACTCTAGGAATCAACAGAATGTACATTCCCCTCGGGTGGAATGGGTTAAACCCACAGTGTCCAATAAAAGCAGACGGGTTGTAAATAAAGAGAAACCCAACTCAAAGGAGCATAAAAAGTGAATCAAATGGAGATAGTGAAGTACCAGAAATACAGAGTACTACCACCATTCCTCCAAACGTGATAGACTGAGATGTGGAAGAACTGTCAAGTCTCAAGACCACCTGAATTTAGAAAGTCAGAGACTTGTGATGGGGGAGAAGGGATAGCAAATAAAAATTTTATTTTAATACTCCGTCGGAAAGGAGGAAAGTTTCCTTTGGAGAAGAAAGGGGAATGTTGTATGATGTTGCATGTGCTTGCATGCCATTGTAATGTAAGGGTACTTGGCAGAGGAAGAGTTACCGTGGGACTGGAGAATAGCACAGCCCACATTATGATGTATAGAGTCAAATGGTAACAGATTCGTAGAACATTCTGGAAGGAAGCTATCTGTATGACAGCAGTACCATGCATGACAGTAACTGAGATCTGTACATAGTTCTGGGTTAACAATAAAGTGTTCATGTTTAAACATACAAGTCTCAAGATCATTGACAACATCAAAAAAAACCCAACAACACTTAGCAAGACCCTGCCAGGATTTGTCTAGGGTGCAGCAAGGCACAATGATCCATGGGACTCTCTGTGGCATTTACTGCAGCACTCCAGCCGAGTGTTCCAGGCAATGGAACCTCATCTTCAGCAGTCCAATAGTCTGTTCTATTGTTACCCTTGTTGAGGCATGGGAGGCATTGTACCTCTCCTCTGCTGGGCTTTGTGGGTTTCATATAGGTGTCATGAGTCAGGTCTTCAGTAGCTACCCTTGTTCACTAGGAGTCACCCCTGCAGATGCTGAGGGGGAACAAACAACTGTGGCAACTGAGAGTAAGTGAGGATATGCGAGTCATGAGAGCTCCCTAGGAAGCGAGCATGCACATGTAGGATTTATTTGCTTTGGTCACAGGCCAGCTGCACATATGAATGCTGCTGGCTGTTCCCAGAGAGCTCTACACACCACATGTGTGCTATCAATTGACCCTTGTATCAGCGGAAATCCAGCTATGGAGCTGAATCCAACAGCTCTGGCTGCCTCAGGGTCTGTGTTGAATTACACAAATTCATTGGCTCTTGTTAACAGGGCATTGGCGACCTCCCTGATGCATTTTTGAGTGGCTGGCTGCAACATGCCACACATGTCCCTCGTAGAGACTTGGAAATCTCGCTGGTGTAGAAATTCAATGCCATGGTGACTTTTAAAGCTACTGGCATTGGATTGCCACCCAATCCATGAGGACGTAGATCCCCCTGAAGGAACTAACATAGGTGAGTGAAGGAAGCCTGTGATATCCTCAGCCATCTCTGATGTTGCCTCACTAATATTTGCTGTAGTTACACGTTGAATTACGTGCCAATGTTCAACGTCACACTGGCTACCAGCATCCTGAGCTGCCTGATCCTCAGCTGCTGCCCCTTGTTAGAGTTCTTTTCATTGTTGTGTCTGGCCCTGGGCCACGCTCTGCCAGTTCCTCTCCAGCTGAACCAGACCTAGCAGAAGCGTTGGATGCACTTGACCCATCTTGTCTACCTGAAGTGAACTGTGAATTAAAGACAGACAAAGATCTTGTCAACACGGTCTTCGTGGCCATTCCTCCTGTCCTGAGAATTTTTGACCAATGGGGAGCCCTTTACAGCCACATCCTGAGTTCCACCCACCCCACAATGGAAAACTCCATCCTCGAGCTTTGCTCCAGAGAACTCTTCATAATGTTGAAGCCATCTCTGTGGACACTCGCACAGTGACCCTTGAGCAGGAAGCTGCATCCTCTTTCAGTCATCTTTGACCTTTCCTCCATCACCCTCAACCCTCACTCGATTACCATTGCCCCTCCCTTGATGACCCCCTTGACCAACTAACATTCACCATAGAGCTGCCTACCATCACCATTGCTCAGCCCTCCACCACACTGGAACTGCACTCCATTACACTTGACCTGCCATCCATCATCCTTGATCCTTCCTCTAGCACCCTTGACCTGCTACCTTTGACTCTCAGAATCTCACCATTGACCTGCCCTCTATAACACTGGATATCTCCACAATCACGCATGACCGCCCACCTGTAAACATTGACTTTCCCTGTATAGCCCAGCTCCCTCCTTCTGTCCACCATGACCCTTCGTAGGGCTGCCACCTCCCTCCCTCAGTCAGCTATGTCTGATTCCCCTGCACAACCACAACCAATCTCAATGCATCAATGCCTTACAAATGCAGCTCCTTCCTAGTCCAAATCCACCAGAAAGGCTACCTTGCCTGCTGCATGTCACCTTTAGCCAGTCGTGTATCTAAAGGTCCATGTTTCTCATTTTCTGCAGACTTAATTAAAGGTTATAAATTAACCTGATGAGCTGTGTTTAATAAGCATTCATGACGTGTTAATGTATTAAAAATAGGTTCCCGCCGCTTGTCGTCAAAAAGCTCAATCCGCCCTCAATCCGCCTGCCAACATAACCTAATTTTCATCCCGCTGTCGGGAAGCGGACATTTTAGCTCTCAACTAATTAAGTCCTCCTGCCTGTCACATTTATTGCCTTTAGAAGCCCTCATCAACCATCTCTGTTACCTCTTCAAAAAACTCCAACAAGTTAGTTAGAAACAATTTTCCTTTAAGAAATCCATGCTGACTCTTCCAAATCAATCCACATTTTTCCATGTGACTTTTAATTCTATCCTGAATAATTGTTTCCAAAAGTTCCCCCACGACCGATGTTAAACTAACTGGTCTGTAATTGCAGGGCAGATCTTCACAACCTTTTTTGAACAAGGGCATAATGTTTACAGTTCTCCAGTTCTCCAGCACCTCTCCTGAATCCAGGGAACATTGAAAGATTATGGATAGTGCCTCTGAAATTTCCATTCTCACTTCCTTCAATATTCTTGGATGCAACTCTTCCAGGCCCGGTGCCTTATCAACTTTAAATACCGACAGCTTATCCAATACCGCCTCCTTATTAATTTTAAACCCTTCTTGTGACTGAGTTTCCTCCTCTGTCACTATGGCCTGGGCAGCTTCTGCCTCGTAGGTAAAGACAGATGCAAAGTATTCAGTTAACACCTCAGCCATGCCTCTTGCTTCTGTGTGTAAATCCCCTTTTTGGTCCCTAATCAGCCCTACTCCTCCTTTTACTATCCTTTTACTATTTATGTGCTTATAGAATACTTTGGGATTTCCTTTTATGTTATCTGCCGGTCTTTTTTCATAATCCCTCTTTGCTTCCCGTATTTGCTTTTTTTTCACATCCGTTCTGAACCTTCTGCATTCAGCTTGGTTCTCACTTGTATTTGCTACCTGACACCTGTCATAAGCATACTTTTTCTTCTTTAATTTAATTTCCATCGCCATTGTCATCCAGGGAGCTCTGGATTTGTTTATCTTACCCCTCCATTTTGAGGGAACATACCTTGAAACCAGAGTTTAGGACATCCTACCTGATTTTTTTGCTGAGTCCAAATGAAGAATCATAGGTTTACTGGAGAAGAGCTACATCTGCTCGAGCTACCCTTACCAAAATCCTTTTGCATATACAGTATTGTAATCGTCAAACAGTAGAAAAAATTTTATATTTTGATCTTTCTGTTTTGTGTATTTCTATCCAGCCATTAGTTTTTTTATCATCATACTATGGTTGGTAAAAGCTTTATGATGTTCTAAGGCCAGCTGGAGGCCGCTTTATCAGTGTCAATCTGCAAAAGGCTTGATAATCAAAAAGCTGTTACAATGTTTCAAGCTGAGGACCATTGTTAGACTCCGGTCAGTGTCAAAAATCCTCATCAGTACCTCAAGTTATGAATGTTACATCTCATTACTACCGAGGAAAGAATTTGCCATTAACATCTCCAGGAATGCAGCAACTGCGTTGATCCGACAAAGGTGTCATGAGCCTAGATTATAGTGACCCCTATTACTCAGCAGAGGTAGGTACACCCACTGTACAACTTATTACAGATGCACCTACAAGAGAGAGATGGTTCTGAACTTTTCTGATTTTTACTTTCTACCTCTACAAAAAGGAACAAATTGGTACATGTTTATAATGAAAGATTCCTATAATTTTGCGACTATATTGTATTAAAATAAATGGAAGGAAATACAAAGCATCAATGCGATTGCTGTTTTAGTTAATTCTTGGGAATTAACAGTTTTCTATACATGGATCGCCAAGTAAAATATAATGATAGTCTTTTAGTCTAACACAGTCTGTCAAAAAGGGCCTTCGGAGCTTCCCCTCAAACCCCAGTGATATAGCCGTAAGGTTGCAGCAGCTACAGCCTTAGCTATAACCACCTATGTGAAGGGGTCCCTCTCCACAATGATGGCCCTAACCTTGATCCTCATTTTTCATCTTGGACTTATTTTCTCTTTAAAATGTTCTGCAGCCTTCCAAGAGTGCCTCCATTTTGAGGTGCCCTCATAGTCATCTACCTGTCTCAGGAGGACCTACCCCTCCCTGTCGGACTGCTGGCCATCCAGTATTGCAGGTCCTCTCGTAGGGTCTCCAGCATTGTGGTCCCAACCACTACCCCTCATTGGATGGCGAACATGGAGGTGGCCTGTTAGTTGGCCACCTCCTGTAAGATCGGCTATATGGGCAATAGAGGATTGATACCTGGAAATGGCCTCGATCCTTGATTATTGTCTATGTCGGGAAGATTCCGCCCATTATTTTCTGTTAATGTCAAAGTGCTAAAAGATCATATTGAAATTTTGGAGAATAATTTACTTATATCTCAGAATTTAGCTATGTGCTGCCTTATTGATATAACTATTTTGCCATCAGAACATTGACAAATGGAGTGACCAAATGAAATAACTATTCAATTATCTCGCATTTAGTCATCCTTTTTGTCCATATTTCTTTTAGCATAATATAAGGACTGTTCCTGGAACCTCTTGTCCCTTTCCTATTCACTCATTGCTTGTTCCTCTTGTATTTTGAATGAAGCCTATTTAATGGAAAGCTGATTATCGTCCAGAGTCTTCAAGAGAGCTCACATTCTGGCATTTCAGCATCAACCATTAATACTTCTACAGTCTGGTCAAAATTAGTAGCTTCCTTAGTTTTAATTTAGGCTTTTGATCTACATAAATTCTATTAAATTTCTTAAGTGCTTCTTCTTGTCTCAATTTTTCAATCATTAACCTACAAACAGTTTTTCCATGGTTCTGAACCTGACATTTAGGTTGACATTCTTGCCTTGCAGTCTTGTAATATTCTTACCGTAAGAGTACAGCCAATGAAGAAATAGAGTAGAAATCAATGGAATGTGACCATCTCCACAGCCCAGTGGCATTTTGTTCTATCGATGTTTCATTTAGATGTTATATCAGCATACAAATCAGAGCTCTGAAGAAGAGTCAAGTTTGACTATAAACGTTTACTGTTTTTCTCTCCACAGATGCTGCAGGACCTGCAAAGTATTTCCAGCACTTTCTGTTGTTATTACAAATAAGATCTGTTTTGCCAAGATTAAGCTCTATTGTACATTGATGGAACAGCTGACTCTGTTAGTTGAATGAAACTCCAATTAAGTCAAACGCTAGTAGGCTGGTGAGATTACTGAGACAGGTGGCATACAAACAGAACAATCAGCTGTGTGACCGCTGCAAAAATAGAGCTGAGCATAAGTTCATTAAATATTGGTGTAAATATTGACTCTGCTTTGTGATTCAGCGTATCAGAATTATCCATCTTTTCCCAATGGTCCGCATATATTAAAAATAAATTGTTTAGAAATGTCAATGTTTTGGCAGTGTTCACAAATCTTTCACAAAAGTTTTCAAATGCATGAGCGTTTTCTTTGCTGAACAATATCCTATGGTAAAAACAAAAAGCTAAAAGCTACTGCGGATGCTGGAAATCCAAAACAAAATAAAAACAGAATTACCTGGAAAAACTCAGCAAGTCTGGCAGCATCGGTGGAGAAGAAATCAGTCAACGTTTTGAGCCCTCATGGCCCTTCAGCAGAACTGAAGCATAGTTTCAACAAGGGAGAAATATAAATTGGTTTAAGGTGGGTGGGGGGGAAGAGACACATTGAGGGTGTGGTGTGAGCAGATAATCAAAAGATGTCAGAGACAAAAGGGTCAAAGAGGTGTTGAAGGTGGTGGTCTTTGTCTGAGAAAAGTGCTAATTAAGAATGCAAGACAGGATATTCAAAGTACAGCTCTAGTGGGGGTGGGGTGGAAAGACTAAAGGTTTTAGTTTTAGATTTAAAAATAATGGAAATAGGTGGGGAAAGAAGAATCTATATAAATTATTGAAAAAAAGGCGGGTGGGGGGGGGAAAGAAACGGGGTGGGGATGGGGGGAGGGGGAGTTTAAGATCTAAAGTTGTTGAATTCAATATTCAGCCCAGAAGGCTGTAAAGTGCCTAGTCGGAAGATGAGGTGCTGTTCCTCCAGTTTGCGTTGGGCTTCACTGGAACAATGCAGCAAGCCAAGGACAGACATGTGGGCAAGAGAACAGGGTGGAGTGTTAAAATGGCAAGCGACAGGGAGGTTTGGGTCTTTCTTGCGGACAGACCGCAGGTGTTCCGCAAAACGGTCGCCCAGTTTGCGTTTGGTCTCTCCAATGTAGAGGAGACCGCATTGGGAGCAACGAATGCAGTAGACTAAGTTAGGGGAAATGCAAGTGAAATGCTGCTTCACTTGAAAGGAGTGTTTGGGCCCTTGGACGGTGAGGAGAGAGGAAGTGAAGGGGCAGGTGTTGCATCTTCTGCGTGGGCATGGGGAGGTGCCATAAGTGGGGGTTGAGGAGTAGGGGGTGATGGAGGAGTGGACCAGGGTGTCACGGAGGGAACGATCCCTACGGAATGCCGTCAAGGGGGGTGAAGGGAAGATGTGTTTGGTGGTGGCATCATGCTGGAGTTGGCGGAAATGGCGGAGGATGATCCTTTGAATGCGGAGGCTGGTGGGGTGATAAGTGAGGACAAGGGGGACCCTATCATGTTTCTGGGAAGGAGGAGAAGGCGTGAGGGAGGATGCGCGGGATATGGGCCGGACACGGTTGAGGGCCCTGTCAACGACCGTGGATGGAAAACCTCGGTTAAGGAAGAAGGAGGACATGTCAGAGGAGCTGTTTTTGAAGGTAGCGAATATTTTTGAATATCCTATGGTACATGTTTAATCCAATATAACCTGTTAAAGTGTGTAATTTATAGAAGTGATGCAGTATTTTGGATATAATCTTATAAAAATGATTTTATTCATTCACATTTCCTGTCAAAATGCTAAGAGATCATGTTGAAATTTGAGACAGTGATTCTGAAAACATTGACATTTAGTTATGTGAATCATAATAGATTTAGTTATGCTGGGGTTGCACACATTTCTATTTTTATTGTTCGTGCAGGTATTAAGGTATTTCTTTCACAACATTTGATCACAAGTTTGAGTCTCAACATTGTTTTGTGTTTGAACTTGCCTACTTTCAGTTCTTGCCCAAGTTACAAGGTGGGATGGGCAAGGCCCAGGCCGGCCGATCTGCCCTTGCCCCAATTGAGGCCCTTAAGTGGCCAATTAATTACCACTTAGGGGCCTTTTCCTGCCCAGCCTCAATTTTCAGGTTGGTGGGAGGAGTTCAGGGGCAGGGGGGAAAACCTTAGGCAGAAGGAGGGGGTGATGCCCCTATCAACAGCCTCCTTTCAACATTGGGCACAATATCTGGATCTGTTGGTACTACCTCCCCACCCCCCGGCCTCTCCGCCAGCACCCCCAACCTCCTCTGCCCAGTGCCCCCCCCCCCTCCCCTGGCCTCAGCACCCCTCCTTGCCCTTACCTGGTCCTGTACTCCCGGGACTTAGACTCTGGTGATTGCTCGCTGTCCCAGTCCTGTCCATTGCAACTTCTGGCACTGTTGGGATTACGTGGTACTTCCTCCTTACTGAGTGGTGAAAACCCCGCCTCCAGCTGTTAATGCCCCTTGTAGCATTCAGTGACTGTTGGGCAGCCAGCATCGGCGGAGATGTGTTGGCCACTGGCTCTTTGGGTGAGTGGAAGGGAAACCCCATCATCCTAAAGATCCTGGCCATAGTGTGTAAAGTTGGTCTTCAGTGGTAATGCACAACAGACTTAGAATGAATTGGCAGCCCAAATATGATATAAACTTTAATGAAAAAGACAATTAGGCAGTATGTAAAATAGGACGATGATTTATTATCCCCTCTTTTGCCCTGCCTCAGGGGACTAATTTCATGCCAAGGAATACTAGTGTACAAGGCAGATGGGGACAGCGGAACATTCCACCAGGCTCAGCATATTGTACCATACACATTTACTTTAAAAAAAGCAAACATGAAACATTTTAAGCAAATAATGCAAACTCAAATGCTGAAGCTAATATTAACGACTTTAGAAATAATAATGTTCATCCATTTCCCTTCAGGAACATCACCTGTCAATCAAATTGTATTATTTTTCATGAATCTGATAATTTTGCACAGCGGTTTCACACCTCTCAAGCAGATAATGGTCTACTTAACTAGTTGAAAAGTTTAAACATCTATAAACCTAGAAATTTACTCATCAAAATACAGCAATTCTCCTTAAGGAATCAATGTGGCTTTTGTTCAACCACTGCTAGCAATTCTCAACTTCACCCCCACTATCACAACATAGCTGATCCCACAACACTAGTCCTCAGAGAAACCCTAAGGAATCTCTGTACTCTGCCTTAGTTTGAAATGAATGAAGTTTAGTGACGCACCATCTAGAATACTTAGTCCAGTCTGGTCCCTTCACATGTTGGGAGTTATAAAGACCCCAGAGAAGGATCACTGGATTCAAATAGGCCTCTCTCAGCCCACATTTCCCACTGGCCACCAGTTAATTGGCCAGCTAGTGTGAAATCGCATTTCTTCCCTGATGTCGGCCAGGAGCGGATTCCATGCCCACATCAGGGCCCACCAATCCCGTGTGCCCGCCAAGCACAAAATTCGGGCCCTACTTTAAAAAACACTTTCGTATTACAATAGTTTCAGGGAATTATTTTTAATATATTCATTCAGCATTTATTGTCCACCCCTAATTGCCCTTGTTGAGAGGGCATTTTTAAGAGTCAATCACATTGCTTTGGGTCAGGAGTCATATGTAGGCCAGGCAAGGACAGCAGAATTTCCTTCCCTAAAGGGAACCCAGTTTTTACAACAATCAATAATGGTTCCATGGTCATCATTACACTTTTAATTCCAGGTTTTTTTATTTGATTCAAATTTCACCATCTCCCATGATGGGATTTGAACCCGGGTCACCAGAGAATTACCCTGGATCTCTGAATACTAGGGGCAGAATTTTCTGCCTTCTGGGCGGGCAGGCCCGACCCGATCTCCGGGGGGCGGGGAACCGATCCCTGCCGGAGAAGCGGGCCCCGCCGCCATTTTACGTGGGTGGGTCAATTAAGGCCCCCCCAGCATGACATCCCCAAAAGCGAGAGTGCGCTCTTTTGCACATGCGCACGGAAGAGCACACATCTCCCTCAGGCTAAGTACTGCCTCAGGGAGATCGTTGACACTTTTAAAAACATTAAAAATAGAAAAAAAAAATCCTTAACATGTCCCCCTCATGTGACAATGTCACATGAGATGGGACATGTTCGTAATTTACACTAAAACCTTATTAAACTTTTTAAATCCCTCCATGAAACTTCATCCCACTGGTGGATGAGGTTTCATGTTTTTTATATTCCCCGCCAGGGCTCCTGGCCTGCCCACCAACCTTAAGGTTGGACGGGCAGGTCCTTTAATTGTTTTAATGATCCTGTCAATGGCCTCAATTGGCCATTGACAGGTCGGCGGGCCTGCAGCTGATTTTGATGCGGGCCCGCCTTCCTGAAGATTAAACGGGGCGGGATGACGTTGGGGGTTCCGCCCAATGTCATCCCGCGTCATTTTACGCGTAGCGAGCGGGCCCCGCCCCCTGATCACCGACGGCAAATTTCAGCCCTAGGTCTAGTGACAATACCACCATGCCACCGCCTCCCCTCAGAGTGGGTCTTTTTACCCTGAGAAAACATCAGCCGAGATTTTAGTCAGGACGCACGACACATTCTCCCCAACCCAGCTCAGATGTCGGGTTCGAGCTGGTTCTGGTTCTGCCAGCTTGCTGTGGAGCCATTAAACGGCTGGCAAGCCACTGATTAGTTTGAGGCAGGATTTCTGCCCTTATCTGCCGGACACTGATGTAAGTGGGGAGTGGGGGTTTTGGTGGCCAGGATCAAGTGCCAGGCTCTGATGAGAAAGATGGAAGGCCAGGGTGGATAGGCAGACAGTAGAGAAATCTCAGGGGTTGGGGGGGCGTGGTGCAGGGGTGTGGAGAGGGTGATGGTGGAAAGAATTTGGTAGGGGTCAGCCAGTAATTGTCCCAGGAGACCCATAAATGGGGTAAATGAGGTACCCTCCTCCATGCCCGCCAGCAGCCCAAACCGTGAAAGCTGCTGGGCTTCACACTTGGCACCGATCTCCATCTGCCGGAGGAAAAATTGCAGCGGGGGTGGGAAGAGGCCTTTAAGTGAATGCTAATTGGCATGACATTATGCCCAATTTTACAAGCCACCTGCCTGCCAATTTGCCTCCTGGTGGCATGAAATTCAGCCCATAGACTTCAGCGAGATTTAGCTAAATTATTTAAAACAATGAAGGAATAGGATTGTGCACATGAGGACGGTTTACTTGAATTAGATAATTCAGGGCAAATGAAGAAACGTGAAAGCAAACTTGGTAAGCATAGAATAGGTTAGACGTGAAGAGGTTTTCCTTTTCCCAAAGGGTCATGAAATATGTTATTGGTTTGTCCAATGAGTACAAATATACTACAACTATTCAAAAGGAAGCTGGATCAGAACAAAGAGGAGAATGACATGCAAATACATACAAAAGGTAGATGAGATATTAGGTAATGTGGTATTGTAATTTCCTGGAGTTCAATTTCGATCAACTTTAAAGGTGAAGACCAATGAAAATAAAAGTTGAAGAGGTTCGGTTTATCACCCGAGCAATGAAGGTGAACGTTATCCTCACTGCCTGAGCCAAAATGAGTCATTTGGAATTTGCAAATTCATTAGCAACAGAAAGCACTAGAGTAATAATTGCTGGGATTTTACTAGCCTTCTGGAGACAGGGGCCACCCCCACTAGGGCTATCTGTACCTTGCTCGTCCTGCTTTCTACCCATAATGTCAGCTATTATCACATTCCTTAGATAATATCACCACCTTCAACACCTCTTTGTCTTTTTGTCTATGACATCTTTTGGTTATCTCCACCTATCACTGGCCCTCTATCCAGCTCTACCTGTCCCACCCCCCTTAAACAAGCTTATATTTCACCTCTTTTCTATTTTTCCTTAGTTCTATTGAAGAGTCATACGGACTCGAAACATTAACTGTGTTCCTCTCCTCAGATGCTGTCAGACCTATTGAGTTTTTCCATGTATTTTTGTTTTTGTTTTGTGCCAGGATTTTTCACTTGTGTGTGTGCCCGACACGCCTGAGCGTGAAATAAAGTGAAGCAGCATTTTGCTTGCACTCCCCTCAATTTAGTCTTTTGCATTCGCTGCTCCCAATGTGGTCTCCTCTACATTGGAGAGACCAAATGCAGACTGGGTGACCGCTTTGCGGAACACCTTCAGTCTGTCCGCAAGCATGACCCAGACCTTCCTGTCGCTTGCCATTTCAACACACCACCCTGCTCTCATGCCCACATGTCCATCCTTGGCCAACGCAAACTGGAGGAACAGCACCTCATCTTCCGACTAGGCACTTTACAGTCTTCTGGACTTAACATTGAGTTCAACAACTAGAGATCATGAACTCTCTCCTCCATCCCCACCTCTTTTTGATCCCCTTTTTTCTAAAAATTATTATACATATTTTTATATATATTTTTTCTTTTCCTACCTATTTCTATTATTATTTTTAAAATGTATTTCCATCCATTGTTTTATCTTCACCTTTTAGCCTATTTCAATCCCTTCCCCCCACCCCACCCCCACTAGGGCCATCTGTCACTTGCTCATCCTAATTTCTACCCTTAATGTCTCCATTAGCATGTTCCTTAGCTAATATCACCACAGTCAACACCTCTTTGTCCTTTTGTTGATGACACCTTTGGCAATCTATCCTTTGCCTCCACCTACCACTGGCCCTCTATCCAGCTCTACCTCTCCCACCCCCCCTTAAACAGCTTATATTTCACCACCTTTCTATATCTCTTTAGTTATGAAGAAGAGTCATACAGACTCGAAACGTTAACTGTCTTCCTCTCCACAGATGCTGTCAGACCTGCTGAGTTTTTCCAGCTATTTTTGTTTTTGTTTTGTTAAATAAAGCGGGTTGATGTCGGCTGACCGTGCTGATGTTGACCCACACTCTCGCGATATTTCAGTTGGCGGGGGCACAATGAAGACAGAGGCGCTCCTACCATTAATTAAGTGGCCAGTTAAGGCACTTGAGACACCAATTGTCTCAGACTTTACATAGCCCGTGCGCTTTTCAGGCCATCGCACAGGCTAAATGGGCAGGCCACAATTTCAAAAACCTCATCCACGGGTGGGTAAAAGGGGTCAGTGGGCTTGTAAATGTGAGTAGTTTGTAGTTAGGATATAAGTTGCTGCTGGCTGCTTGTGTGAACAGGACATCTTCATTTTGCTTCAGAGCAGCTTTGACAGGAATAAGAGACTTCAGTTCAGGACTCAGTGTTGCTTTCCAGGCCCCTCCAGAGGATTCATACCACTTGGGGCCTTCCAGGTATCAGACAGCCTTCCCTTACCCTGGGAATGGGGATTGTGGTCTCTGCTGGAGGCACCGCCTCTGAGGAGGAAGATTGGGCCAGAAAAGGGAAGAGGCCAGGTGTCCCTATTCAGCCTCCAGGGGAGCGACCTGTGGGAGGAGAGGTGCAGGCACAAGGGGCACAGGGCCAACAGGAAGTCCAAGATGGAAGGGGCTGCAGAAGATGCCAGTATCCTGCTGCCAGGGTTTACAGGTGACGGTGCAGCTACCTCAATATGTCTGAGGTGCAATGCCGAAGGAGGCTCCACCTCTCAAGGGAGACAGTGTCCTCCATTTGTCAGAGGATCGGCCCTGAGATCACCTCCAGCTGTGTGGGTGGACACCCCATGCCAGTGGCTCTAAAGGTCACGGGGGCCCTCAACTTCTATGTCTCCAGCTCCTTCCAGGGCTCAGTGGGGGATCTATGTGGAATCTCCCAATCAGCTGCCCACAGTTGCGTCAAGCTGGTGACAGACATTCTGTTCAGGCGGGTATTGACTTTCATTCACTACCGCACGGATGAGGCCAGCCAGGCAGAGGGAGCCAGAGGCTTTGCAGTGATTGCTGGCTTCCCCCGTGTCCAGGGTGCTATAGACTGCACACATGTGGCCATCAAGGTGCCAGCAGGTGAGCCCGGTGCCTTCATCAACAGGAAGGTCAACACACTCCATGAACGTGCAGATAGTGTGCGATCACAGGATGCAGATTCTACAAGTCTGTGCAAGGTACCCAGGCAGCTCCCATGACGCTTCCATCCTGAGACACTCCCAGGTGCCGAGGCTCTTCAGTGCTCCAGTGGCTTACTGCTCACAGTAACAGGTTTCTGACTTTACCCCTGTCAAGTGCAGCCAAACCCCTGTAGTGAAAACCTGATTTTGTTTTTTAAAAATGGTAGGCAAAGGCTTGCCCCAGTTCTCTGCCTGCTGATGACTTTTAGGCAGGTCCTTCCTTGGCTGGTCTGAATATGTCCCCTTTTTTCTCCCTTTCCTGTGGCTGCTCTCAAAATCTCTTAAAAAATGTTTCTTATCAAAACCTGGTTTCTGTCATGTGACCATAATAAATTTTCCATTGTCTACACAAATAGTCTCTGATGACTTGGGTATTGACCCACTTGCATCTCCCGGCAATAGAATGGGTTTCTTCTCACACCTGTTCTGTGGAATTTCATCCCGACACTAAGAACTCAGCAAGTCCATCGTGAAGTAGCTTCTGTTGTTATTTGGACAATGGCAGCCATTAATTCATAGGAAAGGTTTGTTACATTTTAAAATACTTGTAATGAAATGCCCCAAAACTTCATTTGCATTTTAATGTTCTGTCCACACAAGCAGGCTAGCTTTCAGCCTTGTGTAGTTCCATATATATTGGCAAAAAATAAGAGCTCACCTGATCTCTCAACTCCATTTTGTTTCAAAGCAGAGTGTCCATTCACCATTTCGCTTTAAAAGTAAAATGTTAATTTTCAATAAATACTGAGTATAACTGCACAGGCGAGACAAGGGACCTTTAAGTTACATCAACAAAATATACATTAGCGTACATGTTTCCTATTGACATATTTTTGATCGGCATGATCAGTAGCAGGTTTTTGATAGACTTGTGATTAAAATAATGTCTGAATAAGATCACCAGACTCTAAATTTTGGGTATTAACGAAGTTCTCACCTGCAAGGGCCTTGCTTGATGCATAAGCAAACATTTTAAAATTACACTCAGCATGAAGTTAATGGGTGCATACTGCTGTGATTTTAACCTCCACTACATACCCTATTTTTGTTTGGTGCAGAAGATTAAAATCAAGGGCTTCAGATTTCCTTTTTTGTGACTTTCAAAAGAGAATTGGATCATGATCTAAAGAGATTCGCAGGGTCATAAAATTATTAAAGCACAGAAGGAGGCCATTTGGCCTGTTGTGTCTGTGCTGGCTCTCCTAATGAGCAATCCACCTAGCGCCACTACCCCAACTTCTCCCTGTAACCTTGCACATTTTTCATTTTCAGTTAATAATCTAATTCCCTCTTCAATGCCTTGATTGAACTTGGCTTCACCACACTCACTGGCAATGCATGCCAGATCCTAACCACTCATTGCATGAAAAAGATTTTCCTCATGTCTCCATTGCTTCTTTTGCCAATTACCCTAAATCTGTGCTCTCTCATTCTCAATCTATCTACCATTGGGAAGAGGTTTTCCCTAACTACTCACTCCAGACCCTTCGTATTTTTGAATACCTCTATTAAATTTCTTCTCAACCCTCTCCTCCAAGGAAAACAGTCCCAACTTCTGAAGTTCCACATTCTTGGAACCATTCTTGTGAATCTTTTCTACACACTTTCTAATTGCTTCACATCCTTCCTAAAGTGTGAAAACTTTTAAGAGCTATGGGGAAAAGGCAGTAGAGTGGCACTCAGTGAATTGCTCTGGCAGAGAACTAACAGAGGCACAACAGGCTGAATGGCCTCCTTCTGTGCTGCAACCATTCTATGATTCTATGATAATAAGGTCATAAGTGAAATCATAAGGAATAGGAGCAGGACTAGGCTATATGGCCCCTTCACCCTGCCCCACCATTCGATAAGATCATAGCTGATCTAACTGTGGCCTAAACTTCACTTTCCTGTCTGTCCCCCAAACCCTTGCCTCCCTTGTCAATCAAAAATCTATCTAACTCAGCCTTGAATATTTCAATGATCCAGCCTCCACTGCTTTCTGGAGAAGAGAATTCCACAGACTAACGACCCTCTGAGAGAATAAATTCCTCCTCACCTTAGTCTTAAATGGGAGACCCCTAATTTTTAAACAGTGCCCCCTAATTTTAGATTCTCCTATGAGAGGAAACATCTTCTTAGCAATTAAACCTGTCAAGCCCCCACAGAATCTAATATGTTTCAATCAGGTCACCGCTTGTGCTTCTAAACTCCAATAAGTGTAGGCCCAACCTGCTCAATCTTTCCTCATAAGACAACCCCTTCATCCCAGGAATTTACCTCGTCAACATTCACTGAACTCCTTCAACTGCAAGTATGACCCTCCTTAAGTAAGATGAACAAAACTGTACACAGTACTCTAGTTGCAGTCTCACGAATGCCGTAGACTTCTATACTTTCCTTGCAATAACAACCAATATGCCATTTGTCTTCACAATTATTTGTTCTACTTGCATTCTCACTTTTTGTGATTTATGTACAAGGACACCCAGAGCCCACTCTATGATAGCATTGTGCAGTCTCTCTCCATTTAAATAATATCCTGCTTTACTATTCTTTCCATAAAATTGGACAATCTTACATTTTCCCACATTGTACGTTTTGACCACCCTCTTTACCTATCTATATCCCGTTGCAGACTCTTCACAACATCCTCACAACCTGCTTTCCTACCTACTTTTGTATCATCACCAAATTTGGATACAAAACAGTCAGTGCCTTCAACCATCAACCATGTTATTAATCAGTACTGATCCCTGTGGCATTCCACTAGTTACAGTTTTCCAACCTGAAAATGACCCATTTACCCTGACTCCGTTTCCTGTTAGTTAGCCAATGCTCCATCCATGGTAACAAATCACCACCCCCACCCCCCCACCCCCGCCACCCCACCCACCACCGACCAAAAACAATGAGCTCTTATTTTGTGTAGTAACCTTTTATGTGACATCTTATCAAATGCCTCCTGGAAATCTAAATACATTACGTCAAATGGTTCGCCTGTATCCACCCTGCTTGTTACATCCTTAAATATTCTAATAAATTTGTCAGATATGATTTTCCTCTCATAAAACCATATTGATGTTGCTTGATTGTACTATGGATTTTCTAAATGTTCTGCTTTTTCTTCCTTCATAATGGATTCTAGCATTTTCCCAATGACAGATGTTAGGCTAACTTCCATATATTTTCCTGCTTTCTGTTCCCTCCTTTCTTGAAAAGAGGTGTGACATTCAGTTTTCTTATCTGCTGGACCTTTCAAGAATACAGGGAATTTTGGAAGATTACAACTAATGCATCCACTATCTCTGCAGACCCTTCTTTTAAGCCCCTAGAATGTAGGTCACCAGGTCCAGCAGATTTGTCAGCCTTTAGTTCCAATGGTTTTCCTATTACTTTTTGTCACGTTAATGTGGTTATTTTATGTTCTTCCTTCCCTTTTGCCTTTTGATTTTCTATTATTCTTAGCATGCTTTTTTGTGTCTTGTACTGTGAAGACAGGTACAAGGGGCTGGATTTTCATATTGAGCTTGGGAAATGTAAGTCAAACCATTTCCCGAGTTTGGACACTCGAGCCCATCACCTCTGCCAATACCCACCAAATTTTTGTCTCCCGGAGATGTGGGCAGGCAGGGCTCAGGTTTTCGGAATCTTGAGCCAGCGTCGGACGAGTGCGGGTATCAAGGTGGGCTCTTTGGAATCCCTGTCTTGGATCACTGGGGTATCAGTCCAGCTCTCTAACATAGTTCTAATGCCCCTAACTCTCACTCCCCATGCCTCCTCCATGCTCCCTCATATCCCCCATGCCACCTTATGCTCCTTCATACCTCCATGCCCCTGCCATGCCCCCATTTATCCTCTGTAGCCACTCAGCCCATATCCATTATGGGCAGAGCTCAAGATATTATAGAAATGGGCATTAAAAACATAATCTAACAGTCTAATAGAACTGTCATATTTATAGGCATGTCATATGGAAAAAGAATCTCCTCCATAAAACCTATTCAGAAAATGTAAATCCCCTCAAGTGGTCAGTGAGTTTTGAAAACAAACAGTTATCCATATCCTTTAATAACCTTAAAAACTGTCAATGAAAATATCAAATTGTGGATCCAGATTGCCCCCCCACCCCCCACCCCCCACCCCCCATTGAGATAAGTTGTTCTGGACCTTTTGAAACTCAGCCAAGCATCCATAGCTGTCCCAGCTGTCAACCATGCATAATGAGGTTTAGCTGTGTGCCCAGATCAATAAGGGCATTGGCTCAGCAGGGTGTTCTGTTTTGATAATTGAAATGAATTGTTGATTTTGCTTGAATTACATCTTTAAGTGGTTATAATAGGTTATTCATTTTGCAGTCTCTTTTGTCAATTTCTTAATGTTTATTTTGATAAGATTAAGAGATGTAGAGTGATTGAATCCTCTGTTATTGATACTTTAATGCTTTGTGAGATTGATCCTTTAATAGGTTTGAAGGAACAGTATTTTTTTTTCAAAATAATAATTGTAAATGCGTGTCTTTTCTCTCTTAGCAGTTCTACACAGCCATTGTTGTTATATGGCTCATTGGTTATGTACATAGTGCATACTGGGTAAAAGGGTATAGAAGGGGCATGAGTTGGCATTGAGTTGGAATGGAAGGAGCATTGGAGCCTGTGTAAGGCATTTTGAACTTACCTTTCAAAAGGTTCTGAATCCAAACCATGGTTCATGAGTCCTTAGAGGGACTGTGAACCATGAGTAAGGAGAAGCTGGCTCAACTCCATTAAAATTGCTGGGGGGTTAGAAGATGCCTACCCCCAGAATGGTGCCAGCCAGGTTGGGAGTGCAAGGTGTGGGTAATGAGCCTGCACTCTTCTCCCAAACCAGCAAAAATTCAGGATGCTGAGAATTAGACCGGAATCCCAGAATCGAGTCTCGCCCGCCATTTTTAAATGTTTCGGGATTCGTTCTGATTCCACAAAAACCCGGGCCATGATATTTATGGAGTGGCAAATTCAAAACAGTAATTAAATGTGTCATCGAAGTTTCCTAAAAGATAAGCGCTAACAAGTGATGCATTGTAAATCAAGCTCTTTCCTCAAATACGTTTCAAGGGAGGCAATATTTTAATGTGGAAACTCAATTCATAAAAGAGAATTCAAGTTAATGTGCTTTCCATCGGTGTCAAGTGCTATTATCTACAGATAATGATAAGTGGTCTTCTTTTGATATTCCATCCTGTCAAATTGACAACATAATGCTGCAGTATCAGACGGAATTGCTGAATAAATTATGCAAGTTGAGATCACTGAGCAAATCTGTCTCACCTCAAGAAAGTCCTCTTTTAATATGTGTACTGTATGCAAATTGGTTGGCCAAAGAGCTTGACTTTATAAACTGTTTAAATATTCATGATGTGCTGTGTAGTTGAAATGTAGCAGCATATTAAGAATTGTTGAGAAGGTTTCAGTGATGTTTTTATTTTGTAGGTGGTTTGATGCTAACTTATGGAATTGCTAAGTACCTGGTAACATGTTACTTAGTTAAGATATAGTCCGATGTACACCTATAGTGTAAGTAAAAAGAAAAGCACACAATCTAGAAATTTGAAATGGGAATTATAGGGCAGAATGTTTCCACCTTATTTTTTTTATAGTTGTCGGGAACGTTTTGGCTTGTGAAACCATTTGGGAGCAGTAGGGCTCCCGCTTGCTCTTTGCCAGAGCAAACCAATAAAGAGCCAACCTTTGGGCTCCCCAACCAATTAAGGAAGGCTGGTGGGAAGATGCAGCCATTTTGTCAGAGGAAAGGTTCCTAATTAAAGGCTCACTAGGACTTGGATTTTGTAGGCTGCAACAGCCACAGGAATGGTGAGGAGACCTGGGGAGATTGCTCCCTCGACCTCCTCCCCTGCTCCTCACAAAGTCTCTCGCTAATACCTACAGCCCCCGTTGAGGCAGATGAGGGGTTGTAGTGAAGGGAGCTTTCCTAAGGGCAAAAGAATGAGGATAGCTGTTTCAACCAAGTAGGCTTGGATGGAACTGGCTGAGGAAAAAAGCAGCAGCAGTGTGGCCCTTCTAACATGAGGACATGGACCAAGAAGATCCTGGACATGGGCAGGACATGGTATAATACTGTCAGGGGGGAATGCCCACACTCTGATGTGCCCAGAATTCTCCTGCACACCACTCCTCATAATCCACATCTTGCAGCTCCATTCATTCCTCTCTCTGCAGGCACCTCCTCACATTCCTATCCGAATTGGCAACACTCACACTCATCCTAAGCATATTGCCCTCTTGCACCTATGCCTTGCAGGCAGCATACACCAAGGTTGCTCTTCACTCTGACCATAAGCCATTCTTAAAGCCTCCATATAACTGCTTTCTCTCCTTGCAGGAAATGAGATCACAAAACTAGGCAAGAGGCAAGGATGCAGGTTGTGGGAAGTAGGATAGGGGTTGGATCTCGAGTGACAGATACTTTACCGGACACTGGCAATGCATGGCCACCTGATCTACTGTGAAGGTAGTCTGAGGATTCAGATGTCGGCAGCATGCTGCCATCAAAGTTTGGGTGCTTGCTAGTCCATTGCCTTCAGACCCCCTTTTGGACCTTTCTCACCTCCTTCTACTTTCAGCTGAGACCCATTTCCACTGCCGTATGGAGAGGCATGTGGTTGCATTGCAGGCAGCTGGTGCTGCTGTTGGTGCTGTTGCAGCTATAACATATTGCAGTGGGAAGCCCCCTGTCCTTAGACCCTCAGCAAAGGAAGATGGTTTAGTTATATACTCTGCTCCCACACCACCTTGAAGGCTGCCAGTGGGGAACTACATTTGTGGAGGGGGTGTGGGGGGGTGGGGGGTGGGGGGGCAGGGGTGGTGGGGGTGGGTGGTGGTGGGAATGTTGGTGAAGTACTGGTCGGGTGAAGTGCCTTCCAGGTGTTGGCAATCATCTGGCAGGCAGTGATAGCACTCTCTGCCTGAGTCAGTGCTGTGCAAGGCAGCATCTCAGCTTGTCTATTTCTGTCACAGTTCGGTGTAACTGATCGAAGCCTCCATAGCTCGTCAGTTTCATTGAAGCAGCCCCTCTCAATATGCTCTTGCCTTCTTTTCACCGCCAGATTAAGCAGATGGCTTTGCTTTTATTGAAAGATGAATTTCAAGGGGAAAATTCCTCTTAATTGAGTCCTTACCGGGTTCAATTGGCTTCCTGCCACCGTTGGGTGGTGGTGGGGGGTGGGGGTGGGGTGGGGGGGGGCGTGGGGGGCGGTGTTGAGGCTGCCAGCGCACTCACTTTACCCCTGGGAAAAGCAGGGGCAGCTGTGAAAAAAATCGGGATACGTGGCTGCTGACATTTCTTCTAATTTCTGCCATCCCTCCATCCCACTGTCTCCGAACTCAACTCCACACATCAGAGAAAATTCCTAAATTCCACCATAATGCAGTTCAACTTGAACCTGGAAGAGTAAGACAGGTTGATGCTTCAGCATCGACAGAAGATTAAGCTGGAGAGGGATTGACAGGATAAGTCAGTCTATGATCAAGAAATGTATAGACGAGGTGTTTCTCAGACAATATTTGTTATATAGAAGAAATCCTTATCTGTTTTTTCTTCGCTGCTGACACAGCTTCATTGTCCTTACAGCTTTTCTGCAAGTCGTCTTCTTGGGATACACATTGTTGATAAACTATGGGTTTGTGGAAATCATCTGTGGTTGTGCAGCTTTTGTAAACCACCATTTTATGCATTAATTTGGAGGCATGCCACCACAAATTAACATCATGTGCTATTCACAAAACTTTTCAGGCAGCAAATTAACACTTTACAATGATTTTAATTATAGGAGACCCCAGGTGTCATCCATTCCCTGTAAGCAGTATAAATATCACATTGCATTTCAATGAAGCTCCTCTCCTTGTGTATTATTTTGTATACAAAATTAGCAGCTGGGGCAAGCTGGCACCTCCCTTTCATTGCCAGGCTCACCAAGGAAAGGAATGCGCAAGACATGGATTACCTTCCTTCGTCAAAGTAATAACCAGCATCAAAAAGTACAGGTTAAACAAACTGACATTGCTGAACTTGTTCCGTAAGTTAGTGATCTGGCAGTCAGTGTCTGCAACACTCAGCACTGACAAGTCATTATTGAAGTTTGGACAAAAGATCTAGAGGCATGAGTTCAAATCCAAGGGTGGGAGCTGGGGAACATTAATTCTGTTAATGAAATAAAAACCTGGAATAAAAAGTTAGTCTCAGTAATGATGATCACGAAATTACTGGATTGTTATAAAAACTCATCTGATTCACTAATTTTCCTTGGGGAAGGAAATGTTCCATTCTTACCCAATCTGGCTTACACGTGACTCCAGACACACAGCAATGTGGTTGATTATTTACTTCCCTCTGAAATGAATGTATCAAATCACTGCAAGAAACAATAAGAACAATTGAAGAGAGCACTCTGTAGAGCTCATACCTCTGCCATGCTGTGTTAACTCAACATTATTACAATTACACAGCTCTTTCTTGAAGTTATTCCCTGGATGCTTGATGCTCTGTAACTACAAAGCTGAAAAAATAAATATTACTATTAGGAGTTTCCTTCTCACTGAGGAGGCTTTAGGCCAATACACTTCCAACAATCTGCTCTGAAAACTCTGCTCACATTTTGACAGCTGTGACAAATTGCACCAGAGCAGCTGAGACAATCCACAGCATTCTAAAACAATCAGCAATATTCTAAAAAAAAAATCCACAGCATTAAAAAAAAAGCCAATTCACCCTATCTCCCAATGTTAACAGGTCATTAAAAAAATTCCAGGATCTGTGTCTATATCTGCATCTTCGCAAAAAAATTAATCAGTTCTTTCTTGGGCCACACCCTATCTGTGTACCAAGTTTCATTGAAATCTGTCAGTTAATTTTTGAGATATGTTGTTTACAGAGAAACAGAAAAACAGACTAACAAACAGCTGAAAGCATTACCTCTGTGGCAGAAGTAATAAACCAAACAGACCAGCCAGCATTGGCCTAAGCTCTAGACACAAAAGAGGCACACAAAGCTCTGTCAACCTTGCAAAGTCTTCCTCAATAACATCTGGGAACTTGTGGCAAAATTGAGAGAGCTGTCCCACAGGTTTGTTAAGCAACAGTCTGACATAATCATGCTTACAGCCAATGTCACAGACTCATTCATCACCATCCTTGGGAATGTCCTGTCCCACCAGTAGGACAGGTATGCCAGAGGTGGTGGTGGCACAGTGGAAAAAAATTGGGAGAGTGTGGCCCTGGAAGTTCTCAATATTGACTCCAGATCACAGGCAGTTTCATAGCATTCTGATCAAACATGAGTAAGGAAACCTCCTCCTGATTACCACTCACTAAAATCATGAGGGGTCTGGACAGAATAGATGGTGGGAGAAATTCTTCCCATTGGTGGATGGGTTTAGATCCAGAAAACAAAAGACCCAATGGTGACATGATTCCATGATTCTATATCCCTCCTCAGCTGCAACTTCAATACTTCTCCATGTTGCCACTTTGATGAATTACTGGGGGAGCAAAGGCACAGAATGTACACTGGGTGGGGAAATTCAATGTCCATCATCAAGAGTGATTTGGTAATATCATTATTGATCAAGTTGGCCGAGTCCTGAGGACATAGCTGCCAGGCTAGAGTTGGGTTACAAGAGAACAAACACAAGAGAAAAATCTACTTGATCTCATCTTCACCAATTTACCTTCCACAGATGCATGGTCCAGGATAGCATTGGTTAGGAGTGACCATTGCTCAATCCCTGTGGAGATCAAGTCCTGCCTTCATACTGAGGGCATTCTTAATTGTGTTGTGTGGCACTACCACAATGCTAAATGGAAAAGATTCAGAGGACATTTAGCAGCACAAAAGTGGGCATCCAAGTGGTGATGTGGCCTATCAGCAATGCTGAATTGTATTCCACCACAAGCTATAATCTCCGACTTGTGAGTTGGAGAGGCTCTGACACATAAGGGAGGAACTTCTGAACAGATTTATTCATAATTTAGTCACACCCCAGAAGAAAACATCTTGGTTTTGGAGGGAGTAATTGGTAGGAAGCCAGGTAGCGGTGATTTAGGGGAGGCTGATAAGGAGGTCCCAGGGAGGAGGTCCTGCTGAAAGAGTATCAGGAGTTAGGTCTAGGTTAAAAAGCAAGATATTGAGGGTAACAACCTGTGGATTATTTCCAGAGCCATATGCAAATTGGCTTAGGAGCAGGCAGATCAGGAGAATTAATAGGCTGAATTTTACGTTGAGCCAATCAAGCGTGAAATCATGCGAGATGAAGTCGGGCAAGCATCCCAACATCATCACGCACTCGTGTGATATTTCCTTTGGCGGATGCATGCAAAAGTTGGGAGTGTACCTGCCGACAATTAAGAGGGTAATTAAGCCCATTAACTGTGCAATTGTCTCCTATTTTTTGTCGCCCGCTCAACTTTAAGGTTGGCAGATGGGCGAATCAACCAGGCTGCCTTTAGATTTTTCATGAAACCTCATTCAAGAGTGGGATGAGATTTCTGTTATGAAATAAAATTAAAATCTGTGGGCTGCATTTTTATCATCTATATTTTCAGGTGATGCTGGGTCATTCTTTCTGCTTCTTAAAACTCTATTGGAATATTTTCGGGTCTGCAGCTCCCTGAGGTAGCTCTCTGTATTCAGGGAGCTTTCTCTCAGCGCTCACCCACGCCTGCGTTGACGTCATCGTCCACCCTTCTTCCGAGTGTTGGGAAGTTTGTGTTCATTGTTTAACATTAAAAGTCTATTGATGACCATGAAACCATTGCCGATTGCTTTAAAAACCCCATCAGGTTCACTAATGTCCTTTAGGGAAAGAAATCTGCCGTCCTTACCTGGTCTGGCCTACATGTGATTCTAGGCCCATGGCAATGTGGTTGGCTCTTAAATGCCCTCTGAACAAGGACAATTAGGGATGAGTAATAAATGCTGGCCTAGCCGGTGATGCCCACCCACATCCCATGAATGAATAATAAAAAAATTTGCAGGTTTTTTAATGCCATCTGGAGCTTTTAACTGCTATGCAAGTTTCCTCCAGCTCTTTCAGATTTAATTTAGCTCTGGGTTGCAATACCTTTAGTGACCACTGCCTTAGCTGGTCATAGATTACTGCTTGACTGCAGTGGTGAAACTCTTTGTGATTTTTTCCAGTTTGAGCACTGAGTTCCATCCATGAAGCAGTGATTTTGGTGGGAAAATGGTTGAAGACTTCAGAAATGAAAGCAAACAGGGCAAAAAGCTTTATTTACAGGGTTCTTTCAGCTGTTAGGAGCTGTTATGGCATAGAATTTTCTTCCCAGTCCAGTCTGCAGTATTTAGCTTCAGCAGTAATGAATTCTCCTGTGTATCGCGTTCTACTTAAAGTGAGACCACCTGTAGTCTGCTGTTTTATTTCTGTTCCTGCTTAAACTTAGCAGTGTGAGAGACTAAGACATTACACTGTATATGTTTATAAAATATACATAGATATGCTTATTGTTATTTTTAAAATTTTAAAACTGAACAAAGATTTTTAAAATGGCTGAACCTATGTCTGCTTGTGACCCCCAAACTAAAGAAGCTATTTGGCAGTTTCGGGAAAACACGTACCTTGTTATCTCTGAGGAGCCACTAATGACCACCTGTGAAGTGTACAGCCCAACTTCAAAGAGAGCTATACAGAGGTTATCTGCATTTAATAGACCAGGCTGGCCAACAGGAGTTGGATCATGTGTTAAGACAAAGGACCTGCAACCTTCCTTTCAATTCCTAATGGCTGAGAAGCTAGGTACCAAATTAAGAAGAAGAACCTCAAAGATAATAATCTCTGGATTATTTCCCGAGCCAAGTGCAAATTGGCAAAGGAAAAATAAGATTAGAGAAATTAATGCATAGCTCAAAGACTGGTGTGGGAGAAGTGGGTTCTGGTTCATGGGGTGCTGGCGTCAGCACTGGGGAATGCAGGCACAGTCTACACCTGAACTATGCTGGGGTGTGTGTTCTTGTGAATTGCATAGCTAGAGAAGTGGAGAGAGCTTTAAACTAAACAAGGCGGGGTGGGGTTGCGGGGGTGGGGGGGGGGGGCGGTGGTGGCGGGGAGAGGGTGGGTGGTGGGAATGGTGGCGAGGGATCAAGCTTGGGTAGATGTGGCAAATTAATAGGTAGATTCAAAGTAGGAGACCATAACAGTAATATGGGAAATTAAGGTCATAGAACCAGGAAGAAACAGAGAAATAAAACCTAAGAATACACCAATAGTCAAGACTGGATGTTTCAAAGATAACAAAATGTCAAAACTAAAGGATCTGTAGCCGAATGAATGTAAAATCCATAGCAAAGCAAATGAATTAATAGCGCACATTGGAGTAAATAAATATGGTCTGATTGCCATTGTGGATATGTGGCTTCAGGATGTCAAGGGTTTGGTTCTGAATATTGAGGGGTATATGATATTCAAGAAGAATAGGAAGCTAGGAAAAAGGTGGAGAGGTAGCCCTATTGATCAAAGATGAACCTTAGTTCAGGAGATCCGGATGTAGAATCAGTTTGGGTAAAGATGAGGAATAGTAGGGGAAAGAAGCCACTAGTGGGAGTGGTCGACAGGCCCCCTAACATTAACCACAATGTAGGACAAAGTATACAAAAAGAAATATTGGGTGCTTGTTATAAAAGGACAGCAATAGTCATGGATGACTTTAATCAACATGTAAACTGGAAAAATCGGACTGACAGTAATAGCCTGGATGAAGAGTCCATAGAATGCTTTCGAGATAGTTTTTTTAGAGCAGCATGTTCTGGAACCAACCAGAGAACAGGTTATATTAGACTTGGGGCAGAATTTTGCCCTTGGCAGGGGTGCTCGGCGGGGGCGGGCAGGAAGCCGACTGCTGCAGCGCTGAATGCTGGGATGGTGTGCAAGCTGGCCAAGCGTGAACTACGCGCATGCACGCGAGTGAGCGCTGCTTAACCTCTCCGAGGCACAGAGCTGCATCAGGGAGATGAAGAGATATAAAAAAATTTAAAAATAAAAAGGTAATAAAACATGTCTCCTCATGTGACTCTGTCACATAAGCAGGGACATGTTATTAATGAAAAATTAAAGTTTTTATTTTCTTTTTATTTGCTTTTGGAAACTTCATCCTGCCCATGCATGAGGTTTCCAAAAAAAATGCAAAAGCTGCTTGGCTTTTTCACCTGCGAACCAACTTTAGGCTGGACGGGCAGCGAAAAATTTACATTAATTGATAACTTAATGCCCTTAACAGTCCTTTTAACTGTCGGCAGGCGTGCTCCCGGCTCCAGCGCGGCCCTGCCGACTGAACTATCGCGCGACTGTGCATTCGCATCGGCATGCTCGGCTAACATCAATGCGTGTCATTTCACGCTCGAGCAGGTTGGGCGTGCACCCGCCCGCCGAGCAAAAATTCCTGCTCTTGGTATTGTGCAATATGACAGGATTAGTTAATGACCTCAGAGTGAAGGCACCCCTGGCTAACAGTGACAACAATATGATTGAATTTTTCATCCAATTTGAAAAGGCAAAGAGTGAGTCCAAGACTAGTATTTTTAACTGAAATAAGGGCAACTATGTGGGCATGAAAGATGAGCTAGCTGAAGAGAACTGGGGTACTAGGCTAGGGGGTAGATCAATATAGAAGCAGTAGCAGGCATTTAAGGCGATTTTCAGAATACTCAGAATAAATATATTCCTACAATAACAAATCATTCAAAGGAAAGGATCCACCAGCTGTGGTTAACAGAAGATAAGGAAAGCATCAAATTTAAAGAAAAAGCATATAACTGTGATAAGATGAGTGGCAGGTCAGATGATTGGTCAGAACATAAAGAACAGCAGAGAATGATTGAAAGGCTAATCAGGAAAAGGAAATTAAAGTATGAGTGGAAGCTAGCTAGAAATGTAAAAATGGATAGCAAGAGTTTCTACAGATATTTAAAAAGGAAAAGGTTAAGTAAAGTATGTGTTGGTCCTCTAGAGAGCGACATTAGGGAGTTAATAGTAGATAATAAGGAAATGGCGGATGAAACAAACAAATATTTTGCTTATGTCTTCAGTATAGAAGATATTAAAAACATGCCAATAATAGCTACAAAACAGGAAGTGGAAGGGAGAGAGGAACTTGGTGAAATTACAATCACTAGGGCAGCGGTACTGAGCCAACTGATGGAGCTTCGGGCTGACAAGTCTCAGGGTCCGGATGGACTTCATTCCAGGGTCATAGCAGAGGTGGCTAATGAGGTTAGTAATGGTGTTAACTTTCTAAAATTCACTAGATTCTGGAAAGGTTCCATCAGATTGGAAAGTAACAAATAATACCCCTCTAATCAAGAAGGGAGGGAGGCAGAAAACAGGAAACTATAGGAAACAGTTAGCTTGATGTCTGTTGTAGGCAAAGTGTTAGATTCGATCATTAAGGAGCTGGGGACTTAGAGAAACTCAAGGTAATCGGGAAGATTCAGCAAGGTTATGTGAAAGGGACCAATTTACTGGAGTTCTTTGAAGGAGTAACATGCACTGTGGATAAAGGGGAACCTGTAGATGGCTGTGCTTGCATTTCCAGAAGGCATTTGATAAAGTGCCACATCAAAGGTTATTGTGGAAAATAGGGGGTAACATATCTGCCTGCTGTACTGAGTCTGCAGCACATACTGCTGATACCACAGATACATCATAGTTTACACCACTCATTAGCATATTTATTCTATTAACCCTTTACACGACACTGTCAGCCTTCAATTGGCCGGCAGCTCTCAGCAGATGGTATTCTTCCCCTGGGTTCGTGATACGGGAGAAGGCTTGCTGCTGTCTTGTCATGTGCATGAGTGGCATATGTGGGCCTTCTCGAAAAGAGGAGATTTTGCCTACTCTCCAGCTGGTGGCCGAGATCCCCATCACCTCCTCAAGATTCCCTTCTGAGTGTTTGAATGTGCAGAGTCCTGGTGACATGTCAAATGTAATTGCTAAACTAATTTGTTTCTATTTTTGCATGTAAGCTGTTCAATTGGAGAAAAGAAAGCTGAGAGGAGACTTGATAGAGGTATTCAAGATCCTGAGAGGTATGGACAGGGTAAATAGTGAGAAACAGACCCCACTCAAGTGAACATCAAGAACTAGAGGGCACAGATTTAAAATAATTGGCAAAAGAAAAAATGTGATGTGAGGATTTTTTTTTCACCCAGAGGGTGGTTGGAGTTTGGAACAAACTTCCTGAAAGGGTGGTGGAGGCAGCTTTGATCGAGATAGTCAAAATGGAATTGGATGCTACCTGAGAAGAAAGAATGTGCATTGTTATGGGGATAAGGCAGGGGAGTGGGTCTAGGTGGAATGCTGTTTCAGAGAGCCAGTGCAGACTTGATATGTTGAATGGCCTCCTTCTGCACTGTAAAGATACTGTGATACTGTGATATTAGTACGGAGAGAAGATTAGTATGGAGAGAAGATCCAGAAATTACTACTTTAGCGGTCCTGCTTGCTAACCTTCTACCTAGCTCCCTAAATTCTGATTGCAGGACCACATCCCCCTTCCTCCTATGTTGTTAGTACCAATGTGGACTATGACCTCTGGCTGTTTGCCCTCCCCCACAAGAGTGTCCTGCAGCCGTTCTGTGACATCCTTGACCAGGGAGGCAACAAACCATCCTGGAGTCACATTGACAGCCACAGAAACTTCTGTCTGCTACCGTAACTAAAGAATCCCCTATCAGTACTGCCCTCCCCCTCTACTTACTCCCCTCCTGTACAGCTGGGCTACACGTGATGCCATGGGCTTGGCTCTTGCTGCACTCCTCCAAGGATCCATCACCCTCACTGATATCCAGAATGGAAAGCCGGTCGTGAGCGGGACCTCTGGGGAGTCCTGCACTACCTGCCTGTTTCCCATGGACTGCCTGGCAGACACCCATTCCCTATCTGCCTGCTTACCCCTAACTTGTGGTGTGACCACCTCTGTGAACTTCAGTTATACAGGGCTGCTTCAGTTATACAAGGCATTGGTGAAACCGCATCTCGAATATTGTGTGCAGTTTTGATCTCCTTATTTAAGGAAGGATGTTAATGTGCTGGAGGCGGTTCAGAGGAAGTTTACTAGATTGATACCTGGAATGAGTTGGTTGCCTTATGAGGAAAGGTTAAACAGATTAGGTTTGTTTCCACTGGAGTTTAGAAGAGTGACTTGATTGAAGTATATAATATTCTGAAAAGTATTGACAAGGTGGACATCAAAAGGATGTTTCCTCTGGTGGGTGAGTCCAGAACTCAGGGCACTGTTTTAAAATTAGGTGTTGCTCTTTTAGAACAGAGACGAGAAAAAATTTCTTCTCGCAGAAGATCATGCGACTTTGGAATTCTCTGCCACCGAAGGTGGTGGAGGCGGGGTCATTGAATGTTTTTAAGGCAGAGGAGGATAGATTCATGTTAGGCAAGGGAATCAACCGTTATTGGGGATAGATGGGAATCTGTAATTCAAAACGCAAACAGATAAGCCATGGTCTTGTTGAATGGCCGAATGGCCAACTTCTGCCTCCATTTTGCACGTTCGTACATACATTTAACAGGCTAATGAATAAGGTCAGAGAATGTGGAGTCAAGGGTTAAGTGACAGAATGTTTTGCTTACTGGCTTCAAGACAGGAAACAGAGAGTGGGAGTAAAGGGTGATTATTCAGCATGACAGGGGTAGGAAGTGTTGCTCCAGAAGGATCAGTGCTGAGAACACTGCTGTTCACAGCTTACATTAATAATTTGGACTTTGGAATCAAAAACACAATTTCTAAATTTGCAGATAACACCAAATTGGAGGAGATGGTTAATACTGAGGAGGACTGCAATAAATTACAGAAGGACATTAATAAACTTCCAGAATAGGCAGATGATTGGCAAATGAAGTTCAATACAGATAAATGTGAGGCAGTACATTTTTGCAGGAAGAGTAGGGAGGTTGCTCATTACTTAGAAGGTGCAAGTCTATGTTGGTTAAAGGAATAAAGGGATCTTGGAGTGCAAATACAATGACCACTAAAAATTGCATCGCAGATTAGCTGGAAGAGATGTTTCCTTCACTCCAGCTTTTTCCAAACTCTCAAACTAAACTGCTTAACTTGAGACCCACCCGTAGGATCCTACTCACCCCTGTAATTAACTCGTTGGCCTTTTTTTTTATCATTCAAATCCCAGGCAACCTGGTTCCATGATCACTCCCTGGAACCCAGCTGTTTTTTTTACCAGAAATCAGGACCTCGTTCTTAAATGGACCACCACCTCACATGTCTTTTCTCCTGGGCATCTGATCAGTGCTCTAGGTGTGAACAGGAACTAGGTTATTGTGAACATTGTTCTAAAGAACACTTAAGTATTCTGGTTGAATTAAAGTCAGCAGGTCTATGTAGTTTATCTGTGGGTTATGGTAAAGAGACTGGGGGACAAGGTTGGGGAATCTGTGGAATATTCAGCTTTGTGTGTATCATCTAGATAACTGGATGCGTAAACCTTTGACCTCATAGTTTAAACTAAGACAGGGAGCTGGATGAAAGTGGCCAGTTATCCTGTCATTTAAAAGGTAAAACAAGAACTGGATTGGGAGCATTCAGCGTCTGTGAGCTATTTATAAGACGAGGACACAATGCAATTGAAAAAAAATCAGATTAAGGTTTTGTTTCTCATTGATAGGTCCTGCATGATATAATTCGCCTGCTCATCAGCATCAGTTTCAATAAAATTAGTTTGAGAATTTTATAATCCTATATCTTTGCCAGTGGTGTGATTTATTCTATTCAAGTCTGAACCCTCGTAACAGTTCAAATGCTATATGTCACTGGATAGTAATCCAGAGGCCCAGGCTAATGCTCTGGGGTCGAGTTCAACTCCCAGCATAGCAGCTGGTGGAATTTAAATTAAATCTAGAATTAAAAACTAGTCCAGTTGTGAATGGCGATGGATAATTGAACAACAGGAGGAAGGGGCTCCAGGAGTATTCTCAGTCCTCATTGATTGCGGTGTCCAGCACCTCAGTGCCAGAGAGAAGGCTGAGGCATTTGTAGCTATCTTCAGCTAGAAGTGTTAAGTGGAAATCCATCTTGGCCTCCTCCTCAAAATCTCCATTTTCAAAGAAGCCAGCCTTCAGCCAACCTTGTAGCAACAGTATTTATATAGGAACGCTGACATCAAGGCAGAATGACCGAGTGTTCTACCAAGGAACGCTTGCAAAATTGAAGTCAATGAGAATCAGAGGAAAATTCTCCACTGGTTGAAGTCATATCCAGCACAAAGGAAGATGGCTGTGGTTTTTGGAGATCAATCATCTCAGTCCCCATGACAGCGACCTAGGCCAAACTATATTTAGCTGCTTCATCAATGACCTTCCCTCCATTATGCTCAGGAACATGCTCAGTCGGTGGCTGATGATGTGCCTCTGGAGTGGGCCCTGAGGCGGCAGATGCTGGAAGTCCAGCAGGGTGTGCGGGAGGATCTGGCGGGGACCCATGAGGGAATGCGTTCCATGGTCTCCGTTGTGGAGGAGTCCTTGTGGAGCTTGAGCAATGCAATGACTCTCATGGCCGAGCACACTGCCTCTTCGATGGAAAGAGTGGCGACTCTCATGGAGAGGCTCCTCCAGGAGCTGAATCAGGGCTTCCTGGGGATGTGCTCAGACCTGCAAGCCCTCACACAGGCAATGACCTCAGCTGGTCAGTGCCAGTGTGGGAGATGGCTTGGGCACCCAGTATCCCAGCTGGGTGTCCATCCATCAATGGTGAGCAGGGAGGTCCAAAGTGATCTCACGTTGGAGCACGAGCTGCCTGTCATCTCTGCGGGCTCCTCTCAGGATGGTGCCACCCAGATGGTGGCAACAGCTCTCTGTCCCTCTTCCAGTGGCCTTGGCATCTGATGAAGCTGCGGTGACTGGGGAGATGGCAGCCATGCCACTGGCCGGTCCCTCCCAGTCGGGGCCAGCAGAGGCTCCAAAGGCCAGAGGACACCCGCCAAGTCATCGAGGCCAACAGGACAGCAGAGAGAGCAGGCTGTGTCCAATGCCAGTGCCAGCGAGGGGGGAGCACCAAGATGTAGCACCCGCAAGCGTAAGCATAAACCACCTTAGGCACAACACATATTTATCACTGGTGGTTTTCTTTTGCTCCACATTTAAGTTGCTTTTAAGTTGGTGTGCTGTTCAACACCTTTTAATGTACTTTGATTACTGTATGCAAGTTGCCAATCATTAAATGTTTTGGTTCTCAACAAGCCTTTGGGTGCTTTGTTAGTTCTGCAGGTGAAGGGGAACCCATGATGTTATGAGTGACTTGTTTGTCATTGAGCTTTATTGACAAGGCACATAGTTAATGTTCCTAACCAGGCAAATGTTGCTCTCAGGTATCGAGTATGGAGCCTGCAGCCCTGGCATGCATTGGTGGTTCAGCTTTGGTAGGCTAGCTGAAAGAGCATTGGATCAAAGCCTCCCGGGTGTTCCTGCCTCCCTGGAGGTTGCCCAGGTCTGCGTCTTTGCCATCAGCGTTCTCCTGACAGTGCTCGTCCTCTGAAGCACTACTGGACTCATCATCTGTTGCCTGTGCAGCTGTGTCAAGATCTTCTTCCTCCACTGCGTCCCCTCTTTCCAGTGCCAGATTGTGGAGAGCGCAGCATGCAACCACTATCACCGACACACAATCTTGGGGGGTTTTGGAGTGCGCCCCCTGAACAGTCCAGGCATCAGAAGCACATCTTGAGAAGACCGATGGTTCTCTCTACCAGCTTGACACAACTGTGGACAGCTGACTGGGAGACTCCACAAAGATCACCCACCGACCCCTGGAAAGAGCTGGAGGTATAAAAGTTGAGGGCCATTGTGACCTTTAGCGCCACTGGCATGGGGTGTCCACCCAAATAGTTGGAGCTGATCTCAGGGCTGATCATCTGACAGATGGAGGCCACTGTCTCCCTTAAGAGATGGAGCCTCTTTCGGCATTGCACCTCAGACATATTGAGGTAGCTGCATCGCTGCCTGTAAACCCTGGCAGCAGGATAGTGGCATCTTCTGCGGCCCCTTCCGCCTTGGGCTTCCTGTTGGCCCTGCACTCCTTGTGCCTGCGCTTGTCCTCCCAAAGGTGGCTCCCCTGGAGGTTGAATAGGGACTCCTGGCCTCCTCCCCCTTCTGGCCCTCTCTTCCTCCTCAGAGGAAGTGCCTCCAGCAGGGAGCACAATCCCCATTCCCACTGCAAGGGAAGGCTGTCTGATACCTGGAAGACCCCAAGTATTATGATTCCTTCAGAGTCCTGAACTGAAGTCTGTTCTTTCTGTCAAAGCAGCTCTAAAGAGAAATGAAGTTGTCCTGTTCGCATAAGCAAGTAGCAGTAAGTAAAAACTAAAGTTCTAACTACTTGCATTAGTGAGCCCACTCATCCCTCTTTTCCCACCCATGGATGAGGTTTTTAAAAATGCGGCCTACCCGCCTGCCCATGTGCTGCACTGAAAATCGCACGGGCTGCGAAAAATCATCTTCAATTTCTGCCTCAAATGGCCTTAACTGGCCTGTAGTTAATGTTCCTAACCAGGCAAATGTTGCTCTCAGGTATCGAGTATGGAGCCTGCAGCCCTGGCATGCATTGGTGGTTCATCTTTGGTAGGCTAGCTGAAAGAGGCAGGTGTGCTTTGGAACTCATAGCACTCACACCTTCTGAAATATCGCAATGGCACACGGTGATGGCGGGATGCACGCCCGACATCATCGCACGTCATTTTATGTGTCGGCGTGTTAGGCCCGCCCCCACACGCCGACCGGAAAATTCTACCCTTGCTTTCAGAGCATGGTATGTCAGACCACAGGTTGCTGATCGTTTTACATGGACTGTGTACTTACTGTGAACATTAGAGTGTAAGATAGCTTTTGTAACTTGTGTTATTCTAACAAATCTGTATACATCTGTACAGGTATAACTGTGGGCAAAGGACTATTGTAATATAGTTAATCCTTTCTTGTTTAATACATGTTTTAGGCTTTTGTTAAAAGGTCATCAACTGACTCCGATGACTCTGTTCAGTAGCCCCTCTCCATGGGCAGACTTTTCCCAAATTTGCACTGACTGTAGTAACAGGTAGGTAAAACATCATTTTACCCATCAGCCATGATAGAAGGTTTTCATGCTGTTTCGTCCTGAGCACACTTCATTATTTATGCATGCCCGGGAAACACGCCGTTTCCATGGCGAGCAGACTCTTATTCGCCAGCCTGCCATCACCTCGCTGCTGCATCACGCCGGGCATCATGTTTAAAGTCCAGCCACAAGCACACATCTCATTGCTTCCAGACCACCACTGATGCATGGAAGACATGGCCCTGAAACTGAAGAAGACTGCAGCCCCCAGGTTCAGCGACGCATCCATTGAGTGACTATTGTATGTCGTGGCGGCCCGCCCGGATGTCCTGTACCCCAGCTCTGGCCGCAGGATGGGCAGCAACAGCACTAACCCGGCTTGGGAGGCGATAGCAGTGGTGGTCAGTGCCAACCCCCTGCAAAAGAGGACAGCCACCCAGTGCCGCAAGAGGATGAATGATCTCCTCCATTCCGCCAGGGTAAATCACTCATCTTATCACTCAACTCACACACTGACAAACCCAACACACATCCACAGGGCCCTCACTCACTGCCAGTTCAAGGGACATCACCATTCACTCTCTCACAATCACCGTCATTGTCCTTATCCCGTCCATGGGACCACTCTACACCCACACAAGCCAGGCATACTTATCATTTGGCCTGGCAGGCGCCCTGCTTACACTTTCTCCATCTCTATCCATGCAGGACAAGCTGGCACACAACAAGAGAGACCAGTGGCAGAATTTTTGAAATCAATGTCCTCATAGACTTTGAAAACAGAGCCATCCAGCTGGCCGGTGATGACCGGGACCGGTCCTGTGCTGACGGTGAGTTTGGCACTGCTCTACCAAGCGAGGATCCAGCAGTGCAACATCCATCAGACAACCATGCTGTGAGTGATGTGTCCTGTTTCACAGGCCACTGCCATGCACTAATTATCTCCCCTTGCTTTCACAGGCACATCTGCCAAACAGCCAACAGAGTCCATGACCCAGGGCCTCCAATCAAACCCCGAAGAAACCTCTAAAGAGGAATCTGGAGGCACCCTCCCTGAAGTCCCATCACAGCACCCACCCACACCCTTAAAAGACACCTCAGTGGCAGGGATGCATTTGCCCCCTGATATTCCCCCCCTGTCACCAGTTGAGCATGGTGGCACTTTACCCTGATTCTCCGGCGCCCCTGAAGCCTGCAAAGCCACAGGTGACCCTGGCGAGCTCTGTAGAACATTGCTGTTCACTCACCTCCAGTTCACCCAAAGTGCACGTCGCCTCTGTGCTGTTGTGAAACACATCGGCGTCCTTTCCCACCGACGTGGACGGACGATCCAGCGGGGGTGCAAGAGCCTGGCGGGATGGCCTGATAATGATATGCTGATGTATTACAATGAGGTTCCTGATGACTGATGGCAGGAAATGCAGCCCGCTATCACCAGTTTGAGCAAACAATTGTGACCTGCCTTCTGATGCCGTGAAACCGATCACGCCATATCATCCGCTCATGCCACCTATCATGCCCACTGCCAACGGGCACAGAAAATTTCGCCCCACGTATCTAAACAAACAAATAAATGTTAGTATCTTTCAAGCTGTGTTCCAGCCGGGATCAGGCTTGTCCAATGGTAATCTCAGCTGGGGATCATAACACAATGGAAGCTGAGACAGCGGCCACCAGACCCCACATCACACTGGGCCCATAAATGTTGTCATGGAGTTGGCAACCACATCTATGGTGAGAAGGATTGGCTCCAAGCTCCCCCTGATGTCCTCTGCCAAGTTGGAGCCAGACTCTTAAATGGTAGTTGACAGTGACAACAGGCTCTCTGTCATGCCTCCCAATGCACCAAGTGTGTATCCTCATCAGGATCCTCCTGTAGGTTGCCCCATCTGAGCCACTGCAGCAGAACTCATCTGCAACATCACCCTCCAGGGAGTTGGCTCACAAACTTCCCTTTCCTATTCCCCGGACTGCAGCCTGCTCATGCCCGGTGATTCACCATTTCCAGATCTCACCTCTATTCTCATTGTGCCAGTATCTGAGCTGGTGGCTGCAAGTGTCAGATCATATGACAGAGATCTGGAGCAGCTCTTGTCCTTCCTCATTAGGCTACATTGGCTGGCCAGAGGGCAGCTCTTGTGTATCTGAATGCAAAAACGCGGAAGAGGAGGATTGTGATGAAGGGAGAGGGGTGGTGAGATGGAAAGCAAAAGGCCCATGGTCACATCTGCAGCTTCCACTTCATGCTGGATAGCAGGATGAGGGTGAGGTGGAATCTGAGAAAATGCTTAAGGCAGGAACATACTGTTATTCTGTATGTTTTCAGATACAGCGGGCTTGTCACAGCCCCAGGTGTGGAGTAAAGATTCCTCCAGAAGGCTGAGGTAATGCAGGCATTTCTATCCCTCTCTGGTTCTGTTAAACACCCTCCTGGGGCACTTGCCCTGCACGAGAGAGGGGAGAAATGTCAGTTATTTTGTTGCAACGTGTTTGTGTGATGTGCCTGCCATAACTGAATAGCCAGAGGTTTGTTCAAGCAGCAAGAGGTGATGTGAGGCTGGCAGCATTCGTATCATGCGTGAAAGTGAGGTGGAGTCTCTAAATGTTTGCCGATGAGTGAGTGATGAGGGATGTGGTGCATTGAACAGCATGAGAGGTTGGTGGTGTGTTGCATAGATGCCACTGAAGGTGCTTTCACTGTTCTTGACCATTTGCGTGAAGTCATTGAACTTCTTGCAGCACTACTGGGGCAGATTCCAGGAACTGTGCTCAGCGGCCGCCTGTTTCCATTCCCTTCTGAGGGTTGGCTCCTGACAGAAATGTCTGCTCTGCCCTTGCACCTCTATGCTCATACCTATAGAACCACATTGGAAAACGCAAGAACCCTCTCTCTGTTCTGCTGCTCCATTTGGTGTGCTTCTCCTTGCAGCCAGTTCCTCCACAGATAGTCAGCAGCAGCTTCTGTATATCGGGTGCATCTCCCATTTAATAGTGGACAGCTGCCTTTAGGATGTACAGACTAGCAGAAACATTTGTTAGCCACACATGCTGCTTTGCTCCCGGTTGAGAGTACATCCTAGGAATGGTAACAATTTCTGAAAATCAAACGCTCATTCTAAGAAAATGACCAGACAGTAAAACTACTCTTTATAGGTGGTAATGGGTTTCTTTGGTGACAGTACATTACATCTACCATAATGTTTTGATGGTGTAGCAGTTAAGTGCCACTAAACTAATAATCCAGAGATTTAGACTAAAAATATTTCAGTGGCAGTTTGACAATTTGAATACAGGCCAAAAAAGAACTGAAAATATTAAAAAAAAATGGATAGTAAATATAATAAGTGGCCACAAAACTGTTGTAACTCATCACGTTCATTGATGTCTATTGGGAAGGAAACCAGTTGTGCTTATCTAGTTTGACCTACATGTAACTTCAGTTTCACACTAATATGGGTGACTCTGAACTATGCTCAGAAGTGGCGTAACAAGCCACTCAGTTGACTCTGTATGAATAGGCAATAAAGTCTGTTGTTGCCAGTGATAGCCATATCCTGAAAATCAAGGTTAAAAAATCTACTATCTGATTTAATTTGCATTTTGAGAAGTGGATCTGTAATTTTTTCTCTTTCTATGGCCATACATTACAGAATAGTTAGTGTAAGCAGGTCAGTAGTTTTACCTCTAGGTTGCTAATAGCGTTTAGGCAAAAAGAAAATGGAATACTAATCTTGGTGCAATGGTATTTACTTTAAAGCAGCTTTGCACAAATTTGTTTGGCTGAAAATGTATTATTTTTCTTTATATTAATGTGTGACAAGCTATTGATGTGAAAATTAATTAATGAAAAATAATTGATTTTGCACTGATGAGCACGGAATTTTAAGCATCTTGTGCACCACTCTAAGGATTCCGTTTTATTCATCAGTAACCAATTTTATATAACCAGGACAATCGTCACTATCGTTGAAATTCATATTCAATTAAACATGTATCATTAGAATGTGACAGTGAGCAAGATTTACAGTTAAATACTTGCACCTTATGGCACATTAGTGTCAATGGAAACACTACAGTGTTGTGTACACCTTTTGTTATTAACAAACAATTTTCCCTTCATGACAATTGAAATAATAGACGATCAATTTCCTCATTAATAAGTAATCCCAAATTTTAAAAAAAGTAAGGGATTAATGACTTTGATAAAGATATGCAAGCAGAGCACATTTGCTTTCTGCCATTGGCATAGCGATATTGTAAGCACAGTCTAAATATACTGTGAGCAGCTGACCAGACAACAGAGCAAAGCAGATGCCCTGGAGGAGAAAGTCTTATTTTGCGTGCTCCACAATTAGATTGATCTAATTACTCCATATTCTCTGCACACATTTGGTTTCAGTGGGATCAAGAAACTGCCAAAATTCTTGTGTAAATGCACCCTAGCATTCTAATAGATAAAGGTGATTTATTTAAAAAGATAACCTGAAAGGACATTATAACTTTAAAAACTCCTACATTTTGCCACATAGAAATTGTATTTTTTGTTCCCAGCAGTATTTTTACTGTTAATGTTTTCATTTGAAGTGTGAACAGTTTGGTGGTTAACCTAACCAAAGAATTCCATTAACCCCCTTATTATTGCATTTTAGAAGCTGCAATTTGCCTCCTTAATGCATCATTATTTATTTTCAGTGAATATCTAATGGCACTACACTGGCCCCATGGATATCCTGCTTTATAATCACATTTATAATAATCTATCCCTTCTATCTTAACTTCTTAATGGAGCTATCATGTGCATGTCACCCTCCTTGACATAAATCTACCCACATATGGAATGTAGATTAGGCATTATTACCGACAGGAGGGAGATGGTAGGATAGTTTCCCCTCACTTTCTCCCACCTCTTGACTAACCACAACAAGGTATGTTTTAAAGAAGAAGTATTTTAACCCCTTTGAGTGCTGTCACTCCCAAGAACGGACATAAGACAGGTTTTCTCATAAGTTTAATTAAAAAGAAGAAAGAATAAATGTTTATTTTTCAACAACTGAAATGTAATCACTACAGCAACCAACACAGTCACACTTGACATGTGCATACAAGCAAAGGTGGCTTCAAAAGGTTAAAGAGTCAAAAAGTCACTGGGTGGAATTTTACAACCCCAACATGGCAGGGGTGGGGCTGTAAAATGCAATGAGCCATTCAAAAGTCCATTGACTTCGGCGGGACTAGAAAATCCCCCCAGCGGGATTCCACCCACTATTACTCTGGTTTTACGAGATAGAAGCTCGAAATGTTGCAGGCCTGGTGATTTTCTTTTGGTTCATTGAAGAAAAGGGAGGTTGGAAGTTTCTGGTAATGAATTCACAGTGGCTTACTCTTTGCAACAGCAGGTTTCTGGCTTTGTTTCAGTCGAAGTTGTAGTTGAGCCCCAGTAGGGAAGATATGACTCGGTTCTATAAGCCTTAAGGTAAGAGGATAGCCACACTTCTCTGTCTGTGAATGAATTATTTGCTAGGCAGGATCTCTTCCCTTGGTGGTCTCTTTGTCTCCAAAGCTGACTGACATTAAGCTGCTGCTCAAAATATGTGTTAATAAAAGCTTCTTCTCATAAGCTGGTTTCCGTCAGGTGACCATAGTATTGGTGTTCTCATTATCCATAAAACTGGTCCCTGATAACATTAGCACTGACACACAATGGGGGCTGGAATTTCAGCCATATGCGCCTTCTTGTGATAAAGTGGTTTTCCTTCGCATCCTTTCTGTGGAATTTCATTCTGCAGCCATTAAGTCTGGGTGCTGATTAAGCATCAGTTTATGTAGACATTTAGACAATAGTAGCTGTTAACATGACAGGAGAGACCTGTTGTATTTTTAATGCCTCTTCAATGGCATGTCCCAAAAAGGTCATTTAGGTATTAATGCCCTGCCCAGACAAGCAAGTTACTTCCAGCTTTGGGCAGTTTCATGTATCTTTACAGATAAGGAGGGAGGTCACCTGGCTCCCTTGACTCCATCTTGTTTCAAGATAAATTGTCTATTTTCCATTTTGTTTTTAAAAGTAGTGCCCATATAAATTTGTGGGCATAACTACACTGGATGACAGGTATATTGTCATGTTTGTTGCAGAGAGTCATCTGCTAACTACAAATAAAATTATTTGTCCCTGTTATGCCTGCACTGACATAAGCACTACAGTTTATCCAGTTTGACAATATCCCTGTTATAATTATGCATGTAGTATAATAAATAGAAACTGAAATGACATTGGGAACAAATTGTGTTCTTGAGATGAAATTAGAATTTAAGTAGTAATTTATTACCCATTTATCATTGATAATATCCAGTTCTATTTAAAATTAATTTATAAAGCAGAACCTCTTATTGGTTTAATAATACAGCAAGTGACTGTGAACAATAACAACTGGAGGAAAATTAAGTGTCTGGCATTGATGTAAAATTTCCTGCAGATTGGTGGCAGTACTGGCCAACCTTGCAATAGCTCGCAATTTGTCTTCAACTGCAAGTGTTGCAACCCTGAGCAAAAATAGTTAGAAAGCTAACTGGTAAATGGATGTACCCACATAATATGTGTTAAAATAAAGTCATGCATCAGAAAGTTGAATCCATTATGATCATTTCAAAAGATTAATCTGTTAGAATTTACTTAATTTATATATTTATTGATATCTATAATGAATGAATTGTTCAGATCTTTTGCAACTTTGCAAACATCTTAGGGGAATGTGGAAAAAAGGTTTTTACGTTTACAAAATGACGTTATTTTATGTGGCACACTCTGAACTTATCAATCCCCCACTGGGAGGGCAGGCAACAATTGCTGGAGTCTTCTCTACTCTCGTTCCAGCCTATGCACTTTAGCATACACAAATATGCTATATTGTCATATGACTGTCGGGGGTGAATAAATCAGCCTTAGTTTAGCTCTTTAGCTCAAATAGCATCAGTTTGGTCGATTGCAATCCAAGCTAATTATGGAGGAAGAAATATTCTTGTCATAACAAAATCATAAATGCATTCTTTGTGGATGCACTCATGATAGATTCATAGAACCATAGAACACTATAGCACAGAAAACAGGCCATTCGGCCCTTCTAGTCTGTGCCACAATATTATTCCGCTAATCCCCATTGACCTGCACCCAGTCCATAACCCTCCAGACCTCTCCCATCCATGTATCTATCCAATTTATTCTTAAAACTTAAGTGAGCCCGCATTTACCACGTCAGATGGTAGCTCGTTCCACACTTTCACCACTCTCTGAGTGAAGAAGTTCCCCCTAATGTTCCCCCTAAACCTTTCCCCTTTCACCCTAAAGCCATGTCCTCTCGTGTTTATCTCTCCTAATATAAGTGGAAAGAGCCTACTCGCATTTACTCTGTCTATACCCCTCATAATTTTGTAAACTTCTATCAAATCTCCCCTTATCCTTCTACGCTCCAAGGAATAAAGTCCTAACCTGTTTAATCTTTCCCTGTAACTCAACTCCTTAAAACCCGGCAACATCCTAGTATATCTTCTCTGCACTCTTTCAATCTTACTGATATCCTTCCTGTAGTTAGGCGACCAGAACTGCACACAATACTCCAAAGTTGGCCTCACCAATGTCTTATACAACCTCACCATAACATCCCAACTCCTATACTCAATACTTTGATTTATGAAGGCCAGTATGCCAAAAGCTTTCTTTACAACCCTGTCTACCTGTGACGCCACTTTCAGGGAATTATGTATCTGAACTCCCAGATCCCTTTGTTCTTCTGCACTCCTCAGTGCCCTACCATTTACTGTGTATGTCCTACCTTGGTTTGTCCTTCCAAAATGCAACACCTCACACTTTTCTGCATTAAAATCCATCTGCCATTTTCTGGCCCATTTTTCCAGTTGGTCCAGATCCCTCTGCAAGCTTTGAAAGCCTTCCTCGCTGTCCACAACGCCTCCAATCTTAGTGTCATCAGCAAACTTGCTGATCCAATTTATCACATTATCATCCAAATCATTGATATAGACAACAAACAACAATGGCCCCAGCACAGATCCCTGAGGCACACCACTAGTCACAGACCTCCAGTCTGAGAAGCAATCATCCACTACCACTCTCTGTCTTCTCCCACACAGCCAATTTCGAATCCAGTTTACAACCTCTCCATGGATACCAAGTGTCTGAATCTTCTGAACTAACCTCCCATGTGGGACCTTTTCAAAGGCCTTACTAAAGTCCATGTAGACAACATCCACAGCCTTTCCTTCATCTACTTTCTTGGTAACCTCCTCGAAAAACTCTACAAGGTTCGTTAAACACGACCTACCACGTACAAAGCCATGCTGACTATCCTTAATCAGCCCTTGCTGTCCAAATAATTGTATATCCGATCTCTCAGAACACCTTCCAATAATTTACCTACTACTGACGTCAGGCTCACTGGCCTGTAATTACCTGGTTTATTTTTGGAGCCTTTTTTAAACAATGGAACAACATGAGCTACCCTCCAATCCTCCGGCACCTCACCTGTTGCTAAGGACATTTTAAATATTTCTGCCAGGGCCCCTGCAATTTCTACACTAGTCTCTCTCAAGGTCCGAGGGAATATCATGTCAGGCCCGGGGGATTTATCTACCTTTATTCGCTGTAAGGCAGCAAGCACCTCCGCCTCTTTAATCTCTATATGTTCCATGACACTACTGCTTGTTTCCCTTCCTTCCTTATACACTATGTCAGTTTCCTGAGTAAATACTGATGCAAAAATACTGTTTAAGATCTCCCCCATCTCATGAGGCTCCAAACATAGACGACCACTCTGATCTTCAAGGGGACCAATTATGTCCCTTACTATCCTTTTACTTTTAATATACTTGTAGAAACCCTTTGGGTTTACCTTCACATTATCTGCCAAAGCAACCTCATGTCTTCTTTTTGCCTTCCTGATTTCCTTCTTTAGTATTTTCTTACATTTTCTATACTCTACAAGTACCTCATTTTCTCCTTGTTGCCTATACCTGCTATACACCTCTCTCTTCTTCTTAACTAGATCGCCAATATCCCTTGAAAACCAAGGTTCCCTATGCCTGTTAACTTTGCCTTTAATCCTTACAGGAACATGCAAACTCTGCACTCTCAAAATTTCGCCTTTGAATGCCTTCCACTTACTGAACACATCCTTGCCAGAAAACAACTTACCCCAATCCACTCTTCCTAAATCCTTTCTCATTTCCACAAAATTGGCCTTTCTCCAATTTAGAATCTCAACTCGAGGACCAGACCTATCCTTATCCATGATTAACTTAAAATTAATGACATTGTGGTCACTGGACACAAAATGTTCGCCTACACATACTTCTGTCACCTGACCTGTCTGGTTCCCTAATAGGAGATCAAGTATTGTATCCTCTCTTGTTGGTACCTCTATATATTGATTTAGAAAACTTTCCTGAACACATTTGACAAACTCCAAGCCATCCAGCCCTTTTACAGTATGGGAGTCCCAGTCAATATGTGGAAAGTTAAAATCTCCTATTATCACAACTTTCTGTTTCTTACATTGATCTGCTATCTCTCTACAGATTTGCTCCTCCAATTCTCTCTGACTATTGGGCGGTCTATAATACAACTCTATTAGTGTGGTCACACCTTTCCCGTTCCTCAGCTCCACCCATATGGCCTCTGTAGACGAGCCCTCCGGACTGTTCTGCTTACGCAAAGCTGTGATATTTTCCCTGACTAGTAATGCCACTCCTCCCCCTTTCATCCTTCCCCCTCTATCACGTCTGAAACAACGGAACCCCGGAACATTGAGCTGCCAGTCCTGCCCCTCCTGCAACCAAGTCTCACTAATAGCAATAATGTCGTAATCCCACGTGCCAATCCACGCCCTAAGCTCTTTCCGACAATACTCCTTGCATTGAAATAGATGCACCTGAGAACATTTCAATCCCATACAAACCTTTGATTTCTGTCTATACATGCATTCCTCGCTTGACCTTTATCCTCCTCCACCTCACTATCTGCTCTAACACTCTGGTTCCCCTCCTCCTGCAAATCTAGTTTAAACCCCCTGGAGCAGCACTAGCAAACCTACCCGCAAGGATGTTAGTCCCCCTCCAGTTCAAGTGCAAACCGTCCCGTCGGAACAGGTCCCACCTTCCCTGGAACAGAGTCCAATTGTCCAGAAACATGAAGCCCTCCCTCCTGCACCATCTCTTTAGCCACATATTTAGCTGCATTATCCTCCTATTTCTAGCCTCACTAGCACGTGGCACGGGTAGCACTCCTGAGATCGCAACCCTGGAGGGCCTGTCCTTCAGCTTTGCACCCAACTCCCTAAACTCTCTTTGCAGGACCTCCTCCTCCTTCCTATCCATGTCATTGGTCCCTACATGGACCACAACATCTGGCTGCTCACCCTCCCTCCTGAGAATACTGAGAACTCGATCCGAGATATCGCGGACCCTGGCACCAGGGAGGCAACAGACCATCCGGGATTCTCGATCTCTCCCACAGAACCTCTTATCTGTGCCCCTAACTATTGAATCCCCTATCACTACTGCTCTCCTCTTTTCCCTCCCTCCTTTCTGAGCTGAGGGTCCAGCCTCAGTGCCAGAGACGCGACCACTACAATTTGTTCCTGGTAGGTCGTCCCCACCAACAGTATCCAAAATGGTATACCTATTGTTGATGGGAACGGCCACAGGGGTGCTCTGTTCTTTCTGTCTATTCCCCTTCCCTCGCCTGACAGTCACCCAGCTATCTGCCGCCTGACTTTTAGGGGTGACTGTCTCCCTGAAACTCCTGTCTATTACTGCCTCTGCCTCCCGTATGATCCGAAGTTCATCCAGCTCCAGCTCCAGTTCCCTAACTCGGTTTGTCAGGAGCTGCAGCTGGATGCATCTTTTGCAGGTGTAGTCACCAGGGACAATTGTGCTAAACTTAAACTCCTAAAATTCAGGGTTGTTTTGATCATTAGTTTAGGCTGATGGTCCTACTAATGGTGGCATCATACTTAATTAGGGCAGACATTTACAGTCCCCCTGCCAGTGGGGGTACCCATAAAATTCTACAGGTGTCCACTCCGCTGCCTACGTGCCTGCTCCCAATCTTCCAGCAATTTTATAGAGAGTGGGAGAGGCTGAGAGCAGCCTGCCCATCCTTGCACCAATCGAAGACCCTCATTAGCCAGTTATTGGCAACTTAAGGGCCATTTCATGGTCAGCCACAATTGTTCGGACATCAGAAGGCGATCAGCGATGAGGGTGCAGTCGAGAGTGGGGGGCGGGGGGGGAGACGCTGGACAGGTTAGCCCATTTGGGCCTAAGGCAGGAAAGGGGGGCTGCCTCCTTAATTTGCCCCCTTTCCCGACCGGGACCCCTCCCACCATTTCAGTCCACTCCCTCCCCCACCGGCTGTCCCTTCCTTCCTTGGCCTTTATAAACTGGCCCCCACCTACCTTGCCTCTCCTCTCCTCTGGGGCCTCCACTCCTTGTCCTGCTGAGAGACCCCCGGAATTACTTGTATTCTGGGTTCCCGGCATCTGGTCCTGTGAGACTCGATGTAGTACCAGCAGTGGTCACTGCTCTCAATGATGCTGCTGGAACTAGACAGCTGTTGGTCAATCTGATTGGCTGACAGCTCTTTGGGACAGTTCGGCAGGCATGCAACCGCCTCCAGTGCATGCCTGCCGAACAAAATATTGAAATGTACACATGAGGCACCAATTGTCTTTAAAGGATTGTGTAAACATAATGTGGGTACATTTATTAAGACTAGGCACATGAGAACAATTATTCATAGTATAAAGCTAGGAGACATCAGAGCTGTGTACTATGCTCTACTCAAAGCAAAAGTGAAACTAAGACTGGATCACTTCACACATTTGCCTTCTAGTGATGTCATGCTGATGTCCCTTAAAGGTATATTACAACATCCTCCTTTCTCTTTAAATATACTTTCTCCACTTCTAAAGAAGTATAGCTATTTACAAGACAGGTTCATGTTTAGTTACCCGCATATAAGTGGATCAAACTCATGTTTTTATTCATTTATGGGATGTGGGTGTCGCTGGCTAGGCCAGCATTTATTACCCATCCCTAATTGCCCTTGCTCAGAGAGCATTTAAGAGTCAACCACATTGCTGTGGGTCTGGAGTCACATGTAGGCCAGACCTGGTAAGGACAGCAGATTTCCTTCCCTAAAGAACATTAGTGGACCAGATGGGTTTTTATGACAATTTAATTTTAATTTAATGATTTTTAATTCCAGATTTATAATGAATTCAAATTCCACCATCTGCAGTGGTGTGATTTAAACCCAGCCTCCCAGAGCATGACCCTAGGTCTCTGGATTGCCAGTCCAGTGACAATACCACTATGCCAGGAATCTCTAAAGCTAAAAGGTAATATGCTGGTATTCCCAGGTCTTGCAAAGATAACCTTGTCCGGAGATTTCTATAATTGCTCACAGTGACCTGTGGGATTATCATTCTTGAATGTTGCTACTGGTTGCATTTGGGACTTTGTCCTAGATGTAGTAGGACTGTATGGTGGTTGAGGAGCTGGAATGAATCTGATTTGTCCTCAGTTACAACTCAACGTTGTGCCTTTGTGTGCAATGACTCGTAGGACTTTGGGTCTGAACAAACCCTTATCACCTTGGTTGATTGCATGGGTTCCCTGATGCAAACTTGTTATCCCAACTGCAAACTTGGAAATTCTGTGCCTTTTTATTGTAGAGGTCGGTCATCTTCTCTTGTAGTTTTAAAAGTTGCTCTCCAGTTTTGGAGAGAATAAAATGGGTAGGAGTAGGTAAATTGGTAAGCACTGATCTGCCAGACATGAGCTCTGCTATTGATGGAATAGTTGCACTTAAAGGTGTTGCTCTCAGATGTGTAGATCTTGTTTGGTTTGAAAATTAGGGATTTCACCATGTGCATCATTCATTCAGCTAGGCCATCAGATCTAGGGTAATGAGGAGAAGAAGTAGTGTTATCAATATTCCACTTCTCACACATATTCTGAAATGGCTTACCAATACATTGCAGACCATTATCTGTAATGATCTCTCTAGGCACACAGAATAAACTGAAAATAGCACTTAGTGTGCGTGCGACAATTGTGCTTGATGTATCGTACAATTGTCGAATAATGGGGCACTTGGTAAAGTAGTTGACGATGACGCTGAAGTCAGTGTCACGGACATGAGAGAGTTCAGATGCAATTTTGGAGCAAGGATGGGTAGGAATTTCATATGGAATCAATGGTGTTTTGTGCTGACTTTGCATATGCTCTTGACATGCTTCACACTTCTTGATGATGACCTCAAATCATTATTTAATAGACTGTTTCTCTTGCAAGTCTTCTCATTCAACCTATGCCCATATGTGAGTGATGGAAGTGTTGAAGAATATCAGTTTGCGACGATTCTGGTATGATGACAAGCCTATCTTTTAAAAGGCCAAAATGTTCTCATGTGCTTGTGGATGTGCTGATTTGAAGGATGCTTCAATGATGGTTTTCCACAGTTTCTGTAGTGTAGAATAATTCATCGTTTCTTCTTGTAGCTGCTGGCATTTGCATTGCACAAAATGTACCAGATCAGTTTGGAGAACATCTTCAAGTTTGTTGTCAATGAAGTCAACTTGTAGATCTAAGGATATATTTTCTGTTTTCACTGGGTTAGGCAATCTGCTAAGTGTATCTAATGTGATCATCAAGATACCTGGCTTGTACCTAATCTCACAGTCATAACCTTGAATCTTTATCAAGAGACGTTGCAATCTTGGCGGCCCACTGGTCAATGGTTTTCACCAAATCATCTCTACCACAAATCTTTTGCCAAATATATAGGTATGAAAATGCACGATTCCAAGCAATAAAGCTAATGTTTCCCACTGCCCCTTTGTAGCATGCATGGTCCCAGAACTTTCTGTGAGGCATTTATCTCCAGGGTAGTTGAACTCCTAGGGATCATAGAATTGCAATGTCGATGCTTCTGATAATGGCTGTTTCAATGCTTCGAAGAGGTATTGGTGGTCTTTGTGCCACAGGAAAGGTACATCAGTTCTCAACAATTCCCTTAGCGATGAAGATTTTTGAGTGAAAGTTAAGGAGACAAGAAATTAAAAGACCTAGACATCTTCAAAGATCATTCTTATCTTGAGGAGTTGGCATGGCTTTATCCTCTATTTTACTTGGATTGGGACACATGTCAGCACTGGAATAATTGGAACTGAAGAAATTGATCTGCACATTGGTGTCGCATTTCAGGCTGTTAACACCAATCCTTCATTACATGCCACTTGCATCAGTAAGTGCAGACTATGGTCATGTTCTTGCTTCATTATTCCCACAACAGCTATGTCATTTGCGATACAGATGCACCCTGGAAAAGTGCATATAATGCAGTCCATGTTAGTTTGAAAGAGATCCTGGCTAACTAATAGCCTAAAAGGAAGTCGGTGAAAATAGTATTTTCTGAATGAGGTATGAAAAGTAGTAAGCTCTTGGAACTTTCCGCAAGATGTGCTGACTAGTATGCTTGGCAACAAGCTTTAAGAAGAACTTTGCACCTGCAAATCTTGGATTTAATTCTTATAATTGTGGTTATTTTGTAACAACAACATTTCAAAGCTGCTGTTAAATATCATGGATGGAGGCATGCTCTCAATTATCCATCCTTCTTTATGACACAAATAGGTGAGAGGCACCAATCTATGTGCTCTTGTACTCTTCTGGTGATGCTGTCTTTCTCCATTTTGTCTAGTTCAACCTTCAATTTGTCTTGTATGTGGATGCTACACATACATGGTGGATCAATTGACAGACTAGCATTCTCCTGCAAGTGTCATGTTGCTGCTCCCCTGAAACTGCCAATTTTGTCAAAACATTCTGGATATTTCAATGTTAGTTTGTGAACAAATGTGTTTGGAGTAGTTTCTCATCCTTGTGATTTCTGATTGATTTCATGGCCAGAATTTTACATTTGGGGGTTGGGCTCACGTTTGACCTCACCGAATGTAAAATATCATTAAATGTCATTGGGCATGCTTCCTGACATCATCACATACATGCTGAATTTCACGGTCAGTGGCTGCATGCATGAATTGCATCTACACCCTCCCTGGTATTTAAAGGGCCAATTAAGGCCATTAACAAGCCAATAGACAGTGATTTTACATTGCTTGTGTGATTTTTAGCTCATCACATGGGCAAAATAGGTGAGTGGAAATCCCATTTTAATAATTTCCTCATCCATGGGTGGGATAAGAGGTCCCTGGGGAAGCAGCATTGGCCCATAAATTACCTCCAACTGCGTGGACAGACACCTCATGTTGGTGGCTCAACTTCTATGCCTCTGGTACATTTGTGGGGGATTTGTGCGGCATTTCTCAATCAGCTGAATACAGTCACATCAAGCTCGTGACATGTTCGCATGTTCATCCACTTCCGGACAGATGAGGTGAGCCAGGCAGAGAGGCTTCACTGCGATGGCTGGGTTCCCCTGCACCCAGGTGTGGTAGATTGTACTCACGTGTCCATCAAGGCACCAGCAGGTGAGCCAGTAGTTTTCATAAACAGAAAGGGGTTCCACTCAATGAATGTTCAGATCATCTGTGACCACAGGACACAGGTTCTCCAGGTTTGTGCCCATTACCCTGGGAGCACAGACAATGCTTACATCTTGTGGCACTCACAGGTACCAAGGCGGTTTGTGGCTCCTGCACGAGTGGATGAATGGCTCCTGGGTGACAAGGGCTGTCCCTTGAAGAGGTGGCTGATGACACCACTGCATCACCCAAGAACTGAGGCCGAGGAAAGATACAACAGGAGCCATGCCTCCACAAGGACGGTGGTGGAGAACCCCATCAGGCTGCCGAAGATGCACTTCAGATATCTGGGCCGATCAGGGGCAGCAATTCAGCATCCTCCAGAGCGTGTCTCCCTCATAGTCGTCGCATGCTGCGCCCATCACAGCCTAGCTCCGGCAAGGGGGGGACCCAGTGGAGGCTGAGGAAAGCAAGGCAGCTCCACAGGCCAGGGAGGATGACTCAAGTGATGGTTCAGAGGAAGAGCCTGGGGAGGAGCAGGGTGAGGACCTCAAGGCAGAGGACTGGAACCCTTATTGAGACAGGGACACCAGGGATGCTTTGATCCAGTGAACATTCTGCTAGGCATCCAAGATATCGATGCCTCATCAAGCTAATGGCACTGTCTCCTTTGCTAACAATCAATAAATGAGAATCCAACCCAGTATGGCAGCAGCACACAATACCACACATTTACAAGCCTGTGCTGTATCTGGCACCTATGCATAACATCCAGCCAACTAAGCCCATTTGGGTCAAATAAATGTTTATGTTACTTCAAATGAACAAACAAAGAATAAACAAAGTCTCCATCCCTAACACAAAAGTCTAAATAATTAATACAAATAATGTCACCCGTGACACACCCCATGTGTCAAGCATGGCTGTTGTGCTCAAGGTGTCTTCAACTTACGTCTGCGGGTGCTGCGTCTTGGTGCCCCCTCCCCCGACTTGCAATGGTGTTGGAAGCAGACTGCTGACTCTGCTGTCCTGGTGGCCCTGATGACCTTGGCAGTCGTCCTCTAGCCACTGGAGCCTGAGTAGGCTCCACCTGGGAGGATGCATCCAGCCCATGGCTGGGCACTCCTCAGTCGTCGCAGCATCATCAGATGCAGCAGCCACTGGCAGAGGAGAGGAGGAGCTGCTGTCCTTGTCCAGAGCGCCCTGAGAGGAGCCCGCAGAGATGACAGGCAGCTCATCCACCAGTGTGAGGTGCATTTGCACATCCCTGCTCACCACTGATGGACGGGCACCCAGCAGAGAGACTAAGTGCCTCATCCATCTCTCACGCTTGCAGTAACCTCCTGAGGTCATTGTAGGTCCGAGTGCAACCCCAGGAACTCCTGAGTCTGCTTGTGAAGCTGTCTCTCCATGAGAGTCGCCACTGTCTCCATGGAGGAGGCTGGGTGCTCGGTGTTAAACGTCAATGCAGAACTCGTGCTTCTCATGGACTCCTCCATGATGGAGATCATGGCATGCAGACCCTCATGGGTCTCCGCCAGTTCTCCCTTTGCATCCCGCTGGACATTCAGCATCTGTCGCCTGATGGGCGACTCCAAAGGCTCGTCATCTGCCTTGGATGCAGCATGGTCCTGCTCTCCAGCTGTGCTCCCACTGTTGGCTCCCTGGGACCTCTCTGCCCCTGCCAGCTCATCATGCGAGTGTGATGTGCCCTCACCGCTGTGCATTACCCGCGGAACCGAATAAATAATGCCACCGACATGTGAGTATTTGCACTGGTGCCTGGTTCAGAGAGACGGTGTGTTATCTTCCTCAGAGCTCAATGGGGGGTCCTCGGGGTCACTGCGGCTCTGTGGATGGTGCATCTGCGGGAAGAAGGCAAAAGATTGGTACATTCAATCATCAAAGTCACTGTGCATGCGAGGCGGGCTGAGAAGACAGTGGAGACCTGTTGCCTGGTACCATCTGCATTGGAGCTTCAATGGGCTCTCTGGCTATGACAACTCAGTTTCTGATGAGAGGAGCTCGTTATGTTTCCAGTACCCACTGCACACACATTTGTCACCTGCAGTATTACCGTCATCCGAGACCCCCGCCTCACTGTGACTGGAGGAGCGAGCTGGCCGGTGACATTCCGGCTTCAGTGCATTGCTGTCATGCTTCATGAGGATGCAAAGATTTGGCACTGCTCCACCCGTTCTGTGGCACTCCGCGAGGTTATGACTCCTCTTTGCCTGACAGGGAAAAATAGAAATCAGAGCTGTGTGCAATGCTCTGCTCAAAGCAAAAAGTGAAACTAAGACTGAATCGCATTGCACATTTCCCTTTTAGTGATGCCATGCTGATATCCCTTGAAGGCATATTACAACATCCTCCAGCCAATTGTTAACTGGCTGTGGGGCTGCCGTCAGGAGCGGGATGTTCAGAAATGTGTGACAGAAAAAATGTGATGGAAAAGAATGATCGTGATTACTATATGCAAAGTTTTTAATAAATCCTAATAACATACAGCATTGCATTCTGAAGATGCAAGGCTTCAAAGAACATCTAGTGCTCATGTAATCATCTACCTTTTGGGATTCTGCTTCCACTTCCAACTCCCAAATATACCTGTTAATAATATTTACAGGAACATATAGGGATAATGCTCTGAGTCTGTTCTGACAAGTGAGCCTTCCCCAAGAGTAGCACAACTTGTAAAATTACACTGTCATTTCAAACTTAGTTTTGGAGATTTTCGAGTTAAGGCTCGCTACTGGAATTTATATTTTTATCTTCTTTGTTAAACGGGACTATGATGTAACTGAATTTCACTATATACTTCCACAGTTTGTGACAGGAAAATGGTGTATGAGCCAACTGATAGGAAGTAAGGGGTATTAATGAAAAATAGTACAATTCAAACAAGCTTATTACTCCTCTATACTATATCTGAATTACTATTGGTGATTATTAAAAATCACTTTCCCTCATAACTACTAATAAAATGCAATTAAAATATCAAAACACTGCAGAATTCTAAGCAGTTCAAAACATATGATCTGCACAAGCCACTCCCCCCTTATTAGTCAGCTGCCTGCTGTGAAGCCATGTGAGTGGGGATTAAAAAGCCAAAAATAGAGGCATAGAATTGTATGGTGTTAACACAAAATAGATTGGGGATCAGAATTTGTTATTAAAAGGCAATGCAACCCTTCCTAAAATCAATAGTAGATTTCACCATTAGCTCAACAACACAGCTCTCATGCCATAAATGCACAAAACTGCTTTTTACAGTGCCATATTTCCATTCCCCTTCTGTTTTAACAGTTTAACCAGGGTGTATTTAAATGCAATAAAATGGAAGGGTTGCTGGTTCAACAACAGATTGAACTAAGCTTACTGGCTTCAAGCACTTCTAGGCTAGTGAGGGGTAATTCATCCAGGGATATTGAAGCTCATTATAATGCAGAAATAAGGGGAATGTGGATAGGATCTGGCTCAGATGTGATTAGCCTGTCATTAGTTAACATCAAATTTCACAAGAATGTTGGCTAAGGTATCAACAGGCACTTGAAACCAGTGAAACCATATGGAGAGTTAATATCTTTAGAAGACAAGTGGAAGGAAAAGAATTCTGAGAAAAAAAATATGCATAGCTATTTTATGCACTTCCCATTACTCAACGGATAAACAGGACATAATGTAGTATTGTGCTATATAGAAGACACCATTCTCAATTTAGTGCTGAATTACCTAATCTCAGTCTGTGCAGCAGTGGGGTGGTGAGGTTGGTGGGGCTGGGAGGGGTTACAGTTAGCCTCAGCATCTGAGTCAGCTGAGGTTCCTGCTGCAGTTTGATCCATGATGACTCCTACTGGAAGTGCATTGATAACACCTAGATATCACTGCGCCTGCAATTGCATAGGTCACCAATGCCCACTGTGTGGTCTCATACAACAAGAGCGTTGGGCTTGTTCAGGTGCTGCTGTCTGTGGAACCTTACCCCTACATTGGTCAGCATCTTCTTGCTGGAGATGGGCGATGGGTAAGTGGAGAATACCACACAGAAGCTGACAAATAAGGAAAAAAAAACTTCTATTCATAATACAATGACTAGCATTTATATAGCACCTCTACTATAGTAAAACATCCTGTTAGGGGGAAATAAAGGGATACAGAAATTATTGGGGGAATATAGGGGTACAGTAAGAACTTATTGAAAGGGAATAAATTAATAAAATCTCCAAGCATATTGGCAGTTAAAGGTTACCAGATGAACCTTGCACAGCCTTCGTGCCTGCAAACAACAGAAAGGCCTTGGAGCCGGACTGTAGTCAGAGGATGGCAATAACAACTAAGATTAAGTGTGCTCTCCAACAGATAGGGGAAGAACAGATGGTAAGGTCTCTGCCTGGGTGAAAATAAATAGGGATGTACTTGTTACCAGAGGTGTCTTGTAACGTAAACCTATATGTTGACGAGATCGGTATCTGGAAACTGTTCTTGTACGTGACCAATGAAATTTCAAACCAAGCCACAGAAGGCGATATTAAGACAGATGAATAAAAAATCTTGGTCAAACAGATAGGTTTAAATCCTAAAAGAGAAGAGAAAGCTAGAAAGATAGAGCAGTACAGGGAGGAAATTTAGGTCTAGGCAGCTAAAGGCACAGTCATCAAAGATGAATTGATTAAAACTGGGGATGCACGCAATATAATAGAACATAATTTACTGTGTTTTTGAGCCTATATTCCCAGAACTTCATACTTTTGAGTTAATGGAACAAGAAGATGTCTCATAAGTCAAAATCTATATCACCGCCCTCTTTCTATAATCAGAACTGTACCGAGCTCAGGCCTTTAGCTTTATGTAATAGTTACAGAAAACTCAATCAATCATGAGGATAGCCAGATGGAGTTTGAAGTTATGAGCTTATAAGTATAAGGAGAATGTTGTTAATACACATTGTTTCATGAATCTAAGGAAATGAAGATGCCAGTTCCTCAAAGGCTGAAGATAAGACAAGCATTAAACCTCAACAGCCGCGAATGCTGAAATATTGAAGATGAATGCAAGTCTGGAATGCACACTGGTTATATTAAAACCAGAGGCATAGTATGATAGTTACATAGCAGATTAAATTATTTTTGATTAAAAATTTCAATAGTGATTTTCCTGTTTATTTTGCCTAAAGATTCAGAATGTAAAGCACGGTCCTTTGGTGATTCAAAAATATTTATATAATACTGAAGATAACACCTGTCTAAAATCGGTCTAATCCCAGCACATGTGGAACTGAACACAAATGTATTCAAGTAAACATGAGATTAGTATTAAGATCAGGCTGATCCGTATTGCAGCAAATGAAATAAAGCAGCTGTAAAACTGAGCAGGTGGTCAGAAGATGCTTCCATATCCTGGGGAAAAAAGACAACAAAACCTAGTCATCAAGATCAGGACACTCAGAACCATTGGTGCAACCCATAAAGCACACATGCTTCATAAGATTATAATAATATAAAGCAAAAAATGAAGTTGGTTTAAATCAACTTTGTTATATTTTTCTCCTTTATATGTCGTTCTAAGCAGGTTTATAAGCAACAAGAGCAAGTTTCTAGGCAATAGAAATGGTTACTGGTGTATCAAAAATGGTTCACTGGAGCAGTTAATTTATTTTAAGTAGCAATCATTAGATTCAAGTAAGTGCAATGGTTCTTGTGGCTATAGGCTTGTGTGTTGGTGAAGTTGAATACTCTGGAACCATTTAGGAAGCAATTGCATGCTGCAATAGGGCAACTTTTTGGGTGGATCAATTAAGATTGACAAAATGGCTTTCCTCAACTGTAATAATCTTGTGATCTTAAGTGACAAGCAAATTGTCCTTAATGTTTCATGCCTTTTCTCGCTTATCTTCAACTGGTGCAGGCATTTGGAGTCCTTTGCCTTCCATGACAATAATTTGGATATGTTTCATATTCATTTCAAAGTGAAATATCTTCTTGATGTTGAGGTCAACAACTTATAGCAAATTGTAAATCCTGCCAGGGAATGAAATAATATCATGTGGTTATAGCTATGATGGTTGGCATCTGTGAATTGTGAAACTGGATCACAAGCTGTGCTTTCCAGCTTAATCCAAATCCTCCAACAATCACCTTGTAGCCGCTCATCATCTTCAAGAGTTGTACCCAGAGATGACTGGGATTCAATGAGCATTAGTCATTATACTATACATTCATAGGAAATATTTGTTCTTGAGCATTGCAGTTCACCTACTAATTGATTGAACAGAAGCCCTTGTAGTTGATGTAGATCATGCTTTTGCCTGAGAGAGTCACTGGGGGAAATTTGAATTGATTAAGTAAGCATTAGAATCCTGAAAATTGGTTTGTGATATTAACCCTCCATTCCATGTCAGAAGTCAGCCTGACACTATTTTAGGTTAAACCTCCACACAGGCATTCAGTGTACCTCACTATAATCATTAGCCATCTATTTCACACATGCAAATGAGGATCCTATGTTTATTTAAGCTTCCAAATGCCATTTTCAATAGCTTTTGTATTCTATTTTTTAGTTCTACATCAGGGCTACAAGCCATAGACAGGAGCTGTTGGGTGGACAATTTTTGCAGCATTAATTAAAGGGTTCATCAAGCCCTCTGAGATAAATGGGACATACTAGTGTGTTGATTTTGCTTTATTGTCCATGTTGGTTTTGGGATTGACAGTAGGTCTCCTAAGTTTAACCTGGATTGTACCCTTGTAATGGTGTTTTTGAAATGGTTTGGAATGTGATTGAAGATATTTTATGAATAAAGTATATTTTTGCCAAAAAAAAAAGTAGGTCTCCTAACAGTTATCGAGCTGACAGCACACTGGAGTTGTGACTAGGGTTTTTTTTGGCAAACTAAGTTTGTATTATGTATTTGGTGATTATGTTATTATTGTGACTGGAAAAGGACGAGGAGGAGAAAATGGAACAGTAAGCAAAAGTCAGGGGGTGAGGTTAGCCTTTGGTGGTATTGCAAATAAGAAATAGCGAATTGGCAACTTGATTTATCCTATGACCAATTTTCCTTTTCATTGAATTGAAATCAAGCAGCATGTAAAACAGGCTACTGATTCTTTATCACTGAAGACCAATTTCACCCTCCAGGGACCTACTGCTGCAGAGAGAAGAAGCAAAGGAGGAAAATTTGCAGGTAGCCTTAACAGGCCCTATTACTGACCACTCAGATCACACTCCCCGATTTATTGGAATGCCTCATGTTATGACCCAGCACAAGTTGGAAATTAACTCCCTCAAACCATTCTTCTGTTTCATGATGTTCCTTGAAAATGTACTTTAAAGAAACTATCAGGGCTTACCTTAGGGCTTGTGATGCATTTGGCTACTACAATCATATTTTGGAACAACTAACCTGTGGCCTCAACACAATGGAGGGCAGGAAAACAGAAAAATATATAAGGACCAAAAACTTTAACAGTCTTTACAGAAAATCTGTAGTATGTTTCATATTGAAAAGAACAATTTCCTGTCAAAGAGTCTTTACTATTGTGCCTATATGGTTCTATTTAATTGCAACTATATAAGAACATTGGGTACACTTTAAATGGAATACCATTGTAAAATTGTGTTATTCAGTTTTTGCATTAACCAGAAAGATCCATCTAAGGATGATGGGATAACCAATCAGAGTGGAATGCCAATGCAAATATTTTACAAGGGCCTCCGACACCGTAAAAGGAAAACAATGTGAGGGATGCATTAATGTACCCTCATTATACAATTGAAATAATAAGTGAATACTATAAAATGTATAGTCTGCTTTGAAGCTAAATCAAACTGATTGCCTTAGACAGATTGTTGTTGATCTTGGTGACACAATGTTATGGTTTCTACCCAGTTAATGTTAATTTTAAACTGTAATTATGATTATTTATTTAATCCAGAATACAGCGTGTTACCTTTGCTACGTATGATTTTAATTAGTACTTGTATTCACTTCAGTAAAAAGCTGATTGCTGAGCCCTTAGATTAGCAGTATTGGAGAGTTCAGTTCTCCTAGCATCTCCTGTTTATAAGACATCAACATGACTGGTGATGTAGTGATGCCTGGTATGTTTTTTGCCCATGTGCACTTTAGGAGGAAAACAATTTCCCTCTAAAGGGAAACAATTCTGTGAAACAAATACTGTTGTTAATATTGGTACATCATGGAAAATGTGTGTAACCAGGGGAATTTTAATGTTATATTGTTTTCATTCCCAACTTAGCCATCTATCTGTTCAATTAAGCATCCCCACCTGTGATAAAATGAAAATTTTTAAAGGGGCTTTACCGTCATTAAAACTCATTTACCCAACTCCTTTTCATTTGTTTTTAATGCAATCATGCAAAATACATGCTTTGTTGCATGATTTGTGAATAACATTGGCCCGAATCTTGTGGTCAGCAGCAAAACAAGGGCTCTTATCTTTAATCAAGAGGTTAGTCTCGGTGAGCAATCTCTCTGGTGAGAATTTCACCTCTATCACTGTGCAGTGATACTGCAACTGATTGCAATATTCTTTATTGTGCATTCACAGCATGGAGCTGGAGTGATGTCATCAGGTTGTCCAAGCATTCAAACACATTAAAGGATTTTTGGAGACCCCCCCAAACACAAAACACAAAAGCACTGAGATGTAACCACTTTAAAAACAATTACAAAGGGCAAATTAAAGATAGGGGCGTACAAAAGGGTGAAGGGAGAAGCTAAACTATTATGTAAAACCATTTTGTTTCAAGAATTATTTTAAAAAACTTAAAAACCTACTGATTAATAATTTAACAGCACTCCATAATTTTAAAGTATTTTTTTCAGGTTCAGTTCTGTTGTTCATCAAATTTTATTAATCATATCATCGTGAAAAACACTGTTACAGCTGATTACATGAGGTGTAGCATTTTAACGGCATTTCAAAAGGTAATCTGGGGGTGGTAAAGTTGATGCTCTTTATTTAAATGATTGCTGGTTCTGGAGGGAGGACCATATTGCGGCCTGTAGTGGAACATTGACTGACAGGGTGCAACTTTAGGATTTGCCTGCTAATCTGCAGACATGCTACATGCTGAAGTTGTGATCAGATTCAGAAGGACAATGATGGCGAATGCTGATAGTTTGCAGTTAACCACCACACCCCAACTCCTGCCCATTATGCCGACAAGTCTGACACATGCCCTGAGTTATTTTCCTTCCTAAAATAAAATTTTTGAAAAACTTTTTCATTAAACCAGTTCCCCTTTGAATCTTTGGGTGGAATTTTACATTCCCACGCGGGCAGATTTGAAGCCAGAGGGTCTTATAAAATGCAACAAGAGGCTTGCCCGCCACCTACCCACCCACTCCAACCCTTCTCCAATTAATGGCCACTTAAATGCCTCATCCTATCCCCACCTATTTTACCAGAGTGCCCATCTGACACAGCCCCACACATGGTCATATTCCCCCTTTAACCCTCTCCTTGGCCTCTCAAATCACCCCCCCCCCTCCACCCTCTACACCCCCCTCGCTGGGGCCTACTAGCCAGGCTCCATCAATGCCTCAAACTTTACTTCAGTGCGGCCTCCATTAATTCCTCTTGTTTAGAGGCTGCCTGTAGCCCCAACAGTAGCCACCGCTTGAACCTGGTGCTGCTGGAACTATAGAGCTGCCAGCCAATCAGAATGGCCAGCAGCTCTCCATGGCAGGACATGCTCCCCAGATGGGGCAGAAGTCTCAACCTTAGCAAGTTAACACCCCTTTGACTGTAAAATAACTGCAGGCCAGCCAGTATCGGCTGGGATACGTTCCCCATTTATTCTTTGGGTGGCAGGGCGTGAAACCCCAAAGGAAAAATCCTCTGTCTGTCATCATTATGTTAATCAAAATATTTTTAGATTTTAATGGACTAAAGATTAATTAAATGCAAAAATTTAATTTATTGGAAAGTTGAATTTCTCAAATCTAAAATCTTTGCTTGAGTATAAATGTTAAAAGGTGTTGTCCTTTTACACAGTGTTACATTTTCAGCATCAGCTAACCATTTTCCTTCCATCTCAATGTGTGAAGTATAAGTATTTTTGACAGCCCAGGTGTCATTGCTCACTATATACCAATGCTGACTACTTTCAAAAGCCTGCTCATGTCAACATTAACTTTGATTCATCGAGGGAATCCATCTGACAGTCCAACAGAATAGCTTCATGATCAATAACTTGGGTCATTTGTGTAAGTTATTTTAAACTAATAATATAAAGATCACCCTCAAGAATCTTCACATTTTGACCGTGAAATATTTGTCACAATCTGATCATTTACTTCAGGTACAATGTCATTGATTTGATGTGGAAACTTCTTGAGACTTTAGGGGCTACACAACAAAAGGATAAATTTGATCAATTATAACCCAATTAATGAAGACTTGTTACACTGGTGCATCATAGCATCTGTTGCAATAAAAGCTGAGAAACAAACTGGAGTACAGCTGCTGTACTTTATACCTCACTCTGTTTATTGGCATTTGAGTTCTGCATATTTAAAACATTCTATTTGAGTATATCCAAGACTTCAGTGTTCAAGAGATTTGAACTATCAATTCAAAATAAACTTCAATACACTGTTAAATTCCAAGTAGGCTGCATTTTCTTCTTTGTTATTATATAAAGATTTATTTTAAACAGTAAACAACAAGTAAAACAGTAAACTTGGCTGCTTCTTTCCTATTCACAGCCTAGGCACAATTGAGGTCAGGCATAGCCTCCGTATTGCTGAAGCAGTTGAGGTAAATTAACTTAAACAGGAATCAAACCTGGATCTTATACTTCAATATGGGACATAGCACAGCACAAAGTGTATTTTTGCCTCTTTCAATGAGAGAAGTCCTACTAATGGTACTGGATATAACACCAAGGAGCTCAATGACCCTGACAAACAATCAGTAGGAGACAGATCTCAGCATAAGCAGCAAGATGTGCCAGCAGGAAACTCTATGTCCTTGGTGGATTTTTTGACTGTTTTATTTGTTTACCTGCATAATTAATGTGTACCTAAAACTTTGGGTTCCAAGATTTTAGAAATGTCCCTTCACGACCTGACTCTGAACGCTACTTCAATTTTAGCATTTTCTCTAAACTGTTGCAAATTGAATACTATGGCCAGAATTTTCCGGCTGACAGGTGTAGCCCTCATGTCAGCGCGTAAAATGACGTGCGCAAGAGTGCTGACGTCAGCGTGCGCCATCGCGATATTTCGGTGGCCGGGCACGCTCAGTTCATCCGCCATTAATTGAAGGGCTCGTTAAGCCCCTTGACTTGCCAATTGTGTACGAATTTGAGGGGCCCGTGCGAACTTCGGGTCGGCGCATGGGCCCAACGGGAAGGCAGGTAGGAGATGATTTAAGAAAACTTTTGCAATGTCGGGATATGTGGACTCAGAGGGGTTGTTCATGTTTTTGATGAAGTTATAATTGATGAAAGTGTTTAAAAGTTGCCTGTGTGATTGTTAGCAGTTCTCATCAATTTCCAAGAGCTTCTTGTGTATTTTGAACCCAGTCTGCAGACAGTAATCTTTCTCGGGCCTGCAGCTTTCCGGAGGCCTCCATTTATCCTGGGGATATGGGCTCTGACACCTCCACTGGAGGCAGCTCCCCTGAGGAGGAAGGGAGGGATAGAATAAGGAGGAGGCTAAGACAGAACAATCAGACTCCAGAGGAGCTACCTTTGGGAGGCCAGGTGCAGGCACAAGGGGCGCAGGGCCAAGAGGTTGTCCAAGGTGCAAGGGTCTGCAGAAGATGCCACTATCCTGCTGCCAGGGTATACAGGCGGTGAAACAGCTACCTCAGCTGCTGAGGTGTAGTGCCGAAGGAGGCTCCGTCTCTCAAGGGAGACAGTCAACTATATCTGTCAGATGATTGGCCATGAGATCTCCCCTAACTGTGTGGGTGGACACCCCATACCAGTGGCTCTGAAGCTCACAGTTGCCCTCCACTTCTATGTCTCTGGCTCCTTCCAGAGCTCGGTGGGTGATCTTTGCGGTGTCTCCCAATCAGCTGTCCACACTTGTGTCAAGCAGGTTACTGATGCTCTGTTCAGACGGGTATCCACCTTCATCCACTTCCGCTGTGACCAGGCAAGTCAGGCACATCGAGCCAGAGGCTTCGCGGCCATTGCTGGCTTCCCCCGTGTCCAGGGTGCTATAGACTGTACACATGTGGCCATCAAGGCGCCAGCAGGTGAGCCCGGTGCCTTCGTCAACAGGAAGGGCTTCCACTCCATGAACGTGCAGATAGTGTGTGATCACAGAATGCTGATCCTATAAGTCTGTTCCAGGTACCCAGACAGCTCCCATAACGCCTACATCCTCAGACACTCCCAGGTGCCGGGGCTCTTCAGTGCTTTGGCTCGGCTGGATGGTTGGCTGCTGGGTGACAAGGGCTATCCCCTGCGAAGGTGGCTCATGGCGCCTCTCCGCCGTCCAAGAACAGAAGCTGAGCAGCGGTACAAGCGGCTCCACAAGGGCTGTGGTGGAGAGATCCATCGGTCTTCTCAAGATGCGCTTCTGTTGCCTGGACCGCTCAGGGGGCGCACTCCAGTACCCACCAGATCGCGTCTCTCTGATAGTGGTAACATGCTGCGCCCTGCACAATCATGCGCTGGAAAGGGGGGATGCAGTTGACGATGAAGACATTGACGCCCTGGATGAGGCTGCACATGATGAATCCAGCAGTGCCTCAGAGGATGAGAAAGCACAGGGCGATGATGAGGGGCAGCACGCCAACCCGCTATTACACCAAGGAGGCAGGGACACCCAGGACACTTTAATCCAAAGAACATTCAGCTAGCTCCACACACATCGATCAGCAGGACCAGCATTGCCTGGCACTTCCACACATGGCACTTTAGGTGCCACATCTTCCACCTGTTCAGCTGCAAATAAGGGGTTAGTACAGAAACATCAATGCCCACTCAAACACTCATGATAAATATGTGAAAAAGAAAAATGCACCACAAACAAAAGACCCTCAGCCACGGTTACAAAGGTGGACTTTATTTTGTCCAAAACAAAAACACACACCACTTGTTAGCGATAACAAAAATATGGGTCCCTATTCTAAGGACAACACAAAATCACCAGTGACATACCCATGGAGTGCCTAAGGTGCCTGATGCATACATTTGCGGGTACTACGTCTAGGTGTCGCCCCATCGGTTGGAGTGGCTTGTGAGACAGCCTGCTGACCCTGCTGTCCTGTTGGACTCGATGGCCTTGGCGGGCGTCCTCTGGCCTGTGGAGCCTGTGATGGCCCCGCCTGGGAGGGAGTGGCCAGTTCCAGAACTGGCACCTCCCCAGTTGTCGCAGCCTCAATGGAAGAAACGTTGACTGGCAGAGGGGCGGAGGAGCTGCTGCCCTCATCCGGAACACCCTGAGAGGAGCTCACAGTGACGACAGGCAGCTGCTGTGCCAACGTGAGGTCCAAATCTACCTCCCTGCTCACCGCAGATGCATGGGCACCGAGTGCCAGCGCTTGGTGTCCACAACATCTCCCACAATGGAAAACACCACCTGTGGCCAGAACCGCTGTGAGGGCTTGCTGGTCAGAGCGTAACCCAATCATATTTTGATCCATTTGGTGGAAGCCCCTTTCTATGAGAGACGCCAATCTCTCACTGAAGGAATCCTGATGCTCTGCCCTGAGGGCGGATTCTTCGCATGCACTCTGCCTAGACTCCTCTGTCGCAGAGAGCAACTGAACCATTCCCTCTTGCAAACCTGCCAGATGCAAACGCACTTCCTGCCGCCTGTCCTGCAGCTGCTGCAATGGGGACAACTCCAGGGGCACGTCATCAGTGCCGGACTCAGCATGTGCCTCGCCCCCTGCAGCCCTCCGGCTGCTGGAGCCATCGGCACTCTCTGCCCCTACCATCTCCTCCAGCGATTGTGATGTGCCCTCTCCACTGTGACCCGGGACACTAGCCGATGGTAAAGTCCCCACCGAGGTGTGTGTGTCTGCGCTGGTGCCTGACTGGCTGAAATGATGTGCCGCAAGTTGCACTTGTTGTCCCTCAGGTATGGAGGGGGGGCCGCGGGGTCGAGGTGCGGGTCGCTCTGGTGGTGATGCTGAAATTAACAACAAGGACAGTGCATCAGTTAGCATACAGTCAGTTCAACCTTTCATCCCTTTCCCCCTCAGGCCTCATAAGTTGCTCACCCTTCAAGACCCGAAGGAGAAGAACATTGGTGAGATGAAAAAGAGTCAAGACGAGCCCCAAACATTAAACGCACATGCAGACAGGCTGGTCAGATGGCCTCAGGAATGCCACATGGCATGTTTTGAACCATAGGAGTGGGGAGAGTGCAGAGGTATCTGACCTGGATGCATTGTGGCCTGGATGGTTGTGCGGCTGAGGAAACATCACAAACAGTAGCGACATTTGCCGTCGATCACAGGAGATTGAGAGGTCACATTATTGGCCTTCATTCCGTAAGGAGGGGCATAGACCGGGTGGGCAGAAGTCAACATTTCTCCTTGGCGCAGGAATGAGTAATGTGGTGGCATTCATCTAAGTTGAGTGCCATGAGTTTCACAGCTGAGGTGCTGAGGACCTTTTAGACAAAGCAATGTGGGGCGCACTGGCTGAAAGGGTGGTGGAGGTCCCAAACCCCCTCAGATGAAATAAGTCTTTGGCTGTGCAGCAGCGATCCAAAGGCATGTTAGACCATGGTGACAGTGGTCACAAATGGGATAAGGTGACTTTGGAAGGTGGTGGAGATGCGATTCCTCAAGGGGACGAGGGTCCCTTCTGTATGACCCACACATCAGACTGTATCAGTCTGTGGATGAGCAGTGTTTCAGCATTAACAATTGCAGCAACCATCAATGGTTTGGATGGTGGGCAGACAGAATGGATGGGACTGTAGACCTCAAATGCCTGCCCGCCAGACCCCAGCCTTGCCGCCCCCGGCCGCCCTGGCCTCCTGACTCCTGCCCAGCTCCATGGCCTGCTCTTCAAAAGGCGTGAGGCACTGCAGGAGGGCACGTCCACCTCCAGTCCTCTGGCGCTCCTGGGCATTGTACCCTGCATGCGCACGCTGCACCCCAACCACAGTGGCCCATCTGAGGCCTCCAGCGGTTCCTGTCCACACTACTGGTGATCAGTCCCCAGAAGATAGTACAGCTGGTCCCAACCCCCTCCCCCAACGGCCGGCTACCTTGGACACATTTAGCATCCATCACTTTAAATATCACACGGCTCTTAGCGCCCATGGCAAGGAGGCGCAAATAGGTGCGGCGCCGATGCCAGCAGATGGCACCTGCCCAAAACTTGCCTTGAGGCACCCCTTGCACCATCTCATTACCATCAATATGACATGTTTTGGAGTTCTGAGTATGTGTCGTGCGGCCTCCCCTGCAGGTTGCCCCCAGACTACTCAAATGCCACAAACACCAACATATGCTGCGGGGAGAACTCTTCTTCTCCTCAACCACTAAGGCTGGTGTAAGCATTGTCAGTACCCGTTTGCCCACCAAGCGTGCACTAGATTCTCTATGCAATAACGACAGCAAGACATGGTGGGGGGGGTCAAAGGCTAAGGCTGCCTTCTGGGTCAAATGGCCAAGACCGACATGGTACTCACCCGTCCAGAGCGCAGCAAATCATTGAATCGTTTCCTGCACTATGTGTCAGTGCGCCGCATATCATCATGGGCACTTACAGTGTCACCCACCTCCTCCCACGCCTGGCTGGTGACTTGGGGGGACCTCCTCTTCCCATCTTCCGGATATAGAAATTGCCAACGGATGCCCACCTCTTGCAGGAGGACAGCAAGGCATGCATCGGAAAATTGGGGGGCACAGTGGCCCCCTGCTGGCCTCTCCTGCAGCCTGCCCCTCCTCCTGCTCATGCTGCTCTCCACTCGGACCTCCCTCCCTCTCTCCCCAAGTGGCCATGGTGCACTGCCTCAAGCAGGCTGCCTGGCAACTCTTTATACAGGCTGCTGGGTCCCCATTGGAACCGGCAGTCTGAGGCCGCCCACCCCTGCGACTATTTTCCTGTTCTCCATGGGAATTGCTTACCCGCGGGGCGGACCTTAATTGGCCCGGCCGCAGAAAATGGCGGCGCGGCCCGTTTCTCCAGCGGCAATCGGCCGCCCGCCCGCCGGTCGAGTCGGTCGGGCCCACCCAACCGGCAAATGGAAAGTTCTGGCCTATATATCAATGAGAGCTGATAAATAACCTCATGTCTTCTAATGCTGTCACACTGTTTGATACTGCCTGTAATGATAATGGCCCTACATACCAATTTGTAGTGGTGTATTATGAAGTCAAAACAAATCATTCAAGTACAGATACCTGGAATATCAAGCAGATGAAGGTGGATATTTTCAGAGCCGATTGTTCAGCATTCTGGAATTTTGGGGATAAAATTCCTCCAGTTCATAATTTTAGTCAAAAAGACATTCTAAGAACAAAATAGAAAATATTTTTACATCTACACTGAAATCATCAACAGAAAGAATTTCAATTTCTATTTATAAAGTTCATATTTTGGAGTGGTGAGGGAGGCAATTATTAAAGTCATCTACCAGATGATTGTCATTTAGTGGGGGAATCGGCCCAGATTTGCACGAAGTGCGGTAGCGGGCAGGAAAAAGACATTTTACCTGCTGGCCCCAGTGGTGGGTTTTCATGCCGTACCATCCTACCCCCACCTCATTAATCATGCATTCCCAGGAAACACACTGTTTCACTGGCGGGTGGCCTCTGATTCACCCACCATGCTGTCACCTCGCCGCTTCGTCATGCCGGGCGCTATATTAAAAGTGCAGCCGCGTGAACACCTCTCAGTGTTTCCAGCCCAGGACTGCTGCACAGAAGACATGGCCCTGAAAGGCAAAAAGGTTGCAGCCCCCCGATTCAATAATGCATCCCTGGGACGCCTTCTAGACACAATTGGAGCCCGCCATGATGTCATCTACCCCTGCTCTGGTTGCAGAAGGAACATCAGTGTCACCACTCCAGCTTGGGAGGTGGTGGCAGAGGTGGTCAGTGCCAACACTGCACAAAAGATGTTCACCATTCAGTGCAGAAAGAGGATGAATGATCTTATCCGTGCTGCCAGGGTAAGACAACTATCTCATCACTCTAAACTCACACATTCACAAGCCCATCACACATTTACTGGCATCTCTCTCAATGCCAGTTCAAGGGACATCACCGCTCACTCTCTCACACACACATTCTCACATCTCCTTCTGGCCTCATCTCCTCAGGAGACTGCTTCCTCAGCCCTCACCCTCATGAGGCCACTTGCACAGATCAACATGTGTCCCCACACACACCCCTGGATACTCCCCATCCCCAGTAATGCCTTAACTCTGCAACCATTGAAAAGCGACATCCACCTTACGGCTGGTCTGGTAGGTGGAGACCTGCCCGTAAGCCCCCCAAAAAGTGATGTGGTGCTGCCTGTGAAGCCTGGCGCTGATGACTGCGAGTGCTGACCGAAGCAAGGTAGGCAAATCAAAGTCCCGAGTGAAGTGAAGCCCGCCAGGCGCACGTGGATTTTATTAAGATGTGAAACACGTCGGCGAGCTGGTGAGCGGTGTTTATAATGATATGCAGATGTATTAAAATGAAGTGCCCGGAGTCCGGCGGTGGGAATGGCAGCCCACCATTGATGACCATAAACAGGTTTCACAATGTCGTGAAACCGGTTTTTGGCCTTCCTGCCATATTTTCTGCTCACGCCCACCATGACGTGAGATGCCAATGGGCAGGGAAAATTCCACCCTTAGGTACAACTTTATTTTGCTATATTGAAGCAAGCTTAAACTACAAACGTACACTCACAGCTAGAAGAAATGACTGCCTTTATCTCACAATTAGATATTTGCATTTCTTTCAGATATATTTTGTTATACCTCTGACCATTATGCACCAGCTACACTGGCTACTCTTGGTAGCATAGATTGATTGGCACATTAATAAAGATTTTAGGTTAGAATTTTTTTGGAACGGGGCATTTTGCAGAATACGACATGTGTTGGATTTTTTACTCACCCTTCAGCTCAAGTTAATTTTGTACTGCAAATTGCTAGAAGGCAAGGGACATCTGGGACATTGGTGAATGACAGGTCCTGTTATCAACCAATTAAATCTAAGGATAGAGAAAGAACCAAAGCGAAACACAGAGAAGGAAATGGGATAAATTAGAGTCAAATTTGATGCAGGAAGAGAAATAAAGAGAGTAAAGGATAGGCTGAATTTGAGTCAAAGGGCTGCATTTTACGGGATGCTGCAGTCTCCGCTCCCCTAAAAAGTCAGTGGTGAGCATGCTGAACGATCCTGACGCTTCCCAGCAGCAATGTAACGCTGGGAGTGTTCATTGCTTTCAGGTGAGACTTGCTCCGCTGTCTCGATTGGGAGGAAGTCCTGCCTTAGAGGGCTGGTGGCCAATCACAGTGGCCAGCAACTCTATAATCCCAGCAGTGCCAGACAAGAGTGATGGCCACTGCTGGAATTACAGCCAGTCCGAACAAAGGAGCCCAGACTCGAAGGTAAGTCCGGTGTATTGCCGGGCCTAGGCTGGTGGGCCCCTGAAAGGTTGGTGAGGGGCCTAGTTTAAGGGTCCGGGGGGAGAGTAAAGGGGGAGGTATGACCTTGACAGTGGTGCCTCCAATGGGCACAGGATGCCCACAAAGGAGGTGACACCTTGCCTGACAACAACCAGCGCAACTAAAGTTGCTGGGCTATAATAGAAACAGAGAATGCTGGAAAAACTCAGCAGGTCTGGCAGCATCCATGGAGAGAGAGAAAGAGCTAACATATCTTCTGAACAAGAGTCATAAAGACTCGAAACGCTAACTCTGTTTCTCTCTCCAGCATTTTCTGTTTTTATTTCAGATGTCCAGCATCAGCAGTATTTTGCTTTTATATTAAAGTTGCTGGGCTAGCCACTCGGCGTAGGCCTCCCCCTGATATGGATAAAATACCAACAGGGAGGGTATGAGGCCCTTAAGTGGTGCTTAGTAGGCCCAAGAGCGGGCTCACTGGCAGGGGAAGAGTAAAATCTAGGCCATAGGTTGGCATTTAGTCGTGACATCATGGCTCCTGACACCAGGTCAAATAGGAGTTGTGAATGTGGTGCAGGTCTCCAGAGGCTGGCCAGATATTTTGACGAGCCTGGTGGAGGGGCGGCGGGTGGGGGGGGGTTAGGTGGAGTAGGAGGGGTGATAGTGACGCACATCACCTGATGTGTGCTGGAGCTTATGCCATTTTTAAAAGGCAGCCAATTAAGCACTCAGAATATAAGAACACATTTCAACTGAAGACTCCCGTGGGTGATAGAGGAGCTAATGTATGAAGCGCAGAATTTTATAGCAGTGAGAGTGCAGGTTTAGCAATAGCACTCCAGAGTGGCACTCTGAGCCAAATCCTGTGAAAATGAAAAGGATTTAATTTTCTGGTCCCTGTGAAAAGTTGAGCAGAAGCAATGTCTGGGCACAGGATCACCCCAAGGTTTAGCAATGCCTTGTTTGGTGACCTATTGCAGGCGTGAAGAAAGATTATTTTCCCTGCAGATGGCAGGAAAAGGTCTTCACAAATGACTGAAGAGACCTGGATAGAGGTGGCAGCGGAAGTGAGCAGCTGCAGTGTCCAGTAACGGGACAGGATTCAGTGTCAGCAAAGGATGGGTGACCTAATCTGAATCGTGAGAGTTAGTCTGAGTAAATACCGTGCAAACCGAGGATGGACGGTGGGCAGGGAAAGATTGTAAAGGGTTAGTCGGGCCATCAGGCATACCCTGTGCACCCTTGCTAGCTGCTTCAGGATTGTCGATGCATGTGGGTTTCAGGCGAGTACATCTTGTTCTCTATTTCCTATAAGAATGTAGGCTTGGGAGGGACATATAGAAACACCAACCTGTCATTCAGCCAGGCCAGGGAGTCCTATTGAGGACATTTCCTTGCCTCATCTGGAGCTTAACCTGCTGTCCATTTGTGCTTGCTGGGCAAAAAGTCACATAACCGAATGGAGCAGGTAGACTGGTGGGTGGGTAGCTGATATTCATGGAGGCCCTGGAGCTGGCTGGGGAGTAGAGTGGTAACTCAGTATCAGGTGCTGAGATTAGAATGCCTAGCATGGAGAGTGAGGACCATTAGTGCTTTGCGATGAGCTGAAACCGGAAAGGGAGAGTGCTGATCCATGGTCAAGAGGTGCGCATTTATTATCACAGAATCTAATTCATGTGTTTCCATGCAGTTTCCATGCCAGCAGATCTGCATCTATAGACAAGATCTTTTCTATACGCCAGATACAAGAGAATAGGATATACTTCCTTTACCTTAGTTTCAACAAGAGAGAATCTCTCCAACAAGAGAATAATGCCAAGAGAGAATCTAACCATCGTTCCTCATTCAATGGCATTGCCATTGATGAATTCCCCACTATCAACATCCTGGGGGTTACCACTAACCAGAAATTCAACTGGATTAGCCATATAAATACTGTGGCTACAAGAGCAGGTTGGGGGCTAGGAATCCTGCAGTGAGTAATTCACCTCCTGACTCCCCAAAGCCTGTCCACAGTCTACAAGGCACAAGTCAGGAGTGTGATGGAATACTCCCCACTTGCCTGGATGAGTGCAGCTCCAACACCAATCAAGAAGCTGGACACCATCCAGGACAATGCAGTCCGCTTGATTGCCACCCCATCCACAAACATCCACCACTAACGAACAGTAGCAGCAGCGTGTACAAGGTGCACTGCAGAAATTCACCAAGGCTCCTTAGGGAGCACCTTCCAAACCCACAACAACTACCACCTGGAAGGACAAGGGCAGCAGATACATGGGGTCACCACCACCTGGAAGTTCCCCTCCAAGCCACTCACCGCCCTGACTTGGAGATATATTGCCGTTCCTTCACTGTCGCTGGGTCAAAATCCTGGAGCTCCCTCCCTATCAGCACTGTGAGTGTACCTACGCCACATGGACTGCAGCAGTTCAAGAAGGCAGCTCACCACCCCCTTCTCAAGGGCAATTAGGGATGGGCAATAAATACCGGCCCAGCCAGCGACGTCCACATCCCATAAAATGAATAATAAAAAACATCTCAGCTAAGGCGTTCAACACAGCATAGCAGGTTTCTACAAAATTTTGGGGGAAAATTGGGTGTGCATCAAGGCTCCTCAGTCTCATCCGCTCTTTCAATGCATTATGCACTGTGCATTTTGATGGATCTACTTCTGATAGATTCAGGGTGAAGAATGGAGTAAAACAGGACTGTGTCCTAGCCTCTACTCTGTTTGGTATGTTCTTCTCCATGCTCCTGACCTTTGCCTTCTATGCAGATATGGAAGGAGTTAACTTGCACACTAGGTCAGACAACAAGCTTCACAATCTATTAAGACTTAAAGCAAAGTCAAAAACATAGCAGAGAGGAGATTTTACGGAGCCTGCAAGAGTGGGAAATGTGGGATGTGAAATTTGAATTTCCCGGTGGCGGGTTGAGACACAGAGATAAAGTCAGCAGCGTATTTGCAACCTGTCGAGTCTCACGCCGGTCTGTGGCAGGTTCATACTTGTAATACATTTGCATGCCATGAATACTTATTTGCATAAAAACTTTTTCAATAAAGTCCTACCCTGGGGATAAGGTCCGCAGCTTACGAGAGTCTCATTGCACCCGGTTCACGATCATTTAAAGGTGGCATGCACCAATCAGCTTTGTGCAGCTGCGTGTAAGGTCAGTGGTTTTCCTTGTTAACTCCACAGCTCAAGGGAGGGGAGCAGGAGAATGGCAGCTTGCATGGAGGCTCAAGGCTGACGCAGGTGAGTCAGTGGTGAAGGGGTTGTGGAGTGGGGTCGGGGGCATAGAGGAATTAAGTGGGAAGGGCCTGGCGTCCTAGGTGTGGTGGGGTGTTGGGGACAATCAGTCAAGGTAAGAAAATTAGGTGCCCAAAGGACGGTGTCAATACTGTCCAAGTATGTGTCCATCTCAGGGTTTTGGCTGGATCTCACTATCTGACAGCACTGTGGGTGTACCTACAGCACATGGACTGCAGTGGTTCAAGAAGGTAGCTCACCACCACCTTCTCAAGGGCAATTAGGGATGGGCAATAAATGCTGACCTAGCCAGTGATGCCCACGTCCCATGAATGAATGAAAAAGAGCCTTTACAGGACTTTGCGTTCATCTACAGCATTTCAATTAACCCAGCTGAGAGTGATTGCAGACAATGTCGTTTACGATGGGAGAGCGAGCTGAGCCTGCAAGTTCAGCCGTGTCCCACAGGGATTTTTTTTCATTCATGGGTTGTGGGCATCGCTGGCTAGGCCAGCGTTTAATGCTCATCCCTAATTTCCCTTGAAAAGGTTTCAGATTCAGAATTCAGAATATACGAACAAGGAGCAGGAGTAGGACATTCGGCCCCTTGAGCCATTTACTAAGATCATGGCTGATCTGATAGTAACCTCAAATCTGCATCCCACCTACCCCTGATAACTCATCACCCCCTTGCTTACCAAGAATCTATCCATCTCTGCTTTAAAAATTATTCAAAAGCACTGCTCCACCACCTTCTCAGGAAAAACAGTTCCAAAGACTCAAAACCCTCTGAGAGAAAAAAATGTCATCTCATTTCCATTTTAAATGGGTGACCCCTAGTTCTAGATTCTCCCATAAGAGGAAACATCCTCTCCACATCTACCCTGTCAAGGCCTCTCAGGATCTTACCTGTTCCAATCAAGTTGCCTCTTACTCTTCTGAACTCCAGAAGATACAAGCCTAGCCTGTCCAATCTTTCCTCATAAGACAACTCACCCATTCCAGGTATTAGTCTGGTAAACTTTCTTTCTTGGAACTGCTTCCAGTGCATTAACATCCTTCTTTAAATAAGGAGACCAATAGAAAACAGGTGTGGTCTCACTAGTGCTCTGTATAGCTGAAGCATAACATCCCTACTTTTGTATTCAATTCCCCTTGCAATAAACAATAATATTCTAATAGCTTTCCTAATTACTTGCTGTACCTGCATACTAGCCTTTTGCGATTCCTGCACTAAAACACCCAGATCCCTTTGCATCTCAGAGCTCTGCGATCCCTCACCATTTAGATAATATGCTTCTCTTTTATTCTTCCTGCCAAAATGGACAATTTCACATTTTCCCACATTATACTCCCTTTGCCAGATCTTTGCCCACTCACTTAACCTATCTATATCTAGATATTTTTGTGAGCTGCCTTCTTGAACCTCTGCAGTCCATGTATTGTAGGTATACACACACAGTGCTGTTAGGCAGGGAGTTCCAGGATTTTAATCTAGCAACAGTGAAGGAACGGTGATATATTTCCAAGTTAGGATGGTGAGTGTCTTGGAGGGGATCTTCCAGGAGGTGTTGTTTCCATGTATCTGCTGCCCTTGTCCTTCTAGATGGTGGTGGTCGTGGGGTTGGAAAGTACTGTTTAAGGAGCCTTGTTGAGTTCCTGCAGTGCATCTTGTAGATGGTACACACTACAGCCACTCTGCTGCTACTCTGCACTCTGCATCAGCGGTGGAGGGAGTGAATGTTTGCGATGGGATGCTAATCATGCCGGCTGCTTTGTCCTGGATAACGTCAAGCCTCTGTAGTGTTGAAAATGCAATAAAGAATGAACCAAAAACACAACAATTTTTCTTCCACAATAAAGGAAATGTCCATAACTTCCCTGTAAACATTAGTGCGTGCCAGCCATGAGGTGTACCAGTACATTTAGTGCTCTGACTAAGCCAGTCTCAACAAATAACAATGATGCACACACGAATAAAATGAAATCAATTTAATGTGAAATATTTACAATTGAAATTTAATTTTGAAAAACACCCTTTTGTGCTCTGAAGTCTTATGTAAATGGAAATGAAGTTGGGCAGGAAAGCTTTGGCCATGATGCTGAGCCTCCCTGTTCGACCAGGAGACTTTTTTATTGCCCACCTGTAGCTGCAGCATTGTCAACTGACAGTGGGTTTTACCAATGGAATGCTTCCCCCGCTGCAGAATTGCATGTGTTTTCCATGCACACTGCTGGCACTGAGAATTTTAATTGTAATCACATGGGAAACAGGAAATGGGGACAGAGGGAGCATAAATCATGCACAGTTCCAGTTACAACATCAGGAACAGTGCGCAGTTGACAAAATTCTGGCCGTTCTGTCCTGATCAGAGAGCTCCTCTGTGCTAATGATGCTGTGCTAGTCACCCACATGGAAACTCAGCTACAAAGACTAATGGACTGTCTCTCAATGCTTGTAACATGTTCTCTCTGACTACAATCGTCAGGAAAACTGTGGTTATGGGACGAGGTATTGCATCTCTGCCCCTGATCGCAGTAAATAACACCCCGCTGGGAGTGGTTAGCAAATTCTGCTCCTTGACTCCATGGTGACAGACACTCTGTCCTTTGATACAAACCTCAATGCACGCATAGGGAATGCAGCCACCATCTTTGGCCGACTCATGAAGTGCGCATGGAATAACATTAAGTTGACTCTTAGGGCCAAGCTGACGGTTTATAAGGCCTGTGTTCTCAATACCTTGCTGCTTGACTGTGAAACACGGACAACTTACAGCTATCAAAGAAAGAAGCTCAACAATTTCTTCTGTGGTGCATTGTGGGTATATCCTGACCGGACAAAATCATGAATGCGGCAGTCCCCTCAAAGATAGAGCTCCTAAGTCTGACAGCACTGATCAAACAGAGGCAGCTTTGTTAGCTCAGGCATGCCCACAGAATGGAAGACGGTTGTATACCCAATGGCCTTCTGTATGATGAGATAGCCGGAACCAGATGACCAGTAGGATGCCCAAAGCTCCGCTTCAAGGATGCTTGCAAGAATAACATGAAGGCCCTAGGCAGGGATTATCACACCTGTGAGTCACTAGCTGCCGACAAAGGAAAATGGGGATACCGCCTGTGGGCTGGCGTGCACCACCATGATGACCAGTGGCTACAGCGGCTTGGCAACAGACGCCAACATCAAAAACAACAGTCCACAACAACACTTTGTAGCTTCATATGCAGCACTTGTGGCCGAACCTGATTTTCAATATTTGGCCTCTTTAACCATCAGCAAGGAAGACACCCCATCTGAAATGAGTCCATTGTCTTTCGTAAATGTAAGGATGCCGGAGGATGGTATTTGTTTCTCCTTTGTGGGTGCACCGCACGAAGATGCACCAGAGGAACCTGCCAGTGAGATTCATGCCATTTATTCTGATGACAAGAATGCTCAGAGGACGCAGCATCACATCTTACCCTTCGTTGAAGAACCAGCGTGGATGGACTCACCTCAGTGGGTCTCACACACACCTCAGTGGGTCACACACTGGTGAGCAACTCACTGTTCAGCAGATGCAGATGATGGAGTCTGTGAAGCCGGGATCACTGGCAGTCCGCTGTCTGATGGGGACCAGACTCGTGCTACGCCCTGGGCTGACAAAGAGACTCTAATGAGGGTCGCATTCAGCCTACTGGAGTTGCAGAGACAAGCAGGGCAGAACCTGGCGAGCTGCTTGAGGTTTTGAGTAGACGTGTCCGGGCAATGGAGGAGTCTCTCCAGGCAATGATCTTTTTTCTTCATTAATTCATGGGACGTGGGCTTCACTGGCTGGGCCAGCATTTATGGCACATCCCTAATTGCCCTTGAGAAGTTGGTGGTGAGCTGCCTTCTTGAACTGCTGCAGTCCATGTGGTGTAGGTACACCCACAGTGCTGTTAGGAAGGGAGTTCCAGGATTTTGACCCAGCGACATTGAAGGAACAGTGATATATTACTAAGTCAGGATGGTGTGTGACTTGGAGGGGAACTTCCAGGTGGTGATGTCCCCATCTATCTGCTGCCCTTGTCCTTTTAGATGGTAATGGTTGTGGGTTTGGAAGGTGCTGTCTAAGGAGCCTTGGTGAATTCCTGCAGTGCATTTTGTAGATGGTATACACTGCTGCTACTGTGCATTAGTGGTGGAGGGACTGAATGTTTGTGGATATGGTGCCAATCAAGTGGACTGCTTTGTCCTGGACGGTGTTAAGCTTCTTGAGTGTTTTGGGAACTGCACTCATCCAGGCAAGTGGGGAGTATTCCATCACATTCCTGACTTGTGCCTTGTAGATGATGGACAGGCTCTGGGGAATCAGGAGGTGGGTTACTCGTCACACGATTCCCAGCTTCTGACCTGCTCTTGTAGCCACAGTATTTATATGGCTAGTCCAATTCAGTTTCTGGTCAATGGTAATTCCCAGGATGTTGATAGTGGGGCATTTAGCGATGGTAATGTCATTGAACATCAAGGGGCGATGGTTGGATTCTCTCTTGTTGGAGATGGTCATTGCCTGACACTTGTGTGGCGCAAATGTTACTTGCCACTTGTCAGCCCAAGCCTGAATATTGTCCAGGTCTTGCTGCATTTGGACATAGACTGATTCAATATCTGAGGAGTCACGAATGGTGCTGAACATCGAACATCCCCAGTTCTGACCTTATGATGGAAGAAAGGTCATTGATGAAGCAGCTGAAGATGGTTGGGCCGAGGACACTACCCTGAGGAACTCCTGCAGTGGTGTCCTGGAGCTGAGATGGTTGGCGTCCAACAACCACAACCATCTTCCTTTGTACTAGGTATGACTCCAACCACAGGCGAGTTTTCCCCCTCATTCCCATTGACTCCAGTTTTGCTGGGGCTCCTGGATGCCACACTCGGTCAAATGCAGCCTTGGTGCCAAGGATGGTCACTCTCACCTCATCTTGGGAGTTCGGTTCTTCTGTCCATATTTGATAAAAGGCTGTTATGAGATCAGGAGCTGAATGGCCCTGCTGGAATGCAAGCTGGGCGTCAGTGAGCAGGTTATTGGTAAGCAAGTGTCACTTAATAGCACTGTTTATGACCCCTTCCGTTACTTTACTGATGATGGAGAGTAGACTGATGGGGTGGTAATTGGCTGGGTTGGATTTGTCCTGCTTTTCGTGTACAGGACATACCTGGGCAATTTTCCACATAGCTGGATAGATGCCAATGTTGCAGCTGTACTGGAACAGCTTGGCTAGGGTGTGGCAGGCTTTGGAGCACAAGTCTTCAGTACTAGTGCTGGAATGTTGTCAGGGCCCATAGCCTTTGTAGTGCCCAGTGCCTTCAGCCATTTCTTGATATCGCGTGGTAGATGCCATTGTTGTAGCTGTACTGGAACAGCTTGGCTAGGGGCACGGCAAGGTCTGGAACACAAGTCTTCAGTACTATTGGTGGAATATTGTCAGGGCCCATAACACTTAGCAGTATCCAGTGCCTTCAACTATTCCTTGATATCATATGAAGTGAATCAAATTGACTGAAGACTGGCATCTGTGATGCTGGGGACCTCGGGAGGAGGCCAAGATGGATCATGCCCTCGGCACTTCTGGCTGAAGATTGTTGCAAATGCTTCAGCCTTATCTTTTGCATTGAAGTTCTGGGCTCCTCCATCATTGAGGATGGGGATATTTGTGGAGCCTCCTTCTACAGTGAGTTGTTTAATTGTCCACCGCCATTTACGGCTGGATGTGGCAGGAGTGCAGAGCTTAGATCGGATCCGTTGGCTGTGGAATCACTTAGCTCTGTCTATCACTTGCTGCTTATGCTGGTTGGCACGCAAGTAGTCCTGTGTTATAGCTTCACCGGGTTGACACCTCATTTTTAGGTATTCCTGGTGCTTCTCCTGGCATGCCATCCTGCACTCTTCATTGAACCAGGGTTGATCCCTTGGCTTGATGGTAATAGTAGGGCGGGGCATATGCCGGGCCATGAGGTTACAGATTGTGTTTGTATACAATTCTGCTGCTGCTGATGGCCCACAGCGCCTCATGGATGCCCAGTCTTGAGTTGCTAGATCTGTTCAAAATCTATTCCATTTAGCACGGTGGTAGTGCCACACAACGCGATGGAGGGTATCCTCAATGTGAAGGCGGGATTTCATCTCCACAATGACTGTGCGGTGGTCACTCCTACTGATACTGCCATGGACAGATGCATCTGCAGCAGGCAGATTGGTGGGGATGAGGTGAAGTATGTTTTTCCCTCTTGTTGGTTCCCTCACCACCTACCACAGGCCCTGCCTAGCAGCTATGTCATTTAGGACTCAGCCAGCTTGGTTTGTAACGGGGCTACCTAGCCACTCGTGGTGAAGGACATTGAAGTCGCCCACCCAGAGTACATTCAGTGTCCTTGTCACCCTCAGTGCTTCCTCCAAGTGGTGTTCAACATGGAGGAGCACTGATTCATCAGCTGAGGGTGGGCAGTACGTGGTAATCAGCCGGATGCTTCCTTGCCCATGTTTGACCTGATGCCATGAGACTTCATGGGGTCTGGAGGACTCCCAGGGCAACTCCCTCCCAACTGTGTACCACTGTGCCGCCACCTCTGCTGGACCTATCCTGCTGGTGAGACAGGACATACCCAGCGATGGTGATGGTGGTGTCTGGGACATTATCTGTAAGATATGATTCCATGAGATGACTATGTCAGGCTGTTGCTGTGAGACAGTTCTCCCAGTTTTGGCATTAGCCCCCAGGTGTTAGTAAGGAGGAGTTTGCAGGGTCAACAGGGCTGAGATTGCCATTGTCATTTCCGGTGCCTAGGTCGATGCCAGGTGCTCCATCCAGTTTCATCCCTTTTTTTTATGACTTTGTATTGGTTTGATACAACTGAGTGGTTTGCGAGGCCATTTCAGAGTCAACCACACTGCTGTGGGTCTGGAGTCACATGTAGGCCAGACCAGGTAAGGGCGACAGATTGCCTTCCCTGAAGGATATTAGTGAACCAGGTGGGTTTTTACAACAATCGACAATGGTTTCCTGGTCATCATCAGACTTTTGATTCCAGATTTTTATTGAATTCAAATTCTACCATCTGCCGTGGCTGGATCCAAACCCAGGTCCCCAGAGAATTCCTCTGGGTCTCTGGATTACTAGTCCAGCGACAATACCACTGCACCATCTGCACCATCTGCGCCATCGTCACCTCTGCCATGTCTCAGGTGAATGAATGCATTGCTCCTTCCATGGAGAGTTTGGTGTCCATTATGGAGCAGGAGATCCAGGAGACCCCTCACTGGGTGCCTGGTGTAAGCGCTCACTTGCAGAGCTTCACTGGCGCAATGACCTCATTGCTGCAGTGAGCCAGCAGCACCCCTCCAGGTGTACCCCCACCCACAGAAAGCAGGGAGGTGCCAACCCTCACCAAGGCGCCCATCCAATTTCCATTTGAAATCATTGATTGTCTCTGCTTCCACCACCCTCGTAGGCAGTGAGTTCCAGGATTAAGAGAAAGAGAAAAAAGGGACAGAAAGAAAAAGTCAGAAAAAGATTAGAAAATTGAAAATGTATGACTTAAAAGCATCCCAGAACAATTTACTAACAGCAGGAGTAAGATACCACAGTTTCAACTGCTCCTTTCCTAGGCTTCTGAGATTGAGTGGTATTGCAAAAGCATAAATCTTGTAACTAAAAGGGTACATGCATTGTGAAATACCAGCACTTTGTACAAAGAGTTTAATTTATATTAACGACCCAAATCTAGCAATCTCTTGAAACTTACGGAAGATTGATGGAGAGCTCCCATTTTTGGAAGGCTAACAGAGGAGCAGTACAAATCATCCAGTATTGTGGCAATTCACAACTCACTGCACAGCTCTGCCTTGCCTAAACATTGCTGGATTTTTACAGACTGATCAGGCATGTGCCTTTAACTTGTTGCTATTTTGCAAGAAAATTCTAGTCTAATGGATAAGGTTTTTAGTTTAGTTTTTACTGTTTTCCTTGATAAATTACTGCCTTTGAAAACCGTTGCAGATAATTTTGTTTCATCCAAATCAGTTAACTTATGCAGCTTCCTGAAGTCATACAAGATTTTGTTTTAAGCCTTTCCTTCAGCTGCACACAGTGAAAATGTCTGATGCAATCTAATGTAGCCATCTGTAACATGTTATTTTATTATTACCACTTCAACATCAGCATCAAAATCACCATCATCATGTTGCCATCAAAACCTATATAATAGTTATAATTTAGTTCCAAATCCAATAAAATTAGGAAAGAAAATGGTATTAAAATATGAAAGCCCCTTAGATGGTTCAGTGCATGGTTTGTTACTAATCCATCCAGACCTGAAAGTCTTAGGTTCAATTCGCACTCTGTGCTGAACTACCTGATCCCAGCCAGGGTAGCAACAGAGGTTTTACAATTGGCCTGAGTGATCCTAGGCACAGGATGAGAATGGCCCAGAGCTCCTGTGCCTGATTGTTATCCAGTGATCTCTGATGGCCATTTTATGAACAAGTGTGAGGACAAGTCGAAGCTTGGTTCTGATGCCACATTGGTCTTTGTTGAGTAGCCCTATCGTGAGTGCTTACCCATGAAGAATTTAATTTAGTTACATGCTATTTGAGCAAAATACTAGAGAATTCTGAATTATCATGGAATCCCAGGGCGGAATTTTACAGACCGATTTCAGCGGGGGTGGGGCCCAAGCCAGGACCATAAAATGCAGCGAGCGTTCAAAGTCCACTGACTTTGGCGGGACCATAAAATCCCACCAAATTCCGACCCCAGTGTGAGGCAACAGCATCAGAAGATATGGGGACACAACTAAATAAAAAACAGAATCTAAGATAAGTTATGTAACTAATAAATGCCCAACAGTTTTTGCTGAATGTTATATTACAGTAAATTTTTCTCTGCTTTTCATCGAAAAAAGTAACGTACTTTCTATCTTGATTTCCACCGGATAAAAATTTGAAATAATAAATAGTATTTATTTTGCAATTTTTAATAAGATCTGAAAAAATGCTTTTGATCACTGCAGAAGAGCCTGAAAGTGTGGCTATCATGGGGCAGGTTTCATGTTAAAGAAAGCAGCAAATTGCATTTACATTTTTTCTTTAATGCTGAATAATATGTCAAGACATCTCACAAAGATGTCATCACAAAAGAAAGGTTAAAGAAAAACGTACTCACTCTCTTTTCCAGAACTGCTTCATCCAATTCAGGGTCATAGGGAGTCAGAGCCTATCCTGACAGGCAACAATCTATCACATGGCACACACACAGGGGGCAATTTTACTATAGCCAATCCACCAAATCAGCCCATCTTTGGGCAGTGGGAGGAAACCAGAGCACCTGGCAGAAACCCACACAGACACAGGGAGAACATGCATACTCCACACAGACAGGCACCCAAGGTCAGGATCAAGTTCCTGGAGCTGTGAGGCAACGATGTTAATGTGCTACTGCGTCACCCGAAGAAATGTACTATCCTACAAAATATTAACTTTGTGAGCGCAATGGTGATGCAAGATTTAACTGTTGGCTATAGCATTGATTTCTGATTGAGGCAATTTACACATATATGTTCTGACCATTTATAGTGTGGGGGACTAAGTCCTCTTCCTGAATACATTTTTAATAAAATATACAGAGATATGCTTATTGCTATCTCTAAAAATTTCAAACTGGACAAAGGCCTAAAGTAGCTCAATCATCCCAGATTTACATTAAGTGCGGTAGCGGATCAGAAAAAAGGCATTTTACCTGCTGGACGCAATGGCGAGTTCTCACGCTGTATCGCCCAATTCCCTCATTAATACTGCATTCACAGGAAACACTCCATATTGCTAGCGGGTGGGCTCGGATTTGCATGCTCGCCATTACCTCAGCACTTTCTCTCTCCGGGCGCCATACTTAAAATGCACCAGAGCGGATGCCGACTTCAAGTCTACAGACCAGGTCTGCTCCAGGTGACAGATGGCCCTGAAAGCAAAGAAGATGGCAGCCTCCAAGTTTAGTGATGCCTCTCTGGAGTGCCTGCTGGACGCAGAGGAAGGCCGCGGCAATGTCCTCTACTCCCTCACTCTGGCCACAGGAGGTCCACACGAGTCACTAATCCAACCTGGGAGGTGGTGGCAGCGGCAATCAGAGCCACCGGAGCACCGAGGAGCTCCAGTGTCGGAAGAGGATGAATGCTCTCATCCGTTCCACCAGGGTAAGTCAACCACCTCAGCACTTTCAACTCACACACTAACAAACAAATCACACATCCACAGGAATCTCACACTTCAAGGGACAACACCACTAACTCTCTCACACACCCTCACATCTCCATCAGGCTCATTTCCTCTGGAGCTCGCATCCTCATCCTGTCCATGGGTCCACTCACCACAAACATTCCACGCAGTGCCATGTGTCCTGCTCACACTCTCTCCATCTGTTTTTATGCAGGAGAAGCTGGTGTAGAACAGCAGGGAGAGGTCCCAGATTGGGTGTGGGGTGGCCCACATTAGGCTCACACACTTTGAGGAGTGTACCAATGCAGTGACTGGTGAGAACATGGGCAGTGCCAGTGGCGACACCGAGGTCGGCGGCGAACACCCACATCAGGTTTCTACACCACATAATTCCTCACTCAATGCCAATGTGAGTGCTCTCCCTGTTTTTGACTCTGCTGCCATGCACTGATTATCTCTACTTTGGTTCACAGGGAGTTCAGCCAAGCGACCAATGCCCTCAGCCAGCCAGCCCCTCAGCTCCATCCAGGTCCTCACCAGCTAAGAGAACTCCTCCTCCATTGAAGAGCTGGAAATAAGCAGCCTGGAAGACCCGTCACAGCGCTTACACACACCCTCCACCAGCGCAGAGACACACACCTCTGTGCAACCTAAATCTAGAGCAGGGTCGGGTTCACAATCTGGTGGTCACCGCATGGACAAGTGTCCGCAGCAGCAGGAGGCAGGATCAGCCGAATTCCCCAGTGCTTGGAGGACTGCTGGGGAAGAGGCATCTGTGGGGTCTGTGTCAGGTGACAGCCTCTGGATTCGGCCTTCCAACTCATCCTGGAGATTCAGCAGAAGGCGGGGGAACATCACACTGAACTGTTGGAAGCCCTCAACAGAGTGGCATGTGAGTCGGAGGAGTGTGTCTGCCTATTCTTTGATTAAGACGTGCCCACATGTGCGCACATGGAGGTCTCCATGGGAAGGATGGCAGATGCCATGGAGAACCTGGTTTAACAGAAAGCAGAGATGTGTGCAGACCTGCACTCCATCGTGATAGCCATAGCTGAGTTCCTGCAGTAGCAACAGAAGAGGGAAATGGGGCACCTCGATGACCCCAGGTGCTCCTTCCCCTCAAAGAGTCAAGCCGGGGCTCTCAGGCACCTGAAGGGAGGAGGAGCTGGATACCCATGGATCACCCACTCAGGAATCTCAGAGGCTGTCCGCGCCCCCTGAGTCCACATTACTTTGATCCCCTCAAACTCGTCCTCTGTCACTACAGAGGGAGCAGCTGGCCCACAGGAGAACAGCCAAAACAAGCCTGGGCCCTCAAGGCCTTGGCTCTCCAGAGGAGACACACCGAAGTCATCAGAGGGAACAGGGCCAACCATTGCACAGGCTGTCTCTACCTCTGCTGCGGATGTCAGGGCAGCACCTAGAAGAAGCGGTAGGCCTGGAGAAGTTAAGAAATCCTGATCACAAGTAGTTGCACAGGGGAACACATTTTCTCACTTTATAACCTGAAAATATATTCACTTTCACTGCATAATGTGTAATGACATCAATCAGCTTCATTGACAGGCTTTGCAAGACTTCCCACTGCTTCCCACCCACAGCACCCCCCTCCCTCCCCCAACCTGCCCACGAGCAATTCAGCTGCACGCAGCTAGACCATGAGTGATTCTGGAGGGAGAAGTGTTTCTGAGCCTCATGCAAGCACTCTCCCACGCACGCAAAGCCCTCATCCATCACACTCATTCGCATTCCTGATAATTTTCAGTGCTGCCTGCTGGAGTTTTCTTTCAGTTGTCTATCTGAGCTGACCTGCATCTCCACCCACCCACTGATCACACTCCCATGCAGCAGCTGTGCCCGTCTAACACGAGGCTCCGCCCACTTTCGATTTCGACAAAGATTGTCGCAGTCAGGTTTTTGATGAACTTTCCCCTCCCCCCATCACCCATGTCCTTTCCCACATCACTGTTGACCTCCCCCGGCATCACTTCCACCTCCCCATTGTCACCTACCAACACGATTCCTTGACTTTCCAGGATGTCCAGGTGAACGTGCACTTTCCCTACCTCCCTGAGAATCCCACCCACATCCACATTGAACTCCACGACCTCCTCCTTCTCGCCCCCAGGGTCCGTGTCTGTCTCCGGGTACCGACCAACCACCCTCGCCATTCCTTCTACTGCTACTAATGCCCCCTCTCATACTCACCATTTCCTCCTACCACACCCACCCTCAGTTCGCATCCCAGGAGCCAGTCATTGACTCCACAGACCCCTTCCTTGCACGTTCACCTGGACATCCCCCACCCCTTACTCCTCCTCCACCCTTACCCCTTCCTCCCCCTGGATACCTTTGTCCCCCTGGACTCTTTCTCCCTTCATTTGAACATACAAAATAGGATAAGAAGTAGGCCCCTTGGCCCCTCGAGTCTGCTCCGCCATTCAATAAGATCATGGCTGATCTGTTACTGTTTCGAGCTCCACATTCCCATATATCCCTGATAACCTTTGATTCCCTTGCCTAACAAGAATCACAAAATCACAGAATCTTAGCAGCACAGCAGAAGGCCATTTGGCCCATCATGTCTGTACTGGCTTTCCAAATGAGCATTATGACCTCGTGGAATTGCCCTGCCTTTTCCCCGTACCCTTGCACATTAGATTATTTGAATAGAAACAATGTCATCTTGAATGCCTCGATTGAACTTGCCTCCACCACACTTCCGGGCAGTGCATTCCAGGCCCGAACCACTCGTTGTATAAAAAAGTTTTTTCTCATATCGCACTTGCTTCTTTTGCAAATCACTTTAAATCTATGCCCTCCTGTTCTTGATCCTTTTTATGAGCGGGAACAGCTTCTCTGACCAGCCTCTCATGATTTTGAACATCTCTATCAAATCTCCTCTCAGCCTTCTTCTCTCCAAGGAGGACAGTGCCAACCTCTCCAATCTATCCTCATAGCTGAGATTTCTCATCCCTGCAACCGATCTTGTAAACCTCTTCTGCGGTCTCTCTAATGTGTTCACATCCTTCCTATAAAATGGTGCCTAGAGCTGTACACAATCTATCTATCTTCTGCCTTAAAAATATTCAGTGACTCCTCTTCCACCGCCTTCTGACCCAGAGAGTTCCAAAGTCATATTGCTGTCCTATAAGGGTAACCCGTAATTTTAAAACAGTGCCCCCTAGTTCTTGACTCACCCACAAGAGAAAATATCCTTTCTGCATCCACCTTGTCAAGACCATTTAGGATCTTATATACTTCAATCAAGTCACCTCTCACTCTCCTAAGCTCCAGTGGAAACAAGCCCAGCCTGTCCAATCTTTCCTCATCAGACAATCCACTCATTCCAATATCAACCTAGTAAACCTCCTCTGAACCAACACCACCAACACATTTACATTCTTCCTTAAAAAGGGAGACCAAAACTTCACACAATATTCGAAATGCGGTCTCACCAATGCCCGGTATAACTGAAGCATTACATCCTTACTTTTATAAAAGTGAAATACTGCAGATGCTGGAAATGTGAAACAAACAGAAAATGCTGGAAAAACTCAGCGTGTCTAACAGCTTCTGTGGAGAGAAAAAAAAGAGTTAACGTTTTGAGTCCTTATGATTCTTCTTCAGAGCGCTGAAAAAGAGTCATAAGGACTCGAAACCTTAACTGTTTTTTATCCTTACCAGGCTCCCCTCTATCCACCGCACATGTCACTCCTTCAAAGAACTCTAATAAATTGGTTAAACGTTATTTCCTTTTCATAAAACCATCCTGATGCTTCCTGGTTACCTTGAGTTATTCCAAGTGCCCAGCTATAAGTTCACTACTGAAGGAGTGCTGTACTGTCAGAGTGTCAGTACTGAGGGAATGCTACACTGACAGAGGCACAGCACTGAGGAAGTGCTGCACTGTCAAATCGTCAGTTATGATGAAGCGCTGTAATGTCATGGGTCACTTCTTAGATAGAGTTGTACTTTTGGAATTTCAGCACTGAAGGTTATAGGGAGATTGATAGATGTCAAGCTAACAGGCCTATAGTTTCCTGTTTTCTGCCTCCCTCCCTTCTTGAATAGAGGGGTTAAATTTGTTACTTTCCAGTCTGATGTAACCTTTAATGAATCTAGGGAATTTTGGAAAATTAACACCAATGCATTTACTACCTCATTAGCCGCCTCTTTTAAGACCCTAGGATGAAGTCCATCTTGATCCGGAGACTTGTCAGCCCACAGCTCCATCAGTTTGCTCAGTACTGCTTCTCTATCCCTCCCCTCCTCCTACCCCGGACACCTCCCTCCCTCTGAACTCCTTCCCTCATCGAATTCCTTTCCCCCTTCGAATTCCTTCCCTTACACCTTCCTCCCCCCTTTACACCTACCTCCACACTTGCCTCATTCTCTCCCATTGCACATTCCTCCCACCATACTCCCTCCCCCCAACCTCACCCCCCAACACCATCGACCCCCGCTTCTCAACCTCACCCCCTCTAACACCTTCGTTCCCCCCTCCCAACCTCACCCCTTGACACTTTAATCTCCCACCCCAACCTCAGCCCCGGCATCCTTGTTTCCCCCTCCCAACCTCACCCCATCCCTGGTACCCCTTCCTCTCTGTCACACATAGACCTTCCCCTCCCACCCTCCACCCCTTCACCCCTGCCCCACCACCTCAGTACACCTTCCTCTCCCACTCACAGCTGGACCTTCCTCTCTTCTCACCTCACCGATCATCGGTTGCATCCTATGGCCAAGGCTTTGATGTTCCGAAGTAGGCCTAAACCACCTTCCATGAGCTGCTTCATGGTGGAGCCATGTCCATGAGAATCCACCCAGCATGCAATGCATGTGTTCCTCCAGGGTCTGCACTACCCTTATCAATCCTCCCTGTTACTTCCTCAAAAAATCTAGTGAGCTAGTAAGACATAATCTTCCCCTGACACAACGATGCTGACTATCCCTGAACAATCCGTGCCTTTCTAAGTGATGGTTTATCATGTCTTTCAGAATTGTTTCCAATAATTTGCCCACCACCGAAGTGAGACTGACCGGCCTATAATTTTCTGGCCTATCACATGCACCCTTTTTAAATAACGGTACAATGTTCATGGACCTCCAATCCTCTGGGACCTTGCCTGTATCTAATGAGGATTGGAAAATGATCCTCAGAGCATCTGTTAGTTCCTCCCTGGCTTCCTTCAATAGCCTGGGATACAATATATCTTGCCCTGGTGATTTATTTACCTTCAACGATGCCAGTCCCTCCAGTACTTCCTTTCTCACTATCTCTCCTCATAGGACAATTCCCCCATCCCATGAATCAGTCTGGTGAACTTTTGTTGCATTCACTCTATAGCCAGCTTATCCATCCTTAGGTAAGGAGACCAAAACTGTACACAATACTCCAGGTGCCGTCTCATCAAGGCTCTATACAGTCACAGCAAGACATCTTTACTCCTGTACTCAAATCCTCTTGCACTAAAGGCCAACATACCATTTGCCTTCCTAATTGCTTGTTGCACCTGCATATTAGCTTTCAGTGACTTATGAACCAAGGACACCCAGGTCCCTTTGTACATCAACACTTCCCAACCTCTCCCCATTTAAGAACTCTCTACATTTCTGTTTTTCAACCAAAGTGGATAGCGTCACATTTTTCGACATTATATTCCATCTGCCATGTTCTTGCCCCCTCACTTAGCCTGTCTAAATCCCCTTGAAGCTTCTTTGCATCCTCATCACAACTCACATTCCCACCTAGTTATTTGTAATCAACAAACTTGGAAATGTTACATTTGGTTCCCACGTCTAAATCATTGATATAGATTGTGAATAGCTGGGGCCCCAGCACTGACCCTGCAGTACCCCACTAATCACAGCCTGCCAACCTACAAATGGCTCGTTTATTCATACTCTCTGTTTTATGACTGTTAACCAATTTTCAATCCACGTCGCTATATTACCCCCAATTTTATGAGCTCTAATTTTGCTTACTAACCCCCTGTGTGGGTATCGAAAATCTTCTGAAAATTCAAAAACACCACATTCACTGGTTCCCCCTTATCTATTCTGCTAGTTACATCCTAAAAAATCTCTAACAGGTTTGTCAAACATGATTTTCCTTTCTTAAATCCATGTTGACTCTGCCCAACCATACCATTATTTTGTAGGTGTCCGGTTATCACATCCTTCATCAGAGACGCTAGCATTTTCCCTACAACTGATGTCAGGCTTACAGGTCTGTAGTTCGCTGTTTTCTCTGCCCCTCCTTTCTTAAACAGTGGGGTTACATTGGCTACCTTCCAATCTGCAGGAATCGTTCCAGAATCTATAGAATTTTAGAACTCTGAGATGTAGATCATGAGACCTGGGAGATTTATCAATTTTCAATCTCATTATTTCTCCAGTACTACTTTTTTTTACTAATTCTAATTTCTTTCAGTTCCTCATTTTCGCCAGTCCCTATTCCTGGGAGGTTTTTATTTATCTTCCTCCATGAAGACTGTTTCTCTGCCATTTTGTTATCCCCCATTATAAATGCTCCTGTCTCTGCCTGTAATGGGCTCACATTTGCCTTTGCTAACCTTTTCCTTTTCACATACCCATAGAAGCTTTACAGTCTGTTGTCATTCTTCGCGCTAGTTTACTTTCATATTCTATTTTCTCTTTCTTTATCAGTTTCTTCATCCTCCTTAATTGTTGAATTCGGTCCTCCTTTGCTAAATTTGGTCTTCCTTTGCTGTTTCTGAGATTAATCAATGTGTTGCAAAATATTTGATTGCACCATTAAAAAACATGAAATGCACCAGATACCTATTTAAGGCCTCACTCTTTTGGGTTCTGAAGATGGTATTCCCTCCAATCCAGCAACTACCACCTTGGCCAGTTGAAGAGGAGGAGTTACAATCCCCGATCACACAACGACCACAGAGACTCAGGCTTCCTTTAACCCATTTTATTCAAGCATATGCAAGGGAGCCACAATCATTCCTAAGAATGAAGACCCAACTTCCAGATTGATTACATTTCATTACTTTTGTCCTTTTTTTATCATAATACATTTGAGTACATTTGAATACATCCAATCGGTAACCGACACACAGGTCCCATGTTAACACTATCCTATTGAGTATGTAAACATGTGATTTTTCTAACCAATTATTCTAAAGGGTGTATACATAATTATATTATCCAATCAAAATTAAAACATGTACGCAAAGACCTTGGTTCTCACAACTCAAGACTGTTTGTGTTTCATCAAAGCCCCCTCTTTGTCCATTGTATGTCTTCCCATATCTAAGCTAAAACCATCTGCCCCTTCCCTATCTGAGAGAGGAGTACACTTAATCTAACTTTATGCCATGTTTTATCTCCAGTCTATCTCTCAAGGCTTCACTGCATCATTGCACCACTTGAATTGTCCTGCCTGTTACTGGACATTAGCTCATCTCTTGACTTCTGTGTAAATCACACAAAAACTCAAAGCCTCTTTGTGTGCAATGTCCATCTGCTTATCCTCAGCTGTTAATATGTTTAGCATCAATGGCTGCCTGGAGATTTTAAGTATGTTCAGCAAATTCTTACTGTGTTCTCTTTTAGCATTTTTTAATTCCCCCCTAACAGTTCAAAATATTGAATTACATTCCAATTAAATCGATATCATTAGAATATATGTGCAGATCCGCATTGGGAATAAGGTGCTTAAGAATAACATTCATTAAGCCATTGTAAATAGTAGGCCTTCATTAGGGTGTAAGGAACCATAAAGCTGGCCTATTATGCCCCTTAAGAGTTGATCTATTGTATTGCAATCACAGGTGGTTATATAAACTCTATCCAATCACACTAACCACATTTCAACTGTTTATGAAAAATCAAAATAGCACTCATCATAATGAATTACAGTAGCTAACTACATGCAAATTAAAGCATGACTAATTATTTTGTTTATAGCACTTACATCTGCTGGTCTAATAATGGATCAGTTGCAATGCTAAGTATGAAATGCGCCTATAAGGCAATAATCACAGTCTGAACTGTTCTTACAGGATATTGCATTTTTTCTATTGAAATGTGTGGGAATAGATTAATCTGCAAATTTTTACTTCAGAAAAATATTCATAAGAGGAGCCTGACCATTAACTGTTGTGTATACAGGGTGGAGACTATAATGTCATGCAGCTGACATTTTACTTGGTCATTCTTGTTTATGTGATTCAATCACCAATCCTGCTTTATATTTTAGCCATGCAGGCTACTTGGCAAATGACCTCAAGGTAAACTTTTAACATGCAAAATTGTGTTGTGATCATTCGCTCATTGTAAAACCCCAAATTTTTATTTCCACTAATATCAATGGGCAACATTAGTTTTGCCCTTGGATGGTCTCTCATTCAACATCTACATCCATACGTCAAGTTTAGGTGAAGCAACAAAGTAACAAGCTCATAGTGACTGGTTTTATTCTCAAAAATCTTGTGCAGTTACAACTTTAGAAACACAGAGAGCAAAACATTTCTTCCTGCCAAACCTAGCCATTTTCTCAAGATAAATGACAATGAGAAAACTATGGATATCAGTAGATATTAATTTGGGTAACCAATCATGAGATGAATCAAAACACTCCAGAAACTCTTCTTGTACAGCTGCATGTCGATGACTATGCCAGGAGAACTGAATCCAACATAGGACTATCATTATAGAACTACAAATTATAGCTAGATCATTGAAATCAAAATAAAATTTGTGTCACACACCTACCTCTCTTTGTAAGACCTGCCTTAATTAGGGACTGGGTATTATAGCAAGTTAGGACACTTTCTTTTAATTCTGGGACTGAAATTCAAATCCACCCAAGCTAATGAGATATTAAAAAAATTCTCCTCTGTCCAGCTGCTATAAGAGTCCCCTGAAATGAGTTGGAAGTTAATATGTGGCATTATTACAGCACAGTGCAGTGAAGCAGTCAAAGAGGCAGTCAAAGAGGGTGTTTGGTAATCTTTTTTGTATTATTTGGAAGACAAAAACCTGAAAAATCACATCATTTTCATCATAATGACATTGAGAATAAATGAAACAATTATGTATTTCATTGTGATTTATATCACTGGGTCCAGCGTTTGAAATTAAATGAAGAATTTCCCAAAGACTTTTCCGTGAGATTATTTTTCCAATGACTCCTTAATGTACAAATATTCTGTTATGCTCCTATATACAAACATTTTTTTGTGCAAATTATATATTCTGATAAGATAACAGTGTTCATGATTTGGGTTTCTATGTAAGATATTTTCCATGGGTTCAGTGTCACTGACCAGTCCCTTATGTCCCTACAAACTAAAGCGTGCTTTTACCTACCGGGGGTTAAAAGAGAACCATAACGCTATACTAAGTATATATATTATATGATTAAATCACAGTATAATCATTTGATCTACTCTTCTTTTGTATGAGGGAGAATGATACTCATTTAAGTGTCAGATTAGGCTCAGTATTAGAAATCTTGCATCTGGGTCAGGAGATCATGCGTTCAAAATTATACCTGTGTCAAACTAAGAATGATGGGCCACATTAGCATATGTGTGTATTAATTAATAATCCTAACCTTTTGGAATATACTACAGCTAAAGAACAACAATTTAACATTATTTTAATATTTGCATAAGAACATTGCATCAATGTCATTTTGGAAAAATTTACTTGAACCTCTCTCAGTCATTCTACAGTCTTTAATTATCATACTGCTTGACTGACATCCAATATTGGTTGCACAGAAATTTCCTCCAATTAATTAAGTATTGGAAAGGCCAAAGCCATTGTCATCAGTGCTTGATACAAATTTTGTTCCCTAGCCATTGGCTCCATTCTACTTCCTGGCATCTAACTGAGGCCGAACCAGACTGTTCGCCATCTTGGTTTCAAATTTGACCCTGAGCTGAGCTTTGAACTGTATATTTATGCCATTACTAAGATCACCTATTTTCACCTCCATAACACCGCCCAATTCTGCCCCTTCCCCTTCTGTTGCTGAAACCCTCATCCATGCACTTACTGTGGATTTGATTATTTCAATGCCATCCTGGCCAGCCTCCTGTGATCTACCCTCCTTAAACTTGAGGTAATCTGAAACTCTGATGTCCATGTCCTAACTTGCACCAAGTCCCATTCACTCATCACCCCTGTGCTCGCTGACCTACACTGTTTCCTGGTTAAGCAATGCCTTGATTTTAAAATTCTGATCCTTGTTTTCAAATCCCTCCATGGCCTCGTCCCTCCCAATCTTTGTAATCTCCTCCAGCCATATAACCCTCTGAGCTATCTGCGCTCCTTTAATTCTGGGCTTTGAGCATCCCCGTTTTAATTGCTCTGCCATTGGCAACTGCACCTTCAAGTGCCTGGACTTGAAAATATGGAATTCCCTCCTAACCTCTTTACCTCACTACCTCTCCTTCCTCCTTTAAGACACCCTTTAAAATCTACAACTTTGACCAATCTTTTGGCCATCTGCCCTGATCCTTACATAGCTTGGTGTCAAATTTTGCTTTACAATGCTCCTGAAACACCTTGGGATGTTTTATTACACTAAAGGCACTATATAAATACAAGTAGTTACTGCCATTGTTAAAAGAAAGATAATCCTATAAAAACAATTTCAGGAAAAACCAAACGAGTTAAGTGGAGTTAAGTTCCTCTTTACTTTAAACCAATATTTCTTTTTATTCATTCACGGGATGTGGGCTTCGCTGGCTGGTCCAGCATTTATTGCCCATCACTAATTGCCCTTGAGAAGGTGGTGGTGCCACTCAGTTTCAGATAAGCTGAAATTAAAAATATGAATAATGAATTGTGTATTATTGAAGTATCAATCATAATGCTAAAATTCCTTTATGTAAAAATGGGAGCACAAACCAACTTCTTTGAGATTAAAAACCATTAACTAAATCTTGGGAGAGCAGCTGCTGGAAATTCGAAGAAAACAATTTGGTTAGAGGTAACAAAATATTATCCAATCCAGATGTATCTGTTATAATGATTCTTGACTGTTTTTCAAAAAGCTAACAAAGCATTTATTTGGCATATGTTGCCAATTTTGCTAATCAAATGTTGATGTGTACAATGGCACTATAATTGGCTCAATAACAGCAGTGGAAGTATCATTGCTGCTGATACCCCTCTCATCCATGCCTTTGTTATTTTAGACTTGACTATTCCAATACTCGCCTGGCTGACCTCCCATCCTCCATTAACTTCACCTCATTCAAAACTCTGCTGCCTCTATCCTATTCTGCACTGTACCTGTTGTGAGTGGTGGCCTAGTTGGTACTATTGATAGAGTTGATCTGCAGACTTCTTCTTTGGTGGAAACTTTATGTTTCTCAGCAGCTACTTCAAGTGTGCATTCAACTCCAACTCTGTCTCTATACTACCAACTACTGAGGGAGCCTGCACTACTCTCCTATTTGTTACGATGGGTCTTGTGATGTTCTTTAGCAAGCATTATTCTTAAAGGTACATTACACCTAAATAAAACTACAATTACTATATTCCTCCCCCTTTAACTTGGATATACATATTATATTTACAAGTACAAGTTTTTCAAGACAACATAATATTTACACTGGGTAAGGAATTTACAAGTTCAGTCTTTCAAGTGGTTTCCTGATGCGTGTAGAACGTCTCAGCTCTACAACTTCAGATTCTTTGTCAGGAACCTCGTTTTCTGGAGTTGCCTGAACACCAGGAGCTTCGGTGGGCACTTGGAGTTCTGTATCCTCAACACTTACAGGACCATCAGACATATCAGTCCTGGGTTGAGTATCCTCAACAGGAAATGCAGACCCGGTCATGATCACTGGTGGAACCAACTCTTGGTGGTTTGTCTCTCTCTCTCTTTCTTAAATGGCCCACACATTTATGGATGATCTGGCCTTCCATCTCTACGCGGCAAGGAAGAGGTCCAGTCACTGCACTTATTTCACCCAGTAACAACTTTGGTCCTTCTGAGTTTCTTCACATATACCATCTCTCCCAAGGTAAATTTCCTCTCATGACTATGCTAGTCATGTCTAGTTTTCTGACTTCCCTGACTCCTTTCCACCTTCCCCTCTAAATTCTGCATTATTAAGCTCAATCTCGTCCTGAGATGACAGTTCAACAATAATCCGCAGGTCTGACACCTGTTGTTGTGAGGGATAGCCCTGTAATGAAAAACAAAGCATGCTAGCTTGATTGCTAAGGAATCGCTAGTTAGCTTTCTCATGCCTACCTTGAACGTTTGAACCCTTTCAACCAATTCATTTGAGGAAGGGTGGTATGGTGAAGTTTTTACATGAGTGATACTGTTGAGGCTGATAAACCATTGGAAGTCAGTACTCATAAATGCCGTGCTGTTATCAGAAATGACTACTTCTGGTAGTCCATGAATGGCAAAATTTTGTCATAGCTTCTCAATTGTAGCAGTTGAAGTTGATAACTTCACCTCATATGCGTCCATCCATTTTGAATGGACATCGACGATGAGCAGAAACATTGTTCCCAAGGAAGGTCCCACATAGTCAATTTGTAACAGCACCCAGGGTCTACCTGGCCACTCCCATGGGTGTAACGGAGCTGTCACTGGCAACTTTTGTAGTTGCTGACATTGCACACAGTGCTTTAATAAACTCTATTTCACCATCCATCCCAGGCCACTGTAGATAGTTGCGTGCTTATAGTCTTCATTCGGGAAATTCCTGGATGTGCGCTGTGTAGTTCAATTAAAAGTGTCTCCCTTCCCTTTGAAGGAACTATCACTCATGCTCCCCACAATAAAATGCCATCCCGGCTGGTTATTTCTGTCTTCTGTTGAAGTACAGTTTCATTTCATCAGATAGGGGCTCGTGGCCAACTAAGAAGCACTTGTTCTTGTACTTAGGATAGGACTGGGTTCCAACTTGTCCAGTCTCTGATTTGTCGAGCGCATGCTGGTGAGGAATCTAAGACATTTAACAGTAAAACAAGTTCTTGTGGAACTGGAACATGCTCATCATTTTCTTATAAAGGACTAAGTGCATTGGCGTTTGCAATTTGATTGCCAGGCCTATGTACGAAAGTGTATTCGTATGCTGCCAGAATTAAAAGTCCTATTATTATTTCTGTATCTTATTCCTACGTGCCTGCTTCTTTCTAGCACAGACTTTAATCTGGGCCTTCTTTTTGACTTCACTATTGACCAGACTTCTCTCAGATGCAAGCTCAACTTGCCTGAGCTCAGTGGATGAGTCTCTCAAAATTTCATTATCTGCCTGCTTCTTGGAAATTCTGAGACTTGTGATTCCAAAGCCTCTTTGGCTTCATTTAGCTGGTTCTTCAGCTCTTCCATCTCTTTTTTGTATTTGTTTGCTGCCTCCTGGAAAATTGAGCACTGTTGAGTCTTCTCTGCCAACTCATTCTTCAATTTGTTCAGAGAACTGCTGAATTCTTTGTTTCTCTTCATACTTTTCCAGAGGTACAAACTTTGACCTGAGGGAATCTTGTAGTGTGTGAAGGTCTTTCAGGAAGTTTTCTTTCTCCCTTCAAAGATTGCTCACCTTGTCTCAAACTCTTGTCATCAAACAAGGTCTCTTCGAGTTCCTCCTGTTGTTCTTCCAGGTTTTGGCTTAAAGCAGCCTGCATTTCTTCAGGTTGTCGAGCCCTTACACACTCCCTTCCCAAACTAGGAACGCTTCTAGCTTCCCTTTGGAATCAAAGTGGCCACTTAAGATTGATTTCCCTTAGCCAATTTTGCCCAAGAAGGATTGGTCCTCTGCCTCTCAATACCAACATTGGGAGCTTTGCTGATTGGCTTCCATAATGTACAGTTATTCTGCCTATGCCTTTTACTTGGATGTCTTCACCTGTGTATGTTTTTAGTTTGGCAGCTGTTTCTTCCAAACTTAACTGATGTTCACCATTATTCAATATCTGAAGGTCTGTTCCCCAATTACTGTAGTGGAATCTCTCGTGTCCACTTCCATTTTAACAGGCCTTCCATTTACTTTCACTGTGACAAATATTGGTTCTGTCTTTCCAACTTTCAGATTAAACAATGGATAAATGTCTTAATTTGTTGTTTCAGGCTTTGCTACATTGTAGATTTCATTGGGCTTCTTTTATTTACAAGCCTGCTTGAATCTTTCTTTACACTGTCTCATTATATGTCAATTTTTGTGACAATAATAGTATTCAATTTTTTTAAATTGCCAATTGTTAAAAGACCACTTGTTTCCATCTCTATTAAAATTATTCTTTGATTTAATTGTTAAGTTATTTTTCCTTATTCTTCAGCTAGTGGGGGCTGTTTCCTGCTCGTCAGCAAAGTCTTGCACTTTCACGTCCTTTTGGGCTGGGGTTTCCCACCCGATGTGGAGGATGGTGTTATGTTGCAAGCCCTGTATTGCTTTTAAATCTCATTGTGCTTTCCATGGCCAGTGCTATCTCTAGCGCCTTCTTAAAATACAAATTCACTTCAGAAAATAATCTTTTCTGAAAAGTGTCCTCATTCACACCACACACTAAACGAGCTCTGGCCATGTCATTTAGAGATGTACCAAACTCACAATGTTCCATTAGCTGCTTCAAATCTGCCATGTAGTGTGCAATTGTCTCACCCAGGGCTCTAATTCTTGAATTAAACTTGAACCTCTGCATTGTTACCGAGGGCTTTGGTTGTTAATGACCCTTCACGGGGTCCACCAATTCAGCAAAACTTCAAATCTGGGGCACTGGGTGCTGCCAAACTGTGAATCAACCCATAGGCTTTATTCCCACATGTACAAAAGAGGATTGCTCACCTCTTCTCTTCCCCCATAATCTCACTCGCTTGAAAAAAAAGAAAGCGAGGTGTTCTATGTAATGAGACCAATTTTCTGTGGCTGGATCAAAAGGATCAATTCTTACAAATTGTGGCACTTTGAGAGGGGATATCTTCTTCAATTCTAACGGAGCTTTCCACTTCTAATTACTGGGCAAGGTATAGTGCTGATTTCTTTTCAACTTTATTTTTTCTGTTTAATCTTGTATTGTCCCGTTTTATCCCATTCTCATCGCCAATTTGTTGTGAGTGGTGGCTGAGTTGGTAGTACTGATAGAGTTGATCACAGATACTTCTTTTGTGGAAACTTTAAATTTATTTACAAGGTACTCAGTAGTTACTTCATGTGTGCTTTTAACTCCAACTCTATATCTATACTACTAACTACTGAGGTAGTGTATGCTATTCTCCTATTGGTTACTATAGATCATGTGATCTTCCTTAACAAGCATTATTCTTAAAGGGGCGAGGCGGTGGTATTGTCATTGACTAATATTCCAGAGACCTGGGGTAATGCTCTGGGGACCGGGGTTCAAATCCCACCATGGCAGATGGTGAAATTTGAATTCAATAAAGAAATCTGAAGTTAGAAGTCTGATAATGGGTTTTTACAATGGTTTCAAGGCCATCTGGTTCACTAATGTCCTTTACAGAAGGAAATCTGCTGTCCTTACCTGGTCTGGCCTACATGTGACACCAGACCCACAGCAATGTAGTTGACTCTTAAATGCCCTCTTAAGGGCAATTAGGGATGGACAATAAATGCTGGCCCAGCCAGTGATGCCCCATGAATGAATAATAAAAGCACCAAATAAAACCATAATTATTACAGTATCCATCTAAGCATTAGAGCTCTGCTTATCAACCAGGTTTGTATGGAATACTGATCAGGTTAAAAACTAACCAAAAGAAAATCATACATATGGCATTAGTCAAGAAGCAACCATGATGCCTTCGTTGTGCACCTGTTTGGAGTGCCTACATTATTTATAGGAGAAGGAGCATTGGGTGAGTGGCACTTAGGAGACTTGGCCAGTTCTCTGCATCCATAGGGCTGAATTTTGTGACCAGGCCGCAGGTCTTGATGTCAGAACAAGATCCTCCAGTGACTGGCCAATTAACAATTAGGAGGCATGGGGGACAACCACTGAGGGAGAAGAGGTGGGTAGAGGCTATATAAGGCATTGTGCCCTAGCGGGTGCTGATGCCATATTTAAAAGACTGCCAGCATTCAATGGAATAGACATTGCCAGGAAAACTTAAAGGAAGGAAAGCAGCAGTGAGGATGGCAGATGGAAGACCCTGGATAACCTGATAGTTCAGCAATGACTCTCTGCAGGCTCTCTTCCAGGCTACAAGGGCAAAACAGAAGGTCCTGTTTCTCAGGGAAGGAACACGTGTGGCTCATGATGCAAGCCTGAATGGAGATTGCAAAGGAGATCAGCAGCTTAGGGCTCAGCCCCAGAACCTAGATCTCGGGTCACAAGCACATCTTTGACTTTATATGTTCTGCCAAGGTGAGTACTCTGTACGTCTTCCCCCTTTGGACCTCTCTTGTGGCAATGCAAGAGGGTGCATTTGGTCAGTAGGTTGCATTTGCAGAGGGTGTATTTGGTCACCCAGTCAGTAGCAGGATGGGCAGGCAGCAGAACATCCTGTCAAAGGCATGGCTGCATTTTGGTGAGAGGTGCCAATCTGTTAGTTTTGACCCCCACAAGGTCCCTCAAGAGTGGCTGCAAGCAAGAGGCATTCTTTTATCCCTAGAGCGCGGTAGGGGAAGCATCATTGAATATTTTAAAGGCAGAGGTAGATAGATTCTTTACTAAGGGAGTTAAAGAGTATCAAGGGTAGGCAGAAAAGTAGCATTGAGGCCACAATCAGATCAGCTATGATCTTATTGAATCACAGAGCAGGCTTGAGGGGCTAAATGGCCTACTTCTGCTCCTAATTTGTATGTTCATATACATCCACATTTTGAAATGCTGAGTTGCACAAGACATAGGCATTGTGCTTGGCTCAAGTGGAAGGTGTCTCAGAAGTGTTCATCTTTCTGCTTGTAGGAGAAAACAGCCCATTACATAAAGGAACAGGCCAGGGAAGGAATCGTGGCTGTCTGACATCCATTGAGGAGGTGGCATTGGAATTGGTAGGACAGCATGATGGCTGCTCTCTATCAATGATAGCAAGATAGAAAGCAGACCCAATAGAGGGAGTGGCTGAGTGCATAGTTTCAAAGGATCCTCTGAGACAAGTGGAGCTCCACTCTAGGAGTAATTAGAAGGACACAATGGGAAGCGCACAACCCTTTAATCTACCCATTCTCTCATGCAATTTGAGGTCATGCTGAAGAGCAGATAGCAGGAAGGATCGGGGAACAGGCACCTGCTTTTGAGGGGGATTAGGGGACCTCAGATGGTGCTGCGTCATATCATTCCCCTGCACCATCCAACAGACCAAATACTCTCAAGTTAGTTGGTATCCATCGTGCATATATTCAGGGTCACAACCTGGTGAGCACAGAACCGATGCCCCTGAGCTGTTGGGGGCTGTGACAGTTCAAAGTACTGACAGTCAGAACTATGGGTGGCTAGGGCGATGCTGAGTCCCAGGCTGATGATGTGCCTCTGAAGTCATAGGCAACACAGCATATACTGAGCTGTTGTGTGAGGTAAGAAAACATCTGGAGAGATTCCAGATGTGAACCCATGCACAGGTGATGGAGGAGTCCAAGGCAGCAGGCAGTTACGTAGAAAGGAGGCTTCTATCTTTGGGTGGTGGTGGTGGGATGGGGGGGGGTGGCGGGGGGGGCTGCCCTCTTACTGCAAAGGTTAGCCCATGAAGGGAGAACTCCCTCTTCCTTCCTGTCCTTTGAAGAATTCTTTAAAAAATCAAGCTGCCCATGCCAACTGTGGCTAGCATGTTATCGGGATCAATTGGCTTGGTAACAAGCCTAATTTAACCTTGATTGTCTAACTATGGTGGTTGAGCTGCCAATTTCTGCACCATCCCAACCCCCATATTATGGGGGTGCGCATGGGATTAGATCGAAGGTGATGGTTTGGGCACCCACCCTATTTTACGTGCTACACCAGCCAAAAACAAGCCTTGCAGGGGCACAAAATGCATCCATGTTTCTGATGACTGCGCAGTTGACTTCCTCCATTGGAAGATTGGTAGCCCTCATGGAGAGGCAGATCCAGCAGACCTCTCAGTGGGTACTGGAGATGTATGCAGACCTGCATTCCATCACCTTGGCAATGAATTCTACACAAAGCAAGGCAAGAGGGGTCAAGGCCCCAGGACTCATCTTCACCTCCTCATTCATCTCAGGTGATTAGGTGTTATGACCAAGTGCAGAGGGTAAATAAATTCCTTGCATTTGACTCCCAAGGTCAATTAAAGCAATTTGAATAAAAAAATTACAAGTTTTTTCAATTCAGTATGTACTTGACCATATGTAAAACTATAAGAAGAAGTAAGCCAACCAAACCTCTTGAGTAAGGAGTTAGTTTTGTTGTTTAAAACTCACTTTAGGTAATAAAGTGTCAGATTTTTTTTTATTATTTGTTCATGGGATGTGGGAGTTGCTGGCTAGGCCAGCATTTATTGCCCATCCCTTGTTGCCCTTGAGAAGGTGGTGGTGAACTGCCTTCTTGAACCACTGCAGTCCATCTGGTGTAGGTACACCCACATTGCTGCTGTTAGGAGGAGTCCCAGGATTTGACCCAGTGACAGTGAAGGAATGGTGATATATTTCCAAGTCAGGATGGTGAGTGACTTGGAGGGGAACTTCCAGGTGGTGGTGTTCCCATGTATCTGCTGCCCTTGTCCTTCTAGATGGTAGGAGTCATATGTTTGGAAGGTGCTATCTAAGGAGCCTTTGTGAGTTCCTGCAGTGCATCCTGTGGATGGTACACACTGCTGCCACTCTGTTGATGGTGCAGTGAATGTTTGTGGATAGGGTGTCAATCTAGTGGGTTGCTTTGCCCTGAATGATGTCAAGCTTGTTGAGTGTTGTTGGAGCTGCACTCATCCAGGCAAGTGGAGAGTATTACATCACAATCATGACTTGCAATTTGGAGATGGTGGACAGGCTTTGGGTAGCCAGGAGGTGAGTTACTCACTGCAGGATTCCAAGCCTCTGACCTGCTCTTGTAGCCACAGTATTTATATGGCTCCTCCAGTTCAGTTTCTGGTCAATGGTAACCCCCAGGTGTTGATTGTGTGGTATTCATCGATGGTAACGCCATTCAATGTCAAGGGGCGATGTTTAGATTCTCTCTTGTTGGAGATGGCCATTGCCTGACACTTGTGCGGCACAAATGTTATTCACCACAGCCCAAGTATGGATTGTTCAGGTATTGCTGCATTTGGACATGGGCTGCTTCAGTATCTGAGGAGTCACGAATGGTACTGAAAATTCTGCAATCGGCAAACATCCCCACTTCTGACCTTACGATGGAAGGAAGGTCATTGATGAAGCAGCTGAAGATGGTTGGGCCTTGGACACTACCCTGGGGAATTCCTGCAGTGATGTCCTGGAGCTGAGATGACTGACCTCCAACAACCACAACCATCTTCCTTTGTGCTAAATATGACTCCAGCTAATGGAGAGTTTTCCCCCTGATTCCCATTGACTCCAGTTTTGCTAGGGCTCCTTGATGCCACACTTGGTCAAATGCTGTCTTGTCATCAAGGGCAGTCAATCTCACCTCATCTCTGGAGTTCAGCTCTTTTGTCCATGTTTGAACCAAGGCTGTAATGAGGTCAGGAGCTGAGTGGCCTTGGCAGAACCCAAACTCGGTGTCAGTGAGAAGGTTATTGCTAAGCAAATGCTGCTTGATAGCACTGTTGAGACCCTTTCCATTACTTTACTGATGACAAGTAGACTGAAGGGGCAGTAATTGAAGGCACCTGGATACTGCAAAGACTATGGGCCCTGACAACATTCAGGCAAAAATACTGAAGCCTTGTGCTCCAGAACTTGTCACACCCCTAGCCAAGCTGTTCCAATACAGCTACAATACTGGCATCTACCCAGGTATGTGGAAAATTGTCCAGGTATGCCCCATACACAAAAAACAGGACAAATGCAACCCAGCCAATTACCATTATTAGACTCTTAATTTTTATTGAATTCAAATTTCTCCATCTCCTGTGGTGAAGGGGTGCTCTGGGTACCTGGAACCCAGACCCCAGAGCATTACCCTGGGTCTCTGGATTACTAGTCCAGTGATAATGCCACAACACTACCATCTTCCCCAATTTAAAAGGCAAAAACACATCCCAAACCCTCTGACATACACATACTCACATGCAAAACAGAACACGTTACAGGATAGAGGTGGAATTGATAAGAGGTGGAATTGATGAGAAGAAAAGGAATCTCCATCCTGATATTCCTTTGGTGGTTTTAAAATTCCAGGTGTTGCAGCCAATGTAAACTGGTTGTTTTTCGGGGGGCAGTCTCTTTTAAACTGTAAACCATCCTTTTCCAAAGCAAATGCTATGACACTTGAAGTTCCTTTCTATTAACATTCTCTATCACTGTGATGTATTCCAAAAATGTAACTGAGATAGGGTCAGATCTTGATAGCAGGGAGAGAGAGATATTACATTCTGTGGTCTTCTTCTGGATGTTACTGATGCCTCCTGCAGACCCCTCTTTTGCTGTAACAAACAGTCAAGCTTATAATCATAGCTTTTCACAAGTGGGGCTCCAATCATGTGACAGCTGGCTATTGGCACACAGTGGAGGTCAATCCATATTAACAAAGAATCACAGAATCGTTATGGTGTAGAAGGAGGCCATTCGACATATTGTGTCTGCGCCAGCTCTAAGCATTTTAACTTAGTACCAATCTCCTGCCTTTTCCCATAGCCCTGCACGATTGGATGATTATCTAAATAGAAACAATGCCCTCTTGGATGCCTCAATTGAACCTGCCTCCACCACACTTCCAGGCAGGCATTCCAAACCTTAACTACTCACTGTGGAAAAAGTTCCCACCTCGCATTTGTTTCTTTTGCAAAACACTTAACTGTGCCCTCTGGTTCCCGATGCGTTTATGAGCGTGAACAGTTTCTCCCTATCTAATCTGTCCAGACCCCTCATGATTTTAAAAACTTCTAACAAGTCTCCTCTCAGCCTTCTCCTCTCCAAGGAAAACAGTCCCAACTTCCCCAATCTTTCCTCATAACTGAAGTGTCTCATCCCTGGAACCACACTCTCCAATGCGTTCACATCCTTCCTATTGAATGGTGCCAAGAACTGTACACACTACTCCAGCTGAGGCCTAACCAGTGTCTTATATAAGTTCATCAAAACTTCCCTGCTCTTTTATTCTATGCCCCTATTAATGAAGCCTAGAATACTGTATGCTTTAGAAATAGCTCTCTCTACCTGTCCTGCCACCTTCAATGACTTATGTACATATACACCCAAGTCTCTCTGCTCCTGCACACCCTTTAGAATAGTATCCTTTATTTTATAGTGTCTCTCCATGTTCTTTGTACCAACATGTATCACCTCACTTCTCCACTTTAAACTTCATTTGCCACCTATCTGCCCACTCCACCAATGTGCCAATGTCCTTTTGAAGTTCTACAATTCTCCCAAGTTTTGTATCATCTGCAACCCTTGAAATTGTCCCCTGTACACCAAGATCTAGATTTTTATACATACTAGGAAGATCAACAGTCCCAATACCAACACCTGGGGGACTCCATTACAAAACCTTCTTCCAGCCCAAAAAATATCATTAACCATTACACTGTTTCCTGTCCCTCAGCCAATTTTGTATCGACATTGCTACTGCCCCTTTTATTCCATGACCTATAACTTTCCTCAATGTTGTGTAGCACTCTACCAAATGCTTTTGGGAAGCCCATATACACCACATCAACAGCCTTTCCCTCATCAAATATCTGTTACCTCTTCAAAAGACTCCAGAAAGTTAGACACAATTTTCCTTTAACAAATCCATGCTGACTCTTCTGAATCAATCCACATTTTTTCCTGTGACTATTAATTCTATTCCAAATAATTTTTTCTGGAAGTTTCCCCACCACCGAAGTTAAACTAACTGGTCTGTAATTGCAGGGCAGAACTTTACAACCTTTTTTGAACAAGGGTGTAATGTTTGCAATTCTTCAGTCCTCTGGCACCTTCCCTGAATCCAGGGAGCATTGAAAGATTATTGCCAGTGTCTCTGAAATTTCCACTCACTTCCTTCAATATTCTCAGATGCATCTCATCTGGCCCCGGTGCCTTATCAACTTTAAATACCGACAGCTTATGCAGTACCTCCTCCTTATCAATTTTAAAGCCCTTCTAGTGACTGAGTTTCCTCCTCTGTCACTATAGCCTGGGCAGCATCTGTATCTGTCTTTACCTACGAGGCAAAGTATTCATTTAACACCTCAGCCATGCCTCTTGCCTCTTTGGGCAGAATTTTTCTGTGCGAGGGGTGCGACCTGCACGCCGACATGTAAAATGACGCACGATGATGTCGGGCATGTGTCCCGATGTCACCGGGATATTTCGCTGGGAGGGCGCGTGACTATGTCTGTTGCGTAGCCGCCAGTCATTATTGAGCCAATTATGGTAGTTATGGCTACAATTGTCCTGGATTTTAAAGGCGTCCGTGTGATATTCAGCTCGTTGCACAGGTGCAATGGACTTGTGGCTACCTGAAACTTTAATGATCCTCATCCATGGGCGGGAAAGAGGATCATTGTTTTTGTGAATCCAAACATTTAACAATTAGTGCTTGGAAGTTATTGAACGTTGCGTGTGTGAGATAGAAAAGTCTCAAATGCATAGCAGCTGCTTAGACTGCACTCATTACCTTCAGGTCAGCACTTATCAGTGAGCATTTGTTTTGGGGCCTGTAGGTTTCAGCAAGCCTCCCTGAGTCTGGGAATGGGAGGTGATCTCACCACTGGAGGCAACTCATCTGAGGAGGAAGGGAGGGCTAGAAGGGGGAGGAGGCCAGGAGTGCACATTCAACCTCCAGGGGAGCCACCTTTTGGAGGACAGGTGCAGGCACAAGGGGTGCAGAGTCAAGAGGTAGTCCAAGGCACAAGGGGCCACAGAAGACACCACTATCCTGCTGCCAGGCTATACAGAGCACAAACCATCTACTTCAATATGTAGGAGGTGCAGTGCCGAAGGAGGCTCCGTTTGTCAAGGGAGACAGTGAACACTATCTGTCAGATGATTGGTCCAGAGACATCAGCTAACTGTGTGGGTGGACATCCCATGCCCATCTCTCTAAAGGTCACAGCTGCCCTCAACTTCTATGCCTCTGGCTCTTTCCAGGGCTCAGTGGGTGATCTCTGTAGTGTCTTGTCTCCCAATCAGCTGTCCACACTTGTGTAAAGCTCTGTTCCGGTGTGCACTGACCTTCATCCACTATCGCTGGGATGAGGCCAGCCAGGTGGAGTGAGGCAGAGGCTTCGCGGCCATTGCTGGCTTCCCCCATGTCCAGGGTGCTATAGACTGTACACATGTGGCCACCAAGGCGCCAGCAGGTGAGCCCGGTGCCTTCGTCAACAGGAAGGGCTTCCACTCCATGAACTCAAAAAGAAGAGCAGAGGCGTTGGTAAGTAAGAATTGGTGAGTAAATTAGAAAGTGTAATATTTTTAAACAAGTTGCTATACTTTCTCACTGAACTCCCTCAGTCACCAAAGTCCAACTAAAGCACTCCAGTACAGACAAAGTCAGCACTATAATATGGCCTACTTTATGCTGTCTGAACCTAGCCTCTGAAAACCTGATTAAGCCAGTTATCTAATCATCTAGTTGCAGCTGCAAGCTGAGCCTGTATAAGCCCTGTTTTAAGGCTGGACCTTCTCCCAACCCAAGCAGCAACTTTTAGTTAATTGCTAAATTAAAGAAAGACAAGACTTCAGATATAATTTAACCCTTAATTTAACCCTTAAACTCCCTCAGTCACCAAACTCCAATTGAAGCACTCTACTGCAGCAAACACAGCACTGCAGTGCAGATCACTACATACCACTGGGTAGCTTTGATCTTCCTTGCCAAAGCTATCAAGATGCCATCGAAACAGATAAGGGGTCCTTAACACCCTCTTTGCATAATGAGTTTTGTTAGTCTTTTTTTGCTCTTGGCAGTTTCTGGAGCCAGGAAGTTTGGTGGCCTATAGTCTTTATGTTTTACAGATAGTTCAGACAATGGCAGGTATAAGGTCCACCAGGTCCACCAGACCTACCTAGATTTGTCTCCTTAGTAGGCCACTTTCAGAGGCAGAAACTTGGCCAATTTACAGATCAGGTCACTTCTGCAGCCATTATTTAAAACAGAGTCTTTGTAGTTCTCGCTGTTTCTTTTCCCTTTTAAAAACAATTCAAGGCATTGTACCAGCCGATGAAACTAATGATTAATATTTCACATTGCACACAATATTTTGTCATGACAGCAGGGTGATACAAGTGTGCCTTGCAAGGGTGGATGATCGGCTGCCCCATGCTTCTGGGGACTCCTCTCAGGGCTCTTCTGCTGTGGACAGTGGCTCCTCAGCCCCCCTACCAGTGACACCAGCACTTCACTGAGCTGCAACTGCAGAAAAGGGTGCTGCACCTGCATAGGAGCCCCTTAGCATGCTGGGGTCCTTCAGGCTTCAGACAGATAGAAGACAGCCACCAAAGCCATGTCAAGCCACTGGACAGCAAGCCTGCCTCCACCTCAACTACAAGTGGAGGAGTACCACATAAGAGCATGCACGAGAAATTTAAGAAGGGCACTTTGAGTTCACGGATGAAGATAATGTCAAACTGTGAAGTCTCATTTCTTGTTGCATTAAATAAAGGCTTAATGTAGTAGCTGTACCTCTCCCTCCAATTTTTTCAGGCTAATGGGACTTCAGTTATATCCTATTCCCCTCAAGGGTCTGTTTGCAAGGATCCATGCCACATGCGGTCAACACTTCACCCTTGCCTTTGTGATGTGAAAATAGTGCTGAGAAATGGTGAATGAAGGAGGCAACAGCAGGACTGTAGAATGATGAAACTTTATTGGTGTGGGTATAACAATTAGTGGAAGCCATATGAAGCATCTGTGTTTTAGCACGTCCCAAGCTGCCCTTGTCCATATCTAATTGCGCCTTGCCTTTGGTCCCTGGGACCCCCATCTTGCATCATGTGTGGTCAGCAGCCTTTTTCACATCCTCATTGCTGGAGGAAACATCGCAATCAATGAGATCCTCATTGTTCAAAGCCTCTCTCCGTTGTAGTGCCAGATTGGGCGGTGCACACCAGACTACCACAATGCATGAGGACATAGCTGAGGCAGACTGAAGGGCTGCTCCAGATTGATCACAGCACCTGAATCACTTCAGAAGACCCATAGCCTGCTTGGTGATCATTCACGTTTCTCCATCTCCTCTGCATCTGTTCTTGGGTTCTTCTCAGGCATTAGTAGCCATGTCCTCAGTGGGAAGCCCGGTCTCCCAGCATCCATTCCTAGAGGTGTGTGGGGGTTAGAAAAACTGTGGCACCTGAGACAGCCAAAGTATTATTTGGTGGAATTTTATCATCCCATTGTGGCTGGGATGGGGCCATAAAATGCGGTGAGTTATTCCAAAATCCACAGAATTTGGCGGGCCCATAAAACCCTGCCAGCGTAAAATTCCTCCCATGCGTCGTAGCCAATTCCCAGAACCATGCATAGACCTGAAGGATCATTATGTGGTGGTTGCAGACCAGTTGTGCATTGAGTATTTGGGAGCCCTTCCAGTTAACGCTGCTGAATGGCCTGTGGGAGCCTTAATGGCCACATGTAGTAGATCACCTCAGAGAATGCAGCAAAGGACCTGAAACCGATGGCTCACTCACCTTGATGGTCTGGATCACTTGGGTAGTGCACATAATGACTGGCCCTTTTGAACAGACCATCGCAGACTTCCTTAATGCATTTATGTGCCACAGACGGCGAGATCCCATGTTAGGATGTGGAATGCACTACCGGAGAGTATGGTGGAGGCAGGTACAATCGAGGCATGTAAAAGGGAATTGGATTATTATCTGCATAGGAAGAATGTGCAACGGACAGAAGGTGTGGAAGTGAGGTCGGTGAATTACTCCTTCGGAGAGCCAGCACAGACACAATGCCCCAAATGGCCTCCTTCTGTGCTGTAACGATTCTGTGATTCTGCTTGCCGTTTGAGTTCTGGCTGGTTTAGACTATCTAAATGATGATTATTCAATGCAGGAAAAATCTTTGATCATTACAAGTGACACAATCACTACCCTATCTTTATCCCGATTTTTTCCATTATTGAAAAATTGGGCTTTAGTGCTAATATTTCACATCCAAGGGTAGGGAGACCATGAACAGGAAGCAGTCAAGTTTCTTCTATACGTGGCTGGATTTTAGATCAATCTGGAGGTAAACAATTTGTTCAGCATTTTCCATCATACTCACCACAGTGACAGAAAAAATTTCACAGTGGAGCATCAATAGTCAGTTGCACTTATGCAAATATACCGGCCTGATTACTAAAATCAGCTTCATGGCCTTTGCAAATTACATTTCCCTCACTCTGCCCAGGCTTTAAGTAACAGAAAATGGTCTGAGACAGGACACTTGGGCTTGAATTTTCCGCTAGCTGTGCAGGTGCGTGCCCGACATGCTTGAGCGTGAAATAGCGCGCGATGGCGTCGGGCGAGCATCTCGATGTGATATTTTGGTTGGCAGGCACACGCAAGAGTCAGCAGCGCACCCGCCAACAATTAAGAGGCCTATTGAGGCCATTAAATTATCAGTTAACAGGGATTTTTCGCTGCCTGTCCAACCTTATGGTTGGCGGGCAGGAAATCGGCCAGGCGGCCTTTGCATTTTTCAGGAAACCTTTTCCAAGGGCGGGATGAGGTTTCCGTAATTAAATGAAACAAAATAAAAAATCTATGCACAGAATGTTTATAACATCCTCGCACAGGTGACTCATTCTGATGCGTGGACATTTTTTCCAGGTTTTAAATTCTGTCTTTATTGATTTTAAATTCTTCAGCTCCCTGAGACAGCTCTCTGCCTTCAGGGAGATTTCAGGAAGTGCTGAAGCCAGCGCTCCCCCCCGCCCATGCTGACTTCAGCGCTTGCACTCCTCCCGCCCCCACCCTGGCAGCGCAGAACCTTTCAGCGCGTGTTTCATGCTGGCTGGCTGTTAATTGGCCAGCCGACGTGAAATCGCAGTCAGAGAGTGATTGCGGGTGACGGTCTGTTCCCCGGCCGCTCCCAGGCCTGCCGATCGCGGCCGCCCGCCAACCCGGAAATTCTGCCCTTGGTAGAATTCCACATCCTTGTCAATGATTCTAAAAGTTATAGCCCAGCAATGTATAAAATTATTGTGCTAAGTTTTGCAGTCAATGGCAAAGCAAAAGTTCTCACCACAGTCCTTGAAGGAAGCAGCACAAAAAGATCTACCGATCTCTGTGGTTTGGATTTCCTTTTTCCTGAAGGCATTTTAAATCTGGTGCTAAATGATCTCTGGGCATCCAACAGCAGTGATGTCAGCAAACAGGGTAAATAGCCAACACATTGAAACATGTCTTCATACAATAAGCCAGGAGGTTAAGAGCAGTGATTATCCTTCACCTTTCATTTAAATTTTCAGATAGCAAGATTAGTTATTATAATCAGATTAAGCTAGAAGCTAAAATATCACAAACAAATTTTTAAAATAAATTTTATTATTCTGAAGATAAGTAGAATTTTATATCTCAATGGAGAAATTCGACATTCCACTATTATAAAATCAGCTGTTCAGGGCTAGTGACTAGTGGGGTACCGCAGGAATCGGTGCTGGGACCCCAGTATTCACAATCTATATTAATGATTTAGACGAGGGAACTAAATGTAATATCTCCAGATTTGCAGATGAGACAAAGCTGGGTGGGAGGGTGAGCTGTGAGGAGGATGCAGAGATGCTTCAGTGTGATTTGGATAAGCTGAGTGAGTGGGCAAATGCATGGCAGATGCAATATAATGTGGATAAATGTGAGGTTATCCACTTTGGTAACAAAAACAGGAAGGCAGATTATTATCTGAATGGCTATAAATTGAGAGAGGGGAATGTGCAAATAGGCCTGGGTGTCCTTGTACACCAGTCGCTGAAGGTAAACATGCAGGTACAGCAGGCAGTAAAGAAGGAAAACGGTATGTTGGCCTTCAAAGCGAGAGGATTCGAGTACAGGAGCAGGGATGTCTTGCTGCAATTATACAGGGCCTTGCTGAGACCACACCTGGAATATTGTGTGCAGTTTTGGCCTCCTTATCTGAGGAAGGATGTTCTTGCTATAAAGAGAGTGCAGCGAAGATTTACCCGACTGATTCCTGGGATAACGGGACTGACATATGAGGAGAGATTGAATCGATTAGGATTGTATTCACTAGAGTTCAAAAAAATGAGGGGGATCTCATAGAAACCAATACAATTCTAACAGGACTAGACATGGTTGAATGGATGTTGGTTGATGGAAGGATGTTCCTGATGGTGGAGTCCAGAACCAGGAGGCACAGCCTGAGGATATGGGGTAGACCATTTAGGACGGAGACGAGGATAAATTTCTTCACCCAGAGAATGGTGAGCCTATGAAATTCGTTACCACAGAAAGCATTTGGGGCCAAAACATTGTATGTTTTCAAGAAGGAGTTAGATATAGCTCTTGGGGTGAAAGGGGTCAAAGGATATGGGGAGAAAGCGGAAGCAGGCTATTGAGTTGGACGATCAGCCATGATCATAATGAATGGCGGAGCAGGCTCGAAGGGCCGAATGGCCTACTCCTGCCCCTAGTTTCTATGTTTCTATGTAATAAGAGTTTAGCAGTAATTATGAACTTAGTTAAAAACCCATTTATTCAACTTGTTGTAATATGTTAAAGGATTTTGACAATGAGACAAACAACATAGAAGTGAAAGGAGAAGAGCAAAGTTGACGTTTTGAGTCCTCATGACCCTTCAACAGAACTAAGTAGAAATAGGAAAGGGGTGAAATATAAGCTGGTTTAAGTGGGGGGGCGGGGGAGAAGGGTGGGGGGTGTTGTTGGGACAAGCAAGCAGTGATAGGAGGAGATAACCAAAAGATGTCACAGACAAAAGAACAAAGTGGTGCTGAAGGTGGTGACATTATCTAAAAGAATGTGCTAATTAAGATTGGAGAGCAGGACGAGCAAGGTAGCTCTAGTGGGGGTGGGGTGAAATAAACGATGCGTGGAATACATTTAAAAATAATGGAAATAGGTGGGAAAAGAAAAATCTAAATAAATTATTGGAAAAAACAAAAAGGAGGCGGAAGAAACAGAAAGGGGGTGGGGATGGAGGAGGGAGTTCAAGATCTAAAGTTGTTGAACTCAATATTCAGTCCGGAAGGCTGTAAAGTGCCTAGTCGAAAGATGAGGTGCTGTTCCTCCAGTTTGCGTTGGGCTTCGCTGGAACAATGCAGCAAGCCAAGGACAGACATGTGGGCAAGAGAGCAGGGTGAAGTGTTAAAATGGCAAGCGACAGGGAGGTCTGGATAATGCTTGCAGACAGACTGAAGGTGTTCTGCAAAGCAGTCACCCAGTCTGCGTTTGGTCTCTCCAATGTAGAGGAAACTGCATTGGGAGCAACGAATGCAGTAGACTAAGTTGGGGGAAATGCAAGTGAAATGCTGCTTCATTTGAAAGGAGTGTTTGGGCCCTTGGACGGTGAGGAGAGAGGAAGTGAAGGGGCAGGTGTTGCATATTTTGCGTTTGCATGGGGAGGTGCCGTAGGTGGGGGTTGAGGAGTAGGGGGTGATGGAGGAGTGGACGAGGGTGTCACGGAGGGAACGATCCCTATGGAATGCCGCCAGGGGGTTGAAGGGAAGATGTGTTTGGTGATGGCATCATGCTGGATTTGGCGGAAATGGCGGAGGATGATCCTTTGAATGCGGAGGCTGGTGGGGTGATTAGTGAGGACAAGGGGGACCCTATCATGTTCCTGGGAGGGAGGAGAAGGCGTGAGGGCGGATGCGCGGGAGATGGGCCGGACACGGTTGAGGGCCCTGCCAACTACCGTGGGTGGAAAACCTCGGTTAAGGAAGAAGGAGGACATGTCAGAGGAACTGTTTTTGAAGGTAGCATCATCAGAACAGATGCAACGGAGGCGAAGGAACTGAGAGAACGGGATGGAGTCCTTACAGGAAGCGGGATGTGAGGAGCTGTAGTCGAGGTAGCTGTGGGAGTCGGTAGGCTTGTAATGGATATTGGTGGACAGTCTATCACCAGAAATTGAGACAGAGAGGTCAAGGAAGGGAAGGGAAGTGTCAGAGATGGACCATGTGAAAATGATGGAGGGGTGGGGATTGGAAGCAAAATTAATAAATTTTTCCAGGTCCCGACAAGAGCATGAAGCAGCACCGAAGTAATCATCCATGTACCGGAGAAAGAGTTGTGGGAGGGGGCCGGAGTAGGACTGGAACAAGGAATGTTCCACATACCCCATAAAGAGACAGGCATAGCTGGGGCCCATGCGGGTACCCATAGCCACACCTTTTATTTGGAGGAAGTGAGAGGAGTTAAAGGAGAAATTGTTCAGTGTGAGAACAAGTTCAGCCAGACGGAGGAGTGTAGTGGTGGATGGGGATTGTTCGGGCCTCTGTTCGAGGAAGAAGCTGAGAGCCCTCAGACCATCCCGGTGGGGGATGGAGGTGTAGAGGGATTGGACGTCCATGGTGAAGAGGAGGCAGTTGGGGCCAGGGAACTGGAAATTGTTGATGTGACGTAAGGTGTCAGAGGAATCACGGATGTAGGTGGGAAGGGACTGGACAAGGGGAGATAGAAGGGAGTCAAGATAGCGAGAAATGAGTTCCGTGGGGCAGGAACAGGCTGACACTTTAGATCTGGAACTCCCTCCTGCATCCCCACCCCCTTTCCGTTTCTTCCCCCTCCCTTTTGTTTTTTTCCAATAATTTTATAGATTTTTGTTTTCCCACCTATTTCCATTATTTTTAAATGTATTCCACCCATCGTTTATTCCACCCCACCCCCACTAGAGCTGTACCTTGTGTGTCCAGCCATCCATTCTTAATTAGCACATTCGTTTAGATAATATCACCACCTTCAACACCTCTTTGTTATTTTGTCTGTGACATCTTTTGGTTATCTGCTCCTATCACTGCTTGCTTGTCCCAACAATACCACCCCCCACTTCTTCCCCCACCCCCCTCCCCTTCAACCAGCTTATATTTCACCCCTTTCCTATTTCTACTTAGTTCTGTTGAAGGGTCATGGGGACTCGAAATGTCAACTTTGCTCTTCTCCGCCGATGTTGCCAGACCTGCTAACTTTTTCCAGGTATTTCTGTTTTTGTTTTGGATTCCAGCATCTGCAGTTTTTTGTTTTTATTTTTTGTTTTTATAAAAGTGAAAGGTTTTGTCAATTCATTGACTGTTGCAGGATTGCATTCTGCCGGGACATCAACTGTGCACCATCTGGAGACATCACTGACAGCAGCTTCTGTATTCTCGTGTTACTCTGTGCTTGCGCTGAATCCCAGAAGTTGCTGTCAATTTCAGTGGAGGAATGATGGCATAAACCCAGACCATTATAATTTATTTGTATGCACCAAAAATAATTTTAAAGAGGTAAAACAGCTGACGAATGATTATTACAAATTCAAACGACGTTTAGAAGATGGCTGCCAAAGAGTTATCAAAGTGTACATGTCCTTGGTGACGCACTTCCCCCTGCGCAATCCCAAAGCAGGCAAGAGAGATCATGTCCCCAAGGCTCAAGAGGGCAATTCATTTGCTGGAGAAGAAATGTGGTCAACAGTCACTGAACATCAAAGGAAGAGATTTCACACTATTCAATTGAGTTCTAGGATATTTTATTGCTTGTTGTCTCGTCTTACAGCGAATCTACTTAGAAGTAAATCAACTTAGGATCTAATGAAGTGCCTGAAGGCATAGTGGGTGCCAATTTCCAACAGTATTAAGTTTGAAGGCCAATGAAATACGTGCCCAGCTCCCAGGGATGTAATAAGGATGGCTTTGAACATGACGGTCACATTTGTGAACAATAATAAAATCAGAAAGTTCTGGAAATACTCCACAGGTCAGGCAACATTTGTGGAGAGAGAAACAGAGTTTATCTTTTAGGCCAATGAACTTTCATCAGAATTGGGAAAAGTTAGAAATGTAATAGTTTGTAAGTCAGTGAAAAGGGGAAGAGTAGGAAAGAGAATAGAATGGAAAGTCTGTGGTAGGGTAGATGGCAGGAGAGATTAAGTGGCAATATTGGTTAAATTACTCTTTCTAACATTGCAATGCTGCATCTTCCCTTTTTTGGCTATCACATCCTTGAATATAGTTATTGTGCCCAAAGCCATTTCTCTCCCATCAAAAACTCGTACAGCTTTAAGGGTTTGAACTGCCTATGCCTGAGTAACCAGGATTGCATTGACCTCCATGAAGAGCCAGCAGGCCTTGCTCTTTGCCTTGGAAGTTTCCAAGATCATCCTCCAGTCCAGAGTCCACGCTGTGGAGCAGAATGAGATGTGCTCGCATTTCTTCTTCCAAAGTTACATGGAGAGAGTTCTGTGGTCAGTGGCCTGAAGGAGGAGGCCAGCTTGGTAATGTCATCACAGCTTGACATACTAAAGATCGGTAAAAATACTTATCGTGGGCTGAAAGGCATGAAGCCCATGAACAGCACAGCTTCTCAGTCTTCTGTCACAAAGGTCTTAAATGATAGCACACGGGAGGATCTAGACAAACTGCTAACCATGGACAAGTTGGCAAAGGCCCTCAGGTCCTTCGCGACAAATAAAACTCCTGAAAGCAACAGCTTACCGACTGAGTTGTATTCAATTACGTGGGACTGGATCAGGCCAGATCTCTGGAAGTGTATGAGGGTATACTTCCAGTCAACAACATACCAGAAACCATGAGAAGAGGCATCATCACCCTCATCTGCAAGTGGAAGGAAAAGATGGAAGAAATCAGAAATTGGCAGTCCACTTCACTACTTAAAGTGGACGGTAAAACCCTGCCCAAGGTTGTCACCAATCTAGTCAAGTCTGCTCTGGAATTGGTGATCCATAAGAACATAAAACATAGGACCAGGAGTAGGCCATCTGGCTCCTTGAGCCTACCTCACCATTCAATAAGATCAGGACTGATCTGATGTGGCCTTAACTCCATTACCTGCCAGTCCCTCATACCCTTTGACTTCCTTGTCAATCAAAAATCTGTCCAACTCAGCCTTGAATATATTCAATGATTCAGCCTTCATCACTCACTAGGGAAGAGAATTCCAAACACTAAAGACATACGGACATACGAGATAGGAGCAGAAGTAGGCCATTCAGCCCCTCGAGCCTGCTCCGCCATTCAATAAGATCATGACTGATCTGTTTGTGTTTCGAGTTCTACATTCCCATCTAACCCTGATAACCTCCGCCGCAAAAATATTCAGTGACCCCACCCCACCCGCTTCCACTGCCTTCTAAGGCAGAGAGCTCCGAAGTTGCACAACCCGCTGAGAGAAAAAAATCTTCTCATCTCTGTCCTATAAGGGCGACCCCTAATTTTAAAACAGTGCCCCTAAGTTCTAGACTCACCCACAGGAGGGAGCATCCTTTCCACACCCACCTTGTCAAACCATTCAAGATCTCATATACTTCAATCAAGTCACCCCTCACTCTTCAAAAACTCCAGTGGAAACAAGCCCAGCCTGTCTAACCTATCCTTATAACACAACCCGCTCATTCCAGGTATCAATCTAGTAAACTTCCTCTGAACTGCTTCCAACACATTTACATCCTTCCTTAAATAAGGAGACCAAAACTGCACACAATATTCGAGATGTGTTCTCACCAGTGCTCCATATAACTGAAGCATAACATCCTTACTTTTAGGCTCAATTCCTCTTGTAATAAATGATAGCATTCCATGAGTCTTCTTGATTACATTCTGCACCTGCATACTAACATTTCGTGACTCATGCACGAGAATACCTAGATCTATCTGCACCTTGGGATTCTGCAGTAATTCACCGTTTAAGTAATACTCTGCTTTTTATTTTTCCTGCCAAAGTGAACAACTTCACATTTTGCTACATTATGCTCCATCTGCTAGATTTTTGCCCACTCACTCTATATGCATTTGCAAACTCCTTAACAAAAACAGAATTACCTGGAAAAACTCAGCAGGTCTGGCAGCATCGGTGGAGAAGAAATCAGTTAACGTTTCGAGTCTTCATGACCCTTCGGCAGAACTGAGTATAGTTAGGAGAAGGGTGAAATATAAGCTGGTCTAAGGTGGGGGGGCGGGGGGAGAGAGAAGTTGAGGGTGGGATGATTGTGGAGATAAGCAAGCAGTGATAGGAGCAGATAATCAAAAGATGTCACAGACAAAAGGATCAAAGAGGTGTTGAAGGTGGTGATATTATCTAAGAAAAGTGCTAATTAAGAATGGAAGGCAGGATACTCAAGGTACAGCTCTAGTGGGGGTGGGGTGCAAAGACTAACAAAGTTTTAGTTTTAGATTTAAAAATAATGGAAATAGGTGGGAAAAGAAGAATCTATATAAATTATTGAAAAAAAAGGGAGGGGGGAGAAACGGGGTGGGGATGGGGGGAGGGGGAGTTTAAGATCTAAAGTTGTTGAATTCAATATTCAGCCCGGAAGGCTGTAAAGTGCCTAGTCAAAAGATGAGGTGCTGTTCCTCCAGTTTGCGTTGGGCTTCACTGGAACAATGCAGCAAGCCAAGGACAGACATGTGGGCAAGAGAACAGGGTGGAGTGTTAAAATGGCAAGCGACAGGGAGGTTTGGGTCTTTCTTGCGGACAGACCGCAGGTGTTCTGCAAAGCGGTCGCCCAGTTTGCGTTTGGTCTCTCCAATGTAGAGGAGACTGCATTGGGAGCAACGGAACTGCCCCACGGAACTCATTTCTCGCTATCTTGACTCCCTTCTCTCTCCCCTTGTCCAGTCCCTTCCCACCTACATCCGTGATTCCTCTGACACCTTACGTCACATCAACATTTTCCAGTTCCCTGGCCCCAACCGCTTCCTCTTCACCATGGATGTCCAATCCCTCTACACCTCCATCCCCCACCAGGATGGTCTGAGGGCCCTGAGCTTCTTCCTTGAACAGAGGCCCGAACAATCCCCATCCACCACTACTCTCCTCCGTCTGGCTGAACTTGTTCTCACACTGAACAATTTCTCCTTTAACTCCTCTCACTTCCTCCAAATAAAAGGTGTGGCTATGGGTACCCGCATGGGCCCCAGCTATGCCTGTCTCTTTATGGGATATGTGGAACATTCCTTGTTCCAGTCCTACTCCGGCCCCCTCCCACAACTCTTTCTCCGGTACATGGATGATTACTTCGGTGCTGCTTCATGCTCTCGTCGGGACCTGGAAAAATTTATTAATTTTGCTTCCAATCGCCACCCCTCCATCATTTTCACATGGTCCATCTCTGACACTTCTCTTCCCTTCCTTGACCTCTCTGTCTCAATTTCTGATGATAGACTGTCCACCAATATCCATTACAAGCCTACCGACTCCCACAGCTACCTCGACTACAGCTCCTCACACCCCGCTTCCTGTAAGGACTCCATCCCATTCTCTCAGTTCCTTCGCCTCCGTCGCATCTGTTCTGATGACGCTACCTTCAAAAACAGCTCCTCTGACATGTCCTCCTTCTTCCTTAACCGAGGTTTTTCACCCACGGTCGTTGACAGGGCTCTCAACCGTGTCCGGCCCATCTCCTGCGCATCCACCCTCATGCCTTCTCCTCCTTCCCAGAAACATGACAGGGTCCTCCTTGTCCTCACATCACCCCACGAGCCTCCGCATTCAAAGGATCATCCTCCGCCATTTCTGCCAACTCCAGCATGATGCCACCACCAAACACATCCTCCCTTCACCCCCCCTGGCGGCATTCCGTAGGGATCGTTCCCTCCGGGACACCCTGGTCCACTCCTCCATCATCCTCTACTCCTCAACCCCCACCTATGGCACCTCCCCATGCCCACGCAGAAGATGCAACGCCTGCCCCTTCACTTCCTCTCTCCTCACCGTCCAAGGGCCCAAACACTCCTTTCAAGTGAAGCAGCATTTCACTTGCATTTCCCCTAACTTAGTCTACTGCATTCGTTGCTCCCAATGCGGTCTCCTCTACATTGGAGAGACCCAACGCAAACTGGGCGACCGCTTTGCAGAACGCCTGCGGTCTGTCCGCAAGAAAGACCCAAACCTCCCTGTCGCTTGCCATTTTAACACTCCACCCTGTTCTCTTGCCCACATGTCTGTCCTTGGCTTGCTGCATTGTTCCAGTGAAGCCCAACGCAAACTGGAGGAACAGCACCTCATCTTCCGACTAGGCACTTTACAACCTTCCGGGCTGAATATTGAATTCAACAACTTTAGATCTTAAACTCCCCCTCCCCCCATCCCCACTCCGTTTCTCCCCCCTCCCTTTTTTTTCAATAATTTATATAGATTCTTCTTTTCCCACCTATTTCCATTATTTTTAAATCTAAAACTAAAACTTTGTTAGTCTTTGCACCCCACCCCCACTAGAGCTGTACCTTGAGTATCCTGCCTTCCATTCTTAATTAGCACTTTTCTTAGATAATATCACCACCTTCAACACCTCTTTGATCCTTTTGTCTGTGACATCTTTTGATTATCTGCTCCTATCACTGCTTGCTTATCTCCACAATCATCCCACCCTCAACTTCTCTCTCCCCCCGCCCCCCCACCTTAGACCAGCTTATATTTCACCTTTCTCCTAACTATACTCAGTTCTGCCGAAGGGTCATGAAGACTCGAAACGTTAACTGATTTCTTCTCCACCGATGCTGCCAAACCTGCTGAGTTTTTCCAGGTAATTCTGTTTTTGTTTTGGATTTCCAGCATCCGCAGTAGCTTTTAGCTTTTTGTTTTTATCTCTGCAAACTCCTTATGTCTGCTTCACAATATACTTTCCTACCTATATTTGTGTCATCTACAAATTTAGCTCCTATGCCATTGCTCCCCTCATCCAAGACATTGATGTAAATTGTAAAAAGTAGAGGCTCCAGCATGACCCCTGCAGGACCCCACTAGTCACATCCTGCCAATCAGACAAAGACCCATTTATGCATACTCTCTGTTTTCTGCCAGCCAGCCAATCTTCTATCCAGGCTAATATGTTACCCCTTACACAATTGAGCTTTTATTTTCTGCAATAACCTTTGATATGGCATCTTATTAAATGCCTTCTGGAAATCCAAGCACAGTATCTACAAGCTCCCCTTTACCCACAGCACATGTTACTCCTTCAACGAACTCCAGTAAATTGATTAAATATGATTTCCCTTTCACAAATCCGTGATGACTCTTCCTGCTTACGCTTGTGTTTTTCTAAGTGCCCAGCTATAACTTTGTTAATGATCGATTTTAACACCTTCCCCACATCAGATATCAAACTAACAGACCTATGGTTTCCTGTTTTCTGCCTCCCTCCCTTCTTGAATAAAGGGGTTATATTTGCTACTTTCCAATCTGTTGGAATCTTTCCAGAATCTAGGGAATTTTGGAAAATTAACATCAACATCTACTATCTCATTAGCCACTTCTTTTAAGACTGAAGGATGAAGTCCATCTGAACCCAAAGACTTGTCAGCCCACAGCTCATCAGTTTGCTCAGTACTCCTTCCCTAGTGATTGTAATTTCACCAAGCTCCTCTCTCACCCCACCTCCTGATGTCCGGCTATTACTGGCATGATTTTTGCATCCTCTATGGTGAAGATAAAAGCAAAATATTTGTTCATTTCATCTGCCATTTCCTTATTATCTACTATTAATTCCCCATTCTCACTCTCGAGAGGACTAACACTCACTTTACTTACTCTTTTCTTGTGTAAATACCTGTATAAACTCTTGCTATCCATTTTTACATTTCTAATTAGCTTCTCCTCATACCCTAATTTCTTTGTCCTGAATAACCTTTTTCGCCATTCTCTGCCATTCTTTATATTCTGACCAATCATCTGATCTGCCACTCATCCTATCGCAGGTATATGCTTTTTCCTTAAGTTTGATGCTTTCCCTAACTCATTTAGTTAACAAAGGATGGTGGGTCTTCCCTTTAGAATTTTTATTTATAGTAGGAATATACTTATTCTGAAAATCCCCTTAAGTTTCTGCCATTGCGTTTCTATTGATCTATCTCCTAGCCTAGTATCCCAGTTCACTTCAGCTAGCTTAGTTTTCATGCCCACATAGTTGCCCTTATTTCAAGTAAAATACTTGTCTTAGGCCCATTCTTCTCCCTTTCACACTGGATGTAAAGTTCAATCATATTGTGGTCACTGCTACCTAGGGGAGCCTTTACCCTGAGGTAATTAATTAATCCTGTCACATTACACAATACCAAGTCTAATATAACCTGCTCTCTGGTTGGTTCTAGAATGTGCTGCTCTAAGAAACTACCTCAAAATGCCTGCTGAGAGAAGAAATTCCTCAGCATTTCCATCTTAAATTGAAGATATGTTATTCTTCAACTGTGCCTCCTAGTTCTAGATAGGGAGGGGAAATATCCTGTCAGCATCTACCCTGCCAAGCCCACTCAGAATCTTCTATGTTTCAATCAGATAACACCTCATTCTTCTAAACTCCAGTGCGTGTAGGCCCAACCTACTCAACCTTTTCTCAGAAGACAACTCCTTCATCCCAGGGATCAACTGAGTGAGTCTTCTCTGAACTGTCTCCAATGCAAATATGTCCCTCCTTAACTAAGGTGACAAAAATTGCACAGTATTCTAGGTGAGCTCTCACCAATGCCCCGCAGAGTTGCAGCAAGACATCCCTACTTTAATACTCCATCCACCTTGCAATAAATTCCAACATTCTGTTCGCCTTCTTAATTGCTTGTATCTGTATGCTAACATTTTATCTTTACTGTACAAGGACACCCAAGTCCCTCTGTACTGGAGCATTCTGCGGCCTCTCCATTTAAATAATATTCTGCTTTTTTATTCTTCCTGCCAAAGTGAACCACCTCACATATTCCCACATTATATTCCATTTCCCAAATTTTTGCCCATTTTCCCATTTTACTTAAGCTATCTAAATCCCTTTTCAGGCTCTTTGTGTCCTCCTCACAGCTTGCAACTCAGGATTCGGGAGAAATTGGAGTATGAGAGAAAACTAGCAAGAAATATAAAAACAGACAATAAAAGCTTCCACAAGTATATTCACAAGAAAAGAGTAGCTAAAGTGAGCACTGGCCCCTTAGAGGGTGAAACTGGGGAAACAAGGAAATGGCAGAGACTCTGAGCAAATAATTTGTATCTGTCTTCAAAGTAGAAGACATAAAAAAGCATCCCAAGAATGGTTGAAAATCCACAGGCAAAAGGGAGGGAGGAACTTAGAACAATCACTATCACCAGAGAAAAAGTAATGGGAATACTAATGGGACATTGATTGTTGTGAAAACCCATCTGGTTTACTCATGTCCTCTAGGGAAGGAAATCTGCCATCCTTACCTGGTCTGGCCTACATGTGACACCCACATCCCAAGAAAGTGTGAATCAAAAAAACTTAGGCTGACCAATCTCTGGACCTGATAGCCTGCATTCCAGGGTCTTAGAAGAAGTGGCTCCAGACAGTGAATGCATTGATTGTAATCTTCCAAAATTTCCCAAATGCTGGAAAGGTCCTAGTGGATTGGACACCCGCAAATGTAACACCTCTGTTCAAGCACGGACTGAGAAGGAAAGCAAGAAATATAGGTCAGTTAGCTTAACATCTGTCATTGGGAAAATGCTAGAATCCATTATTAAAGAGGTAGTAACAGGGCATTTAGAAAATCATAGTACAATCAAGTAGAGTCAACATGGTTTTATGAAAGGGAAATCATGTTTGACAAATTTACTAGAGTTCTTTGAGGATGTAACAAACAGGGTGGATAAAGAGGAACCCTAGAGATATTATATATTTGCATTTCCAAAAGTCATTCAATAAGGTGCCATATAAAAGGTTACTACACAAGATAAGAGCTCATGGTCTAGGGGAAAATATATTAACATGGATAGAGGATTGACAAACCAACAGGAAACAGGAAGTCAGGATAAATGGGTCATTTTCAGCTTGGCAAACTGTAACTATTGGAGTGCCACAGGAATCAGTACTGAGATCTCAACAATTTATGATCCGCACTAATGACTTGGTTGAAGGGGCATTAGCCAAATTTGCTGATGATATGAAGACAGGTAGGAAAGCAAGTTGTGAGGATCCCCCTGATCAGACCTGTACCCAGCAGGAAAACCTCTGTAGCCTCTTATTACTATTTGCACGACTGAGGGGTGAATACCTGTCTCATTAGCTTGGGTCAGGAGAAGGATTTTGACAGAACATTGCACACAACGTGATGGATGTGATCTCCAAAGTGGGGCTTGTGGCGGGATTTGGCAATTGGATAACTACACTACACAAATACCAGTAACACAGTTTCAATCAATGGGTGGGAATTGAAAAGCTTTCTGATCAAATCTGGAGTCAGACAGGAATGTCTTCTCTCTTGTCTTGTTTGTTTTCTATGTCAAAACTTTTGCTGAGCCCATCAGGAAGGATGCAGGAATAGGTGACAACCCCAAGCATCGGAGTCACTCAGGTCTCCCTCTGCGTGGATGACATTATCATCTTCTGCTTGGATTGCTGTTGGTTCGCAGACTGTTGAGTGCCTGCGACGGTGCCGTAATAGATCTATATTGAAATACCCCGATATCTGGCCTATTTTGGGGTCCCAAGCCTGCCAATGTTGTCAGCATGACTGTCAGCACATCCTTCTGGGCGGCGCCTCCTAATTGGCCACTTCCACACTCCCCTTCCTATTAAGGACAGTAGGCATGTTTCCGAGGCTAGAGGCCTAATAAGAGGACCTGCAGCAGTGTCAGGATGGTAGCCCCATTGGTGAGGTGGGTGCTGCCATAGCAGACAGACAGGAAAGCATGAGGGTGCCTCAACATGTTGGTGCCCTCAGTTGTCTGCATTGGAGTCCTCAAATGAAGCCTGAAGCTGGTAGGGCCATTGGCATGGAGAGGGAACACCTCCACAGGAGTAGTACAATACACAGTTGCAGCCTTTCATCTGCACAGCCTCATCACTGGGGCATGGAGCCTCCGACTCAGATGGCTACTCAGCCTGCAGCCAGGACACCACCTCCATTGAGCTTGGGGCTCCACACTCAGTGGCTGCTCAATTCAATGGTGGGAAAATACTGGCACCATTGAAAAATGGCCCCTAAGTGGAGTCTTAATTGCCCTAGTTAGCTACCCACCTCAGCAGGCGGCCGACCTGGTTCCCAGTACAGCCTTGGGAAATTTTCCCAGAGGTGGGAATGTGTCCAGTAGCCAGCCTGATGTGGCTCAACTCTATTTTCCTGACACCTCCACCTCCAAACCTGTTTACATGGGGTGAGTAAAATTCAGTCCACAGTGTATTATTAGTCAGCCTGGGGACAGTTGGAGAAGCACATTGGTTCTCTGTTGAATCTGTTCACATTTTTCTGAATCTGATCTATATAAATGACCTAGCCTTGGATGTGCAAAGCAAAATTTCAAATTCATATTGGAAATGCAAAAACCTGTGAGGAGGATAGTCATAGATGTCATGCGAAGATTGACAGGCTAGCAGAAAGGGTAGTTACATGGCAGATGAAATTTCATGCAGAGAAGTATGAAGTGATTCATTTTGTAGGAAGAACTAGGATTGGCAATATGAAGTAAAGGGTACAATTCTAAAGGGGGTGCAGGAAACCAATGTGCACAACTCATTGAAGATGGTTGGGCAGGTTCAGAAACAGGTTAAAAAGGTATACGGGATCCTGAGCTTTATAAACAGAGACAAAAAATCAAAAAATACAAAAGCATTTTATAAAACACTGGTTCTGCCTCAACTAGAGCATTGTGTCCAATTCCAGGCACCGTACTTTAGGAAGAATGTGAAGGTTTTAGAGAGGGTGCAGAAAAGATTTACACGAATAGTCCCAGGGCTGAGGAGCTTCGGTTACAAGGATAAATTAGAAAAGCTGTGTTCCCAAGAAGAGTCATATTGGACTCGAAACATTAACTCTGTTTCTCTCTCCTTTCTGCCAAACCTGCTGAGTTTTTTCTAGCACTCTCTGTTTTATTATAACAGAATCTGGGGTTGTTCTCCTCATATAAGAGAAGGTTGAGAGGATATTTGATAGATGTGTTCAAAATCACGATGGTCAAGTTAGAGGGAAACTGTTCACATTGGTGGAGGCATCGAGGACCAGAGGACACCAATTTAAGGTGACTGGCAAAAGAACCAACAAAGACATGGGCCAGGATTTTACCTATGGTGGGTGGGCTAGGCGGGAGTGGGCGGGGGTGGGCACGGAGTCGATCGCCGCCCATGATCGGCTCCACGCTGCCATTTTGCATGGGTGGGCCAATTAAGGCCCGCCCAGTGTAATACGCGGCTGGTAGCGCTCAGCGCTACCTGTGTGGGCGGGGGGAGGAGGGAGAGTCAGGGCCTACGCTCTTTTATGAAAGAGCACAGAAATCTCCCTGAGGCACAGAGCTGCCTCTGGGAAATTGAATGAATATTAAAATAATGAAATAAATGATTTTAAAATGTATTTAAACATGTCCCCTCATGTGGCTGTGTCACATGAGTGGGGATATGTTTTTATATTTATGAAAATTAATTAATTTATTTAATAAGAGCCTCAGGAAACCTCATCCCGCCCATGGATGAGGTTTCCTGAAAAACACGAAGGCCGCTTGGGCTTTCTGCCTGCCCGCCAACCTTAAGGTTGGACGGGCAGAGTTCTCAAGTGGCTCAATTGATTTCTTAATGCCCTAAATAGCCCATTTATATTTTGGTGGGCGCGTAGCTGACTCTGGTGTGCGCCCGCCAAACGAAATATCGTGATGGCGTTGGGACATATGCCCAATGTCATCACGCATCATTTTACAAGTCGGCATGTCGGGCCTGCCCCTACATGCTGGGCCTGCCCCTACATGTCAGGCCTGCCCCTACATGCCAACTGGAAAATTCTGCCCATGAGGAAAAACTTTTTTACACAGTGAATGGTTAGGATCCGGAATGCACTGCCTGAGAGTGTGGTGGATGCAAATTCAATTGTGATTTTCAAAAGCAAATTAGTTAAGCACTGGAAAATAAATGATGTGCAGGGCTACAGGGAATGGTTAGGGGGGTGGAATGGGCTTGCACAGAGCCTGCACAGGCACAAGGGGCTGAATGGCCACCTTCTGTACTGCTACCATTCTATGATTCTGAGAAGTATGAATTTATCAATTGTTCTACATGCGTATTAAACGATTACTGAAGTAACTAAAGGGTCGTGTAAAGCAGAAAATCTTTTACCTCTGGTTGAGATGACCCTTTCCTGGCTACCATCTGTAGCGCATCTATGACACTCAACAATTATAAGGGAACGAACAAACACAATTACATCAATACAGCACCTTTTACAGGATATCCCAAAGCACTTCCGAGCCAATGGGCGACTTTTAAACTGTAGTCACTGTTGCAAAATAGGGAAACAACAGCCAATATACACAACTATGAAATAAATGGCCACATAATCTGGTTTAGACATATTAGTTGAGGGTCACATGTTGGCCCGGAAATCAGGAAAACTCCTCCACTTATCCTTCAATAGCCATTAAATCTTTAACATCCGCCCAAGCTAACAAGTAAGGCTTCAATTTAACTTCTCATCTGAAAGGTAGCATACAATCAGTGCTACATTCAAGTGTCAGTTTGGATTAAATTTCTGGACTGAGGCTTGAACCTACAAATTTCTGACTCAGAGACAAGTAAGCAACTTACGAGACAAGATTGGCACATACTGTATGTCTTTCTTAAGTGCAAAAATAAAAGAGAAAAAAATGATATAGTGTTTTGATCATGCCACCCAATCGTAGACATTGACGTGACAATGTTTTTCTTTGGGCTACACTGTTTATGATTTGTATGTATTCCTGCAGGGCACTCTGATAGTATGGCAGACACATCCATGGAGATATTTTTATTTTGTAATTTTTATCTATTCATTGCAACTAATTGCCTAGATATATTGAGGTCGATTATGGCTATTGGGCGGCTGACTGGCAGAGCATAGTTGGTGGCCGGCCAGCCATTCTGGCTGAGAAGAGGCCCCTGTGATTTTCGTGGCCTAGGCTCATTTGAATTTGAAGGGAGTCATGTGGGTGTTTTGATGTTGCTCACCATTCTGGCCTTAGGAATGTCAGCTGACAGGGACGTCATCAGTGTCCCACAGTTAAGTAATAGGGGACACTGGAGGGGGGAACATGATGCCAAGATGTAGCAAAGCCAGGCAGATCCGGCAGGGACTGCAGTATTTTCGTGGAGTCAGGGGGAACAGTGAAAGTGAAAATCAGTGCCATTTCTTCTCAGTAATTATAGTATTTAATTTACTAGTACTATTATTCCAGTAGTTATAGTAAAGAATATCTTTGTTTCTGAACTCCTTTCTTGAGTCTTCATGATGTTATACTCATCTGTAGAATGTCTTGTCTGGTGCCAATTGTAAAAGCTTAATTTCCCTCAGCTATTTCTCCATCATTTTTATATGTATCTTGATACTTATCCACTGCTAAATCATGATGAAAGACCCTTTGTTGTATAGAGTGTACTTCAGTGTACTTAATACTTCCATAAGCATCAGTATTGCATTGTTATCTACTTTCATTGACACATTCGGCATGCTGCTTCAACCACTGGCATTAATTACAGTTCTAGACCAAATTAATTTATCAATTCAGATGACTACACTAAATAATAATGCAAAGTTTGCAGCAGTGACCTTGAACTTGCAAGCATCTGGCTTGTTTCAGGTGTTGGCAGTGAACCTCTGGGTGGTGAGGGCTTAGAAAATGGAGTAAGCTGATATGAGTTTGGTGAGTGGGGCGTTTTAAGTATCACTATCTTTCTTAAAATCTGGTCTATGGTTAGCATTTAACTGGTATTTATTTAAATTATGTTAATAAATGAAGGTAAGTTAATAAGCTAAAGTACATTTCTTCCAGCCTTGGCCAGGAATAAACACACCCTACCGCAAATCAGCTGATTAGCTGTTGAAGAGTCATGTGGACTCGAAACGTTAACTGTGTTCCTCTCTGCAGATGCTGCCAGACCTGCTGAGTTTTTCCAGGTATTTTTATTTTTGTTTTGGATTCCTAACATCCGCAGTTTTTTGCTTTTAGCTGATTAGCTAATTAGCTAACTAGTTCAATCTGGTAATTGCTGAAAAAAGAGACATGTCTAAGCTCAAAAATGTTATGTGCATGAAACATTTGCTATATTTAAATCCACAGCTGCATGCAACAATTTCCTTACATGTCTTAATGGGCTCCATCCTGCGGTCAAATTCACCTTTGAAATGGAGCAGTCAAATGAACTCCCTTTCCTTTAAGTACTAGTTGAAAAATCTGCCAGGTGATTCTCTACCACAGTTTACCGCAAGCCTGCCTTCACTGGTCAATATATACGTTAGGATTCTATAAGATTGGTCTTATTGGCAACCTTGTAAATAGGGCCCGAGCCATTTGCTCACCATACAAGCTTGATGCTGAAATAGGGCGCATCAAAGGCATCCTGAAGGATAATGACTACCCTGATCAGATTATTTTGTGCTGTATTTCACGCAAACACATGAACGGGCATAAGGCCATTGCTTTCAGCCCTTAAAAGTGCCCAGTCTACCTCAGATTACCCCGGAAGGGCAAGGTATCTCAAAAATCTGAGCAATAGGTGAAGCTAGCTGTTTCATGCTGCTACTATGCAGTAGCAACACGAGTGGTATTCACCAGTAACAGGATGCTGCCATCAAGCCAAAAAGATGTTCTGCCTATCACACAAATGAGTAATGTGGTATATGAATTTCAGTGCTAGCGTGATGCTAGATATGCAGGCTGTACGTCCCAAAGATAGGCAGATTGTATCAATCAGCATGTCCCAGCTGCTGCTCGCATTGGGCAGGGTACACAGCCCGTGCTTGCAAAATTCAAAACACAGTGTCTAACATTAGATGTGATTCCGCGATTGAACATTTGCTAAATAATCCTCAATGTGTTAAGAATTACGCTGACAACCAATTTAAGATTATCAGTCAGGTTCACAGTGTGGCGTATTTGCATGTACTGGAAGCTACATATATTAATACACAGGGCCCTATTCTTTGCAGACAGAGAGAACATGTACATACACTGCACCAAAATTCATTGACTCATTCCTCAGGACAATGTCTTGACCAATCAGGGTCAAGTTGCCTGGTTTAAATTTGAAACAATGCTTGGCAGTTAACTGTCAGTAACCATCAGTAGTGCATTAACCATGGCAATGCCATTTGCCAACCAATCAGCACTCTCTTCACATATGGTACAAATTGTTGTCTTCCCCCCTTATATTGGTGTTTTTGTGAGTGTCCTGATGAATGCAAGACAAAAAGCTTAGACATGTCTCTTCTTTCAGCAATACTCAAGTTCTGTACTACCAAATACCTACTAATAAAAGAGCCAAACCTGGAGGAAGCAATTGCATGGATGAGGGTTTCATCGGTAGCTAAACTGGGGCAGGATCAGAGATGAACAATGTTACAGATGTGTAAGTAAGAGGTCTTGGTGATGGAGAGAACATGGCTTTTGAAGCTTAACTCAGGGTAATATAGGGTGGCAAATTTGCGAACAGTCTGGTTCAGCCTGTGGTTAGGGAGGGAGAAGGACTCAGTTGTTAGGGAATGGAGTTTGTGATGGAGACCAAAGATAATGTTTTCAGTCTTTCAATAATTATTTGGAGAAAATCTCTGCTCTCCTAGCATTGGATGTCAAAAAAGAGGGGCTAAGAGCAGTGGTGAGATCGCAGCGCTGGATGCTGTCAGCATATATGTGGAACCTATGTGGTTTTGGATGATGTCGCTGAGGGGCAGCACATAGATGAGAAATAGGAGGGGGCCAAGGATAGATCCTTAGGGGACTCCAGAGTTAATTGTGCTGGAACAGGAAAAGAAGCCATTCCACTCATCATCTTTTACACTCATCGCCTTCACATCCACATTCCATTATATTACTTACTTCTCAATGCAATGCACAGGCCTCAGCCAGTCATTGAACCTCACCCTCTCTTTCTGCAGGATGAAGCAAAACATAACGTGAACAGCAGTATTAGGATTGGGCTAGTAGTCACCAATATCATCGGCCTCACCCTAATAAAGCAAATAGTCTTGGGATCAATGGTCCAGGCTCAGCTTTTGGTATCGGGGTAGTAGAGACTGGTGGGTTAGCTCAGCAAGGCACCTGTATGTTACATATAATATTTAATTTACCTCAGTAAACATGCAGCCAGCTTCCCAATTGCCTCCCTAACTCTTCTCTTTTTCTTCTTTTAGGTCCCTCATTGAATCAAGAGGCTCCTGCAGAAGACACCTTGGAACATAGGAACATAGAAACTCTGGAGGCAGAAAGTCCTCTGAGGAAGCACTGCCACCATTCAATCCCTCCCAGGCACCAACTCCGTTACTGGCACTTTGTATATGTTAGACAGTGAGACCGAGGAATCTGCCCTGATGAAGCACTGAACTTCTTTAATCACCTTTATCACATTTGTCACTTTGGTCTACGGTGTAATTTAGCAACTTCTGAACTTACATTATCAGTATATCATTGATATGGAATTTGTCTGAATGGTTTGAATGTACAGGATGAAGGGAGTAGGGAAAGAGGAGGGCCTCTATATGAGTTCTCAGAGCAAGGGGTTAGAATGTCAGCTGAAGCACTGAAAAATTAGCTGACCCCTCATATCTTTTCCTGCAAGCTGTTGAGGTGGCCCTCCTTTCTCTGCTTCCTAATCTTCCTCCTGATCACCTAGACCTAATGATAATCACTGCTATTCTGCCTCTTCTAAATACAGGCCTCTCTGTATAGCAACAGAGTAAAGCTTGCAGCCGACCACGAACATGTGGAGACTCTTTTCAGAGCACATTGTAGGTCTGGGGACTTGAACCTCTGCTTAAGCATCCCTATGGTGTGTCCATCGTTGTATTTTATTCATTCCTGGGCGTTGCTGGCTAGGCCAGCATTTATTGCCCATCCCTAACTGAGAAGGTGGTGTTGAGCTGCATTTTAGTACTGCTGCAGTCCATGTGGTGTAGGTACACCCACAGTGCTGTTAAGGAGGGAGTTCCAGGATTTTGACCCAGGGACAGTGAAGGAACAGTGATATATTTCCAGGTCAGGAAGGTGAGTGGCTTGGAGAGAAACTTACATGTGGTGGTGTTCTCATGTGTCCATCGCCCTTGTCCTTCAAGATGGTAATGCTCATGAGTTTGGAAGGTTCTGCCAAAGGAGCCTTGGTGAGTTTCTGCAGTGCATCGTGTATATTGTACTCACTGCAGCCACTGTGCGTCAGCAATGGAGGGAGTGAATGGGCTGCATCTTCCGGTCGGCGAGCGGACAGGCATCCCGACGTCACTCCGTGTCATTTACATTTTTAGGTCGGCGGGCGCACAGCGGACTTGAACTGCCGCCGAACTATCAACGGCCATTTAAGGCCTTTAAAAAAGTAATTAAGCTAATTAAAGGGCCTGCCCATCCAACCTTAAGGGTAGCGGGCAGGTGAGGAGGCCAGGCAGCCTTTAGAAAAAACATGAAACCTCATCCATGGGTGGGATAAGGTTTGCTGAGGGCTTTAAAATGTTTATGAAATGTTGAAATAAAAGAAATTAACATGTCCCAGCTCATGTGACAGTGTCACATGAGGAGACATGTCAGGATTTTGTTTCCACACTTCCGCAAATTTTTAAAACTTCCAGCGATCTCCCTGAGGCGGCACTTTGCCTCAAGAAGATCTGTGCGCTCTTTCATGCACAAGCGCGAAAGAGCGCACACCCGGATCAGGGAATCTGTCCCCGCTCGCACAGGGAGCGCTGGGCAGGCCTTAAATGGTCCGCCCACGTAAAATGGCGGTGCATCCCCAACCGGGGTCGCCGATCGGGAACCTGCCCACCCGCTCATGCACATCCCCACTAACGGGGGGAAATGTTGCCCAATGTTTGTGGATGGGGTGTCAATCAAGTGGCCTGCTTTGGCCTGGATGGTGTCAAGCTTCTTGAGTGTTGGAGCTGCACTCATCCAGGTAATTGGGGAGTATTTCATCGCACTCCTGACTTGTGCCTTGTAGATGGTGGACAAGCTTTGGGGAGCCAGGAGATGAGCTTTTCACCACAGAATTCCTATCCTCTGACCTGCTCTTGTAGCCACAGTATTTATATGGATAGCCTGTTCAGTTTCTGATCAATGATAACACTCAGGATGTTTATAGTGGGGGATTCAATGATGGTAAAGCCATTGAACGAAAAGGGTGATGGTTAGATCCTCTCTTGTTGGAGATGGTCATTGCCTGGCACTTGTGTGGCGTGAATGTTGCTTGCCAGTTGTCACCAAAAGCCCAGATATTGTCCAGGTCTTGCTGCATTTGGACATGGACTGCTTCAGTATGAGGAGTCACGAATGGTGCTGAACATTGTTCAATCATCCCCACTTTTGACCTTATGATGGAGGGAAGGTCATTGGTGAAACAGCTAAAGATGGTTGGGCCGAGGATACTACCCTGATGAACTCCTGCAGTGATGCCCTGGAGCTGAGGTGACTGACCTCCAACAACCACAACCATCTTCCTTCCTAGGTATGACTCCAACCAGCGGAGAGTTTTCTCCCTGATTCCCATTGACTCCAGTTTTGCTAGGGCTCCTTGATGCCACACTCAGTCAAATGCTGCCTTGATGTCAAGGGCAGTCACTCTTGCTTTGATTGTAGCTCAGGAATTTTAGGGGTATAGAGGGCCATCATGAGCCATGTCTGCAGGAGATATTGATTATCCCAGAGCAGCCAGCTTGCAACATTACTGAGCGATTTAAACTTTGGGAGGGGTGGCAGACTGTTTCAGGGCAATGAACCAGACCATCTATTGACAAATGTTGCTGGCTGGTGTTCTGGTTCCCTCATGATAATACATGATTGGCTGAGTGGCCCTTCTTGTGCTGTAAGTTTTTCTATGTGTGCCTTTAGTGACATCCTGCAAGTAAGGAAAACAACAACTGCTGTAAATCCTCACGTTCTCTCCTGTTGACTGTTGTTAATGGGGAGGGTAATGTGCTGATTAGCCCTTGTGAATTGGGCATCAGTGATCTGCTCCATGCTGCTGAGCCCTGCAGAATGTGATATGTAGTTGATGTCCCCTATAGGAGCGACCTGTGTCCTGGGTTTGGCCTCCTCTGATCTGCCCAGCTACCCACCGCCTCCAACTGTTGTGTTAAATATACACTGCTTGTATTGGTTTTTGAGGCTGTTGCTGCAGCTTCTCTTCCTCCAGAAGAAACTAGCAATAATAGCACCCATGATAAATGCAGAAAGCTTCTTAAGGGTGATAAGGCAAAAAAAAAGTAGAAAAGAAGTGATCAGGAACCTGAATGTCTCCTGAAAACTAAACAATTAAAATATCTTATCTACTGATATGCAGCTTGATTGCCCCTTAAGTGACCTTCGCAAACCAATCCTGACCCATTTTAATGGTAGATTGGAAGCTGACTGGGATTTCCATGATTTTAAATCAAAATTGATTTGGGGTCCCTATGATAACATTTCAATGAGGCTGCAGCATGCCTGTGGCAGTCACCCAACATCAAAATCAACATGGTTAAAATGGCAGAAAATGCTGGAAAAACTCAGCAGGTCTAGCAGCATCATATGGACTCGAAACGTTAACTCTGTTTCTCTCTCCACAGATGCTGCTAGACCTGCTGAGTTTTTCCAGCATTTTCTGTTTTTGTTTCAGATTTCCAGCATCCGCAGTATTTTGCTTTTTCATTATGATTAAAATGGCGATGGGCATGATCGCATTGAAAAGTGCCTGACCACCATTTTAATTGCCTCCCTGTTCTGTTCTCATTAAGTAGGCAGGATTAAAATTGGGCTTTATGTACGTAGCAACCTGACACAACACTCTGATATAACATGACTTGTGATATAATTTGTGCTATTTATGGTCCCTTTACCCTGAGAGAAGACAGAAGTAAAAAAATAGCCTGAGGAGAAATTTTCAACCTGCCATTTCTCAACTTTGTCATCAGCCTGAGTATATATCTGGGATACAGTTCAATTAAACTTGGCAGAAATATCTTCTAATTAAACCAATTTTAGGGGTAGAATTCAAAGTGCTCTAGACATCTGATGAAAAATCATCAGTCCATCTTTCTCCACAGATGCTGCATTACATACTGAATGTTTCCTGCATTTTTTTACTTTAGACATCATTTGATGACCCACTGTAACTTCACCATTTCCAGATAAGTAGATTTTAAAGCAAATTGAACAGGTTATAAAACAGTTAGTGAATCTTTGTCATAATTCTTGCTATTGCTGAAGATATTGTTGCTTGGGACAGTTGCTGTCATTGTTTCTGTTGCTGTTTAACTGTTGGTGGATGGGCTTTCAAGAGGAGAAAATTGAAGATAATTATATTTCTAAGTGAAAGGTTATGTAACAACTTGGAGAGTTCTCTTATATAATAAAAGGCAAAATACTGCGGATGCTGGAAATCTGAAACAAAAACAAAAAGTACTGGAAAAACTCAGCATGTGTCTCTCTCTCCACAGATGCTGCCGGACCTCCTGAGTTTTTCCAGCATTTTTTGTTTTCGTTGGAGAGTTCTCTTGTTCAAGATCACAAGAATTACCACATGTTGTTTTCGAAGTGTTTGTAACTTGCCACTATTGCCATAGCTTTATAGTGACTTAAGTGATTGCAGTCAGAGAAGATTGTCATCTGTCTTTATTTCTCTGTACTGGGAACAGCTGAATAAATCCACATTCCAGGCGAGTAAGTAAATTGCTCATTGGCATTCTTCTGTCAGGACGACTGCTTTAATTCATTTTCAGTTCCAGCTCTCCAATCACAGATGCTGCATGACCTGTTGAGTGTTTCTAACATTGTCTGTTTTTATTTCAGATTTCCAGCATTTGCAGTATTTTGCTTTTGCTCTGATTCATACTGGCATATGAATAGGCTAGTGCAAGGAAGTCAATCGTTATGTCCCAATGAAAGGATATTATTTCAGCAATTGATGATGAGGAGCTGTGAAGCCATGTTGGGTTGTTACCTTTGAGAACCTGACGTGATTGACAGGTCTTTCATTGCAAAAAGCATTTCAGAGCAAGTTAGGGGGGCTTCAATTAATTGTGAATGATATCTATCCATCCTCTTTTGTACTAGCCTGCATCAAAGGAAAGAAGGTGATGTAGCTAGATGAGAATAATAATGATAGAACTAGTCACTAATGGCTAGTTTGCAACTCACTTTGTCATTATATGAGTCAGAGACTAACAATGGACTTCATTGGGATAATATCTTATGTAAAGCTTTTAATCACAGACATATATACCTAGAAATCTGGCCATACAGCAACAGCTTTTCAGGCCAAATTACTGAATATATTGAAGAAGGAAATAGGTAAATTTCTGGACTCTAAGGGCATCAAAGGGTATGGGGAGAGTGCGGGAGTATGGTGTTGAGATAGAGGATCGGCCATGATCATATTGAATGGCGGAGCAGGCTCGAAGGGCCGAATGACCTACTCCTGCTCCTATTTTCTATGTTTCTATGGTCTGAATTTTACCTTTGGCGGGCGTGTGCGATCGGCGGGCCTGGGAGTGGTCGAGAAATGGGCCCCCGACTGCGATCGGCCCTCAGCCATGATTTCATGCTGGTTAGCCAATTAAGGGCCAGCCAGCGTAAAACACATGCTGAAAAGCTCAGCGGTACAGGGCTGGGCAGGCGGGAAGAGGGCGGGCAATGACATTTCCGTGGGTGCAGGTGAGCGCTGGGAGAAAGCTCCCTGAAGGCAGACAGCTGCCTCAGGGAGCAGCAGACATGAAAATGATCAAATAATGGTTTAAAAAGCTACAAAAAAATGTCCATACATTACAATCAAGCACCTGAAAATATAGCTGATAAAAATGCTGTCCACAGATATATATTTTTATTTTATGTCATAACAGAAATTTTATCCCACCCTTGGATGAGGTTTGATGAAAAATGCAAAGGCCGCCTGATTGATCTGCCCGTCCGCCAACCATAAGGTTGGGCGGGCCATTAAAAGTTGGAGAATGTTTCTACTAAGGTCTTCCTACTAAGGAAGAAATGTGTGCACATTTCCAGACAAAATGTATTTTTCTTTGAATTGAACATTTATTTTTGTTCAATTATGCATCTGAGAAGTGCCTTCAGGCATTTTTTTCTATTTCAGAGGCACTATAGGGGAGGTGGTGACGTAGTGGTATTTTCTCTGGATTTGATGTTGAACACCACTTGGAGGAAGCACTGAGGGTGGCAAGGGGGTAGAATGTACTCTGGGTGGGGCACTTCAATGTCCATCACCAAGGATGGCTCGGTAGCAGACTGAGCTGGCCAAGTCATAAAGGACATAGCTGCTAGACTGGGTCAGCAGCAGGTGGTGAGAGAACCAATGAGAGGGAAAAATATACTTGACCTCATCCTCAACAACCTGCCTGCCGTTGATGCATCTGGCCATGACAGTATTGGTAGGAGTGACCACCGCGCAGCCCTTGTGGAGATGAAGCCCCATCTTCCACTGAGGGTATCCTCCATCGTGTTGTGTGGAACTACCATCGTGCTAAATGGGATAGATTTTGAACAGATCTAACAACTCAAGATTGGGCATCCAAGAGGCGCTATGGGCCATTAGCACTAGCAGAATTGTACTCAACCACAATCTGTAACCTCATGGCCTGGCATATCCCCCATTCTACCATTACCATCAAGCCAGGGGATCAATCCTGGTTCAATGAAGAGTGCAAGACGGCATGCCAGGAGCTGTGCCAGGCATACCTAAAAATGAGGTGTCAACCTTGTGAAGCTATAACACAGGACTACTTGCATGCCTAACAACATAAGCAGCAATTGATAGACATAGCTAAGCGATCCCACAACCAACAGATCAGATCTAAGGTCTGCAGTCCTGCCGCGTCCAGTTGTGAATGGCTGTGGACAATTAAACAACTCACTGGAGGAGGAGGCTCCACTAATATCCCCATCATGAATGATGGAAGACTCAGCACATCAACGCAAAGATAAGGCTGAAGCATTTGCAAGAATCTTCAGCCAGAAGCTGAGTGGATGATCCATCTCGGCCTCTTCCGGAGGTCCCCAGCATCACAAGTGCCAGTCTTCAGCCAATTCGATTCACTCCACGTGATATCAAGAAATGGCTGAAGGCACTGGAGAGCGGAAAGGCTATGGGCCCTGACAATGTTCTGGCAATAGTACTGAAGACTTGTGCTCCAGCACTTGTCCCGCCCCTAGCCAAGCTGTTCCAGTACAGCTACAACACTGGCATCTACCCAGCAATGTGGAAAATTGCCTAGGTACGTCCTGTACGCAAAAAGTAGTACAAATTGAAGCCTGCCAATTACCACGCCATCAGTCTACTCATGTTCATCAGTAAAGTGAAGGAAGGGGTCATCAACAGTGCTATCAAGATGCAGTTGTTTAGCAACAATCTGCTCACTGATGCTCAGTTTGGGTTCTGCCAGGTCCACTCAGCTTCTGAACTCATTACAGCCTTGATCAAACACGGACAAAATGGCTGAACTCCAGAAGTGAGGTGAGAGTGACTGCCCTTGACATCAAGGCAGCATTTGACTGAGTAGGGCAACAAGGAGCCCTAGCAAAACTGGAGTCAATGGGAATCAGGAGGAAAACTCTCCGCTGGTTGGAGTCATACCTAGCACAAAGGAAGATGGTTGTGGTTGTTGGAGGTCAGTCATCTCAGCTCCAGGACATCACTGAAGAGTTCCTCAGGATAGTGTCCTCAGCCCAACCACCTTCAGCTGCTTCATTGATGACATTCCTTCAATCATACTGTGGCTACAAGAACAGGTCAGAGACTAGGAATCCTGTGGCAAGTAACTCACCTCCTGATTCCCCAAAGCCTGTCCACCATCTACAAAGCAAAAGTTAGGAGTGTGATGGAATACTCTCTACTTGCCTGGATGAGTGCAGCTCCAACAACACTCAAGAGGTTTGACACCATCCAGGACAAAGCAGCTCACTTGATTGGCACCCCTTCCACAAATATTCACTCTTTCCACCATTGACACACATTGGCAGCAGTGTGTATCATCTACAAGATGCACTGCAGGAATTCACCAAGGCTCCTTCAACAGCACCTTCCAAACCCACGACTGCTACCATCTAGAAGGACAGGGACAGCAGGTAGATGGGAACACCACCACCTGGGAGTTCCCTTCCAAGCCACTCAACATCCTGACTAGAAATACATTGTTATTCATTCACTGTCGCTGGATCAAAATCCTGGAACTCCCTCCCTAACAGCACTATGGGTGGACCTACACCAAATGTTCTGCAGTGGTTCAAGAAGGCAGCTCACCACCACCTTCTCAAGGGCAATTAGCGATGGGCAATAAATGCTGGCCCAGCCAGCGACACCCACATTCCATCAATGAATAATATAAATATATATAAATACAAGTTATTGCTTGTTGTTGATTGAATGTGATAGCTGGAGTTGCACTAACTTGAATTTTTACATCATGGAATCTTTCTACGTGTCTAGAGAAAATTATACTGGAATGGAACAGAACACAATAGAGTGATTTTATGAGCTAATTTCATGGTATGACCCTCATTCTGCTGGCAAGACATGTTTGGAATTTGGGCATAGAGTTTAGTTACTGTATAAGATTTCCTTCTGTGAAAATTAAAATCGCACTCTCCGCTTGGGCAAAGATCCAAACCAAGAATGCAAATTTGTAGAATTCACCTGAATGGAATTAGTGAAATTAAAGACCATGCGATTGAAGAGTTTGGGCGGTCTCGTCCCAGATTTGCACTAAGTGTGGTAACGGGCGGGTAAAACCCACCGGCCGCTGTAGTAAGTATAGTTTTATTTAGTGTGTAATAGAATAATGCTTGTTAAGGAAGATCAAATGATCCATAGTAACCTATAGGAGAGTAGCGCGGGCTACCTCAGTGGTTAGTAGTACGGAGATAGAGCTGAATTTGAACACACACATGTAGTAGCTGCTGAGGACCTTGTAAATAAACTTCCACCCAAGAAGTGTCTGCAGATCAAATTTATCAAAGGTACCAACTTGGCTACCAATTACAACAGCTGCAATGGCATATTGTCCCAAACCCGCCACATCATTTATGCATTCCAGGGAAACACGCCGTTTCCATGGTGGGCAGGCTCTCATTCGCCCGCCCAACATCACCTCGCCTCTTTATCACGCCGGGCACTATATTTAAAGTCCAGTTGGGTACACCCATCTCAGTGCTTCCAGCCCACAACTACTGCAGGGAAAATAACCATGCAAAGCAAGAGGATTACAGCCCCCAGATTTAGCAATGTGTCACTAGAATTAATTTTGGATGCCGTGGAGGCCTGCCATCATGTCCTCTACCCTTGTTCTGGCCTTAGGAGGGGCAGCGGCATGACCAACTGGGCTTGGGAGGCAGTGACAGCGGTGGTCAGGGTCAATGCCCTGCAAAAGAGGACAGCCACCCAGTGCCATGAGGGGATGAATGATCTCATCCATTCCACCAGGGTAACTCACTCTTTTCATCACTCTCAACTCACACATTCACAAACCCATCACACATCCACAGGGATCTCACACCTCAAAGGACAACAACATTAACTCTCACACACACCCTCACATCTGAATCAGGCTCATATCCTCTTGAACTCACATCCTCATTCCTGCCTATGGCGCCGCACACCATACAAACATTCCATGCAGTGCCATGTGTCCTGCTTACACTCTCTCCATCTGTTTTCATGCAGGAGAAGCCTGCTCACATCAGTAGGGAGAGGCCCCAGACCAGGGGTGGAATGGCCCACATTAGGCCCCTCGCTCACTTTGAGGAGTGTGCCATTGTGCTTACTGGTGAAGACATGGTCCATGCCTGTAGTAACGGTGAGGTTGGTGGCAAACACCCACCTGAGGATCCTGCACCACATCATCTCTCTCTCAACACAACTGTGAGTGTTCTCCCTCCTGCTTTTGACTCTGCTGCCATGCACTACTTATCTGTACTTTGGTTCACAGGGAGCTCTGCAAAGTGGCCAAAACCCTCAGCCTGCCAGACCCTCAGCTCCATCCATGTCCTCATCTGCAGCCAAGAGGCCCTCCAACGAAGAGGTGGAAATAAGCAGCTCGGAAGAGCCGTCACCACAGATGGAGCAGCCGGCCCATGTGTGATTCTGGAGGGAAAAGTGCATGTGTGGTAAGGCCTTTTGGAGCCTCGCGCATGCACTTTCCCACGCACGACGCAAGTGGATCCTTTAAGTGTCACACTCATCTCAGTGTCCTGAACATTTTGAATGCTGCCTGCTGGGGTTCTCTTTCAGTTGTCCATTTGATCTGACCTGCATCTCCGCCCACCCACACCCCCTAAAAAGCACATGATCTCGCCCACCACAACTCTCATTTGCTTTTGATTTAGCAAACATGGTCTGGTTTCACTACATTGTGCGCTCCCCTGTCTTTTACCCTCCCCCGGTTTTTACCCTCCCCCATCACCCATTTCCTTTCCCCCATCACAGTCGACCCCCAGGCATGACCTTCCACATCCCCTCCATTACCTACCAGCCACAACCCTTTTCCTTCAGGGATGCCCAGGTTCACGTTCCCTTCCTTCCAAAAAGTCCCAAACCCATCAACATTCTCCTTCCCACCCCCCGGGTCTGTGTCTGCCCCCAGTTCCCCAACAACCACCCTCGCTGTCCCTTCTACCACTACCATCAAACCCTCACCCACCCTACCACCTCACTCCGCCCTCGGTCATTCTCACCCATCCTCTATACCACACCCACCCTCAGTTCAGTCCCCAGGAGTCAGACAAGGTCCTATCCGACCCCTCCCATGCATGTTCACCCGCACATCTCCCCCTCCGCACCCCTTCTCCCCTTCGCATCCCTTCCCCCCGAAGCCACTTCTGAACCCCTTCACCCCACCCCGGAACCTCTTCCCCCTTTCTCACTTCTTCTCCTCTGGAACCCCTCCCACACCACCCGAACTACTCCCCCACACTTATTCCCTCCCCTTCCTGACTCCTTCCTGCACCCTTACCTCTTCCACCACCCTTAGTTGCTCCCCCCAACTGTTTCTTCCAGTCTTACCTATTCCTCCAACCTCACTTCCTCCTCCAGCCTTGCTTCTTTCTTCAGCCTTACTGCTACCCACTTCCTAACTCCTTCCTCCACTCTTACTGCTTCCTCCACCCTTAATCCCTCCCCTCTCCGGACTCTTTCCTCCCCCTAGACACGTTCCCCATTCTACACTCCTTCCCTTGCAACTTCCCTTACAACTACCTCCCCAGTTGCCATCTCCTCTTCCATTACGCCCTCCTCCCCCGTCCTCCCTCCCACCCAACCTCCCCCCGACACCTTCATCCCCCCTCCCAAACTCAACCCCCTCGATGCCTCTTCCTCTCCCAGCCGATCCTCACCTTTCCTCTCCTACCCCCGCGACCATCACCCATTGTGAGCATCAATGGTGACTATCCAAGTTCCATGAGCTGCTTCGTGGTGGAGCCATGTCCGTGAGAATCCACCCAGCATGCCACGGATGTTCCTCCAGTGTGCCATTGCTGTCGGGCTCCAGCATCTTCGGCTCCTCCGATCTCCACAATGTGAATAAAGCCCTGGCTGGTAAGTCCCAACTTCTGTACGTCACACTTGTCAAGACGTGTTCTACACTGGCGTGCTTTCCCACCAATGTGGGGTGGCAATCCAGTGGTGGGGGGGGGTGGTAGGGGATGATTCTCGCTGACAGGCCTAATAATGATGCACTGAGGTTCCCGATGTCTGATGGCAGAGGACATAGCCAGCCATCAGCAGACTGAGCGGATAATCTCAAACTAGTTTCATGCCGTTGTGAAACTGATCGTGCTACATTGTTCGCTCACGCCACCAAACACACCTAACACCAGCGGGTAGGGAAAATCCCGGGCATTGTGGCAGCTTGAATACAAAATTGACTAAGGGACTGAAAGCAGAGACTAGCGACCTGATTGGTTATTTTTCTAACTAAAGGATGTATACAGTGGTGTTTTTCAGGGATTAGTATTGCGACCACTGTTTTTTTTAATATTAATGGCCTAGGTTTGGGTATAGAGGAAATAATTTCAAAATTTGTAATGAATAAAAATCTCAAAAATGCAGGAACCTGTGAAGCGGATAGTAACAGACTTCAAGGGTTGATGAAATAGACAGACACATGGAAGATTGAATTTAATGTGGAGAAATGTGAAGTGATATATTTTGGTAACAAGAAGGAAAGAGGCAATATGAACTAAATAGCACAATTTTAAAGAGGGTACAGGAACAAAGAGACTTAAGGGAGTACGTACACAAATTTTTCAAGGTAGCAGGTCAAGTTGAGGTTTTTTTAAATTTCATTTACGGGATGTGGGTTTCGCTGGCTGGGCCAGCATTTATTGCCCATCCCTAGTTGCCCTTGAGAATGTGGTGATGAGCTGCCTTCTTGAACCACTGCTGCCCATGTGGTGTAGGTACACCCAGAGTGCTGTAAGGGAAGGAGTTCCAGGGTTTTAACCCAACAACAGTGAAGGAACGGTGATATATTTCCAAGTCGGGATAGTGAGTGGCTTAGAAGGGAACTTCTAGGTGTGTCTGCTGCCATTGTCCTTCTGGATGGTGGCAGTCATGGGTTTGGAAGGTGCTATCTAAGGAGTTTTGGTGAGTTCCTGCATTGCATCTTGTAGATGGTGCACACTGCTGCTACTGTGCATCGGTGGTGGAGGGAGTGAATGTTTGTGGCTATTAAAAAAGTATGTGGAATCCTTGATTCATGGAGGAATACAGTACCAAAGCATAGAAGTAATACTAAACCTCTGCTGGATTAGTTTTCAATTCTATACACCACACTTTAGGAAGGTTGTCAAGACCTTGGAGAGGATGCTTAAGATATTGACTAGAATTGTGCAGGGGATTAGGGACTTCAATTATATTGAGAGACTGGAGAAGCTAAAGTTGTTCTCAGAATAGAGAAGGTTAAGAGGAGATTTGCTAGGGGTGTTCAAAATCATGAAGTGGTTGTTAAAGTAAATAAGGAAAAACATTTCCTTGTGGCGTAATGGTTGGTAACCAAAGAACACAGAGTTAAGGTGACTGGCAAAAGAGCCAGGTGCGACATTAAAAAACATTGTTTAACATGGCAAATGGTTGTGATCTGAACTGTACTGTCCAAAGAGGTGGTGGAAGAATATTAAATAGTAATATTCAAAATACTTGAGGGGATAAAATGGAGTACGAGGAAAGAGTAGATAAGAGGGATTAATTCAATGGCTCATCAAAATGTTTGCACTGGCACAAAGGACTGAATGGCCTCCTTCCATGCTATTCTGTGATATAATGGGAGAATTTTAATCACATAAAATGGGAAGGTATGATTTGAGCGATGGGTGTATGTCTTAGAAATCAGATTTTCAACACAAACCCACCTCCAGTTGACTTTAAAGGGTGGGGGGGATGGGGGGGTGGGGCAGGGCAGGCGGGGGGTGGGTGCATGAGGTTGGTGGTGGGGGGGTGGGAGCAACCAAACCTCTATGGAAGTGGAGACAAAAACAAAAATTGCTGGAAAAACTCAGCAGGTCTGACAGCATCTGTGGAGAGAAAGACAGAGTTAACGCTTCGACTCCGTATGACTCTTCTTCAGAACTGGAATTTTTGTTGTTGTCGTTGTCGTAATTTTTGTTTTTGTTTCAGATTTCCAGCATCCGCAGTATTTTGCTTTTATCAATGGAGGCAGATTGACTCTTTAAAAAGAAACATAAGAGCATAAGAAATAGGAGTAGGAGTAGGCCATAAGGTTGCTCAAAAACAAAAATAAAATTACCTGGAAAAACTCAGCAGATCTGGCAGCATCGGCGGAGAAGAAAAGAGTTGACGTTTCGAGTCCACATGACCCTTCAACAGAACAGTTCTGTTGAAGGGTCATGTGGACTCGAAACGTCAACTCTTTTCTTCTCCGCCAATGCTGCCAGACCTGCTGAGTTTTTCCAGGTAATTTTGTTTTTGTTTTGGATTTCCAGCATCCGCAGTAGTTTTTTGTTTTTATATAAGGTTGCTCAAGTCTGCCCTACAATTTAATAAGATCATGGCTTATCCTCCACTTCAACTCCTCTTTCCTGCCCAAACCCAATATCTCTTGATTCCCTTAAAAGTCCAAGGCCTAAATTTTTCAGATGGCGGAGTCTCGCTTCCCAACATCTGAAGAGTCGATGGGGATCACATCCCCACCGACTCTGAGTTCCCTGCAGCCATTTCACACTCAAATGAGCTTTAAGTGGCTGCAGGCGGGGCTTCCACCCCTCACTCAAGAAAAAAATCCTGCCTTAGAGAGCGGCCGGCCAATCAGACAGTGCTGCAGTGGACAGAAGAAGAAATGCAGGAAGATGTTGGAGCCTAAGTCCAGGCACCAGAGGCCCAGGTAAGTTCAAGGGGTCCCTGGCAGAGAGGGTAGGGTAGGCCTTTGGAGGAGACGTGAATGGGTCAATTGGGGTGTTGGAGGAGAGGCGGGTGGGGAGCAAGATCCGGAGGCTACAGGACTTTAGGGTGGGAGGGAATGGCCACCCAACTTCAGAAAGGGACTTCTGATGGAGGAGGCCCCCAGCCCTCCCCTTCCCACCCAAGATGTAACTGTTCTTTTCCGAACTTCCCCCATGGAAGGTCCTGCCAGCCTAAAAATTGAGGCTGGGTGGGAAAAAACAGCCCTTAATTGGCCAATAATTGGCCACTTAAGGGCCTCAATTGGGGCAAGGATGGGCTTCCCCTCCGAGGCCTTGCCCGCCCCAGGGTAAAATTGCTGTATGGTTGGGGCAGCAGGAGCCCAGAAGGAATCCCGTCCCTTCAATTTCATGCTCCGCACCTCCGCCTAAAAACCTGCCAATGGGCAAAATTCTGGCCCAAAACTCCAGCTGCCACAGCTTTGAATATATTCATTCATTCTTATTCTGATTGTTAGTTTCATTGTTATTGTGCTTTGAAAGTTTATATATAATCGAGGCCTCCTGAATCCAAGAGGTGGTGAGGGCTACCCTCACCACCCCCAATCCCCATGAGGCTATTACTTCACTGAACCCTAGGCCCCTGATTTCCACCCCACCCCCCCCCCCACACCTTCATCCTCCCACCAACATGCTCCTGATCCTCCCCACCCCAAACCTTCAATTGCCTATCCTAGGTCTGTAATTCCATACCCCAACATCTCCCCCATGGACACTAATCCCTCCTCCCTGTGGCCTCCAAACTCACAGCCCTGACCTTCTCCCCACTGAGGCCTCTCCTCCCTCACCTTTGGAATCCCAGGATTTGCAGATCGATTGGCCCCGATCACTGAGATTGTCTCTGCCCCCACCACCTCTCAGGGCACAGACCTCCACTGACCTGTCCCATCTTATTGGAAGGCAAGCCCATCAATCAGGCTAGCTTCAGGGCCAGGAATAGCAATGATGGCACAGAAATACAGTCGAGTTAAATTCCACAACATTTGGAGGAAACACAGATTTCAAGGCCCCCGTTACCTTATCCATAACCACATCCTTAATTCGGGCAGGCCAAGTAAGCTAAAATCCAGGCCTATGATTCCAGATAACAAGGTGCCCATGTGGGTCTGTGCTTTGTTCACATCTCAAAAAACGTCTGTAACTAATAAGAGAATGGAACTTTTGGATACTTGCAAGATTTTCTGGGATTCACAATGAAACCTGAAAGCAAATATAGGGATTCTTATAGGATCGAATAAATGACAGCATAGAGGAAGTCAATCGGACCATTCAATGATAGAAGAGCATCCCACATCTGAACATGTGATTTGTGTATCGTGTTTGGAGTATTTGAACATCAGATTTTCCAATGATCTAATATCATGAAGTTATACACCCCAGGAGAACCCAGGTTTGATTCCTGGTCAGTGGTTGGTTGAGTTGAATTACATTTGATCTCATTGCAACTGGTTTCAGGAGTTGGAATAGGGAAAAATCAAATAACAAATTTCCAAAACGCATGACTAACGCTTTGTAAAATTCTTGTGGACTAGCCTAGTGAAAGGAATCATTTGACTGAATGGCCCTTATGGGATAATATTAAAACTGCTAAAACAACACCAATCCAGAAACAAAATAGTGAGTCTAAGAGGCACTACAAATAATTTGGGAAACCACTTAATCAATTGTAGACCATTCTTTTGAAATGTTGAAACAGAGATAGAAATGCTTGGATATATCTGGTGGTGTATTCAAACGAGTTATATCTGGTGGTGTGCTCAGTATGGGTCTGCAATATGGCATATATTCAAGATAGCTGTGTAGCTTGTAGAAAACGCTTCCATCTTGAGACAAGCAAGATTTTTCCAATATGTGATTAATATTCTTGTTTAAAATAAGTGGCTACTGTCGACCATTGCTAATTCAAAAGAATATGCTATAATATATTAGCTATAGCAGACTTCATTGCAGTCATTCAGAAGTTGAAAAAGTTATTACAATCAAGTGGATTTATGAATCCAGTGCCCTGTGATTTAGCTCAATTCACTGATGGATATCCTGTTGATGCTGAAGTGATCTTTCCTTGAAAGTTTGTTTCATGTGATTCTGTTTTCATATACCTGCTATGTGCATTACTATAATAGATCTATTCCTATCCTTCGCCAACACACGTTTCAACCATGATACAAAAGAAAATACTGCAGTTGCTGGAAATCTGAAATAAAAGCAGAGTGCTGGAAATACTCATCAGGCCTGGCAGTATCTGTGGAAAGAGAAATAGAGTTAACATTTCAGGCTGATGACTTTTCATCAGTCTACTCCTCTATGATTTCCCCACTTCAGTGGAAATAGTACCAATATATGAAGTCTTACCTCATAGCTGGTTTCCCATCTCTGGCAGCATTCTGGTAAATCTAAACTGTACTCCACCGTGGCTTTAAAATCATTCCTATAATAGGGTTTGCAAAACTGGACATAGTAATCCAACTGTGACCTGCTGCTGCTGCTGCTGCTTGTAGCTACTCCTGCCAGGAGATCTGGTATGTCAGGTTCATCTGCCTTGCACCATCCTCACATATCCACTGTAGATCACCTGCAACCGCTCTGTGACATCCATCATCCAACTATCTAGGTCAAGCCCTCTTTCTGCTGCCATCCACTTTGCCCTCGAGAAGAGATCTCTGTAAGCTTTTCAGTTCTGATCAATGGTCAAAATACTGACATTGGGCGGAATCGTCACAGATTTGCACTAAGTGGGTAGTGGGCGTGAGAAATGACATTTTACCCGTTGGCCACAATGGCGGGTTTTCACACTGTATCGCCCCCTTCCCCCTCATAAATTATGCAGTCACGGGACACACACCGGATCGCTGGTGGCATACCTCCAATTGGCCTGCCATGCCGCCTCCCCACACGGGGCACCATATTTAAACTACAGCTGAGCACACACTTCTAAATGCTAGCAGCCCAAGACTGCTGTGCTGAAGACATGGCCCCAGGAAGCAGGAAGATTGCAGCCCCCCGATTCAGTGACACATCCCTGGAACATCTTCTTGACACCACAGAGGCTCGCCGCAAAGTCCTATACCCCCACTCTGGCTACAGGAGGCCTATCAGCCTCACCACTCTTGGGAGGTGGTGGCAGAGGTGCTCAGTACCAACGCTGCACAGAAGTGGTCAGCCATCCAGTGCAGAAAACAGATGACTGACCTCATCCGTGCTGCCAGGGTAAATCAACAATCTCATCAATCTCAACTCACCCACTCACAGGCCTGTCACACATTCACTGGCATCTCACACAATGCCAGCTCGGGGGACATCACTCTCACATTTCCATCTGGCCTCATCTCCTCTGGAGACTGCCTCCTCATCCCATCCATGGCTCCACTCAGCACATGCAAGCGTGGCATCCTTCTCATTTGGCCCGGCATGCACCTTGTTCACACTCTCCCCATCCGTCTTGATGCAGGTCAAGATTCCGCGCAATTGCTGGGAGAGGTCCCAGACCTGGGAATGGAGTGCCGGACATCAAGGTCCTTAATCCATTTGAGAGTCGCGCATTGGAGCAGGCCGGAGAGGATGTTGACCGTTCCTGCGGCAACAGTGAGGTCAGCAGCGAATACCCACGTGAAAATCCTGCACCACATGATCCCTCTTTCAACCCTACTCTGGGTCCATCGTTGTGTGTTCAACATGGCTGCCCAGTACTAATAATCTCCAATTTCTCTCCTAGGCACATCTGACAGGTCGCCATCAGGCAACCGTGACCCCGACCCGAGCGCCGAGAACACCTCAGATGAGGACCCTGAAGGGAGCATCATTGAAGGTCTGTCACGGTGCTCACCCACACCCTCCACCAGCACAGCGATGCACACCTCGGCAGGACCTAGATGTAGCCTCAGGAGCACAGTCTGGTGAACACACCACACAATCTGTTCCACAGCAGGGGGAGACCGAGACACCCTTGGTCACCGGCACTTGGAGGACTGCTGGAGACCAGAAATCTGCTGAGTCCGATTCAGATGTTGAGCCTTTGGACTCAGTCTTCAATTAGTTGTTGGAGCTGTAAAGATAATCACGAGAACATCAGAAGGGATGCCTGGTGCACTCCTCAGATTGTAAGGGACAATGGAGGAGTCTGTCCGCCTTCAATCCAAGTGATAGCACCGGCATGCCAATGCATCGAGGTCAACTCTGGCAGAATGCCAGTTGCCATGGAGACCTTGGTCCAGGGCATCGGTCCTGCACTGCTGCCCTGGCTGATCTCCATTGCTGATGCCATTGTTGGCCTCCAACAACGTCAATGCGAGAGGGCTGCAGGGCAGCTTGATCTCATTCCATCTACCCCTTCCCTTAAGGAGTCAGCCACGTGTCATTGGGCACTCAAAGGGAGGAGGATTAGCAGGTGCACACCCAACTATCCAGGTGACTCCGGAAACATCTGGCCGATCCAAATCTCCACTTCCTGTGACTCCCACAGCTCCAGCTCCACAGGCTGAGGAGGGCGCAACTGGCCCATAGCAGGACACCCAAAGCAGGCCTGGGCCCTCCAGGTCTCAGCCCTCCAGAGGATGCTCACCAAGGGTCATCACAGACAGGGTGTAGCAGTCAGCAGGCTGCCTCCACCTCCGCTGTGGATGTAGGGGGAGCACCAAGGCGTAGCAGCAGGGATAGGAAGGTTAAGAAGATATAGTTGCACAACCTGGGCAGGGGAGTTAATCATTTGTACATAATGTCCACTATTATAAATAAACTCTGAAGAATGTCTCCTTTCCTATGGCTCCTTGTTATGATGAGTAGTGTTCATGTCACTCAGATGCGAAATCTTGGTTCCTGCACAAGATAAAGGCAGGTGTTTCAGTCCAGGGCCTCTTCCCTGTTCAAAGAGTGACCTTCAGACCAAAGTAATGGTCCAGCTTCACACTCTCAGAACACATTAGTGATGCCTGCACCTCGATGACACATGTCATTGCTGCCAGAGTATCAGGAGCAGGCGTCACAGAGTTCTTCATTCTCTCTGTGTGCTCTTGGCACACTTAAAGGTGGGGCTGGCCCCCATCTCTTCAGCATCTGTGACTGGTGATGCTGTGTTCCTGAAGGGGTTAGGTGCTGAAGGCTGACAAAGGATCAGGTGCATTTAAAGTTTCACGGCTGCACCTCGATGACATGAGCCTGAATTCTGAGGGTATGTGCGCTGCCATCACCTACACAGGAGTCAAACGTTCACAGATGCAAGGTGAGGATGTCAGGACTGTCCTCACTGCATCTCCTCATCATCCTCTATGAATCTTCTGACTCTGAGGGCCTCCCGAGCGCGCCTGCTATGTCTGGCCGGTGCGATGGCCTCATCACTGGCATCTTCGCCTACAAGGACTCATCATCGTCATCCCCTTCGACATCCTCCTATTGGGAGGACACGTGCGGCTCTTCTATCTCTTCCTCAGCCATTTCCTCCCCTCGTTGCAATACCAGGTTGTGTAGCGCGCAGCATGCTAAGAAGATGCATGACCTCATTTTCAAAATGCCAATCGTTTGCTCCACAAAGTCTGGGACCGGACGATTCCACCCATTGTCACTTTTTAAGAGTTCTTTTTGTTCTTGCAATTTCAAAGAACCTCATCATTTATCTTGTGGTCTGTATGTGGAATCTGATAGCATACGTTTATCATCCACATTTCAAAGGCCTCTATTTCCTTCCACAGATCTTTATTTATTGTCCAGGTTTCTGAGGCCTACAGGAAAGCGGAGAGGATGTAGCATTTTGTGGGCTTTTTTCCTTGTTACAAGCTTGAGGTTTCTTGTTGTTAACTCCTCCTTCATCTTCATAAAATTACATGTGGCTGTCTCTACCCTTCTTCCAACACCTGCATCACATCTATCATCTTCTGTTATCATTTGTCCTAAATAGACAAACTTATCTGCTTGTTCCAGTGTGAAACCATCCACTTCAATCTTCACTCTAGTTTCTTCTAATGTATCCCTTCTAACTACCATAGTTTTTGTCTTTTAGGTGTTCAAACTCAATCCACATTCTAAACTTCTAGATTTTACTTGACCTACGATATTTTGTAGGGTCGCTTCTGATTCTGCAAGTAGCGCTGTATCATCAGTGTGCCACCAATTGCTTATGTTCTTGCCTCCAATTTTTACCTCTGGCAGTGCATCTAATTATCTAAATTATTTTTCTGTGTACAGATTGAATAATTTTGGTGACAGTACACAGCCTTGTTGTACTCCTCTCTTCGCTTCAAACTGGGACTTAACCAATGTTTTATATAAAATCATCATTATTTCTTTACCCTTGTACCCTATAACCCTATTTATAAATCCAGAAAGAAAAACCAGTAAAGCTTGGGAATGGCTGGTATTCGTCCGAGCTGGAGATCCATTTTAAGATATACAGGACGAGTCATTTCCCAAGATTTACTGTTTTTTCCTTCTGGGAAGGTCTTTTTAAGGCCTTATCTAACTTTATGTGCATTTTCAAGAGATTAAATATTGAATGCTGAGGAGTCTCAGCACATCCAAACCATTCCCCAGCTTTCCACTGAGCATATGCTCCCAATTATTTGTTTTTCTTCCTAAAGTGCAATACCTCACATTTCTCCAAATTAAGCTGCCCATTCAGCCAAGCTGTTTATGTCTTCTAATTCTTTTGTGGTCTTCCTCAACATTTGCAGAACCCCTATTTCTGTGTTGTCAGCAAATTTCAAAATTATGCTTCCTATGCCCCAATCTAATTCATCAACATAAATCTGGAACAAAATTGGACTTAACTGGGCCAGCCATATGAATACTATGGCTACAAGGACAGGTCAGAGGCTGGACATTCTACAGTCAATAACTCACCTCCTGACTCCCCAAATTCTGCCCACCATCTACAAGACACAAGTCCAAGAGCGTGATGGGTGTAAAAAAATTGGTTTCCCGATGGCGAGAAATAATAATGGCAACTTGCGGTCCTGAATGTATTAGCGGGTTAATGGTTGGTCGCCTTTCCCACTGAAACCTGTTGGGAACCAAATTTGCACCTGCCAGACCTGCTGAGTTTTTCCAGGTAATTCTGTTTTTGTTTTGGATTTCCAGCATCCGCAGTAGCTTTTAGCTTTTTGTTTTTGCACCTCATGCATGCTATTTAAAAGACTGGAATCACTCCCACCAGCAGGAATTCAAGCCGTCCGATTCGTGACCGGACAAACCGGCATGCACATGACGAGGGAGTTAAAAGCACTTACCCGAGAAGGTACAGCCTGGAGCACTGACGGACCACATGACCTCAGGTATGGTGCGCACCAAGGGAACAACCGGAGGGTTGCTTGAAGGCACGGTGTGGGGGTGGGATGGGTGGTCAGAACACACGGGGTGGTGGGGTTTGCTGGGAGACATAGTTGTGGGGGGTGGTTGGAACACATGGTGGGGAGGGTTGCTGGAAGACACGGTGGGGCTGTGGGGTGGTGGTCGCATCAACGGGGTTGGGGCAAGAAGACACTGGGGAGGTGTGACCAGGAAGGCTTGGTGGGAGGGTGCTGGGGGCAGTTGTTTAGCGGGAGGGGTCAGTGCTGTCAGTGCTGGAATCCTGGGGGTCGAACTGTGGGTACTGGTGGTAAGAGGGCACTGTGACTGTCAAAGGGGGCAGTGGGATGCAGTACGGTGAGAAGGTGAAGGTCCGGGTGTGGTGGGAGTAGTTCTCGTTGGTGGAGGGGGGTCGTTCATAAGGATTAAGAAATAAGAATTTTCATACGGATCTGGGGAGTAGATGGGGTCAGGGTGGTCATGGGGACTGTGACAGTTGTGGGCTTAATGGGGAGGGAGGATATTTGAAGGCTAATGGTGATGGGGTCTGGGGTGATGTGGAGAGGTTCAAGGGTAACCAATGGGAGGGTGAAGGTAACACCAAGCGGAGGGGGGCATAAGGTGATGGGGTTTGGGGGTGGGTTAGAGGAGAAGGGTAAAAGGTGTTGGACAATGTCTGGAAGGTGACGCACACCATCCTGAGGCACAGGCAGATCAGGATGTCGCGCCCTCAATGTCCAACAGAAAATTTCTATGTGGGAGGAGGGTCATCGGGTGGAGCTGAAGGTCAGCTCAACTGGACAACTGAAGGAAAGCCCTGATAGTCTATCCTGACAAGGCAAAGGTCTCTCTTTAGGTTCTAGAGGGCAATGGGGGAAAAGGGGAGTAGTGTGAGGGGGAAACTTCTCGGACACGGCTTGCATGAGCCTTGGCAAAGAGCGATGCCTCGATGCAAAGGGATCATTCAGGGGAACTTAGATCCTGCCTTGGGCCCGCCACCTGGAAGGGGTATTGGTTGGCGGGGGTGGTGTGGACAGTCAACAACACAAAACAGCAGCAAGAAAATCCCAGGAGACGTCCATGAAGTGAAATGATTCAGACAGTGAGACAGGTGTTAAAACTATATACAATGATTGTACACCTGTGCCACGGGTGTTAACTTAACACTTCTTAATTTCTCTTACCCTACCACTATGACTAGGTGCTTCCCCGACATCGACAGCAGAGGTGGGGGCAGCCTGTTGACTACTACATCCTCTTGTCAGTGATGACTTTGGCAGGTGTCCTCTGAATTGCCAAGGCTGGAGCTGATGGGGTCACAGCCAGAGGGCACTCAGATCACATGGAGTTCCTTGGGTGGAAGCCCCTAGCGTGTACACCTGATGCTCCTCCTCCCTTTGGGTGCACAAGGGCACCTCCCTGACTCTTTGATGAGAAAGGGGCACCTGGAGGGAGATCAAGGTGCCCTGTTCCTGCCTTATCTACCCACTGCAGAAACTTTTCCATGGCTAGGGCGATGGAAAGCGGGTCAGAGTGCATATCCAGCAGAAACTCCGCATTCTGCTGGGCTAGGGTCTCCATGGCCTCTCCTATGGGGAGGCAATGGCGTAGTGGTACTGTCACTGGACTAATAATCCAAAGACCCAAGGTAATACTCTGGGGATCTGGGTTCAAAACCTGCCATAGCAGATGGTGGAATTTAAAATCTGATGATGATTATGAAACCATTGTCAATTGTTGTAAAAAATCCATCTGGTTCACTGATGTCCTTTAGGGATGGAAATCTGCTGTCCTTACCTGGTCTGGCCAACGTGTGACCCCAGACCCGCAGCAATGTGGTTGACTCTTAAATGCCCTCTGAACAAGGGCAATTGGGATGGGCAATAAATGCTGGCCTAGCCAGTGACTTCCATATCCAGTGACTTCCACATCCCATGAATGAATAAAAAAGCCATCCTCCCCAGGGAGGCCCCACATGCTGGAACCGTGACATCAGAGAGCATCCAGATGCACTCCTCTGTCTCTCGTGACACTCTGTTGAGAGCCTCTGACACTTCTGCCCGATGTTCCCCTGCATCTCATTAATACTCCAGCATTTCTCCATGGCCACTTCCAGAGGCTCATCATCTGACTCTGACTTAGCAGGGATCTCTTCTCTCGCAGTTCTCTGAGTATCAGAGACCTTGGCTCTCACCGCCTTCACCTGCTCTGGACATGTGTCTGTGCGGTGACCACCAGAGTGAGCCTGAGCCTAATCTAGATACATCACCCACCGAGGTGTGTGTCTCTGGGCTTGTGGTGGGAGCAGGCGAAGGCTGTGATGGCTCTACAGGTGTGAAGAAGCATTTGTCATCACTTGAGCTATCCTGGAGGCGGGGACTTGCTTCTGGAGTGAGCTGGCCTCCCCCTCACCCTACTGGCACCTGGAAGGGAGAGAATAGAGAATGAGTGACAGCCTAGGCTGGCTCCTGCATTGCACCCAGCATCACCCTCAGGTTGCAATTTTCAGAGATTAAGCATGCCTCCTCACTGGGTGCTTTGGGGAGGCTGATCTTGCTCTCAGACAGGCATGGTCACAATCCCACCCCCTGCCAGCTCGGCAGCCTGCTGTTTAAATTGTGTGAGGGGCTGGATGTCAGGTATAACCCCTCCTGTCCTCTCCCTCTCTTGCCTGTTGTGCACTGCCTTCCCCTGCATAATTTAGATAGATGGATTGTGAGCACAGGAGCAGATCACACGCTGCTAACTCTGTGGCTAATACATGACCTCCTGACTCCACAAAGCCTGTCCATAATGCACAAGGCACAATGAGGATTTTGAGGGAATACTGTGCACTTGTCTGGATAAGTGTAGCTCCAACAGCACTTGGGAAGCTGGACAACATCCAGAACGAAGCAGGCCATTTGATTAACAAAAACAGAATTACCTGGAAAAACTCAGCAGGTCTGGCAGCATCGGTGGAGAAGAAATCAGTTAACGTTTCGAGTCTTCATGACCCTTCGGCAGAACTGCCGAAGGGTCATGAAGACTTGAAACGTTAACTGATTTCTTCTCCACCGATGCTGCCAGACCTGCTGAGTTTTTCCAGGTAATTCTGTTTTTGTTTTGGATTTCCAGCATCCGCAGTAGCTTTCAGCTTTTCATTTGATTAACACCCCATCCAGCACCCTCCACATTCAATCCTTCCAGCACTGACCTATAGTGTGGCAGCTTTGTGTGCTATGTTAAAGATGCACTGCTGCTAGTCCCCAAGGCTACTTTGGCAGCCCCCTCCAGACCCACAAGCTCCAGCAGCTAGAAGGATAAAGGCAACAGAGGCAGGGGATCAGCAGCATCTGCAAATTACCCTCTACTACAATCCACCCAGCCCCAACACCACCACCCCCCCACCCCACCCCCCAACCGCAATGGCTATGCTTTCAGTGGCTGGGTCAGCAACCCACAGTTGCAGTTGCCTCCCTACCAGCAGACCACATGAACTGCAGTAGGGAAATGAGGCAGCATCCCAGCACCTTGTCAAGGGCTTTTAGGGATGGGCAACACAGATGCTGGCCTCGCCAATGATGCCCATGTCCCATGCCAGATTCAGAAGAATGTTGAATTGAGTTTAAAGAGTAGAAGGTTCAATTGCCCTGGTGACGCGGATTAAATCATTCATCCATTTCCTGCCCAGCAGGGTGATCCTCTGCACCCCTCTGGCATTGACCACCCTGGTGACCTCCTCCCAGATTAGTGTGGTGAGTCGGGTGGACCTCCTGCTCCCATCTCTGGGAAAAATGGCGTCCCTCCTGTCCTGCATGGCTCGGAGGAGAGTCTCCAGGGAGGTATCGCTGAAGTGTGGGGCCAGTGTTTGGTGCCTTCTTGAGGCCATCTTGGTGCTGTGAAATTCTGTGGGCATTGAATCATGACGGCAGGGCGCATGACTTCCTGCCTGCCCTGCCACGAGACACATCACGAACTGTGCACATGCATAATTAGTTTGGTGAGGAGTGCATGATTGCACGTAATGGTCGCCCTGCTCAATGGCGAGGAACATTCCAGGTTCTCGCTCCCGCCATGGAACTTATGGTGGGAGGGATAAATTCCAGCTTATAAGTGTTAGCGCAAAACCTACATTGCATATTTACATAACTTAATTGATGCTTCCTTTTATACTCCTAAATTCTACTTTTCATGGTAGTCATTTAATAAAGAGCAATTGTACATGTATCTTGCAGTTTCATGTCATATTCCAATGTAAAATGTATGTTTTCAATTCAGTTGCTTTTAGATCATTTCTAATTGTTTTTATGCTATAATTATAATTGGTCAAAATTTGTTCTGTTGTTTCATGGCTGTAAAGTGCAGAATAAAAAGTGATGTTACTATGTGATCTACTTTCCATTAGTGCTGATTTCAAGATTAATGAGCCAGTTCAAGAAGTCTCATTTGTGTTCCTAATAGGGAAATGTCCTGAGCAAATAAATGCATTAGAAATATTGCTCTTAGATCTCTGAAGACGACAAATCTGTGGAGAAAAGCCGTTTCTTATTAGTGTTCTAATAATTAGCAGATGATTTCATCAGGTTCCAATGAGCAATATTGTTCATACCTATGTTGCTCAGCAGACATTGTTTTTCCCAATCTCTTTTTATTCAGATCATATAAGACATTCTCCTGCACTCTCGCCTATGACAGTTCCTGCTTCTGGCAATTCTGAATTGAAAATGACATCAAAGCAATAACATGAATTCTGCTCCAACCTAGCAACCACATCAAAGTAAGCTTCACAGTTTCTGAGGGCAGCGATCTGTTGAACTGCATCTTAAGACACTTTATGTGAGTACTTAATAACTATATTTTCCCAATTGCTGACCCCCAACAGTACACTGACTGTGGTGAGCATGGAACACAAAATGGGTATCAAATGCGGCAAAAGAAGCTTGGTAAGTGGTCAGTAAATAGTCCAAGGTACTTTATGCTATCCATTCTTGTCTCCTCCCTGCATCTTCGCAATAGCTATGTCGATAAATTATAACATAATTTGCTAGGACTTTTCGTCTCTTATGCTGAAGCTGATGGAAAGTGTATTTTAAATGAGGGTAAGAAATATTTATTTTTAAATGAAGTTCTGCCCAGTATGTTTTAAGGACCTTAGGGCATGTATTAACCCATTAACTATTTCTTGCTTAGCAAATTCCAATATGTCTTCATTAGGCATTTCATTGCTAACAAAGAAATCTCACCTTCCCTCCCCTGCACCAAAAATTTCAGTATTTTCATTCATTGCTATTGTTTCTCTTTCTTCATTTATCAATTAGAAAAAAGTCACCCTGCTCCCTCGATGAAAGGAAGGTAAGCCCAAGGCTTCTGCCAATAGTGCTCTATAACTGGCTATCAGTTTTTCTTCCAGTTTTCCATCTCTCTTGCTAAAATGTTTTCATTGGATGTCTCCCCAACACCTGTGCTGGAATGCTTAGAGATTGCAGACACAAATCAGCTTTCCTTCACTTTGTGGCACATTATCTACTTTAGGTTCGAGAACCTAATTTGAATCACTTCAGAACTATTTGTGATGTGCTTTTGGAAACAGTAAGTAGCAGAATTCATACTGATTCTAACTGTAGCATGCCAATAAATTCTTTAAACAAGGTATGAATTAACAATTTTAATGTATGATGCATTATGAACAACGTCTAATGGACAGATAAAGCTCTTGATGAGAGGCAAACAAGCCTATGCAACTCATCCGTGTTATTCTAGCTAACAATGTACTCTACCTAGATACATGGGTTTGGACAAGTGTGACAGCTGTAGACAACTGTAGGCAAACATTATTAGCATTTTCATTGTAAATTATCACCATAAAAATATTGTGTAGAGAAACAAAACCAACAAAGTGTGTGACTTTGCTAATTTGTGATAATGATCAAACTGCAATTTAGAATAAAGATACTTTTATGCATTTCATTTTTCAGACAAAACCAAAATATTTATGCAATGTTAGGCTGATTGATCAAGTTGTTACATTTTCATCTCTAGTGTAATTGCAACCTCTTTTTCATTGCATTTGAAAGACAAACACTGACTGAAGATAGCTTTAGGCTCCACTGACACTTGAGCATGACTGGAAATAAAGCTACACATTGCCTGAGACTTGAGAGACATATTAATCCAGCTGAATGAATTTAGAATCAGTCATCCACATGTATAGGCTTCCCAGCAAAGGAGTAAGGGATTATTTCTAAATTCACCTAAAACTGGCGTCTCAATTTACAATATAAGATTTGAGACCAGCTTTCACTTTCCTATTGTCCCTCTGCAATTAACTATTACTGCACAGGTGTGGCTACTTGACTTTTTCAATTCTTGCATGGAGACAACACAGGTACCCAGGGTAAGGAGTCAGGTCAATACGATCGCATTAATTAAAATGCACAAAAAGAACAACTCCCTAAAGAGTTACTACCAAATAACCCTTACTTCACCTAGAAGTGAATGGAGAGTAATGAGTAGAATAGCCACAATAGTAAATGGGCAGGATGCTCATGTTGCAGACATGTTAAAAACCTTATTCAATACATAAAAGATGGCTTTGATACTTGCAAAATTCCAGTTTAAAATTGGGGGGATACGTGTGTAGCTGAATCTGAACTTTACTGAAATTGGCCGGAATTATGAGAAATAGCAAGATGGCCAGGTCACTGCTCCAGAATGAATGATGAAGAATGTTGGTGGCATACACAATGGAATGAATTGTCCTCACCTCAAAGCTAGCACTCCTGCTGCTTAATGCCTGTAGAAATGACCAATCAGAATCCTCTGATGTACAAAGATGGTCTGTGCATCACCAACTAATTGGAAGGTTTTAAGATATTCAATACTCTCCCTCTGTGTATTTGTAGCATACTATTGCACATGATCCCTTACTGACAACCCTTGTAGGACACAAGCATGCATGTTCCATTCAAACCACTATCAGGCCATTAAGAAGCTCATATAACATGGAATGGTACAATCTTTAAGCATTTTAATGCTCAGGTGTACCTTGGGGTCATATTGGGCTGAATGCTGACACTCAAAGAACGTATGATAAAAGGGAACTCCATGAACTGGGCAATACGAAATAGGGAACTGACCACAAAACATTCCAAGAAACTAGTTTGCCCTGAATTATTTAATTGTGGATTAATTGTGGTCACACTTGAACCATGTACACCTAATTTATACTGAACTCAATCAATCTTCTCGATTATGTTGAAGTCAACTCCCACACAGCTGCTATTACTGCTTCACAGTGCTGGCATTACAACTCCCACAGAGCTGCTATTACTGCTTCATAGGGCTGGCATTACAACTCCCACACAGCTGCTATTACTGCTTCACAGGGCTGGCATTACAACTCCCACACAGCTGCTATTACTGCTTCACAGGGCTGGCATTACAACTCCCACACAGCTGCTATTACTGCTTCACAGGGCTGGCATTACAACTCCCACACAGCTGCTATTACTGCCTCACAGTGTTGACATTACAACTGGTGAGGCAGGAGGCCTTCAAAAAAAGGACACATTTCACTACCCACGAGGCTGAAGTTCAGAAAGTGAAATCTCGGTGGAAGGCTACAGTGTTACAAAATGGCATAAAGTACCCCTGATCTTTTAGAACCTTCCAGGGATTGACCTTGCACAAAAATATTGGTGCACACTCATTTCAGCAAGAGCTGCGTTGGCAAGGATGGGTTACAATATGGCCAAGTGAAAGCTGAGAAATGACCTCAGATATTAATAGAGACCCTAAGCAAACACATGAACACTGCCTAATGCAGTGACCTTGTCAACATCATGTACTCTGAAGGTACTATTTGAAATAAATCATTTCATTGGATCCTAACCACAGTTTTAGAGTGACAGGTTATAATGTGCTAGGAGAATTCAACACATCCATTTCAATCATCTGTCCTGATATTGAACTTAATCAAACCTCAGAAGATCATCTTCTACTTGACTAGTGTAATGTTTTCCATTTTTCGCCTTAATCATGCAGTGGCATCCCTGAGTATGATTTGCAATTAATGCTGGTGCCCATGCCCAATTGGGAATGGATTGAAGCTCCCTAAACTTAGATTTAGTTAGTAGAAGAAACTTTCATGCCTAGAGTCTGGACTACATTTTAGCCCAAGTCCCAGAAGTGGGAGATCACTGTCTAATCTACAGCACACCCAAACACCTTGTACCCATTAAATAAAGAATTGTCCTTTCTTTTACCCAGTGTGTGTTGTGTTCTGATGTTGTCATCATTTATCAGCATGCCTCATTCTCCACAATGATTTCAAGTAACAGCAAGAACAACCTGCACAACCTTCTTTAAAGAATCGAGACGCATAAATCACATTTACGTGCAATGTTCAGCAAGTGGAAGAACAAACAATTGTAACAGAATGTGAGGTACAAGTTCACTAGGGGCTGTATTTTACGGTCCCCCCATCAACATGTTTGAAGTAAAATAAAAAGGTTCAACTGCCTTCCTGCCCACCCTCCAAACTGTCTCCCATACGATGGTGGGCAGGGAAGGTGTTAGGTAACTTGCCCTTGGGTCTATTCAACAGCTAAGTTAAAATGTCATATAACATGTAGTGATGAAATATTTTAAGAAGCAAATGGTTGCCATAATAGAAGAATTGTAAGGTTATTTAGGAGTAATGAATTAATGACCTTATTCTCTGTTATGATCAATATAAAAAGGCAGAAGCCCATTATTGTCATCTCCACTTCTCTTCGGCTCTGAAGAAAGGCCATACGGACTCGAAGCGTTGACTCTGCTTCTCTCTCCATGGATGCTGCTAGACCTGCTGAGTTTTTCTAGCATTTTCTGTCCTTGTCCCAATATTCTCTTGTTGTCTAAATAATAAAGTAAATGGACGGATTGATTCAGCAGTTGCACAGTCACCATAAATCAGTGGTGTTGAAGGGGTGTTTGAGGGAATTCAAAAGACAAAAATGGATGACCAACCTCAGCTGTCAATCTAGTGGAATGGTCTAGTTAATCCTACATGGACATGTCAGAGAGCTGAGAAGAATCTCTGATATCTCAGAGAAATATTTAAGAATTTCTCTTTTCTGATTTAATGCTTTCTTTTATCTACCATGGGGCCATATGATATTAGTTATATGTGAATCTGTGCAGAGACCCAATTAACAACAAAAGCAGCTAAAAGATTTTAGTGCAAGATTTCAAAAGAATGTGTGCAAAAACACCTAAATTCAGTTTTTGAGTCTTTAATCATTTCACATTTATTCAAAGGAGTCTGCAATTATGGCCAGGATTTTAGAGTCCCGCCGAACTGAATGGAGGTTCAAATGACTTGCCACCTCCACCGGTGGGAGAGGGGCTGCGGCAGGGCCATAAAATCCTGGCCTATAATCTAAAACTACTATAAAGGGTCTTTTTATAGTCTTTCCGCCTGGGTGTTTTACCTTCCAATTCATCACTGCAATTTGAATGTTTATAGGTTCCAATATTATGCTATAATAATTAGTAAACTAGTCATTTTCCTTGCATCCATCAGTATGTTCCAATACTGTCACTGATACTACTGTTCTGGTCCTTTACAGTTCTGACAGTCATCCCAGAGGTCTCTTCAGAACCTTTAAGATGCTGTCAAGCACATCAAAATGATACAGTGCTACAAGGTGACTAGAATAGAAATTAGTGTGGAAACACAAGGAAATCCTTTGAAAAAAATGGCAAATCTGGTTTTTATCATTAACTGTGTAATTTTACCCAGGGATTTGAAGATCAACACGACTTGACACTCTGACAAAGTAATAGCTTGTTTGGTATATTTTATCAGCAGGTAAGAATTACACTACTAAAAACAATGCATTACTGAAAGGAATGTTGTCACCTCAGTATTGTATCTTGAAATACATGTTAGCATGTGTACATACAGCTGAGTAAAGCAATGGCATATCCTGCAACCTATCATAATTGTTAGCATAAATTTTTATTTGTTATATATGTATAGTTCCAGTCAATGTAGAATCACAACATGAAAGCAATATTATAAAGAGAATAGACATAATTTTACATGTGTGTTACATTCTTCAGGACGAAGGATGCCTGGGCAGTGGAATGCGTTTTCCCAGCACTGGGTGGAATTTTCCCAGAATTGCACTAAGTGCAGTAGCGGGTGGGTAAAATGGAGTCCTACCTGCCGACAAAAATGGCGGGGTTTCACGCCGTATTGTCCCGAGCCCGCTTCATTATATGTTCACTCCCGTGAAACATGCCGTTTCCACGGCGGGCGGGCTCTCATTAGCCCGCTCCCCTTCAACTGTTGCATCACACTGGCCGACATCTTTAAAAGGCAGCCGGCAGCAAAGCGCTCAATGCCACCAGCTCACCACCGCTGCCCAGGAGACATGGCCAGCAAAGGAAAAAAGACTGCAGCTCCCCACTTCAACAGCGGGTCCTCAAGCAACTGCTGGATGCCATGGTGGCTGCTGGGATGTGTTTTACCCCCCGCTCTGGCCGCAGGGTGGGCAGCAAAGTCACCAACCCGGCTTGGGAGGCAGTGGCAGCGGTGGTCAGCGCGAACGCCCTGCAGAGGAGGACAGCCACCCAGTGCCGCAAAAGGATGAATGATCTCCGTTCCGCCAGGATATGTCACTCTTTCATCACTCCCAACTCACACACTCACAAACCAATCACACACCCACAGGGCCCTCACTCACTGCCAGTGCAAGGGACATCACCATTCACTCTTTCACACACACCGTCATTGTCCTCATCCCATCCATGGAACCACTCACCACCCACACAGCCCAGGTATACTTATCATCTGGCCCAGCAGGAGTCCTGATACACTCTCCCCATCTCTATCGATGCAGGACAAACTGGCTCACAACAGGAGGGAAAGGTCACAGACAAGTGGAGGGAAGCCAGAGATCAAAGTGCTGACAGAATTCGAAAACAGAGCCATCCAGCTGGCCAGTGATGACCGGGACCGGTCCTGTGCTGACGGTGAGGTTGGCGCTGGTCTACCAAGTGAGGATCCAGCAGTGCAACATCCATCAGAAAATCATGCTGTGAGTGATGTGTCCTCTTTCACAAGCCTCTGCCATGCGCTAATTATCTCCCCTTGCTTTCACAGGCACATCTGCCAAACAGCCGACAGAGTCCATGTCCCAGGGCCTCCAATCAATCCCCAAGGAAATCTCTGAAGAGGAGTCTGAAGGCACCCTCCCTGAAGTCCACCCACACCCTCCACTAGCGCAGAGACACACACCTCGGTGGGACCTACTTTTAGAATAGCCTCGGAATCACAATCCGGTGAGCACATCACACTTTCTGATCCACAGTTGGTGGAGACAGGGACTTCCCAGGTCCCCAGCATTTGGAGGACTGCTGGAGGCCAGAACATTGCTGAGTCTAAGTCAGATGTCGAGCCTCTGGGCTTGGTCATGATCACAGTTGCTGGAGCTGCAAAGGCTCCAAAGGAAGGGATGTCTGCTGCACTCCTCAGATTGCAAGATACGATGGAGGAATCCATCCGTCTTCAGGCTTGGGTGATAGCGCTGGCATACCAACTGAGGTCAACATTAGCATGATGGCAGCAGGCCATGGAGGCCTTGGTCCAGGACATCCCACCTGCACTGATGCGTGGGCTTAATTCCATTGCTGATGCCATAGTTGGCCCCCAACAATGTGTATGCGAGAGGGGTGCTGGATAGCTCAATCTCACTCCAGCTACCTCTTCCCCTCACAGAGTCGGCCAGGGGCCCTCGGGCACCCATATGCTGGAGGATCAGCAGGTGCACGCTCTGGGGCCATCCACCCAGGTGACTCTGGGAGTGACCAGCCCATCCAAATCACCTCTTCCTGTGACCTCCGCAGATCCAGCTTCACAGGCCAAGGAAGGTGCCATTACCACACAGCAGGACACTGAAAGCAAGCCAGGGCCCTCCAAGTCTCAGCCCTCCAGAGGACGCCCGCCAAAGCCATCACAGACAGGGCATCGCAGTCAGCAGGCTGCCTCCACCTCCACTGTGAATGTCCGGGGAGCACCAAGACGTAGCGGCGGGGTTAGAAAAGGTAGGTAAAAGTAGTCGCATCCTGGGCATGGGTATTGATCACTTGTACGTACTGTTCATTATTGTAAATAATCTCTTAAGAATGTCTCCCTGCCTGTGGCTCCTTGTTCTGATGAGCAGTGTTCTTGTCACTCAGATGTGAAGCCTTTCTGCACAAGATAAAGGCAGGTGTCTCAGACCAGAGCCTCTTCCCTGTGCTCTGTGCGGCCTTCAGACCACAATGATGGTCCAGCCTCACACTCCCTGGAAACATTACTGATGCCTATACCTTGGCAGTTCTGGTCATTGCTGCCAGAATGTAGTGGGCAGACCCCACAGAGTTCTCTCATTCTCTCTGTGTGCTCTCAGCACCTTTAAGGTGAGGCTGGCCCCCATCACACCAGCATCTGCGACCAGTGATGCTGTGCACCAGCTCCTGAAGGGCAGAGGTACTGAAGGCGGACACAGCATCAGATGCGTCTAAAGTTTCATGGCTGCGTCTCTGAGATGGCCCTGATGTTGGAGTACAAGCGAGCTGCCCTCGGCCAGACAGGAGTCAGACATTCCCAGAGGCCATGTGAAGATCACTGGATTGTCCTGACTGCATGTCGTCATCATCCTCCTGCAATTGAGTGTCAATTAGAGCCTCCACTGCATCTCCATGACAGGAGCATTCTCAAAGAGGGTATTGGCGCTGCCATAAGCCAGACTGGAGTCAAACATTCACAACTGTGATATGAGGATCTATAGGGACTGCATGTCGTCATCATCCTCCACAAATCTGGCAGCTATGAGGACCTCTCAAGTGCGCCTGCCTCATCTAGGCAGTGCGAGAGCCTCATCCCCCTCATCATCACCACTGAGGACCCCTCACCCTCATTCCCGTCGGCATTCTCCTCATCCAAGGAGACCTCCAGCTCCTCCAACTTCTCCTCAGCCAGCTCCTCTCCTCATTGTAGTGCCACGTAGCAAAGGGCACAGCAGACAACGACGATGCGTGACACTCTTTGCAGATTGTGTTGCAGGGCTCCACCAGACCGGTCTGGGCACCGGAACCGCATCTTCAGCATCCCGATGCTCTGCTCCACCAAGTTGCGAGCTGCAGAATGAGCCTCATTATAGCGTTGCTCTGCTGCAGTCTGAGGCTGGGTGTCATCAGCCATGGGCCTTGACCCCAAGGAGCCAACCCTGCAGCCTCTGTGGACCCTGGAAGACTGCAGGGATCTGTGAGTGACTCAGGATGTAGGAGGCGTGCACACTCCCCGGAAAGCATGCGTATACCTGCAGGATACGTTTCTGGTGGTCACACACCAACTGCATGTTCAATGAGTGAAGCCCTTGCGTATGTTGAAGTCCACCGGGTGTAGCGATGGAGACCTGAGCGCCACATGAGTGCAGTCAATTGCACCCTGCACCTGTGGGAATCCCAAGATCAGGGCGAATCCAATGGCCCTTGCATACTGGCTGTCTTGATCCCAGGCGAAATGCACAAAGTTGTGTGCCATGAGAAGATGGCATCTGTGACCTCATGGGTGCATTTGTGGGTGGCGGATTGTGAAATCCCACAGAGGTCACCTGTGGAGCCCTGAAAGGAGCCACTGGCATAGAAATTGAGCACTGAGGTCACTTTCACAGCCATTGGCAGTGGATGCCCTCCATGTCCCCTTGGTGCCAAGTCCTGCAGTAAGTGGCAGATGTGAGCCACCGTCATCGCAGTCATCGGCGACACTGGTTCTCAGTCACCTGCAGGAATGGCAGGCAGCGTCTATAGACCCTGCGTGTCACTAGGCGCCGACCAGCCACAGCTCGCTGTCGCTCCCGCGCAGCGTGTGCGGGAGCCCCTGCTGCCCCTTCTTCATGGGGCTGCTGCTCCTGCCTTTGCCCAGCCAAGAGCCTCAGTCGCTCTCTCCTCAGTCTTCTTCACTCTCTGTAGGCCATCAGGCATACAGCTAGGTCACCAGGATCCATGATCCTGACGTGGTCCTCCTGCAGCATGAAAGAGAGAGAGACATGGTTATCATTGCTGTGCTTAGCTGCCCTGTCAGCCTGCGACAAGGGGGTCACAGGTCCAAACCAGGATGCTGAGATTGCAAGGGGCTGTGAGCACCTCCAGCAGTGACTGCTACATGGCCAGTGTTGGTGAGGAGATTGTACAATGAGTGCACCCAACTGCTCCACAGTCCAATAAAGTGGTGGCGGACTCAAAGTCTGTGCTGGGGGAGTGTGGGCAGGGGTGTAAAGTGTGGGGCACTTGGTGGCCCTTTGGTGCCTCCACATTGCTTGCATGGACGGGCAGGCTAGGAGCCTGACCCCAATCGTATCACTGTGGCTGGGCCTGATCTGCCTCACTTGTAGAGGTATGGTCAGTTTACACAGGTGTCCCTAATGCGTGGCCACTTTCCTCACTTACCCTGCCCCCCACCTCGATTCCCTGTATGCAGGATGCAGCGTCAGGGCTGCACTTGACAACCACCCCTCACCACCACCCCTCCCGCCCCCCGACAACAGTCACGTACGAGGCTGGCTAGCACTTGCCCCCAGACAACACCCCCCCCCCACCCCCCCACCCCCCACTGCCCCCACCCCACCACACCTCCTCAGCAGTCACCTCCGAGGCTGGTCAGCACCTGCCCCCGCCCACCACCCCCAGCACCCCTGAGATCCGTAAACAACAGGCGAGCTGTGGAGAACGCTGCTGCTCACTCACCTCAGTTCCCCCAAAATGAAGGCTGCCAAGTGCACGTCGCCTGTGTGCTGTTGTGAAACACGTCAGCGTGCTTTCCCACCGATGTGGATGGACGATATGGCGGGGTTCCAAGAGCCTGGTGGGGTGGCCTTTTAATTATATGCTAATATGTTACAATTAGCTCCGCGCCGACTGATGGCGGGAAACGAGGCCTGCTGTCGGCGGGCTAAGCGGAAGATCGCGACCTGCCTTCACGCCTTCGTGAAGTGGGTCCCACCATATTTTCCATGCACACCACCTATCACGCTCGCCACCAGTGGGCTCGAAAAATTCTGATTTCACAGCATTAGTGTCAAGAACATCTAGGTTAACTCTGGCGTAACAGAGATTCCTCCCTTTTGCCTCAATAATGCGTTTCATCACAAACTCAGAGTGGTAATGCTCATAACTGTGATGTTTTTCAGTTGATATCAGTTATCCTTTTGATATCTTTGAGTCTAATTTCCAATGTTATACCAATTAGTCGGAAATTAAAGGTACTTTATGCTGTGCATTTGCAGCTAACTAGAAGCTAGGTAGATCCTGGCCTAATTTGTTTCAATAAGGTCCTTTAAAACCAACAGGTAAATTACATTTTCATCCCATTTCCACAGACTGATGTCAAACCTTGGAATCGTTAGCTCATTTATGCAGGAAAGTATTTGGAATGAAGAGTTACTTTCCATAACTTCCTTGGAGTGGCAATCATAGTCAGATTGCCTCTCTGTTCCTAGCTACTTAGCCTGAAATGCAGCCGCACCTTTCTTGCCTGGCCTTCTGACTCAGGGGGCTTCTGAGGCAATTGAGTCAAAGTTAAGGGAGAGTCACCCCCTTTTTTACAGCACCAGTTGTCATAAAACAGGTAGATTTAAAGCTCCAGCCACATTGAGAAGCCAGGGGGAAGGTAAATGTATAAGGTAAGTGGGTAGGATTGGGGTTGCGGTGAGGTGGGATGGGCCGGGAGGGATAGGGTGTGTTGGGGGTTAGGGGATAGGGTGGACAGGGTGGCTCGTGGTGGGGTAGAGTGGATTGGGGGGATTGGGTGGTCAAGGGGGTGGTCAGTTGGGGGTGCTTAGTGGGAGATGGTCAGTAGGGGTGTTGGGTGATCAGTGGGAGGGGTCAGGAGGTCAAAGGGGTGGTCAGTAGGGGGGTGGTCATTGGGGGGTGGTGGATGGGGGGGGGGTTAGGTCGGTGGGCGGTGATCAGTTGGGAGTAGCTAGTGGGGGACTGGGTGGTCAGTGAGAGTAGTCAGGTAGTCAAGGTGGTCAGTGGTCAGTGGGGGGTGCTCAGTTGGGGGGATGGTCAGTAGGGGCATTGGGTAATCAGTGAAGGTCAGGTGGTCAAGTGGGTGGTCAGTGGGGGGTGGTCAGTGAGGTGTGCTCAGTGCGGGATGGCCACTGTGGGGTTAGTTGGTCAGTGGGGGTGGTCAGTTTGTCAAGGAGGTAGTTAGTGGGGGGGGCGGTCATGGGGGGGTTGGGTGGTCAGTGGGGGGGCCGGGTGGTCAGTGGGTGGTCAGGTAGTCAGAGGGTGGTCAGTTGGGTCCTTTGGGTGGTCAGTGGATGGGTCAGGTGGTGGGCGGAGTGGCTACTGGGGGGTCAGGTGGTCAGAGGATGGAGATGTTGGGTAGTTGAGGGCGATGGTCAGTGGGGATGAGATGGAAAGGGGGGGTCAGGTGGTTAGGAGGTTGGTCAGTGGGGGGAGGGTCAGGTGGTCAATGGGGGTGCCATATTGTCAGTGGGGAGGTTGGGGAGGGTAGTCACGGCTTGTGGGCGTAGTCAGAGGGTGGGGGCAGAGCCAAGAGTGGGGAGAGTAGTCAGCGGGTTGGGGTGTAATCAGAGGATGGGAAAGGGGGTTGGGAGTGCAGTTGGGGGGTGGTCGGTGAAGGTGGGGGTGTAGTTTGGGCATTGGGAGGGTAGCTGGTGGTGTGGGTGTGTAGTCGGTGGTGGAGGGGAAGGCAGTTAGGGAGTGGTGGGTAGTCGGGTGATCCTGTGGGTGGGAGCCTTGTGGGGAGTCACGGAGTAGGTGGGGGCACGGGGTAGTCAGTGGGGGAGGTTGGGGGTAGCTAGTGGGTCCCGTGAGGAGGTCAGGAGAGTAGTCGGAGGGTGGAGTGTGTCCCATGGGGTGACAGGAGGTGGGGGGCGGTGGTGCTCAGTAATTCTTCTAACTCTTTCTTGGTAACTACTACTGTAAGGCAATTGGAACCATCCAAAGTTTGCGATTTAACTCGGAGTTTGAGATGGTTCCCATTGCCGGGCAATTGCCCAGTGGAACTTTGATCTTCCTGGGCAATTGCCATGCAATCCTTACTCTCGGGGAGGGGCAGACGGTGGGAGGGGGAGGATCCCTCATCGCATCTTTAGGGTACCCCGTGGGTACCACAACTCGGACCTTGGAAGCATGTGGTATTCATGTAAGTTCACAAAAGGGCCTGTCAGAGTTGGTAGTTAAGATGCTAATAGAATAGCTTTGAAGCTGTTTCCCCATGCATGGTAAAATATAGGTAATTTATTTACTTGTCTCTGATTGATTAAATAACTCACACTCATTGTATTGGAAAATGTGTTATCCCTTTTCGTGGCTGTGAACCGTGAGAAGTAGAAGACAGGGAAAGATAGCTAGACAGGAAAGAAAAAGAAATGATAAAAAAAAACAATCAGATTTGTTAAAGAGAAAGCTGTGAAGGCTTTAGCTAAGGTGAAGAAGCATTTTGTTTAAGTCAAGAAAAATGAACCACTGACATGGTGGTCCATGGTGTATTCTTTATTTTGTGTTTTACTAAGAGAAGTTATACAGATCCAATTGAGCAACTGCTGCTCTGTCTGTTCGCCCTTCTGTGAAATAAAGCAGCTTATTGATTGATATTAAGCTTCATCTCACCAAGTGTTTGGTTAGTCATGTTTCATAGAAATTAAAGAAGTGCACATGTGAAAGACTCAAATATCTAAATTAGTTCACAAGAGAATGTTATTGTTACAACCCCAGGTTACACCATTGTACAAAGAAATCCAGGATTCTATGATTCAAGTCCTATAAAATAAGATGCTCAAACCACTTATGGAAACTATGATGCCACTGAAGCTGAGGTGATACCTATAGTGACCTGAATTTGTAAGAGCTGGATAGAAACCCAGTTTCCCAAATATGAAAGGCTAAGTGACTGACAGAGTGCCCAGTTCACAGCTTTATTGCTGCCTTTGCTTTCCTCTGATTCTAATATTTACATTTCATGTTATTTTTATCGGGAAAAAAATTTTAGTGTGAGACTGCAGCTTAAACTTTTTAGCTAAAAATAAGCAAAATGTCTATGTAAATTTTCTGGATCTATAACCATAAAATATATGGTTTTGATGACCGCGTGTTAGCTAATGGTACAGACCAATCACACTGCAATTGCCATTAATCACCAATAAGTTTTGCAGTAGTACTGTAAAATGCCTGTTAAGTGCATCAAATGATGTGATTAAATCTCAATTAGGTCAGAGACAAGTTGCTCATAAAATGAGAACACATAAGGAGGAATAGGAGAGTAATTCAATAAAATCTATAATGGTGCTCTTACAGTGCACTTCTGTTCCTGTACAATGATTCACTGCAATACAACCAAAAGTACAAATTGATGCTGTGCTCCTACTCTGATCTCATAAATACTGGCTTAAGCAAGACTGCCACCAATACCACATTGCATTTGTAGCATGTAAGCCTGTGCAAATAACACAATTTATTTACTTTTCTTTAAAAGGTGCATGACTGATTGAAGAGTTGATGTACCTGTCAATCACAATGGAGGTGAATCCTTAGCTGAGGAAAAAGAAAAGTACAACATTGAGGTGGAAGGTGGCAGATGAATAACACACAATTTGGTTTCTTGACCATGCACTTGTGCTTCTGAAATATCTTTCTTTTTCCTCAGCTCAAGACATCCCTTCGCCATGGGTGCCAGGGACCTCAACTGTGTCGTCATCTCATTTCCTGCATTTTTAGCCACACCCCTTTCTCCCCGCTTCCAGAACCATTATGAAGACCCCCTTCTCCTAACTTTTCACCTCACTAGTCTACACATTCAACATATCACCTTCTGCCATTTCCAATACCTCCAGAGCGATTCCACCACCAAACACTTATTCCCTTTCAGCATTCTGAAGGGACCTGTCCATCTGCAACACCCTAATCCAGTGTTTCCTCACCCACAATGCCTGCTCCCCTTCCTCCAGCATCATTTGATCATTGTCAGCTGGCCCTCAGTTCGAGGACGACATATACTCAGGGTCATGAGTTTCTACCATGGGTCTTCATGTGACCGAGCAGGCCAATTCTCAACCCACATATGTTTGGTAAGGACATCACAGCAGGCAGAGGGATCCCGAGTGCAGGATTTGCTCCCTTTTATTCCCTTCTCTGCCACCACACTGCTTCTCCATTAAGATGTTGTGACTCAAAATGTGATGCAGCTTGATGGACAAGTTATCGCCATTCTGAGCGATTGGTAGCAAGCTCCTCTCAGTCATTAATGTCAATGCTGCTGCACATCAAGGAGGGCTTCAGCGTGTTCAGTGTCGTTGAAGTGTTTTCTTTGCCCTCTCCTGGAAAATTGGCTATTTCAATGGTATTACCACCACTGAACTCCCCCACCATCGAACCCTGGGGTAGCCATTGACCAGAAACTTAACTGGGCCAGCCACATAAATACTGTGGCTACAAGAGCAGATCAGAGACTGGGAATTGTGCAGCGAGGAGTGGGCAAAGAAAACATTTCAAAGACATGAACACTCTGAAGCTCTCCTTGGTGTGCTAAAACCTGTCCGTCGTCTACAGGGCATAAGTCAGGAGCGTGATGGAATACTCTCTACTTGTCTGGATGAGTGCAGCTCCAACAACACTAGAAGCTTGAGACAATCCAGGACAAAGCAGCCTACTTGATCAGTCCCACATTCACTTAAACATCCACTCCACCACCGACGCAAGATATACCATCTACGAGTTGCTTTGCAGAAACTTGCCAAGGTTCCTTTGACAGTACCTTCCCAGTCCACGACCTCTACTACTTAGATAGACAAGGGCAGCTAATGTATGGGGACACTACCATCTGCAAGGGACCCTCAAAGCCACATGCCATCCTGACTTTGAACTATATTGCCATCCCTTTCCTGTTATTGGATCAAAAACCTAGAACTCCCTCCCTAATAGCACTGTAGGTGTACCTACACTATATAAACAGGCAGCTCACTTTCTCAAAGGCAATTAGGGATGGGTAAGAAATGGTGGCCTTGGCAACAATACTCACATCCTATGAACAAATAAAAAATAAAATACAGGCAAATATTTCACAGAATCACAGAATTGTTATGATGCAGAAGGAGGCCATTCAGCCCATCATGTCTGCACCGGCTCTCTGAATAAGTATTATGACTCAGCGCCATTCTCCTGCCTTTTCCCCGTGACCCTGCACATTGTTTTTATTTAAATAATCATTTTATGCCCTCTTAAATGCGTCAATTGAACTTGTTTCCACCACACTTCCAGGCAGCGCATCCCAGATCTCGAACCACTCGCTGTGTGAAAAAGTTTTTCTCACATCACATTTGATTTTTTTGCAAATCACTTTAATTCTGTGCCCTCTAGTTCTCGATCCTTTTACGAGAAGGATTTCCCTATCTACTCTGTCCAGTCCCCTCATGATTTGACACCTCTATCAAATCTCCTCTTAGCCTTCTCTTCTCCAAGGAGGACAGTCCCAATTTCTCCAATCTATTTTCATAACTGAAATTTCTCATCCCTGGAACCATTTTTGTAAACCTCTTCTACACTCTCTCCAACGCATTCACATCCTTCCTAAAGTGCGGTACCTAGAACTGTATACAGTACTCCAGCAGAGATCTAACTAGTTCCCTATACAAGTTCAGCATAACCTCCTTGCTCTTGTACCCTATGCCCCTATTAATAAAATCCAGGATACTGCATGCTTTATTAACTGCTCTCTCCACCTATCCTGCCACCTTTAATGGCTTATGCACATATACACCCAAGTCCCTCTGCTCCTGTACACCCTTTAGAGTGGTACCCTTTATTTTATATTGTCTCTTCATGCCCTTCCTACTAAAATGAATCACCTCACACTTTTCTGCATTGAACATCATCTGCCACCTATCTGCCCACTCCACCAACTTGTCTATGTCCTTTTGAAGAACTACACTGTCCTCCTCACACTTTACAATTCTTCCAAGTTTTGTATCATTCCCACACATTTTGAAATTGTCCCCTGCACACCAAGATTTAGATCATTATTATATTTCAGGAAAAGTAAGGGTCCCAATACCGACCCCTGAGGAACTCAACTACAAACCTTCCTTCAGCACGAAAAATATCCATTAACTATTACTCTTTGTTTCCCATTGATCAGCCAATTTTGTATCCACGTTGCTACTGTCCCTTTTATTCCATGACCTATAACTTTCCTCAAAAATCTGCTGTGTGACACTCCCAATTGCCTTTTTAAAGTCCATGTATACCATATCAACAGCATTACCTTCATCAACCGTCTCTGTTATCTCTTTAAAAAACTCCAGCAAGTTAGTCAAACATCATTTTCCCTTAAGAGATCCATGCTGGCTCTTTCTAATCAATGCACATTTTTCCTGCTAATTCTATCCTGAATGATTGTTTCTCGAAGCTTCCCCACTACTGAGGTTAAACTGACTGATCTTTAATTGTTTGGCTTATCCTTACAATCTTTTTTGAACAAGAGTGTAATGTTTGCAGTTCTCCAATCCTCTGGCACCTCCCCTGAGTCTAGGGAAGACTGAAAGACCGCAAGTGCCCCTGCAATTTCCATGCTCACCTCCTTCAATATCCTTGGATGCATCTCATCCGCTCCCAGTGACTTGGCAACCTTAAGTACTGACAGTTTATCCAACACTTCCTCCTTAACAATTTTGAACACTTCTCGTGACAGACTTTCCTCCTCTGTCACCTTGACCTTGGTAGCATCTGTTTCCTTGGTAAAGACAGATGCGAAGTATTCATTTAACACCTCAGCCATACCCTCTGCCTCCATGTGTAAATCCCCTTTTTGGTCCCTAACTGGCCCTACTCCTCCTTTTTCCACCCTTTTACTATTTATGCGCCTATAGAAGACTTTCGGGTTCCCCTTTATATTAGCTGCCAATCTCTTCTCATAATCCTTCTTCGCTTCTCATTTGCTTCTTCACCTCCCCTCTGAATCTTCTGTGTTCAGGTTAGTTCTCAATTGTATTTTCTACCTGACACCTATCATAAGCACACTTTTGCTTCTATACCTTAATTTCTATCTCCTTTCTCATCCAGAAAACTCTGGATTTGTTTGCCCTACCTTTCCATTTTGAGGAAATAAACCTCGAAGGTGCCTGAACCATTTCTTCTTTGAAGGTAGCCCATTGTTCAGCTACAGTTTTTCCTGCCAACCTTTGGTTCTAGTTCATCCAGCCCAGCTCTGTTTTTGCCCCATTAAAGTTGGCTCTCCCAAAGTTAATTATTCTTACTCTGGATTGCCCATTATTCTTTTCTACCGTCATCCTAAACCTTACAATACAATGACTGCTGTCTCCTAAATGTTCCCCCACTGACACGTAATCTACTTGGCCCACCTCATTTCCTAGAACCAGCTCTAGCAGTGCCTCCTTTCTTGTTGGACTGTGCACAGTTCTGTCGGAAATTCTCCTGAACACAATCTAGGAACTCTTGGCCCTCTCTGCCCTTTACACTACCACTAACCCAGGCTATATTCGGCTAATTAAAGTCCCCCATTATAACTACTCTATAATGTTTGCACCTCTCTGTAATTTCCCTGCGAATTTGTTCCTCTACATCCTTCCCACTAGTTGATGGCCTATAGACTACATCAAGAAATGTAATTGCACCATTTTATTCCTTAGCTCTAGACAAATTGATTCTGCCCTTGAACCCTCTGGGACATCCTCTTTCTCCAGCACTGCAATGCTCTCCTCAACCAATATAGCCAACCCTCCTCTTTTTCTTCCTGCCCTATCTTTCCTGAATACCTTGTATCCAGGAATATTTAATACCCAGCCCTGTCCTTCCTTGAAACAGGTCTCTGTTATCACCACAACAGCATGATTCCGCATGGCAATCTGCGCCTGTAACTCAATGACCTTATTTACTATAATCCCTGCATTCACATATATAAAGCATAACTCTGATTTAAACTTCATTATTTTCTTCCTTACTCCAACTCCGCCTATTAATTTACTATTCTCTATTCTAGTGCTATCTGTCTTTCCCAGTATTTTGTGCACCTTGGTATTATTCTCTAATATTCTCTCCTGTTTACCACACCCCTGCACATTAGTTTAAAGCCCTCCCAACAGCACTATCAAAACGCCCTGCTAGGAACTCAGTCCTGGCTCTGTTCAGGTGCAACCTATCCAGCTTTTCAGGTGCCATAGGTGTCATCTCACCCAGAGCCAGTCCCAGTGTTCCATGAATCTAAAGCCCTCCCTCCTGCACCATCTTTCCAGCCACACATCCATTTGCCTTATCCTCCTATTTCTGTGCTCACTTGCACGGGGCACTGGGAGTAATCTGGAGATCACCACTTTTGAGATCCTGCTTGCTAATTTTCTACCTAGCTCCCTAAATTCTGTCTGCAGGACCACATCCCCCTTCCTACCTAAGTCATTGATACCAATGTGAACCACAACCTCTGGCTGTTTGCCCTCCCCCAGAAGAATGCCCGGCAGCCGTTCGGTGATATCCTTCACCCTGAAACCAGGGAAACAGCATACCATCCTAGTCACGTCTATGGCCGCAGAAACACCTGTCTGTTCCCCTAACTAATGAACTCCCTATCACTATTGCTCTTCCTTTCTTCTTCCTCCCGTCCTGTACAGCCGAGCCACTGATGGTGCCACAGGCTTGGCTCTGACTGCACTCCACTGAGGAACCAGCGCACTCACCAGCTTCCAAAACAGAAACTGATTAGCGAGTGGGACCCAAGGGGACTCCTACACTACCTGTCTGGTTCTCTTGGACTGCCTGGCAGTCATCCACTCCCTTCCCACAACAAAAACCAGTAAAAGCTGGGAAATAAGAATACAGGTCTGAGCTTTTTTTTCCTTCTGGGTTTCTGCCTACATGCTCCTAACCTGCCGAGTGACCACCTCTCTGAACGTGTTACCCAAATAGCTCTCAGCCTCGGGGATGCATCACAGTGACTCCAACTGTCGCTCAAGCTCCGAAACCCAGAGCTCAAGTTTCTGCAGTTGGCAGCACTTCTGCACATGTTATCATCTAGACCACCAGTAGTATCCATGCCTTCCCACATAATACAGGACACGCATTCCATTTGAGGTCAATGACCTTTCATTAGAACTGGAAAAAAACGGAGATTTAACAGTTTTAAGCATATACAAAGGCTTTGAAAGGGGGAGAGGAAGAATGAACAATGGATAACGAATTTCCAATACGTTTCCCTTATGTCATATTTTCATTTAAAGTATTTTGCTTTTGTATGAGTTTTGAGAAGATGTGACTAAGGTCTTTTAAAATAATGAAAAAAATTGATTTGGCCCAGATGAGAACCAGTGGACACAAATATGCATTGCATAAGCATAGATTAGAAGTTAGGAGGCACTTCCTTTCATAAAGAATTGTCAATCTCTGGAACAAGTTTCTAGTGCTTACTGTGCTTGAGGATTCACTGCAAGCATACAAATGGGAACTTGGCAAGTTCCTAGGAGTGGCCGCCATAACGCATATTGAAGGCAGATAGCTATGTAGTGATGTACCACACATTCACTGTAGTTTCCTGAAACCTCATTGATTGCTAGGGTGTGGGAGTGAAAATTTTAGGATTTTTTTTTCCTAAAGCTATCCTCTTTTTTCTCTGCATTTTGCTGCTCTTTGAAGTTTTCTGGTGGACATGGGTGAGGAGAGAAGTGCCGATGGGATGGACCAAACGGTCTATTTCTGTCCTTTCATTAGAATATGTTTGTACCACAGGATTTGATAGGTCCTATTAAATATGCTGCATGAAAAATGTTGATATATGGTTTCTAATGCTCCAGAGGCTGAATTACCATGGGGGTTCTTCAACTTCGCTGTCGTCACTGAAGAGCCATGGATATTCTGCAATAAAGCTTGCGTTTCCTATGTCATTCTGGCAACTGTTCCAATGGACTAGTGGGAGAAATCCCTTGAAAATTCACTCCCAGATTGGATACATTTTAACATTCCTGGTGGGAATGGGTTAAATGAGCACTCTAAATATGCTAATTAATTGAAGGCCAATTTTCCTAAATTAAGAAATTACAAATATGAACTTTGTAGCTATTTTAAGTTTTCATATATATTAAATGTAGTACATTACTTCATGTGTTCTTGTTTGAAGCCATCTATTTCCATTGCAGCCTCGAGGTAATACACTGAGGGTGGTGAGTCTTCCAAATTGTCCCAATTACCTTTGAATTATAAATAGCTTTGTGCTATATGGGCTCATGTCCATTATAAAATGGGTTGAAAGCTTAAACAGTCGCATCAGTTGAGGATGTTAACTCCAACAGAGGCAAAGTTTTCGAAAAAATTACCTATATTTATACAGCACCTTTCATGACTCCAGGATGTCACAAAGCACTTTACAGCCAATGAAACACTCTTGAAGTGTGGTTACTGTTGTAACATAGGAAATGTGGTGGCTTATTTGCACACACCAAGCTCCCTCAAGCAGCAATGTGATAATAACCAAATAATCTCTTTTAGTTATGTTTATCAAGGGATAAATATTAGCTAGGACTCTGAGGATAATTCTCGTGTTGTTTGAAACAGTGTCATGAATCTTTTACCTCCACCTGAGAGAGCAGATGGGGGTCCTGTTTAACATCCCATCCAATGATGACACCTCCTCCTGTGGAACACTCCCCAGCACTGAAGTGGAGTGTCAGCCTAGATTTTTGTGATCAAGTCCCTGGAATGGGACCTGAACCCAAAACCTTCTGACTCAGGGGTGAGGGGTCTACCAACTAAGACAGTATCCATAATTGAAAGCTAAATTTACATTCCAGTCACACAGCCATTTCTGGATGTGCCTGATGTTTTACACATGTATTGCACAATAAATTATCATACATTTTATTTATTACAGTCCTTGGATTAAAAATTCAAGCATTAATAGTAAAATACAGTTACAGATAAGGAAAATGTGTAGAAATATTTTAAAATTATAGTGATAAATAATTGCTGGAGTGAATAGGAGTGTGCTACACTGCCTGAATCTGAACACAGAAAACTATTATTACCTGCACAAGGTTGTCTTTATAACATTAGCTCAATACTTTGTACTTCTTGGCAGAAAATTATAATCAGAATTTGTTTGAAATGTATAGAGTAAATTCTACATTTTGAGAAAACATTTAGCTGAGTAATCAGTCTCCATACTGTTAAGCCATTAGGTGATATTTTCTCTCGAAATCTACTCAGTTGATCATTTGTTCTTTTGCTGAAAACAACATAGAGAAAATTTATGGCTGGAAACATCCATTTTTAACAAATCTCATTTGAACAACACTAACAACACAACACTGCTTCATATTTCTTGTAGTTAAAGTGTAACAAGGGCCTGAGGGCAGAATCATTCCAGATTTGCACAAAGTGCGGTAGCAGGCATGAAAAAGGGTGTTATACCCACTGGCAACAATGGCAGGTTTTCGACCCATATATCGTCTCATTCCCAATGCATCCCACCTCATTAATAATGCATTTCCGTAAACACACCAGATTGCTGGTGGGGCGGCCTCTGATTCGCCCACCTTGCCGTCATTTCAGGCCATCAGTAATCCGGGCGCCATATTTAAAGGATGCCCATGCACAGAGCTAACACTCTCTAAGGGATTGGAAGCTGCTGCAAAGTCATGGCTGGCAAAAGGAGGTAACATGCTGCCCCCAAATTTAGTGACGTCTCCCTTGGGTGCTGACTGGACCCAGTGGAGGCCTGCTGTGAAGTCCTCTACCCCTGCTCTGTGCGAAGACCAGCAAGCAAGGTCACCAATCCAACAAGGGAGGCAGTGGTAGCGGTGATCAACGTCAATGCTCTGCAAAGGAGGGCAGCCATCCAGCGCCAAAAGAAAATGAATGATCTACATTCTGCCAGGTAAGTCACTCTTCTCATCACTTTCAACTCACACAATCACAAATCCATCACACGTCCACAGGGGTCTCACTCACTGCCAGTTCAAGGGGCATCACCATTCACTCTCTCACACACCTTTATCTGCCCTGTGGATCATGTCCTCATCCCATCCATGGCGCCACTCAGCACCCACACATGCCAGACATACTTCTCATCTGGCCTGGCAGGCATCCTACTTACGCTCTCTCCATCTGTTTTCATGCAGGACAGGCTGGCACATGATAGGAGGGAGAGGGTGCACACTGGTGAAGGAATGCCTGATATCAAGGTCCTCACGGACTTTGAAAATAGAGACATCTGGGTGGCCAGCGATGATCTGGGCCATTCCTGTGTTGACGGTGAGGTCGGCAGTGCGCAACCGAGTGAGGATCCAGCAGTGTAACATCCATCAGACAACCATGCTGTGAGTGAGTTCCCTTGTTCTGCAGTCCCCTGCTACGCACTAATTATCTCTCCTTGCTTTCACAGGCACATCTGGGAAGCAGCCGAGGGGTCCATGAGCCAGGTGCTAGACTCAAGCCCCGAAGACACCTCGGAAGAAGAATCTGTCGACACCCTCATTGAAGACCTGTCACAGAGCTCACCCATATCCTCTACACAGTAACACACACCTCGGTGGGACCTAGTTCTAGAGTAGCCTTAAGATCACAATCTCTTGAGCACATCGCACAGCAGGCAGTGGCAGGGACTTCCCAGGTTTCCGGTACTCAGAGGGCTGCTGGAGGCCAGAAATCTACTGAATCTAAGTCAGATGAGGAGCCTCCGGATTCGGTCATACCTTAGTCGCTGGAGCTGCAAAGGCAAGCTCAGGAACATCAGGAAGGGATGTCTGCTGCTCTCCTCAGATTGCAAGGGACAATGGAGGAATCCATCCGCCTTCAGTTTGAGGTGATAGTGCTGGTATGCCAACTCACCAAGGTAAACACTGGTAGGACGGCGGTCACCATAGAGGCCTTGGTCCAGGACGTCTCACCTGCACTGCTGCGCAGGCTTAACTCCATTGCTGATGCCATAGTTGGCCTCGAACAGTGTGTATGCAAGAGGGGTGCTGGGCAGCTTGATCTCACTCCAGCTACCCTTCCACTCACGAAGTCAGGTAGTGGCCCTCGGACACCCATAAGAAGGAGGATCAGCAGGTGCACACACCAGAGACATCCACCCAGATATCTCCGGGGGTATCCGGCCCTTCTAAATCCCTTCTTCCTGTGACCCCCGCAGCTCCAGCTCCACAGGCTGAGGAGGGTGCAGCTGGCCCACATCAGAGCACCCAAAGCAGGTCGGGGCCCTCCAGGTCTCGACCATCCAGAGGACGCCGAGCAAGGTCATCACAGACAGGGCGTAGCAGTTAACAAGCTGCCTCCACCTCCGCTGTGGATGTCGATGGAGCACCAAGACATAGTGGCAGGGTTAGGAAGGCTAAGAAGATCTAACTCTTTTAAAGTCAACCAAATAAACTAAATTAACAAAATGAGGGATAAAGTAAACACAGCCCCTAAATTAGCATAGCTGTAAAACCAAAGACAAAGTTTAAAGAAAACTTACAAACATCAAACCAAAATATGGTTAAGAGGGTCGATAAAGCACTCCAGGCCCCTTGGTGCCCACCGGGCACGGAAGGCCTCGACGGTGCCGGCAGACACTGCATGCTCCCTCTCCAGGGACACCCGGCCGCGAACGTAGCCACGGAAGAGGTGCAGACAGTCAGGTTGGATGACTCCCTCGATCGCCCACAGCCTGGCTAACAAGTTAATGGCTAACTTGGCCAGGCCCAGGAGCAGGTTCACGAGGAGGTCCTCCTCCCTCCTGGCCCCCCTTCACACCGGGTGCCCATAGATCAGGAGCATGGGGCTGAAGTGCAAACAAAACAGTAATAAGAGGTTTTTTAAATAAGTTCTAGTTGCACAGCCTGTGCATGGGTGTTAATCACTTGTATTTAATGTTCACATTGTAAATAAACTCCCAAGAATGCCTCCTTGCCTATGGCTCTGTGCTATGATGGGCAGTGTTCATATCACTCGGATGTGAAACCTTGGTTCCTGCACAAGGTAAAAGCAGGCGTCTCAGTCCAGGGCCTCTTCCCTGTTCAAAGTGTAACCTTCAGACCAAAGTAATGGTCCAGCTTCACACTCCCTGGACACATTACTGATGCCTGCACCTCGATGGTGCTTGTTATTGCTGCCAGAATGTCGTGGGCAAGCGACACCGAGTTCCGTCATTTGCTCCGTGTGCTCTCAGCACCTTTGAAGAGGAGCTGGCCCCCATCTCTTCAGCATCTGTGACCAGTGATGCTGTGCACCTAAAGGGCCCAGGTGCTGAAGATTAATAAAGGATCAGGTGTATTTAAGGTTTTACGGCTGTGTCTCCATGATTTGACTCTGATCACAGAGCGCAAGTGAGCTGCCCTCAGCCAGACAGGAGTCAGACATTCATAGAGGCAATGTGAAGATCTATGGAGTGCCCTCACTGCATGGCATCGTCATCCTCCTGGAATCTACCAATTATTAGAGCATCTGCTGCATTTGCATGACATGAGCCTGAGCACTGAGGGTATCTGCGCTGCCGCCAGCCACACAGGAGTCAAACGTTCACAGATGCAAGGTGAGGATGTCAGGACTGTCCTCACTACTTCTTGTTGTCATCCTCTATGAATCTTCTGGCTATAAGGGCCTCCCAAGTGTGCCTGCCTCGTCTGGCCATTACGATGGCCTCATCACCGGCATCTGCGTCATCACCATCATTCCCTTCAACATCCTCCTCATTGGGGGAGATGTGCAGCTCTTCCATCTCCTCCTCAGCCCAGTCCTCCTCCCATTGCAGCACCAGGTAGTGTAGAGGGCAGCAAGCTACGACGATACACGACACCCTCGATGGACTGTATTGCTGTTCTCCACCAGACCTGTTGAGACACCGAAGCCTCATTTTCAATATGCCTACCATTTGTTCCACTAAAGTCCGGGTCATGGCATCAGCCTCGTTAAACCATCACTCTGCTGCAGCCTGAGGCCGCCGCACGGGCTTCATCAGCCACATCCTCTGCAGGTAGCCCTTGTCCCCGAGGAGCCAACCCTGCAGCCTCTGTGGGCCCTGGAAGATGTCAGGGATCTGAGACCTGCTGAGGATGTAGGAGTCGTGGATGCTCCCTGGAAATTGTACGCAGACCTGTAGGATGCGTTTGTGGTGGTCGCACACCAGCTGAACATTCAGCTCCACCCTCACTTGGCCTGCCCTGCACTGGGGCTTATACTGATGGCTTCTAGATTTGGTCTTGTCCACAAGTGAAAACACACTTTCTAGGGTTAAAAATGAATTTGTGTAGCAATGCTTCAAACAGCGTTATGCAGACTATGCTGATTCTGTGGTGACAGACAGCATTGTGGGCCACTACCTGTGCAGCCCATGTGGTGTTTGTCACTAATGTTAGTGAGGAAACTCATGCCAGCTCTGTAACCTATGGCCCACAATATGGTCAGCCCCTGGACAATCGTCGTAATCTGTGTGGCGCAGCATGTAACTGCGCCACGTGAACACATTTCCCCCACCATGTGTTTACTCTATCAAAACGCTTAATCATTTTAAAGATCACTATTAGGTCACCCTACGGCCTTCGCTTTTCAAGGAAAACCATTAGCTGATAGCTGTAACATTGCATTTCTGGTATAATATTTGAAAATCTTTTTGCAGACCCTCCAGCACCTCTATATCATTTTTCAAATATGGAAACCAGAATTACACACGGCATTCCAAGTCTGGTCCAACCAAGGTTCAGTACAAGTTTAGTGTAACATCTCTACTTCTCAATTCTATCCTACCAGATGAAACCTTGTGCTTGGTTTGTTTTTGTTATGGCCCTATTGACCTGCACCATAACATTTTGTGATTTCTATATCTGCACTTCTGGATCCCTTTGTTCCTCTACCTCATTTAGATTCTTATTTTCTAAGTAATATGTGGCCTTCTTATTTTTTCTTACAGAAATGTAATAACTCACAATTATCTGTTTTGGGCCCTTTACCATGAAACCCAAGTATTTTGTCTTACCTTTTGGCTGTGTGCTTATGGGCTTATGGACTTACCTAGTATCAAGGTGCTAATTGCTCAAAACCTGCTCCGCTGGCTGGGACACCAGACTCCCGAAGCAAATGCACTACTTGGAACTCAGTTGAGGCAGGAGCCCCCCGCGAGGACTGTGGAAATGCTTTAGGGATGTCCTCAAAGCATTCCTGAAGAGGTCAAACATACCAGCTGACTGATGGGAGATTCTGGCTTGTGACCGACCAAAATGGAGAAAGCTCATTCAGGAAGGTGCCAAACACATCGAGAGACTTCGTTGGGAATGTGCAGAGGCAAAGTTGAGGCGTCAAAGGGAGCTCACAAACCTCCAAACAAACCACCTACTCAATTCTACAAGCACAACCTGCCCTGCATGTAGCAGGGCTTCCAGATCGTACATTGGTCTTATTGAATCAGACTGGAAATAAGTCGTCCTCAACCCCATGGGGCTACCTAACAGACTGATAGACATGTTTCTGTGCTCTCTTTGTGGTGGCTGGTGAAAACTGGTTAATGCAATTGTATCTGAGGGAGCGTTGAAGGTATCATTAGCATTCCCTAATTAGACTGCCACACAGTCATCATGGAAGGCCCACTGCCCTTGAGTGAGGCATCTAAATATATATAACAATAGCTTTCTGACATCAAATATGGGTCTGAGTTGGCATTTCACATTCTGAAGTCCCTCATTATTTCACTGCTGCTGGGCATATTCTCATGATTTCTAGGAGTTTATTTAAGGAAAAAGCACTGTACCTTTGTAAGGTCAGAGAAAGCATGCCTTGTACTTATAATTTCACTCCTAGATTTTACAGCTCTGACCACCAGTTTTGTAAATAATAGACCTGAAGCAATAGCTGTATTCACAGTGTTTGAAATAACAAATGTGTGTTTAGCATGCAGGTCGCTTTTTATTTTATTCTTGCATGAAATGTGGGCATCACTGGCAAGGCCAGCATTTCTTGCCCATCCCTAATTGCCACTGAGAAGGTGGTGGTGAGCTGCCTTCTTGAACCACTGCAGCCCATGTAGTGTAGCTACACCCATGGTGCTGTTAGGAAGAGAGTTCCAGAATTTTGATTCTGCTTCAGTGAAGGAATGGCAATTTATTTCCACGTCAGGATGGTCTCTGGCATGGAGAGGAACTAGCAAATGGTAGCATTCCCATATGTCTGCTGCCCTTGTCCTTCTAGGTGGTTGAGGTTGCGGGTTTGGAAGGTGCTGTCGAAAGAGAATATGCCACTCCATCTTCTATATTGATTGCCATTCACTCCTGGATGAATTATAGTTGTTCAATAGGTTGGACATGGAGATAATTAGCAAATGATGCATTGAAGATGCAAAACCTTGAACGTGTTTATTAAAAATTTCTTGTCAAAGCTCTGATTTAGCTTTGGAAATTGAATACTGTTGCAGATGCTAATCTGGTCACTATTGCCTATCTGTTGACATTATATAATATTCCTTTCTAATCACTTTCTTCAAGGCTTTAGTGGCATCTTAAGTAATAGGAAATATCTTGCATTTATATAGCGCCTTTCACAACCTCAGGATGTCCCAGGGTACTTTATGGCCAATTAATTACTTTTGAAATGTAGTAATGTAGGAAATTAAGCAGCCAATTCATGCTGCAAGAGCAATAAACAGCAATGTGATAATGGCCGGATAGTCTGTTTTAGTTATGTCGAGAAATGTATATTCACCAGGACACTGGAAAGAACTCCACAGGTATTCTTTGAATGGTAACATGAGAGAGATAATGGGGCTTTGGTTTAATGTTGCATCTAAAAGGATTGGAGCTGTATCACAACCAGGGGAAAGCAAGAGAAGCCCAGGACATGGGAAGCGCAAAGTTTCCTTTTGGGGTCTGGAGGAACACTCCTGCACTTGTACCACTAGGAAATCAAAAGAACATTATATTTACTTACTTTTCTGGGCCACTATCCATCCAACAATGTGTAAAATTGTGCACGCATACCGTCTCCACATAAAGCTGGACAAATCAAATCTGGCCGATACGCCCTATCATTAGCAAGAGGATGGAAGGTGTTGTCAATAGTGCTATCAATCAGCACTTACTCACGAATAAACTGCTCACTGATATTCAGTTTAGGTTAATCGACCACTACACTTAACTCCAGAACACATTACAGCCTTGGCCCAAACAGGAAAGAAAGAGCTGAATGCCATAGTTATGATGAGAGTGTCTGTCCTTGACATTAAAGCAGCATTTGACTGAGTATGGCATTAAGGAAACTAAGTAAAACTGAGGTCAAGGGAATCAGAGAGAGAACTGTCCACTGGCTGGAGTCGTACTGAGCACAAAGGAAGATATTATGGTTGTTGGAGGCTAATCATCTCAGCCCCAGGACATTGCTGTAAGATTTCTCTCAGAACAGTGCCCTACGCACAACCACCTTTCAGTGCCTTTATCAATGACCTTTCTTCCATCATAAGGTTAGAAATGGGAATGTTCACTTATGATTTCACAGCGGTTCAGTTCTATTCAGCATTCCTCAGCTAATGAAGCAGTCTACGCCCGCATGCAGAAAGACCTGCAAAATAATCAGACTTGGGCTGATAAGTGGCAAGTTAGACAAGGACTATCTCCAACAAGAATCTAACCATAACCCCTTGAAATTCAATGGCTGAATCCCCACTATCAGCATCCTGAGGTTCACCATTTATAAGAAACTTAACTGGACCAGCCAAATAAATGGCTACAAGAGCAGGTCAGGGACTGGAATTTCTGCAGTTAGTGACTTTTCTCCTGACTCCCCAAACCCTGTCCACTATCAGCAATGCATAAGTCTCCATTTGCCTGGTTGACTGAAGCTCCAACTACACTTAAGAAGCTCAGCACTAGTCATGACAAAGCAGCCCACTTGACTGACACTCCATCCTCCACCTTAAGCATTCACTCCTTCCAATATAGCGACTGCCTATGTACCATCCACAAGATGCACTGCAGTGACTCACAAAGACTCCTTCACTAGCACCTCCCAAATTCATGACCTCTACCACTTTGAAGAGCAAGGACAGCAGGTACATGATAACACCAGCACCTCCAAGATACCCTCCAAGTCATACACCATCCTGACTTGGAAATACATCATCAGTCCTCCCACTGTGACTGGGCCAAAATCCTGGAACTCCCTCCCTTACAGCATTGTGGGTGTACCTACACCACATGGACTGCAGCATTTCAGGAAGGCAGATCACCACCACCTTCTCAAGGGTAATTATGGAAGAATAATAAATGCTGACCTTACCAGAAATGCCCGCATCCCATGAACAAATAAAGAATAAGAAAGCAAAACACTGCAGATGCTGGAAATCTGAAACAAAAACAAAAACAAAAATTGCTGGAAAAACTCAGCAGGTCTGACAGCATCTGTGGAGAGAAAGACAAAGTTAACGTTTCGAGTCCGTATGGCTTCTTCAGAACTCAGAAGTTAGCCACAGTTCTGAAGAAGAGTAATACGGACTCGAAACGTTAACTCTGTCTTTCTCTCCAAAGAAAAAGAAAGCTTCTGGCCTCAGTCCTGTTTATGGCAATGTTATCCTGACAGGGAAGCCATGCTGGTTTGCCACATAGGTCTCTAGCTTGGGGCCTGATCTGTGTATCTTAAGGAGATCCTCTCTGTCTTTCAGCGGGTGTCCTGATGACTTGCTCAAAGGGGTAGGTTAAAATTCTAAACCACGCAAAGGCAGCAGATTTGCAGCAGATAACTTCCTGCAGTCGCTCTGAGTCAATTTCTGCCAGGTGGACCAGGTTAGAATTGGCCTTCAAGTCTTAGAGAAATCTGACTTGAATGGTGTCACTGCACACCTTACACATGATACATGCTGATGTGATAATGCCTTTCAAAACCCAAACTCAAATGACTTTGCTTTTATCATTAAATTTCTGACAAACTGATCAAAGGTTTCACCTACTTCTTTATATCTTGTGGCAAAGACAAATCTTTTGTAGGTTTCAGTTATACTAGAGTGACAGGACTCCTATTTGAATATTTTTTAGTTTCACTGGTTCATCTTCAAGCTGAAATTTTTTTGAAGTGTGTCCTAATGTCTGTTCTCCAGTCAGATGAAGAAGTCTAGAAGTTTATTTTCTCTGTAATTGCATAAAGCTTAAATCTCCAACGGATTTTCCTGTTGTTCTCTGAGAAGTTACTTTCAAGACTTTAGAGTTTCAGCTTTCTTACTTCTATGTTATTCTCAATAACTTTTTCCTTTGATAGTACCGTTGGGTTCCTCCAACACTGAAATATATTTTAAAACGTTATCCTTTTTACTATTTTTTATTTTTAAAATAGACTTTTTCTCCAGAACAAAATAATTTTCTTCTCAGTTTCTTGATTGTCACACCTTGTTATGCCTATGGAGCTACTGACAGACAACCTAGGACTGTTCAGGCCAATTTTAAAGGGAGTTTCAGGAATGACATTGCATTTGATAAGCCAACATGGCTAGTGGAGTCAATGGGTCTACTGAGACAGTGGCTTCCCAAATGCCAGACCCTCAATATAAATAGCACCCTTTTCACCCCATAATGACTGAGACATTATTAGTCCTGAAAACAAGGCCAATTCCAGACACTAGGTAAACATCCCTTTTGAAGTCATTGTGGAGGGGGAAGATCACATGACTATCCCTTGGAACAGATTATTACTACATTTCTGGGCTGTACACCCAGTTTGCTGTTTACCATCCGACTGGCAAATGACAAAGAAACGACTCAGCACAGACAGAACAACCGGCCCTTCCAACCTGACCCTGCTGGAAGATTTTGTACCATTGCCTTCAGAATCGACTCAATCTCTGTGTGCTTACTTCAATACCACCTGAAAAGTGAATCTTACAACACCGCTCTCCAGCCAGCTGAACTTGAAACAGCGACGTGAAAGAATCCCTCATTGGACTCTGACTTTGGGATAAATTTTTAAAATATATTCAGTTTTTCTGTGGTCCTTGTAAACTTCCTTTTCTCTATTCCCTCCCCCACTACCCCCACCGACCACACCCCCCAGCCCCCCCCCACCCCCCCCTCAACACTTTTACTCTTTTACTGTGTGAATGCAGAGTGAGGCATTGCGGACACTCCTCTCGTGGATTTTGAACGTGTGAAATAAACTAACATTCTGAGTTAATCCTAATTTGAATTTGCTGTGAATTATTAGTTGGAACTCCCTTCTTCAAAAGGCAGTGAAAGCAGAGTCTTTGAATATTTTTAAGGCAGGGCTAGATAGGTTCTTGATTAACAAAGGGCTGAAAGGTTATGTGGGGTAGGCAGGGATGTAGGGGTGAGGTTACATTCAGATCAGCCATGATCTTATTGAATGGCGAAGCAGGCTCAAGGGGCCGAGTGGCCTACTCCTGCTCCTAATTCGTATGTTTGTTTGTTCGTAAAATTGGATCACACAAAAATTGAGGGATTGGGAAAAATACACCACTACTTACTCTTTAAAACAAACTAATTCAAAAAGCTTTCCATTTACGGACAGGTGGTAAGAGGAAAACAGTGCTGGCTGTAATACTACATTATATGATCTAATAGCCGATGTTATTATATTTGTTCTTGAAATGAGAGGCAGACTGTAATTCCCGTTCCCATTAGCTCAGAGGGTATTAAGATTCAGCCACTTATTTCCGGACTGGAGTCACCTTTAGAGCACGGCAGGTTAAGGCAGGCTTCCCTACATGTATGGTATTCAAGAATCAGTGGGGATGTATTGCAATCCAATATCTTTCATAACCATCTTCAGCTGCTAACCCACAAATTATCTGATCTATCAAATTCAGTTTAACAACTTGCCACGTTGGGATTTGGCTTTATGACCAGCACCATCACTGGTAAATTTCCCATACCTTATCCATGTAGCAACTTTAGTTATGTGAAATCTGGGTTTGACCTCCTTAGAGAAGGGAAGGTTAAGGGGAGATTTAATGGAGATGTTCAAAATTATAAAGGGTTTTGACAGAGTTAATAAGGAGACACTGTTTCCAACAGTGGAAGGGGTAGTAACCAAAGGACACAGATTTAACATTATTGGCAAAAATACCAGAAGATTAATTTTTATTCACAGTGAGTTGTTATAATCTAGACTGAATTGCCTGAAAAAGTGTTGGAAGCAGGTTCAATAGTAAACTAAGTGTGCCTGTGCACAGCACACACAAGTGATCACAGATGTTAAAAGCAAAATACTGCGGATGCTGGAAATCCAAAACAAAAGCAGAAAATGCATTTCTCTCCGCAGATGCTGTCAGACCCACTGAGTGCTTTAGGGTTTTCTGATCACAGATGTTGTTGTTTGTAACGTTCATGGATTATGTTCATTTTGGCCCATTGCTCTCTTCATACTTTCTTTGGACTCTGAAGTTGGGCAGGTTTTCCCAGAAAGAGCTTGGCCTTAGTTCTAATACAATTTAGGCATCCTTCTAAAAGTGACATTGTAGTTATCAGTAATAAATTCCGATTTCATATTTATGATAGTTTATAACAATATTATGTATATATCAGTGCGAGAAGCTCATGGACTTCTTTGTTTTTTTTTAATTCATTCACGGGATGTGGGCTTCACTGGCTGGGCCAGCATTTATTGCCCATCCCTAGTTGCCCTTGAGAAGGTGGTGTCTTTGCCACTGAGTCCATCAGATCAGCTGTCTTTGCCACTTCTTTCCCTTCCACCAGCTCACTAGGCCAAACTTCCTCTACATTCCCACCTACATCAACATTCTACCCAGCTATGGGCTCACATCTTTCTCTAGTTTCTCTCCATTCTCCCCACATGTCCTTTCTAGACTCACCTTGTCCATGAGACTTTCACCTTAATCCCACTAAACTGCTGACCGCCCAACTTCCTTTTTTGGTCCCCATGTTAGCTGGTATTGTTAATGGTTCTCTCTCTTCAGGTGTTATCCCTCTCTCCCTTAAAGCTGCCATCATTACCCCTCTCCTCAAAAAAAAACTCCATGTTTGAATCCCTTCAGTCAGGTTTCCGCCATGTGACCATACCGAAAGAGCTCTTATCCATCACAAATGACATCCTATGTCATTGTGACAAATGTAAACTCACTATGACAAATGTGATCATCCTTCTTGACTTTGACATGAGTTAGTACACCATCCTCTATCGCCTCTCCACTGTTGTCAAGCTGGGTGGGACAGCTCTCATATGGCTTCAGTTTCATCTATCTAATTACATCCAGAATATTACTTTCAATTACTTCTTCTTTTATGCTATTACCTCTGGTGCCCCGCAAGGATCTTTCCTTGGCCACCTCCTTTTTCTCAACTACATGCTACCACTCGGTAACATCGTCTGAAAGCGCAGCATCATTTTCACATGTACGCTGATGACCAGCTTTACCTCTCTACCACGTCTCTCGATTCCTCGACAATTGCTAAATTATCAGGCTCAGTGAGCAGAAATTTCCTCCAATTAAGTATTGGGAAGACTGAAGCCATTGCCTCCAGTCCCCACGACAAGCTCCATTTCTTAGCTACTCCCATTCCTCTCCATAGCAACTGTCTGAGACTAAACCAGACTGTTTGCAACTTCAGTGTCATATTTGACCTGAGATGAGTTTCGAACCACATATCCACATCATCACTATGACTATCTATTTCCACCTCCATAACATCACTCAACTCTACTCCAATTTTAGCTCAGCTACTGGTGAAACTCTTATCCATTCCTTCGTAACCTCTAGTCTCAACTATTCCAATGCACTCCTGGCTGGTCTCCCACGTTCAACCCTCCATAAATTTGAGGTAATCCAAAACTCTGCTGCCCATGTCTTAACTCGCAGCAAGTCCTATTCACCTATCACCCCTCTGCTTTTTGACTTCCATTGGCTTCTGGCTAAGCAACGCCCTGATTTTAAGATTCTTATCTGCGTCTTCAAATCCCTCCATGGCCTCCCCCTGCCCTATCTCAGTAACCTCCTTCAGACTCAACCCTCTGAGATATTTGCTCTCATTTAATTCTGGCCTCTTGCGCACCCCCAATTTTAATTGCACCACCACTGGTGACTATGCATTCAGCTGCCTTGGCCTTAAGCTCTGGAATTCCCTCCCTACTCTCCACTCTCTACTTCACTTTCCTCCTTTAAAATATTCCTTAAACTCTACCTCTTTGACTAAGCATTTGGTCATCTGACCTAATATCTCCGTATGTAGCTCGGAGTCATATTTTGTTTGATAATGCTCCTGTGAAGCACCTTGAGCCACTTTATTATGTTGGAGATATATAAATATGAGCTGTTGTTTAACACCTTGAGTTTAGGATCTTAGGTATATACACAATTATGTAACTTGTCTTTAATCAAAGCATTTCATGAATAAATTAAATTGTAAATTTTCAATTGTATACTTTTAATAATTTATATGTTCACTGTGTTGTGAAATGTTATTGTGACATTCTGTGAAATACACAGAGTAAAAAATAGTTAAATAGTTAAAAATCAGTAAAATAAATGGAGCTCTTTTTCTTTCCTGTTTATGGTACATTCTCAGTTAGATCTATATTAGCAGGCAAATAGACTTTTGGCTTGCTCGCTTCCGAACAACAATATCAATTTGCACTTACATAAGCATTTAACATTAAAACACAAAGCATTTCGCAGGGATGTAACTAACAACATGTCAAGCTGTGCTGGGAGAAGGAAGTTCTGATTCCAACAGCTACCCCATCTTAACTATCCTTGCAGACTGTTGTGAGGACTTTCTAATTTGTATATCTGTCGAGCACAATTTAAATTAACTGGCTGTCATACATATACTGAATAAGTCATACAGATCCATTTGTTCATTAAACAGTCCATTGTCAAATACAGAATTGATTAGAAGCAGAGTAAAGTTCTGTGTAGAATATTCCAATAATGAGCTTTTTCTGAACTTCAAGGGAGTACATCCTACTGTACCAGGATGATATTTCTATTGTAGCTTTATGATATCTCCATGTTAGACTGCCATTTTAACGTCAATTAGTGTCAAATTACGAGATATTTTATTGTGGATTCTTTCCTACTTGGACTCAGATCGGAACAACCAAATTTCCTTGAATGTAGGGTTCTGAGTTGCTACAGACAGAATTCTTTTTTACTCATTAGAATGGCCTAGGTTTAAACCCAGATTCAGAAAGTAAAATTATACAGTATGTAATAGCACCCCCATATGGCCATTCATGTGTGTATGTATGTATATAAACCAAACCACAATAAACTGGGTGGAATTTTATGGCTTCTCCCGCCAGCAGGATCTTCTGGCCCCGCTGAAGTCAATGGAGTTTTGAACGGCTCGCCGCATTTTCCAGTCCTGCCCCCACCACAAGGAGACCATAAAATTCTACAAAATGTGTATATACCACTATTTTTGTCCTGCCAAGATATTGCATCCTGACAATGAGAATAGGATTATGGATACCCCAGCTGAATAAAATTCATTGGAGATGCTTCCAGCAAGCCAGCAAAGGAACTGTAAGTTTTTATTTTGCTGAGAAACAGGTTTAAAAATCCGCTGTTTGTACATGTGGCTGGATTGACCTTCAAAGATGGCTGCATCAACAGGTATTATTGGGTGACTGGGAGACTAGATGCTGTGACTGAGAGTCTTTTGGTGCATATGCTGAAGGCTCGAGATGTTTTCCAATATTAATAATACCCTCGAAGATCCTGATAATACAGCTGATAATCAGGCAGTGGTGGAAAGGAAAAGGGTGATATTTTTAACAGAAGTAGGCCCAGAAGTGTATGAAACATTCAAGGATTTGCTTACTCTGGCTAAGCAAAAAGACACACTATTGTCAGGCATTTTGTGTAAGCTTGAGCAGCACTACAGTCCCAAGCCATTGGAGATTGCCAAACGCTATCGGTTTGGAACAAGGAGCCAGTTGCCTAGTGAGGACATTGGAGACTTTATCCTGGCTTTGAAAAAGCTGTTCATGCATTGTAATTTTGAAGAATTTCAAGAGAGAGTATAACAGGACATATTTGTGTGTGGTTTAACAAGCAAGCTAATTCGTAGTAAGTGCTGACGTTGCCAAAGTTAACTTTCAACATAACTTGCCAAACAGCATTGTCCCCGGACGTGGAACATGACTCGAGAGAAGTCAGAGTTAACAACCTCCAGTCATCTGTTTAATTAAATAAGCTACAGCTGAATAAGCCAAAAGCCCCAATGAAGGCAGTTCATAGTTATGGATTATGAATTATGAATTATACTATGAATTCAATTCATTATGTCTGCCTGTGTTAAATTCGCAGTCTATGGACATTGTAACATTCAAAGGTATAGGATGTTCCAATTTTGTTACTGTGGTCCCTGCCTAGTAACAAGGGCAGGACCCTCTGGAAGTATTTTGATAGGCTTCCAAGGGTCAATGAACAATTCTTCAGGGAGTCAATTTGAGGTAGTCTGCTAGTCAAGAAATGTCACAGACACAGGGACAGAAATAGGCCCTGTTAAGTAAGTTAAAAAAAAGAAAAAAAGAAATAGGCTCCAAATTAAAGAAAGAGCTGCAGTTAGCAGACTGATTCTGTACTATGGGCTGTTGGGACAGAGGTACCCCTTTGGTGTTCTGCTTGGCAATAGGCTTGAAAGTGTGCTTGTGAGCTAGTGTTGAGCCACACGGGAATCCAAGGAGAAGGAATCTTGGAAGGCGTTTTTGAAGCCCTGCAAGGTGGGCCATTGTTAAAGCCGTCTGACTAGGAGAGACATTTGGAGAGACTTCCAACACAGGGTCTTCAAAGGTGGAGATTGGAAACCCTCGTAAAAAAGGCAAAGTTTCAGTGAGATTGGTTGACACACAGTGGGACTATCTTCTGGCTGATTTCTTGAGAAATCTATGGACTCTGCCTTGGTTGTTATTTACTCTGTAGTGTGGTGTGCTCAACCACACTTTGTCTGTTAATTCACATGACCCTCACACTTTCCCTGAATGTTAGAGTATAGGATATATATTTAAAATTGTTTTATCTTTCTAAACTTGCAGGGCAAATTTTGTTTCTGTTTGTTCAAAACCCATGGAATCTTTTGTCTTTATTCCAAAAGCAGGTGTCTTTGGTTACTTTAAACAAACCACTAATGATCACTAACTGGACTGCCATTCTGGGACTAAGCCCTGTGGTGGGAGTGGGAACTGGGAGTGTTTCCTGCTGTGGAGGCCGGTGGGAATTCATGCCATGTGCAAAATTAATGTGCTGGCCAAATTAATTATGCAGTCGGGGGTTTCCTGACATTTATGCGGCGGGGCGGGCTGGATGACACAGCTATTTAAAAGTCGCCTGGACATCAACTTTCCACCATTCAAGGAGGAGATAGTCTGCTGATCACAGGGACCGCTGGCCCCTAAATTCAGTGACACATCCCTGGAAGGCCTGCTCAATGCAGTGGAGGCCAGGAAGGGCACCCTCTACCCAAAGGATGGAAGAAGGAGTTCAAGCCGTCAGATCAACCCTGCATGAGAAGCAGCCTCCAGGGTGGTCAGTGCCCAGGGTCTAAACCGGAGGACTGCCCTGCAATGTCAGAAATGGATGGATGACCTCATTTGCACCGCCAGCATAAGTGAACCCTCAACTGCTCACACTCACCTCACTGAATGTTAGAGGGGACATGGATCTCAGTGGCAAGGGCACCAACCATGTGGCCCATACATAAAAAGAGTTACTAAACCTGATAAGGTGATGCTTCATTGCCTCACTGCAGTCCATGTGGTCTGAGGGTGGAGAGGCCATTGTGGTTCCCTGACCCTTCCACAACACAGAGAGCTCAGATGCTGGACAGAATCATCCCAGATCTGTGCTAAGTAGGGTAGCAGATGTGAAAAAAGATGTTTTACCTGTTGGCCGCAGTGGTGAGCTTTCACGCCATATCGTCCCCTTCTCGGTGCACCCCGCCTCATTTTAATGCATTCACGGGAGCCACTCCAGATTGCTAGCGGGCAGTCTGGGGTTTGTCCACCATGCTGTGGTCTCAGCACATCCTTTCTCCAAGCGCCATATGTCCAGTGCACCTGAGCACAGCCTACTTCATGTCTACAGAGCAGGACTGCCACAGGTGACACATGGCCCTGAGAGCAAAGAAAATGGCACCCCCCCAAATTTAGTGATGCCTCTCTAGATGCAGTGGAAGGTCGCTGCAATGTCCTCTACCCCAGCTCTGGCCGCAGCAGGTCCATCAGAGTCACCAATCCGGCCTGAGAGGCGGTGGCAGCGATGGTCAGTGCCACCAGAGCACAGAGGAGGTCAGCCATCCAGTGCAGGAAGAGAATAAATTCTCTCATCCGTTCCACCAGGGTAAGTCAACCACCTCATTACTTTCAACTCACACACTGACAAACCCATCACACATCCACAGAGATCCCAGACCTCAAGGGACGATACCACTAACTCTAACACCCATCCTCACACCCCCATGAGGCTCATATCATCTGGAGCTCATGTCCTCATCCCATCTATGGCTCCGCTCACCATACAAATATTCCACACCGTGCCATACGTCCTGCTCACATTCTCTCCATCTGTTTTCATGCAGGAGAAGCTGGCTCACAACAACAGGGAGAGGTCCCAGACTGGGGGTGAAATGGCCCACATTAGGCCCCTCACTCACTTTGAGGAGCATACCACCCTGCTGACAGGTGAGGACTTGCACCATGCCTGAAGTGACAGTGAGGTCGGTGGTGAACACCCACATGAAGATTTTGCAATACATCATCCCTCTTTCAACAGTGACTGCTTTTGACTCTGCTGCCGTGCACTACTTATCTCTACTTCGGTTCACAGGGAGCTCTACCAAGCAACTGACACCTCAACCAGCCAGTCCCTCAGCTCCATCCATGTCCTCACCTCCAGCCAAGAGGACACCTCCTCCACTGACGAGCTGGAAATAAGCAGCCAATAAGACCCATCAAAGCGCTTAGCCACACCCTCCACCAGTGCAGTGACACACACAAGATGGGACCTAGATCTAGAACAGGCTCAGGTTCACAATCTGGTGGCCACTGCATGGATATGTGTCTGCAGCAGGAGGTGGTAGATTCAGCCAAGCTTCCCAACATTTGGTGGACCTCTGGGGAAGAGGTTTCTGTGAGGTTCAAGTCAGATGTCAAGCTGTCAAAAAACTATAATATTTTTCACAATATTATTGTGGTGCATTGTAAAGTAGGTTTATGAATGTGAGTGCAGATGGTTCTGTCTGTGTGACTTAATTAAATTAAAGCCACATAGGGCGCATGCTTGAAATTATCAAAAGAAGTGAGGAGTAAATGGCATTTGAAATGTTAATGAGTAAACATGGCTGAAGGCAGCTTGTAGGGTGTGAAGGAAATTTGCATTTTTAGATAAGTGAAGAAGTTGTTTGGGTTTCAAAGGGATGGTAGGGTGTTTACAACTAACAAGACAAATAGGGCAATGTTATTATGTTTATTTTTCCCAAAAGGTACTGACCATATTGGCAACATGAAGATTTTTATATTATAGGAACAATACATTTCCAAAGGAATATAGAACAATGGAATTTACAGATTAAAGAAAGAGAAACATATATAGAGAAGGAAGGAAGGTGATGTTGTGGGGCCATATAAGAACTAAAAGGAGTGTGTAAAACAGCCCCAGGGAAGCTTCCATTTTAGCAAAAGTCTGTTGTGTCCAGTAACTAAAGTTGGAGAAAAGCCATTGGAATTCCACTGTCGAGTGGGTGCTGTGGTAAATGTGCTGGCATGATATTTAAATTAGAAATCTATTTTGGACCATTGCCTTAATGGGGGTGTGTAATTGGGAGTCAGGTTAATTAGGAATTTTGGGATTTTTATGGTATTAAGTAACTGTAATCTTGTGTATTTGCTTGAAATATTTTCTTTTGTTAATAAATATTTTAATTTAATTTTTAAAATCTCTAAAGGGTGTTAATGGACTCATTACTTCTGAAGTCAGTGCCCAAATCTTCTCGTGATAAATAGAAATTGCAAAACCATTGTGATAGCGTGGCCAAGTTTCCCTTGTGGATTTGGTCTGCCGGGCACACCTCACCTGCCACATCATAACACAGCCTCTGGATTCAGCCTTCCAACTCATCATAGAGAGTCAGCAGAAGGTGGGGGAACATCGCGCAGAACTGTTGGAAGCCCTCAACAGAGTGGCCCGCATGTCGGAGGAGTGTGTCCGCCTGCTCTCTGATGAAGTGGTGCCCATATGTGTATGTATGGCATATCCATGGGAAGGATGGTGGATGCCATGGAGACCCTGGTCCAGCAGAACACAGAGATGCATGCAGATCTGTACTCCATCGCAGTAGCCATGGGTGAATTCCTGCAGTGGTAACGCAAGGGAGAAACAGGGCATCTTGACAGGTGCTCCTTCCCCTCAAGGAGCCAGGCCGGGGCCCTCAGGCACCTGAAGGGAGGAGGAGCAGCAGCTGGGCACCTATGGGTCATCCGCCCAGGAATCTCAGAGGCTGTCCACACCCTCCGAAGCCCCTTTGTCTGTGACCTCCCTCCATCTTGTCCTCTGTCACCGCAGAGGGAGCAGTTGACCCGCAGAAGGACAGCCAAACTTGTGCACCTATGTCCTCAAGGCCAGAGGAATCACACCAAAGTCGTAGAGGCAACAGAGCCAGCCATTGCACAGGCTGTCTCCACCCCTGTTGCAGATGTCAGGGCAGCACCTAGAAGAAGTGGTAGTCCTAGAAAAGCTATGAAATTCTGATCACAAGTGGTTGCACGATGAACATATTTTGTCACTTTATAATCTGAAAATATATTCACTTTCACAAGCTGCAGAAACTTGAGCTCTGAGTAGCGGAGCTTGAGTGACAGCTGGAGTCACTGTGGTGCATCCACAAGGCGGAGGATAATGTGGATAGCACGTTTAGAGAGGTGGTCAGACTGCAGCTAAGAAGTACACAAGCAGAGAGAGAATGGGTGACCACCAGAGTATCTAAGAGAAACCAGCAGGCAATGCAAGAATCCCCTGAAGCTACCTCACTCGCTAACCACTTTTCCATTTTTGGATACTGGTGAGTGAGGTGGTTCCTCAGAGGACTGTAACAAGAGCAAGTTCATGGCATCACAGGTGGCTTAGCTGCACAGAAAGGGAGGCAGAAGAGTGGAAGTGCTATATTAGTAGGGAATTCCATAGTTCGGGGAGCAAGCAGGTGTTTCTGCAGCTGAAGACATGATTCCAGGATGGTATGTTACCTCCCTGGTGCCAGGGTCAAGGATGTCACAGAGCGGCTGCAGGACATTCTTTTGGGGGAGGGTGAACAGCCAGAGGTCATGGTCCACACTGGGAAAGAGATGAGGTCCTGAAAGCAGATTTTAAGGAGTTAGGAAGGGAATTAAAAAGCAGGACTTCAAGAGCAGTAATCTCAGGATTACTCCCAGTGGCATGTGCTAATAAGCATAAGAATAGGAAGCTTCAGCATTTCAACATGTGACTGAAGAAATGGAGTAGGGGGTGGGGGCTTTAGATTTCTGAGGCTTTGGGATTGGTCCTGGTGCAGGTGGGACCTGTACAAGGAGGACAGGTTACACATTAACAGGACTGGGACTAATGTTCTTATGGGGAGGTTTGCTAGTGCGGTTAAGGAGGGTTTAAACTAGATTGGCAGGTGGATGGGAGCCTGGGGGGAAATTCAGAGTGCAGGGGAGAAAAATTGGCAGCGAGAAGTAGTGAAGTATCAACTGATAATGAGGATATATCAGGGAGTTGCATCAAGGTAGATGAATACTTGGAGAGCTTGATAGAATTAGAGTAGGCAACGGTAAGTCATTAGATGGGGCCAGAATAAGTGGGAAAGTAAAAAAGACTAAATACGGATTAATGTGCATGTATGTGAATGCACGGAGTGTGATTAATAATATTGGTGAACTACAGGCACAGGTTGACAAATGTAATTATGATATTATTGCTATAACAGAGACCTAGCTCAAAGAAGGGCAGGACTAGGCATTAAATATCCCTGGGTACAGGATAAGAAGAAAAGGAGTGGTGGGAGGTGGGGGAGGGCAGGGGGCGGTGGTGGGGGTGGGTGGGAGTGGCAATATTTGTTAAAGATGGCATTACAGTACTGGGGAGAGAGGATAATTGGCAAAAGTAGTTATTGTGATGTGAGGCACCCATTGGAGTCTGGAACAAACTTCCGGGGAGGCAGGTTCGATCGAGGTATTCAAAAGGGAATTAGATTGTTATCTGAAAAGAGAGAATGTGCAAGGTTACTGGGATAAGGCAGGGGAGTGGGCCTAGATGGAGTGCTCTTTCAGAGAACCAGTGATGACTCGATAGGCCGAACGGCCTCATTCTGCACTATAAAAATACTGTGATACTGCGAATAATGTGTAATGCTGTCTTTCGGCTTCATTGGCAGGCTTTGCGAGTCCTCCCACTGCATTCCGCCCACTAGCAGTTCAGCTGCATGCAGTCGAACCATAAGTGATTCTAGAGGGAGAGGTGTGTTATGGCAGGGCCTTTCAGAGCCTCGTGCAAGCATTCTCCCACGCACACAGATCCTTCATCCATCACACTCTTCTCACTGTCCTGAGCATTTTCAGTGCTGCTTGCTGGGGTTCTCTTTCAGTTGTCCATCTGAGCCGACCTGCATCTCCGCCCACCCACTGATCACACTCCCATGCAGCAACTGTGCCCGTCCAACACACGGCTCCGCCCACTTTCGATTTCGACAGCGATGGTCGTAGTCAGGTTTTTGATCAACTCCCCTGTCCTTTCACCTCCCCCAGTCACCCATACCCTTTTCCCCATCACTGTGGACCCTCCCTGGCATCACCTTTACCTCCCCACTGTCACTTACCAACCCAAACCCTTGTCATTCCAGGATGTCCAGGTGAACATGGGCGTTCCCTACCTTCCTGAGAATCCCAGCCCCATCCACATTGACCTCGTCAACCTCCTCCTTCCCACCCCCAGGGTCCCTGTCTTCCCCCGAGCCCCACCAATCACCCTTGATCTCTCTTCCACTGTTACTAACACACCCTCACCCTCCCACCCTACCGGCTCCGTCTGCCCCATCTCACACCCACCATTCCCTCCTACCACGCACACCCTGAGTTTACTCCCAGGAGGCAGTTATTGACTTCACAGGCCTCTCCCTTGCAAGTCCACCAGGATATCCGTCCCCTTACTCCCTCCTGTACAACTTACTCCCTCCTCCATCCTTAATCCCTCCTCCCCTGGGCACCTTCCCCCCTCTGAACTCCCTCCCTTACACCTTCCTCCCCTCCGCACCTACCTCCCCACCTGCAGCATTCTCCCCTGTTATACCCTCCTCCTCCCGTACACCCTCCTCCCTCCTCCCAACATCACCCCGCTGACACCTTTGTCTCCCCACCAACACATTTGCCACCCCTCCCAAAATCACCCCACCCACCAGTACACCTTCCTCTCCCATTCACAGCTGGACCTTCCTCTCCCCCTTCACCGATCATCCGTAGCAGCCCATGACCAAGGCCTTGATGTTCCGAAGCGGACCCAAAGAATCAATGGAGACCTCCCACCTTCCGTGAGCTACTTCATGGTGAAGCCATGTCCGTGAGAATCAAGTCAGCGTGCGATGCACGTGTTCCTCCAGGGTCCACTATCACTTGGGCTCCAGCATCTTCTCCTCCTCGGATGTCTGCGATCTAAGCAAGGCCCCAACAGTAAATCCCGACTTCTCCACATCACGCTTGTCCTGACGTGTTCTGGGCTCATGTGTTTTCCTACCGGCTTAACGATAAATAGGGCATGGGGGGACAATTCCGGTCTGGCCTTATTTTGCATCCCATTACCGGGATGCAAATCGGGCTTGCACTGGTGTACAGCGGGATTCGCAATGGATGATCCCACTGTGATTTCACGCCGGCGTGAAACTCATTTCTGCCCCTCACACCAAATTGACTCCCCCATGGTGCCCATCGCCAATGGGACCGGATGATTTCACCTGCTGTTTGGGAGGGGATTGGGCATAGAAGGGGGTTAGGCGTTGAGGGCACCAGCAAGCGCCCTACTCCTTTTATCTGCATGTTTTAACCGCTCTGGAGGGTGCTTCCCCAGAACCCTGCCAGCTAACCTGCAGTGCATCAATCAGATGGCACAATTCAGTGGGTTATTTGTAAGATTGGAAGCATGAGAAAGCTACCTGAAATTCAATTGCTCTCAACCCCATCTTCTATCTTTCTGCAGGAAAAGTTAAGCCCAACAGGAGAGAAAGAGAAAACTGGAGGAAGACGCCTGACTCCAAGAACCTCACTGACTTCATGGAGCGGGCAGCGAGCTGGCAGGGGAGGAACCTGACCGAGCCTGTGCAGATGGAGAGGCTGGCGGGCGGCCTCCATCCAGTAAGGATCCATGCATGTCACATAAAAACCTAAGGGTCAAGTGTTCCTCCATGCTGGAGGCAGCTCATCCAGTCACTTGCTCTCTCCTCTCTCACTTACAGGTCCCACCAGGAAGAGGGCGAGGGAAGAAGAGGAAGGCCCTGTCCACCAGCTCCTCCAGCCCACAAAGGGCAGAGGACATTGGGGAGGAGGAAGAAAGTGCACCTGTAGAAGCGTCACAGCAGTCACTTGCACCCTCCACTAGCATAGAGACACGCACCTCAGCAGGTACTAGGTGTAGTGCAGGCAGGATCTCACATTCTGGTGGTCACTGCATGGACACATGTATGCAGCAGAAGGAGGCAGGGTCAGCTAAGCTCACCGCCACTCGGAGGACTGTTGGGGAAGTGGTATCTGTGATGTCCAAATCAGATTATGAGTCTCTGGGATTGGCCCTGCTCGAGATGCTCGGGATGCTGCAAGAGGCGGGGCACATCAGGCACAGGTTCTCAGCAGAGTGGGACGTGAGGCAAAGAGTCTGTCCGTTTGCTCTTTGATGAAGTGGTGTCATATGAGTACATCAAGGTCTCCATGGGGAGGGTGGCAGACACCATGGAGAACCTGGTCCAGCAGAATGCCCAGTTTCTGCTGCAGATGCATGCAGTCGCTGGAGCCATGGATGAGTTTTTGCAGTGGCTACGCAAGAGGCGGATGGGGCATTCCAACGTCCCTCCAAGTGCCACTTCCCCTCAAGGAGTCAGGCAGGGGACCTCAGGCCTCCCACCCTACCAGCTCCCGTTGTCTCCTTTAGCCTTCACCCTCTCTTCCTATCACCAATCCCCTCAGTATTCCCCCAAAGTCTCATCAGTTGACACCACAGACCTCTCCCTCTGAACTCCTTTCCCCTCTTCCCATCCATGCCTGTTCACACCTTTACACGCCCCCATGCCTATTTACACCTGCACACACCCCATGCCCGTTCACACCTGCACACCCACCCCCAAGCCCATTCACACCTGCACAACCACCCCCTATGCCTGCACTCTAACACAGTCCTTCCCATCCTCCCGCTCCACACCACCTAGATTTCCTTCCCTAAAGGACGGTTCACAACAAGCGACAATGGTTTCATGGTCACCATCACTGGTGTTTTAATTCCAGATTTATTAATTGAATTTAAGTTTCACCAGCTGCTGTGGTGGGATTTGAAGCAGTGTCCTCAAGACATTTGCTTGAGGCTTACTAGCACAGTGACATTACCACAGTGCCAACATCTTCCCCAAATTCCACCAGCTGCCATGATGGGATTTGAACTCATGCCCCAAGAGCAGTAGCCTGGGCTGCTGGATTACTGGTCTAGCGACATTACCACCATGCCACCATCGTGAAATAGGTGAGCTGGTATAGAGTGGGAGGGTGGGAAGGGCCGTGCTGGAGTGCAGGTGGGATGGGGTGGGGGAGTGGTGGCATTGCGCAGGTGTGAAGGGGCATGGGGGGGTCGTGCAGGTGTGGACGGGCATGAGGGGTTGTGCAAGTGTGGACAGGCATGGGGGCGGCGTAGGGGAATGGACGGGCATGGGGATGGCGTAGAGGTGTGGACGGGCATGGGGGCAGGGTAGAGGTGTGGACGGGCATGGGGGCGGCGTAGGGGAATGGACGGGCATGGGGATGGCGTAGAGGTGTGGACGGGCATGGGGACGGTGTAGAGGTGTGGACGGGCATGGGGGCGGCGTAGGGGAATGGACGAGCATGGGGATGGCGTAGAGGTGTGGACGGGCATGGGGATGTGTAGAGGTGTGGACGGGCATGGGGGTGGCGTAGAGGTGTGGACGGGCATGGGGGCGGCGTAGAGGTGTGGATGGGCATGGGGGCGGCGTAGAGGTGTGGACGGCATGGGGGCAGTGTAGAGGTGTGGACAGGGGGTGGGGAGAAAAGGGGAAAGGAGTTCAGAGAGAGGGGTCAGTGGAGTCAATGGAGGATTCTTGGGGGGCATATTGAGGGTACCAGTGGTGGGGCGGGATGGTGATGATTAAAGGGTGCAGAGGGAGCCAGTAGGGTGGGAGGGTGGGAGTGAGGCTATGCCGAATGAAGGGGCACTGGAGGAGATGTGGAAGGGATTGCGGATTCAGGGGGTCAGCAGGATGAGGGGGCATATCCATTGTAATGGGGGTGGGCTGTGCAAGAATGTAGGGGAATTCTACATTGACCATTCCGGACAGAAGGTGATGGGAGAGGGTTGAAGGGTGACCGTAAGGAGGTCAAAGATGATTCCTAGGCGCTCAATGATTATAGGAGGAGGGTGTGGGTGATGGGCGGAGGGGAAAAGGCCTTGAAGGTGACTGTGCCCATGGCTGCAAGTTTCTATGCAGAGCCTTGTGAATGGACTGCAGTGGGGCTATGAGGCATCACTTAATCACGTTGCCACTGAGGCCCATGTTCCCTGTACCATTCAGTGAGGTGAGTTTAAGCAGCTGAGGGCTCATTTACCCTGGTGGCATGGATGAGGTCAACCTTTTGTGGTATTGCAGGGCAGTCCTTTGCTGGAGGCCCTGGGCATTGACTGCCCTGGAGGCTTGCTCCCATGCCTGGTTTGCCTCCCTGCTCGGCCTCCTCTTCCCACCCTGTGGATAGAGGACATCCCTCCTGGCCTCCACTTAGCCGAGCAAGACGCCCAGGGCCGTCACTGAATTTGGGCATCGGAACTCCCTGTCCTCTTTGGGCCGTCTCCTCCTTCAACGTTGTGTAAGCTGTTGCCTGGGCACCATTTAGATATGGTGCCCGGATATGACGGCAGTGAGCGCGTCATCCAGCCTGTCCCACCATATGATATGCCAGGAAACTGACTGCATAATTAATGAGGCCAGGGTGGCGTGATACCGTGCAAATTCTCGGTGGCCTCTGCAGCAGGAAACACTCGACTTCCCTGCCCCTGCCTCAGGGCTTAGTCCCAGAAAGGAAATTTCTGCCCATTATCTCTAAAGTAGATGAGTGCAATTGGGTTACTCCCATAGCGATAGTACCAAAGTCAGGTGGTAGTGTAGGAATATGTGAAGATTTTCAGGTGACCTTAAGTTAGATACTAGAATGTAATCCACCTGATACTTTACCAAAGATGGCTTTTGTTCAGACATTCCCGACGGGGAGGGGGGCTGTAAAAATCCCCCCACGGCATAGAATTAATTAAAATGACTTGTAGCTGGTGTTAGTAATCCTGGATTATCACTTATTCAACTGAAACAACGATTAAGCTTACAGGGATATGTTTGTAACGTCTACCACTGATAACTAATCATGCTATAAGATTTTAGTGTGTTGATATACTATATGTCTTCAAAAAGAGGGTATGAGTTATCATATTATCTTTTCTTGCCTCTTTTGGGTGCTAAATTCATAATCTTTATTCGTAATTTCATCCAAATCCATCTCTGTTGCTATAAAACCCAACCAACCACTGCAAACTTTAAAACTCAGATTTCAAATGACTTCTTCTACAGTAAGTGTGCCACTTTCCCCAATAGAGTTGCATTCTGACAGATTCACATTTAAAGGATTTGAAATGTAATCACTGCAGCCCTTTAGGGCTTTGTGCTACTGCTTTCTGCCTCCTTCTTTGGATGGTGAAAGATTGAATTAGCGTGCAGCTGGGCTATGTAATTTGATGTTGACTGTGTGCACTTTTATCAGCAAGCTACTATATTGACTGCTGCTACCATTCTCCAATCTGTTGTTCTTCAGACTCCTACTGCTATTTGTCAGCCTGTGACCTATAACTTCAGTATCATTTACACCACTTGAGATTGAGTTTTATTTTTAGTTCGCTTCTTCAAAATTGGTTCATTCCCCAAAGCCATTCTGACTTTATAATTATTTTCTTCATTTTGAAACTTAAAAAAAAGTGTTCCTTTCTTAAGTGAAATTCTGCAATCCAATTTACTGACTCTCCTTCCTTGGGTTCAGGTGTACAGTGAACATGTTCACATTCGGGGAGCTTGTGTCATGATGGTGGGTGAGATTGGGCACTTTGGCTTCCAAGAACAAATGCTGACAGTTAAAATGGGCATTCTTTTTCCCTCTCGCTTTCTCTACATTTCCCTCTACCTCAATTTTGCATAACAGTAAGCAGTGTAGTTAAAAACAAACATGTTCTATTTGTCACCAAAATTATTTCATTCGGCAGAATTTAATCCAGCCTGTCACAACGGGAAACATGATGGTCAGGCCCTGTTTCTAAGGTACTTATAAGGGTCTGGCACATACAGGGTTAATGTGAGACTAAGTGCTGTACAGCCCACACAGTGATGTAAGAAGGCACATGGCCCAGACCCAGAGGTCAGTGTGGTGTTGAGCAGAGACAGATAAAGACCTGAGCATGGAGAGAAATCCTAGCCTGCACCCTTTACTGTACATGTGTAAATAGTTATACTTGTTAATAAAGACTTACAGTTAATCTACTGAAGACTACGACGACTTCTTTAAGAGACACCGTTCTGTAAGCAACACCCTCCCAAAACTTAATACCTGACTGAGGGACCCAGCATCGGTTAGAAGGGGGGAGCCATTGAGAGCCACTCCCTGCTCTTGCCTCCACCCAGCGCCGCGACCCCATCCCACCCTCACTCACCTGAGTCCAGGGATCCAGCAACAATCCCTGGTAAAGACACTGGAGCATTACCGGCAACAGTCAGTGTTCCTGGTGGTGCTGCTGGCGATGGAGACCAGCGGCCGGTAGCTCTCAGCAGGTGGGATTTCTGCCCCTCCCCCAGTGTCCTAACTCTCAGGGAAGGCACACTAGCACAGGGACTTAATTCATTTAGGTCTTCCCCACAGAAGTGACGCAGATTTCCCAATGGTTCTCCCAACAAGTGAGCAGGACCCACACCGGGAACATTAAATTCTGCCCATTCTCAGTTACTCTAATTAACAAATGAACAGACTGTTGGAAAATAGGCTTTTTCTGAATAAACTAAAAGTCACAGATATTAAACCATCTGCCTTTCAGTTCCTTCCATCTTTCTGTATTGCTTAAAGGGAAAAACGTGTCTGAATAAAAAATGATACGGATTAAATAACATGACGTTGCATTTGGCTAGAGGGTGGGTGTTAATAGTATGAATCAAAGGCCTAAATATTGACACAATATTGTTGCACCTCCATATATCTTCTCAAATAAGTTGCACCTTCACCAAACATCTCTGCAATGGTTCTTATTACCAATGGTAATGATTGATGAATGAAGAGCATCTGCTATATCTCTCATTTTTTTTTGACGATAGGTCACCGATCTGAAATGTTATCTTTCCACAGTTACAAATAAATTCAATAGGGAAATAAGGAGCAATTTCTTTACACAGTGAGTGGTTAGAAAGTGGAATAAAAACAGAAAGTGTTAGAAATACTCAACAGGTCTGGCACCATCTGCGGAGGGAGAAACAGTTAATGGGAGGAATTTTACGGCCGGGGCGGGGCTGTAAAACATGGTGAGCCATTCAAAAGCCCATTGACTTCGGCTGGACTGGAAAATCCCACTGGCACGAAATTCCGCCCAATGTTTCAAGTCCAATATGACTCTTCCTTTTAGAAAGTGGAACTTGTTACCACAAGAAGCAGTTGAGACAAATAGCTTTCAATAGGTAATTGAATGTGCAGCTGAGAGATATGCTGAAAGGCTGCAATGTGGTAGATGGAATGGGATGGAGCTGTGTGGTGTATAAGCACCAGCACAGACTTGTTGGACCGAATGGCCTATTTCTGTGTTGCATATTCTATGTAATTCTATGTTGGATAAATGAAACTGCATCAAAAATGTGCACTCATTTCATGCATTTAATATAGAAGAATGTTCCAAGGTATTTCACAGAAGCACAATCAGAGGGAAAATTGAGACAGGCTGAAGGTGAGTGAGTGATTGAGCTGTCTGATAGCTGTAGAGGTATTGTAGCAAATGGAAGGCCGAAAGCTAGATAGCTGGGTGTTTGAAAGCGCTGTTGTAAGTGTTTTTTTTGATGAAATTACATTGTTGGAGCAGTGGCAACTCCAAGGAATTCTTAACCATGAGCAATGTCACAGGATTTCAGAGTTTAAATTTAAACTTAAATACAACTTAAAATATATTACAAAAGTAATAAAAAATGTAAAATAAAACTAAACTAGTAAATGCATCAAAAAGATAAATAAAGACAAATTTCTACTACATTTGTATTTGTGTTAAAGTGTTTATTTCACTATTTCACCATCAATGTCATAATAATAAAAGGACTCCTAGCATCATAATTGTAACATGGTAAGTTAGTAGTGAATGTAGAGCATCAGCAGCTCCAGAAATTTCTAAGGGTTAAGATGTCTTGAGCTACCATCTCTGTTTTGTAAATGTTGTGGCTGACGGTCCCCTATCTTTCTCATACTTCACCCATCACTCATCAGGTTGCTCCTGATATAATGAAAATGTCATGACAAACAAGATTTCATTATAAAAGAAATCGACTGTACTTCAAAGTTCTGACAAACTGAAAGGCAAACTGTACAAGTATCCAAGTACCTCACAGTGAACATGAAGTGACTGGCAGCCATTAAGTGTTAAGCACAGCGCTCTCAGAGAAATTAAAACTGTGACTTGAACTGATTACTTCAAATTTACCTGAAGATGTGTATTCAATCACATTTCACTTGTAAACATCCCTGGTATGAACTGATGGACAACGCGCTATGAGGATAGGGATATTTTATTATTTCATTCCTTTTTATTTCATCATCACATTCTTAAAGAGAACTTCACCATCAGCGCCAGTTTTTCCCAATAAGCCTCCAAACTAGTCCTCTTCAAATACATGTCCAATTCCCTTTTGACATTTCGTATGGAATCTGATTCCACCAACCTTTTAGCCCTCTATTTCAGATCATAACGGTGCTCTGTGTGAAATAATTTCTCTCATCTAGTTCTTTTGCCAATTATTTCAAATCTATGATCTTTGGTTACCAATACACTTCTCCCTACTTGCTCCAGTACATGAATTTGAACAGCTGTATTAAGTCTCCCCTCAGCCTTCTCTGCTCTAAGGAGATCAATTCCAGCTCTGCCAGTCTTTCCACATAACTGAAGTCCCTTACCCCCTGGCACCATCCTGGTAAATTTTTTCTTTACCCTCTGCAATACCTTGACATCTTCCCTAAAGAGCAATGCCCAGAATTATACACAACACTCTGGCTGAGACCTAACCAGACATTTGTAACGGTTGAGAATGACTTCCTTGTTTTTGTTCTCACTGCTCCGTTGTGCAAATCCAGGTATTCTATGGGGCAGAATTTTTAGGTTAGTGTGTGGGCAGGTGCACGACCCGATCGGGCATGAAATCTTGCGTGATGACGTCAGGCGAGCTGTCCCAACTTTAATCCCACACTCGCACGATATTTCGGTCGGCGGGCTGGTGCGAAAGTCAGAAGTGCGCCCGCCAACAATTAAGAGGCCTATTAAGATCATTGTAACTGTCCTCGATTTTTCGTGGTCCGTCCAACCTTACGGTTGGCGGGCGGCTGAATCGTCTGTGGACTTTGCATTTTTCATGAAACCTCATCCAAGGGCAGGATAAAGTTTCCGTTATCAGCCAAAAAAAAATCTATGGACAGCATTTTTATCATGTATATGTTCAGGTGACTGATTGTGATGCGTGGACATTTTTTTCATGATTTTTAAATGCTTTATTTATTGGTTTTAAAGTTTTCAGCTCCCTGAGACAGCTCTCTGCCTTCAGGGAGCTTTCATTCAGCACTCGCCCGCACTTACATCAGCATCTACCCTCCTCCCGCCCCCACCCCAGCAGAATTGGTCATTGTGGCGCGGGCTGCATGCTGTTTGGCGCTTAATTGGCCAGCCAGCATGAAATCGCGGTCGGGGGCCGATCGTGGTTGGCGGTCAGTTCCCCGGCTGCTCCCAGGCCCGCTGACCATGTCTGCTCACCGACCTAAAAATCCTGCCCATAGTATATTTTTCATATTCCAAAATGCCTAATGCATCTCAGTGCTTGAAGTCAAGAACGACATGTTTATCTTGACTCAAAGGTATTTTATCTACTAGTAAAGATAATTAGATGGACTGAACTGAAATACATAAAACATTTCTGCAAAACTCTCATTTAATGGATGTAAATATAATTATATACAGCATGTGGTCTGGGGGAAAAAAAACATTTTGCTTGTTATACTATGTATGTGAAACATGTTTTTTTGTTCTGACAATGCGCTGTGTTAATCCAACCAGAACTACTTTCCCACCAGTAGCCAGTGGCTTACTTATGTATCAAACACTTGATTATCCATCAATAACCATGGCAACTCTGCAACCATGAATGTCTATAAGAACTCAGAGAGTCAGTAGAGCAAAAAAAATCCAAACAGAGGGAGCAAAATTCAGTAGCCCTCGAAAACGGTCGAGGGGATTGTGATGTTCAATTAACCCTTACCTGTTTCTTCCAGTATAGGCAGCATGCAAACATCTTGCTGCCTGCTTATTGAGATCGTAGCTGCATGCAGCCCAGCGCTAAACATGTTGGGCTACACACCTCAGAAGGGGTCCCAAGCTTATATGAGATTACCACTTAAAACTAGCCTGCACTACTTAAAGCAAGCCTTCATCTCTTAAAACTGTTATGATTTCAGTTGAGACAAATATATTTTTTAAAAGAAGGAAGAAATCTGAAAACCAGTTATTTACTAAAAGAATGAAGCCACAAGATTCCATGGGCAAAGTTTTCCCCCGGGGGAAGTGCGGGAGCGGGCGTGGGCAGATGGTCCTCCAATCGGTGCCCCCAATCGGGGGCAAGTCGCCATTTCTAGTGGGTGAGCCAATTAAGGCCCGCCCAGCGTGACGTCCGCAGAGAAGCCCTGTGCGCTTCCTGTGAGGGCGGTGGGGTGGGGGGAGATTCCTCAAATCGGAAGTGCGCTCCTTCGAGCGCTCCAACCTCCCTGAGACTAAGTGCCACCTCAGGAAGATCGGTTCCCAAAGTAAAAAAGTTACTGCAGTGAAAATTTCATTCACCATCCATGTCCCCTTATGTAACAATGTCACATGAGTTGGGACATGGGCATAATTAAAAGTGTCTCTTAATTTTTTGACTCAGCAATGAAACCTTATCCCGTCCATGGATGAGGTTCCGTGCTTTTTCAGGTGGCCACCAGTGCTCCTGAGCTGCCCGCCAACCTTAAGGTTGGAAGGGCAGGTCCACTAATGAGCTTAATTGTTTTTTCATTTGCCTCGCTCGCCAATGGGAAAATTCTTGCCCATGGTTTAAAACAGGAGATATTTTACTATACAATAGCCAAACAAAGCAAACACTAAATACTATCTTAGCTAACCACCATACTCCTAAACCTGGGATCAACATAAGCTAAAAATGAATTCACAGGCAAATTGCAGACAATTATGTTATAAACTACATATTAAATAGCAGATACAACTAAGACAGATCTTACAAATTGGTTCAGCAGTCTACTCAGCATACATGTAATCAATCACAGTCACAAAATCCTTCTAAACTCTGTCTCCCTCACAAAGAATTTCAGCTCTTCATCTTCTGGGACTTCACTTGATCTTCAACCAACAGCAGCGCGCAACCAACCTGAGTTCCACAGGCATGGCCTTCACCAAAATTAGCACATGTCTACAGAAACTCCTCAACTCTGCTTACAATGGTCTGAATGGCGTAGATCCACCAATGTTATCTTCAAATAACGGAAACAGCTGCAGTAGTTATATCTTTGCTTACCCTCAGCTTCTGGATCAAGCCTTTGCCTTCTTCAACCTGCCTATACTGCACTGAATCGTCATCTACTGAGCTCCAATGGCTCTGTCTCTTTTTATATAGTTTCAACCAGAAGTTTTGGTTTCCAATCTCAGTTTCAGTCTTCATTTCCTTAGCAACTGGGAGGGTCAGTTATCTTTCTAAATTTCCCTTTTCAATTAAGGTCAATCTCAAAACATACACGGTTTGAAACCATTTGATTCTATCACAAAGGGGAGGTGCACACTGACAGGGGCACTTCTGGATGTGGCTGGGGAGGACTGCTTGATCCATAGAAGAGGGACTATGGTGCAACAGGCAAGAGAGGGTGCTCCAAGTCTTTCAGACACCAGGGAACTTGATGCAGGAGGAAAGATATCTTCTATCTGACAGGAATCAAGTGACCTTCCAGGCACACATTAGGAAGACAGTGGGACCAGATAGTCGTGGTGGTCAGTGCCAGCAGTATAGCCCTGAAAACCTTCACACAATGCTGCAATAAGTTTAATGGCCTCACACGAATGGACAAGGCAGTGAATGCATCTTCAATCCATATCCTATCACTTGCACCACCAGCCCCATCCACTGCACGTTGCACCACACCCCCATCACTCATTTACCAACAATTTCTATCAATCATGACTCATATCTCACATTCATAGCTTCACCTCACATATTGGCACTGTTGCAAGTCATGACTGTGCACACTGCCAGCTATTCAACCATGACAGATAAATCACCCAAACACATTGCACCACATCAGTAGCACACTTTCCTCTCTCTCGCTGGACAAGATCCGAGGCAGCAACACCTAACCATCAGGGCCAGGAGCTATTTGTCTTCACCCCAGTGGAAGCAATAATGCTCGGCTGAGGCTGTGGCCAGTTGTGGGGCTGAAGCCATCAAAGATGACAATATGTTCATATGTAATCATCCTCGCATTACGTTTCCCTGCCATCTAATAATCTTTCTGATTTATGAGCTTCAGATAGTATAAGCATGCACCTCTTGCTTTCCACTCCTCCACTCACCATATTCCTATGCGTGTGCCTTTCTCCTTTCAGATACCCAAGAGCTATAACCTGGCTAGGCAGTGGTGGAAGAGAAAGAGGTGGAAGCACACAGCAAGAAAGTGATGAAGAAAAAACATTGTCATTCGCACCTGCAGCTTGTTATGACACGGTAGATGATGTGTGTCAGGTGGATCAAATCCATGAGGGAAAGTTGATCACATGGTCACGACGATTTTGCAATTCGTATTTTATTTTGAGATACATGCCCTGAATTCAGGAGTAATAAGTCCACTAATACTCTAGGGGCAGAATTTTTCGCTCGACATGCAGGCGCATGCCTGACATGCTCAAGCGTAAAATAGCACATGATGATGTTGGGTGAGCATCCCGACGTCATCGCACACTCATGCGATATTTCAGTTGGTAGGCGCTCGCTAAACTTGGAAGTGCACCTGCCGACAATTAAAAGGGCTAATCAGCCAATTAACGGTGCAGTTAACTGGGATTTTTCACTGCCCGTCTAATGTTACAGCTGGTGGATGGGTGAATCGGCCAGGCAGCTTTTGCATTTTTCAGGAAACCCCATCCAACGGTGGGATGAGGTTTCCGTCATTAAATTTTTAAAAAATGTTTGGAACAGAACTTTCATGTTGCATATGTTCAGGTGACTGTTTCTCATGCAATTCCCAGTTTTAAAAATATTTATTTTTTGAATTTAAATTCTTCAACTCCTTGAGGCAGCTCTCTGTCTTCAGGGAGTTTTCATTCTGCACTCTCCCGCGCCCACGCTGACTTCAGCGCTCGCCCTCCTCCCATGCCCAAGCCAGGCAGTGCTGATCGTATCAGCGTGCATTTCGCTGGCTGGCTGCTAATTGGCCAGCCAGCGTGAAATCCATTTCCTGACCGCTATGGGCCCGCCAATCGCGCCTGCCCGCCGAGCTGAAAATTCAGGCCTAGAGGTTTTTTACAAAACTAAATTAAACATTCATTAACAAAAGAGAAGATTTCAAACACATACATAGGTCTACAAATTACTATTATAACAATTTTTAAAACCCTTAAGTAATTTTGCTTCCAGTTACACCCCCATTAAGACAACTGTAAAAGATAGATTTAAACAGATCCAGGCAAGTCACCTCAATACCTTGGACAGTAGAATTCAAAGTAGCTTTTCCCAGCTTCGGTTTCTGTAGACAGCAGCTTAATGCACAAATACTGGAAGCTTTTCACACTTCTGGTAGATCTTGCAATGCCTTCTTCTCTGATACATAGCCTCTTCTCCTTTATACATGTTTCTCCCTTTTAAGACAAATTCCCATTGTTCCCATATGAATTCGGAACTTTACCTTTCTCATAATATAAATCAATTCACGGTGCTAATACTATCAGTAACCTTTGGGAAAAATAAATACACTGCTTAGCCTAGCTTTTCTGGCTAGGTGTAAGATCCTAGTATCTCTTTGAAATTCAGACTACCCTGATTTATCGACAAATGCAAACTCTCCTCACCTCACACTCTGAAACTTCAGCTATGTTTTACGTGTTTAGCGTTTCAAACCTAGCTTCTTTTGATGAATCAAAGCCTCCAGACCAGTGTCACCAACTCAATTAAATCAGACACACGCACACTCACTCACAGACAAACTATCCAAACCCCACTATTAACCTACTTTTACAATAAATCACAATAATATCATGAGACACAACTATTCACAGTGTGTAAGCTTTAGAGGATAACTTAGTGGTGGGATCTGCAAATGGTGACACACTGAGCATAAGTAATCTGCAGCCAGGGTAGAGGATAAAATAGTAAAGATGCCAGCTGACTGGAGGGTGATATTCTGCTGCAGGGGACTCAGATGAGGACTTCAATTGGGAGGCCTATGGAAGAAGGCTGATGGGCGTGCACAATGAAATTCTTGGTTCACCGGCAGGACTGCAGTCACTGCCAAGGAGAACATAGAAGTCCGGCACCAACTTGGTATAGGGCTTTGCACAGAATTGAAGTTCACACTCTCCAGCGTGGACATGGTGACCAATACCTCAGGAGCATTTGCTGACCAATCTATAATGCAGCAGCTGATCGCTGTGCCTTAGCTTCCATTGCAGAGCAAGCAGGAGCTACTCAAAGTGTGGCTGCTGCAGTGGAAGCTCAAACCTATGTCATGAATTTCATGCTTCCATGTAGACCCAGGTTGCTACCATCAAGGTTGCGGATACCAGAGTAGGGACTTGCAGGTTGTCTCAGTAGTCCAACAATCTGTTCTCAAGCCCAATGCTAGGTTTACTAAGGCATGGCCCCATGGAAGCGGCAGTGGCTCCATAGGACACAAACTGCTGTCCTCTCTCAGGATGACAACATAGTTGCTCTCCTCCCCAACTACGCCCTCACCGCTTCCACCACTCAGTAGTGTCCTTACTAGTTCTTGTCAGCCAGCCCAGACCACTGCTGCACCATGGGGAAGACTGCAATTCTGGCAAGCTACATGCTCACTTGCCCTTCTTCTCTTTTGAGAATGAAGTGCATTTAGCTCACTTTACATAAAGGCACAGTGAACTCCCTTATGCAATGGTAGACAGTGTACAAGATGTAAATATGCCTGCTCCTGGAAGGTGATGGTCACATAACAATTCATGTCCTTCATAGTCACCAGCAATGTCAGAGAAAAGCAGGGGCAGTGAGCAAGTAGCTTCATCAGAATTGCTGCCTTCTACATGGTGTTAGGTGCCATTTACTGCACACATGTCACTTTGCAGATGCTGCATGCAAATTCTGAAATGTTTCTTTATTCTTTCATGGGATGTGGGCATCATTAGCAAGGGCAGCATTTGTTGCTCATTCCTAATTGCTAGGCCATTTCAGAGGGCAGTTAAGAGTAAACTACATTGTCGTGGGTCAAGAGCCCAAACCACATAAGGATAGCACATTTCCTTCCATTAGTGATTCGGGCTGGTTTTGACAATAACACATAATAGTTTTATGGTCAGCATTTCTAAGACTAGCTTTCAATTTCAGATTTATTAATTGAATTTAAAGTCCACCAGCTGCTGTGGTGGGATTTGAACCCACATCACCAGAGTGTTAGACTGGGACTCTGGATTACCAGTCTGGTGACATTGCCGCTACGTTACCATCTCCCCCTAAATTATGCAGCAACCAGAAAGGGTTCTGTTCCCTCAATGTGCAGCTAGTGTGCAACAGTACTCAGCCAAACAAGCAGGACAATGCAGCTGAAGATGGCTGGGCCTAGGACACTACCCTGAGGAACTCCTGCAGTGATGCCCTGGAACTGAGATGACTGACCTCCAACAACCACAGCCATCTTCCTTTGTGCTAGATATGACTCCAATCAATGGAGAGTTTTCCCTCTTATCCCAATTGACTCCAGTTTTGTTAGGGTTCCTTGATGCCACACTCGGTCAAATGCTGCCTTGATGTCAAGGGCAGTCATTCTCACCTCATCTCTGGAGTTCAGCTCTTTTGTCCTTGTTTGGACCAGGATTGTAATGAGGTCAGGAGCTGAGTGGTCCTGGCAGAACCCTGGGAACTTTGATTGCCACATGAGTGCAATTGATTACACCCTGAGCTTGTGGAAAGCCTGCATTGGCCCTGAGGCCAACAGACCTCTCTGCCTGGCTATTTGTGTCAGTGCAGTAGCATACAAACTCTCTGGCCCTCTTGAACAATGCAATGGTGGTCTCCTTAACACAACCATGAGCAGCTGCCTGGGATAGCCCACAGTTGTGGATCACTGGAAGGGATCAAATGCCTGGAAGTTCAACGAAGCAGTGGCTTTCAATGCCACTGATATTGGCTGCCCATCCAGCCCCACAGGTCATCCTGCAGCATCCGCTCTGGTGGGTGATGGACTCCTTGGCAACTGCAATGTTCTCTGGCAATGACACTCACACATCTGGAGGTAGTTCATGCAACTCCAAAAAGCTCTGGACCACAACACAACCTACCTTCAGTCTCACTTCTGTTTGCTGCCTTGGTTGGGGGTGTCCTCCAGTGGCTTCCAGGCCTCCCTCTGCATAGCCCCTTAGCTCCTCTGAACAGCCCCTCTTCCCCTCTGATCGGCCTCTCAGTTTAGTGATTGCGATGGTCTTCTCTCCCTTTTTGGCAAAGATTTCCACCATAATAGAAGGCAACTCCACAATGGCTGACTTTCCCTTCAGAGCCTAATGCCTCACCTGGATGCTGTCACCTCTGAATGGTTGAGGATCTGATGACCCGTGATCCCCGTGCGCCACATATTTAATTTGCTTGATACTATTAAGTTCCATTCGGTTACGTGTAATTGAGACATAAGTGTAGAGTAAAGGGTTAACTGTAATGATAGCTACTGAGCATGTGCATAGGGAACTATGTCACAGTGATGTCACTCATGAGAGGAGTTGAGTGTGAAGCTTCTCAGAGAGTAGCCCCATTTGTGTCTTGATCTTATCCCTCTTTTGTAAATAGTTAGCCTATAAATAAATGGTTTTGAACAAAAAAAACTATTGCCTCCAGCAACGTCTCATCTACAGTAAGCTGTCAATGAATCCCAAAGTAAACCCACAATAACAGGCGGTGGCAGCAGTGACTACACCTACAGTGGAATGGTAGAAAATGTGGGAAAAGCCTCAAGTGAAACCTAGCAACAGTGCAGCTCAGTGCGTGAAAGAGCTCAAGGCCAACCCAGCAATCACACTGGACTCGACAAAATAACGAAGGCAACCCAGTGACTGGCAAAACAAGCAAGGTGGGAAAAGACAACCTCAACCAGGGTGAGAAATGGCTACTAATTTGCCCCTAACAGAATCTTTTCAAAACATAGATGGTCCCAGGCAGGCTGAGCAATGGCTAACTTGGTGACAACGTCTTCCCTGATATTGCAATGCCTCAGGTCTTGTGAGTGAAGACCGTATAACATCGTCAATGCACTGCAGCATATTGGACAACGTCCTTTGGAATACTTCAGAGATGAATGTGATGCCAAATGGCTGACGGTTAAAATAGTGCTGTCCAAAGGGCGTAATGAAAGTAGTTAAGGGCTTTGACTCCTGGCTGAATGGCAACTGCCAAAATCCATTGTTGACATCAAGTTTAGTGAAGATGGTGCCTTTTGCAAGTTTGGCAGGTTCTCATGCACCAATGCCATTGAATGTATTTCTCTTTTTACTGACTTGTTGAGGTGTGTTAGATCAATGCAGATATGAATGGAGCCACTAGCTTTGGGACTGGTACCATACCAAAGCGCTACCTGGTTGGGGCAGTGACTGGTAAAATGACCCCTTGTTGCAGCATCGCCTCTATCTCACTCCTGATTCTTTTTAGAAGTGGATGTGGGACTGTCCTTCAAGTTAATAGACAAATGGATTTAGCCTCTGTCTTGAGTGTAATCTGATACACGGTTTTCAGCTTTCCTAAGCCTTTAAAAGTGTGGGGAGCTCCCTCCTAAATTCATTATCTTGTGTTTTTGTGTTGACTTCAACTTTTATAAGCAGCCTTGGCGCTATGAAGGCTTTTCTGCTCAACAAAGAGCATTCTTGATTCTTGATAACATACAATGTTTGAGAAATCCCTCTATCTTTGTATTTTAGTGTCGTTTCCAGCTGGCCTTGAACATTTAACTTGATCCTCCTGGGCCCTAGAGTTGAAAAGAGAATGGTTTTAGTGTCACTTTACCCAGCCAATGAACTCTATCACATAACACTGAGGCACCAGCTCCCGTGTCTAACTTGAATTTGGTTGGATGCCCATTTACATGTATGACAGCACTCCAGTTATGTTTTTTATTTTCCTTTATTGCACTTGGGAAGGTACTTTCCTGGTTGTCAATGTCCTGAATTTCTTGAATGAAGGTTCCTTTAGCAGATTTCTCCTTCTGTCTGGTAACTACACATTTCCTGGAATGGCAGGCCACTTGAAAATAGCCTAAGATGCCACCCATGGCACTGCGCAATTGGACATTCTTCCCAACAGTGGACCTTCTTCCCGCAACAGTGGGGACATTGAAAAATGACAGTCGGTGTCTTTTGAGGGCATTTCTGTGGTTGCTACTTTGCTATACTTTGAGTTTTATAACCTACAAATTGAACAACTTCATTGAGCTGTTCTTCTGCCTCTGTTCCTCAGCCTGTCTCGTGAGTTGTACAAATTTTGTTAAATTTAAATCTTCCTGAGATTGCAAGAAGTCAGAGAGATTCTCATCTAAAACGCCAAAGATTATTCTATCTTTGATCAGGTCATCTTTTAATTTTCCATGCTTACAATTTTCGGCTAGGAGATGCAATTTGTTAATGAAAGAGTCAATCCCCTCACCCTGTTTTTGACTGTGTCAATTAAATTTCATCCTCTCTATGACAATATTTTTATGAAGACTGAAGTCTGGGCTAAAGGATCTGATGACGTCCTCATAGGAGGCTGTCTCTGTGTTCACCTCCCCGCCAACTGCATTGTCATCTCTGATAATGGACCACAATTTGCCAACGAGTCCTTCCAATCCTTCACGGCAACATATGGATTTGTGCATACCATAAGCTCTCCAAAATACCCTCAGTCTAACAAAGAAGCTGAGCGACGAGTATGCACTATACAAACCGACTGAAGAAGAATGACATCTTTGAGCTCACTCTGCTTAGCTATCACTCCACACCTTTATATAATGGATTTGCCCCATCTGAGTTTCTGATGAGCCACAGGCAAATGACTCAACTTCCTTTCCTGTCCCACACCTTGCTACCAAATGTCACAGTGGAAGACCATGTTTGAGCTAGGAAGAAGCCTACCGAATGAGTAAAGCTCGGACGTTTAACCAGAGGTCAAGACCTTCTGATTTTTGGAAGAGGAGAGAGGGTGTGGATCAGAGACCAGAACTGTGCTGGTGCAGTATTTGAGAAGCCACAGCAACCGAGATCATATCTGGTCAAGACACAGTCAGGCATCATTCGAAGGAACAGATCTTCCCTAATTTCAATGGACAGAAAACCATTAACAGCATGGACAGAGTACCCGGAATCTCAAGAGAATGTTACACCTACAGAACCAGAAATGAATGAAACCAGGAGTTACAACCCCCACGAACTGACCTTAGGTCAACAAGATAACAAAAACAAAAATAAAAATACCTGGAAAAACTCAGCAGGTCTGACAGCATCTGCGGAGAGGAATACGGTTAACGTTTCGAGTTCGTATGACTCTTCAACAGAACAGTTCTGTTGAAGATCATATGGACTCGAAATGTTAATTGTATTCCTCTCCGCATATGCTGTCAGACCTGCTAAGTTTTTCCAGGTAGTTTTATTTTTGTTTTTGTTTTGGATTTCCAGCATCCGCAGTTTTTTGCTTTTATCTTAGGTCAACAGGATTCCCATCTACCCCAGAAGGCTTCTGCACTCATTCTGGAAGACTGGTGAAACCACAAAAGAAACTTTCCAGTTAAAAGAAGAGACTTTGAGGAGAGGTGTAGGAGAATGTGTAAAATAGTATGGGGATAAAGACTCGGGCACAGGTGCAGAGTAAAGGGTTAACTCTAATGATAGCTACTGAGCATTGGCATAGGGAGCTATGTCAGTGATGTCACTCACTGAGAGAAGTTGAGTGCAAAGCATCTCAGACAGTAGCTCTAGCTATGTCTTGATCTCTTTTAATCTTTGTATATAGTTAGCCTGTAAATGAATGGCTTGGAACAAACATCTCTAGCAACATCTCTTCTAGATGTCAACGAATCCTGAGGTAAACGCACAATAATAGAATAAGTACCTCTTTAACTAGCTCAAAAGGCTTCCCACCACTTCCATGTAGCATTACTACTTTGATGCCTCCATCATAATGAGACCCAAAGTGCTGGAGTCAGAATTCCACCCATTCACACCACACTGAACCTCCTTCAGTGACTCATAGAGATTTCAATACCAATCGAAACCATTTGCCTCAGCAGTCTTGTATCAGTGTTAGCTCATCATCAGAGTCAGCTGGATGACACTGGTCTTAGGTGGTTGTGCAGAATACGCAAAAATGAATTGGCAGCTAATTGTACACTCTCAGATTTTCTTTTGCATTGAGAACAATACATATTGATGAAAATTCACATAGAGAATAGATACAGATGCTGGGGACATCCATATGTACTTCCTTTTACATATGGAAGGAGCCTCGTGGCTGTTTGTGGTGGCTGCTAGGGTTGCCTAAAAATGACTTAACCTAATGTCAGGTAAGATGTCTTTCAGGCATCCTGTAGGTGCAGGACTTTAGTTCCAAAAATTGGCCTTTTACGCACATAGCATGACTGCAACAAGGTTCATTTTTTAAAATTCATTCATGGGATGTGGGTGTCGCTGGCTCGGCCAGCATTTATTGCCTGTCCCTGGTTGCCCTTGAGAGGGTGGTGGTGAGCTGCCTTCTTGAACCGCTGCAGTCCATGTGCTGTTAAGAAGGGAGTTCCAGGATTTTGACCCAGCGACAGTGAAGGAATGGCAATATATTTCCAAGTCAGGATGGTAAGTGGTTTGGAAGGGAACTTCCAGGTGGTGGTGTTCCCATCTATCTGCTGCTTTTGTCCTTCTAGATGGTAGTGCTCGTGGGTTTGGAATGTGCTGTCGAAGGACCCTTGGTGAATTCCTGCAGAGCATTTTGTAGATGCTACACACTGCTGTGACTGTGCATTGGTGGTGGAGGGAGTGAATGTTTGTGGGTGTGGTGCCAATTAAGTGGACTGCTTTGTCCTGGTTGATGTCCAGCTTCGTCAATGTTGTGGAAGCTGCACTTATCCAAGCAAGTGGAGAGTATTCCATCACGCTCCTGACTTGTGCCTTGTAAATGGTGGACAGGCTTTGGGGAGTCAGGAGGTGAATTACTCATTGCACGATTCCTAGCCTGCTCTTGTAACCACAGTGTTTACATGGCTTGTCCAGTTCAGTTTCTGGTCAATGGGAACCCTGAGGATGTAGATAGTGGGGGATTCAGTGATGATAATACCATTGAACATCAAGGGGCGATGGTTGGATTCTCTCTTGTTGGAGATGGTCATTGCCTGACCCTTGTGTGGCGTGAATGTTACTTGTCACTTGTCAGCGCAAGCCTGGGTATTGTCCAGGTCTTGCTGCATTTGGACATGGACTGCTTCAGTATCTGAGGAGTTGCGAATAGTGCTGAACATTGTGCAATCATCAGCAAACATCCCCATTTCTGATCTTATGATGGAAGGTAGGTCATTGATGAAGAGCTGAAGATGGTTGGGCCTAGGACACTACCCTGAGGAACACCTGCAGTGATGTCCTGGAGCTGAGATGACTGACCTCCAACAACCACAACCATCTTCCTTTGTGCTAGGTATGACTCCAACCAGCGGAGAGTTTTCCCCCTGATTCCCATTGACTCCAGTTTTGCTAGGGCTCCTTGATGCCACACTCGGTCAAATGCGGCCTTGATGTCAAGGGCAGTCACTCTCACCCCACCTCAGGAGTTCAGCTCTTTTGTCCATATTTGAACCAAGGCTTTAATGAGGTCAGGAGCTGAGTGGCCCTAGCAGAACCCAAACTGGGCGTCAGTGAGCAGGTTATTGCTAAGCAAGTGCTGTTTGATAGTACAATTGATGACCCCTTTCTTTGCTTTATTGATGATCGAGAGTAGACTGATGGGGTGGTGATTGGCTGGGTTGGATTTGTCCTGCCTTTTGTGGACAGCTGGGCAATTTTCCACAAAGCCAGGTAGATGCCAGTGTTGTAGCTGCACTGGAACAGCTTGTCTGGAGGCGTGGCAAGTTCTGGAGCACAAGCCTTCAGTACTATTGCTGGAATATTGTCAGGGCCCATAGCCTTTGCAGTATCCAGCGCCTTCAGCCATTTCTTGATATCACATGGAGTGAATCGAATTGGCTGAAGACTGGCATCTGTGACGTTGGGGACCTCTGGAGGAGGCCGAGATGGATCATCCAGTTGGCATTTCTGGCTGAAGATTGTAGCAAATGCTTCAGCCTTATCTTTTACGCTGATGTGCTGTGCTCCTCCATCATTGAGGATGGCGATATTTGTGGAGCCTGGTGCTGCTCCTGGCATGCCCTCCTGCACTCTTCACTGAACCAGGGTTGATCTCCTGGTTTGATGATAATGGTAGAGTGGGGAATATGCCTGGCCATGAGGTTACAGCTTGTGTTCGAGTACAATTCTGCTGCTGCTGATGGCACACAGTCCCCATGGATGCCCAGTCTTAGGTTGCTAGATCTGTTCAAAATTTATCCCATTTAGCTCGATGGTAGTGCCACACAACACGATGGAGGGTATCCTCAATGTGAAGGCGGGATTTCGTCTCCACAACAACTGTGCGGTGGTTACTCCTACAGATGCTGTCATGGGCAGATGCAATTCCAGCAGGCAGTTTGGTGAGGATGAGGTCAAGTGTGTTTTTCCCTCTTGTTGGTTCCCTCACCACCGCAGACCCAGTCTAGCAGCTATGTCCTTTACTTGGCCAGTTGTGGTGCTACCAAGCCACTCTAGGTGATGGACATTGAAGTCACCCAACCCAGAGTATTCTGCACCCTTGCCACCCTCAGTGCTTCCTTCCTTTGAAGCAGTGTTCAACATGGAGGCGCACTGATTCATCAGCTAGGGGAGGGCAGTATGTGGTGATCAGTAGGAGGTTTCCTTGCCCATGTTTGACCTGATGCCATGAGATTTGGAGTCCGGAGTCAATGTTGAGGACTCCTAGGGCAACTCCCTCCCCACTTTGTGCCACTGTGCCGCCACCTCTGCTGGGTCTGTCCTGCCAGTGGGACAGGAAATACCGAGGGAGGGTGATCGTGGTGTCTGGGACTTAATCTGTAAGGTATGATTCCATGATGATGACTATGTCAGGCTGTTGCTTGACTAGTCTGTGAGACAGCTCTCCCAATTTTGGCACCAGCCCCCAGATGTTAGTAAGGAGGATAGGGCTGCGCATCCTGTTGTTGATTCCGATGCCTAGGTCAATGCTAGGTGGTCTGTCCTGTTTCATGACTTTGTAGTGGCTTGATACACCTGACTTTAAGATGGCCACATTGCTGTCAGTCTGGAGTCACATGTCTCCAGGACAACAAGCTTTCCTTCCCTAAAGGGCATGCATTCATTCAACTTTTCATTCCAGACTTTTATTGAATTCAAATTCCGCCATCATGAGATTTGAACCCAGGTCCAGAGCATTACCCTGGGTCTCTGGATTACCAGTCCAATGACAACTCTGCTACGCCACCCCCTCCCCTATTCTATCCTGAATTTTTTTTTATTGGAAATTTCTTCTGTATGCTACTTGTAACAAACTCAAACTTATTCATTGTCAGTTGGTTCATGTTTTTTCATCAAACTCAGTGCATAGAGGAAATCTTCCCCATGGTGGGTTCCTTATAACTAGTGCATGTAGAATATTCTGAAGAAAAACTAAGCTTTACCTGGGTGACAGAGGAAAATGGCAGTAACATGTAAGTAAATCTGATTTCCTTACAGAGTGCATTGTCAATGCTTTGGATGAGATCATTGCATGGAGACCAGAAATAGCTGATGTAACTAAATCCGAACCAAATATTAGAGCTCCAAAATTCCTGTTGTGCCAAGTTCCTGCAATCTGTGCAGCCTGGGCCTGAAATGACATTCGGTTATACCACGTCTCAGTTTTTCTTTTGCACTGACATTTCTACTGAATGTCACTAAAAGAGGTGGATGTGGTGAGAGGGTATCATCTTTCAAATTTCACTCCAGTTTCCACGGCAATGCTTGCTGACATGAAGTAGATGTACTTCCTGGCCTGAAATGTAACACCCCTGCTTTTCCGTTTTGGAATCTGTGAGTTTTACAAATTCTACCTCAGTACAGTTGCGTACCCTGAAAACCATTACCCCAAGAAACACATGGGTTTGCTTATTTTTCACTGGAGCTATTACAACAGGTTTAGTTTATTATAAGCAGTTGCCTTCTGGAGATGATTTTAAAAAATCATTAGCTACTTTTGTTTTCAATTTTCATTTGATACAAGTTTTATAGTTATTTTTGGATATGTTACATTTTGAAGTAGTTTTTCAAAAAATCTGTAGTATGTCATAGGTTTTTGATGGAGTATAGTCTGACATGTTCTACATCTAAAACCAGAGATTTCACCACAGAGAAGTGTTAGGACTGACATTTATGATCAACAAGAGTGACACAGCTTGAAAACCCATTCAAACATATGGGGCTGTGTTTACTTATAACAGTGACACATATCATACAGGTTTCATTTTAAAACCAGAATGAATAATTGTTACTCTTAACGAGTGCTACTTTACCGGTATGCCGATTGCTGCACCCACCACCACTTCCAGCATCCCTGAATTTGGTGTTGGGAAAGGCATCCACAACAGGCAGGCGAGGCTTTGTTAAAATGTAAAAGTCATGGTCAGCTGACTTAATTTGGACCCCGCTTTGATTTTAAACCTGGAGCAAGTCATGCACTATTCCAGATCCACCATTGCAACCTGGATGTCAGCAGTAATTTGGTGAGAAGTGACCTAGGGATTTGAATTTGTAACTTTTTTAAAGGTTTTCTTCTGAGCTAAGAAATTGGAGTGTTCCTCCTGGTCACACAGGGAAATTTTGGGCTTCACCTGCCCTGGACTTCTGTCCCCATCCCCTGATCACAATTCCTTTTGCACCCTTACTGACCACTTACCTTCGTGCCAGGGACAGTTCTCTCAGCTCCCTGCTGAGGCCACCTGTTGTGCCAAATCCTACTGCTGCCCACCGGCCACCTAGTGATTCTTATTGGGTTCAGGCGGAGGTCTGTCGTGCAATATTATAATGAAGCAAAGAAAGCCATGATCCAGATCTTGGGCGTAAACCACCCACCACCTGCAACATGCAAAGCCTTGGTTAAAATTGTGGCTAAGCTACTCAAAGTCTATCTCAAGTCTACGTCAAGTGACTCAGTGTGAAGTGCCCTGCCCTATCTGGAATTGAGCCACACACATCAGGAAGATCTGAGTTTTGATTCTTGGGGCAGAATTTTCTGGATGACGTGCGGGTGGCGGGCCCCGCATGCCAGGGCTTAAAATGGCGCGTGCTGACGTCAGGCGAGTGTCCCGATGTCAGCACGTGCCATCGCGATATTTAGCTGGGCGGGCGCGCGATGAAGCGCGACGCACGCCCGCCATTAATTAAAGAGCTTAACTCGGCAATCGACACCGATTTTGAGGCGCCTGTGCGATCTTCGGCTCGGTGCACGGGCGCAACGGGCAGGCGGTTAAGTGACTTTTGAACAAAACTCATCCACGGGCGGGACATGTGGGCTCGGTGGGGTTGTCAATCTTTTATGTGAAGTATTTAATGCAGAAAGTGTTGTAAACTTGCCTGTGTGATTGTTAGCAGTTCAGATCGATTTCCAGCAGCTTTCTCTGTACTTTGAAGCTTCAGCTCAGCAGTCTGCAGTCAGGAATCTTTATCGGGCCTGCAGCTTTCCAGAGGCCTCCATTTAGCCTGGGTATGGGTTCTGACATCTCCACTGGAGGCAGCTCCTCTGAGGAGGAAGGGAAGGCTAGAATAAGGAGGAGGCCAGGAGTGGACAATCAGCCTCCTAAGGCAGCCACCTTCGGGAGGCCAGGCGCAGGCACAAGGGGCACAGGGCTAAGAGGTTGTCCAAGGTGGAAGGGGCCGCAGAAGACGCCACTATCCTGCTGCCAGGGTATACAGTTGGCGAAGCAGCTACCTCAATATGACTGAGGTGCAGTGCCGAAGGAGGCTCCAATTGTCAAGCGAAACAGTCAACTACATCTGTCAGATGATTGGCCCTGAGATCTCCCCTAACTGTGTGGGTGGACACCCCATGCCAGCAGCTCTGAAGGTCACAGTTGCCCTCTACTTCTATGCATCTGGCTCCTTCCAGGGCTCGGTGGCTGATTTTTGCAGTGTCTCCCAATCAGCTGTCCACACTTGTGTCAAGCAGGTTACAGAAGCTCTGTTCAGACGGGCATTGACCTTCATCCACTTTCGCTGCGACCAAGCAAGTCAGACACAGTGAGCCAGAGGCTTCGCGGCCATTGCTGGCATCCCCCATGTCCAGGGTGCAATAGACTGTACACATGTGGCCATCAAGGTGCCAGCAGGTGAGCCCAGTGCCTTTGTCAACAGGAAGGGCTTCCACTCCATGAACGTTCAGAAAGTGTGTGAGCACAGGATGCGGATTCTGCAAGTCTGTGCAAGGTACCCAGGCAGCTCCCACGACACTTAGATCCTCAGACACTCCCAGGTGCCGGGGCTCTTCAGTGCTCCAGCTCGGCTGGATGGTTGGCTGCTGGGTGACAAGGGCTATCCCCTCAGAAGGTGGCTCATGACGCCTCTCCGCCATCCAAGAACAGAAGCTGAGCAGCGGTACAATAGGAGCCAGGGCACCACAAGGGCAGTGGTGGAGAGAGCCATCGGTCTTCTCAAGATGTGCTTCCATTGCCTGGACCGCTCAGGGGCGCAATCCAGTACCCCCCAAATCGTGTCTCTCTGATAGTGGTAGCATGCTGTGCTCTGCACAATCTTGCGCTGGAAAGGGGGGATGCAGTTGACGATGAAGACCTTAACGCAGTGGATGTGGCTGCACATGATGAATCCAGCAGTGCCTCAGAGGATGAGGAAGCACAGGGCGATGATGAGGGTCAGCACTCCGACCCGCTACTACACCAAGGAGGCAGGGACACCCAGGACAATTTAATCCAATGAACCTACAGCTAGCTCCACACAGATGGATCAGCAGGAACAGCATTGCCTGGCGCTTCCACATGTGGCACTTAAGTGCTACATCTTCCACCTCATCAGCTGCAACTAAGGGCTTAGTACAGAAACATCAATGTCCACTCAAACACTCATGAGATGTCTGTGAAACATACAAAGGAGACACCCTCAGCCATGGTGACAAATGTAGACTTTATTCCCAGCCACCAAAAACATAACAAAACGTTGCTCCGACATTGACAAAAACAAATTCCCTATTCTAGGGGCAACAGAAAAGCATTAGTGACGTACCCGTGGAGTGCCTAAGGTGCCTTATGCTTACGTTTGCGGGTGCTACGTCTAGGTGCCGCCCCATCGGTTGGAGTGGCTTGAGAGACAGCCTGCTGACTCTGCTGTCCTGTTGGCCTCGATGACCTTGGCGGACATCCTCTGGCTTGTGGAGCCAGTGCTGGCCCCGCCTGGGAGTGAGTGGCCAGTTCCAGAACTGGCACCTTCCCAGTTGTCGCAGCCTCAATGGATGCAACGGTCACTGGCAGAGGGACAGAGGAGCTGCTGTCCTCATCCGGAGTGCCCTGAGAGGAGATCGCAGAGACGACAGGCAGCTGCTGTGCCGACGTGAGGTCACATTGGACCTCCCTGCTTACCACAGATGCAAGGGCACCGAGCGGCGACACTTAGTGCTCAGAACATCTCCCATATTGCGAATGACCACCTGTGGCCATTAGTGGTGTGAGGGCTTGCAGGTCAGAGCGTAACCCAATCAGAAGATTCTCAAACTGCTGGAAGCCCCTCTCCATGAGAGTCGCCAATCTCTCAATGGAGGAAGCCTGACATCCTGACATGAGGTTCATGCCATCACTGACGCTCTGCCTGGATTCCTCCACCACAGAGACCAAGTGAAGCACACTCTCATGCAACCCTGCCAGATGCTCCCGCACACCCGGCCGCTTGTCCTGCAGCTGCTGCATGTCAGACATCTCCAGAGGCACATCATCACTGCCCGACTCAGCATGTGCCTGGTCCCCTGCAGTCCTCCAGCTGCTGGCACCATCAGCACTCTCTGTCCATGCCATCTCCATCTGTACTCCAGGACACTAGCCGACGTCATAATCCCCACCGAAGTGTTTGTTACTGCGCTGGTGCCTGGCTCACTGAAATGGTGTGACACCAGTGACAATTGACGCCCCTCAGGTGTGGAGGGGGGACCCTGGACGTCCTCCAGGCGGCCATGCAGCGGTGATGCTGAAATTAACAACAAGGATAGTGGATCAGTTAGCGTTCAGTCAGTAGCTCAATTCATCCCTTTCACCCCCAGGTTCATAATGTGCTCAACCTTCAAGAATCTAAGGAGACGAATATTGGTGGGGTGGTAAATAGTCAAGAGGACGCCCAAACATTTCACGCGCATAGACAGGCTGGTCAGATGGCCTAAGGAATGCCACATGGAATGTTATGTGGCTAAGTGTGCGGTTAAGCACTTGGACAAGACAAGCAAGGTATGGGAATACATGAGTAATGGTAGGACCGTGGGAAGTCACGACGATTACAGGGACCTTGCTGGGCAGACCCGTTAAGGTAGCAGAACAGGAACATAAGGCGTTTAACAAGGTTGAAGCCAGACTTGCCTTTATTAGCCGAGGAATAGAATGTAGGAAAAGGGAGGTCATGTTGCAAGTGCAGAAAATGCTGTTGAGGCCACATCTACACTTCTGCGTTCAGTTGTGACCTGCGCTTCATGGGAGGGATGGCATTGGAGTGGGGAGAGTGCAGAGGTTCCTGACCTGGATGCATGCTGGTCTGGAGAGTTGGAGTGATGAGGAAACATTGCATAAACTTGTGACATTAGCCGTGGAGCACAGGAGATTGACAGGTCACATTATTGACCTTCATACCGTTATGAGGGGCATAGAACGGGTGGACAGAGAGCAACATTCCCCCTTGGCCGAGGGATGTCTAACCTGGTGGCATTTATTTAAGTTGAGTGCCATGAGGTTGACAGGTGAGGTGTTGAGGACCTTTTGGACAGAGTAATGTGGGACGCACTGGCTGAAAGGTTGGTGGAGGTACAAACCCTCCTAAGATGCAATCAGTCTTTGGATGTGCAGCAGCGATGCCATGGCATGTTAGGCAATGGGAATAGTGGTCACAAATGGGATAAGGCGACTTTGGAAGGTGCTAGAGACGGGCATCCTTTGTGTATGACCCACACGTCTGACTGTATCAGTCTGTGAATGAGCAGTGTTGCTGCATTAACGATTGCAGCAACCATCAGTGCTTTGGATGGTGAGAAGACAGAGTGGATGGGACTGTGGGCCTCAAATACCTGGCCGCTGCACCCCAGCCTCACTGACATCTGCCGATCTGCCCATCTGTCTCTTCCCCAGCTCCATGGCCTGTTCTTCGAAATGGGTCAGTATGTGTAGCATGGCCTGGCCACCACCAGTGCGCAAACGCTCTTGGGTGTTGTGCGCAGTTTTCACCTGCAGAACATAGAAGAGGATTTATTGGGGCTGATCGCTCATGTACTTTGCACGCGCACACCACACCCCAACCACAGTGGCCCATCTGAGGCCTCCAGCGGCTCCTGTCCACACTACCGGTGATCAGTCCCCAGAAGATAGTACGGCTGCTCCCAAACCCCTCCCCTAATGGCCACCTTGGATATATTCGGAGTCCATCATTTTCAATAACACACGGGTCTTAGCGCCCATGGCAAGGAGGCGCAACTAGGTGCGTCGCTGAGGCCAGCAGATGGTTCTTGGCCATGACACCTTGAGGCTCCCCTTCCACCATCTTATCACCATCAATATGACATGTGTTGGAGTTCTGAGTATGTGTCCAGCTGCCTCCCCTGCAGGTTGCCCCCAGACTACTCAAATACGACAAACACCAACATATGCTGCAGGGAGAATCCATCTTCTCCTCAACCACTAATGCTGATGTAAGCATGGTCACTACCTGTTTGCCCACCCAGGGTGGACCAAATGCCCAATGCAGTAATGACAGTAAGACGTGGGGGGGGCCTCAAAGGCTAAGGCTACCTGTTGGGTTAAATGGCCAAGGCCAACATAGTACTCACCCTTCCAGAGCGCAGCAAATCATTGAAGCGCTTATGGCACTGGATCCATGTTCGCCACACAACATCCCTGGAGCTGACTACCTCCGCCACCTCCTGCCAGGCCCGCTTCGTCACGTGGGGGGCCCTCCTCCTCCCATCCTGGGGAAACTGGATCTCTCGACGTACTGCCACCTCCTCAACAAGGGCAGCAAGGCAGTCATCAGAGAAGTGAGGGGCACATTGGCCCCCCGCTGGCCTACCCTGTATCCTGCCCTCCTCCTCTGGCCTTCCCTCCTCCAGAGCCTGCTGTGCAGACCCTCTGCACCTGGAGCTGCTCATGGTGATCAGCCTAAAGGAGGCTTGTCCTTTTTTTATACAGACTGCCGGTCTGTACACGCCCACTGCAATTTTAAAAATCCCGCTCTCAACGGGAGTGTGAAATGCGCTGAGCAGGCCTTAATTGGCCTGTCCGCGCAAAATGGCGGCGCGGCCCGGATCGCCAACGGCGATCAGCTCCGCGCCTGCCCACGATTGGGCCAGCCCCGCTCACCCGACGAACAGAAAATTCTGCCCTTGATCTGTGTTACATTCATTAACCACAGCAAGAATGCAGGTGGCATGCTACAATTGAGCTCATTACCCCCTGGTAATGGGGAGGGAAATCAGCCAAACAAGTCAACCTTTGTCATGTGTTTCCTTTTAGAAATTAGAAGGGATATTAGGTTGAGGCCAAGATTGGGCTCAGCTCCCTGCTTTTCTGCTGACGTTCTAGGTCTAGGTTCACATATGAAGACCCTTCACCTGAGCGAGGCACTCGAGGAGGGCTCCATCTATGAGCCATACCTCTGCAATCCTCAGAGAACGGGTAGATGTCAAGGTGAAAAATGAAAGCTCTAAGCGGAAATTTATTACATATAATTAACTGCTAATGACTTGACAACAATTAAATGGTTTGTTGTAATAAGGTTAATTTTCAGGGAACAAATAGATGGCAATAAAATTAGAACTCCCCACCCAAAAAAAAATTGTATCAGTCGTATAACAGTAGGAACAAATTATAAAATAACAATCACATTAAGTGTTAAATGGTTAGATGAGGAATATAATGAAAAACCCAGCATGCTCTCTTCAGCTGAAGCAACATTATTGTTTATTGCAAAATACCATACATTTTAAGCCAAATCAAAAGACAAAAAAAGTAACCCTACAAGGTTCTGAGGTTTCATTCTCTGAACAACATACCAATATGGTTCATCATGTAAGTTTTCAACAAATATCTCCCAACAACTGAGAGCTACAATTGTTTTCAGTAAGCTGAAGACAAAATTAGTTGGTAATTTTCACTTTCGCCCTTTGAACCTTAACCCGGTAGAGCGGATTTCCCATTTGCCGTAGAACTCTTTAGGTTTTGTCCCAATGAACCCAGTTTGCTGGAAATTGGGCAGGTTCTACAATGGGTGCGAAATTCACCCAAAATCAGCCAAACCAGCATGAAAGATCAAGGGATTTCAAGCACAAGTTACAACAGGCAGGATTTTCCCCTCGGCGATTTGGGGGTGGGGCCCGCTCACCGAGGGGAAAATGATGAGGGATGATGTCGGGAGGAACTCCCGACGTCATCCCGGGCCATTTAAATTTTTAGGAAGGCGGGCGGACAGCGAAATCAGCTGTCCGCCGGCCGACCTGTCAATGGCCAATTGAGGCCATTGACAGGCTCATTAAGATAATTAAAGACCTGCCTGTCCAACCTTAAGGCTGGTGGGCAGGCCAGGAGTCCCAGCGGGCTTCTGATTATTCATGAAACTTCACCCACTGGCGGGACGAAGTTTCACATCCGTTTTTTAACATTTAATACATTTTATGTGTATATTATTAACATGTCCCATCTCGTGTGACATTGTCACATGAGGGGGACATGTTAATAATTTCAATATTTATCTATTTTTAGACCTTACTTACCTGTCACGAATCTCCCTGAGACAGGACTTTGCCTCAGGGAGCAGTGCGCTCTTTGACAGATGGGGAATCCCTGTCCCCCACCCCCGCACAGGAAGCGAGCATAGCGCTTCCTGTCGGGCAGGCCGCTGCGCGGGCCTTAATTGGCCCATCCACCCAAAATGGCGGCGGGCCCCGTTTCGGTGTCAGGGGTTGGCTTTTCACCTGCCGTCGAGCCGGTGGGTCCTGCACGCCATCCGAGGGCAAAATTCTGCCCACCCAGTGCAAATTGAGTAGCAGTGAACTTTTGCAGCAGTTTACAAAATATTTTGCTGGAAACTGTCCCTGCCCATAAGAGTGGCCACGGCCTCCAGATCGAATTAACCACAATGACAAGTTTCTATTAACTGTGTCCATTTATAGGAACATTGGACTTTGGAGCTGGAGTAGGCCATCTGGCTCTTTGAGCCTGCTCTGCCATTCAATAAGATAATGGTTGATCTGGTTGTTGTTACGACTGGTAAGGATACGTGTCAGGACTTGCCCTTTCTTTCCTTCTGCTCAATTGATCATAACAGGGTTTTTTTTTAGGTAATTCATAAGGATGAAGGTATTCATTCAATGTTTGTGCTTAACCATTCAGGTGCTGATTGCAAAGGAAACAGTCTGCCAGGCTTTTCTTGAATTAAACAAAAGGCGTTAGTTTTATTGAACAAAAAGGCAACAAAAGTAAAGATATAAAGATATTTAAAAAGGTAAACAAATGTCCCAACCTTCACCACGCACACACACACAAACAAATAAAAGGATGCAAAATTACAAGTTCTAAAGTAGGAGGTTACTCTTTGGTCATATTAAAATTCACTGATCAAAGGCAAAAGTTAGAGGGTGGGATTTTCCAGCCCTGCCTGCTGCCAGGATTGTCTGGTCCTGCTGAAAGCCAATGGATATTTGACTGGGCCACTGAATCTCCCGCAGTGGGTCCCACCATGACAGGGCCAGAAAACCCTGGCCTTAAAGTTTACACTTTGTGGGTCCTTCACTGATATCCGTGGCTGAGGCTGAATTTTTCCATGGTAGTCTTGAAATTCCAGTGGAGTTGAGGCTGGTATAAACTGCAATTTCTGGAGGCAGTGGGCAGAATTTTCCGTGCCCGCTGCCGCCAGGTGTGTTCAGCGGCATGAGCGGACGATATGGCAAAAAGGCCAAAAATCAGCTTCACGACACCGTGAAACCAGTTTGCAATCGTCCGCTCTGCCCGTTGATGGTGGGCCACGTTTCCCACCGTCGGACATCAGGAACCTCATTGTAATAGATCTGCATATCATTATAATATCTAGCCCACCAGAGTCATCCCCCTCCCGCTGGATCATCCAAGCACATTGGTGGGAAAACACACTGCTGCAGAACACATTGTGACAAGCGTGACATGCAGAAATCAAGACTTACTGTCAGGGCCTTACTCACATCGCAGACACCCGAGGAGCAGAAGATGCTGGAGCCCAACAGCAATGGGACCCTGGGGGAAAGCCCATGGCATGCTGGGCGGATTGTCATGGACATGGCTCCACAATAAGCAGCTCACGGAAGGGGGAAAGTCACCGTTGAGGGTCTGCTCACAACGGATGATGTTTGAGGGGCTGGAGAGGAAGGTCCAGCAATGTTTGGGAGAGAAAGATGTACTGGGGGGTTGGAGAGGAAAGCCTAGGATCGAATGAGACAGGAAGGTGTGTCGGGGATGAGGTTGGGAGGGGGCGAACAAGGGTGTCGGTGGGGTGAGGTTGGGAGGGGGAGAGGGAGTACAGGGAGGAGAGGGTAAAGGGGGGAGTTAGCAGAAGCTGGGGAGTTAGGCCTAAGGGGGAGGAAGGTGTATGGGAAGGAGTTCAGAGGGAGGATGGAGTGTGAAAGGGAGAAGGAGTCCAGTGGGGAGGAAGGAGACCCAGTGGGGGGAGGTGGTGGGAGGTGGTGATGGCGGGGGAGGAGGGGGTCCAAAGAGGGGATGGAGTCCAGGAGGAAGAAGGAGTCTGGAAAGGGGAAAGAGTCCAGGGGAAAGAGAAGTCCGGGGGGAAGAGAGAGAGAGTTGGGGAGGATAGAGTCCAGAGAGGGGAAGGAGTCTGGGGGAGGAAGTAGTCCAGATAGAGGAAGGATTTTGAGGGGAGGAAGCAATGCAGGGGGAAGAAGGAGTCCGGAGAGAGAAAGGAGTCCGGGGTGGAGGAAGGAGTCTAGGGGGAAGAAGGAGTTTTGGGGGAGGAAGAAGTCCGGGGGGAGGAAGGAGTTTTGGGGGAGGAAGGAGTTTTGGGGGAGGATGGAGTTTTGGGGGGAGAACAAGTTTTGAGGGGAGAAGAAGTTCAGTGAGGGAGGAAGGAGTCTGGGGGGAGGAAGGAGTCTTGGGGGGAGAAGGAGTTTTGGGGGGAGAACGAGTTTTGAGGGGAGAAGAAGTTCAGTGAGGGAGGAAGGAGTCCGGGGGGAGGAAGGAGTTTTGGAGGAAGAAGAAGTTTTGGGGGAGGAAGGAGTCCAAAAAGGGGAAGGAGTAACGGTGGACGAGGAAGTAGGGGTTGGGGAAGAAGTCAAGAAGGGGGGAGTCCAGGAGGGTGGACTTGGGGAAGAAGTGGGAATGAAGGAGTAGCTAGAGGGGAAAGAGTTCCATGAGGGGTAGAAGTTGCAAGAGGGGATGTATTCTGGAGTGCGGTATGTCCAGGTGAATGTGCAAGGGAGGGCTTGGTTCAGTTCATGACTGCCTCCTGGGGAGCGAACTGAGGGTGGGCGTGGTACGAGGGAATGGTGAGAATGGCCGAGGGCAGAGTGAGGCAGTAGGGTGGGAAGGTGAGGGTGCGACGGTATCAGTAGAGGAGATGGAAAGAGTGTCTCGGAGGCAGACACGGACCCTGGAGGTGGCAAGGGGGTGGTCACGGAGGTTAATGTGGATAGGGGTGGGATTTTCAGGAAGGAAGGGAATGTGCTCATTCGCCTGTGGTGAGACCACATCTCGAATACTGTGTGCAGTTTTTGTCTCCTTATTTAAGGAAGGATGTAAATGCGTTGGTGGTGGTTCAGAGGAGGTTTATTAGATTGATACCTGGAATAAGCGGGTTGTCTTATGAGGAAAGGTTAGAGAGACTGGTCTTGTTTCCACTGAAATTTAGAAAAGTGAGGGGTGACTTGATTGAAGTATATAAAATCCTGAATGGCCTTGACAAGGTGATCATTGAAAGGATGTTTCCTACAGTGGGTGAGTCCAGAACTAGGAGGCACTGTTTTAAAATTAGGTGTCACCTTTTAGGACAGAGATGAGGAGAATTTTTTTCTCTCAGAGGGTTTTGTGACTTTGGAACTCTCTGTTGCAGAAGGTGGTGGAGGTGGTTTCACTGAATATTTTAAAGACAGAGGTAGATAGATTCTTGTTACGCAAGGGAATCAAAGATTATCAGAGGGTAGATGCGAATGTGGACTTTGAAACACAAACAGATCAACCATGATCTTGCCAAGTTAGTAGAGTGTTTGGTGGTTTGTACATTTTTTAAAGTTAGTGAAGCTGTCATGGAGTGGTGTGGCTTGTGGTGAAGACTTTGATTCTCACCCTAAAGGATCGGCTCCAACCACTCGCAGACATGGGTGCCATATTACAATGTCCCTTGGCCTGCAGCCTGACAGGGAGATTGAGCACAGAAGAGGAGAAGCTACTTGAAGATGAAGGAGAAGGAGGATGAGGAAGGGGAGGATGGCTTTCAGCAGGAGGTCATATCCACCCAGGGAGCAATTCTGTCATCTCAAACTCAATGAGGAACATTGTGTAAGACAACTCTCTTATATGATGCTCGCTGAAATATGCCACCTGCTGCAGCAGGCCTGTAGTCTTGGAGCAGGGTGAAGATGGCACTGCCAGTGGCTCTGAAGATGGCCATAGCCATGAACTTCTTTGCATCGGGATTCTTCTAGGCTGGAGTAGGTGACATCTCTAACATCTTGCTGTTCGCCATCTATTGCACCAGTTGCCATGGTGGGATTTGAGCTCATGTCCCCAGAGCATTTGCCTGGACCTTTGGATTACTAATTCAATGACATTAACACTACACCATCATCTCCCCATGGAGATGACCAATTAGGAGCCTGCCTCCCAGAAGGCTACTGAGCTGGCCTCACTGCTGGCAAGTGGGGGTCCCGAAGCCTACAGGAAAATCCAGCCTAGAGTGTTGGGCATGCATGAGGTAAATAGTGACTCAGAGAAGCAACACCATGGAGCAAGAAACTAGCTAGTGGTGATGGGCAGTTAGACTGCAAGGTTAGGAAAGAGGTGAAAGTTGAGAAAGTGGTGGGCTTCCCTTTCTATGAGTACAGATGTCAGGAGTCCCTGATAGAATGTTTTCTCCCTGGTGCCTTAGTCAGGACTTCACAGAACAGGTGGAAAGACTTTTGTAAAGGGTAGGAAAGCAGTCAAAAGTCACAGTCCACATTGGAGTTATTGATATTGTTGGGAAGCACTGGATAAGGTCAGGAATGGAAGAATAAGAAGGTCAATGTATCGCTGATGAAGTGGAGAAGGGGTAATTTCATGGAGCATTGGGGCAATTTTTGGGATAAGAGAAAGCTATACTGAGAGTGTAACGGGGGGGTTTATGAGGTTGATGAGGGTAATGCTGTTGATGTGGTGTACATGGACTTTCAAAAGGCATTCGATTGAGTGTCACACAACAGACAGCAGAAAGTTATAGCTCATGGAATAAAAGGGACAGTTGCAATGTGGACACAAAATTGGCTGAGTAATAGGAAACAGAGAGTAATGGTCAATGGACATTTTTAAGGCTGAAGAAAGGCTTGTAGTGGAGTTCCCCAGGGGTCAGTATTGAGACCCTTGCTTTTCCTGATATATATTAATGATCTAAATCTTGGTGTGCGGGAACAATTTCAAAGTTCGAAGGTAATACAAAACTTGGAAGCACTGTAAACTGTGAAGAGGACAGTATGGACTTCAAAAGGACATAGACAATTTGCTGGAGTGGGCAGATAGGTGGCAGGTGAAGTTCAATGCAGAGAAATGTGAGGTGATGCATTTTGGTAGAAAGAGCATGGTGAGACAATATAAGACAAGGGCCAGAATTTTCAGCTTGTCGAGTTGAGGCAGGGCCCGCTTGCTGAGGTGTAAAATGACGCGGGGTAATGTCGGGCATGCGTCCCGCGTGTCATTTAAAATCTCAGTTCGGTGGGTGCACAGCCAAGTCGGCTGCGTGCCTGCTGAACTGTCAGAGGTCTATTAAGGCCATTTAAAAACGAATTAAACTAATAAACTGAGCTGCTCATCCAACCTTCAGGTTGGCGGGCAGGCAAAGAGCCCAGGCGGCCTTCGCGTTTTTCATGGAACCTCATCCATGAAGTTTCATGAAGTGTTTATAAATTGAATAAAAATTTTTAGAAAAATTAATTGACATGTCCCAGCTCACGGGACACTGTCACATGAGGGGACATGTCTTATAATTTTTTCTTCTCTTTATTTAGATTTTTAAAACTTAAACTAATCTCCCTGAGGCAGCTCTGTGCCTCACGGAGATTTCTGTGCTCCTTCGCACGCATGGTGGTGCGGACCCGATCGGGGGCGCTGATCGGGTCTGCGCCCACCCTTGCCCACCCCGCACAACCCCCCCCCCAATGTGGGGAAAATTCTCCCCAAGGGATAAAATTCTTAAGGGGCTGCAGAAGCATAGGGTCCTGGGTATATATGTGCATAAGCCATTAAAGGTGGCAGAATAGGTGGAGGGAGCAGTTAATAAAGCATATAGTATCCTGGGCTTTATTAATAGGGGCATAGAGTACAAGAGCAAGGAGATAATGCTGAGTTTATATAAGACACTAGTTAGACCTCAGCTTGAGTATTGTATACAGTTCTGGGTGCCACACTATTAAAAGAATGTGAACGCATTGGAGAGAGTGCAGAAGAGGTTTATGAAAATGGTTCCAGGGTTGAGATAGATTGAAGGGTTTGGAAATGTTCTCCAGGAGAAGAGAAGGCTAAGAGGAGATTTGATAGAAGTGTTTAAAATCATGAGGGGGCTGGACAGAGTAGATATGGAGAAACTGTTCCTGTTTATAAAAGGGTTGAGAAAGAAAGGGAACAGACTTAGGGCAGAATTTTATGGCCCCGTTTTGGCGAGGATGGGGCCGTAAAATGCGGTGAGACATTCTAAACTTCATTGGCTTTGGCGGGAATGTAAAATCCCGCTGTCGTTAAATTTCATCCTTAAAGTGATTTGCAAAAGAAGCAAATGTGATGTGAGGAAAAACTTGTTCACACAGTAAGTGGTTCGAGTCTAGAATATACTGCCTGGTAGTGTGGTGGAGGCTGGTTCAGTTGAGACACTCACGAAGGTATGAGGTGATTATTAAATGGAAACAATGTGCAGGATTTAAATTATGAAGAGAGGTTGGATAGACTTGGGTTGTTTCCGTTGGAGCAGAGAAGACTGAGGGATGACCTAATCGAGGTGTATAAGATTATGAGGGGCATGGACAGAGTGGATAGGGAACAGCTATTCCCCTTAGTTGAAGGGTCTGTCACAAGGGGACATAAATTCAAGGTGAGGGGCAGGAGGTTTAGGGGGGATGTGAGGAAAAACGTTTTTACCCAGAGGGTAGTGACGGTCTGGAATGCGCTGCCTGGGAGGGTGGTGGAGGCAGGTTGCCTCACATCCTTTAAAAAGTACCCGGATGAGCACTTGGCACATCATAACATTCAAGGCTATGGGCCAAGCGCTGGTAAATGGGATTAGGTAGGTAGGTCAGGTGTTTCTCACATGCCGGTGCAGACTTGATGGGCCGAAGGGCCTCTTCTGCACTGTGATTCTGTGATCCTCTGTGAGGAGTGCGGGGAAAAGGCAGGAGAATGGCACAGCGTCATAGTGCTCATTTGGAGAGCTGGTGCAGACATGGTGGGCCGAATGGCCTTTTTCTGCACCGTAACAATTCTGTGATTCTGCGAAAAGACAGATATTAATTGAACCAAAACAGCACCAGAATCCTTAAGGATTGAGTAAATGGAGCAGGGAGAGAGGTTTAAACTACTCTGGCAAGAAAATGGGGAGGGTTTAAAGTTTAAAACGAGAGCGAGAGACCAGGATTAATAAAGCTATTATGATAGTGATTAATAGGTTAATCAATGACAACCAGCATAGATTTCTTTAAGGAAATTCATGCAAGGAGTTTCAACTTTAAAGTAATGAATGATTCAATGGATGAATGGATTTCAGTAACTGCAATGCAAATAGTTTTAAGAAGGTGTTCAAAATGGTTTTGAGAAGCTTGTAAGAATAATTCAGGGATATGTTTTAAAATGTAGCAGTTGACAGGTAAAGTTAAGATAAATGTGTATAACTTGTAATGCAGAAGTATTGGATATGGTGTACCTCGTAGATCTGCATTCTCAGAAGGAAAAGACAGTAAAAACTAGGAAATAAGAACACTGGTCTGAGCTGGTCTTGTATACCTTAAAATGGAACACCAGTAAAAACTGGGAAATAAGAGTACTGGTCCGAACTGTTTTTACCTTCTGGGTTTGTTCTTGCTTTACATTTATGTATAATCATTTGGTCTTCAGAATATGTAACACGATTTCAAAATTTGTCATCAACACAAATGTGGGAGGTTTGATAAACAATGAGGATGATTGTAAAAAATTCCAGGAAGGCATAAGTGAGTTAGTTGAATGGGCAGGCAGGTGAAATCTAATGTGGACTAACTGACTGAGGTTAATCACTACGATTAGTCAACAACCCCATTTTCATTCTATCATGCAACTACCAGAAGATGATAGAAGATGGACCCAGGTCATTTCACATCTAGCAAATCCTGTGCTCCCATGGCAGTTTTGCTGGCAACTTTGCTGAGCTGAAGAGCTCTAGAGATGGTAGATGGCTGTTTGCATTTCCCTATATGCAGGGGGTGGGGGGATGGGTAAGCATGTTTTATTTTTAAAACTCTCCAGTGAGAGTTTTCAGACCAACTAACAGAAACAAAATCAAACATTTCGGCTTGACTTTGTGCATGACCTAATTAATCTAAATTTCACATTTTTAGCCATTGTTTTTATAAAACAGAATGGAAACTGATGGATGTGTGGCTGGCTCTCATCTAAGTACATTATTTTGGACAAATGCCAGCCTGAAGAGCCTCAGCCACACATACTTGTTCCCTGCAGCCTGACCTGATTTTCTTGAAATTGTCCCAGAACAAGGACGAGAGACAGGCTCACCATCACATTGTTTCTGACCTTGAAAAATAGCGGCAATGAACTCAGGCTGTCAACTTTTTAGTTTAAAGAATTATGGTTTAAAAACTTAAGTTAAAAATACTGTTTGAATAATACTGAAACTTTTTATGAAAGATGCCAGCTACCTCAATATGTCTGAGGTGCAGTGCCGAAGGAAGCTCCATCTCTCAAGGGAGACAGTCAACTATATCTGTCAGATGATTGGGCCTGAGATCTCTGCTAACTGTGTGGGTGGACATCCCATGCCAGTGGATGGATGGCTTCCCCCCGTGTCCAGGGTGCTATAGACAGCCCACATGTGGCCATCAGGGTGCCAGCAGGTGAGCCCGGTGCCTTCGTCAACAGGAAGGGCTTCCACTCCATGAACATGCAGATAGAAACTTACAGAATTCTGAAAGGCCTGGATAGAGTGGACGTGGGGAAGATGTTTCCATTAGTAGGAGAGACTAGGACCCGAGGGCACAGCCTCAGAGTAAAGGGAAGATCTTTTAGAACAGAGATGAGGAGAAACTTCTTTAGCCAGAGAGTGGTGAATCTATGGAATTCATTGCCACAGAAGGCTGTGGAGGCCAGGTCATTGAGTGTATTTAAGACCGAGATAGATAGGTTCTTGATTGGTAAGAGGATCAAAGTTTACGGGGAGAAGGCGGGAGAATGGGGTTGAGAAACTTCTCAGCCATGATTGAATGGCGGAGCAGACTCGATGGGCCGATTGGCCTAATTTCTGCTCCTAGGTCTTATGGTCTTATAGTGTGTGATCACAGGATGCTGATTTTACAAGTCTGTGCAAGGTACCCAGGCAGCTCTCATGATGCCTACATCCTCAGACACTCCCAGGTGCTGAGGCTCTTCAGTGCTCCAGCCCAGCTTGATGGATGGCTGCTGGGTGACAAGGGCTATCCCCTCAGAAGGTGGCTCATGATGCCTCTCCGCCATCCAAGAATAGAAGCTGAGCTGCGGTACAATAGGAGCTACGTCACTATAAGGGCTGTGGTGGAGAGAACTACTGGTCTTCTCAAGATGCGCTTCCAATGCCTGGGCTGCTCAGGGGGCATGCTGTAGTACCCCCCAGATCATGTCTCGGTGATAGTGGTAGCATGCTGCGCTCTCCACAATCTTGCGCTGGAAAGGGGGGATGCAGTGGACGATGAAGACGTCGATACAGTGGCTGTGGCCGCACACGATGAGTCCAGCAGTGAGTCCGAGGATGAGCACGCACAGGGAAATGCTGAGGGGGTAGACGCTGACCCGGGCATACTGCAGGGAGGCAGGGTCACCCGGGAGGCTTTAATCCAATGAACCTTCAGCTAGCACAACACAGATGGACCTCCAGGACAAGCCTGGGCTGTCGGCTCGAAATTCGACACCTAAGTGCAAAATCTGCCTGGTTAGTAACAGTAACTAAGGGCCTTGTTAATAAAGCTGTCCAACAAAGTACTCATTACAGTGTTAGAAACCATCCACATGCAGAAGAAAAGAGGCACCCTCAGCCATGGTGACATAGCTGAATTTAATGTGTCAAGCAAAGCAACTTATTACAAAAAAACGACAATGGTGTTACAAATCAAATAAAATCATAAGGACCTCATCCCGGGCCAACACAAAAGCACCACTGAAAAAACCGTCATGTGTCTAAGGTGCCTTATGTTTTCGTTTACGGGTGCTACGTCTTGGTGCTGTTTCATCGCTGGGAGTGGCATCTGAGCCAGCCTGATGACTCTGCTGCCCTGTTGGCCTTGATGACCTTGGCGGTCGTCCTCTGGCCCGTGGAGCCTGTCCTGGCTCCGCCTGGGAGGGAGCTGCCAGTTCCACAGCTGGCATCTCCCCAGTCGTCGCAGCCTCACCAGGTGATACGGTCACTGGGAGAGGGGGGGAGGAGCTGATGCCCTCATCTGGAGCGCCCTGAGAGGTACCCGCAGAGACACCAGGCAGCTGCTGCGCCGACGTGAGGTCGCTTCGGACCTCCATGCTCACCGTGGATGGATGGGTCGAGCTGGGAAAGTTGATGCCCAAACCATCTCCCACAGTGGCAATGACCAGCTCATTGCCGTCATTGAGGTCATTGCTGATGCGAGGGCTTGTTGGTCAGAGCGCATTCCCAGGAAGCCCTGGCAGGTCTCCTGGAGTAGGCTCTCCACGAGAGTCACCACTCTCTCCATTGAGGACACATAGCGCTTAGACATGTGGCTCATTGCTTCGGCGAACGTCCGCATAGACTCCTCCACCACGGAGACCAAGCCAAGCATAGCCTCATGCATCTCCCCCAGATGCTCCCGCACACCCGGCCGCATTTCCTGCACCTGCTGCGTCGCGAATGACTCCAGAGGCACATCATCAGCCACCGACTGAGCATGTGCCTGGTCCCCTGCAGTCCTCCGACAGAGTGCAGTACACTCTGTCTCTGCCAGCTTTTCCAGCAATTGTGAAGTGCCCTCACCACTGTGCCCCAGGACACTACCCGATGTTCGAATTCCCACTGAGGTGCTAGTATCTGCGCTGGCGCCTGCCTCGCAGAAATGGTGTGATGCTGGTGAGACTTCAGGCCCCTCAGGTGTGAGAGGGGACATCTGCTGCTCCTCCTCCTGGCCCTGCTATGATGATGCTGAAAGGAAGAACAAGGGCAGTGGATCAGTTAGTGTGGAGACAATGACACAGTTCAGCCCTGTCCCCCAGATCATTATGTGCTCATCCTTCCATAACCAATGTTCAAGCCAAGTTGCAAAATTAAATCATTTAACATTCAGCAGTGCTATGGCTGTTGGGAGAACAATGCTGACCTCACTGTTGGGCATAAATACCTGGCCATGGCACCCCAGCCTCACCGATACCAGTGGACCTGGGTGCATGGTGCCTCTCCAGATCTAGGGCCTCCTGCTCGAAACAGCTAAGAATGGTGATCTGCGCCTGGAAACCGCCAGTCCTCGCACGCTCGGCCGCATTGTGAACATTCTTCTCCTGAAAGTGAGAGACGAGCATTGATTAGTGCAAATTGCACAGGGACTCTCTTCGCACATGGCCCACCCCAACCAGAGTGGGACATATCAGGGCTCCAGAGCCTCCTCACCCCGCTGCTGCCGAACACTCACACAAAGATGCCAGGCCTGCTCCCCATCCCCCCACCGCCACCCCCACTCCCTTGGACACATGCTGCCTACATCACATTAGGCACCACACGGTATATCATTCCATAGCAAGGAGGCGCAAGCACATAGAGGGCAGCAGATGGTTCATTGTCATGCCACATTGAAGCTCTCCTCCCAGCATGTAATCACCCTGACTTGGACATGTCCTGGAGTTCAAACACAGCGCCTAGGTGCAGCTCCTCCAGGTTGCCCCCAAACCAGTCATGTGGGACTCAGTGTAACACATGCACATGCTGCGGGGTCAAAATACATCTCTTCATCACCCTCTCAAGGTGACCTTGACATTGGCAATATCTGCTGACCCACCCAGCAAAAGACAAATGCTGTCAATGATTCAATGCAGTCACTACACTCAGACTTGGTGGTGGCAGTGGGGGGGGGAGGTGGTGGTGGAAGCTGCTGGCAGCAAAGGGGTAAGCCGACCTGCTGGGTTAAATGCCCAATGCCAACATGGTACTCATCCTTCCAGAGTGCAACAAGTCATTGAAGCGCTTGCGGCACTGGACCCAGGTGCACTGCACCACATCGCGAGAGCTCACCACCTCCACCACCTCCTCCCAGGCACGTTTCATCATGTGGTGGCGTCCTCCTCCTCCCATCCAAGGGGACCAGCACCTCCTGCCATGCTGCCACCTCCTCGAGGAGGGCAGAAAGACAGTCATCTGAAAAACAAGGGGCACACTGGCCTCCCGCCCTACCCGCTGGCCTGGCCTGTCCCGCGGCCCTACCCTCCAGCCTGGCCTGCTCCACTGGCCAATCCTCCGGACTGGCCTGCTCATCAGAAGATCTCTGCTGTGGCCTTGCACTTGCCCTTGTGAGCAGCCTAGAAAAGGCTGCCAGGCCTTCATTTAAACAGACTGCCGGGTCGCCATTGGACCCTGCGGTCTGTGCAAGCCCGCCACCGCCCACCCACTCCTGCTATGCTCAGTAGTCGAGAAATAAGCTGGGCGGGCCTTAATTGGCCCGCCCGCGTAAAATGGCGGCGCATACCTGATCGTGGGCGGCATTCAAGTCTGCGTCCACCCACGCCCACTCTGCACCCCCGCCAACTGGAAAATTCTTGCCCTGGTTACTATATGTATCATCCTGCCATGTGTAAATTGACCACTACATTATCCTATGTCACCACAGTTTCTGCACATCAAGGTGATTTATTGGCTATAAAGTATGTTGTGAAAGCTGTCAAATAAATGCAAGTTCTTTCTTTACCGCTCTAGATTTCCCATGCTGATTTACAGCACAGCTTTTCATATTAAGAGCCCACTGAGAATTTTAGACATATTAGATGCAATACACATCATTTTCCAAAGCTTTCTAGACTTGGGAAGTGTACCTTTGCATTATAAAATTACAAATGTTACTTGATTAGTTAGGAAAGATGGGAAAGAGAAACCAAATACCTGCAGACCTGACAGTTTAACATCAATAGGGGAGAAGTTACTGGAAGCTATCATCTGAGAGACAGTGATGGAAAACTGAGCAATTATCAGTTGGTCAAAGAGAGTCAACATGAACTTGTGAATGGTAGGTCATTTCTGCAAAATCCAGTTTAATATTTTTATTATTCATTAATGAGGTGTTGATGTCACTATCATTTATTGTCCACCCCTAACGGCCTTTGAGAAGGTGATGGTGAATTACTTTCTTGAAGCACTGCAGTTCAAGGATGGTACTAGCAGAGTGGAGTCACTATGCATATTGTCTATGTGGACATCAAGAGAGCATTTGATAAGGTTCTTCACAATGGGAGAAATTGTGATTTTCACGAGGGTACACAGGCTGCACCCACTGTCTGGGGCAGACCAGGTGATGGTAAGTGGGTACACAGTGGGGAGCCAGTCATTGCCACCCCAGGAAATTAACTGAGCCTCATAAAAGGATGAAAAGTGCTGAGGGGGGCATGTTCTTTGGAAATAGGTACCATCAGCGCTGTGCAGGTGCCAGGGAGAGTGGTCGGTAAGTACTTGGGCAGTGTCATCACCATCCTGGCATCACAGGGTTTAAGAGCAGGGATCAAGGCTGCCAAGGACAACAGGGGGATTACATGAGGGCAAGTAAGGCAAAAACTGGCAATAGGAACTTGACTTTCAGATTTTTGGCTCAGTAGTGATGGAAAACATCATCCTACACAGGAAAGGTGGAGCCCTGGACATCAGGCTAGCAGAGGAGAGGGACAAGGGCAGGAAGGAAATAGACATGGAAACCATCCCCTCAACATAGGATCTGCTGGTGAAGCCGGAGCTACCTGTCACAGAGAATCAGCGACGCAGGAGACTGCGACTCTCAAGACAGATGGCCACAGACATCTGTACCCTCATCACCAAAAACCTCACACATGACATGCCCTGCCAGTAACCGTCAAAGTCACTAAGGCTTTGAACTTCTTTGCTTCTGGCTCCTTCCAAGGATCAGCTGTAGACCTTGGTGACATCCAACAAATGGCAGCTTATCATTTCATCTCACAGGTCACTGATGACCTATTTGCTAGAGGTAGAGAATATAATCCCTTCATTACAGACTTGACCTCATAGGCACAGAGGGTAGTGGGTCTCACTGCATCACTGGATTCCTCCAGGTTCAAGGCAACATGGTGTATCCATGTGGCCATCAGGGCACCCAGTGACTGGCCAATCAGATTTATCAACAGGAAAGGCTTCTACTCCCTCAATGTTCAGCTGGTCTGCAACCACAACAAGAGCTTCCCCCATATCTGCACCCATTTTCCTGACAGCTACCATTTCTCTTTCCTCTCTGCCCAGCATGCTGCTGCAGCTCATCACTCCAACCCCCAAAGTCCATGGACGCATCCTAGCAGGCAAGGGATACTCCTTGTAAAGATGGCTACTCATCCCTCTATGGAATCCCCAGTTGAGGCACAGTGGCAATACAACCAAAGCCACCTGCTCACTAGGACCCCCATTGAGTAGGCCATTGAGTTTTTCAAGATGTGATTCTGGTGTGTGGACCACTTAGGTGAAGCCTGCAATACACTCCTGCAAGGGTCATGGTCAGTACTGTGGTCTGCTGAGCTCCCCATAACATGGGCCTCCAGAGAGGTGTGGACTTTTAGAACATTAATGCCTTGGAATGAAAAGCTCACTGGAGGCAGAGGAGTAACAGGGCATGGAGGAGGAATGGAGGCAGAGAGGGAGAATGCAGAATAACTTTGGCTGTACAGGGAGGTGGCCAGGCACAGTATGGGAATCAAATATCTCATCAGGATACCGTGAATGTCAGTGACCAACTGATTCAAGAATGTTTTTAATTGGGCCCCTCTGGTCCAGCATGAATGATATGGTATGGAACTCACTTCGAGGTGCCTGTGCTAACGCTCCCATTGAGGATGCAATCTGGAACATTAAAATCTTACCGACAATGGAGGATGCACATCTGCCTGGAAGTCTTGCTATCTTCATTGTCAAATCCTTGATCTTCTTTACCACTTCATACCTCTTTTCTTATCTTGTCATCAATAAAAGGATTGTTACATGTATGGTTTCAAGTGTCATTATTTACATGAAGCCCAGGAAGGAACTGAGTGCACTGTTACAGCAAGAAGACCCACTCAGCACTTTGTGCAACATGGTGGCCTCTGCACTCAGCCCCATGTGCTCTTGGGGAAGGTGGAGGTAGCCTGCTCACTTGTCTCAGCTTGTGGCTGAGATGCATGTGCATCATAGCAGATGCAGCCTCTGTCACTTTGCAATGCTGCAGAGATGTTTCCACTGTCAGAGGACCAGGAAGCCGAGGATGGTGAAGGCACCCCACAAGGGGTGGCACCCTCATCCACCTTGGTGACATCCTCAGGCATTGGCTGGCACTCTGGGTTCCTTGCAAACATCTCTGCACCACAAGCAGCACTGACTAGTCCAGGCTACACAGTGTGGCACGCATCATGTGTACTTTGATGCACTGTTCCTGCATCCAAGTGCTGCTGTATATGGCTCTCTAAGAGGTTGGCTACTCTTTTGATAAAGAAGTATATGTGTTCAAAGCCCGGAGCCATTGTGGTGCACCAGAGCTGGATAGGCTCCTCCATTCTCTACCCATGACCCCACACTGCTTCAAGGAACTCCAACATGTGGGGGAAACATCTCCTGCTGCTGTCCTAGGCCAGGCTTCCTTTCCTGTGACTCCTGGGGTTTTGTATCTGTGCCCTGCTGAGGGGAACCAATCGCAGTGCTCTCCGTCTCTGGCACTTCCTCCTGCACACTCTTGCTACCCTATCTAACTGCACAAGTGCCCACCAAGGTGCTAGTATCTGCGCTGGTGGATGGTGCACTTGTAAGGTGTGACTACGCTTCTTCAGGTCTTTGCTGGTAATCTTGACCTAGTGATGGTGAGGGAGAAAGTTTCCTTGGTGGATGGTCTGCAACAAGCTGAGGGACAAGAAGCGATCATGAGAGCTAGCCTCGAAAAGCAGAAGCCTCTGAAGACTTCCCTATGCAATTGTGTTCGACTGTCAAATGGGGTGGAGTGCATTGCACCCTTTTAATGAGCGCATTGCCTTCTTTAATCACCATCTCCATCATAAGTGCCCATCTCACCATGACCACTTCTTCATGGTCTGTGATCCCGGTTATTTCCATCCCTCCCTCCTACATGAGTGTGATGATCTGAAGATATGACACCTCTTCATCTGTTGGGGCCCTTTCTCAGGAATTATGTTTCTCCTGCGAGATCAGCAAAGAGTGAGACAAGGCACTGCTGTCCTCTATTACTAATGCCAGCTGTTCCTATTCATTAGAAGCCCAGCACATAGCCCCATGAGTCTGCTGGAGGGTAAAAACACAAAAACATGTCCTGACAGTTAGGGGGAGCACTTACCTTGCCAGAGCATATCAGGTCATTGAACCTTTGCTAGAAGTGCATCCTGGTCTTCTCATCATGCTTTCTGACAGTGGCTTCTTCCTGCCATCCACCAAATAATAACCCAAATAGGAGTGGCTTTTCAGCCTTGCCGGTATCTTGTCACTGGCAGAGTGGTCACCGCCATCCTATCCCCTGCCGTGTGCAGAGGTCACCAGCTTAATGGAGGCAGCCTCCCTGCAACAGTCTGTGGGACGGGGCTGGGGGTGGGGGGGTCACGTGGGGAGGCGGTGGTGGGGAGGTGGTGGCATTGGAACTAGCAGTCCCATGCCCCATTTATGGGGCCTCAAGCAAGAAAGGCTGCATACATGGCAAATCATGATGCCAAGGGTTTCCTCTCCATCTCTATGGACATGCAGGCCTAGGTTTTGTTTATTTATTCCTGCTTTGCAACCCCGCGAGGGCGCCTCCATGTTATGATATCCTCACGGTTGCCATCCTGCTTCAGCAGGGCCCACTTCTCCCCGTGGTGCTGCTGAGGCTCCAGGCCTGCTAGCCCTCTGATGAGGCCAGCATCATTGAGAGCCTGCCTGAACTCCATAATTGGACAGTGAGCTTGAAGGCAGCTAAGTAGGAGGCTGCCTCCTGGTAGATTTTTGAGCCAGTCTCACTGCTGGCAAGTGCAGATTCAGGACCCTCATTTGGTCCCAACGTCATGGTCCCAAAGCCTGTGGTAAAAACCAGCCCAATGACCCTTAAAAACAAACTAAGTGAGTGGGTAAAGCTATGGTAGAAGGTGCTCAATGTGGGCATGTGTGAAGCTATCCACTATAAATCTGAGAAAGACAAATCAAAATATTCCCTTAATCACATGTGACTAGGAACTGCATTGGAGCAAAAGGATTTAGGGCCTATGTACAAAGTTACAAAAAGCTAGTGCACAACTGCAAAAAAGACTCACTGAACATTGGCTTTTATCTCAAGACGATTGGAATTCAAAGGGTAGCATTGCAGATGTGGCAGGATGCTTAGCGCATTTTTAGCACAGGTATTCCCCCCACTTCTTTTGATGCATAGCCATTATGTGCTTTACCTTGGCACTTTTCCTCAGTGTAAAGGACTTTTTACTCATTTAATTCAATGAATGATGCAGCATTAACACAATTGGTCATTCCCCGAATTGTTTGCTGCATACTAATTCCACTTGAAGGATTTCCCTCTGCCCTAAAAATTAACATTTTTCGCAGGCTCACCTCCGCCAATAGAGGCTTTCTCGTCTGAAGGGAAATCCTCCTGCTATGCTGTCCATTGTTAGCCTCCAATAAAGGCCCTCCCCTTTATAAGAGAAGAGTCAGTGTTTTAAAGTGTTAGGAAATAGGGAGAGTTTAAGTAAATTATATCTATATTTGTGGGTGTTAGGAGTGAGTTTTAGCTTTAAAGTTTAAGTTTGATTTGTATTACTGTATTTGTGTGGTCAGAAAATGTGAAGTTGAGTTTTAGTTTCACTTTAAAAGGCGTTGGCATTTCTAATGAGATTTTTTAGACTGTTGAAGAGAAGTTAAAGCACACACGAGAGTAGAATAAACTGTGCTGTTGCATAGCAACAGGGATCCAGAGAAGGAGACCCACCCTAACCCACCCACCCACACACACACATACACACACACATAGAGGAAAAAACAGCAGTTTGAGTTAATTTGGAAGAAGGTTCCAAGACAGGCAGGACGTAAAAAGGGGTAGATAGCAGGTTCCAAACAAAAGAAGAAAGTTCCCAAAATCCAAGAGAGTGGAGCAGGAGAAAGTCTTAAAAAGACTTTCTAGTCCAAGGAAGTACAGGAACCTGGAAAATGTCCTGTTAAGTGAAGTTAAGAGCGAGGAGCAGAGGAAGGCTCCAAGTTTCAAGCTTAAAGAAAAAAGCTCCAGGAAGCAGATTTAAAGCAAAACGGCTTGTGAGAAGTCAAAAGGTCCAAAGAGACAGCTGAAGGTCTGTAGCTCTTTGCAATGGGCATGTGAAGTAGTGGTGTACTATTGGTATGGCTGAGAATTTGAGAGCGAGTGCGTGGAAGGAAGTTTGAATGCATGTGGTGACCCAAGGGAGAGGAGCATCTGAAGGAGAGTTTGAAACCCTGGAGGTGGCCTTGTGGAAGGCACCTGAAAGGAAGTGTTGATTTGGGAGAAGATTCCAGAGCCAGTTTTTGGAGAGTGGAGACTGGAAACAATCGTGTGAAAGACGGAGCCAGGAGGCCAGTTGGCTCACGGTGTGACAAACTTCTGGCGGGAGTTGATGAGGAATCCATTACATCTGTTTGGGGTGGCATCTGTCCCTTGGTTTCAGAGAGTGGTGCCTGACCACAGGATGTCTTTTGGTTTACATGGGCTGTGTACTTACTGTGAATATTAGAATATAAGATAGTTTTTGTAACTTGTGTTATCCTTACAAATCTGTATACATCTTTAAAGGTATAGTTGCAGGCGAAGGAGTATTGTAATATTGTTTCTCCTTTCTTATGTTTTGTTCTTTTGTTATAAGTTCATAAGCTGACTCCTGTGACTCTGCTCAGTAGCTACTCTCCACGTATCTAAACAAAAAATAAAAGTTAAGGTCCATCAAGCCGGGTTCCACCCTGGGATCAGGCTTGTCCAGTAGTAACATCAGTTGGGATGGCAACAAAAGAGAAGTTAATTGTTCATGAACTCCAGGAATATGGATCAGTATTCTGCTGGAGAGATAATATAATCACCAAATAGAGACACTCAAGCAACTTAGTGCTTCTCTGTTGTCTCTAAACTTGGCTGATTAGTAAAAAGCCATCGAGTTGAGAATTTAATTATGTAACCTTCAACATTTTATTTAACTGATACTGATTTAAGCTTCCGCATAATGGTCCATCTTTTCTTGACATGTTGGTGATGTCAAGATAAGAGATGTTGCCAATGAGTGGCAAGACATTCTTTTATTTTCTAACCCATACATCCCATTTGTCCAAAAAATGTTGCACTTGATTTTCATGAGGCTTGTCTGAAAGCCCAGATTTCCATTACTTTGTTGAAACAGATGCACAGAAGGGAAAACATTACTTGATTGACAGCTCAAGCTTCTTTTCTTAGATCTATTTTGTCAATGGCTCAATGTTTATTACACAAGATAAAGAGGCATAGGTGCTTGTCGGTTCTGCTATCGATATTTTAAAGGATTGTTGATTGACATTTTTATAGGGTTGTTGCAGCAGCATTTTTTAAAATAAGTTATGAATGGCTGCTTTTTCTAAACCTTTCCACACATGCTTTGCTGTAGGGTTCATCAGTTCTGTATAGATTGCATATTGGGTGAATGGACATGGAAGTGCTATGAGTTGGCATGGAGGGTATGAGGGGTCATTGGGGGTGGGTTGGGGGCATGGGTTGGCATGAGTTGCATGGATGGGACATGGGGAATGCATGAGCATGAGGGGTGTGAGGGCTGAGGGCTAGTGGACCCAATATTTAACAAAACAGGACCAAGGTGGGTCTTTTAAACAACCTGTCTCATCATTCAGCAGCCCCCTATAGCCACTTCCAATCTGCGTCTGGGGGAAGTGGGCCCCACTCCATCCCACGCCCGTGCACTTGGCGTTATTATCACACCATTCGGGGTATTTTTTTCCATAGGTGGGTGCGCCGAGCTGGGAAATTTCCTGACTTGAGCTACCTGCCTTGATGGTGACAATCTGCCCCATTGTTCCTCATGATTATAACTTTCAAAGTCTATACAAACCCTCAAGCCATCTGAAGTGTATCAATGCAATAGCTGCCTATTCGTTGTGAATTCAAGGGGATCTGGAATTTGGCACTTTTGGATCTTATATTTTACATTTTTGTGTAAAGTCACATATGAGTTAATTTACTTTGCTTCTTGTTGATTTCAGGCACAACCAGGGAAATTAACAAGGGTTTATTTTGGACATGAATCTCTCATAGCAAATCTATAGGAGAGTAGAATCTGCAGGAAGGTGCCAACTTCGTACTAGGACCTGATAGTTATTGTGGGCCATGATCAGCAAGTTACACCAAACATTACACCTATTTTGTCAGTGGGAATTTAGACTGAAATTCCTTGCCAGTCTCATTAGCACCTGCTATTATGTAAAAATTGGTTAAAGGTGTGAAAATCAGCCCGCACACTCACAGCACCCATATAATTTGCTCTCTCCCTGCATCTGCAGCAATGGCCACTGCAAGCTGTGGCACTGCCGAGGCTGATGAACTGCCGATCTTCTTCTGGATAGGACAGCAGCTCTTCGGGGTGGGCCACCGTCCTTAATTGGACACTTCATTGGGTACTGCCAGCAAAATGTTGCCCCAGGTCCTACCACCTACCGAAGCAGGATCATCTCCTGCTTTCATTCCCATTGCTGGGACATGTGCCCTCATGAGAAAATTCAGCCCACAGTTTTGGGAACTACAACTGTTAGGTGTGTGTTTGAATTTGGAACTTCACTATCCAATGGCGTTGTGCTTCATGTGAGATTTCCAACAAAGCCATATTCCCTTACAAGTTAACTCAGCCTCTCAGGTCCAAATATAATAATGTAAAAAATGCTTTCTTGTATGTATTGATCTTCATTTGTATGCCAATATAGTTTTGCCTATAAATCAGGTTTACTTTAACTGTAAAAGCTTGATGTAGATCTAACGCCATTAGGACTGGACACCACGAAGATGGAAAAGAGAACAGTAGAGGATAAAGTAAATTAGAAAAAAAATATTCATTAGGTGATGTAAAACTTTGGAATTAAATGCTTGCAAACCCTGGTTGGAGGAGATAAGGGATTCTAACATATTGATATCATGGAAAAGAACAACTTACAGTCGATGACTCTTGAAACCTGATTATAAATTTAATTAGGTTTTATTTCTTCCTAAATTTTTAATTACAATGCATTTTAATTTTGTGTTACATTCTTTTATCAAATATATTTATAAAGCCATTTAATGTATTATGAGTGTTTATGGTGAAATAACAATTATTTTTCTTATGCTTTTGTGAGTTTAGTCCAGAGGAGAGCAATCTAAGGTAAAGAATCAGAGACGACATACGAACATACAAATATACAAAATACATTCGGCCCCTCTAGCCTGCTCCGCCATTCAATGAGATCATGGCTGATCTATTTGTGTTTCGAATTCCACATCCCCATCTACCCCCAATAACCTTTGATTCCCTTGCCTAACAAGAATCTATCTACCTCTGCCTTAAAAATATTCAATGACCCCACCTCCACCACCTTCTGCAACAGAGAGTTCCAAAGTCGCACAACCCTTGGGGAGAAAAAAATTCTCCTCATCTCTGTCCTAAAAGGGTGACCTCTAATTTTAAAACAGTGTCCCTTAGTTCTGGACTCACCCACAAGAGGCAACATCACTTCCACATCCACCCTATTAATACCATTCAGGATCTTATGTACTTCAATCAAGTCACCTCTCATTCTTCTAAGTTTCAGTGGAAACAAACACACTCTCTCTAACCTTTCCTAATAAGACAACCTGCTCATTCCAGGTGTCAGCCTAGTAAACCTCCTCTGAACCACCACCAATGCATTTACATCCTTCTTTAAATAAGGAGAGCAATGCTGCACACAATATTTGAGATGTGGCCTCACCAATGCCCTGTATAACTGAAGCATAAAATCCCTTCTTTTATGTTTCATTCCTCTCATAATAAAGAATAGCATTCTATTAGCCTTTTTAATTACTTGCAGTACCTGCATACTCATTTTTTCTGACTCATGCACTAGAGCACCTAGATCCCTCTGCACCTTGGAATTCTGCAGCCATTCTCCATTTCAGGACTACTCTGCTTTTTTATTCTTCCTGCCAAAGTGAATAACTTCACATTTTCCCACATTATACTCATTCTGCCAGATTTTTGCCCACTCACTCAATCTATCTATATCCATCTGCAACCTCCTTTTGTCCTCTTCACAACATATGTTCCTGCCTATCTTTGTGTCACCTGAAAATTTAGTTACCATGTCTTCACCTTCCTCATCTAAGTCATTGACATAAATTGTAAAAAGTTGAAGCCCCAGGGCAGACCCCTGCGGGACTCCACTCATCACATCCTGCCAAACAGAAAACATCCCATTTATGCATAATCTCTGTTTTCTGCCAGCCAGCCAATCTTCTTCCATATTCTCATGTGTTACTCCCTACACCATGAGTTTTTATTTTCTCCAACACCCTTTGATGTGGCACCTTATCAAATGCCTTCTTGAAATCCAAGTACAGTATGTCTACAGGCTCCCCTTTATCCATAGCGCATGTTATTCCTTCAAAGAACTCTAATAAATTGGTTAAACATGGAGGTGGTGATGGAGTAGTGGTATTGGCGCTGGACTAGTAATCCAGAAACACAGAATAATGCTCTGGGGACCCAGGTTCAAATCCTGTCATGGCAGATGGTGGAATTTGAATTCAATAAAAAATCTGGAATTAAAAGTCCAAAAATGACCATGAAACCATCGTTGAATGTTGTAAACACCCATCTGGTTCACTAATGCCCTTTAGGGAAGGAAATCTGCTGTGCTTTCCTGGTCTGGCCTATGTGTGACATGTGACTCCAGACCCACAGCAATGTTAAGTGCCCTCTGAAATGGCCTAGCAAGACACAAAAAAGGAATGAAATCAGATGGATCGACTTAGGCACCAGAAACGACAACGGCAATCGCAGCCGTGTCAACCCTGCAAAGTCCTCCTTATTAACACCTGGGGGCTAATGCCAAAACTGGGAGAGCTGTCTCACAGACTAGTCAAGCAACAGCCTGACATAGTCATCCTCACGGAATCATACTTTACAGATAATGTCCCAGGCTCCACCATCACCATCCCTGGATGTGCCCTGTCCCACTGACAGGACAGACCCAGCAGAGGTGGCAACACAGTGGTATGCAGTCAGGAAAGAATTGCCCTGGGAGTCCTCAACATTGTCTCCGGACCCCATGAAGTTTCATGGCATCAGGTCAAACATGGGTTGCTGATTACCACCTACTGCGCTCCCTCAGCTGAGGAATTAGTGCTCCTTTGTGTTGAACACCACTTGGAGGAAGCACTGAGGGTGGCAAGGATGCAGAATGTACTCTGGGTAGGTGACTTCAATGTCCATCACCAAGAGTGGCTAGGTAGCACCATTGCTGACTGAGCTGGCCGAGTCCTAAATGATGTAGCTGCTAGATTGGGTCTGCAGCAGGTGGTGAGGGAAAAACATACTTTACCTCATCCTCAACAACCTGCCTGCCGCGGATGCATCTGTCCATTACAGCACTGGTAGGAGTGGCCACCGCACAGTCATTGTGGAGACGAAGTCCAGCCTTCACATTGAGGATATGCTTCATTGTGTTGTGTGGCACTTACCACCGTGCTAAATGGGATAGATTTTGAAAAGATCTAGCAACTCAAGACTTGGCATCCATGTGGCACTGTGGGCCATCAGCAGCAGCAGAATTGTACTTGAACACAATCTGTAACCTCATGGCCTGGCATCTCCCCAACTCTACCATTATCATCAAACCAGGGGATCAACCCTGGTTCAATGAGGAGGGAGGGCATGTCAGGAGCAGCATCAGTCATACCTTAAAATGAGGTGTCAACCTGGTGAAGCTATAACATAGGACTACTTGCATGCCATACAGCAGAAGCAGCGAGTGATAGACAGAGCTAAGCGAACGTACAACCAATGGATCAAGTCTAAGCTCTGCAGTCCTGCCACATCCAGTCGTGAATGGTGGTGGACAGTTATACAACTCACTGGAGGAGGAGGCTCCACAAATACCCTCAATCTCAATGGCAAAGGAGCCCAGCACATCAGTGCAAAAGATAAGGCTGAAGCATTTGCAACAATCTTCAGGCAGAAGTGCTGAGTGGATGATCCATCTCGGACTCCTCCGGAGGTCCCCAGCATCACAGATGCCAGTCTTCATCCAATTTGATTCACTCCACGTGATATCAAGAAATGGCTGAAGGCACTGGATACTGCAAAGGCTATGGGCCCTGACAATATTCCAGCAATAGGACTGAAGACTTGTGCTCCAGAACTTGCTGCGCCCTAGCCAAGCTGTTCCAGTACAGCTACAACACTGGCATCTACCCGGCTATGTGGAAAATTACCCAGGTATGTCCTGTACACAAAAAACAGGACAAATCCAACCCAGCCAATTACCACCCCATCAGTCTATTCTCCATCCTTAAAGTAATGGAGGGGGTCATCAACAGTGCTATCAAGTGGCACTTGCTTAGAAATAACCTGCTCACTGACGTCCAGTTTGGGTTCCGCCAGGGCCACTCAGCTCCTGACCTCATTAAAGCCTTGGTTCAAACATGGACAAAAGAGCTGAACTCCCGAGGTGAGGTGAGAGTGACTGCCCTTGACATCAAGGCAGCATTTGACCGAGTGTGGCATCAAGGAGTCGTAGAAAAACTGGAGTCAATGGGAATCGGGGGAAAACTCTCCGCTGGTTGGAATCATACCTAGCACAAAGGAAGATGGTTGTGGCTGTTGGAGGTCAGTCATCTCAGCTCCAGGACATCACTGCAGGAGTTCCTCAGAGTAGTGTCCTAGACCCAACCACCTTCAGCTGCTTCATCAATGACCTTCCTTTCATCATAAGTTCAGACCTGTGGATGTTTGCTGTGTGATGATTGCAAAAAGTTCAGCACCATTCGCAACTCCTCAGATACTGAAGAACTCCATGTCGAAATGCAGCAAGGACTGAAAAATATCCAGGCTTGGGCTGACAAGTGGCAAGTAACATTCACACCACACAAGTGTCAGGCAATGACCATCTCCAACAAGAGAGAATCCAACTATCACCCCTTGATGTTCAATGGCATTACTATCACTGAATCTCCCACTATCAACATCCTGGGGGTTACCATTGACCAGAAACTGAACTGGACTAGCCATATAAATACTGTGGCTACAAGAGCAGCTCAGAGGCTAGGGATCGTGCGACGAGTAACTCGCCTCCTGACTCCTCAAAGCCTGTCCACCATCTACAAGGTACAAGTCAGGAATGTGATGGAATACTCCTCTCTTGCCTGGATGAGTGCAGCTCCTACAACACTGAAGAAGCTGGGCACCATCCAGGACAAAACAGTCCGCTTGATTGGCACCACATCCACAAACATTTCCTCCCCCCCACCACTGACGCACAGTAGCAGCAGTGTGTACCATCTGCAAGATGCACTGCAGGAATTCACCAAGGCTCCTTAAACAGCACCTTCCAAACCCACGACCACTAGCACCTAGAAGGACAAGGGCAGCAGTTAGATGGGAACACTACTGCCTGGAAGTTCCCTTCCAAGTCACTCACCATCCTGGCTTGGAAATATATCGCCGTTCCTTCACTGTCACTGGGTCAAAACCCTGGAACTCCCTTCCTTTCAGCACTGTGGATGTACCTACACCGCATGGACTGTAGCGGTTCAAGGAGGCAGCTCACCACCACCTTCTCAAGGGCAACTAGAGTTGGGCAATAAATGCTGGCCCAGCCAGCGAAGCCCACATCCCATGAATTAATAAAAAAAATTTTTTAAATGGGCCAGGATTTTATGGTCCCTCCAACCCGGTAGGATATTATGGTCGTGCCGAACTGAATGGATAGGCGGGGATGTCGCAGCCGGGCCTTAAAATCCTGCGCATGATTTCCCTTTCACTAAACCATGCTGACTCTTACCAATTACCTTGAGTTTTTCTAAGTACCCAGCTATAACCTCCTGAATAATCAATTCTAACACCTTCCCCACTACAGATGTCAAGCTTACTGGCCTATAGTTTCCTATTTTATGCCACCCTCCCTTCTTGAATAGAGGGATTATATTTGCTACTTTCTAGTTTGATGGAACCTGTCTGGAATTTTGGAAAATTAACACCAAAGCATCCACTACCTCATTAGTCATCTTTTTTAAGACCCAAGGATGAAGTCCATTAGGACCCGGAGACTTGTCAGCCCACAGCTCCATCAGTTTGCTCTGCACTGCTTACCTCATGATTGTAATTTCACCAAGTTCCTCTCTCTCCTCCACCTCCTGATTTATAGCTTTTACTGGCATGTTTTTTGTATCCTCTAGTGAAGACAGAAGCAAAATATTTGTTTACTTCATCCACCATTTCCTTATTGTCTACTATTATCTCACCACTGTCTCTCTCTGGAGGACCAACACTCACTTTACTTACTCATTTTCTTTTTGAATGCTTATCCAAGGAGAAAAAAAATTGCAGGGCTACAAGGAAAAGATGTGAGAATGGGACTAGCTGAATTGTTCTTACACACAACTGGCACAAACATGATATGCCAAATAGCATCTTTCAATTTTCCTTTAAAATTTTACAGATAGCAAAATAAATGATTGAGACAACATATGGAATTAAGGTAAAAGATAAAATATCATAAACTTAAAATGCTTTAACCCCCTGAACGCTGTAACTCTCAATAACAGTCATAAGACAGGCTTTCTTGTAAGTTTTCTCTGTGAAAAATAAAGATAAATGTTCATCACTCGGCACCCGAAATGTATACACGACAATATCCACTCACACTCACACACGCGCACACAGACACACACACGCACACACAGACACACATGCATACAGACACAAACACATACACACCCACCTATAAGAAAAGGTGATTATAAAAGAGGTAGCATGCACTTAAGTCTTAAGAGTTTTAAATGTCATTGTCACTTTTGATTCTCTCAAGATGCAGCCTTGAAACATTGCAGGCCTATGATTTCCTTTTGGTTCACTGAAGAAATTGAAGTTGGAGGTTTCTGATGACTGATTTGCAGTAGCTTGCTGCTTGCAGTAGCAGGTTTCTTTTGGCTTAACTCCAGTCGAGGTGTAATCGAACACTTGTAGCGAAAACTTCGTTTAGTTCTTCAAATCAGTAGGTAAATGCTAACCCCAATTCTCTGCCTCTGATGAATTTAAGGCAGGGTCCTTGCTTTGCTGATCTGGATCAATTCCCTCTCTTTCTCTGTCTCTGGCTACTCCTAAAATATGTCATAATAGATGTTCATGATAAAAAACAATTTTCTGTCATGTCACCATAGTATCTGTTTTCTATTGTCCACACAAATGCAGCTAAATAATATAAATAATAATAAATGGGGTGGACGGCACCCTCCCCCCAACCCAGAAACCAAGCTGATGTGGAGTTAACCCACTCCACACCGAGCAGCCCCACAGCAATAAAGTGCTGAGGGGCTCATTAATGAGGGCCGAGTGGGTCTTTCATCCCTCATTGGTTCATGGGCCTTGACTGTTGATAGCGGCAAGGGCAAAGCAAGGAGGGGGTCCTTGCATTGGGGCCTGAACTGGAGCAACAGCAGGGCTTTCATTCGCAGAGGGTAGGATCTGGCCATGAATGGAAGCAACAGGAATGTACTGGCATGTTGGATGATCAAAAGGCTGGGGGGGGTGGAATAGTAGTTTCAATGGAGCATTTCTCTGGTCTATAGGGTAGGGTCCATCCTGTCAGATATCGATTGCGTCCTGGGTGTCTAAGGGAAGAAGCTGCACCACATAGGGAAAGTTCACAATCAGAGAGGGGAGTTGAAACTTGATGGAGAGCTGGTCCAGCTTGAGGGAGGGCAGGTTAATGGTGTTTGAGTCAAGGGTGTTGGGGGGAGCCTACAGGATCACAGGAGGCAGGTCAAGGGTGAGGGTGTTAAGGTCGAGGGTGAGAGATGAAAAGTCAAGGGTCACTGACACTGGGTCAAGGGTGATGGTGAGAAGTGTGGGGGTGATTGAGGGAAGGTGCAGGGTGACGTTGGGAGAGCCAGGGGCGATAGACAGAAGCTCAAGGGATGATGGCTGACAACCGAAGGGTTATCCTGGGTGTGTTCAATGACATAGCTGTAAATACAGGTTCAGCTGGTAGAAGTCCAAGTTCAAGTGGGAAGGTGTCACTGTGGGTAGGAGGACTCTTGGCTGTGGCACCTGGGAGGTTCAATAGTTCCCACTGGTCAGCTGCAGCTGCTATGGATGGAAGCCACATACACAGAGGTGCTCATATGTTTGCCTGTCTTCTTCACACAGCTCACTTTGTGGAGTTACAATGGGTCTCATACAACTAGTCTTTCTGCAACCTCAGGAGGAGAAAGAAAGGATTTGCCAGAGAATGTCCATGGCCGGACAACAACAGAGGCAGCACCAGAGGGGTGGCAAGTCAGGAGGCAACCATGGCAGGCTTAGTCGCCGATGAGCATTGGAGCTCAGCGCATGTCCTAAACCCGCACTAATTACCTCCAACTCTCTGAAAGGCAATGTCAGAGATGGCTGAGGCTCTCCTCTAAAGCAGCCACTGACCTGTGTGCGCTCCTTCAACAGGACCTGCAGCCTCATGGATTTGAAGGTAACCCAATGCCATGCGCCCTCAAGGAGACTGCAGCACTGAATTTCTATGCCACCAGTTCTTTCCAGGGGTCCACAGGGGACACATGTGGACATATCCCAGGCTGCCATACATAGATGTATAAAGGAGGTCAACCAATGTCCTGTTCCAAAGGGCCAACGATTTCATCGGGCTTTCAACTGATGCAGAAAGCCAGGCTGCAGGGCAGTGGGCTTAGGGGCCATCACTTGGTTTCCACGAGTGCAGGGGATGATTGACAGCAGCCAGCAGCATATGTCAATCACAAGGCCTTTTAATCCTTTCATGTACAGCTGGTCTAGGAGCACAAACGGTGGATTGTGCAGGTCTCTGCTCAGTTCCCAGGGAGCTCTTACGACTCCTTTATATTATATCACTCCCAGTTCACAGAGTGGTCTCTGCCCAAGTCAATGGGTGGAGATCATGGATGACAAGGACTATCGCCTCAGGACGTGGCTCCTGACACCAGTGCATATTCTCACAGCCCCATGGAAGAGAGGTTACAATGCAGCTCATGGTTCAACCAGAGGAATCATAGAGCAGTTCATTGGGTTGCTGAAAATGTGCTTCCACTGCCTTGACCGGTCAGGCAGAGCATTACAATGCACTCCACAGAAGATATAATGGACTGGGTCTGCTGTGCATTGTACAATATGATATTGCAACAAGGAGAGGTATTACCTTGCGAAAACATGAAGGAGCTGCACTTGGACTCAGATGAGGAGGATGCTGAGGATCCTGAGGAAGAGGACAGGAATGTTGTAGCACCTTTCTAAGATGGGAGGGCAGTGGAGAGATATACCAGGGATGCTGGAGACAAATTGATTTTAACTCATATTATGTAGGCGTGAGGATCTTAACTGACCAATGTACCATCACCTGCAAACCATTGCCTGCTTGGGATGGTCGCTCACCTCTGCTAGCCTACCCCTGGAGCAAGCTTTAAACCCCATGTCCTCTACTACCTAGAAGGTCAAGGAGATTGGGCCTTTGTCACATGTTTGCAAGTGAAGACTGTTCCTAAGGACAGCTAAAACTACCATGACTGAGGTTTTAGACTCTGGTCTATTTTGACAGGCTGTGAGTGCCCATACAGCAGTTCACTTGTGTCAGTTGCAAGTAACCTTAACCAATCTCCTTGCCATTGCAGGTAGGGATTAAGGCATGGCTACCATAGGCTGCATATTCAGCTATGTCCCCTACAGTGTATATTACAAAACTTGTAATACATCTAATAAAGACACACAGCAGCATTGTTTTCTACACAGGAAATGAGATGTCCTTCCATCCCCTGCGGCCATCAATGATTGCCAACCATGAAGGATGCCAATGCAATATGCCCTCTTACTAAGTCAGTTCCAATAAATGACCATGATGCACATATGAATAAAGTAAATCAAATATAACGTGATATATTTACATGTGAATAAGCATACAGTGGTTGAATGTCAGTGCCAACTTTGTGCCCTTATAAAACTTTAATTTTCCTTTTCCTGCCACTATGTCTTGGTACATGCCTGTTACCAGCAGCTGAGGTGGAGGCAGAATGCTGAGCGCTGTGCTCCATTGCCAGCGGTCATATTGGAAGCCATCCTCTATAGGTCTGAGGCCTTGAGGGCTCCAACTTACTGGGGGTCTCCTCCATGTGTGCAGGGGTACTTCTGTAGTCTCACCTACTGGAGGCACTGGCTTTACTGGCAGAGGGAATGAGGAATGGCCACTCGCCCTGGAATCACCCTGAAAGGACACTCCCAAGGTGCTCCTCCTCCTACTCAGTGCACAATAGCATCTCCCTGTCTCCCAGAGGAGAAGGGGCACCTGGAGGGAGGTCCAGGTGCCTTGTCCCCTGCTTGCCTAGTCAATGCTGTATGGGGCCCGTGGCTAGGGTGATGAAATGCAGGGTTGTGTACACATGAGTTGTAAGCTTGACCTGGCTCTCCATATTGCAACAAGGAGAGGTATTGCCTTGCGAAAACATGGAGGAGCTGCACTCGGACTCAGATGAGAAGGATGCTGAGGATCCTGAGGAAGAGGACAGGAGGTTGCCAGCCTCTCCACGGGGAAAGCCATGCTCTCATTTGCCTGAGAAATGGCTTGGATGGATTCCTCCATCATGTGTCTGAAGCTGTGCATAGCCTCTGGCATCTCCAGTAAATGTTACCCTACCTTTATCTGCTTGTCCAGTAGGCTTCCTATGGCTGAGACCAGAGAACCATCAGCAGCCTGGGGCTCAGCATGCTCCATCTCCTCAGCATCCCTTCAAGCTCTTGGCTGTCACAGCCTCCCTCAGCTGCTGGGATGTATCAGTGAAGTGATCACCAAAATGTGCCCCTGATTCGACACATGATCTCTCTGTGGCCCATGTGAGTGGCTCTGCGCTGATGGAGAGTGCTGGAGAGGCAGGTGACTGTGCATCCTCTGGGTCTTGCGTTTCATCATCCTCAGAGGAAGAGTCGCTGTTGCATGTGTTGGCTGTAATGTTGGCTCCGGATTGCGAGGACCTGCAGTGGAGAACACTTAAAGTTCAGAGCTCATCACATTTTCACGTCCGTGTCTTGACACCAGGTTGGTGGAATTCTCGTTCTTAAGCCTGGTCACTCCAGCCTTGTCTTCGGTGATGGTTTGGCTGCCCTGCTCCCCCGTGATCCTCCTCAGCTGTGGTCAGATCTTTAGATCTGGCGGTCCTCCATCAGTCTTGGCCCTCTCTTTGGCATTGTGGGTCTCTTTGCCTGCAGGACAAAGTGGACATTTAGTGGCATGTCAAGTGAGACCTAACCCCCTTGTCTGCGTGCATCCATGACACCTGGTGGCCCATCACTTGTAAACTGTGCCCATTCTCTTTCTCAAGCAAAGCATGGTTTGGCATCAAGTGCCATACGGTTCTGAGGCTGCACACACATTTATTTGCCTGGCCTCTCTCTCGACTTGCACATATAAGTTGTGTGATGCCCTCATGAGAGCCCTGTTGAAGCAACACCACTGTGCCACTTACCCTAGCTGATCGAAGGAAACTGTTGACCCACATGGGCACTGGACCCAGGATCTTGGTTGGATCCTATGGCTGCTTTCCTCACCTGTCCAGGCCTCCTTTGTCAAGCAGGAGGGTCTTTTTGTTGCCATCGCTGAAGAAGAGCACCTCCCACCATTCTCGAACAACCAGGGAAGAGAACTTGCAGAGAAGCATTGCTGAACCATGGGGCAGCTCTTTGCCTAGACTCAGGCATTTCACAGAGCGGTAGAGTGATGGAGATTCCTGTGGTTGATTGGACTCCAGGAGAAGGGAGGGAGTGATGGTTCCCAGGAGGTAAATAAAAGTATGAGGGGGTGAAGGATGGGGATAAAGGTTTTAAAGTTGCAAAGGGGGATGAAGACTTAAATTCAAAACAACATCCTTTGAGCTCTGCAATATGTATTCCCCAGTTGAACTGGTTTGGCCTTGTACATTGTGCATGCTTGTTGAGAGAGCTCTTTTATAGCCTGCCTGGATCTGCTATTCAGTCACCTGATGGCGGGTTCAGCTACTTCCTGCCTGCCCCTGCTGCATGAATGAACGTGCTGCACTTAGCCCCTGCCCACCCTTTAAATTTACCGTCAAATTTCATGTGCACCGGCTCCCAGCACACAGGCGGACGTGGTGCCTACTTCTGCTTCTGCTGTCAGGACCTGCGCCTCACAGATTAAATTCCACCCAGTGTCTGTTATAAAACAGCAGAGCTACAGTCAATCAGTCATTGGGAAGAATCAGAGGTGGTACGGATTACTGACACATGGCTACTGCCATAGACACAATTTATGTGCAGTCTTACTGCCCATGATCAGTATGTTTTTTATGGAAAGAGGTGTGTTTTTTCCTATCTTTAGAGAGTGTAATTCAATTAAATAATTCAACAGCAAGCTTTTGTGAGTTTTAAAGTAAATAAGGTTATTTATTCTCACTCATTTACTCCAAACTAAATACAGAGTCACACACACTGGGTGGGATCATCCCAGATTTGCACTAAGTGTGGTAGCAGGTGGGAAAAGGAACTTTTTACCCGTTGGCCGCAATGGTGGCTGTTCATGCCATATTGTCCCAATCCCACATCATTAGTCATGCATTCTGGGGAACCATACCGTTCCAAAGTGATGGTCTGGCCTCACACTCACTGGACATATTACTGATGCCTGCACCTCGATGGTGCTTGTCATTGCTGTCAGAATGTAGTGGGCAGGCATCACAGAGTTCCATCATTCTCTCTGTGTGTTCTCAGCACCTTTAAGGTGGGGCTGCCCCTATCTCTTCAGCATCTGTGACCAGTGATGCTGTGCACCTGAAGGGCTCAGGTGCTGAAGGCGGACAAAGAATCAGATGCTTTTAATGTTTGATGGCTGCGTCTCCATGATGTGACCCTGATCACAGAGTGCAAGCGAGCTGCCTTCAGCCAGATAAGAGTCAGACATTCTCAGAGACCATATTGAGTGTCCTCACTGCATGTTGTCATCATCCTCCTGCAATCGAGCGACTATTAGGGCCTCCACAGTGTCTTCCTGATGGGGTCCTTATCACAGAGAGTATGTGTTCTGCCAAGTCAAACATCCTTTGGTGCAATGTGGGGATCTTATGGTCTCTCCTCACTGCATGTCATCATCATTCCTCCACAAATCTAGCAGCTATGAGGGACTCATGTGCTTGCCTGCCTCGTCTGGCCTAGTCGCCATCGTTACATTCAAGGACCCCCTCGCCCTCATCACCATCGATGTCCCATTCATCGGAGGAGGCCTCCAGCTCCTCCAACTCCTCAGCCAGCTTCTTTCCCCTTTTCAGCACAAGGTTATAAAAGTCACAGCAGGCAACAACAATTTGTGACACCCTCTGTGGACTATATTGTAGACCAGGTCGGTCCGGGCACAGGAACCTCATTTTCAGTATCCTGATGGTCTGTTCCACCAAGTTGTGAGCTGCAGCATGAGCCTCATTATACCGTCGCTCTGCTGCAGTCTGAGGCCGCCGCACGGGTGTCATCAGCCACGGCCTCTGGAGGTAGCCCTTGTCCCTGAGGAGCCAACCCTGCAGCTTCTGTGGGCCCTGGAAGATGTCTGAGATCTGTGAGCAACTGAGAATGTAGGAGTCGTGCACACTCTCTGGAAACCGTGCACATACCTGTAGAATGCATTTGTGATGGTCACATACCAGTTGTACATTCAGCGAATGGAATCTCTTGCAGTTGACATAGTTGACTGCATGTTGTAACAGAGATCTGAGTGCCACGTGAGTGCAGTCAATGTCACCCTGTACCTGTGGGAAACCTGAGATCTGGGCAAAACCAATCGCTCTTGCATCCTGGCTCTCTTGGTCCCGGGCGAAATGCACCAAGTTGTGTGCCCTTGTGAAGATGGCATGTGAATTCATGGGTGCATTTGTGGGTGGAGGCCTGTGAGATCCCTCAGAGTTCACCTGTGGAGTCCTGAAAGGAGCCCTGGCATACAAATTGAGCACTGCTGTCACTTTCGTGGCCACTGGTAGTGTATGCCTTCCATGCACTCATGGCGCTAAATCCTGCAGTAGCTGGCAGATGTGACCAACCAGTTCCCTAGACATGTGCAGCCTTTGGCAACACTGGTTGTCAATCAACTGCAGGAATGAAAGGCGGCGTCTCTAGACCCTGGGTCTAGCCAGACACTGATCAGTGATGACTCGCTGTGGCTTTTTGGCGGCGTGTACGGGATCCCCAACCGCCCTTTCTTCCAGAGGGTGATGCTCCTCTTTCTGCACAGCCAGGAGCCTCAGTCACTCTCTTCTCCATCACCTTTGCTCTCTGTAGGCCATCAGGCATACAGCTAGTTCACACAGCTCCATGATCCTGATGTACTCCTCCTGCAGGATGAAAGAGAGAGACACGTGGTTAGCTTGGGTGTACTAAGAACCTCTCTTGGTTAAGTCTGAAGACTCCTTAATGCATCCTGAGAGTGCCAGCCACCACTTGGATGGCCAAAGATTAGTGCACTGCATGGCTGCCTGAGAGCCCACCTTCCTCCATCCCTCTCCACCTGGATGATTGGTGGCAGCTTTGCCCATTGGGCTGCAAGTTGTGGTCTCAGCTCAGGTGCAGGCATTCTCCTAACCCGTGCTGCAAGGCTGCACTCTTAACTTGAACTATGGGGGAGACTGGTCCAAACCAGGATGATGACATTGCAAGGGGCTGTGAGTGCCTCCACCAGTGACTGCTCCATAGCCAGTTTTAGCAAGGAGGCTGTATAACGTGCCCAGTCGTCCAACTGTTCTGCAGTCCACTAAAACACTCATTACTTTGCAGTCTGTGCCTGAGGGGTGAAAAGCTCTGGGGCACTTGGCACTTTCAGGCCTCTGCCTTGCTTGAGTGGACAGATAAGCTAGAAGCCTGACTCCAATCATATCAATGTGGCTGTGTTTGATCTGTCTCCGCTGCAGAGGGATGGTCACTCTTTACAGGCTTCCCTAATGCATGGCCGCTTCCCTCGCCCACCTCCCCCCACAACTCCGCACGTGCATGTGTGTTACATTCAACTGCAGGGCAGACTTTGCCCCCAACTTCCCCCCTTCCCTACCAAAGTCATCTCAATTGCAGGGCAGTCTTTGCCTCCTGGCCCCAACGTGCCTCAACCTTGAAGTCCAACAGGCGACCTTGCAAGTGCTGCACAACGTTACTGTGCACTCTCCTCCAGGTTCCCCTCAAAGTGCAGCCTGTCAGCTGCACGCCTTACGTTTCCTGTTGTGAAAACACGCCGACATGTTCAGATGATCCAATGGCGGGTGATGATTCCGGCGGACTGGGCTTATAATGATATGCAGATTTATTACAATGAAGTTCCCGACATCCAATGGCGGTAAAAGTGGCCCGCCAATGAACGGGCAGGGCAGACGATTACAAACTAGCTTCATGACTTCATGAAACTGGTTTTTGGCCTGCCTGCCATATTGTCCTCTCACACCCACCAGCGGGCACGGAAAATTCTGCCCACTCTGTCTCACTCACGTACCCACACACCCAAAGATTGGATACAGATAAAGGTCATGCACTTCTACAAATTGCAGTTATCTCAGTCTCTGATTTACGATCTTCAGTCTCCATAATGGCACACCTGTAGTTTCTGGGATAGTTGCCATGCTTTAAAGTTGAAGGGAAAATCTTGTAATGTGAAGGATTCACAGCAGGTTGTGAGGTTTCTTGTAGTTGAATTTCTGGTACATTGGTTCTCAGGCGAACTTTAAGTGGAACAAGTCACATACTCTAGCTGCCTGATGTCTTGCAGCTTGTTTCAAGTATGGTTCACAGGCTGGCTGAGCTGATGGTTTTGATGGTTTTGGTGGAACCAACTGCAAACTACTCCTAGCTGACCCTTTAAACGGACAAAAACAACATGGATGTCTCTACGTAGTTGTTCCAAAGTGCTTTTTCCAAATAAGGTGTGGTGTTTATGTTGATTTCCACATTTTGTGTTGTGGGTTAGCACCTCTGGGAGTTTGAGACAGACAGTTTTAGAATGACCCATTCAAATCAGATAATATCATTTTGATTGGTTTCAGGGAAGGGCATCAACTCAAATCAGAGACAAGGGAATGGATCTAATCCACAAAAGAAGTCAGGTGACCCTTGGGTGGCCATCTTTTCCAGTCTTTTTGTGTCCAATTTAAAATATAAAATTAGTTTGAAGTTCAAAATAGGACATGCTGGTACTGGGCATGATACAACAGAAAAATTAGGACTAGGAATTAATCATTGCAGAGTCTAACATATTTAGCAAAAGATAGAGAGGGAAAAATGTAAGGTCAGCTAACTACTTATAAGGGATAATATAATGACAGTGGAAGAAGACGATACAGCTTTCTGCAAGACAAAAGTAGAATCCATATAGTTAGAGATAAAAGATGATAAAGGATCAATCACACTAATGACACCAATACAGGCAACATAATAATGGGAGGCAGTTGGAGGAAGAAATATGCAGGAAAATCAGGGAATTGATTAAAAATAAATAGAACAAATAAAATAATGCTCATGGAGGACTTCAACTATGCCAATGTTAATTGCACAGAAGAGTTCTGTAAAGTGGACAAGGCAATTGAGGTCCTACAATGTGTACATGACTCCTTTCTAACCCAATCTGTAAAAAAGCCCAACAAGGGAAGATTCACTACTGGATCTAGTGCTGGGGAATCAGCTGGAGCAACTAAGAAATGTATAATTATGGGAACATCTGGAAATTAGTGACCATAATGTAATATGCTTTAAGATGGTAATAGAGAAGGGCATAAGCATGATGAAAACAAAGGCGAGAGATTGGAGAAAAGCTGATTTTGTGGGGCTGAGAGTAGAATTTGGTAAAATAAAATGGATAAAAATATTGTAAACAACAATGTAGAAAAACAATGGGAGACATTTAAGATGGTATTCAGCAGAGTGCAGGAAAAATATATTCTGCTAAAAGGAAGGGACAAATAAACACTAATGAGACTCTATGGATGAATAAAAACATAAGGGAACAATCGAGGGTAAGGAAAGAGGCATACATTAAGTACATAGACAGCAGGGGAGTGCATGATAAGAGAAAATGCAAAGAGGCTGGGAGAGAAGTAAAAAAAAACAATTAGAATGGCAAAGAGGAACTATGACATTAAATTATCAAGGACCATAAAACAAAATAATAAAATATTTTACATGCATAACAATGTGAAGAAAGGAAAGCAGGGATGGGAATAGGGCTGTTAAAGGGTAGAAAGGTTCATACCACAGGTGATGATAGGGAAATGGTAGAAATATTGAATAATTAATTTGCTTCAGTATGTAACAGGGAAACAGAGCAGGTGGACATTGGGTGATAAGATGAATAATTAGATAATACATTTAAAATAAAAAGGGGAAGTATGAAATAAACTAATCAAATTCAAAAAGAGTATGCATATCAGGAAAGTTTGAATAGGCTGGATCTCTTTTCTCCTCATAAAAGGGCACTGAGGAGTGACCTAATAGAGGCCTTTAAAATTATGAAAGGTTTTGATGGAGTAGATACATAGAGAATGTTTCCTCTTATGGGAAAGGGTATAACTATAGACCATCAATATCAGATATTGGGAATTCAGAAGAAACCTCTGTACTCAAAAGTACTCTGTACTCTGCACTGAAAATGTGGAACTCACTAACACAGGGAGTGGTTGAAAAGAACAGTATAGATGCATTTAAAGGCAGGCTAGACAAGCGTATGAGGGAAAAGGAAATAACGGGTTGTGCTGATAGAAAAAAATGAGGAAAGGTGAGAGGAGGCTAGAGAGGAGCATTAACAAAGGCATGGACTAGTTGGGCTGAATGGCCTTTTTCTGTGCAGTATATCCTATGTATGTAATCCTACGTAATCCCACCAAAATTAATAGCTTCTTTGAAAGGAAATGTTCTTCAGCTATCTTTGGTTCATCAGAGAGATATTTCTGCAAGTCATGACGAGGCCAGCGATATGACCTTTGTACGGGTAGCGAAGCAGTTTTGAAATGTTGGATGCTCAAGGAACAATACATACTGATAGGACTTCTGCCCAATAAGCATGACAAGCTGAGTGTTAGTATAAGCTACTGTGCATCATGCTGAGACCATGTTTTACAATGATTTGAGGTATTATAGCCTTGAAAGATGTCAGAATGGCAAGCTTTCAATTCGAGATTGCATCATGGACTGTGCTAACTCTATGGAAATCCATGAGATGCATGATTGCATGGAATGTGGAACATTTTGACAGATGATGTTTTGTATTATGGAATTCTGGATCATCCACCAGGTGCATGGTGCATGGTAGTCTTCCAGTGGCAGATTCTTTGGCCGTTCTTTTTTTGCATCTTTTACCAGGTCCAACAGGTAGTGTATAAAGCAGTGAACTACAAATGGCCAACTCCTGCTATTTCTTACATTCCCACTTCCTCAAGTGTGACCTGCTGGGTAAAATTACCCCATTTCTATTAGGGTGGGTTGCTTTCTTTATGCGTTGCACAATTGGACCCATGTGAAATGTGCACTAAATGTCAGCCAGGTTTCCGCATGAAAGGAATGAGAAGCTAAGTGCGGTAGTGCCAATTTTACTGCAAACCTTCACAGCTAACGGGATTACTTTGTATGCTCGCCTGTTACTTGCTATAATGGAGGAGGATCAGCAGGAGCACAGAAGGGGCTGTCAGGGATGTCAGATGGCATCAGAGGTGTAATTTGCACAGCTGCCAAAAAAAAAAACACCCACTGCACATACAGTCCTAGGCACAATGATCTGAAAATGACTGCTTCTGGAAGCTCAAGTTACAGAAAGTTGCTACCTACTTCAAGGATAATTATGGATTCATAGAGGGATCTAACATTCAAGGCTATGGGCCAAGTGCTGGTAAATGGGATTAGGTAGGTAGGTCAGGTGCTTCTCACGTGTCGGTGCAGACTCGATGGGCCAAAGGGCCTTTTCTGCACTGTGTGATTCTGTGATTCTGTGATATGGGAGCAATTTTAACCTAATCAGCCTGTCGAAAAACTAGCAGAATTGTATGGGATGCTTGTTTTACACTCTGACCAAAGGTATTTTGCATTAAGTTGATGGAATGTACTATTGGGCAGAGTTTAATACAGTAAACTTTGTATTATGTGGCACTCTACCAACCAGAACTGGAACTGCTGACAGCTCAATTTTTTTTTCAAAAGCCTATCATTTTCAGTGTTCAGATAATGCATTCCTTTGAAAAAAAACTAATAATAATTACAATAGATTGTAAATTTGAAGAAGTTGTTCTTAGGCTTTATCTTGAAATTATTAAATTATTGTGTCAGTTTTGATTATTGTGCGTGAATAAAGATACATTGTCCTGTGTATTGTAACTCCCCTTAACCGGCATTTTTGATTAACCGGCACCATCCATATACCAAGCATGCCGGATCACAAAGATTTTACTGTTCCAGCATTCCACTTGATCCTGGGGATTTTCCCCCCTAGTTATTTAATAATTACCACCAGCTTTAACACTTTGGATACAAAATATAATTGTTGCAGGGCAGAATACGATCTTTCGGGTTATACAGTAATATAATGGAACTGTCCTTTAGTATTTCATATTTGCAAAATTAAAACCATAAATGAGTATAATTAACATTAGTAACATGAGTATATCATTCATCTCCTTTGCCTGATATGCACTTCAATTTCATTCCCCCCCCCCTTTGCTCCATATCCCTTGATGCCCTTACCTAAAAATCTATCTATTTCAGCCTTGAAAGGTCCAGTTATCCTAGTATCCATAGCCTATTGGGAGAGAGAATTCCGTAGACTGGATTTTACAGTCCCCACCCTCTGGGGCAAGTTGGCAGGTGGGGGGGATTGTAAAATTTGGCACCGCCTACAGCCCTCCCCCACTCCTGCTGCTATTATACTAGCAGCAGGGGAGGTGTCGGAAGGCATACCCTTCCGTAGGCCAGCTGAGGCCCATTGGTGTCCAATACATAATTTTATTTCTAAATAATGTGATTCTATTTCCCCTTGTTGTTGATTCCGCACCAGCAGAAATGATTTCTACACACCTATCCTATCAAACCTTTCTTTAACATCTTAACAACCTTCATCAGATCACTCCTCAAGCTCTGCAGGAGTGTGGAAACCAAGTTTATGCAACCTGTCCTTGTAATTTAATATAATTCGTAACAATCAGGGCTGCTACTTCACTGCTTTTTTTGCCTTTTAAATGTCGGAATGGTGTTAGAAAAGTGGCATTTTTCATTTTACGCACAGTAGGTAATAGAAATAGCATCAGAGGCAGAAAAAACTATGTGACATTTTGGATGCAACACTCTACAATAAAACTGCCTAAAGCACTGTTATTTGCTTTTGGTTGCTGTTGTTGATGCTGCGTTCACGCAGTTATTTGATTCTGGCCTCTATTATGTTTGCTTTGCTCTTAAACTGCTTTTGGTGTCCTTTAGGAATAAGAGAGCAGCTGGCTGCTGCAGAATGCTAACCAAAGTAAAAACAAAGCTTTGAAAATGAGCTTTACACTGAGATTCAGGTTATGAACTTCAAAAGAATGATATCTTATGACAAATAAAGGTCTGTTTTGAAATACATTGCACCGGAACTCAACATTACATTTCAAAAAGCATGGTTATTTAATATAGCTCACTCTTCTACATTACATATTTACTTAACTTTGAGTTTTTAAAATCAATTTCATCCAATAAAAAAAAAATGAAAAATCAATATTGAAGTGTTGTTTACTTAGTTTATTTTCAATTATTTAAAGGAAATGATAGCTATTCAGTTAAACAGTTATAATTGTAAAAACATCATCTTTACTCAATTCAGATTTCAATACAAATTTGAGTCTGCACTTCCACAAATCTCATTCCTTCCATGGAATTGTGAAAAGGAGGATAATCCAAATCAGCACCTCAAGTCTGCTTGGACAGATGTTACCCTGACTCGGTGCCCTAACTCTTGAACAGTAGAATGATGAGCATCTTCAGAGCTGCTATCTTGTGACCCAGCAGTCATAGGATATGGTTGTTTCTGATGGTTTACTTTGGCTGTTTTTGATTGTTTTCTTTTTTGAAGTAAAGCTTCATTAGCGATGAAAATGGGAGCAACCACTACAATCATATAGACCAAACCTACATCTAAGAAAGGTCAACTTCCTTGGATTAATGTTTCATGTAAAGGTCCACTTGGTTGGTTGGGTCAAAATTAGAGGCAAGGAAGTCCATTCCATTAATGTTGTGTGATATTTTTTGGATTCCCGGCCATTCCTTTTTTTTATTCGTTCATGGAATGTGGGCATCGCTGGCTAGGCCAGCATTTATTGCCCATCCCTAATTGCCCTTGAGAAGGTGGTGGTGAGCTGCCTTCATGAACCGCTGCAGTCCATGTGGCACAGGTACACCCCACAGTGCTGTTAGGGAGGGAGTTCCAGGATTTTGACCCAGCAACAGTGAAGGAACGGCGATATATTTCCAAGTCAGGATGGTAAGTGGCTTGGAGGGGAACTTCCAGGTGGTGGTGTACCTGGCCATCGTTGTCTGTTTAGACAGCGTTGTACGATTTAATCAATTACTACAAAATAGTTGCCTTCTTCAAAGCTTTCACGGCACCTTCTACACCACAACTAGTTCCTGTGAGAACACATGAAAAATAATTTTAAAAGATCACAAAATTGCTGAAAAAAACTAGGTGCAAAAAAGAGGTGCAGAATCATTACTGGCATATGCAGGTATTTAATGCCTTAAGCAAGTCATTTCTTGTTCTATTCTGAATTGAATTTTCTCATAACCCTTGCTTGCAAACACGAATAATTACATTAAGAAGGAGGAGTCAACATATTGCACAACACTTAAGATCATAGACTACAATTAAAACAATCTATTTTAAATTCAGAAATAAAATAAATATATTTCTAAAATTATACTAACAATGAAAATGGCATTAAGCTGACAGCTGCACCAATTGATACTTAGGTAATAAAATTCTAAATTGTTCAAAAAGGATTTGTATGTGAATGCATTATTGATATGCTATAATGGAAAAAAAAAATAACTCATTGGGTCCCAACAGAATAATATTGACAGGAAAGTGCATAACCTTAATGAATGGTGGAGATTGAATTTCTTTCTCTAATCTGTTTGTTCCTTACTAAATTGTTTAAGATAGATGTAAGCCTAATTACTCCTATTAGCAATATTATGTATTACCATAAATTACTGCACACTTCCATGATCATACATTTTGCAAATATTATACAATTTATATTTTGGATTTGTATGAATCAGGCATGGGACAAATTTATTTGAATAAAAATGTAAATATCAACAATATGAATTCAGAAGAGCAGATCATAAAATTCTTTTGAATGAGTTACTTGTCTTCATTAGAATAAATTTTAAAAACAATAATTTAAATTGAAAAACAAATTATTCAGGGTAACCTCTACTCAGTTGTCACTGACACAGTGATGGGAAGTCATTCAGGGCAAGGCAAAATTTCAAGCACCTTAATGAGCTTATGAGGTTTTACATTGCACTAAACTTCAGGGTAAGCTTGAAAAGCATGAAGGTAGATTTTGTCTTTTTGGGATAGTGTAAAATGGGCTGCTGGTGTGGTGAGTTTTAGGACACAGCACCAGTGGGTTGGGTCCAGGTCACCTGATAAAATTTTTAAAAATCTGAACCCTGACCCCAATCCATCTCAATATTTTAGTGGGATTGACAATCTCTGATTTTACTCTGATTTGCAGACATCAGGAAACCTGTCAGCTGAAGTGAGGCAAAGGCAGCTTCAGCGACAAGGTAAGTGCCATCACAGCACTGCTGCTGAACCAGGAGGAGCAGGCGTACTTTCACTCAGCCTCCAAGCTCCCCTCCATCAACACCCCTTCCCAAACAAAGCCTCCTTGTGTCAGGGGTCAGCTGCTAAGATTGGACCTCCTCCCAGGATCAACCAACCCCTAGGATCAGGCATTCACCCTGAGGTTAGGGATTGAAACCCCCTTCCCACTGCGGCTAGGCATCAGACACCACAGGGTTTTGGGAGTGACCAATCAGGTTCTACGGCCTGCTCTAGAGTGCTCCCGGCCCGACTGGAAGCCCAGTCTGTCAATCAGGCTGACTTCCAGATGTGGAATCTGTCAAGGTCAATAAAAGCACAGTGTGGAGTTAAAAATACCTTTTTATGCAGAGAAAGCCAGACTTCCCGGCTTCTGGTCTGAAGATCTGCCACCTAGTCTTTGTTACCTGCCTTATTAAAACCCAGACCAATGAGTTGGCAGACTGCTTTACATTTTACCTAATTTGTATTTTGATTGGCTTCAATGAAATTGAAAATAATGGGCTGTCAATTTGCTATCACCCATTCTGCACAATGGCACAAAGTCAAAGTCTACTGCAAAGAGTTTCTTAGGAATATAGGAACATAGGAGCAGGAAAGGCCATTCAGCCCCTCAAGCTGGAACACCTTTGTTATAGAGTTGATTTTCCAGGCAACTTTTCTCTTCTTGGTGGATATATTTAACTTTATTTACAGGACAACACCAGCAACTACACATGTGCATCTAGCTCTATAATTAAAGAAGGACTGTCTCTTAGAGGTTCCCCGCACTGTTAACTCATTGGTTTACACAGATCATGTGATCTTACAACACAGGATTATTCTTGAAGCTACAGTCCTTACATTTATCAAAATTATGATTACTATATTCCTCCCCCTTTAATTTTCCTGTACATTTTGTGTTTACAAGGATATTTTCTCATGACATTAAAATATTTACACAGGTCATGAAATTACTAGTTCAGCTTTTCAGGTGGTTTCCTGATCCGTGTGGAACATCATAGCTCCATGGAAACACATGCTCTAGACCCACATAACATCAGGTACCTCATTAGGCACATGCAGTTCAGTGTCTTCCATTTCGACAGAGACATCAGGCATGTCTGTCTTTGGTTGAGCAACTTCAACAGGAACCACAGGTTCAGCAATGGTTACAGGTGGAACATCATTTTGTTGGGGTATCTCCCTTTTTCTTAAATGAGCCACATGTTTACGGGTGATCCGGCCCTCCACTCCCACATGGTATGACAATGGTCCAGCCACAGAGCTTACTTTACCAGGTAACCACTTCGGTCCTCCACGAAATTCCTTACATAAACTGCTTCTCCAACAGTAAATTGTCACTCAGGACTATGCAAATCATGGGCAGGGTTTTCCTGTCGGCGAGCAGGGGGGTGGAGCCCGCTCACTGATTCCTAAAATGACACGCGGCGCTGTCGGGTGAAACTCCCAATGTCACCGTGCCCCATTTAAATTTTCAGGTAAGCAGGGGCGCAGCAAAATCAGCTGTGCACCCGCCGACCTGTCAATGACCAATTGAGGCCATTGACAGAGTCATTGAAACAATTAATGGATCTGCCCGTCCAACCTTAAAGTTGGCGGGCAGGCCAGGAGCCCTGGTGGGAATTAGAAAAAGCATGAAACCTCATCCATGGGAGTGATGAGGTTTCATGTAGGTTTTAAAAAATGTAATTAAAGTTTTTTAAAAAGTTATGGACATGTCCCAACTCATGTGACAGTGTCACATGAGGCGACATGTCAGGGAATTTTTTTTCTTTATTTTTAATATTTTTGACAGTAGAGCCAATCTTCCTGAAGCAGCACTTAGCCTCAGGGAGATGAGTGCGCTCTTTTATGCGCATGCATGAAAGAGCGCACCTTCAAGTTTAGGGATTCCACCCCCCCACCACCCGCACAGAGAGTACACAGTGCTTCCGTGCGGACATCACGCTGAGCGGGCCTTAATTGGCCCACCCACATAAAATGGCGGCGCGCCCCCGATCGAGGGTGCCAATCGGAGGCCCGCCTCCACGCGCCCGCACTTCAACTTCACTCCAACAGGGGGAAAATCCTGCCCCATGAGTTGCTTTTTGGTTTCCTTGGCTTTTCTCCACCTTCCCCGCTAAACTGGGAAGTTATCAGACTTAGTCTTGTTCGAAGACAGCACCTATTAGTAATTGTGCATCCTCTTCCTACGTGTCTTCTTCTTTTTACCACAGAATTTAGTCTCTGCCTTCTTTTTGGCTTGACTGTCAGCCAAACTTCTCTCAGATATAATCTCAACTTGTTTCAGTTCAGTAGTTGAGCTACCCATATCTTCATTATCTACTCGCATCTTGGAAAGTTCTATGACTTTTCCTTTCAAAGCCTTTTTAGCTTCATTCAGCTGATCCTTCAGCTATTCTGCCTCCTTCTATCTGTTCACTTCCTCCTGGAACCTTGAATATTGCTGCATCTTCTCTGCCAACTGGTTCTTCAGTTTGTTCAGAGTGATGTTTAATTCTCCCTGTTTCTCTTCATACTTTTTCAGAGGTACAAACCTTGACCTAAGTAATACTTGTAGTGTGAGAAGGTCTTTTAACAGATTTTCCTTTTCTCTGTGAAGCTCACTCACTTCAGCTTGAATTCTGTCATTCAGCAGAGTTTCCTTGAGTTTCTTCTGCTTAATGTCCATGTCGTTGTTTAAGACAAGTCTTCATTTCTACAGGTTGCTGAATGCTTACAACCTCCTTTTTCATCCAGTTGTGGTCCATGGACTTCCCAGGCTCTTTCTGAAGCACCTTGCCTTGTTCCTTTTTCAACTCAGGAACTCTTCCAGTTTCATTTTGAAATCTCACTGCCCAATCAAGGTTAATTTCCCTCAACCAATTCGGCCTAGGGGGCTTGGTCCTCTGCCTTCCAATACCATCACTGGTAATTGTGCTGATTGGTGTCTATAATAAACAGTTACTCTGGTGATACCTTTCACCTAGATTTCTTCGCCTGTGTATGTTTTCAACTTGGCAGATGTTTGTTCCAAATTTAATTGTTGATCACCTTTATTTAAATATCTGAAAGTGTTTCCTCCTATTACAGTGGTAGAGGCACCCATGTCTACTTCCGTTTTTAAGGGTTTACCATTCACTTGCACTGTGACAATAATTGGCTCTGTCTTCCCAACTTTCATGCTGAATAAGGAATAAATGTCAGGATTGGTTGTTTCTGACTCTTCTACACTATATACTTCAATGGACTTCGATTGTTGCCTGGAAGCTTGTTTAAATCTCGCTTTGCAATGTTTCAATCTGTGTCCACTTCTCTGACAAAAAAACATCCTACTTTTTAAAATTGCTAATCATTAGGAGCCTGGTTGTTTCCACGTTGATGAAAATTAGTTTTTGAATTTGCTGCTAAGCTGTTTTCTCTAAGTTTTCGGTTAACGGAGGCTGTTACCCACTTCATGGCGGAGTCCTGGCTTTTCGCGCCACTTTTGGCTGCTTGTTCCCACCCAACTAGGAGAATAGCACAATTTTGTGCCCCTTGAGTCACTTGTGAATCCTTTACAGTGCTTTCAATTGCAAGCGCTATTTCTAACGCTTTCTTAAAATCAGGATTCACTTCAGCCAGCAATCTTTGCTGAATAGCATCCTCCTAAGCATGTCATTCAGGGTTTTGTTGAAATCACAATATTCCATTAGTTGTTTTAATTTTGCCACGTATATAGCAATGGTCTCCCCCAGGGCGCTAATCCATGAATTGAACCTGAACCTTTGCATTGTGACTGAGGGCTTGGGTTGAAAATGTCTCTTAACGAGGTCTATTAATTCACTGAAAGTGTTCGAATCTGGGGCACTGGAAAGCATCAAGCTTTGAATTAAACTGTAGGGGCATAATTTTGCCCTCAGATGGCGTGCGGGTCCCACCAGCTCAGCGGCGGGCGGACAGCTGACCCCCGCCACTGAAACGGGGCCTGCCGCTATTTTGAGTGGGTGAGCCAATTAAGGCCCGCCCAGCGGCCTTCCTGACAGGAAGCGCTATGCACTTCCTATGCGGGTGGGGGAGGGATTCCCCATCTGTCAAAGTGTGCTTTTTCGCGCATGTGTGCAAAAGAGCGCACTGCTCCCTGAGGCAAAGCCCTGTCTCAGGGAGTTTCATGACAGGTAAGTAAAGTCTAAAAATAGAAAAATATTAAAATTATTAACATGTCTCCCTCATCTGACAATGTCACACGAGATGGGACATGTTAATAATAAACGCATAAAATTTATTAAATGTTTAAAAAACGGACATGAAGCTTCATCCCGCCAGTGGATGAAGTTTTATGAATAATCAGAAGCCCGCTGGGGCTCCTGGCCTGCCCGCCAGCCTTAAGCTTGGACGGACAGGTCTTTAATTATCTTAATGAGCCTGTCAATGGCCTCAATTGGCCATTGACAGGTTGGCCGGCGGACAGCTGATTTCACTGTCCGCCCGCCTTCCTAAAAATTTAAAGGGACTGGGATGACGTTGGGGATTCCTCCTGACATCATCCCGCGTCACTTTCCCCTCGGCGAGCGGGTCCCGCCCCCAAATCGCCATGGGGAAACTCCTGCCCTAGGTCTTGTTCCCACAAATACTCAGGAGAATCACACTCCTTTTTTCCTCCCCCATTATTTCTTTGGCTTGAAAGTAGAACTCAAGGTGTTTGATATATTGAGACCAGTCATCTACGGCTGGTTCATAGAAATTGATTCTGCCAAACTGTGGCATCTCGGATGAGTATATCTTCTTTCCTTTTTAGTTATCTTACATACTCACAATCGCTGGGTGAGGTACAGCAATGGACCTGATTTATTCTCATCGCCAGTTTGTTATAGAGTTGATTTTCCAGGCAACTTTTCTTGATGAACACATTTAACTTTATTTACAAGACAGCAGCAGCAACTACACATGTGCATAAAACTCTATAACGAAAGAAGAGCTCTCTCCCGGTTCCCCGTGCTGCTAACTTATTGGTTCACACAGATCATGTGATCTTACAGCACAGGATTATTCTTAAAGCTACAGTCCTACGTTTATCAAAACTATAATTACTACAGCCTTTCAATACGATCATGGCTGATCATCCACTTCAATGTCTTTTCCCATAACATCTCCATATCCCTTTACGTTATTGGTTTTTAGAAACCTGTCAACCTCTGCTTTAAACATACTCAATGACTGAGCTCCCACAGCCCTCTGGGATAGAGAATTCCAAAGATTCACAAACCCATTCACAAAAATTCATCATCTCAGTCCTAACTGGCTTCCTCTTATTTTGAAATGGTGTCCTCTGGTTCTAGACTCCCCAACCAGGAAGCATCTTATCTAAATATACCCTGTATGACCCTTGAGCATTTTATATGTTTCAACTGGGCCTATACTGTTTAGAGTTCTGTTTTGGTGAAATGAGAAAGGCCTTAGTCCTAAATTGCACAGCCTATCTGTCTGTGAATTGCCATCTCTGTGTTAATTTCAAATAACTATTTTACTAAATTTTAAATCTACTTCATCAGGAGCAAAGAGTCATGATAAGCAGTGCCATGGGTGATCTGCTAGTTGTTTAATTAATTTATTTCGTTGAAACATAAAATTAAATCTATGTACTGAAGCATTAAAATAAAAGCAAAATGTTGTGGATTCTGCAGACTGAAATAAAAACAGCAAGTGTTGGAAATACTCAGCAGGTCTGGCAGCATCTGTGGAGAGAGAAACAGTGTTAATGTTTTGAATTGAATATGACTTCTTCAGCACTGGAAGAAGGTATTAAGGTGATGGATTTTATGCCCTTGAACAGGGGGAGGGGGGAAGAAAAAGGGGAAGGTCTGGGATAGGGTAGAGGGCGGGAGAGGTTAAATGATAAAGATGTCATGGAACAAAAGGCAAACGGAGTGGTAATGGTTGTTGTACAGAAACAAAACAAAGTGAGTCAGAGTGGAATCTTCTTTTTCATGTTTTTCCTGTCAGACAGAGCTGTACATTATTCTGCACTTCACATTCACTCTGGAAAAATGCTTTTTCTCTTTACTACAAACATTACCCCCCATCACCTCTCCCTGTCCCCCACCCCTTGCCTTCTGTCCCATGACATCTTGGTCAATTTATCTCTCCCACTCTTTACCCTATCCCAGACCTTCCTTTTTGTTCTTCTTCCTCCTCCAGTTTACAATGACATAGAACCCATCAATTTCTACCTCCCATCAGTTCTAAAGGAATCATATTTGACTAAAAACATTAACTCTGTTTCTCTTTCTAAAGACACGGTCAGACCCACTGAGCATTTCTAGCACTTTCTGTTCTTATTTCTTCGGCAGTGTTATTCTCTTGCCTGACAAAGATAAACGGGAATGTTATGAAGGCATGAGATAGTACCTGTAGCTGAGAGAATCTGTAAAACAGTCTTCATTAAGTTTCCCAGGCATACTACAAATTTTGCCCAGATAACAGGGCAAGTGTAACCACTCTTGAGGGAGGAAGGAGCAATGGTTCACTTATGGGGCAGAATTTTGCCATCGGCGAGCAGGGGTTGGGGCCCGCTCGCTGATGCGTAAAATTACGCGGGATGATGTCGGGCGGAACCCCCAACATCATCCCGTCCTATTTAAATTTTCAGGAAGGCAGGGGCGCAGCAAAATCAGCTGCGGGCCCGCTGACCTGTCAATGGCCAATTGAGGCCATTGACAGGATCATTAAATTAATTGAAGGACCTGCCTGTCCAACCTTAAAGTTGGCGGGCAGGCCAGATGCCCCGGTGGCAAATAGAGAAAACATGAAACCTCATCCACCGGCAGGATGAGGTTTCATGCAGGGTTTTAAAAAGTTTAATAAAGTTATTCTGTAAATTATGAACATTTCCCAACTCATATGGCATTGTCACATGAGGAGGACATGTAAGAGATTTTTTTTTCTCTATTTTTAATATTTTTCAAAGTTCAGGCGATCTCCCTGAGGCAGCACTTTTCATCAGGGAGATGTGAACTCTTTCGTGTGCATGCGCGAAAAAGCGCACTCTGGCTTTTAAGGAATCACAACCCCCCCCCCGCCCGCACAGGGAGCGCATAGTGCTTCCTGCCGGACGTCACGCTGGCCGGGCCTTAATTGGCTCGCCCACGTAAAATGGCGGTGCGGCCTACTTCTCCGGCGGAGATTGGCTCAGCGCCCGCTGGAGATTGGGTTGGGCCTGCCCGCCCGATAGGCAGAAAATTCTGCCCAATGATTATCATTTGAAATGTAAGCCTCAAAAAAATTTGAATAAATGAGGTAAAATATCAGCAATGGAATACACAAGTATTATCATTTTTAGTTGCTTGAAACTTCAGAAAATGCTTCAGGAAACAAAGTGGTTCTGAATTGTCCTGGGTTCCAGGTGCTGTGCATTCACAGCTGTTTGATAGTCATGGTTCACAGCATTAATTTCTGGCTGTTGGAGCTGCCCCATTTTCTGGGGAATGTACATAAAGGCAATCAACAAACTTTGTTCTGTACAGGTCATCTAATTGCTCAGCTGAGTTACCCATGGCCAGAATAATGGTATTTTACAAACCTCATGATGCAATAGATTCATAGTATAGTGGTGTCTGTTTCCCCTTTTGCTTTAGTTATGTCAGCATCACAAACTAATATTGATATTTGGCCAACATTTACATGGGTAGCGCTAGCTAAACCAGCATGACCTGCTTAAATGATAGTCCAGGTAATGAAAACTTTTAAATACAAATGTAATGACTTGACGTACTGGACATGTTTCAATAAGAAATAGTTAACTTTATAACATAGAGTTTTCAGATGCTACATGCTTGAACCAGGTCCTTGACAAAAAGTCCCCCACCCAGGATTAACCGCGCTTAGGGCTCATTGGTAGGAGCCTTCAAGAACAATCATGTGACCCCTGATAGTCAGCAGTAGAGGTTATAGCTTCAGTTACTACATTTCCTCCCCATTTAGCCTTTTCATAGTTTCTATGTACAGAGAACATTTGAATATCCAACAACATATACATATATATGACTCAGGTGATTAAAGATTAAACCTCCTGATTCAATTAGAGCAGCGTAGCTTTGCCACTTGAGGTTCTTCCATAGGATTGACATGATCAGGAACTGCAGTACCAGATACACCATTAGAAAGTGGCAGTTCAGGGTTTGGCAACTCTACAGAGACATCAGGTATGTCTATTCTAGGTCGGTCTGTCACCTCAGAGCTTAATGGCTCGACGTTAATCACAGGCAGAATAGCTGGTTGTTGGAATGCCTCTCTATTCCTAAGATGGTCCATGTGCTTTTGAACAATTTGGTCTTCCACTTACACCTGGAAGGGCAAGGGACCAGTTTCTGAAACAATTATACCAGGAACACAACAAGGTCCACTTCCAAAGTTCCGCATGAAAACTGTGTCTCCTACAGTGAATCTGCGAGCTTTGCTGTGAATATTGTGATTCAATTTTTGATTACTCTGATTCTTTTCTACCTTGCCCCCTAAGTTTGGAAACACCAGACATAACCTTGTATGTAGGCGGCATTTCATCAATAATTCAGACGGTGTTGAACTCATAGTTGAATGAGGTGTCGTACAGTAACTGAGAAGAAAGTGAGAAAGTCGAGTTTCTAGAGTACCTTCTGATAACCTCTTCATTCCAGGTTTGAAAGTTTGCACATCTCATTCAGCTAAACTATTTGAGGAGCGATGATATGGTGCTGCTTTAATATGTTTGGTTCCATTTAAACTCATGAATTTCTGAAACTCTGTGGTAAAGACTGTACCGTTATCAGAAACGATGACTAATGGTAGGCTATGTATATCAAAACTATGATGCAGCTTTTCGATAGTTGCGCTCGATGTCAGTGATCTGAGTTCATAGACATCCATCCTTTTAGAATGAGCATCTACAATCAATAAAAACATAGTACCTAAAAATGGTCCTACATAATCAATATGTAGTCTAACCCAGCGTTGACCAGGCCACTCCCAAGGATGCAGTGGAACTGAAATAGGCAACTTCTTTTGTTGCTGACAATGGAGACAGTGCTTGCTCATGCATTCAATGCCACTGTCAATGCCTAGCCACCGGACATAGTTTCGCGCAAGCATTTTTATCTTCGATATGCCTGAATGCGCACTGTGAAGCTCTGTAAAGAGTGGTTCTCTTCTTTGCAAAGGGACAACAACTCTTGATCCCCACAACAAAGTTTCATCTTGACAACTTAACTCTGTTTCACGGGCATGGGATGGTCTTATCTCTTCAGACACTGGTGAATTTGACCACCCTTGCAATACAAGTTCTCTGACTTTTGACAAAATTGGATCTCTGTTTGTCCAATTTCTAATTTGCTTCGCACACACCGGTGAAGAATCCAAGAAATTCAGTACAAGCACAACTTCTTATGGCACTGGAGCATGTACAATGCTACCTGGTAATGGGAGATGACTGAGTGCATCCGCATTTACAATATGCAAGCCAGGATGGTGCATAAAGGTATACTCATATGCAGGTAATATCAAAGCCCAATGTTAAATTCTTGCTAAGGCTATTGGCAGAATGGCCTTATCCTCACTGAATAAACCCATTAATGGTTTATGGTCTGACACGTTGGTGAAATGTCATCCATGTAGATACTGGTGGAATTTCTTCACTCCAAATATCACCAATATACCTCCCTTTTCTAGCTGGGAATAACCTTATGTGGCAGTGGGGAGTGTTCTGGAGACAAAGCCAATTGGTCTTTCTGATCCTTGTTCCATTCGGTGTGATAACACAGCTCCCATACCATAAGGAGAAGCATCACATGTTAATACCAATTATTTCAATGTGTTGTAATATTCCAATAAACACGACGGATGCAACAGTTTCTTTACTTTCACAAAGGCTTCTTCCTGTTGTGAATTCCACATCCAACAGTGATTCTTTTTTAACAAGTGTTATGGTGTTAACACTGTTGACAAGTTTGGCAAGAAGCGGCTATAATAGTTGATCATACCCAAGGAAGGCTTGAGTTTGGTTACACTGGAAGGAGCGGGCGCATTTTTGATTGCCCTAACTTTCTCTTCTACTGGATACAAACCCATGACATCCACCCTGTGTGCCAGGTAAGTAACTTCTGGTGCTTGGAATGTACATTTCTCCTTCTTTAATCGCACACCGGCTTTCAAGAGTCTTCTTAGCACCTCTTCCAGCTTGACCAAGCGTTCTGTTTCAATTGACCCTGTGATCAGAACATCATCTGGGTATACTACCACTCTGGGAAGTCCTTGCAAAAGACTTTCCATCGCCTTTGGAAGATTGCACATGCAGACAATACTCCAGAAGGGTAGGCGAGTGTACTGATAAAGACCCTTGTGCATGATGATGGTTATGTATCCTCTAGACGTGCTATCCAGCTGTAATTGTTGGTAAGCATGGCTCATGTCCAGTTTTGTATAGGATTTGCTTCCAGCTAGCTTTGCATATCAGTCATCTATCCTTGAGACAGAATATTTATCTAGTTTGGCTGCCTTGTTCACAGTCAGTTTATAGTCCCCAAAAATGTATATAGTTTGTTCAGGCTTCACCACTGGGACTATGAGCGCAGCTCATTCCGAGAATTGGACTGGTTGGAAGATGGCCAGCTTTTCTAACCGGCACAGTTCTGCATCCTCCTTCTCCTTTAAGGCACAGGTCTGGCCATAGAGAAATGGGATGTTGCCTGAGAATCCACATATATTTGTACTTCCAAGCCTTTTATCTTCCCTGATTCATCACAAAATACACTGTCATACTTCCTTAGCAGTTCAGGAACTCCTCCTGTTCTCAACTGAAATACTGCAGACCAGTTAAGCTTGGTTTTTCGTAACCAGTCTTGGCCCAGAAGACTAGGTCCTTCACCTGTCACTATGATCACTGGAAGCTTGGCTGTCTGTTGCCTATAAGACACAGGGACTGTGATGATGGCCTTTAACTGTATGGATTCTCCAGTGTATGCCTTCAATTGAGTGGTTGTCTGCTCCAGATTCAGTGGCTGGGTACCTTCATTTAGGTATTTAAATGTGTGCTCTCCCACTACTGTGGTTGAGGGTCTCGTACCTACCTCCATTATTAGTGGCTTCCCATTAACTTGGATTGTGACAGTAATAGGTTTGGTTTTTACAGCTGTGACATACAGGGAATAGATGTCGGTATCGGCAGCTTCAAGTTCTGTTATATTATTCAATTCAATCACATTGGTTTGCTGCTTTATGGGCTGTTTCGATTTTGTCCTGCATTGCTTTATTACATGACCTTTCTTATGGCAGTAATGGCATTCTGTCTGCTTGAATCTGCAGATGTCTGGTACGTGGTCAACCTCCCATCTATAACAGATTAATCTTGGAGTTGCTGATGAAGTGTTTATACTAGGCCTTCTCGTGTTTCTAACAGTGGACATTGCGTCTCACTTCGTTGCTGTGTCTCTGGTTTTTGTGCCATGCCTGGCGATAGGTTCCCGCCCCACATGAAGAACAGCATCATGTTATACGTGTTGTAAAGCATGCGAGTCTCTCACAGCTATTTCCATGGCTACAGCTATTTCCATGGCACACTTCAAACCGATGCTGACTTCTGCGAGCAAACGGTGCTGAATGGTGTAGTCATGAACTCCACAAACTAATCGGTCCCACAGCTTTTCAATGAGTGTGTCTCCGAAGTAGCAGTGTTCTGTCACCTGCTTCATGTAGAATTCAACTTTGCTATATAGGTTGTGATGGACTCTCCCGCGGTCCTAACTCTGGAATTAAATTTAAAAAGGTGCATTATTACGGATGGCTTCGGCTGGAAATGCATTTTCACGAGGCCCATTAATTCATTAAAGGACTTAGATTTCGATGCGTTGGGGCCATCAGGCTGCAAATGAGATTGTATACTACCACATACACTCAAAAGGATGGCTTTCTGCTTTTCCTCCATGGTAATTCTGTGCGCTACAAAGTAAAAACCAAGACTGGCTCCAGTCTTCCATAGTCACGTCGTAAGGATCGATTCTGCCGGAGAGTGGCATGACTGGTGAGTACTCTTTGCTTTTTTCTTAAGATTTGATGTACTCACGTTAACAAGGTGAGATGCAGCGTTGGAGCTATTTTACCCTCGTTGCCAAATGTAATGACTTGACGCACTGGACAGGTTTCAACAAGAAACAGAAAACTTTATTACAGAGCTTTTCAGATGCTACATCCTCGACAGGAAGCCCCGCCCACCCTGGATTACCCATGCTTAGGGTTCATTGGTCGAAGCCTCCAAGAACAATCACATGACCCCGATAGACAGTAGGAGAGACTGTACCTTCAGCTACTACAACGAATAATCTAAAGATGGGTCAAGAAGATTTCAAGTGATGGGGTTATGAATTTAGCAGCTTGTTCCATTGTGGGGCTGTCTTGTGGGAGAAAGATTGTTGATACATTCTGACTCTTGGCCACTCTCCAAATTTTCCCGTCCTGCCCATGATGATGCCCATCACTGGCAGTACTAGAAAATCCCATCCATGGCCTTGGAAACAAATGGTCTTTGTAGTTTGTGTGGGTGGTTACCTCATGTTTTGTCATTACTTAGGGTACCAGGTGTTTGTTTCTGTCAATTCCCACCAGTCCAGTCTATGTTTTATAGAAGATGACCAGTCTATTTTTATCCCTCCTTTGCTATAGTGATTCTCCTTCCAAATCTTTGATTGAGGTTGTGACATTGATATATTTCCCATACTGATTCATGTCGAACTGTGCAGCATGTCTTTGCATCACTTCAATCTTATTTATGTCTCTCGGCATTTAGAGATCCCATAGTCATCATTCATACCCCAGGATTAGACACAGGCATGTTTGATAAGTTATATCGCTGATATTTTTGTTGCAGTACCAAAGATTCCTCCATAGAAATCCAAGAACCCTATTTGCTTTGGATTTTAACTGCCAAATGTGGAATCCTCATTGAAGATTGTTTTTAAGATGAACCCCCAGGTATGATTGTGTAGGAAAATTTGAGTATAGAGTAAAGTTATCTGTTGGTAGAACCTTTCTGTTGGGAATGCACATGACATAGGTTATGTCAATGGGCATATTAATCCAGGGAAAAGGAGTTAAAAATCTGCCATGACAGTTTGATATTTTAAATTCAGTTCAAAAAATTGGTTTCAATAAAAGTGACTATGACGATACCCTTTAAGAAAGGACATATTCTCCATTGTTCGTGACCGTTAATTGGTTTCTGAAGTGGCCTGCAAAGTCATTCAGTTGTGTCAAACCACCACAAAGGATTGCAGTTTTCCAGCCTGGCACCAACTTCCCAGGGTAACTAGTGATGGACAAAAAATGCTGCCCTTTCCAGTAATGGCCATATTCTGAGAATTTAAAAACAAGCTCTTGTATCACCTGCAATTATATTGCTAGCACAACCATTTGTTGGTACCCAGTTTCAGGTGTGAAGGCAACAATGTGGAACCTGAAGGCCGAGGCTGCAACCCTCAGTGAGTCCTCGTAGGGAGGTCGGGGCGAGGCCAGTGGGGGCGAGGCCAGTGGGAGCGTGGTTATGACAAGTCAACAGTGACCATCAGAAAGACGGTAGAGTTGGGTAGGAGGTCTTAATGGCTCCACAGTGGCCACTGAAGAATCCCGCCTGGGACAGGTCCAATTTATGCCCTACATATTGCAAACCAATTTTGGTGAAAGGATTCTAAAAAAATGGAATTAGCCCCCTCATTTACACATCTAAGGAGGCCACTCCTAATTTAGGTGGTCACCAGGAATGCCTAACAAATGATCTATGCCAATTTTGGGTGGACTGTTTCTTAGGTAACTGTGGGCACAGGGCCTTTAGCACCAAAATTGGAACCTGCTGATTCCATTTTACACCCATGATGCAACAGATCCAATTTGTACCCCCAATAACATTGTGTGGGAAATAATGCCTCAGTTACAATGAGCCAGATCTTCCAGTCTCTGGATCGTTGACACCGGACGTGCAACGTATGATGACCATCAGGACCCCATGGAAGTCTTGACACACTGATCTCCATAGGAAATGCCTAGGAAGTTTTAAGTTCTGATGGGAAATTCCCCAGCTCCCTGGCATTCTCCGTGAATGTCCCTGATAATGAGTTAGAGTCAAAGGGTGGAATTTTCCATGCTGGTGAGCGGATAATATGGTGAGAAGGCCAAAAATCGGTTTCATGATGTTGTGAAACCAGTTTGCAATCGTCCGCTCTAGCCCGTCAGAGGCAGGCCGTGTTTCTTGTCGTTTGACATTGGGAACTTCATTGTAATACATCTGCATATCATTATAAGCCCAGCTCGCCAGAATCATCCCCCCATGCTGGATCATCCGAGCAATCACGCCGACATGTTTCACACCTGGTGAGCTACACTTCACTCGGGACTTCCAGGTTTGTTGGCCTACCTTGCTTCAGGCAGCACTTGTAGTCAATCAGTGTCAGGCTTCAGGCAGCACCATATCACCTTTAAGGGGGCTCACGGGCAGGTATCTACCCACCAGACCAGCCATAAGGCTGGGGCAGATTTGTACATCTGGAGGGCTAGTGTTTGCTTAGGGAAGAGGGAGAACTGGCCTCAGCCAAGGGAAGAAGCTGCAGGGCGAGGGCTGTACTGGGGAAGGGGGTATCCCAGGACGTGTGTGGGGACACAAGTTGATCTGTGCAAGTTGCCTCAAGATGGTGAGGGCTGAGGAGGCAGTCTCCAGAGGAGATGAGGCCAGATGGAGAGGTGAGGGTGTGTATGAGAGAGTGAGTGGTAATGTCCCTTGAGTTAGCAGTGAGTGAGATGCCAGTGGTCGTGTGATGGGCTTGAGTTTAGAGTGATGAGATGGTTGTCATACCTTGGTGGCACGGATGAGATCATGCATCCTCTTTCCACATTGGATGGCCGACCTCTTGTGTGCAGCATTGGCACTGATTACCACTGCCATTGCCTACAAAACCTGAGTGGTGATGTTGCTGCCCATCCTGCGGCCAGAGTCGGGGTAGAGGACATCACAGCGGGCCTCCACAGCGTCCAAAAAGTGTTCCAGGAATGCGTCACTGAATCGGGGGCTGCAGTCTTCTTGCCTTTCGGGGCCATCCTGTCTTCCGTGCAGCAGTCCTGGTGCTACAGCGTTGCCATAGAGTTCTCCGAGAGAAATTGTGCTCCGCTTTTCTGGAGAAGCCAGGTTCAGAAGACCTGGCAATGCAGAGCAACATCGAGGTGTGGAATCATTTGGACAGAGCGGCAATCTGACGGTGCTTGCTGCTCTGCGGAACACCCAGGCCAATATTATCTTTCGAGTCAGGGCTGAGGGTAGTGGCAGTGTAATATGTTAAATGAGGAACATAATCATATCCATGTCAGTTATGTTGAATGAAGCAGGTATTTGCATGTGCCAACAAGCCAATCCACTTCAAGCATGATTGAAGTCTGGCAGTTTGTTTTCTGATATAATTATACTGGTCAAATTTAGAAAATTGCTATTTCGCATTGTTCTTTCTAGAAGTATCTATAGTAGCTGCCAGTCAGCCAGTTAAGTGTTACTCCGTGAAATCCACATGGGAAGCAACACCACTTAGTCTGTGACTGGGAAGCAATGAATGCCTCATAACAATAATTTCCCTTGAGGTTCACATCAGAGAATTCATTGATCAATTGATTAGTGTGTGCACAGTATGAAATGGTTACATATTTGATATAAATATTTTTCTAGCTTTTTCCCCTGAGGGCTTTGATAAAATTGTACCAAATAATATTTATGTCCTCGATGTCAGGTAGATTTTCCTGTATTTGTGGGACTGATTGTATTCTTATAATTAGAAGAATAAAAATAAACCACAATTGTTTACTAAGAACACATTTTTTACCTGCATGCTGCTTTACTCAAGACACTGGATTTATCTTTCAAATATACTGGACTAAACGCTGTGCCATGGTGAAAAAATGAATTGTGTTTTACTTTGCATTGATAATCCAGGGTGGCGTTTTCCTCCTCCTAACTTTTTCAAAATATTATACTTTTATGATGCATCAATTGAACACAATTTTTTTTGTGCTGAGCTTAAACTAATTGATATTTCTTTAAAATTTATTTATTGGAATCTCTTTTATTATCAGCTGTGGTGCTGCGAATCCCAATTATTTTCTCTAGGTTTGCGATAAGTTCTTTGATAAAACGTTGTGACATTTTGCCAACTCCCGCACACTATTATTTTATTAATCCCAGCTTTTTATGCCAAAATAAAAGGCCATATTACAAATTCATGTTCCCAATGATGCTCCCTTAACAATTATGATTCAGTTTGTGGAGTCTGCCATTCAAAATCTTGAAATTGTGGCTTAGTGTGAAATAGTACTTTGTACATAGAATAAAATGCTCTGGGTATTCCGAGCCAGAAATTTGCCTTAGGATTGAGATAATATTAATAAACCATTGAAGTTTATAATTTCATCTCAACCTGTCAATGTGCCTTGTCATAAATGGTTCAAGCGTGGAAATTCATGGCAGTGTTTACATTTGAGAACTGTTTGAGAAGGGACCGGAAAGTTGAAAGTTCATCAAACACTTTCCTGGCCTGGTTATTGCTGGAGGTGTGCTTCTCACACGGTACTTGTGGAAGCTTCTTGAGGCACATAAACCCCATGCAAAATAATTGTTAATGGGCACCTTGTGATTTTCCTGGTATTTTGCACTGTATATTCTGTAAGGAACATATCATTTTATTTCTGTTGGACTCTTGTAAAGAACATATCTTTTTATTTTCTGTTGGACCATGGATTAGAATTACAACGGCTGTAGGTTGAAAGACACACCCACTGGAACAGGGTGAGGGAGATATATACAATGTTGCAGTCCTGGAACAGAGTGTGCCATGAAAGACAGGATGGTGCCGGAAAGGAGTCCTGAACAAAGGGAGCTGCCTGGCAACAACATTTTAATTGGCTCCTGACCAAGTGACCAGGTTTTGTGTGAGAGCAGTGCAGCTGTATAGCTCCTAGCATGAAAGGAACAAGACCTAAAACCTCTCTCTCCTGTGTGTGGAAGATTCCAGTAATTCCACAATAATAGCTAGCTGGCTTTTTTCCTTCTTATATCTCTATAACCTGTTCTCTCTCTCTCTCTTTGCAAACCCCTGTCAAGAGGCAAGGGGGAAAAAAATCATTGTTAGAGACAATGAAAGTCAACCAATGAACAAAATACTGAAAGTGCTGGAAAACCACCTTGTGCCATCAACAAGAACTGAAAGGAATTTGGAAGACATTGATCAAAATCAAGCTGTTGAATCCTATACTCCGGAATTGGTGCTAATGAACTGTTTTATCCCACCCTTAAAATCCATGATTTTATGTGTCTTGTATGTGTGTGAATGGGGATTTAAGAAGTGGGTAGAGTTTAAGTTGTGTGTTAGAAATTAGCAGTTCATATTTCTTTCTTTTGCCACAGGTTAATGACAGTTTGTTCAATAAACAGTTATTTACTTATTAAGTTTACAAACCTGGTGCTCATATTCTGTTAACCTAAATTAAACAATTAGGTAGAATTGGGGCACTCTGGTGGTTTGGTCAAATTTTTCACATTTGTCGCGGCTCGGGGAATAGTGAAGTTTGATACTACAGCGCACTATCCCCAGTGAGTCGTGACAATTCTATGCACCAATTGCATCCATTTCTACTTCAAAGATCAACAAGATTGTTGCCTGTAAGAAGTTGTTCTCTGAAATCTGAACTGTTTAGTTGCTTTCTATTCCTTTTTTCTGCTAGAAATGGGGATGCTTATCAGTGCTTCCCTTTCACTGCTTCTAATGGAAGATGATTAAAACCGAAGAAGGAATGCCAGGGATATAAGATGGCAGCACAAGAAGACTGGCCACATTCACCTCCAATGCCACTGACCATACTAACAGGTACAAGCAGCTACTTGGCAACAGTGAAGGAGAAGTACTTCCCAATCTCTGGGTCATCAGTCAGGTAGTTTCAGAGCTATGTCATCTGCTTCAAGGAGACCTGAGCATAATGCACGAGTTGTGTGCTCCTGTGGGCAGACTCGATCTATAATTGCACTGCTTGGAGATAGGGTTACAACTCCATAGCCCCAAATCTCTGCCCAGAAGGGAAAAAACAGTTTAGACCAGTACTCTTATTTCCCAGTTTTACTGGTGTTTCTTTTTAAGGTACACAAAATCAGTTTGGATTGGTATACTTATTTCCCCATTTTTACTGTTTTTTTCCTTCTGGGTGCTTAATGGTCCCATGTGAACTAGCTTAACCCCCAGCCTCACCCCAAATCCCCCACCACAGGAGGGCAGGGTTTGTGAATCACTCCTCTGAGCCAACATTGGCAGTGAAGGTGAGCATGCACTCAATTTATATGCCATGGTCTCCTTCCAGGGCATCATTGAGCATGTATGAAGCATCAGCCAATTGGCTGCCCATAGAAATGTTGCATAGATTAACTGATACTTTATTCCATCTGCTTACCTGTAGCATGATGGAAGCTGCTCAATTTCATTGAAGTGCTGGATACCCCATGGTACAGGGAAGAGATCATTGGCACTCATATGGGCATCAAGGCACAATTTCACAGCATTTATGAACAGAAAGGATTGCCATTCCATTTAATCAATGTGGAACCAATCAGTTGGGAATTGCATTGTATCTTGCAGGTTAATGCCTATTTCCAAGAAAATAGTTAAAAACTTAATTTTTAAACAATCACTTGTTTATCAGAAAGCGAAGGAAAGAATTGCATATTGCTCCTCAGAACACCAGCGCTGCCTTCTTTAGCCCTGAATAATGAAGCCCTTGCACCAACAGTGCAGATATAATAAAAGCCGTGCAGCCATAAGAATCATAATAAACCACCATTGGAATCTTGAAGCAATGTTTTAATATTTTGTCAAGTCAGATTAATGCCATAATGAGCTGCAAGGCTTTCCAAAATCCTTGTCATTTGCTGCATGCTCACACCTCTGCAGTATGAAGAGACCTAACCACAGAAAAGTAGGAGAACAATATACAATCAAGGCTATAGAAGAATGCAGACATTGACCAAGAGGATGTGCAGTAGCCAGAAAGAATGGTCTACCCATAGGTACTCTTCCATGAGGTGTGGAAGTTGCTGTCTATATGACATGGAGAAATTACCTCCATGGATCTTCTGAAACGCTGTCTTCTATACTTACACAACCAACATTAGGGTCTTCAAAATTATGAAAGATTTTGATAGAGTAGAATCAGAGGGCGGAAGAAACAGCAGCTTCCCAGAGCAATAGCATTAGCATCCTATCTCTGGGCTCCCTAATACATTAGGGAGGGAGGGCAGGAGGATGAATTCATTCTGTGAAAGGAAAGATTTCTAATTAAAGGACCACAACAGGGGTTCACCACCACTTGGATTTTTTGAGGCTGCAGTGACCACAAAAATGGAGAGGAGACCTGGGAATGTTGTCCCCTGAATCTCTCACTCCTACCTGGAGGTTCTGCTGTGGGATCTGAGGACTGCAATGACGTGAGTTCTACCAAGGATGGGAGGAAAAGGTCAGTCTCTCCAACCAAGCAGGCATGAATAGAGGTGGCTGAGGAAGCCTGCAGCAGGAGTGTGGTCCCTCCAACCTGGATACAGTGCACCGAGGATTCAGGACCTCAGGAGGATGGGAAAGACGAGTGGCAGGACACATTCAGATGCCAAGCCCCACACTCTCTGACTTTCCCAGCATTCTTCTGACCAGCACTTCTCAGGTCAACACACCTTACAGCTCCACTCATTCCTCTTCCTGCAGGCACCTCATATCCCCATCTGGACAATCAACACTCACGTTCCCCCGCAGCCTTGGGGCCGCTCTCACCCATGCCTCACAATGACCCTCCAGAAATAATGTATTTCCCTCCTCTAACACAAGCCATTATGAACATGCACACCTTTCTGCTTTCTCTCCTTTCAGAAAAAGAAAGCACACAACTTAGCGAGAGGCAGTGGCTCAGGGGTGGTCCTCTAGTGACGGGCATTTTGTTGGCCATTGCCAATGTGTGCCATCTGCTCCACTGAGAAGGAAGTCTTGTTCCAGGGGACTGCAGATGCCAGTAGCAACCTGCTGTTGGAGCCTGAGGCTCCTGAGAAACTGGTGGTCAGGCATATTGAGAGATCTGCCTGTAGATCTGTCAGGGATCGCTCCTCCTGAAAGAGGAATCACAATCTCCATTCCACCTACCTTGAGGAGAGGCATGTGGCTGGCTGCTGCTGCTGATGATGATCTTGGTAGTGGTGTTGCTTCTGCTCTTGACCCTCAGCAGGAGTGAAAAAGGTGGTGCTGCATAAGCGGCTCCCATGCTATGGTGTAGACTGGCAACAGGGAAGGACAGTTGAAGGTGAGTGAAGTACCAGATAGGAGAAGTTTCTTCCAAAGGTGGCAACCACCTGTCAAGCAGTGAAAGCACTGTCTGAGGGAATAAGTGCCTTACCAGCAGCCTCTCACCTGGCCATAGCTAGAGCTCTTCAGTGTAATTGATCAAAGCCTACCGAGCTTGTCAGTTTCACAGAAGAAGTTCTTCCCATTGTGCACTTGCTTTGTGAAAGCCATGTGCTGTTGGGAATGAAGGCAGTTATGGCTAAAAAGGCGCTTCATTACCTCTTTTATCACCTCAATTGCCTTCCTTCCAGACCCAGGAGGATTCCCCACAGGACTCGCAATCCAGTCTGGGGAAAGCCAGAAAAGGGTGGGATAACATAAGGATCCCAATCCAACATCATTTTCCGGGACTTTCCCAAAGATCATGCACAGGAACCCATCTCCGCCAGGCTGGCAAAATTCTGCACAGGGAGGGTGCTTTTACTTCTGGGCAAGAGCAAAACTAATATGTAGGTTTTGAGCTGACATTTGCTGTGAGTCACTTGAGATTCAGATTTACCTGTACCTCCATGTGCTGGTTCCTGAGATAAGTTTACAACTGGTGACTGAGCACATCCCAGTGCTGCTGTGCCTAGCTGATTTTGGCTGCTTTTTAGCACAGCTACTGTTTATGGAATTAGATGGGCCAAATGTAACATTGTCTTGAGGTGTATCAGCTAGACTCCTGGTTTCTCCAATCTTGAATCTGCTTCTGGGTACTTGCTGACAATGATCGCAGGAGGGGCCTGAGTGTAACAGAGGTTATAAGTCACTTTGTATTTGCCCTGTCCACCTAATCCCCCAGCTTGGTGATGTTGGACAAAAAAATCTCTTGTATTCTGAGGCCCATGGCTTCTAAGGCAGCAGTCTGACTATATATAAGATATGCTCCAACTGGGTTTAGCAGCTGTGTCACTGGATGCTCTGTTGGTAGATGATACCCTGCTTGACGGCACAGATGTAACAAGCCCGCTCTTCCACACTCCGAGCCAAACGTTTCAAGGTATTATGAACAGATTGAAATGCCTGCCACAGCCGACCATGTTCAGAGAGCAAACTCCTTTCACATGTGGATTCTGTGAAATCTAAATCTATCCACGTTGCAGCTGGAGAAGGAAGTAAGATGGTCCTCTGTCCAGTAGATCCCTGTTCCAGCACCACATGCTGTTCCCCATGTGTTCAAAGTAGTTCACTCAGTCTCTTTTCCTCAAAATAACTCCACCCTGTGTGCCAGTGTAGGAACACACAACGTGCAGCTAGTTTGTGTTGGAAGTATTTGGAGTGTGAAGACCACTTCAGTTCCAGTGTGGCGGTAATTTCCCATTTAAGCTAAAGTGCTGTGATAAAGCGTGACCATGCATGGTAAACTAAGAGTTGTAATTATGTCTAAATGTTTTAAATGGAACAGGAGAGACAGAGTAAAAGGTTATTAAAGGTTATTTTGAAGAAAACCTTTATGGTGTGCATACTTGGCAAGATACTTGATATTGGAAGCTGTTGTGTATAACCTTACCTTGGCATCTTTCTTCGAGTGTGACATTTTCTTATACGGTTGCCTCTTGGTTTCATTGACAGGAGTCACCAGATTACATAGAATTTCCATCACAGAAACAGGTCATTTTTCTCCACTGGTCTATTCCAGTCTAGCCCACACAATTCTCCTCCCGCTCTGTTAGATATTTGCTTCTAGCTTGTTGTACTGGTCTGTCCCGTGGACAGTACCCTTCAGGGCCAAAGAGGATAGCTCATCCTTCTCTAGAAAGATGTGGAAACTTAGTCATTGAGTAAGTTCAAGATAGGGATCCATAGGGTGCGCCTCCGATCCCTAAGCCAGGAGTGCGCTTTTTCGCGCATGCACGTGAAAGAGCGCACTCATTTCCCTGAAGCTAAGTGCTGCCTCAGGGAGATCGACGCCAAATTCAAAAATGGTCAAGGAGCAGAACAAAATTTCCCTGACATGTCCCAACTCATGTGACACTGTCACATGAGTTGGTACATGTCCACCACTGTAACTCTAACATTTATTAAATTTTTAAAAACCCTCATGAAATCTCATCCCGCCCGTGGGTGAGGTTTCATGATTTTTCAGAAGCCCCCAAGGGCTCCTGGCCTGCCCGCCAACCTTAAGGTTGGAAGGACAGGTCCATTAATTAAGCTAATTTATTTTAAAATGGCCTCAATAGGCCGTTGACAGGTCGGTGGACACACAGCTGATTTGGCTGCAACCCCGCCGACCTGAAAGTTGAAATGATGCGGGTTGATGTCGGGAGTTCCACCCGACATCATCCGCGTCATTCTACGTGTCAGCAAGCGGGCCCCGCCTCCCGCTCGCCGATCTAAAGATCCTGGCCATAGATTTAAAGACATTAAGGGATAAGGGGATGGTGCAGGAAGATGGAATTGAGGTAGAAGATCAACCATGATCTAGTTGAATGGCAGAGCAGGCTTGAGCGGCCAAATAACCTACTCCTGCTCCTATTTCCTATATTCCTAGCCTTGTTCAGTATGAATTCCAGTACAACATCAGTGAATCTGAGTGTGTGTGGGCAGATATTCTTATGCTGGAGGAATTTAGTAATTCTTTCTCTTATCTTCTGGAGAAGAATGTAACAGTTTATTTGGTTGATGGAGCCCAAAATTCCTGTCAGCTGTGTTTCCCACTGAACAGTTCATTTTGTAGGTAGTTCACACAGAATGTGTAATGTATTCAAATGTTGAACATCAGGAGTAATATAAATGTAGGCAGCAGAAGCACTCATGTACACTCTTTATACCCACAAGTTTGTGCCCACAGTATATTTTTAGGCTTATATGTTTTCCAATACTACCATCCTGCAACAGCACACAACAGAAGATGTGGGTTTGACATCCTGTGATGATGCAATTGCTGTGTGTGTTACAGATACAATCCAGCCAAGTCCCTATTTTTGATCTGACAGCATCAATGGAGAGAGAAACAGAGTTAACATTTCGAGTTCATTTGACTCTTCTTCAGAGCTAAAGAGAAGTAGAAATGTGATTGAATTTATACTGTTTAAGGGGGTTGGAGCAGTTAAAGCAGGGTAGAAGGTCAGCGACAGGTGGGGGCTAAGGAGAGATTGACAAAGATGTCATGGACACAAGACAAGGAGAGTGTTAATGGTAGTGGTGAAGACTAAAGAAGGTGGAAGAAGATAGTGATATAAAAATAAAAAGGCAGGATGCGCTAATAGCAGAACAAGGGTCAGCACTCTGTGAAAGAACAACATAGAACAAGTGATAGATGGTCCTTTTGGAGGGGGTAGGAGGAGAGGGTAGTGTTTGGGGAAAAGGGATAGAAAAAGGGATTTTAAAAAGGGAGAGAAAAGGGATAAAACAATGAATAAATGAATAAAAATAAAAATAAGTGAATAAAAAAATGCAGTCTCCTCTACATTAGAGAGACCAAACGCATTGACCATTTTGCAGAACAACTTCTGTCTGTCCATAAGCATGACCCAGACCTTCCTGTCGCTTGCCATTTCAATACACCATCCTGTTGTCATGCCCACATGTCCATCCTTGACCTGCTGCAATGTTCCAGTGAAGCCCAACGCAAACTGGAGGAACAGCACCTCATCTTCCGATTAGATACTTTACAGCCTTCTGGACTTAACATTGAGTTCAACAACTTCAGACCATGAACTCTCTAATCTATATTCACCCCTTTTTTAATCCTTTTTAATTTTTTTTTTAATTCACTTATTCTTATTTTTATTCATGATGGTTTGGGGTAAAGGATAGGGGGAATCCTGGCCTCCTTCAGATTTTCCTCCTGTTTTCCCCATGCTGAAAGTGGCAGTAGCCTCCCGAAAGTGATGGCAAAGGCCCTGCTTTCTCCAATGGAGGTAGAGGGCACTTTAGCAGGTCTCTTCCCTCCAGCCATCTCCGAATGCTTACCTGGTGTAGGCCTCAGATTCAGCAGAAACCTTCAGTAGGAATCTTGAATCTTATTTTCATTTAGCTTTCTCAATAATACTTTGAGCTCCTTCTTGATATCACCAAGAGGTGCATAAGTGATTAGCCCTACCTGAGGAAAATGGTTCATGGTTTGAGCGCATACTTGGGAAGGTGGAGGTAGGCATCAAGAGCAAGTCAGAGCCTGTTTAACTATGGCCCAAAATGGAGAATCTCCCCCAAAGTATGGGCAGCATTTTCTGCTCCCATCAGTGGCAGGAATCATGCTGGGCAGGGACGCAAAATTTGGCATGTATGAAAAGGTCAGTTTCCAGCCAATGGGAAATTAGTTTGGAATTTTGTTCTCCGACTTTGATGGCAGGTTAAAAGTTGATCTAGTTTCCCACTGATCTATGTTGGGAACCATGTTTACATTCATTTGCATCTCATGAACGCCCATTAAAGGGCAACTCACTGGAATTATGTTGCTCCTCCAGATTAAGTGCCCCAACAGCAGATAATTAGAACGGTCTGTTTCCCGGCATATATAAATGGCCTGCACCTGGTGAGCATGTCTTCGTCCCAGTCTTGGGTGGGGTAAGACCTCTCTCGACAGTGACAGTCATGCACAGTATGGTGTGTAAGGCATGGTCAGTCGCCTAAGGAATTTGGTCCTGAGGGTTACATGCATGGTGCTGTGAGGCAGAGGGCACAATAACAATCAGGGGAGGCATCTGCATTCTGTAAGTCAGTAGCAAATAAGTAAGTAAGATTTATAAGTCATAAAGGGGGACATTGGATGGTCTCGTGGGATGGGAGTATGGTGGTGGCAGTCCCAGGTCAGGGTGCCTGTAGCCTCAAGAAAAGGAGGGGCCATGTCAACAAAGGGCATGGGGACATCAACATTAAAGGGTTCAGGGGGAGAACAGTGTCATGAAGACATTATAATGGAAATAATATTATTGGAAAATATCTTTCTTTTAAAATAGACGTTTAGTTCGTGGGTGTGTCCTAATTGAATTAAAGTCAGCTAGTCTGGGTGCTTTGATGTCTTCTAGTTTTGAGATGGCCAATTGAAGGGACACCCTATAACTGTCCTGCTCAAACCATGGAGAGCATGACTCAGCTTAGTGCTGGACTCGAGAGTCTAATGCACAATGAATGAGCTTGGCTCCTTTACTAATGATGCGCATTCAAACGAGAATCCATTAAGTTTAGGTTGTGCGGTGCATATGGTCTTAATTGGCACCTGATCCTTACGGAGGCCTGTCAGAATGGATGTAAGCTGACTGCCCTTGATATCAAAGCCACATTTGACTGAGTGTGGCATCAAGGAACCCTAGCAAAACTGGAGTCAATGGGAATCAGGGGGAAAACTCTCCATTAGTTGGAGTCATACCTAGCACATAAGAAGATGGTTGTGGTTGTTAGAGGTCAGTCATCTCAGCCCCAGGGTAAAACTGCAGGGGTTCCTCAGGGTAGTGACCTAGGCCCAACCATCTTCAGCTGCTTCATCAATGACCTTCCTTTCATCATAAGGTCAGAAGTAGGGATGTTCACTGATGATTGCACAATGTTCAGCACCATCTGCGACTCCTCAGATTCTGAAGCAGTCCATGTCCAAATGCAGCAAGACCTGGACAATATCCAGGCTTGGGCTGACAAGCGGCAAATAACATTCACATCACACAAGTGCCAGGCAATGATCGTCTCCAACAGGAGAGAATCTAACCATCGCCCCTTGACGTTCAATGGAATTACCATCACTGAACCCCCCACTATCAACGTTGGTGGTTACCATTGACCAAAAACTGAACTGGACTAGCCACATAAATACTGTAGTAAAAAAGCAGATCAGAGGCCAGGAATCCTATGATGGGTAATTCACCTCCTGACTTCCCAAAGCCTGTCCATCATCAACAAGGCACAAGTCAGGAGTGTGATGGAATACTCCCCACTTGCCTAGATGAATGCAGCTCCCACAACACTCAAGAAGCTTGAGACCATCCAGGACAAAGCAGCCCACTTGATTGGCACCACATCCACAAACATTCACTCCCTCCACCTCTGACACGCAGTAGCAGCAGAGTGTGCCATCTATATGATGCACTGTATAACTCACCAAGGCTCCTTAGACAGCCCCTTCCAAACCCACGACCACTACCATCTGGAAGGACAAGGACAGCAGATAGATGGGAACACCACCACCTGGAAGTTCCCCTCCAAGACACTCACCATCCTGACTTGGAAATATTTCACTGCTCCTTCACTGTCGTTGGACCAAAATCCTGGAACTCCCTCCCTAACACCACATGGACTGCAGTGTTTCAAGAAGGCAGCTCACCACACCTTCTCAAGGGCAGCTAGGGATGGGCAATGAATGCTGGTCCAGCCAGCGAAGCCCACATCCTGTGAACGAATAAAAAAAATCAATGGCCACATCTGTTGTGCAGAGGAGCATGTGCCCTATAATGTTCCAGTACGTTGGTCATGGCATTCAAGGCACCATGTTTGCAGTCTGGACATAAGCGCAAGGGTTGGGCATCCATGGTTATTATCAAGGCGACTGGAGGGTAATCGACACTGCTCCTAGGACTGTCGCTCCTAGGACTTGGGTCTTTTGACCCTAATGAAAATCCTCATTGTGAATGTGCAGTCACATATGAGGTGAAAGCTCAGCCACCTATCATTTACCAGGATGATAACAGCCTGCAAGGGGTGGCCTTGTTATGTGATGTGCAGACTGAGGGAAAGTCAAGGGCTAAAGACTGTATTCCTAATTTGTATATGGAGGTTGGCCATTCCACAGGGACTACCATTGATTGCTCAATTGTATCCATTCACATATACAAGGTGTCATGAAAAGCAGATTAGATGCATAAATTACTTACAGGTATTTTGAACTTTTTAAGGAAGACCAGTGTTTTTAAAAGGAATACAAGCAAAGACACTGAACAAAAGATGGCTGATAATGTACAGTGACCATATTCTGGAAAATATCTATGTGGATTACAGTTGACTTACTGGTCCTGAGAGGACAAGGAATGTTGCACCTGAAAGGTGTTGTGGTCTTCTTCAAGCAGAGACACTTAAAAGGGAGATAGGAAAGATGCAAAAGACTGAACTTTAATCCCCTGCGGTTGTGGGGACAAAAGACTGGTTTGCACATCTCAGCAGTCACCCAATAATCCATCTCCTGTTGATTAATATCTCAGAATGTGTAAAATGGTCTGAGATGAAGCAACATGGACTCTGGATCCATTCCAGGTATACACAGGGAAATGGGTTAAAAAGCTGGCTGCATGATCTGTGTATTGGTGTACTGTGTCAGCAAGAAGAAAAACCAGTCACCCTTGCAGTTGGAGACAAAATCTTTTTCTCTCTCTCTGTTGCTGGAGGCAAGGCTCAGCAAAAGCCACAGTCAAAAGGAAAAAGGATAGCCTCTTCAGCTACCCTGTAAAACCAAGTGTCTCCAACTGACTATGAATCTGTCAAAGTCAGCTTTATCGGAATCCCCAACTTAACAGCTACAAATTACTGCCATCTATGCCTCACGGACAAGCCAAGGGCTGATTTGTATGTGTTTAAACTTTTATTTGGACTCTTAACTTCTCATTTCTGACCTGTGTGTGTATGTGTGTGTTGCATCATGTTATTATTTGTCCTTGGGTTTTAGCAATGAATAAACTTACTCTTTCTTTGACCCAAGAAAGCCTTGTTAAATTGGCTCCTTATAAAAAAGTAAATACATTTGCACTGGGAAAAGGTACCCACGGGGAAAGGATTTTTAAACTAACCTTGTTGTAACCAGCTGAGGGGGTTGAACAAAGAGAGGAGACAGTTTATTCCTCCTCACCCGGGATCATAACAAAATTTGAGTCTCGCCCCGGTTGTAACAAATTGGGGATTTTGTCAGGGAATTTAACAAATTGGGGACCTCATTCAGGACCGGTCATAATAAAGGTAGAGTGGAGAATGCAGGCTGCAGGTAACGCTTTGATTGGAATGAGGAGAAGAAGGGCAAGCTGCCAAATGGCACAGGTCAGCGAAGACCGTTGCCCTGAGAAACAAGAGTTAGCGGGGCCCCAGGAAGACCCAGATGCCAATGAGGAGGGGCTAAATCCACAAAGACATTTGCCGCAACCAAAGGTCCATAGAAGACGCAGCTCATAAATGGAGAGGAACGAAAGACAGTGCCGTAGATACCTTCACTTGTCTAGGGATGTGATAGCTCATATTTGCCACATTCTCCGTGAGGAACTGATGCCGCATGGGCTTTTAGGGCATCCAGTGCTGGTTGCTCTGAAGGTTATCACTGCACGGAACTCTTTTGCCTGGGGATTCTTCCAGCGTTTCACTGATGACCTTTGTGGGATCTCATAATCAGTGACACACAAATGCATAAGGGAGGTGACATAAGGGAGGTGATAGGTGTGCTTTTTAATAAAGCTCAACAATACACGCAATTATGCCTGGGGTTCGCTGCAATCTCAGGCTTTCTGCAAGTGCAAGGCACCTTCGAATACACACATGTGGCCTTGAGAGCTCCCTGGCAGCAGCCTGTGAGATTCATTAATAGAAAAGAATTTCACTCTCTAAACGTCCAGCTAATTTGTCATTACAGAAAGCAGATCCAGCATATTTGTGTTAGGTATCTAGTTACATTTTGAGTCACTCCCAGGTGCCAGAGATATTTGAGAGAGCTCGACGCTCAGAGGGTTGGCTCCTTGGTGACAAGGAATATCCCCTGAGGACATAGCTAATGATGCCCATTTGTCGTCCATCGAGTGTATCTGAGGAGAGATACAATGATGCACATTCAAACACAAGGGGCAGAATTTTCCCATCCTGATTGCGGTGGGTTTAGTGACGGGCGGGAGCGGAGAACCTAGCAGGAGCTAAAAAACTGGAATCCCACCGATGTAAAAGCAGTTTGCGATGCTCCCGATGGCAGGTCAGGTACCCTGCTAAGTAATGGTGTGAACACCATTTGCATTCATTACCATCTCATGAATGCTCATTAAATTGGCTGCTCACTGGAATCACGTGCCACCTTCTAATCTTACATCACGTCAGTGGGAAATCATGTTGGTCTGAATCTCATTTGAAAAAGAGTGGCATGCAGTGGTCAGAACTCACTTCATTAGTGACTTTGAGGTGAGTGCAACATACATAGCCTACCTGTCGCAGCGCTGCACCGGTCTCGTTACGATGCCAGTGGAACACCACACTGCTGGCGGTGCAGGATTGGTCTGCTCCCGATGCATGCCTCCGTGGTCAGAGGGAAAGCACTTTGCAGTGGTACTCAGGCAGGGCTCAACATTAAGACAGAGACCAGTATTGCGACCAGGGTGGGGGTGTAGGGTTGGCCTGCTCAAAGTGGGTGTCACCATTGTCCTGAAGGACAAAACTATGCAGCAATACTCAGACAAGTTGAACATTCAGAGACCAGCATTTCGACCAGGGGTGGGGAGTGGTGGGGGGAAGGAAAACAATCATATCAGGGGCAGAAGGACAGAATGGCTTTGCAAGGGAATTGAAGAGGAGGGGGAACGATGGCAGGCAGAGGGGAGATGGAGGGGTGGAAAGCTGGAGCCTGACAGGGAAACTGAAACACTGATAAACAAGAGAGTGAATGGGATAACACATGTGAGAATGAGAGGTGATGCGTGCAGACTGTGGAATAGGAAATGGGGGGTGTGTTAGTGAGGCACAAGAGGGATGGGTTGCACAAAGACTCATAAACAGGATGTTGGGAAGGGAGATAGTGTAGTCTTCAGTCATGAGGTCAATGGAGGACTCACTGAAAGTCAAAGCCCTTGGTCAGGAGCTAGCAGGTTGGGGTCAGAGAGTAGAGACAATCCTCAGGCTTACAGTCAGGAGACAGACAGTAGAGACACTCCTTGGGCTTACAGTCAGGACTCAGAGAATAGAGACAGCCCTGGGACTTAGTGGACCTCACAGTCAAGAGTCAGAGAGTTGAGACAGTCATGGAGTGCATTGGGCCATGTTACAGGGCTGTGCATGTTGTACTCCCACCCCAGGGAAGGGAAAGGGCTGTGTGGTCAATTGGAATAATGCACAGCTTGGTGTGCAGGGCATTTTCATAGTTGCTGTCCACGGGCTTTCTGTCTCTGTATTGGGCTGCAGATGGGATGGTAATAGTTATGGGAGGCATCTGAAGCCTGGATTTGGGGAAAACATAATAAAGGGGATGGGGGTGTTATGTGAAGCTTTCCTGTGGGGGGGTTCACCTCTATAGGTGACAGTGCACACAGCCTCTAGATGGGGAAGGTAGAGGTCCACATGGGGCATGGGCATATTGGCAGTGATGGACTCAGGATGGAGGGTAGGAATGTTGACCACAACAACAATGGGATCGATTCTTACTGTGGGATGCCAGAGAATAACGGGAAGGATCTCTATCTTCACATTGTGAGGTTCCAGGTGGATTTCTGGGAGGCAGACGATGAGAGATGGAGTGTAGCTTTTGGTCTCGAAGTAATAGCGCAGAACCACCATCTTGTACCATCGAAGTGATGGCACAGTTATAAATAAAAAGTGGAAGCGAGGGAGAAGTCTGAGCCAGCGTGGGAGGAGCGCACTCCTAGACTAAGGGGCCCTTTCTGGGGGAGCCCTCAAACTTGTTGGTGCCACAAGATTAAAGTGCAGTCTGAGCTGGCAGAAAGGAGGAAGACCTCCTTGAGAAGCTAGTCATTGGAACCCATGCCTTTAGCCATGTTGTAACAGGGAAACATCGGAGTCTCTGGCTTAACATTACAGTCGCTAAATTTCAACATTAGCACACAGGAATGTGAAATTTGGGAATGCAGGCAACCGTTAAGGATGCACAAGTGTACATATATGGCATTCCATCAATCGAAGACTGTCATGTGCTTCCCAGAATTGGTATTCATAATGGGTTAAAAGACATCCAGTCATTAATCATGAGTAATTTATCATTAATCAGTGTGTCAGATCTGAGATTAAAGCAGGAACCTAGGTTAGGTTGCACATGTCTTTCAAAATTTCTCCAATCACTGTGGGATTCAGCTGTTAAGTCTCAGGATGGCATCTTGGTCACCTCGATGTGTCTATTAGTGCCTGAGGTACAAGGCTGCATCAGCAACAAGGCTAGTAGGGCAGAAGCCACTGTAGACCATTACAGTTGCTATTGGTTCAAGATTGTGAGCTTCACTATGTTCATCCATTATTAATTAATCTATCATTTCAGAGAGAAGGACAAAACATTTATGGATCCAGGGTTCAAAGCTGCCTTTCTAAGGATTCTAATTCAATGGAGGAGGAGAAATAAGAGGTGACACCGAGCACAGCTTCAGGAGGAGGCCCCACCTGAGATCTGGGGTGCAGGGGAGCCGCAGCAAGAATATAAGGTTCAGGAGGTTAGACCCAGACCATGGAGGGCACTTGGTAGGCCTAGGGTATACCGAAGAAGACTCTCCTATTTACAGATGAATGGGAGACAATGCTACGCGCGTCTGCACTTCTCCCAAGCTCTGGTAGATCACATCTGCCATATTTTTCGTGAAGACCCAAAGCCCCAATAGGGTGGGAGGCTGTCCCCTTCCAGTAGCTTTAAAGGTGACTGCTGTGCTCAATTTCTTTGTCTGTGGGTCATTGCAGGGATCCACAGGGACATCCGCAGCATCGCGCAGTCCACAACACATAGTTGGTAGAATAGTAGAAGGTCACAGATGCCCTTCACAGCAATGCTCATCAATATGTGAGGTTTGTACTTAATGAGGATAGCCAGGCTGTGAGATTCAATGGCCTTGCAGCTATCTCAGCCTTCTCAAGAGTGCAGGGTGCAATTGACTGAACTCATATGTCTTTAATGGCTTCATAGCAGCAGCCCCTAATGTTCATCAACTGTAAAGGCTTTCATTCCATCAATATTCAACTCATGTGTGATCATTAGAAGGACATAATACATGTTTGTGCCAGATGCACTGCGAGTTGCCATGACTCACATTCGAAGGGCTTGAGCCTCTACAGGGTTGGCTGCTTGGGCATAACGGGTACCCACTGAGATGAAAGCTCATAACACCAGTGTGTTGGCCTCAGAGTGCTTTGGAGAGAAGTACAACGCAGATCACAACTCCACATGGTCTCTAATCGAGCAGACCCTTAGCATTCTGAAGATGTGCTTCCCATGTTTGAGCTGCTTAGGTAGCACACTGCTACACTTCTGTACACTTCTGATCGGGCATCCTGCATCATTGTTGTGTGTTGTGCCCTTCACAACCTGGCACTACAAAGAGGTGATCCCTTGCCAGAGGGTGAAATGGAGGAGGATGCGGTCTCCTTGGAGGATGAAAAGCAGGAGACCCAGGAACCTGAAGAGGGTGATGAGGGTTAGCTTCCACGGGACGGCGCCATCAAGGAAGCAAGATGTGCAAGATGTGCCCATGCCACTTTAATTGCTACCAGATAAGGACATGATTGGGGATATCCTCCTCCTGCCCAGGTCTTGTCCTTTGGCACTACCACTGAGGATACACAAGTGCGGGCAATCCTGCAAGGTTGCTGAGCTGCCCTCACACAACGCTGCTTCACGAGGAAGAAGGGTTACAAACGCATTAATCACACACTTCCAATAAAGATTTTATCACATCTCCCTGACATCACACAAGGGTGCGGAAACTGCCTTCAGTAATTTTGACTCACATGAATGTGAATCTCACAGTGGGACTCTATCATTGAGTGAGAGGATGGTTAAACCTCAAAATAAGAGGATTCAAATCTACATAATCACAACGCTCTCAGTTGACCAAGCCGTTCACATAAACATCAAATGCATTAACAAGAGTGCAATATTTTTACAGTGGTAGCACATCTGTGACCCAAAAGTGGCCTGATAAGGGTCTCTTGCTCAGAGGCAAGTGCACCCTCCTCGGCCTCAGCAGCTGGATGGAGTGGATGGAGTCACATGCAGAGGGGATTATTAGCACTGGCTGCCCTTGGAGTGTCCTTAGTGGATGCCCCTGGGGTGTCCTCCCTGTGGGTTCTTGAGGACCTCTTCCAGATTCCTTGAGGAGAAGGGGCACCTGGAGGGAGGTCAAGGTGCCTTGTTCCCCCACTCGCCTGGACATTGATGGTGCCCACCAGTGTGTTTGGCACAAATCCGTCAAAATTTGCTGAACCAAAGTCTCCATGGTGGTCGCCAACCTTTCCATGGTGACCACGAGCCACTTGCATGTCAGAGCCACAACATTAGACAGAACATGGATGGACCCCTGCTAAGTGACTGCCGAATCTCTGCCTGATGTTCTGTCACCTGTTGCATCATAGCATTAAGTTAGCAGCTGCTCGCAAAGGCTCATCATCCGACTCAGACTGAGCAGGTGGCTGGTCTCCAGCAGGTCTTCTGAGTGCCGGAGACCTGAGCTGTTTCTGCCTCCGACTGCTGCGGCAATGTGTCAGTGAGGTGTTCTCCTATAGTTGAGCACTAGCTTAATCTCAAGCTATGTCCCACTGAGGTGTGTGTCTCTGCATTGGCGGAGGATGCAGATGAGTGCAGTGACGGTTCTTCCTCAGCTTCCTCATTCGACGAGGCCTGGGGGCTGGGGCTTATGTTGGCCAGACTTGTGAACCTTGATCTGCTGTTGCTTATAAGAGAGAAAGAAGGGAGTATTAGTTCATGAGCAGGCGCATTATAAAATTGCTCACTGCGAATGTCAGAATATGGTGAACTCATGGAGCTATGATCCATTCTAGGTTGCTGGCACAATCAGGTCTTCCCTGCTCTCACCAGTGACCATGGCGGCATCCTCCTCGAGCTGCCTGAAGTCATCTATGTTGGCCGACCCTCCCCCAGTCTGGGGTCTTTCCCGCCTGTTGTGGGCAAGCTTGCCCTGGATGAAAGGCATGTGCTGAGTAGGGATGGAGCAGAGGTTGGGAAACATGCATGTGTGGTGAGCCCTCCCCAGAAGGGATTGAGCATGGACTGCGAGCAGCATGATAGATGAGATTGTGGTGATGTGAAAGTTTCTGTGAGACTGGTGATATATGTCCCCTGCTAATGCTTGTGTGAGGTCCCTGAAGAGAGTAGCCCTTTGAGCACATGATGAGAGTTCAATATTGGAGGGAGTTGAAGGATGACTTAATCTGGCAGAGCAGATGAGATCATTCATCCTCTTCCTACACTGGATTGTGTTGCAGATGCAGTGGCCAGCCATGTTGACACTCTCTGGAATGGACTCCCAGGCCAGAGAGGTAAGGCTAGTGTGCTTTCTGGAGCCATCCATGGGGTAACGCACTCTAGCATCAATGCCTTGAGGGCATCAGAGCATAAGCAGGGTGCAGCTTTCTTCTTGTGGCTTGCTGCCTTCTTTCTGTGGTCACCAGACATCTCAACACCTCTCCTGAAGACAGATGGGCTGGAGAGCGTTAGATGTGTGTGCTCGGGTAGCGTTTCAATATGGCGAGCGGACCTTTAACCCTATCAGGTAATGGCAGGGCCGGTGAATCAGCTCCCAACCTACCAGATGATTTGGAGAGGCAATCGTTGGTGCATAATCATACCTAGCACAAAGAAAGATGGTTGTAGTTGTTGGACATCAATCATCTCAGTCCCACAACATCACTGCCAAAGTTCCTCAGAGTAGTGTCCTAGTAACCATCTTCAGCTGCTTCATTAATGACCTTCCTTCCATTATAAGGTCAGAAGTGGGGATGTTCACTGATGATTGCACAATTTTCAGCACATTTATGGCTCCTCAGATACCAAGGGAGTCCATGTTCAAATGCAGCAAGACCTGGACAATATCCAGGCTTTGGGCTGACAAGTGGCAAATAACATTTGCATCACACAAGTGCCAGGCAATGACTATCTCCAGCAAGAAAGAATCTAACCATCGCCCCTTGACATTCAATGGCATTGCCATCGCTGAAGCCCCCACCATCCACATCCTGGGGGTTACCATTTACCAGAAACTGACCTGGACTAGCCATATAAATACTGTGGCTACAAGAGCAGGTCAGAAGCTAGGAATCCTGCAGCAAATAATTCACCTCCTGACTCCCCAAAACCTGTCCACAACCTACAAGGCACAAGTTAGGAATATGATGGAATACTATCCGCTATCCAACAACACTCAAGAAGCTTGACTCCCTCCCTAACAGCACTATGGATGTACCTACACCACATGGATGCAACAATTCAAGATGGCAGCTCACCACCATTTTCTCAAGGGCAATAAGGGATGGGCAATAAATGCTGGCCTAGCCAGTGATGCCCACATCCCATGAATGATTTTTTTAAAAAATCAATGAGCTTCCAAGCGCTGAATCAGGCATGATTTCCCGCCATCCCAAATTGCTGGAACTGCCTCACAGAGTCTGTCCATCACTGCACTTAATTTCAAAAACGTAAAATTCCACCCAAGGTCGTTAATACAACAGACTATCGGCCTCTTAAAGGTGCATTTCAAATGTTTGGAGCAGTCAAGCGGGGACTTTAATACTTACCGCAGAGTGTCCTGCATCATCATTTTTTTGCTGCACCCTTCACAACCGAGCACTGTAAAGTGGGGTTGTGTTGCCACAGGGAGACATGGAGGAGCTTGACATCTCCTCAGATGATAAGGACATTGAAGAGGATGAGTCTGAAGATGGCGAGGATTCAGATGAGTCACAATGTGGTGCCATTGTACGGGAATGATGCAGCAGCCGTGCCCGTGACAATCTCATAGTTACAAGACTCTAGGAGGAATAAGGTGAAGACAAGTTGCTGTGAATGCACTTCTCTTCATGCTTCGATGCAGGAGACACAACAACACCTTAATTGTCATCTTCAAAGTATCATGAAAGGTCATCAATCTCACAATGATCATGGAGGATGCATAAATCACCTTCAACCCTAACGATGGTATGAAGACACAGTAGCCTAGGGACCATGTGGCTCCTGTGGAAATTGCTTAGCACTCCACTAGCACAGATCTTAGGCAACTGCACATAATGCAGTCCTTTCAACCATGGTGGCAACAAGTCAGTGGCCATGGCATCCTCAAGAGGCCAAATAGCTCTTCCACACATGGATGCACTCATGGCAGTATGACAGCAGCTTAGCAAGGTGGCAGTAAGAAAAAACAAATGTCAGTTGTTACCACTTGACCGTCACAAGAGGAAGTTACATTAGGACAGTGCTATCTTTCCTAATCCCAGCTCGCATGCATGATTAATTCAGAGGCTGAATCTTGACACTGAGCCCCAGGATGCCAACGGACATCAGGATGCAGTGATCTGATACACAACAGCACAGACCCAAAGTTACGAGTTATGTTCACATTATCCTCACTGAGCGGTTGAGCAGGACCTTCATGTGATTATTTACAAGCACTCATTACCCTGCATTCATGGGAAGCTTGCCAAGTTTACGTCCTGCATTGCCTTGGCATCTGGGAGAGACGTGGCCCAGTCAGGTTTGACACAGCTGCCAATGATATCTTGTTCCCTTCATAGACCTGCTGGGCACTCAGGAGATGCACTAGGGCATCGCTTTCATCGCATCACAGTCCTCAGCACTGTCCATCTCACAAAGGCCAATCCTTTCAATGAACCCTCAGTTAATGAGTGCACAGTCATGCAATGAATTCCATATTGATTTGCATTCTCTGACTTCACAGACAAATTCTGTGAAGCACTGCTAGACAGCTGTTCAGGAGCAAATCCTCACAGGAAAGTACAAAAGTTCATCAGAATGAGCACACAACTCTGACAGCGCGCATTCATTCTCATCTAGCAGGCATTTCAAATGTCACCAAGTGGAACCAACTTCTATTGCTCAGTGTCATGCATGGGGAGAGTGGGAACTAATAAACGAATACCGTTCAGCCTTAAATGCAGAAATGAAACAATGCTGCAGGGAGGCATGAAAGGCTGTGATGCTCAAAGATGAACACTATTTTTCCTAAAAACTCACAGTCATAAAATAAACGCCATTGCAAAGTGCACTTGGGTGGAAAGACTCCAGCATTGGTCGCGACAAATACTTACAACATCCGCAAACTGCAGACTTCGTTGCGATAACATCAGGATAACCACCAACCTTGCTGAACAGTTCTCATGAGGTCACATAATGGGCCATAGCTTCTGTGCACCCCAGCGTCGGATTTGTGGGGATACCCCAAAGTTGCGCTGGGAATCCCTCTCAGAGGTTCCCAGGTAAGGGTTTGCATGGCAATGGCCCAGAAGTGCACACTTCCTCTGGACAATTACGCTGCTCTGGGAACCATCTGAAAATGCAATTTAAATCACAAACTTCGGATGGTTTCTCCAGGGTTATACCAATAATTACCCAGAAAAAGTTAGAAGAATGAAAACTTCTAACTCCTGGGTCACTATTGTAAACACCTAAACTGACCCCCACAGGACTCCCTTCACACACCCAATCACATCCCCTCCCAAGGATTAACCCTCCTATGCCTACACCCCCCAACCTCAGACCGCCCCCCCATCACCCCCAGGCCTCCGACCTCCCCACACCCCCGGCGTCTGGCTCCCCCGACCTCTGACCCCACCCACCCCCTCTGACCACTGACACCCCCCCCACCTCCTCTGATCTCCGAATCCCCCACTCCTGGCCTCTGACCCCCCTCGACTCCCCCATCTCCCTCGACCTCCAACTCCCCGACCTCTGACCGGCCCCAACATCCAACCCCCCCCCAACCCCTGACCCCCCCCAGTGCCCAGCCTCCAACACCCACCTCCCCTGACCTCCGACCACCCCATCCCATTTCCCCAACCACCGACCACCCCACCTCCTCTGACCTCCGACCCCCGACCTCCAGCCCCCCTACTGCACTAACCTCCCCACCCCCACGACCTCTGACCTCCATCCCCGATCCCCCTGCCCTCTGATTCCCCACCCCAATCCTACCCACTTACCTTCTCCCTGACCTGTCAATTTCACTGGGTGCTTTAAACTTACCTGCTTTATGATAGCTAGTGCCGTAAAAAAGGGGGCATGGCCTCTTTAAACCAACCGAGCTGCATTTCGCTGGGCCCTGCAAGGAGTCTTTTGATGCAGGCCCCAAGCAGCTCCGGTGATCGGAAGGGACAACGTAATTTTCAAGGGCAGGTAAGTGTGTATTTATTTCTCTAGCTGCTGCAGACCATCTCTTGCTAATGGTAGTTGGAAGTTATGGCCCAATGTCTGCCTGAGATACATGGGTTACGTATGTCTTGTTGAGGCATCATTTTCTTATAGAATGTGCCTTTGTTAATGTCGCAGGTGTGGAACTAAAGGCGATTCACTGTGATGAGGTTGAGTGAGCCTTAATGGAACTGAGGGACAAGGGGGGAGATAATTGAGAGTGAGGATTCATTTTGTACTCATGAATGAACGTGGGACCTTGCTGATTAGCCATTCAATACCTGAGTAATCAATACCATTGATTAGCCATTCAATACCTGAGACTTGGATAGGGATAAATGCAAAATATATACACAGCTGTGCAGATTACATAGAGTGAACTTACACCTGTGCCAATATAGTGCATTCAAAACTTCTCACTTTTTCTACATCTACTGCTACTTCTAGATGCTGCCCTGACATCCGCAGCAGAGATAGAGGCAGCCCTGTTGTCTGAGATTACCTTAGCCAGCATCCTCTGGAAGCCTGAGGTCTGGATGACCCCAGCCTGCTAAAGATCTCCTGCTCTGGGGCAAGTGCACCCTCCTCCGTCTGACATGCTGGGGTTGATAGGGTCACAGACAGAGGGAATTTGGAGCGACAGGACAGCCTTGCAGTGTTCTGGGTGGATGCCCCTGGGGTGTCTGGCTGGCACTCCTCCTCCTCCCTTTGTGTGCCTCTTTGCTCCTCCCTGACTCCTTGAGAGGAAGGGGCATCTGGAGGGAGCTTGAGGTGCCTCATCCCACTCTTGCCTATCCATTGTGGGAATGCCCGCATGGCTAGGGCAATGTTGTGCAGGTCCGAACGCAAATCTGGCAGAAAGTGCTGGACCTGGGTCTCCGAGGCAGCCGCCACCCTTCCCATGGAGACTTTGGGGTGCTCACATGCTGGAGCCATGACATCAGATAGAGCATCCATCCTTCGTTCCAGTCTGGTTACGACCTCTGACAACTCCGCCTGATGTTGCCCTGCTTGTCTCTGCATCGCCAACATTTTTCTCGAGGCCAATTTCAGAGGCTCGTCATCGGACTTGCACTCAGCAGGGGCCTGTTCTCTAGCAGTCCTCCAAGTGTCAGTGGCCTTGGCTATCACTGCCTCTGTCTGCTGTGGACATGTGTCCCTGGGGCGGTCACCAGATAGTGATCCTGAGCTTACTCTAGAATTACGACACACTGAAGTTATTAATTAATGCGGGGTGCATGTGAACACAGTGATGGACCTTCCTCAGATGCTTCTTCATCTGAGGTGCTCTGGAAGCTGTGGCTGAGGCACTTGATTGGCATCTTCTTCCACCTTTTCTTGCTGGTGGCTGGAATAGGGAGAAGAGACTAGTTGTCTAATTGACTAGTCAGGCTCCTACATTATAGGTCACTCACAGTCATCATCTGCATGTGGCCAATGTATATTGGACGTGTGAAGGAATGCAGCTATAAATATCAAGTTACCAAAGAATCCAGATATAAATAAGGAGTTATAAGATTATAATGTGGGAAAATGTGAGGTTATGCACTTTGGCAGGAAAAATAGAGGAGCTGTGTTGTGTCTGCTGATTCTCCTATGAAGTAGGGATTAAAAATTAAAAGCAGAGTTCACCTGCTGGGCAAAAAGACCAGGTTTAAAATGTTTGTAAACATGCCTATGCATAATTGTGTGCTCAAGGACAACAACATCTTATAGCATAGGATGTGGTATACGTTCTAACACAAGGCAGTTCTGAAAAAAACAGGAACTGGCCTTTGCATCACCTCAGCAAGGCATTGATAACTTGTAAGATACTACAATCTAACAACAGATAAGCTTAAGGATGACCATAAACAACTTGTTAACTGAATCTTGGAAAGTGGGTGTTGCAGGCAAGTGACCACTGTCTGCACATCTCAGTATCCTGTTTGTTTGAAGGATGTTGACAAAAAACAAAGAATGTTGTCCGGCATGAATGCTCAACATGCTTTCTCTTAGTTTAGCTCTTTTAGGGTATAACTATTGGAACTACATTGGTGGATTTTTAGATTCGTTGGATTCACTCCTGCACCTCTCAAGGTAAAGGCATGGCTGCTGTAGTGTAGTGATGATAGCTCACCCCTTAATTGGGAGAGAGGAATCTTGCTAGACTCAGTAGCTTTCTGCTCGGGGAGTTAAGGTAAATGCTACTTTAAGTATTGATGGATATCTTAGGTATATCTCTGTAACATTAATAAGACCTTGATTCTCTATTAGAGACAAGATTATATTTACTTTTCCGAAACTGTCAATGTTGCGGTCAATTTACCATCAAAAATGAATTGCATGTTCAGTTCTTTCACAAACTTTTGTATAATTTAGAAAGTATATTGCCTCAGATAGTCTTCTGTATCCAAACTCAAAAACCCATCTCTGTACACTCTTCAGTGGAGAGGTACATTGTTGAGGAGAGATGCCTGGACCCTTTTAATATTCGGGTTGTTATAATCTAAATAAAATTTATTAAAAAGGCTGTCTAGAAGGTGTAATATTCTCTGGTGATTCCTTTCCATCAGGGAGAGTTAGATCAGTTCTTCAGACCCACTTAAGTGTCTGTGAGGCCTGTCTTTCTCAGCCTTAAGTGAGAGCGCTCATCCAAGGAATGCACCTGATCCAGAATAGTCCCAAAACAGGGCTAGAATTATAATCTATTTAGATGGACCCTGGCTGGCTTGTTAGGAGAGGCCGATCTCCCCTTCAGCACTGGAGTGATCTCTGTCCTCATCAGTGAGCTCTGCTGCTTCCTCCTTGTGGGAGGGGAGTGTCCTCAGCTCTGGCCAGGGTCCCCCCTCCGCTCTTCACTCTTTCCCATCAGTTGTGGGCAATCTTGTCCTCCATAAAGACAGGATGGATTGACTGTGAGCACGATGGATGAAACAGCATTTCAGAAGCATGCATGCCTGTTGTGTCTGCTGAGCCCTCCCCAGTAAGGAATTAAGACACCGTTTGTGCAGGATCTTAGGTGAGATGGTGATCTTAAAGTGGCTGGCAGACATGTAATGCCGATATCCCATCTGCTAATTATGTGCGACACCTCTGTGGACTCTAACCCTTAGACTACCTGATACCCTTATGAAAGTGTAAGTTTGGAATGAGTAGAATTTTCACTTACCTGCTGGAGTGCATCAAATCATCCCATAAAACCACAAGCTCATAAGACATAGGAGCAAAAGTAGGCCATTCAGCCCATCGAGTCTGCTCTACCATTCAATGAGATCACTGATAATCCTCAAATCCACTTTCCTGCCTCTTCCCCATAAGCCTTGATTCCCTTACTGATTAAAAATCTATCTATCTCAGTCTTGGATATGCTTAACAGCCCAACCTCTACAGCCCTCTGCGGTAAAGAATTCCACAGATTCACTACTCTCTGTCATCCCTGTCTTAAATGGGTGACTCCTTACTCTGACATTATGCCCTCTGGTCCTAGACTCTCCCACAAGGAGAAACAACCTCTCACCATCTACCCTGTCAAGCCTTCTAAGAATCATATATGTTTTCATAAGCTCGCCTTTCATTCTTCTAAACTCAATGAGTACAGGCCCAATCTACTCATCCTCTCCTCATAAGAAAATCCCTCCATCCCCAGGATCAACCTAGTGAACCTTCTCTGGACTGCCTCCAATCCCAGTATATCTTTCCTTAGATAAGGGGACCAAAACTGTTTACAGTATTCTAGGTGTGGTCAAACTAGTGCCTTGTATAGTATTAACAACATTTCCTTATTTTTATACTCCATTCCCTTTGAAACAAAGGCCATTTGCATTCCCTATTACCTGCTGAGCTTGTATGCTAGCTTTTTTTTGATTCATGCATGAGGGCCCCCAAATCCCTCTGTGCTGCAGCTTTCTGCAGTCTTTCTTTCAGTCTTTCTCTCCTTGTGGGAGATTCTAGGACCAGAGAGCATAATCTCAGAGTAAGGGGTTGCCCATTTAAGGAGGAATTTCTTCTCTCAGAGAGTAGTGAATCTGTGGAATTCTTTATTGCAGAGGGCTGTAGAGGCTGGGTTGTTAAGTATGTTCAAGGCTGAGATAAACAGATTTTTAATCAGTAAAGGAATCAAGGTTTATAGGGAAAAAGGATAATGGAGTTAAGGATTATCAGATCAGCCATGATCTCACTGAATGGTGGAGCAGACTCGATGGACCGAATGGCCACTTCTGCTCCTACATCTTATGGTCTTCTTCCCCTTGTTATTTCTTACCTCCACCCTACATCTTCTGATCCAAGATCATTTATTGCTATTGTACTTATTACATCTCATACTAACAAAGCTACCCCACCACCCTTTCCTTCCTGCCTGTCCTTTCGAAAAGTCACATACCCCTAAATATTGAGTTCCCAGCTTTGATATCCTTGTAACCATGTCTCCGTAATGGCTATAAGAACATACCGATTAACTTCTATTTGTGCCATTAATTCATTTATTTTGTTCCAAATACTACATGCATTTAAGCAGAGAGCCATTAGTTTTGCCTTTTTTTTTACCATTTTCTCCCCCTTTAACCCCATTTTCTGCTATTAGTTTTATGTTTGTAAACTCTGTCCTTTCCTGGCACACTCTGGGATACATTACCTAAATAGCTGCCCTGCTAGGCTGACATATCCTTTTGCTTTGTAAGCCTACGTATCCCCTTTCCAGAACCCTCCCCACTTCTATTTAGTTTAAAGCCGTCTGTACAGCCCAAGTTATTTGGTTCACCAGGACACTGGTTCAAGTGAAGCTTGTCCCACCGGAACAACTCCTTTCTACCCCAGTGCTGGTGCCAGTGCCCCATGAACTGAAATCCATTCCTCCTACACCAATCTTTGAGCCACGCATTTAACTCCTTGATTTTATTTACCATATGCCAGTTTGCCCGTGGCTCAGGTAGCAATCCTGAGATTATTACCTTGGTGGTTCTGCTTTTTAACTTAGCTCCTAACTGTTCAAATTCTTTCAGCAGAACCTTCTTTCTAGTCCTATCAATGTCATTGGCACCATTGTGGACGATGACAACTGAATCCCTCCCCTCCCACTCCAAGTTCCTCCTCCAGCCCTGAGGAGATGTCCTTAACCCTGGCACCAGGCAGGCAACACAGCCTTCGGGACTCACGCTCACGGCTGCAGAGAGCAGTACCTATCCCCCTAATTATACTGTCCCCAACCACTACTATTACCTCCCCCACTTGAATGGCTCCCTGTACCACGGTGCTGTGGACAGTTCACTCATCGTCCCTGCAGTCCCTGCTCTCGGCCACACAGCTTGTAAGAACCTTGTAACTGTTGGATAGTTGCAGGGGCCGAGGCTCCTCGAATGCTTCCCCCTGGGCTCCTATACTTGCTTCACTTGCAGTCACACCCTCCTGTCCCTGATCACAGACCAAATTTGAATTACCTAATCTGTGGAGTGTGACCGCCTCCTGGAGCAAAGTGTCCAGGTAACTTTCCCCCTCCCTGATGTGGTGCAATGTCTGAAGCTCAGACTTCAGCTCTTCAACTCAGATCTGAAGTTCCTCGAGCTGCAAACACTTACTACAGATGTGTTCGTTCTGGATCGCCTTGGTGCCCAGCAGCAACCACATGCTGCAGCAGCAACACATCACCCATCCTGCCATCGCTATCATATTTTATTCATTAATTTTCTACACCGTATAGGCACTGACCTCCTTGGTGACCTCTCGATGGACCGGTGTGGTCAGGTGCTCCCAAACATTGGAAAGAGGACCTTCCGCCTTTCCTGGATAGCCTGGAAGAGGATCCTCAAGGAGGCCTCGCTGAACCATGGAGCTGAAGGTTTGTTTCATTTCATCGCCATGGTAATGTAAATGTTCAGCCCACACCTGGCCTGCAATGAGTGAACGGTTATGTGGATGCTGCTTACATATAGCGTCAGGACCTTTGACCCCATGAGGTAACAGCAGGGCGGGTGAATCATTGCTCATCCAAGTATCAAGCCTCATTTGTAAACTTTAATGAGCTGCAGGCACCAAACTGTTGCTCCAATTCAGCTCACAGTTGGAGAAGGCGTAAATTGGCCATCTCCATGTGGTGCAGAGCCAGCTGACATTTTAACTTGAGGGGAGTGGGAGTAGGGGGGGGTGATCGGGGGGTGAGATAGCTTTGCATGGCCTGGCAGCGAGCCAGAGTATTCCTACAGGCCCAGGAAGAGAACTACTGTCACTGAAATTCTTTATTAATTATTACATTGCAATTATCACAGTCTGATATTAGCAGCAAGACCTAGGCACGTTTACCCCATGAGGTAACAGCAGGGCGGGTGAATCATTGCTCGTCCTGCCACGAGATTCAAAGAGCTCCTCATTGATGCAAAAATTCACCCCGCCACCCAATGGGAATCACACCAGCTTTCCTGCGCGCCTCCAGAATGGAAAACTCCACCCATGGTCTTTTACCTCTAGTGATGTGTACTTGCCAAAGTAGAATAGCCTCATATTAGGCCTTTGTGAGATACAGTTCCATTGGTGCAGGCTCATCTATGATCTAATGTCTTCAAGGTAAAAGGCCGAAAATAGAGAAAAAAATATCAATTTTAACTCCATTTGAATGACAGTGTAACCAAAATCTCAGCAAAATAGTTTTTTTTTGCAACAAATAATATTGCTGCCTGCTTTATTTGAACATCATTGCAAAATCGTTTATCCAAATGGGACTGCCGTCTTATTTTTGCTTATTGCCTTTTTACTGGGCAATATAAAATTAATATCAACAAGATCTAATATTACAAATTATGAACAGAATTTTAAACATTGTTTATTAGTATTTTCTTTTTTTGGTCTGATTGCTTGTCTATAATGAGGAAAATTGCTAAACTGACAGCTGTCATCATTGATGTATGCGATGAACTATTAATATCAATACACTCCCTTTGAATCTGTTTCCTGGAATAGTCTATGCAACTTGCATTGTTCATGTAAGACAAAAGGTCAAACTTGTCTTTTTTTTCTCCCAATTTATCTTTGTACTAAGTATATGTGTTTTATTAGTACTGTTAATAGCAACAACTGCTAATAGTTGCGAGCTGGAGAGGCAGTGATGTAGTGGTATTGTCACTGGACTAGTAATCCAGGGACCAAGGGTAATACTCTGGGTACCTGGGTTTGAATCCCAGCATACCAGGTGGTGAAATTTGAATTCAATAAAGAATCTTGGATTAAAGGTCTAATGATGACCAGAAAATTTTACCACAAAATGTTTACAGCTGATTGCTGTAAAAATCCATCTGGTTCACTAATGTCCCTTTAGGGAAGGAAATCTGCTATCTTTGCCTGATCTGGTCTACATGTGACTCCAGACCTACAGCAATGTGGTTGACTCTTAAATGCCCTTTGAATGAGGGCAATTAGGGATGGGCAATAAATATTGGTCTAGCCAGAAATGTCCACTTCGAATGAATTAAAAAAAAACACAGCCGGTGACTCTATCAAAGGTACTTTCAGGCCTCAAGGAAAAAGGTGGTGTTGCCTCCCTTCATCTTTTTTCATTTATAAAATAATTTTCTGGAAACACTCTGCAATCAAATCACATCCATGATAAATCCCATTCTGGCTGGGAGATGGACAATTTCAGCTATTTCATCAACACCTCATTAGAAAGATGCAACTTTCTACTCCAGACATTTGTAGGCCTACATCTGCTAATTGCACTAGAAGGGAAAAAAAGGCATCCTGCTTTCTTAACAGTGCTTCATTATCATGTTTGCTCCAGCTTGGATGATTTATTATTGATCAACGACTGTGATTAGTTATCGGTGATTAGTTATCGGAACACATTGGCAACTTGCCATATGTTAACTGCTTTAATGTGGAAACCCAAAATTTTTCTGCCGAACAACAGTACCTTTCAAAGCGCCAAAGTTACTAACATTGATCGTCAATGATAACATTAGAAAAACAATTTTATCAGGGCACTTATTAAAAACGTACCTAGGTCTTGCTGGTAATATCAGACAGTGATAACTGCAATGTAATAATTAATAAAGAATTTCAGTGACAGTAGTTCTCTTCCTGGGCCTGTAGGAATACTCTGGCTTGCTGCCAGCCCATGCAAGGCTATCTCACCCCCCGATCACCACCCCCCCTCACTCTTCTCAAGTTAAAACTGTCAGCTGGCTCTGCACCACATGGAGACGGCCAATTTACGCCTTCTCCAACTGTGAGCTGAATTGGAGCAACAGTTTGGTGCCTGCAGCTCATTAAAGTTTACAAATGAGGCTTGATACTCACAATGGCTTGGACTCCACTGCAGTAATAATATACAAACAGTGGCTCTGCTACACCTGCCCATTATTCATTGTGGGCCTAAAATTAAAGTGAGCCCTGATGAGTCATGAATTTAGCACATGGAGACAGAAGCTTGATATTCTGACCTGCATCTGTTACCTGTGGGGATCCCTAGTATTAAACTACTGACAAGAATGACCAGAGTGATTCAGGAGGTTTTGCAGTCAAGTACAGCATGACATGAAAATTACCCATCAAAAATATACCAACAAAACAACCAGTGGTGTTGTGGAAATACTATTATGAACAAGCAGTTGCCACCTCTGAAAACTTTGAAGAGCAAGACTATAAAGAAATAGGCTAAGGAAGCCTGCAGTTAGAAAGGTGGACACCCCAAGATCTTACAATGTATATCATCATAACCGAAAGTTTCTCTACAAGTTGAACATTTAAGTATCAGAGTAAACCTTTAGAGATGCTCTCACAAACAGGTGATACCCAAACCCCAGAAGAAAGCAGAAGTGTTGCAAGTGTAAACTGTTACAGTGCAATACCAGACCATGGCAAATGAGACTCCAGGAGGAATCATGGAATCTAACACATTTTCCCTTCCTAACAAATAACTGTGGATATTACTACATCATATGAACTGCAGCGGTTCAATAAGGCGGCTTGCCATCACTTTCTCAAGAGCAATTAGGGATGGGCAATACATGCTAGCCTAGCCAGTGATACCCACATCCCGTGAAATAATGAAAAAACATCAAGCCTGGATCTAGAAAGAGTGAATTCTGCAAAAGATTCTGAATATGGCTGTATGCTGAAATCCACAAGTTTAGATTATGATGGTACAAAGTGGTTTCACATGATTAGAATTAAAGCTCTAAATTCCAAAGTCCCATATTCAAAAATGATATTAGATGGTATGTTTACCATGAATGTTGAATGCGTTTGTAGTATTATGCCTTGGTGTTGAATCTGTAGATTTTTACGGTTTAAACCAATCAACAAATAATGTATTTAACAGGAAGTGATAATTAAAAGTACCTGAAAGAAAGTCTGTCACATATGAATTAGACCTCGGTCTATTCAAACAAATAGAGGGGTGAGATGCAGTGCATCTATCTGTATAAATATTTACTAATTTTTTTGATTGTTTTAATCTGTATATTGATCGATTAGTTTTGCTTGTAAATAAAATTAGGCATTTTGGGCTGTTGCCATTCGGAGTCAGTCTGTCTGTGGATCACTCAAGCCTGAAAACTGTACAGAAACAGTTACTGAAATTTATAGTATTCAGTTAAATTGCCTGGTAATCTCACAAGGCTGTAGATAACATTAGAAGAGTCAATTCGCAAATGCACTAAATATTCAACAGCTTTTTGTATCTAGGCACATTAAAAATTGGTGATGTGTCATTATGTGCCTGAGATCTTGGAAGGTTAATGGCAGGAAATCATCTACTTTCTACTTATGAGCTGTCTCAGTGCCATGCCATTGCAATTAATTATATACGTTTTAGCCCCAAGATTTTTAAGCTTCTATTCATGTAGACTTGCTTGATTGCAACTAAATAATCAAATAATTGTTGCAAATAAACCTTAAAACACTGACTTTTTAAAAAAAGATATAATTTTTATCAGGTTAAAACCACACACACATAAAAAAGAGAAATACTTGCATTTATATAGAGCCTTTCACAACCTCAGGACATCCCAAAGCACTTTACGGCTAATGACGTACTTCTGAAGTCTAGTCATTGTTGGTATGTAGGAAACATGGCAGCCAATTTACACACTGCAAGATCACACAAACAGTAATGCAATGATATCTCAGTAATCTGTTTTAGTAGTGTTTATTAAGGGATAAATATTGGCCAGGGCACATGGGATAGCTCCCCTGCTCTTCTTCAGAAGAGTGCCATCAAATCCTTTTTGCCTAACTTAGAGAGCAGATGGAGCCTCAGTTGAATGCCTTATCTAAACATTAGTGCCTCTGGTGGTGTAAATGCTGCATAGGAAGGTAAGCCTTGATTTTTGCACACAAGTCACTACAGTGGTGCTTGAACTCACAACTTTCAGGGTAAGGAGGAGAACTGCTGCCCACTGAGCCACAGCTAACATCAAACCATAGCCATCATTTCCAGTAGCCTATTCATCAAACGCATTTGGTAGCATAGTATAAAGATTGTCATTCCTCCTCAGAGTTTTGCGCCTGAATCTGTTTAGTGAGAGGTGGTAGACTTCCTGCTTTGGGGGCAATTGGTAATTTGAGTGCAATTTGCACTCAAAATTGTGCTGGTTTTTGAGAAGTGAAGTTATTGCTCAAATTACTACTCAACCTTATTTGCATAAATTATTTTCTGCATTCTTTTATGGTGATTTATAAAATATTATGCTGGAAGCTGACCCCACCTACAAAACTGGCCACAGATCGAATTAATTACCGTGATGAGTTTCTGCTAATTGTGCTCTTTCACAGGCCTTTAAGCTGCTTTTTAAAATTAAGCTTTTTTAGGTGTAAGGGTTCTGATTTTCCTCTTACCCTCGAGGTAGCATCCTCGAGTATTTGAGGGATGCTGCACCATACCTTATGCTGTGATTTTACTATGGACCGGGGTGAGGAGGTAGGTCCCAAGCCTACCTCAGCCAGAATTGGGACCAAACCATGTGCTGTTGGTGTCATTCTGAACCACATGCTAAACATCTAACAAACTGAGCTCACCAGTGCCTCAAGAAACTCAAAGGCACCTTTTAAAAGTTTTTAAATGATAAAATATTTTCTTTTGCTAAGGAACCAATGCATCTAGTAAATGGTTCTATATATTTTTTAAAAGCCATTTTCAGTTATTTATAATCATTCTGCTCACAGGTAAACAAACATAAAACCTTTTTATGAACCAGCAAAATCAGGCAGCACTTGAGACTGTAATTGTTTATTTTATTCCCTTGCAATTAAGAAATATTCTTGATGTAGTTAAGAGTGTTATCCTGGTGCAGTTTTATTAATGAAGCTGAAAAGGGGTTGAGCACAAAAAGCAAGCATTTTAATCAGCCACCATTCATGAGTAAAATGATTTTAAATAACTGAAAATGATTTAAAAAATAATCTATATAGAACCATTCACTAGTTACATTAGTTTCTAGTAAGTTAAAATATTTTTAAGATGTAAGGAGCTGATCAGTGCCCTTATGCCTAAAAAATACATAGGCCAGGATCTTCAGCTTGGCGTGCGGGTGTGCGCCCAACATGCACGAGTGTGAAATAGTGCGCAATATTTCATTCGGCAGGCGCACGCGGGAGTCAGCAGCGCACCCGCCGACAATTGCGAGGGCTGTTAAGCCCATTAATTAACAAATTAAAGTGAGATTTTCCCTGCCCGTCCAACCTTACAGTTGGCAGTTGGGCAAATAGGCCAAGCGGCCTTTGCATTTTTTGCGAAACCTCATCCACGGATGGGATGAGGTTTTGAACAATGATTTTTTAAAAAATAAACATTTTAAAAACTAATTTTTAACATGTCCCTGCTCATGTGGCAGAGTCACATGAGGGGACATGTTTTCCTTATTTTTGAATTCTTTATTTTTAATGTTAGGAATCTTCAGCTCCCTGAGCCAACTCTGTGCTTTTGCGTTCATGCTCCTCCCACCTCCGCGTGAAATTGTGATGGGGGCCCGATTGCAGGTGGCGGCCTGTTGCGCGGGTGGTAGTCCATTGCGCGGCTGCTCTCAGGCCAGCCGACCGCCCACCCGACGAGGTAAAAATTCTGCCCATAGTTTTAAATGCTTCCTCATAGCCCTTCAAACAAGCACAATTAGCTTCCCATGGTTATTAATTTGTTCTTTTTTCAGTTTTGCGGACTGGACCGACTCCCAAAATGTTTTTTTTTAAATCAGTTCAAAATATGAAGGAAACTTAATTTGTGTTTGACATAACTTTTTCTTGAAATTTCTCAAACCTCTGAGTTAGTTTGGCTGATTTCAGACAAGTTGCACAACTCTACCCAGGCTGTTGGATTCCTCTTTCTAATAGATATTAAGAGACCAATATAAATTTGACTCAGATAGCCCTGACTGGCTCCAGAGTCAGATTGCCTTTAAATTGGCTGCAAGGATGACAAATGTGTAAAACTGAAATATCACACAGTGGCAGCAGTGGCTTCTGAGGTTCGGACCAAAGGACATTGACATTGCTGGTCAGAGCAGTGGGTGACCTACTTTGCAGCTGGTCATGTTATACTTCACTATTAGGAATACCTGATGCTTACACTCAAGAGCCCATTTTCTTATCATGACCTACTGGCCTGGAAATTCAACCATTAGTTGAGGTAGCATTTGGCCAGGCATGGCATCAGGGACCCCTGGAGAAATTGAAGTTACTGGGAATCAGGGGGAAAACTGTCCACTGGCTACCGTCATACCTAACGCAAAGGAAGATGGCTGTAGTTGTTGGAAGCAAAATCATCTCAGCCCCAGGACATCACTGCAGGAGATCCTCAGGGTAGTGTCCTAGGTCCAACCATCTTCAACTGCTTCATCAATGACCTTCCTTCCATCATAAGGTCAGAAGTGGGGATGTTCGCTGATAATTACAGAATGTTCAGCACCATTCACAACTCCTCAGATACTGAAGCAGTCCGTGTCCATATGCAGCAAGGCCTGGACAACATTCATTCTTGGGCTGATCAATGACAAGTAACATTTGCACCATGTGAGTGCCAGGCAATGACCATCTTCATCAAGAGAGAAGCTAAACGTCTCTCCTTTACATACAACGGTTTCACTGTTGCTGAACCCCCATCTATCAACCTCCTGGGGAGATTACATTGACCATAAACTTAACTGCACCAGCCACATATATACTGTGGCTATAAAAGCAGGTCAGAGACTAGGAATTCTGCAGTGAGTAACTCACCTCCTGACTCCCCAGAGCCTGTCCACCATCTGCAAGTCAGGAGTGTGATGGAATACTCTCCACTTGCCTGGGTGAGTGCAACTCCCACAACACTCAAGAAACTCAACGCTAACCAGAACAAAGCAGCCTGCTTGGTCAACACCCCATTCACCAACTTGCACATTCACTCCCTCCACCACTGACATACTCAGGCAGCACGTGTCCAATATTCAAGGTACACTGCAGCAACTCGTCAAGGCTCCTTCGACAGCACCTCCCAAACCTGCGACATCTATCAGTTAGAAGGACAAGAGTAGCAGATTCATGAGAACGCCACACTTGCAAGTTCCCCTCCAAACCACTCACAATCCTGACTTGGAACTGTATCACTGTTCCTTTACTGTCACTGGGTCAAAATCCTGGAACGTCCTTCCTAACAGCACTGTTGGGTGTACTTATACCAGATGGACTGCAGAGGTTCAAGAAGGCGGCTCACCACCACCTTCTCAAGGGCAATTAGGGACGGGAAACAAATACTGGCTTTGCCAGCAATGCCCACATTCCAGGAAATAATAATGTTTTTAAAAAAAAATTAGCTGCACATTTTAGGAAATCACAAATGGACTGCCCACAATTTTCTGCTCAATTATTAACTTGTTCAGAGAATTAACTCCTATTTTCCATGTTATAAAGGCTTATACTGCCTGGTGGTAATTAATCTCAAGGTGGCTCCTGTGCAAGGGGAAGAAATTGTATTTGAATAAATCCGAAATCAACTCAGTGGATTGGAATCTGTGATTGCAACTGAATTGAAGCAATTAATTTTCACTTCTACATTTTGCATCTCCCCGCTGCTTAGTGGGCATGAGAATAGGCATTAGTGCACCAGCATAGTGCAATCTCAGCAATATTTAAAGGGAGACAGTATATTTGGAAATTGGGAGTGTCCCTGATGGATGTTGCACATAGAGAAAAGGCAGCACTCAGTCTCAATCTTGCATGACTGGAGTTACCGCTGAGTGCAGTCAGGAGCTGGAAGGACATCATTTTCACCAGCAATGGGAGAAAGAAAGCTGGTGCTCTCACCAAGGGGATGTCGTTGGAGGTAGCTGAAGGGGTGAGCAGCAGGAGCATTGTGTTCAGTCTTAAATACAATGTCAGGAGTCGTTTAATGACCTAAACAGGTCAAGAAATATGAATACATTTTGCTAATGCAACTAGATCCTGTCATTTAAGCCCCTGCCTCCCTTTCACTCTGTTCATCATCTCACTCCCCAAACCCACGCAACTTTAAGCCACCCAGACTATACTTTCTTTGAACTCCATCACCTCTTCATTTATCCATCCACCATTGACACTTACCTCAATCCCTCTGCAATGTGATGCATCTGTTTAATAGCCACCCTCACCAAATGTATCCCATCTGTTAGGCACCTGACTTTCACTCACTCACAGGTCTGTTTTATTGCTCTTGTAGGAGAAGAGAACACAAAATGGAAGGGGGAGGTAGAGGACTGGAGGTGGCCTGCCAAAAATAGTCTAGTTCACTAACGTAGAGGAGGATGACCTATAGATTAATAGCACACCTATGCATCCCTCAATCAGAGGTGGAGAGACAAGGAACTCACAGATAGTTGGTGACAGAGTTATAAATATTTCTGATAAAAAATATGTTGATTTCATTTAATCAATGAAAAGGCTGAGTATGGTGATTGTCAAGATTGTGGCGTTGCCACAATAAAATCAGGGGCTAGAACTTCCGAGGAGTGGCAGCCACAGTCAGATTACTCACACTGGAATGCAGCTTTACATTTCTTGCCCAACCTTCCGACTTGGGCCAGGTAAGAACAGATGGATCCCAAGGCTTTCAGTCGAGTGTAGCAGAGCCGGACAAAAGGATGCCACACTTTTTTTTATGGTACTAGCTAATGCAAAGCAGGTAAGTTTAAAGGTTCCACCCACTTTGAGAAGCCAGGGAGAAGATAAGTGTGTAAGTTAAGCGGTTAGGATGGCGGGCGGGGGTAGGTAGGATGGTCACTGGGGGAGCTTGGATGGTCATGGGGGGGGAGTCTGATGGTCAGTGCGGGCGATGTCAGGTGGTCAGTGGGGGCTCAGGTGGTCAGTCAGGAGTAATGGGGTAGTTTGGGGGTTGAGGGTGGTTGTAGGGGTGGGGGGAAGGTTGGAGGGTCAGATGGTCAGTTGGGGGTGTGGGGGAAAAGCCGGGGATGGGAAATTGTTGCGGAGTTGGGAGGGTAGTCGAGGGGCTTAGGGTAGTCAGGGTATGGGGGGTAGTCAGGGAGGTAGAGGGGGTAGTTGAGGGAGTTGGGATGGAAGTCATGGGGTGGGCATTAGTCAGGTGGTCAGGGGGGTAGTTGGGAAGGTCGGGAGGGAAATTGGTGGGTCGTGAGGGCAGTAGGAGGTTGGGGGCTCGTCCAGTGGGGACTATCAATACTATAGTTACTCAGGGGTTAATGTGGTTTTAATTCTTCTAACGTTCCTGGGTAACTACTCTGGTAAGTGAGTCAGAACCATCTGAAGTCTCCGATTTAATCGGAGTATCGGATGGTTCTCAGCACAGGGCAATTGCCCATCGGAAGTTTGAACTGCCCGGGCAATTCCTGTGCAGTGCTTGCATGGGGACTTCAAGGGGGGTCTCCCAGTACATCTTCTGGGGTACCTCCCAGGTACAATCCTCTGGAAACCAGAAGTTATGGGCCCATGTCGCTTTCTGTTGTCTTCCAAGGCCATTACAAGTGCAGCAAATGTCATAGGAGAGGCATATGGACGATTCCAAAGAGTGTTTCATTTCTTTTGAAGGTGCACTGTCAGAGAAAAAACATAGAGAATAGAAGCAGGAGTAGGCCAATAGGCCCTTCGAGCCTGCTCCGCCATTCATCATGATCATGGCTGATCATCCAACTCAATAGCCTGCTCCCGCTTTCTCCCCATATCCTTTGATCCCTTTCACCCCAAGAGCTATATCTAACTCCTTCTTGAAAACGTACAATGTTTTGGCCTCAACTACTTTCTGTGGTAAAGAATTCCACAGGCTCACCACTCTCTGGGTGAAGAAATTTCTCCTCATCTCAGTCCTAAATGGTCTACCCCGTAGTCTCAGACTGTGACCCTTGGTTCTGGACTCCCCCACCATCAGGAACTTCCTTCTTCCATCTACCCTGTCTAGTCCTGTTAGAATTTTATAGGTTTCTATAAGATCCCCCATCATTCTTCTGAACTCCAGCAAATGTAATCCTAACTGACTCAATCTCTCCTCAGATGTCAGTCCCGCCATTCCAGAAATCAGTCTGGTAAACCTTTGCTGCACTCCCTGTATAGCAAGAACATCCTTCCTCAGATAAGGAGATCAAGACTGCACACAATATTCCAGGTGTGGAAGAATCTAAAAATCCTAATAAAGATAAATTTGGTACAAGTAATCAGAAAACCGTTAGTATTATAAATATACCATTATAACCATACATCACATATAATAATGGAACCAGACATATTCTCTTTTTCAAGCCCTCTTAGTTTAATGTAAACAATACAGTTGGTCACATCTCCTTACAGTGGTCTCAACATCTAGTGTCACTCTTTTTCTCTCTCTACAGATGCTGCCTGACCCACTGGGCACTTTCAGCACTTTCTGTTTTTATTTCAGGTTTCCAACATGCACAGTATTTTGCTTTTATCTTGCCAAAGTAAATGCTGCTTATATGGTGTTCCAAGGGCCACCAAGGTAAAAACAGTGAAGAAAAGTGAAAGAAAATGCAGAGAGATAAAAAAGCATCTCAGAGACAGTCACCAGATTTTGTGTGGAGTACAGTGACATGTATCCTCTCTTTACCTCCCATTCCTAGAGCTGGCTTTTAATAATCACACGGCACATTTTAAAAGAGGTGCTACCAAGTGCATCTGTAATCCATTCCATGTACATGGTAGATTCCTCAGTTTTCCAGTATGTCCAAGCTATAATTGATTATTCCACACTATAAGGGAACACAGTCCTAATTTTCAATTTTCTCAAAACACAAAACCTTAACCTAAAACCACACACTCTTTACTTTCGATTACATTCACCATCCTTCTTCTAAAAATCTAAATCTTAGCTGCACCTCTGGCAGGAACAGAAGATGTTTTTTCCAGCTCTTATTTTCGAAAATGCATTAGCAACAAATCACTGACAATCCCATCTTAAAATGTTCAGCCAAGATTGCTTGTGGAGACATTCAGTCACACATTTCTTGGGACGTGCTGCAGGTTACAACATTTATGCTTTGACTTTAAACCCTTGACCACTGGCAGAATTATAGATCCAGTCTTTGCTGGGTCTACAAATCTGCTACCCTCCGGTTCGTTTGCCAATTACCTTAAATCTGTGTCCTCTGGTTACTGACCCTTCAACCACCAGGAACAATCTCTCCTTATTTACTTAATCAATACACTACATGTCTTTGAACACCTCTATTAAATCTACTCTTAAATTTCTTTCTCTGCTCTAAGGAGAGCAACCCCAGCTTCTCTCATTCCCCCGCTTAACTGAAGTTTCACATTACAATTATAAATGTGTCTATGGTAATTTATAGTGTAAAAAGTTGACAGGAAGTATGCACAGATGCAAGATTTTAGTAGATGAAAATACTCTTCAGTGTATTACTATGCCAATGTAGACCTGGAGGTCTCAGGTTGAAATCCTGGCCTGCCAATATCCATGGCATCAAACCTCAAAATGAATCAACCTTTTGAGTGGGTGAATGAGAAAATGGGGAAACAAAAAGTTGTCTTGACTTTTCTTAAAGAGTACTAAAACTTAAAATAAGTTAAGCTTTTGAAATTACAGTGTATATCGTTATGATCCCTAGCTGAGGTTACTATTGGACAAGCGTGATTCCAGCTTGATAGATCCTAACTTATATTTGTTTGTTTAGATATGTGGAGAGGGGCCACTGAACAGAGTCACAGGAGTCAGCTAATGAACTTTTAACAAAAGCATAAAACATTTATTAAGCAAGAAAAGATGAACTATATTACAATAATCCTTCACCCACAACTATACCTTTACAGATACGTACAGATTTATTAGGATAACGCAAGTTACAAAAGCTCTCTTACACTCGAATGTTCACAGTAAGTACACAGTCCATGTAAACCAATTGATGACCTGTGATCAGACACACCACACTCTGAAACCAAGTGACGGATGCCACCTCAACCAGATGCTATGGATCGCTCCTCAACTCCTCCCAGACATTTGTCACGCTGTGAGCCAACCAGTCTCATTGCACTCTGTCCTTCACATGAGGGTTTCCAATCTCCACTCTCCAGGACCTCGCCTTGGAATTTTCTCCCAAACCGCCGCTTTCTTTCGAACACCTTCCGCAAGGGCTCAGCTCCAGGGTTTTGAACTCTCCTTCCGATATCCCTCTTCCCTGGGTCACAATATGCATTCAATCTTTCTTCCATGCATTCTCTCCCATCGACTCAGCCATCATCAGTACACCACTGCTTCACATGCCCATAGTGAAGAGTTACAGACCATCAGTTGTCTCTTTGGACCTTCTGACTTCTCAAGCTTTTATCTCTTTAAGCTTGAAGCTTGGAACCTTTCTCTGCCCTTCACTCTTAACTTCACTTAGCAGACCTTTCCCAGGTTCCTCTTCTTCCTTTGACTAGAAGGTCTTCTTGGGAGCTTCTCCTGTTCCACTCCCCTAGATTTTGGGTCTTTTCTTTAGTTTGGGACTTGCTATCTGTCCCTTTTGCTCCAGTCTCTCTCTGGCAGCTACTTTCAACCAATTTTAGCTTGGGACTGGCTATCTGTCCCTTCCAGGCAGCTTCTGTTTGGCAGCTGTCTTCAAACTGAACTCAAAACTGCTGCTTCTTTAGCTTTTCTGTGTATGTCTGTGGGAGGGACCTGCCTCCCTGGACCCTTGTTGCTAGGCAACAGCCCCGTTTCTCTACTCTTGTTTGTTTAACTTAGCTGCAATTGTCGTAAAACTCTCATTAGAAATGCAGACACCTTTTAAAGTGAAACTAAAACTCAATTTGACCTTTTCTTAACACAGATATAGAAATACAAATTAAACTTAAACATTAAAGTTATAACACATTTCTAACACCCACAAATACAAATATAACTTACTTAAACTGTTTCTATTTCCTAACAATATACTTGAAAAGCAAAAATACAAACAATTTAATAAGTAATCTTGAATGTACAGTTACCTAGTGCTGCATTCACTGTTCCTCCAGGTGCATTTGCCTCCTCTAACATGGCAGCTGCACTCCCCCAAAAAAATGGCCTCTAATTAATGCCTAACTCCAACTTGAAGATCTCCTGAATCCCGAAACTTTGACAGTTCCCAACACCGTTGCGTCTGAGCATTTAACGCATACTGCATTCGCCAGTGCCCCTTGAATGCCTTCCCTGGTGCAGCCACGGGACAGATTAGAAGTGGGCTGGGTATGGTCCCGGGCTGTAGTTTGCCCAGGTTTATCCTAGGTGGCAAAGTTCAGGGGTTTGGAAGATGCTGTCAAAAGAGCCTTGGTGAGTTGCTGCAGTGCATTTTGTAGGTGGTACATGTTCTGTTTTAACACTGGCACTGCTGATAACTTTTCAAAGATTAATCAATACACATGTAGGTGCGGATATGATTGAACTTTGCAGCTTCTGCTTTATTTCACTTCAGCAACCAAACTTGCAAAATGGATTCTGCGATCCCATAATGCAGTGGCTTGCAAAGTACAGCAAGCCAAACAAGACATACAGTGCATAACAGTACAGACTGCTGCCACTGTATGTGTGTCAGTGGTGGTGGGAGTAAATGTTTAAGGTGGTGGTTGGGGAGCAGATCAAGCAGGCTGCTTTATCCTAGATGTCGCTTAACTTCTTGAGTGTGATTGGAACTGCACTCATCCAGCCAAGTGGAAAGTCTTCCATCACAGTCCTGACTTGTGTCTTGTAGATGATGGACAGGCCCTGGGGAGTCAGGAGGTGAGTTACTTGCCACAGAATTCCCAGCCTCTGACCTGTTCTTGTAGTCAAAGTATATGGCTGATCCTATTCAGTTTCAACTGAATGGTAACCCCCAGGATGTCTATGATGGGGTTTTCTGCTTTGGTAATGGTGATGAACATCAAGGGGAGGTGATTAAATTCTCCCTTGTTGGAGTAGTTCATTGTCTTGAACGTCTGTGGCACGAATGCTACTTGCCACTTAACTGCTCAAATGTGAATGTTATCCAAGTCTTGCTGCATGTGGACATGTACTGCTTCAGTATCTAATGCATTGAGAATGGTGCTAAACATTGTATAATCATCATCGAAAATCCCCACTTCTGACCTTATGTTGAAGGAATGGTCATTGATGAATCTACAGATGTTTGGGCCTATGACATCACGCTTAGAAACTTCTGCAGTGATGTTCTCAGGTTGAGATGACTGGCCTCAAACAACCACAAACACCTTCCTTTGTGCAGATATGACCCCAACCAGTGGAAAGATTTCCCCTGATTCCCATTGAATTCAATTTTGTTAGGGCTCCTTGATGCCACACTCGGTCAAATGTTGCCTTGATGTCAAGGACAATCACACTCACCTCATCTCAGAGTTTAGCTCTTTTGTCCATCTTTGGACTAAGGCTGTAATGATATCTGGAGCCAAGTGGCCCTGGCAGAGCCCAAACCAAACATTATTGAGCAGGTTGTTGTTGAAAGTTCCCATCAGGTGGCGTGATCCTCTCCAAGCTCTCCTCAGCTGAACACAAATACTGAACGCTGGGGTTTATCATTGAGAAGGAGAATGGTAAAGGTGCACCAATAATTTAGCAAGGTAATGATAGAGGTACCACACACACTCTTCACAACGTGGAGAGAATGGATGAATCCAACTAGAATGCTAGGGATTGTTGAAACAGGGAATTGCAGGACTATCTTCCATAGAGGAAGTGCCACCTTCATGGAGCTTGGTTCTCCATGGTTCTCAACTGAGATCAAGCAGACCATAACCATTAACATGCAGGAGATGTCTACCACCTTAAACAGCTGACAGATATTGCATCTGTGGTTTTACAATGCCACAGATCGCCATTAAGCTGTCCCAGGAGAGGGATGATGGTGAAAGAAGACCTGAAAGTGGGAATGCCAATTAAAGAGCTCCCACTTCTCATCAGTGGAAAAGCATTTTAGCAGTCAGGACAGAGATCTGAGCAGCCTTCCTCTACTTCAGTTGAGACCACACAGGATGCACTACCTAGAATCGTACGAAGTATAAATTCAAGATATCGTAATTCATCAAGGGTATGCATATGGGCATTTGGCAAAGTTGTTAGGTTGTTTTTTTTTATTTATAATGCCCCATGTAATACTTACTGATTAGCATCACTTGCATGTCTTACCCATTATTGCGTCCCATGTAACTTGCCTTTTCACTTGTTTCATGACAAATGTCAATACATGATGGGACCCATTGGCAGATGTGAAATGAGTAGATGAATGATTTTCTCATCCTCCTTCAGCTCCTCCACCAGCTTCTCTCACTTTTTCCCTCTATGTTGTACTCATGTGAAGGTGAGTAACAAACTCTTTTAGTCTCATCTCCCTGAAATCCCCCCTGCTTCACAATGTTGTGCAGGACACAGCAGATCACTATTATTCTCAAGGCCTTTGATGGCAAGTACAGAAGGGGATCAAGGGTATAGGGATATTGCGGGAAAGTGAAGTTGAGGTAGAAGATCAGTCATGATCTTATTCAATGGCAGAGCAGGCTCAAGGAGCTGTCTGGCCTACACCTACTCATTTATTTTTAATTATTTTATTTTATGTTTATTTAGATTTATTTATGTGAAGCAGACTTTGAGGCTCTTAAAATATCTATAGTGGTGCCCTGGAATGGACCAGAAGCAAAAAAAGTGACGTAGTAGCAATGGTCTTCATAGACACTGGCACTGCATGTTTGATGGGTCCAACAGATCTTCTTCTGTCCCCCATCACCTGACATAACAACCTCAGCCTTCAGGAGCACTGTTCCTCCAAGAGGTCAAGGATGCTGAACCTCTATTTGTAATCCCCATGACATAGATAGTGTCACCTGCCTCGGTCCTTTTTCTGTACACCACCCCTCTCTGCACCTCCGTCCTGTGTATCCCTGTCCTGTGCGCTTCCCTCCTTGAGACCTCCTGCAATGTGCATCCCTCCAATGCACCTCTCTCCAATGTAGCTCTCTCCAGTGCACTTTTACTTGATGGACTTCTCTCCTGTGTACCTCCCCTCTGTGCACCTCCCTCCTGCCCACCTCTGTCCTGTGTACTACCTTCCAGTGTACCTCTTTCTGGTGCACTATCTTCCATGGCAGCTCCCTCCAGTTTTTCTTGCACCTCTCTCTTCTGCACAAATTAATTTCAACTCAGCATGTGATGGTCTTCATTTTCTGATCTGCTGTCAAATACAGCCAACAAAAAATCCATGCTAGAGATGTTTAATTTAAACCTAAGCAAAATTCAATTTTAAAATCTCTTAATGTTTCTTAAGGAAATTAATTGTGTCAATAAGTACCTGCTTACCTACGCTAATTATAACCCTGATTTCAGTGAGTAGGCATCCAAATGGGCCTCCATTAAACTCAGAAGTGGGTACACTGGAGCATGCCTTCCCCCAATCCACCCATTCTTGCAGTTAAAACTCCCCCCAGTATTTTTCACCTCACTGATCATAAACAGGGAAAGAATTCATGATTACAATTATATTATTACTAAATTGCAATTAACAGAAAGTTTTACTTTCACTGATTAAGAAAGAAAATGAAAGACATTTAAGTTCAGCTTTGCTAAGCCAGTGAATAAAACTCAAAAGAATAACATTTAAGTATAATTTAGTTCTTCCACCTTAACATTGAAGCTTAGGTTGTGTAAAATATGCATTGAACTGCTGGAAACTTATCCTTTCCACATTAGGAGGTAGGTACATGGTCCTGTTTAGTATCAGTTCCCAACCATTCTGCTGTTTCATAGCCTCTTGCCTTCAGTACACTCTAATGCACAGCACTACCAATCAGCAGAATTAACTGTGTACCCTGAGTGCCTCAGTATGATAAGCACAGGACTTATTTCATTATGCGCTGAGAAGGAAGACTAATCTGCCAGAGCAATAACCACAAATGCCAAATATGGATTGAAGCCATCTGGCCTATCAATATCACTTACTGTAGTTCAGATGTGTATGACACGTTAGAGTTCCTGGTTTATTTGTGCTGACAGAGTCTGTCAAATGCTTGACTGGGTGAACAGAAGTGTGATCTATCAATCTTTCTCCACTAAATATTTTAAAGAGGATTGTCCATCCTGTGGAAGAGAAAGAACAAAATAAATATATCTGTGCAAAATTGTTAGCGTGATATTTTATAGCTAACACTACAGAACGACACATGGCAGTCACATTTAAATCAAAAAGAATTTATTTTAACAAGCATGATACATAGACTGTTGACAGATTCAAGGGATGGTTGTAATATGTTTATTGTTTCACTGTGTGAGCAAAACAGTCATTGTTACTAGCATTTTAAACCACAAATTTCCATCATCTAATGTAATATCTTTTGAAAGATTTCCAGATGTACATTAATAAAGCTCTGCAATAGGTCTGTGTGGCGCTGGATTTTACTCTGCCCCGCCAGCTGGTTTGAAGAGAGTGGGGCCAGAGGGGAGAGGCTGGTAAAATCCAGTAGGCGGCCTGCCTGTAGCCTATCCACCTGCCCCGCCTGCCTGAAATTTTATGGGGGTCAGAGAGATGTCAGGCGGCCCACCTGCCCGTGGTCTCATTAATGGCCAACAAAGGGCCTCATCTCACCTCCTCCGGCATTTTACCCACGACAGGGGGTGGCTCATGCCATGCGGGAAGCCCAGCAACTTTGACTGTACGGGCTGTTGTCAGGCAAGGGGGCGGGAACTCCTTTTGTAGCCCCCCTTTCACCTTCACCGCTGGCCTCTTGTACCCATCCCCTCATCCCCTTTGCTGAGACCCCTGATTCCAAACTTACCTGGGCTCCTCGGTATGGTGGGACCTCCTGTAGCCCTAGCAGTGGCCACAGCTCCAGTCTGGCACTGCTAGGACTATACTAAGGCAGGACTTCCTCTCAACATACAGGTGGAAATCTTACCTTAAAGCAATTAACTCTGCTCCCAGTATGAAATTGCTGTGGGGCAGCCATCAGGATTGTGGGCAGGCTCCCTCCTGACTTTTTTAGCTGGGGAATCATGGACTGAGGCACCCCATAAAATCCAGCCCCTAGTTTATTGAAGTAATTGTGTTTATCTTGGAGCTCAGCTTGGAGCTGCTTTAGGGGCAGGTGCAGTTCAACATGGCATAACATGGCAGTGTACTGATGAACTATGAAGAAGAGCAGAACCATTTACCCACATACTTATATTCTGATTCATGAGTTACATTTCCATTGGTGCTGTCTATACTCTGGTACCTCATCCGAGTGACCATTCTTCTGGGCCAACTTATCTGGAATACTCTTCCCTAAATGACCATGGATGCTAGGACAATTGGTACTTTCAGGACTGAGGGGCATAAATTTTTGTTAGTTAAGTATATAAAGGGATTTGGAGCAAAGATGGACAAACGGAGTTGAGCTATACATCAACCATGATGCTAGTGAATGACAGAGCTCACTGAATGCCCTACTTCTGTTCCTATATTCTGTTCCTATGTTCCTATAGATGGCAGGCATCACTAGGGTATTTGACTGGCAGTACCACAGCTAAGCACAGTCTTATCCTCATCAGTGGCCCATTTTATTTTATTCTTTCTGAGGATGTGGGCATCTCTAGGAAGGCTGGCATATATTCCCCATTCCTAGTTGCCTGAGAAAGAGTGAAACAACTGAATGGCTTGCTAGGTCATTTCAGATGCCAGTTAAGAACCAACAACATTGATGTGGAACTGGAGACAGAAACATGTAGGCCAGAATAGGTCAGGATCACAGATTTCCTTCCCTGAGGGACATTAATGGGCAAATTGAATTTCTATGATAATTAGGCAGCTTTATTTTTAGATTTTGCTGAATTTTTATTTAAGGGTCGGAACCCTGTCGCTGCAACAATTTCTGAGCCTTAACCCCACTCAGTGTCAGCGCCTGATGGCTGATGTAATTTTCAGAGTGGCCAATTAGTTGCCCAACGGTGTATTTACTGCCCAATTAGGGGTGGCGAATGTGATGAAAACCCAAGTGTTGGATGTAGCGGGCTCGATTTAAAGGACAAATTACAGTAGTTATTCTGGTTGGCAATTTAACTTGGAATGGAAGACAGAGGGGAAAAGCAGGCTAGCAGCAGTACAGGTTACTGAACAAGAGCATTTCCATGATAGATGGATGCCTCCCATTGTTGGGGGGTGGCTGCACGGTGGGGTGTTCTGTTTCCAAAGAGTGGCAGGAGAAGGCCAGCCAGCCAGAACAAGCAGGCCTGGCCTGAGCCAGCTCATGAAGTGAGCAGATGCAGCATTGCCAGCAGGACAGGAGTATAGTGCCAGAAGCGCTTCAATGATCTTCTGAGGGCTGGAAAGATGAGTGCAAAGCAACACCTAGATGAAAGGCCTCCAGTTCACCAGCTCACTCACAAATGGAGCAGCCTGAGGGCGCATAGTTGCCAGGAACATGGAGAACATCAGTACCCCGGATCACTGCTGGTAAAGGTCACGCCACAAGAACTTGTGGAGGAGGCTACATTGTAAGCAGTGAAATCATGTGTTTGAGCTGCTGGAGTTGGTGAAGGAAGGTACCATGGCCTTAGCTCTCTCATCTTGCAGAAAAAAATAGCATACAATCCCAGAGAAAGGGCTCGTTCAGATGGTGGGGTCCCTAATCTTGCTATTCTAAAGTCAATGGAGGAGGTGGCCCTTGGCATTGCCAAGGTGACAGTGCATCAGTAAGTCAGCCATTGTGAGATGGGAATTCAAGACAGGGTGAAGTGAACTTATTGTCCCCAGGTGATGAGGATGAAGCTTCCTCCCGTTTCCTCCAGTCCTATAAATAAGTCTAAAGATCTGCTGCAACTCTGCAGAAGCAGCTGCTCACAGAGGTGAATCTAGCCAGCTTCTTGGACTGGATTTTACCTCCCTACCTTACCCCCACTCCACCCCAGTGCCCACCACTGCCATCCTATGGTGGGTCCCCTGTGCCCATCAGCAGCGCTCCCACAGGATTGTTGCTCCCCTAACAGTCGCACCACCAGAAACCCCCCCCACCCTGGCCTGTCAAACTCAACTCCCACCCCACTCCTCGCTGGGGTCTGCCAGACACAGGCCAGTCTAAATCCCAGACTTACCTTTAAGTCCAGGCTCCATCGGTTTTCTCCCTGGGGACTGCCTGTAGTCCTAGCAGTGGCCATTGTTTCAACATGGCGCTGCTGGGACTACAGAGCTGCCGGCCAATCAGATTGGTTGGCAGCTGTCTGGAGTGGGATTCCCCCCAGATGGGGGCAGAAGCCCCACTCTGAAACAATTAAGGCTGATCCCAACGTAATATTACTTCGGAGCAACTGGGTTTCGGGTGGGCAGCCTGACGGCCAACTTTTCAGTCAGAAGGCGATAGAACCCCAAATCCAGCCCCTTAAATCTACCTCAGGGCCAGTTGTGAAGGGGGAGCCTCAGCATATCAATGTCACATCATTTTCTTCTTTATTGAAGGAAGAAATGACCAAGCCATTACATCAATCAAGTGGACTCTCCATCAGCATAGATGGACTAATATCAATGGGGCCTCTCCTGAGTATAGAACAGGTGACCATAACTTTACCGATGAGGTAAGGGTCACAGAAGAATTGTGGGTAGTTCCAATTAGAAAATGGAGGACAGACACAGCTATGTATAGCTGGGCAGAGATACAGAGACTCGGGAATCACACCAAAGGAGGCTCTTCCTGGAGAAGCGTGCCCGATGTCAGCATTACCTGGGGAGCCCATGACATGTCTGCTGTGTCTCAGGCATATAAGCATATAAGCTCATCCATTTAGAGGGTGGGCAATCTGATGGGCAGTCTTATGCAGCATCGTGCTGAGTGGCAGCAGGAACAGCACACTGACATGCGCAGAATACATGCTATAGTGGCACAAAAGGTGCAAAGATGTATGGAATGGATACCAGGTGGTGCATCTATAAGACCATAAGACGTAGGAGCAGAAATAGACTATTCAGCCCATCAAGTCTGCTCCAGTCTTCAATGAGATCACGGTTGATCTGATAATCTTCAACTCCGCTTTCCTGCCTTGTGTCCATAACCCTTGATTCCCTTACTGATTAAAAATCTGTCTATCTCAGCCTTGAATATACTTAATGATCCAGCCTCTACAGTCCTCTGTGTTAAAGGATTCCACAGATTGACTACTCTCTGAGATAAAAAATTCCTCCTCATCTCTGTTTTAAATGGGCGTCCCTTTACCCTGAGATTATGCCCTCTGGTCCTAGACTCTCCCACAAGGGGAAACAACCTCTCAGCGTCTACCCTGTCAAGCCCCCTAAGAATCTTATATGTTTCAATAAGCTTACCTCTCATTCTTCTAAATTCCAATGAGTACAGGCCTAACCTACTCAACCTCTCCTTATAAGAAAATCCCTCCATACCCAGGATCAATCTAGTGAACCTTCCAATGCCAATATATCTTTCCTTAGATAAGGGCACCAAAATTGTTCACAGTATTCTAGGTGTGGTCTAACTAGTGCCATGTATAGTTTTAGCAAGGCTTCCCTATTTTTATACTCCATTCCCTTTGAAATAAAGGCCAATATTCCATTTGCCTTACCTGTTGAACTTGTATGTTAGCTTTCTGGGATTCATGCACAAGGACTCCCAAATCCCTCTGTGCTGCAGCCTTCTGCAGTCTTTCTCTATTTAACATTAACAGCTCCTCCATTCTTCTTGCCAAAGTTCAAAACCTCACATTTTCCCACATTGTATTCCATCTGCCATGTTTTTGCCCACTGACTTAACCTGTCTATATCCCTCTGTAAACTCATGTCATCCTCGCCATTTGCCTTCTCACCTATTTTTGTGTCATCGGCAAACTTGGTGATATTATATTCACTTCCTTCATCTAAGCCATTAACATATATTGTAAATAATTGAGGCCCCAGCACTGATCCCTGTGGCACTCCACTAGTTACAGGTTGCCATCCCAAAAATGCCCCCTTATCCCAACTTTCTGTCTTCTATTAATTAGCTAATCCTCTGTCCATGCTAATATAATACCCCCAACACCATGGGCTCTTATCTTATTAAGTAGCCTTATGTGCACTACCTTTTGGAAATACTTTTTGGAAATCCAAATATATTACATCTACTGGTTCCCCTTTATCTTACCTGCTTGTTACCTCCTCAAAGAATTCTAATAAATTTGTCAGGCATAATTTCCCCTTCATGAAGCCATGCTGACTCTGCTTCATTAGATTATGTATTTGTAAATGCTCTTCTATTACATCATTTATAATAGACTCCAACATTTTCTCAATGACAGATGTTAAGCTAAGTAGCCTATAGTTACTTTTTTCTGTTTCCCTCCCTCTTTGAATAAGGGTGTCACATTGGCCGTTCTCCAATCCCTGGGACATTTCCAGAATCTAAGGAATCTTGGAATATTACATCCAGTATCGCTGTAGCTATTTCATTTAATATCATAGGATGCAACCCAACAGGTCTAGGTTACTTATCGGCCTTTAGCCCCATTAGTTTCCCTAGTGCGTTTTCTCTAGTGATAGCTATTGTATTTATCTCACCCCCGCCCCCCTTTTGCCGCTTGATTATTCAGTATTTTTGGAATGCTATTAGTATCTTCTGCTATTGAGACTGAAGCAAAATATTTATTCAATCCCTCTGCCATTTCCTGGTTCCCCATTATTATTTCCCAGCCTCATTCTCTAAGGTCCTATATTCATTTTGGCCTCTCTCTTCTTTTTTTATATATTCAAAGAAGCTCTTAATGTCCATTATTATATTACTTGATAGTTTACCCTCAAAGTTTATTTTCTCCCTCTTCATTTTTTTTTTTGGTAATCTTTTGTTGGTTTTTAAAACTTTCCCAATCCTCTGGTTTACCACTAATCTTTGCCACATTGTATGATGTTTCTTTCAATTTGATACTGTCCTTAACTTCCTTGGTTAACCATGGCTGCTTTATCCCCTTCTTTGAATCCTTCTTCCTCACTGGGATATATATATTTGTTGAGAGTCATGAACTATTTTTTAAAAATTGTTCATCAACCATCTTTTCTGCTAAACTGCTTTCCGAGTCCACTCCAGCCAACTCTGCCCTCATTCCTTTGTAATTACCCCTATTAAAGTTTAGCACAATTGTTCCCAACCCAAGTTTCTCACTCTCAAACTGAATGCTAAATTATACCATGTTATGGTCACTGTTTCCTAGGGGATCCTTTACTCTGAGATCATTTATTAAACCTGCCTCATTATACATTACCAAATCCAAAAGAGCCTTCCTGTCATACTCTTGGTACCATTACCTAAATAGTTGCTCTGCAAGGCTGCATATGTGTTTGCTTTGTAAGCCTACGTATCCGCTTTCCAGAACCCTCCCCCCGGCCTCTGTTTAGTTTAAAGCTCTCTCTGCAGCCTAATTATTCAGTTCACTAGGACACTGGTCCCAGCATGGTTCAAGTGAAGCTGGTTCCACAGGAACAGCTCTCCTCTACCCCAGTACTAGTGCCAGCGCCCCATGAACTGAAACCCATTCCTTCCACACCAATTTCTGAGCCACGCATTTAACTCCTTGACTTTATTTACCCTACGCCAGTTTGCCCATGGCTCAGGTAGCAACCTGAGATTATTACCTTGGAGGTTCTGCTTTTAATTTAGCTCCTAACTGTTCAAATTCTTTCAGCAGAACCTCATTTCTAGTCATATCAGTGTCATTGGTACCAACATGGATGACGACAACTGGATCCCTCCCCTCCCACTCCAAGTTCCTCTCCAGCCCTGAGGAGATGTCCTTAACCCTGGCACTGGGCAGGCAACACAGCCTTTGGGACTCATGTTCACGGCTGCAGAGAACAGTGTCTATTCCCCTAATTATACTGTCCCCTACCACTATTATTTCCTCCCCCACTTGAATGGCTCCCTGTACCACGGTGCCATGATCAGTTCGCTCATCCTCCCTGCAGTCCCCGCTGTCACCCACACAGCTTGCAAGAACCTTGTAACTGTTGGACAGTTGCAGGGGCCGAGGCTCCTCGAATGCTTCCCCCTGGGCCCCGATACCTGCTTCACCTGCAGTCACACCCTCCTGCCCCTGATCACAGACCAAATTTGAATTATCTAATCTGAAGGGTGTGACCACCTCCTGGACCAAAGCGCCCAAGAAACTTTCCCCCTCCCTGATGTGGCGCAATGTCTGCAACTTGGACTCCAGCTCATTAACCCGGATCCAAAGTTCCTTGAGCTGCAAACACTTGGTATAGATGTGTTCACTCTGGATCACTTTGGCATCCAGCAGCTCCCACATGCTGCAACAGCAACACATCACCCGTCCTGTCATCGCTATCATGTTTTATTCAATTTATTAATTAATTACTCTAGTATCCCCACTCTTTACACTTTATTTAAATTACTTTTTATATACACCAGTATCGACCTTGTACTTAACAAGCTACCTTTAAGAAAAATAGAAAAGAAAGACGAGAGACCTAAACACAATCTTCCTTTGCTTTAAAGAGTAGAAATACTCACCATTCCTGCTCACCAATCAGCTTTAATATCTTTTCCCTCTCGCATTCTTTAATGGTCACACACTCTTCTATCACTCTCTCACTGTTAAAGGCCCCGCTCCTCTCACACTGTCTCGCTGCAAATGACCATGCAGTTTCTCTCACACTCTCTCAATGTTAAAGGCCCCGCTCCTCTCACACTGTCTATCATGTTGTGTGACACTACCACTGTGCTAAATGGGATAGATTTCAAACAGATCTAGCAACTCAAGACTGGGCATCCATGAGGCACTGTGGGTCATCAGCAGCAGCAGAATTGTACTCAAACACAATCTGTAACCACATGGCCCAGCATATCCCGCATTCTACCATTACCATCAAACCAGGGGATCAACCCTGGTTCAATGAAGAGTGCAGGAGGGCATGCCAGGAGCAACACCAGGCATACCTAAAAATGAGGTATCAACCTGGTGAAGATATAATACAGGACTACTTGCATGACAAACAGCATAAGCAGCAAGTGATAGGGTTAAGTGATCCCACATCCAATGGATCAGGTCTAAGCTCTGCAGTCCTGCCACATCTAGTCGTGAATGGTGATGGACAATTAAACAACTCACTGAAGGAGGATGCTCCACAAATATCCCCATCCTCAATGATGGGGGAGCCCAGCACATCAGTGCAAAAGATAAGGCTGAAGCATTTACTACAATCTTCTGCCAGAAGTGCCGAGTGGATGATCCACCTCGGCCTCCTCCGGAGGTCCCCAGCATCACAGATGCCAGTCTTCAGCCAATTCGATTCACTACACATGATATCAAGAAATGACTGAAGGCACTGGATATTGCAAAGGCTATGGGCGCTGGCAAAATTCTGGCAATAATACTGAAGACTTGTGCTCCAGACTTGCCGCGCCCCTAGCCAAGCTACAACACTGGCATCTACCCGGCTATGTGGAAAATTGCCCAGGTATGTCCTATACACAAAAACCAGGACTAATCCAACCCGGCCAATTATCGCCCCATCAGTCTACTCTCCATCATCAGTAAAGTAATGGAATGGGTCATCAACAGTGCTATCAAGCAGCACTTGCTTAGCAATAACCTGCTCACTGACGTTTAGTTTGAGTTCCACCTGGGCCACTCAGCTCCTGAGCTTGGTTCAAACATGGACAAATGATCTGAACTCCTGAGGTGAGGTGAGAGTGACTGCCCTTGACATCAAGGCAGCATTTGACAGAGTGTGGCATCAAGGAGCCCTAACAAAATTGGAGGCCATGGGAATCAGGGGGAAAATGTTCTACTGATTGGAATCATACCTAGCACAAAGGAAGATGGTTGTGGTTGTTGGAGGTCAGTCATTTCAGCTCCAGGACATCACTGCAGGAGTTCCTCAGGGTAGTGCTCTCAGCCCAACCATCTTCAGCTGTTTCATCAGTGACCTTCCTTCCATCATAAGGTCAAAAGTGGGGATGTTCACTGATGATTGCACAATGTTCAGCTCCATTCGCGACTCCTCAGATACTGAAGAACTCCATGTTGAAATGCAGCAAGGCCTGAAAAATATCCAGGCTTGGGCTGACAAGTGACAAGCAACATTCGCAAGTGTCAGGCAATGACCATCTCCAACAAGAGAGAATCCAACCATCGCTCCTTGATGTTCAATGGCATTAGCATCACTAAATCCCACACTATCAACATCCTGGGTCTTATCATTGACCTGAAACTGAACTAGATTAGCCATATAAATAGTGTGGCTACAAGAATGGGTCAGAGGTTAGGAATCGTGTGATGAGTAACCCACCTCCTGACTCCCTAAAACCTACCTGCTGACTCCCCAAAACCATCTACAAGGCACAAGACAGGAGTGTGATGCAATACTTCCCACTTGCCTGCTCCCACAACACTTAAGAAGCTTGACACCATCCAGGACAAAGCAGCCTACTTGATTGGCACCACATCCACAAACATTCACTCCCTCCACCACCAATGCACAGTAGCAGCCGTGTGTACCATCTACATGATGCACTGCAAGAATTCATCAAGGCTCCTTCGACAGCACCTTCCAAACCGATGACCATTACCATCTAGAAGGACAAGGGCAGGAAAGAGATGGGAACACCACCACCTGGAAGTTCCCCTCCAAGTCACTCATCATCCTGACTTGGAAATATATCGCTATTCCTTCAACGTCACTGGGTTAGAATCCTGGAACTCCCTCCCTAACAGCACTGTGGGTGTACCTACACCACATGGGCTGCAGTGGTTCAAGAAGGCAGCTCACCACCGCCTTCTCAAGGACAAGTAGGGATGGACAATAAATGCTGGTCCAACCAGCGAAGCCCACATCCCATGAATGAATAAAAAAAACACTAGGCAGTGAAGCACCAATAGCAACCATATTCCAGCCAATCACAATAGAGCCAGATATGTTTACACGGGTAAAAACAAAAAACTGCGGATGCTGGAAATCCAAAACAAAAACAGAATTACCTGGAAAAACTCAACAGGTCTGGCAGCATCGGCGGAGAAGAAAAGAGTTGACGTTTCGAGTCCTCATGACCCTTCAACAGGTTCTGTTGAAGGGTCATGAGGACTCGAAACGTCAACTCTTTTCTTCTTCGCCGATGCTGCCAGACCTGCTGAGTTTTTCCAGGTAATTCTGTTTTTGTTTTATGTTTACATGGGTGTGATTTCTCCTTCTTCCCTTTCACTAAGTTACCAGGATATCAGGGAAAGCTCATGGAAATTCAATTCAAACAGCCTACATTTTATTAAATATCTTGCTTTACCTTTCCAATGTCCTTTGATCATGATAAGGTTAAGTGAAGGAATGGCTGTTTATAATATTTCTTCAGGGTTTCTGTCAAAGTCATGACAGGGAATTGGAAGCACTTGTGGAACCACAGATTTCTGTGTTTGTTGTCACGATCATTGACATTGAACTGTCAAGTTTGTCTCTCAATTTTCATCTTCTGCGTTGGTTATGTTCCATTCTCTTTGGGGAAGTGGATGGGGTTGGATGGGTTAAATGGACAAAACATGGAAACGCCAAGAATCTGGCTCCAACTATCCGACTTCTGGCTTTTAGTCAAGTGAGGAAAGAGCCAGGACTTTGAAGATAGCAGGGTTTCCTTTCTCGCCATTCAAAAAGTCGATGGAGAACACATACTTGCCGATACTGCCTGCCCCGCAGCTATTTTATGCTCCAACAAGCCCCTCATTCAAAAGGAAGTCCCACCTCAGAGACCTGCTGGCCAATTTGATTGGCTGGCAGCTTTCTAGACCCTGCAGTGGCAGAATCTGCAGTAGACAAGACAAGCAGTCCCTAGGGCCTAAGTCCCGGGAATCCAGGGCCAGGTAAGTGTGGGGGTATCATGGCGGGGAGGGGAGGTAAGGCCCTGGGGAGTGGGCAGAGGGGATGGGGGTTATTGGTAGAGAGGCCAGGGTGGAGGGAGCCCCCTCAGGAGTCACGCCTTTTGAGGGGGCACCCAACATTAAAAGGGAGTGGCTGATGGAGGCGTTTCCAACCCCCACCCCTACCACCCACCCGCCCCTGCACTACCCACCCGAGGCCTGAACATGGTTCATTTTTGGGCTTCTCCCCTGCAACTGAACTCTTCCTGCCCACCTGAAAATTGAGGCAGGGCAGGAAACAGCTCTTAAATGGTCAACAGCTGGCCATATAAGGGCCTCAATTGATGCAAGGGTTGGCCGACCGGCCAAGGACTCACCCATCCAAGCATAACATTTTCAGGGCAGTCAGGAACCCAATGGGAAGAAATGTTATGGTCATCCCCAAACATACAAGTCTGCTGGCAGGGGATCAAAAAATTCTGCCCAAGGAGTGGACAGACAGCCCACTCCTGGCAGGTTAAAATGTTAATGAAGCTAGAAGTATCAGGTTTAACTTGTTTTGCAGGTTTCATTGTGGCCAGCTTGGTTTCCCATGCCTCAAGGAACCTACAGCTATATTAGGCTGAGGATAGCCTCAGGGAAAAGGCAAGTGCTTTCACAGCATTATTGGTGGATGAGGAGAACAGGAGTGTTTCCTCCTAACCCCAGAACCCAGAGGTTAAATCGTCATAGCATGTGGGGGAAAAATAGATTTCTGAGTTTCCCACATGCTACAGACCACCACCCAGTTCTGCTCCCAGCTTGTCAGAATGTTAACCACCCTCCTTTCTTTTCTCTTACCCCATTAGTTATTTTGTGCTTAAATTTTTCCCTAAGGATATTACCAAATATTATCCCTGATTTTTAAATTACTTCTTAATGAAATAGATAAAATTAAAGTCTCGCTTTCTTTTCTGCTTACAGGCCACCCTGTGCCCTTCTGGTTTCAGTACTGTCTTCTCCCTTTGCCTGAAATTCATTTTGACCACTTTCTCTCTCTCTTACTGTGTCTCTCTCTATCTCTCCCTCTCGCTCACACACACTCTCTATTTCACACAGTCTCTCACTCACATACGCTCTCTCTCACTCACTCTCTCCCTCTCTCTCTCCCTCTCTCTCTCACACTCACCCTCTCTCACTCTCTCACCCACACACACGCACCCTCAGGGTTCATAGAAACATAGAAACATAGAAAATAGGAGCAGGAGTAGTCCATTTGGCCCCTCAAGCCTGCTCCACCATTCATTATGATCATGGCTGATCATCCAACTCAATAGCCTGCTTCTGTTTTCTCCCCATATCCTTTGAACCCTTTTGCCCCAAGAGCAATATCTAACTCCTTTTTGAAAACAGACAATGTTTTGGCCTCAACTACTTTCTGTGGTAGCGAATTCCATAGGCTCACCACTCTCTGGATGAAGAAATTTCTCCTCATCTCAGTCCTAAATGATCTACCCCATATTCTCAGACTGGTTCTGGACTCCCCCACCATCGGGAACATCCTTCCTGCATCTTCCCTGTCTAGTCCTGTTAGAATTTTATAGGTTTCTATGAGATCCCCTCTCATTCTTCTGAACTCCAGTGAATATAATCCTAATTGGCTCAATTTCTCCTCATATGCCAGTCCTGCCATCCCAGGAATCAATCTGGTAAACCTTCGCTGCACTCCCTCTGTAGCAAGTATATCCTTCCTCAGATAAGGAGACCAGAACTGCACACAATATTCCAAGTGTGGTCTCACCAAGGCCCTGCATAATTGCAGCAAGACATCCCTGCTCCTGTACTCGAATCCTCTTGCTATGAATGCCAACATACCATTTGCCTTCTTTACCGCCTGCTGCACCTGCATGCTTACCTTCAGCGACTGGTGTATGCGGACACCCAGGTCTTGTTGCACATTCCCCTCTCTCAATTTATAGCCATTCAGATAATTATCTGCCTTCCTGTTTTTGCTACCAAAGTGGATAACCTCACATTTAATCACATTATACTACATATGCCATGCATTTGCCCACTCACTCAGCTTGTCTAAATCACACTGAAGCATCTCTGCAACCTCCTCACAGCTCACCCTCCCACCCAGCTTTGTGTCATCTGCAAATTTGGAGATATTACATTTAGTTCCCTCATCTAAATCATTAATAATCATTAATCATGAATATTGTCATATTCACAGTTATGTGAATAACTGGGATCCCAGCACCGATCCCTGTGGTACCCCACTAGTCACTGCCTGCCATTCGGAAAAAGACCCGTTTATTCCTACTCTTTGTTTCCTGTCTGCCAACCAGCTTTCTATCCATCTCAATCCATTACCCCCAATCCCATGCATTTCAATTTTACACGCTAATCTCTTATGTGGGTCTTTGTCAAAAGCCTTCTGAAAGTCCAAATAAACCACATTCACTGGTTCCCCCTCATCAACTCTACTAGTTACATTCTAGAAAAATTCCAGTCGATTTATCAAGCATGATTTCCCTTTCATAAATCCATGCTGACTCTGTCCAATTTTGCCACTGTTTCCAAGTGCTCAGCCATTAAATCTTTTAAAATGGACTCTAGAATTTTCCCCTTTACCGACGTCAGTCTGACCGGTCTATAATTCCCTGTTTTCTCTCTCCCTCCCTTGTTAAATAGTGGGGTACATTAGCTACCCTCCAATCTATAGGAACTGTTCCAGAGTCTATAGAGTCTCGGAAGATGACTGCCAATACATCCATTATCTCTAGGCCCACTTCCTTAAGTACTCTGGGATGTAGATTATCAGGTCCTCGGGATTTATTGGCCTTCAATCCCATCAATTTCCCCAACACCATTTCCCTGCTAATATTGATTTCTTTTAGTTCCTCCCTCTCTCTAAACCCTGTGTTCTCCAACATTTCTGGTAAGTTATTTGTGTCCTCCTTTGTGAAGACAGAACCAAAGTATGTATTTACTTGGTTCTGTCTTCATTGGTTCAGCCATTTCTTTGTTCCCCATTATAAATTCCCCTGTTTCAGACTGTAAGGGACCTACATTTGTCTTCACCAATCCTTTTCTCTTCACATACCTACAGAAACCTTTATAGTCAGCTTTTATGTTCCCTGCAAGCTTACTCTCGTACTTTATTTTGCCCTTCTTAATCAATCCCTTGGTCCTCCTTTGCTGAATTCTAAAGTGCTCCCAATCCTCAGGCCTGTTGTTTTTTTCTAGCCAATTTGTATGCCTCTTCCTTGGATCTAATACTATCTCTAATTTCCCTTGTTACCCATAGTTTGGCCACCTTTCCTATTTTACTTTTGCGCCAGACAGGAATAAAGAATTGTTGCAGTTCACCCTTGCACTCTTTGAACGTTTGCCATTGCCTATCCACCGTCATCCCTTTAAGTAACGTTTCCCAATCCATCATAGCCAACTCGCGCCTCATACCATTGTAATTTCCTTTATTAAGATTCAGGATCAACTACATTACTCTCCATCTTGGTGAAGAATTCTATCATATTATGGTCTCTCATCCCCAAGGGGTCTTGCATAACTAGATTGCCAATTATTCCTTTCTCATTACTCAATACCCAGTCTAGGATGGCTTGTTCTCTCATTGGTTCCTCAACATATTGGTCCAGAAAACCATCCCGTATCCACTCCAGGAATTCCTCCTCTATGGTATTGTCACTAATTTGATTTGCCCAATCTATATGCAGATTAAAGTCACCCATAATTACAGATGTTCCTTTATTACATGCATCTCTAATTTCCTGTTTAATGCCATTCCCAACACCACCACTACAGTTTGGGGGTCTAAATACAACCCACAGTAATGTTTTTTGCCCCTTAGTGTTTTTCAGCTCTACCCATACAAATTCCACATTGTCAGAGCTAATATCTTTCCTCACTATTGCATTAATTTCCTTTTCAACCAGCAATGCAACTCCACTGCCTTTTCCTTTTTGTCTGTCCTTCCAAAATACTGAATACCCTTGGATGTTCAGTTCCCATCCCTGGTCACCCTGCAGCCATGTCTCCGTAATCCCAACTATATCATACCTGTTTACATCTATTTGTGCGGTTAATTCATCCACTTTATTGCGAAAGCTCCTCGCATTAAGGCACAAAGCCTTAAGGCTTGTCTTTTTAACATTGCTTGTCCCGTTCCCACTATTTTTCACTGAGGCCCTGTTTGATTCTTGCCCTTGATTTCTCTGACTATCACATTTCTTATTCCCCTTTCTGTCTTTTTTTCCTGTCCTTGATTCCCCCTCCTCTGACTCCTTGCATAGGTTCCCATCCCCCTGCCATTTTAGTTTAAACCCTCCCCAACCACTCTAGCAAATATTCCCTCTAGCACATCAGTCCTGGTCCAGCCCAGGTGTAACCTGTCCAGTTTGTACTTGTCCCACCTCCCCCAGAACCGGTCCGAATGTTCCAGGAATCTGAAACCCTCTCCCTCACACCATCTCTTCAGCCACGTATTCATCCGATATATCCTGCTATTTCTACTCTGACTAGCACGTGGCACTGGTAGTAATCCTGACATCACTACCTTTGAGGCCCTACTTTTCAACTTACTTCCTAACTCCCTATATTCTTCTTTTAGAACCTCGTCCCTTTTTTCACCTGTGTCATTTGTACCAATATGTACCACGACCACTGGCTGTTCACCCTCCCCCTTCAGAATGTCCTCTAGCCGCTCTGAGACATTCTTGACCTTAGCACCATGGAGGCAACATACAATCCTGGAGTCTCATTTGCGGCCACTGAAATGCCTATCTATTCCCCTTACAATTGAATCCCCTATAACTACTGCATTCCCACACTTTTTACTCCTCCCCTGTGTAGCAGAGCCAATCGTAGTGCAATCAATTTGGCTGTTGCTGCTTTCCCCTGAGAGGCCATTCCCCCCAACAATATCCAAAGTGGTACATCTGTTGTACAGGGGAATAGCCACAGGAGATTCCTGCACTGCCTGCCTAGTCCTCTTGCTCTGCCTGGTGGTCACCCATTCCCTTCCTGCCTGTCATCTCTTAGCCTGCGGTGTGACCACCTCTCTATACATGCTATCCACGATACTCTCCGCCTCGCAGGTGCTCCACAGTGCCCCCAGCTGCCGCTCCAGCTCCGAAACCCGGGCTTCCAGGAACTGCAGCTGGAGACACTTCCTGCACACATGCTGGCCCCGGGCACTGAAAATGTTCCTAGCTTCCCACATAGAGCAGGAGGAGCACACCACGGCTTTGAGCTCTCCTGCCATGACTTTAAACTAAATTAAGCCTTTGGAAGATACTTAATATCAAATAATATCAATTACTCTAGAGCCTTTCTTCCCTGTTCCTCGTTGTTACAGAATATAGCCCTTACAAACGATGAACCACAAAATAAAACCTTAAAAACTAAAGCAATAAAAGTAGTAAATACTTACTCGACCGTAGTCACATTACTCAAATAATCGCTTCGTTCCCTCCTCACCGAACTCCCTCAGTCACCTCTGCTCTCCCAGCTCCTTTTCAACTCCCGACTCCTCCCGCGCTCCTCTTCAACTCCCGGCTCCTCTCACGCTCCTCTTCAACTCCCGACTCCTCTTCAACTCCCTGCTCCTCACGCGCTCCTCTTCAACTCCCGGCTCCTCTTGCAGTCCTCTTCAACTCCAGGCTCCTCTCACGCTCCTCTTCAACTCCTGGCTCCCCTCGCGCTCCTTTTGAACTCCCGGCTCATCTTGCGCTTCTCTTCAACTCCCGACTCCTCTCGTTCTGTCTCTTGCCCCCTGTCAATTAGGTTCCGGCTACCCACCTTCCTGTCCCTTGACCCTTGGCTTTTGGCTTGGCTTCCTTCACAAGCATTTGGTACTTGGATTTCAGTTCTCAAGCCACATGTCCTGCCTTCCCTTTGAATTTCTTGTCCAAATGGCTTTCAAATGTTTCCACCCATATGCTTTCCCGCCCCCCGACCTCTGCTGCATACATAAAGGCAAATCACAAGTGATCAGATAATAATTAAATTCAGACTCCATGAAGTCATACTGTTACAGTTCCAGCTGTGTCACCAAAGCTTTTAATAACTGTTTGTTTCACGTGTCCTCCAGCCAGCCAGCACTAACCCATGCAAAGGAGGGAGCACCTATTGTTAATATTGGGAACGTGGAGGCTGGGGTCAGGGGGAACAGGATTAGACTCTTTTGCATCAAGTGGAGATGTATTTTCATTGTTTTAAAATGTTTTCATCCTACATTACCATTGTGTTTCTTAAGTGTACAGCCTAAAGGGACAGAGGACAGAGTTGTGAGAGCACAAGGGTTGAGTTCATAGTTTGGTTTATCAGTCCACATATGGTGTCCCAGCAGTGGTTGTTTTTTAGGATGCGTCTATATAAGCCCCAGAATATCATTCATAGAATCTCACAATAGGTCAATATCTGTTCAGCTGGAAAGGAGATCTAGGTAGCCAAAGCAAAGATAATGCTGGAGGAATCGAGAAACGTGCATCCCTGTGCATCAGAATAGTCAGTTGAAGAGCAATGGTTGAATGGAATATCAACAATTGAGGAAGGAAGATTAACAAAAAAGGATGAGATCAAGGGTCAGTTGGAGAGAGAGAAAGAAGGAAGAAGCAAGAGGAGAGGCTGTGGTTATCAGCCAGAGAGAAAAAGGCAGTAGAAAGTCAGTCAGGGAGGCTGGGGATAGGGATAGTATGCAGGGTGATACAATGAACAACACATTGAACTCCTTCTCCACCCACTTCCTCCAAATAAAAGGTCTTGCTGTGGGAACCTGCATAGGTCCTATTTTATGCCTACCGCTTCATAGATTATGTGGAACATCCTTTCTTCCTGCCTTACTCAGGCCCCCTCCTTCACTGGTGCATTGATGACTGTATCCCTGTCGTTCCTTGCTCACACCCAAACTAGGAAATTTTATCAACTTTTCTTCCAATTTGCACCCTTCCCTCCCCTTCACATGGTCTTTCTCTGGCTCTTTCCTTCCCTTGCTCAACTTCACTTTCTCTGTTTCTAAGCAAAGGTTATTGAGCAATATTTACTATAAGCCACTGACTCCCACAGCTACCTCGAATACACTCCCTCACACCCGTGGGGATTCTATTCCATTTTCCCAGTTTCTTCTTCTATATCACATCTGTTCTTCCATACTAGTGCTTCTGACATATCTTCCTCTCTCCACAACCAAGGATTACCCAACCTCCACACCTCCCCCCACCAACCCCATGGTTGACAGGACCCTCGCCTATGTCTGTTCTATTTCCCACACTCTGTTCTCAATCCTTCCTCACCTCCTAGAACAACAATAGGGTTCCCCTTATCCTCAACATCCACCCCACCAGCCTCCGCATTCAACTCTAAGATTTAGAGTTTACAGCTGGGATCGAAGACAATGGCCTCCATCTTTCCAACATTCAGTTGGAGGAAATTTATGCTCATCCAGCACTGGATGTTGAAAAGGGGCAGGATTTTCCGCACCTGCCCACCCCCAGGATCTTCCAGTCCCGCCACAAGTCAATGGACTTCCAGCTGGGGCGCCGCCTCGCCCGCGGCGGGTCCCACCCGTGACGGAGCTGGAAAATCCAGGCCAAGCTGCCTGCCAATTTAGAGACAGTGGAAGGGTCGAGAGAGGTGGTGGTGAGGTGGGGCTGGGGGTTATTAGAGTGCATGTGGAAATTGATGTGTTTTCAGATGGTATTGCCAAGAATCAGATAATGTTATGGGGCTGATTTTTTACATGTGTCCTTCAGAGCACATGTTGGGAGAGGGTGTTCAGCATGTTTCCCATGATTTTCCATCCATTAATATGATGTAAAATCATGAGAAATACATCTTTAATTTCCTGGTATACATTCAAAAGGAGTTAGTCTTTGCACCAGGAGCTCACATTCAGAGATCGAAATTTACCTTCTTTAAATGTTCTGCCATTGCAGAGTTCAGACAACAGTCCTTTGTTGCTTAAAAGCTCAATCCGTTCAACGAACACAATTTCAGTAACACCTTTCAGGTTTTGATACAGGAAAATACAAATATATGTAAATAAAGTTATGCAAATATGCAGCCAAAAAGCATGAGACTCATCAGATCTTATCAGTAATGCTCACATCCGATGTAAGAATTTAAAAAAACCTCACCCTATCCATTGGACAGTGTACTTTCATGCACCATCTGCCCAAGCTGCTCATAATACTATGTACTAGAGAAGAAAAGACTAGAGAAGTCGTTGAATTGTTGAGCTCTTTTCTATTGGTTTACAGAACAAAGACAGAATTATTACTGTATTTGAACTATTATTCTGACTATATTTATGGCGTTGAGAATGAACCAAAGGTCTGCAGCACACAGTCTAATTTAGAATTCAGTTTCTCTTTGATGTGTTTTGAATGATTATGATAGCCATTTTTTCTGAAGCAAATTTTAAAGTAGAAAATGTTTCCTATTGACGTCAATTCAAATCTTATTTTACCTGCAGCCTTTACACCTGAGCCAGGATACATAGTCAACCTTATACCTTGAGGCCAACAAATCAAGAAATGACTCCCACCACTACCATCTTACATTTATTCTACAAACACAGCTGCTACATATTGAATACAAGCATAACCTATAATAAATATAAGCCTACATTTGTTTAAAATTTGCTGATGACACTAAGCTTTGTAATACAGTGATGAGCATAAGCATGATTGATAGCAAACAAATTAATCTATTGTAATGAAGCAGCCAAGTAAGCAATGAGACAGATGCCAAGTTAGTAAACTGAAAGACAATGCATATTGGAAAAGCAAACTTAAAAGACATACCAGATGAAAGCATATCTATTAGCAAAGGTAGAGCGGGGAAAAAAATCACTCTGAACATTTCTAACAATGCTAATGAAGAAACATCTGAAATACGCTTGGTCATGATTCAAAACAAGTTATTCTAATCTTGTATAGATCACCTGTGTGATTGATTTGGGGCATTGCAGGAAGACATCCTCTGTGTAATGTAACAAAATCCTAAACTCAGTTAGAAAGAACATATTTGTAATTTCCCTACAACTTGTTCACAAAAGAAATCTTTCCTCACAATGGGGCAGAATTTTAACCCTGTCGGGCGGGCGTGGAAGGTGGGCCCGGGAGCGGACGCGCAACAGATCGCCGCCCACAGTCGGGCCCCGACCAATTAAAGGCCAGCCAGCGTGAAATGAACACTGATAACCTCAGCACTGCCGGGGTGGGGGTGGGAGGAGGGCAAACACTGAAGTTTGCACATGCACGGCGGGTGCACTCAGTGAAAGCTCCCAGAAGGCACAATGCTGCCTCAGGGAGCTGAAGATTGCTAACATTAAAAATAAAGAATTCAAAAATAAGGAAAACATGTCCCCACTCATGTGACTCTGTCACATGAGCAGGGACTTGTTAAAAATGAGTTTTGAAAATTTTTATTCTTTTTTAATCACTGTTTGAAACCTCATCCCGCCCATGGATGAAGTTTTGTTAAAAATCCAAAAGGCGCTTTGCCTATTCTTCCACCCACCAGCTGAACGGTTGGATGGGCAGCAAAAAATTTGATTTAATTAACTGATTAAGGGCCTTAATAGGCCTCTTAATAGTTGGTGGGCATGCTGCCATCTCTCGTGCGTGCCCACTGAGTAAAATATTGCATGAGTGAGAAATGACCTTGGGACACTCGCCCGACACCATTGCGCACTATTTTACTCTCGTTCGAGTCAGGCGCACGTCCGCCCGACAAAGGGAAAAATTCTACCCTAAGTGTACTTTGAGGCAGCCTATCTTAAACAGGGCACAGATGCACTGAGCAGGGAAATGAGAAGGTAAGAAAGATGATAAAGAGGGACTTAAGAAAACTCATTTTAAATGAACAAAAGAAAGCTTAAGTAGGACACAAGTAAGGTTTTTAAGGTAACAGGCCCAGCTAATATAAGAATATATAGACAATTCAATTTGGATTGTGTGTGTGCTGATGAAGTGGGTGCTGATGGTACTATCGGGTGCATACTGTGTGATACTACCCAGCATACTAGTATACAGCAGTTAAGGAGCTGAACTAATGTACAGATATTATGGAATTTTTCTATCTTGATTGATAATAATTTCACTCCTTCATACTGTGCATTCCAAAACTCTCCTCCACACCGACCAGCCCCATAGCAATAAAGCACTGCAGGGCTCATTAATGAGGGCTGAGTGGGACCTCCGCCCCTCATTGGGGCAGAATTCCCGCCCTTTGGAGCTGCTGGCCAATCCAATTAGACGTACAAATAAGGAGCAGGCTCCTCGAGCCTGCTCCGCCATTTAATAAGATCATGATTGATCTGATAGTGTAGTGTGGCCTTGTCGCCTATTTGTAATAGGGTTGATCTGCAGACAACTTTCTTAGTGGAAACATTGGGGAGAATTTTCTCCCCGTTGGGTGGGCTAGTTGGGAGCGGGCACGGGTGGGCACGGAGCCGATCGCTGCCGGCGATTGGCTGCACGCCGCCATTTTACGTGGGCGGGCCAATTAAGGCCCACCCAGCGTGATGCGCACCCAGAAGCGCTCAGCGCCACATGTGAGGGCGGGGGGAGGAGGGTGAGTTGGGCACGGAGCTGCCTCAGGGAGATTAATTTCGCTATGAAAAATTGAAAAAAAAATTTAAAGAATTATTCAGACATGTCCCTTCATGTGTCAGTGTCATATGAGCTGGGACATGTTCATGAATTTTGACAAAAAATTTTATTTCATTCATAAATCCTTCATGAAACCTCATCCCGCCCATGGATGAGGTTCCATGAAAAATGTGAAGGCTGCCTGGGCTCTTTGCCTTAAGGTTGGACGGGCAGCCCTGACAAGTACTTTAATAGGTTTATTCATGGCCTTAACAGGCCTTTGCAAGCTCAGCGAGCGCGCAGCCGACTCTGGTGCGCGCCCGCTGAACTGAAGATCTGAATGACGCGCGGTGAGGCCGGGACACATGCCCAACATCACTGTGCATCATTTTACACGTCGGCATGTGGGGGTGGGCCCCACACACCGAACAGAAGATTCTGCACATTAGGTTCATTTAAAACACAGCCAGCAACAACTATACATGTGCTTTTAACTCCACCTCTAGCTCTACACTGACCATGGAGGTAGCCCACACTGCTGACACATTGGTTTACACAGATCATGTGATCGTACATCACAGGACTATTCTTGAAGGTACAGTCCAATATTTAACAAAAACATAGGGCAGAATCTTCTGTTCGGCGAGTGGGGGCGGGGCCCGCTCGCTGACGCGTAAAATGGCGCGGGGTGACATCGGGCGTGTATCCCGACGTCACCCTGCGTCATTTAGATTTTCAGGTCGGCGGGCGTGCAGCCGACCTGTCAACGGCCTATTAAGGCCATTAGAAAACTAATTTAAACCATTAATGGACCTGCCCATGCGGGCTTCTGAAAAAGTATGAAAACTCATCCATGCGTGGAATGAGGTTTCATGAGTGATTAAAATATCTCAGAATATTTCAAAATAAAAGTTATGGGCATGTCCCAACTCACGTGACAGTGTCACATGAGGGGACATGGCAGCAAAATTTTTCTCTCATCTTTATCTGAAGTTTCAAATCTGAGCCGACCTCCCTGAGGCAGCACTTTGCCGCAGGAAAATCGGTGCACTCCCGGCTCAGGGAACTCCCCCCTGCCCGCATAGGGAGCACATAGCGCTTCCTGGCAGACATCATGCTTGGCGGGCCCACGTAAAATGGCGGCGCACCCCCAATCAGGGTCGCCGATTGGGAACCCACCCGCCCACCCCCGCTCCCGCACATCCCCCCTGACGGGGGGAAAATGTTGGCCATAATGACTACATTCCTCCCCCTTTAACTTTGCTGTACATATTATATTTACAAGTATATTTTTCTCCTGATATTATAATATTTACTCAGGTCATGAAATTTGCAAGTTCAGTCTTTCAGGTTCATGTCCCCTGATTCATGTGGAATGTCGTAGCTCCACAACTTCAGATTCTTTTTCAGGAGCCACGTTCTCTGGAACTGCATGAACATCAGGTGCCTCAGTGGGCACTTGCAGTTCAGTGTTTTCCATTTTGATAGAGACATCAAACATGTCAGTTCTTGGTTGAGTATCTTCAACAGGAAACATTGGTTCAGTAAGGGCTACAGGTGGAACCATGCCTTGTTGTGTTATCTTTCCTTTTTCTTAAATGGTCCACATGCTTATGGGTGATCCAGCCTTCCACTTCCACGTGGTATGATAACGGTCCGGTCACTGAACTTACTTTACCCTGTAACCATTTTGGGCCTCCACCGAAATTCTTCACAAATACTGTTGCTCCAACAGTAAATTATCTTTCATGACTATGCAAGTCATGCGCAGCTTTTTGGTTTCCTTGACTCTTCTCCACCTTCCCATCCAAATTTGGAAATACTAGGCTCAGTCTTGTCCTAAGACAGCGTCTCATCACAATTCTGCAGATGTTGCTCCTGTCGTCATGTGGGGGGTCGTTCTGTGGTGAAAAAGTGAGCATGCAAGCTTGTTCTCCAACAAATCACCTGTTAACTTCTTCATATTTGTCCACAGCATCTAGAATTCTTTCCAGATAAGGCTTTGGAAGTAACTTGTACCTCTTTGATTTAATCTTCAGTATCATCATCCAGCAAACCATTATGAGGGACTGGAATAATATCAAAGTAGGCACAGTTTAATAATTTGTTTATTGCCTCCTTTGAATGTTTATAGGTGCTCCTGCTGCTATTTTATTGTCTTTTCGGAAACTCCTTCCTTTTTGTCGTCTTCTTTCTATCACAGAGTTTAGTCTCGTCCTTCATGGTGACTTTACTGTCAGCCAGACTTCTCTCAGGTGAAATCTCAACCAGTCTTATTTTAGTAGCTGAGTCTCCCAAAATTTCATTACCTGCTCGCCTCTTGGAAAGCTTCCCGATTTTTGCTTTCAAAGCCCCTTTGACTTCATTTAGCTGATTCTTCAGCACTTTTGTCTCTTTTTTGGGCAGAATTTTCTGTTTGACGTGCGGGGGGCGGGCCCAGCATGTCAACGCGTAAAATGATACGCGGTGACGTTGGGCGAGCGTCCCGACATCACCGCGCGCCATCGTGATATTTTGCTGGGCGGGCGTGTGATGAAGTTTGACGCGCACCCGCCATTAATTAATGAGCTAATAAAGGCCCTGAATTCGTCAATCGATGGCGATTTTCAGGCGTCCGTGCGATCTTCAGATCGGTGCATGGGCACAACGGGCAGGCAGGTAAGAGACTTTTCTATGAACCTCATCCATGGGCAGGATAAGAGGGCTCAGTGGGGTCGTCAAGCTGCTTTGTGGAGTATTTATTGCAGAAAGTTTTTTAAACTTGTCTGTGTGAACTGTAGCAGTTCAGATCGATTTCCAGCAGCTTTCTGTGTACTTTGAGCCTTCAGGTCAACACTCTACAGTCAGTAATCTTTATCGGGCCTGCAGCTTTCTGGAGGCCTCCATTTAGCCTGGGTATGGGTTCTGACATGTCCACTGGAGGCAGCTCCTCTGAGGAGGGAGGGCTAGAACAAGGAGGAGGCCAGGAGTGCACAATCAGCCTCCAGGGGAGCCACCTTTGGGAGGACAGGCGCAGGCACAAGGGGCGCAGGGCTAAGAGGTAGTCCAAGGTGGAAGGGGCCGCAGAAGATGCCACTATCCTGCTGCCAGGGTATACAGGCAGCAAAGCAGCTACCTCAATATGACTGAGGTGCAGTGCCGAAGGAGGATCCGACTGTCAAGGTAGACAGTCAACTATATCTGTCAGATAAAAGCAAAATACATTACAAGCCTACCGACTCCCACAGCTACCTCGACTACAACTCCTCACACCCCGCTTCCTGTAAGGATTCCAGCCCATCGCATCTGTTCTGATGATGCCACTTTTCAAAACAGTTCCACTGACATGTCCTCCTTCTTCCTTAACCAAGGTTTTCCACCCACAGTGGTTGACAGGGCCCTCAACCATGTCCGGCCCATCTCCTGCGTATCCATCCTCACACCTCCCTCTCCCTCCCAGAACCATGATAGGGTCACCCTTGTCCTCACTTATCACCCCACAAGCCTCCGCACTCAAAGGATCATCCTCCGCCATTTTCGCCAACTCCAGCATGATGCCAACACCAAACACATCTTCCCTTCACCCCCACCCGACGGCTTTCGCAGGGATCGTTCCCTCCGGGACACCCTGTTCCAATCCTCCATCACCTGCTACACCTCAACCCCCACCCACGGCACCTTCCCAAGCAACCGCAGAAGGTGGAGCACCTGCCCCTTTACTTTCCCCCTCCTCACCGTCCAAGGGCCCAAACACTCCTTTCAAGTGAATCAGCGCTTCACTTGCACTTCCCTCAATTTAGTCTACTGCATTCGCTGCTCCCAATGCGGTCTCCTCTATATTGGAGAGACCAAACACTGACTGGGTGACCACTTTGCGGAACACCTTCGGTCTGTCCGCAAGCATGACCCAGACCTCCCTGTTGCTTGCCATTTCAACACACCACCCTGCTCTCATGCCCACATGTCCATCCTTGGCCTGCTGTAATGTTCCAGTTAAGCTCAAAGCAAACTGGAGGAACAGCACCTCATCTTCCGACTAGGCACTTTACAGTCTTCCGGACTTAATATTGAGTTCAACAATTTCAGATCATGAACTCTGTCCTCCATCCCCACCCCCTTTCCGATCCCCCTTTTTCCAATAATTTATAATTTTTTTACAAATATATTTTTCTTTTCCCACCTATTTTTAAATTTATTTCGATCTATTGTTTCATCATTTAGCCCATTTCGATCCTTTCCACCTACCCCACCCCCACTAGGGCCATCTGCCACTAGTTTGTCCTGCTTGCTACCCTTAATGTCCCCATTAGCACATCCTTTAGATAATATCACCACCGTCAACACCCCTTTGTCCTTTTCTCTGTGACATCTTTAGCAATCTCTTCTTGGCCTCCACCTATCACTGGCCCCCTATCGAGCTCTACCTGTCCCACCCACCTCTACCAGCTTATATTTCATTTCATTTCTATATTTGTTAGTCATGATGAAGGGTCATACGGACTCGAAACGTCAACTGTATCCCTCTCCGCAGATGCTGTCAGACCTGCTGAGTTTTTCCAGGTATTTTTGTTTTTGTTCTACATCTGTCAGATGATTGGCCCTGAGATCTCTCCTAACTGTTTGGGTGGACACCCCATGCCAGTGGCTCTGAAGGTCACAGCTGCCCTAAGTTTCTATGCCTCTGGCTCCTTCCAGGGCTCGGTGGGTGATTTTTGCGGTGTCTTCTAATCAGCTGTCCACACTTGTGTCAAGCAGGTTACAGATGCTCTGTTCAGACGTGCATTGACCTTCATCCACTTCTGCTGGGACCAGGCAAGCCAGACACAGTGAGCCAGAGGCTTTGGGGCTATTGCTGGCTTCCCCCATGTCCAGGGTGCAATAGACTGCACACATGTGGCCATCAAGGTGCCAGCAGGTGAGCCCAGTGCCTTTGTCAACAAGAAGGGCTTCCACTCCATGAACGTGCAGATAGTGTGTGATCACAGAATGCAGATTCTATAAGTCTGTGCAAGGTACCCAGGCAGCTCCCACGACGCCTACATCCTCAGACACTCCCAGGTGCCGGGGCTCTTCAGTGCTCCAGCCCGGCTGGATGGATGGTTGCTTGGTAACAAGGGCTACCCCCGCAGAAGGTGGCTCATGACACCTCTCCGCCATCCAAGAACAGAAGCTGTGCAGCGGTACAATAGGAGCCACACCTCCACAAGGGCTGTGGTGGAGAGAGCCATCGTTCTTCTCAAGATGCGCTTCCGATGCCTGGACCGTTCAGGGGGCACACTCCAGTACCCCCCAGATCGTGTCCCGGTGAAAGTGATTGCCTGCTGCACCCTGCACAATCTTGCGCTGCAGTGGATGATGAAGACATTGACGCAATGGGTGCAGCTGCATATGATGAGTCCAGCACTGATTCTGAGGATGAGGAAGCACAGGGGAATGATGAGGGGCTAAATACTGACCCGGGACTACACCAAGGAGGCAGGGACACCCGGGAGACTTTAATCCAATGAAGCTTCAGCTAGCTGAACACAAATGGATCAGAAGGACCAGCCTTGCCTGGCACTTCCATACTTGGCACCTAAATGCTAAATCTGCCAGGTCATCAGCAGGAACTAAGGGCTTTGGATATAAACTTGACTGTCCAAACAAACACTCATGACATTTATCTTAAACATACAAGTGCAGAGCAAAGGAGGCACCCTCATCCCTGGTAACACATCTGGTTTTTATTTTAACCATCAGATGCTCTCACAAATCCAAAACAAAATGTTAAACAAGCAGAAAAAAATTATAAGTACCTAATCTCAGGATAACACAAAAGCGTCAGTGAGAAACCCTTGGTGTGCCTAAGGTGCCTTATGCTTATGTTTACGGGTGCTACGTCTTGGTGCCGCCCCATCGCTCAGAGTGGCATCTGAGACAGCCTGCTGACTTTGCTGTCTTGTTGGCCTTGATGACCTTGGCAGTCGTCCTTTGGCCCGTGGAGCCTGTGCTGGGCCCACCTGGGAGGGAGCTGCCTGTTCCACAGCTGGCATCTCCCCAGTCGTCGCAGCCTCACCCGATGAAGAGGTCACTGGGAGAGGGGCGGAGCAGCTGGTGCCCTCATCCGGAGCGCTGTTGTAGGGAGGTGGTGGTGTGTGTGTTAGCTGTGCCTCTGACTTCTGAGCGGTTCGAATCGCTCCCACTCCCTGGGTTCTAGACCTTGGACTTATTTGGGGGTTGTGACAAAGTGCAGCAGACAACTGGTTTTGGTGCAAGAAAACAACTGAGTTTATTGAAGTCACAAATGAACTTATAACATTAGGATTACACTGAGATTATACAGACTTACAAAGTACACTTAGTTAAGAATGGGGAACACACGGCATAACGAGGGAAAATCACGCTACTAAGCCCCTTACCCTTGTCCCACCCCCAAAACCTAACTAAATTGAACTAGGAGAGGTTAGGGATCATGCTCACCAACCAGGGTTCCTTGATAGCTCAAAATCCAGCCAAGTAACCCGGTTGCAGTTTTGGGGTATGCTCTTTGTGTCCTCTGGGGCCTGCCATCCCCACGCGGTCCTGGCCTGTGGAATCTGCGAAGGTTCTTCAGTTGGGTGGAAGGCACGGTTGTCGGTGGTCGATCTTCGTGGAGGGCTGCGGTTGCGGCCTTGTTGTCTTCGATTGAGCCTGCCACCCCATGCCCCTCGCCATGATGTTGCCTGTGGGCCTGCAAACCTCCAGGTCTCCTTCCTCCGCTTGGCTCAGCTCCCTGCTTAAACTCCTCACTGCCCAAAACCTGCTCACACTCAGATCTGCTGGCCCAGTTATACTGTGTTTTTTTTTAGAATTTCTTATCTCAATCCAAATCAAGGTTAGTTCTTTGTTTGATTTTGGTGGGCTTCCCCAGGTGATTTGTTGTCTCATTGTTTTTAATGGGCTCACATGATGTTTATCATTGTCTTCCTGCTCCTCCTTGTTCTCCTGGAGGCCCTTCTCCATGAGAGTCTCCACTCTCTCCATGGAGGAAGCATGATGCTCTGACATGAGGCTCATTGCATCAGTGATGCTCCGCGTGGACTCCTCCACCACGGACACCAAGCGAAGCACAGCCTCATATATCACTCCCAGATGCTCCCGCACACCCGGCCGCATTTCCTGCAGCTGCTGTGTCGCGGACGATCCAGAGGCACATCATCACGCACCGACTGAGCATGTCCTCCGACTGCTGGCGCCATTGGCACTCTCTGTCTCTGCCAGCTCCTCCAGTGATTGTGAAGTGCCCTCTCCACTATGCCCCAGGACACTAGCCGATGTTCCAATGCCCACCGAGGTGCTAGTATCTAAGTGGGTGCCTGCCTCGCAGAAATGGTGTGACGCAGGTGGCACTTGAGGGTCCTCAGGCATGAGATAGGGCAGTTGTCGTTCCTCCTGGCGGCCATGCTCTGATGATGCTGAAATTAACAACAAGGACAGTGGATCAGTTAGCGTGCACACAGTGACACGCTTCACCCCTTTCCCCCGGCTCATTATGCACTCAACCTTCCAGAACCAATGGACATGAACATTGGTGGGGTGGCAAATAGTGAGGAGGATACCCTAACATTACAGGCAGATATAGACGGGCTGGTCAGATGTGGTGTGACCTCGAAGTGGCCATTGTGAACAACCTACAGGAGGCTGCCAGGCCTCCCTTTAAACAGACTGCCGGGTCGCCATTGGACCCAGCGGTCTGTGCACGCCTGCCGCAGCCCACACACTCCCACTATTCACGGGAGTCGGCAAATACACTACGCCTTAATTGGCCCACCCGCTTAAAATGGCGGCGCGGACCCGATCATGGGCGCCGATTGGGTCCGCGCACGCCCCCCCTCGCCAGCTCCACCCGCCCGACAGGCAGATAATTCTGCCCTTTGTATTTGTTGGCTGCCTCCTGGAAACTTGAACTTTGATGTGTCTTCTCTGCTAACTGGTTCTTCAGTTTGTTCAGAGAGGTGCTGAAATCTTTCTGTTTCTCTTCATACAGTTCCAGAGGCACAAACTTTGTCCTGAGGGAATCTTGTAGTGTGTGAAGGTCTTTCAGCAGCTTTTCCTTTTCCTTGTGAAGGCTACTCACTTTGTCTTGAACCCTACCATTCAGCAGCACCTCCTTGAGTTTCTCCTGCTGTGCTTCCATGTTTTTGTTTGAGGTAGACTGCATTTTTTCAGGTTGTTAAGTCCTTACACATTCTTTTTTCATCCTGTTGTGGTCCTTGGACTCCCCAGGCTCTTTCTGCCGTATTTTGCCTTGTTCCTTTTTCAAGCCATGAGTTCTTCCAGCTTCCTTTTGAAATCTCAATGGCCAATCAAGGTTGATTTCCCTTAACCAGTTTCACCCTAGAAGGTTTGGTCCTCTGCCTCTCAATACCATCACTGGTAGCTGTGCCGATTGGTTTCTGTAATGGACAGTTGCTCTGCTCATACCTTTTACTTGGATTTCTTCGCCTGTGTACATTTTCAGCTCAGCAGATGTTTGTTCCAAATTTACTTGATGTTCACCTTTATTTAAATATCTGAAAGTGTTTTCTCCAATTACAGTAGTGGAAGCTCCCGCGTCTACTTCCATTTTTACTGGTTTATCATTCACTTGTACTGTAACAAATATTGGCTCTGTCTTCCCAACTTTCATGTTAAACAATTAATAAATGTCAGAATTTGTTGTTTCAGGCTCTTCTACACTGAAGATTTCATTGGGCTTCTTCTGTTGTTTGCAAGCCTCTTTAAATCTCTCTTTGCGCTATCTCATTACATGTCTACTTCTGTGACAAAAGTAACATTCTACTTTTTAAAACTGCAATCGCTAAAAGACTGATTGTTTCCACATCGATTAAAGTTGTTCTTTGATTTAGCTGCTAAATTATTTCTTATTTTTTGGTTAGCGGCGCTGTTTCCCACTTTGCGGTGGAGTCTCACATTTTTGCACCACTTTCAGCTGACTGTTCCCACCCGATTTGGAGTACAGCTTCATTTTGTGCCCCTTGTATTGCTTATGAATCCCTTCAGTGCTTTCCATTGCCAGCGCTATTTCTAACACCTTCTTAAAATCCAGATTCACTTCAGCCAGCAATCTTCTCCGAATAGTGTCTTCTTTCACACTACACACTAAACAATCTCTGAGCATGTCATTCAGAGTCTCATCGAACTTGCAATATTCTCTTAGTTGCTTCAAATTTGCCACATAGCTAGCAATTGTCTCACCCGGGGCTCTATTTCACAATTTGAACCAGAACTTCTGCGTCGTGACTGAGGGCCTGGATTGAAAGGTCCCTTCACGAGGTCCAACAATTCTCTGAAACTCTTCGAATCTGGGGCACTGGGTGCCATCAAACTTCAAATCAAACTGTAGGTTTTGCTCCCACAAGTACTCAAGAAGATCGCTCTCCTCTTCTCTTCTCCCATGATTTTGTTCGCTTGAAAGAAGAACGTGAGGCATTCTATATACTGAGACCAATCATCTGTGGCTGGCTCAAAGGGATTGGTTCTACCAAATTGTGGCATTTTTGGTGAGTATATCTTCTGTTATTTTAAACGGATGCTGATACTTACAATTGCTGGGCAAGGTACAGTACTGATTCCAATTTATCTTGTTTTATCGGGATAAACAACAAACAGCAGTTTTTTGTAGTGTGGCCTTGTCACCTATTTGTGATAGAGTTGATCTGGAAACAATAGGTTTATTTACAATACAGCCAGCAGCAACTACACATGTGCTTTCAACTCCATCTCTATCCCTACAGTGACTGTGGCGGTAGCCTGCACTGCTAACACATTGGTTTACACAGATCATGTGATCTTACATCGCAGGACTATTCTTACAAGTAGAGTCTAACATTTAACAAAACCATAATTACTACTGATAGTAGCCTCAAATCTGCAACCTGCCTACCCCCGATAACCTTTCATCCCCTTGCTTACCAAGAATCTATCCACCTCTGCCTTAAAAATATTCAAAGAGTCTGCTTCCACCACCTTTTCAGGAAGAGAATTCCAAAGACTGATGACCCTCTGAGAGAAACAATTTTGCCTCATCTCTGTTTTAAATGGGCGACCCCTTATTTTTAAACAGTGACCCCCTAGTTCTAGTTTCCTCCACAAGAGAAAACATCCTCTCTACATCCACCTTTCAAGACCCCTCAGGATCTTATATGGTTCAATCAAGTCGCCTCTTATTCTTCTAAACTCCAGTGGATACAAGCCTAGCCTGTCCAACCTTCCCTTATAAGGCAATCCGCCCATTCCAGGCATTAGCCTGGTAAAATTTCTCTGAATTGCTTCCATTTATATTTACATTTACATCCTTCCTTAACTAAGGTGACCAATACTGTACACAGTACCCGAGAAGTGGTCTCACTAATGCTCTGTATAAATGAAGCATACGCTCCTTACTTTTCTATCCATCAGTCCCAGCAACACCAGGACTGCAGCTGAAGAGAGGTGCCCAAAGCCTAGGATCCCCAGAACAGGTAAGTCTGGGGCTTGGGCCAGGAGGATTTGGGAGCATTAGGGAGAGGAGCAGTGTGGGGGAGAGGATGGGTTTAAGAGAGGGAGCATGTGGGAAGGAAGGGGGATTTTAGTCTAAGGTTGGGGGAGGGCGCCCCATGATTAGCAAAGGCCAGCCCCTGAAGAGTGACCCCCTCCCCCTCCCATCCCGCCCTTTAACCATTTGAGGTTAAAAATTGGGCTTCCCACTCCTGTCTTGCTGTCCATGCTAAACGTATCATGGTGTGGGCAGCGTATTATTAGTAATTTATTATTGGTCATTTTAGTGTGGTGGGCGGGCTACTGATTTCGGCACCCACCCACCCCCTGTATTGTGGGGGTGAGCTCGGGGGTGGCAGTAAGGTGGTGGGATGGGCGCCCACCCCATTTTTCGTTTTTCAAGTCCCCCCCCCCCAACCCCCTGGAGGAAATATACCTGCCGAGGGCACGTAAAATTCAGCTCCATGTTCTTACAACATTAGCAATCACTGTTCAAATAAAAATATTGAGAGCAAAGTCCCTGCCTGAGCAAAAATATTCTCAAATGTGTTCACTTAATGGTTTCAAAAAGGTTATTGATAGTGGCATTCACTGTTTATAATAAACCATTAGGCATTTCACATATTCTAACATGCATCATACAAAAATCCATCCTATTAATTAGTACCTTCTATAATATCACAAATGTTTATTATTTACTAAATGACCAGGGCTTAATTCCAAAATGTATCTGGAAACATTTTTCATCGAAGTTCTGCACTCCAGTCATTAACAACCATTTATTTAAGACTCTGACTTTCTCCAAACAATCGTTTGGTCTGAGTCCTAATTTAACAAATTCTCTCATACTTTCATGATTCAATCTTTGGCAATAAATAACACGGAATAATATATTCTAGAGATCTAATATTGTGTTCTTCAGATTCATTTAGCTTTGATCATTACAAAAGGGATTAGAACATAAAACATTTTAGTGACTATTTCAAAGCCTTTTGTTCTTAGAATCTCACCACTTCTCTTTTTTAAGAGTTTTATTCGGAATTTATTGTGGTTTCATAGAATGTGTTTCCATCATAAACCATTAACGCATGCCGGCCATAAATAAATAAATAGTTGTTCACCATTTATTGGGGTTATGAATACAGAATAGAAACTTATCAAACATATTGAAGCAGTTTGATGCACTCTCTTATCAGCGCTGAGATTTCCATTTGCGTCCCTCTCATGAGAAATCACCCGAATCCCTTGTACCTGATCCAAAATTCCTTTATTTCCATCCTTGAAACACCTCAACTAACCAACTGGTACATGTTGAAAAGGCCATTAGTCCAATCATTTACTCCAGTAGCACATTTTACAGCCTTAAAACTATCTATGTAAAAGGGTTTTCCTTGATCTTTGTCCTAATTCCCTTTCATTTTCTCATGAGGTGGATATGCAATTGACAAGTTACATCCGAAATTACACCCATTACACAAAATTGCACCTATTTTGCCAATATGAACTTACGTCTAAATTTTCTGTTACTTATGAGCATGTGCCAGAATGTAAACAATTGGGTCCTGTGGACCTCACACCATACATTCCTTCTTTTAAGTACAAAAATTGAAGGTTTTTGTCATCTTATCATCATTCACATTTATTAGCCAATGCACGTTTAAGAACTTGTAACTGCACAACATTTTATAATGCCTGATACTGATGGCAGAATATATACAAAGGAACAGATGGATTGATTTTTAAAAATTATTATTTTTTTAAATCCCTATGAAACACACTAAAAATAGCCTTGTTTCCTGTTGAACCTAAAATTCTGGACAAAATATTATATCAGTTTTGAACCAACATAATTGGAAGAATTTACACCTCGAATCATAGAATTCTAGAATAAAACAGCACAGAAGGAGACCTTTCAGACCATTGTGCCTATGCTGCCTCTTTCAAAGAGCTATCCAATTAGCCCCACTCTGCTGCTCTTTCACTATAGCCTTGAAACTTTTTCCACTTCAAATATTTATGCAATTAATTTTGAAAGTTATTATTGAATCTACTTCATGACCATTTCATGCAATGTATCCATATCATAACAGCTCCCACAGTTTTTTTTCTTCATACTGCTTCTGGCTCTTTTGCCAATTAACTTAATATTGTGTCTTCTGGTTACCAACCCTTCTGCCACTGGAAACAATTTCTCCTTATTTACTCTATCAAAATGCTTCATGATTTTGAAAAGCTTCATAAATACTCCCTTAACCTTCTTTTCCTTAAGGAGAACAACTCAGGCTTCTCCTGTCTCTCCATGTAATTGAAGTCTTTCATTCCCGGTACAAGTTTAGTGACTTTCCTCTGCATCTCTCTAAGGTGTTGGCATACTTCTCAAAGTGTGCTGCCTAGAATTGGACACAATATTCCTGCAGGAACCTAATCAGTGTTTGATAAGGTTCAGCATTATAGTTGTTTTGATTGATGCCTCCATTAATAAAACCACATATCCTGCCTGCCTTTTTAGTGGGGGGGGGGGGGGGGGGGGGTGGGAGGGTGGGGGAGCAGCAGCGGTGAGTGGGTGGTAGTGGCAGTACTGATTTAAGATTGTATTACAGGACTGCAGGGAGAAGATATTCTGGAGGGGCCAAGGACAGATTCTGTCTGGCTAGAGTGAGGAATGAAAAAGGCTCAATAACATTGATTGGTGTAGTATATAGACCACCAACTAGTGGAAGGGATGTAGAGAAACAAATTTGCAAAGAAATTACAGAGAGGTGCAAGAATTATAGAGCAATTATATTGGGGGACTTCAATTATCCAAATATAGACTGGGATAGGAATAGTGTAAAGGGGCAAGAGGGGTGAGAGTTCCTGGAATGTGTTCAAGATAATTTTCTGCAGTAGTATGTTTCTGGTCCAAAGAGGGGGCAGGCACTGTTGGACCTGGTTCTGTGGAATGAGTTGGCCCAAGTGGATCAAATAACATTGGGAGAGCATTTAGGGGAAAATGACCATTGTATCACAAGGTTTAGGTTGGCCATGGAGAAGGACAAGGAGCAATCCAGAGCAGGGATAATTAATTGGAGGAAAGCCAACTTTGTTGAGAATGCATCTGAGTCGAGTGAATTGGAATCAAATGTTGGCTGAACAATGGGCTATCCTCAAAGAGATAGTAGTGCAAGTAATGTCAAGTTATATTCCCTTGAAGGGGAAAGGTAGGACAAATAAATCTAGAATGCCCTATATGACGAGAGAGATAGAAGTGAAGATGAAAAGGAAGAAGTATGTGTATGACAGATGCCAGGTAGAACATACAATGGAGAATCAGGCTGAATTTGGAAGGACCAGAGTGGAAGTAAAAAACCTAATCAAAAAAGCAAGGAGGGAGCATAAGAAGAGACTGGCAGCAAACATAAAAGGGAATCCCAAGGTCTTCTATAAGCATCTTAATATTAAAAGGCTGGTAAGAGAAAGGGTAGGGCCAATTAGGGATAAAAGTGGAGAATTGCATGTGGAGGCAGGAGATATAGTGGAGGTATTAAACGAGTACTTTGCACCCATGCCGAAGTGAGAGAATAGGAACTGGTACACTCGAGAAATTTAAGATTGAGAAGGAGGAGCTATTAGAAAGGATATCTTTACTTAAAATTAATAAGGACCCGATGAGATGCATCCAAGGATATTGAGGGAGTTGTGAATGGAAATTTCAGAGGCACTGGTGATAATCTTCTAGTGTTCCTTACATACAGGGGTGGTGCGGGAGGACTGGGGAATTGTGAATGTTACACCTTTATTCAAAAGGGAGTGCAAGGATAATGCTGGCAACTCCAGACCAGTCAGTTTGACTTCAGTGTAGGGAAATTTCTGGAAACTATAATTCAGGACAAAATCAATAGCCACTTAGACAATTGCGGGATAATTAAGGAAAGCCAGCATGGATTCATTAAGGGAAAATCATGTTTAACTAACTTCTGGAGTTTTTTGAGGAGGTAACAGAGAAGGTTGATAAAGGTAATGCTGTTGATGTGGTGTATATGGATTTTCAAAAGGTATTTGATGCAGTACCCCACAATAGACTTGTGAGGAAAAATCTAGGTTATGGAATAAAAGGGAAAGTAGGCACTTGGATAAGAAATTGGTTGAGTGACGAGAAATTGGCTAGTGATAAATGATTATTTTTCAGATTGGGGGAAGGTTTGTAGTGGAGTTCCCCAGGGGTCAGTGTTGGGACTCTTGCTCTTCTTGATATATATTAGCAACCTAAACTTTGGTGCGCAGGGCATGGTTTCAAAATTTGTGAATGAGACAAAGATTGGAAGCATTGTCAACTGTGATGAGGATGGTCTTGAACTTCAAAAGGACATAGACATAGCGGTCGATTGGGCAGACAAATGGCAGATGAAGTTCAATGCAGAGAAGTGCGAGGTGATTCATATTGACAGGAAGAATGTGGATAGACAGTATAAAATAAAGGGAGAAACTCTAAAGAAGATGCAGGAACAAAGGGACCACTGCGTATGCAGGGCATGTTGGGAGAGCAGTTAATAAAGCATATGGTATCCTAGGTTTTAGTAATAGGGGCATTGAGTACAAGAGTAAGGGCGTCATGTTAAACTTGTATAAGAAACTAGGTAGGTCTCCTCTGGAGTACTGCATCCAGTTCTGGGTGCCTTACTTGAGGAAGGATGTGGAGGCATTGGAGAGAGTACAGAGGAGATTCGCAAGAATAATTCCAGGGATAAAGAACTGTAGCTATGAGGATAGATTGGAGAAGTTTGGTCTGTTTTCCTTGGAGAAAAGAAGGCTGAGAGGAGACTTGATAGAGGTATTCAAGGTCCTGAGAGGTAAGAACAGGGTGAGAAATTGTTTTCACTCAAGAGAGCATCAAGAACTAGAGGGCACAGGTTCAAAATAATTGACAAAAGGAGTAAATATGATGTGAGAAAAAGTTTTTTCACCCAGAGGGGGTTGGAGTCTGGAACAAACTTCCTGAAAGGGTGGTGGAGGCAGGTTCGATCGAAGTATTCAAAAGTGAATTGGATTGATAAATGAAAAGGAAAAAATGTGCAAGGTTACTGGGATAAGGCAGGGAAGTGGGATTGGGCAGAATGCTCTTTTAGAGAGCCAGTGCAGAGTCGATGGGCTGAAGGACCTCCTTCTGCACTGGAAAGATTCTGTAATTCTGAGCACACCCTTGCCTCTTCTTCCCTCCTTTGTGCAAATGCAGCACTTAGATTCCCCGACCCTTTCCTCCTTGAAGTTCAGCAAAAGAATTCTTACATGCACACTTTTCAGAGCTTTCCTGCATTTCTGGGGGTCCTACTGCACCGCTGCCAACTGTAATGAGCTGGCATGGTTTATACAGCCTTCTGAAGACTGCGCGGTGCCCTGAAAATTGTGTACTGACTGCTTCAGCAATTATCTTAACAGCCTGTCCGATGTCCCTCATGCTGCCTGTCAACTCCTGGTCTGTCCCCTTTCCTGCACCAGTGAAAATAGCTGATGCCGGAAATAAGGGTGGGATTTCTGGATTCAGATCCCAGCGCCATTTTTTCAGCCTGCCCAACATACTTCCAGAAAATTAAGCCACAAAATCAGGCCCTAGGTCTCAACTTTATCGCAATCATGGCATTGGTGGCATACACTGTCAATGTTACCATCATATCCACTATTCTTGCCATTGATAACTTCTTTCATATTTTCCTGCATGTCTAATTAGAAATAGATATTTCCAATTAGATTTGCACTGCAGCGAATCAGAATTACCATTTTCACTCTGTTTCCACCTAGCTCTGTTACCAGCTCACTCCATGGTTTGCTCTCCCTTCAAATTAATTTAAGGAGACGGCTTGCTGGGATGATTTTCTGCCGGTCATAATTAATAAATGAAAGTCATGTGCTGTGCACTCGCAGTTTTCTACCAAGATATCCTGTAAACATTGATGCCCACTAGGAAGTTAGTCATTGACCTCATTGATCTAGTGCCAGCTGTGACTCAGTACCTCTGAATCAGAAGATTGTGGGTTCAATTTCCATATGCTAAATTTGAGCACAAAAATCAAGCTGCATTGATGGAGGTACTATCCTTTTGGTTGAGATGTAAATAAGGTCTGACCATTCAGGTTGTTGTAGAAGATTCCATAACACTATTTCGAAAAAGAGCAGGGGGGTTACCGTCATGAAAATATTCATTCCTTAACCAACATCACAAAAACAGACTATGTGGACATTATCACATTGCTGTTTGCGGGAGCTTGTTGTGTGTAAATTAGCTGCAATTTTTCTGACATTACAACACTGACTGTGCTTCATTGGCTCTAATTCCCTTTGGGATGCCCTGCGGTTGTGAAATGCACTTTGTAAGTGCAAGTCTTTCTTTGATGCATTAACAAAAAAAGATCTATCTTTCACCGGGTACTCAGCAGGTCTCCTTGACTGGTCATGTTACAATAGCAAGAGAAACTGGCATAAATGGTTCAATTCTCTCATTTGATGTGGAGGCTGGCTTTTCTGTGGCTCTTCAACTCAGCCCAGGCATTTAGGTCCCATTTCCATGTTTCACGACCGAAGAGTGCAGGCATGATGACAACCTGCACTTTGAATGAAGGATCTAGGGACACCAACAGGAATCAGAATGGCTGCAGGAAACCTTGCTTGTGAAGGCTAGTGGAGGAAAGGAAATGATAGGAAGATGTTGGAAGGCTGCCTCTAGTACTCTGATTCTTCTCTGGAAGTTATGCTGGAGGGTGTGAGGACCAGGAGGGATGTGCTGTTTCCTCAGGACAGGAGGGAGAGGCCAGCCACCCAAATTAATTAGGCATGGCTGGAAATTGTGAGCAGGGGGAGTTGCTGGTGATAAGGGCAGCAGTGAAGAGCCCTGTTGGAGGATGCAGGACACTCCCAAGCTATGTTCAACCAGACACAGATGCTAATTCTTGGGGCCACCCATGAACTGAGAACTTGTGGAGCAGCAACAGGAAATGTGTGTGTTTCTGTTAGCATTTCCAGAGGCAATGTGTACACTGGGAGAGAGATTGGAAGAGTTCATCCATGTCATGATGTCTCAGGCATTTGTGCTGATGCCCATCCCCATGAAAAGAATAGCTGTACTCATAGAGAATCACAAGCAACAAGCTGCTGAATGATTGTTACATAAGGTCAGAAGTAGGCATGTTTGCTGATGATTACACAGTGTTCAGTATAATTTACAACTCCTTAGATACTGAAGCCATCCATCCACATGCATCAAGGCCTGGTCAACATTCAGGCTTGGGCTGATAAGTGGCAAGTAACATTTGTGCCATACAAATAACAGGAAATGACCATCTCCAAAAATTGACAGTCAATCTCCTCTTGACATTCAACAGTATTAGCATCACTGAATCCCCCATCAACAACACCTGGGGGTTACCATTGGCCAGAAACTTAACTGGACAGCCATGTAAATACTGTGGCTACAAGTGCAGGTCAGAGGCTGGGAATTCTGCAGTGTATAACTCACCTCCTGATTCCCCAAAGCCTGTCCATCGTTTATAAGGCACAAGTCAGGAGCGTGATGGAATACTGCCCACTTGCCTGCTCCAACACTCAAGAAGCTTGACACCATCCAAGACAAAGCAGCCGACTTGATCTGCATCCTATCGACCACCTTAAACATTCACTTCCTCCACCACCTATGCAGAGTGTCAGTGGTATATACCATTTACAAGATGCACTGCAACAATTCGCCAAGCCTCTTTCTCGAGCACCTTCCAAACCTATGACTTCTACCACCTCGAAGGCCCGCCCGAAGTCAACGGGCCTTTGGCTGGCCTGTCAAAGTTCTCATCTCGCCTGCGACAATTTCCGCTATGGGTGGGACCACAAAATCCCAGCCTATGTCATTATTCCTTCAGTCACTGGTTCAAAAAGCAGTATGGGTGCACCCACATAGCATGGACTGTAGCAGTTCAAGAAGGTGGCATTCACCACTAACTTAGTCAATTAGGTATGAGCAATAAATGCTGGCCTTTCCAGTAATACTCACAACCCAAGAACAAATGAAAATAAAATGACAGGGAAAAATAAAGTATGGCCTTAAGGAAAATAAACCTTAAAAATCAAAGAAAGAGGATGTAGAGTAATGTTCTCTATGTTCTTATGTTCTCTGATGTTCTTATTTGAGAAAAAGATGAGAGTTCAACAAAGCAATTTCGGAGATAAATGAGTGGCTATGATGTGAAAATAGCAAAGCTACCTTCATAAATAATTGTAAATCCTTCCATAATAAAGAAAGACAGATAGAGAAGAGACAGACCACACTTAAGTAGGGATGAAGAAACTTGACAGGGACATTGAGTCAACAACTGAAAATAATTTAAACTAGATAGCTGAGTAGAAGACAGGGAGAAAGCTAGAACCTGGAAATTCATAGGATCGAATCATCTACGGATGAACGACATACGGATATATGGGTGTACGGATGAATACAGGGGCAGAAATTTCCCTTTGGTGTGCAGGGCCCACCCCCGCACGCCGACGTGTAAAATGACGTGCGGTGATTTCGGGCAAGCGTCCTGACGTCACCGCGCGCCATTGTAATATTTTGGTGGGCGGACACGCAATGATCTCCGATGCGCACCCGCCATTAATTAAGGGGCCACTTAAAACCCTTGAGGCACCAATTGACGGAGATTTTTCGGGGCCCGCGCGATCTTCAGGTCAGTGGCTCTAAAGGTCACAGCTGCCCTCAACTTCTATGCCTCTGGCTCTTTCAAGGGGTCGGTGGGTGATCTTTGTGGAGTCTCCCAATCAGCTGTCCACACTTGTGTCAAGCAGGTCACAGACGCTCTGTTCAGGTGTGCATTGACCTTCATCCACTTCCGCTGGGATGATGCCAGCCAGACACAGCGAGCCAGAGGCTTCGCGGCCATTGCTGGCTACCCCCATGTCCAGGGTGCTATAGGCTGTACACATGTGGCCATCAAGGCGCCAGCAGGTGAGCCCGGTGCCTTCGTCAACAGGAAGGGTTTCCACTCCATGAACGTGCAGATAGTGTGTGATCACAAGATACTGATTCTACAAGTCTGTGCAAGGTACCCAGGCAGCTCCCACGACGCCTACATCCTCAGATGCTCCCAGGTGCTGGGACTCTTCAGTGCTCCAGCTCAGCTGGATGGCTGCTGGGTGACAAGGGCTATCCCCTGCAAAGGTGGCTCATGACGCCTCTCCACCATCCAAGAACAGAAGCTGAGCAGTTGTACAATAGGAACCACGTCTCCATAAGGGCTGTGGTGGAGAGAACCATCGGTCTTCTCAAGATGCATTTCTGATGCCTGGACCGTTCAGGGGCCGCACTCCAATACCCCCCAGATCGTGTGTCGCTGATAGTGTTTGGATGCTCCGCTCTCCATAATCTTGTACTGGAAAGGGGGGACGCTGTGGACGAAGAAGATGTAGATGCAGGTGTTGCGGCTTCACATGATGAGTCCAGCAGTGAGTCCGAGGATAAGCATGCACAGGGCAATGCTGAGGGAGTAGACGCTGACCCGGGCATACTCCAGGGAGGCAGGGACACCCGGGAGGCTTTAATCCAACGAACCTTCAGCTAGAACACCACAGATGGACCTCTAACAAAAGCCTGGGTTGCAGGCTCCATACTCGATACCTGAGTGCTAAACCTGCCTGGATAGGAACATTAACTAAGGGCCGTGTCAATAAAGCTCAATGTGACACAATTCACTCATAACATCATGGGTAACCATCCACCTGCAAAGGAAAAGAGTCACCCTCAGACATGGTCACATGTATAAATTTAATGATATAACAAAATGAACTTAAGGAAACAAAAATGAGAAAGGTGTTAAACACCACACCAACTAATCATGACCTCATTGCGGAGCAATACAAAAGCACCAGTGAGAAACCTGTAGTATGCCTAAGGTGCCTTAAATTTACACTTTTGAGTGCTACGTCTAGGTGCTTCCCCCTCGCTGGGATTGGCATCTGAGACAGCCTGCTCACTGTGCTGTCCTGTAGGCCTCGATGGGCTTGGCGGACGTTCTCTGGCCCGTGGAGCCTGTGCTGGCCCCGGCTGGGAGGGATCTGCCAGTTCCACAGCTGGCATCTCCCCAGTCGTCGCTGCCTCATCGGATGCCACGGTCACTGGCGGAGGGGCGGAGGAGCAGCTGCCCTCATCCGGAACGCCCTGAGAGGAGCCCGCAGAGATGGCAGGCAGCTGCTGCACTGACGTGGGGTCACTTCAGACCTCCCTGCTCACCGTAGATGGATGAGCACATGGAAACTTGGTGCCCAGACCATCTCTCACACTGGCACTGCCCAGCTGAGGTCAAAGCCGATGTGAGGGCTTGCTGGTCAGAACGCATCCCCAGAAAACCCTGATTGGTCTCCTGGAGGAGCCTCTCCACGAGAGTCACCACTCTCTGCATGGAGGGCGCATGGCACTCGGCCATGAGGCTCATTGTATTGGCAATGGTCTGCGTGGACTCCTCCACCACAGAGACCAAGCCAAGCATAGCCTCATGTATCTCCGCCAGATGCTCCCATATGCCCTGCTGGACTTCCAGCATTTGCTGCCTCGTGGACAACTCCAGAGGTACATCATCAGCCACTGACTGAGCATATGCCTGGTCCCCTGCAGTCCCCGACTGCTGGCACCATGGGCACTCTCTGTCTCCGCCAGCTCCTCTAGCGACTGTGAAGTGCCCTCGCCGCTGTGTCCTGGAACACTAGCTGATGATCTAATTCCCACCGAGGTGCTAGTATCTGCGCTGGTGCCTGCCTGGCAGAGATGGTGTGATGCTGGTGGATCAGAGACTTCAGGACCCTCAGGTATGAGAGGGGGCCCCTGTGCCTCCTCCTCCAACCCTGATCTGCTTTTGCTGAAAGGAAGAACAAGGGCATTTGATTAGTTAACGTGGAGACAATGTCAATGTGCATCCCTCTCCCCCGGATCATTATGCGCTTATCCTTCCATAAGCAATGGTCAAGTCATGTTGCAAACTTCAATCACTGAACATTTAGCAGTGTCATAGCTGCTGGGACACTAATAGTGAGCTCAGTGCTGGGCAAACATACCAGCCCGTGGCACCCCAGCCTCACCGACACCGGTGGATTTGGCACATGGTGCCTCTCCAGATCAAGGGTCTCCTGCTCAAACCTGGAAATGATCGCCAACTGGGCCGGCCCTCCGTCAGTCCTCACCCGCTCGGCGGCATTATGTGCATTCCTCTCCTGAAAAGGAGAAAAGAGCATTGATTAATGCTACTTGTACCTGGAATCTCTTCACTGCCATCTCACTGGTTGGAGCCCCCACAGTACATCACATGACCCGTGATTGATAGGAGGGAGTGACTATACATCCAGTTATCAGAGCTCGCCCAAACTTTTCTTGTGCAGCCTTGAAGAGGAATTTCTGCTCCTCCTGGTCCTGCAAAACATATGAAAAAACTGTATATCTTAAATGGCTATTTCTGATCCTGGGTTCTCTTCTCATAGAAACATAGAAACTAGGAGCAGGAGTGGGCCATTCGGCCCTTCGAGCCTGCTCCGCCATTCATTATGATCATGGCTGATCATCCAACTCAGTAGCCTGCTCCCACTTTCTCCCCATACCCTTTGATCCATTTCGCCCCAAGAGCTATATCTAACTCCTTCTTGAAAGCATACAATGTTTTGGTCTCAAATACTTTCTGTGGTAATGAATTCCACAGGCTCACCACTCTCTGGGTGAAGAAATTTTTCCTCATCTCAGTCCTAAATGGTCTACCCCATATCCTCAGACTGTGACCCCTGGTTCTGGACTCCCCCACCATCAGGAACATCCGTCCTGCATCTACCCTGTCTAGTTCTGTTAGAATTTTATAGGTTTCTATAAGATCCCCCCTCATTCTTCTGAATTCCAGTGAATATAATCCTAATCAACCCAATCTCTCCTCATATGTCAGTCCCGCCATCGCAGGAATCAGTCTGGTAAATCTTCGCTGCACTCCCTCTATAGCAAGTACATCCTTCCTCAGATAAGGAGACCAAAACTGCACACAATATTCCAGGTGTGGTCTCACCAAGGCCCTGTACAATTGCAGCAAGACATCCCTGTTCCTGTACTTGAATCCTCTGGCTATGAAGGTCAACATATCATTTGCGTTCTTTACCGCCTGCTGCACCTGCATGCTTACCTTCAGCGACTGGTGTACAAGGATACCCAGGTCTCGTTGCACATTCCCCTCTCTCAATTTATAGCCATTCAGATAATAATCTGCCTTCCTGTTTTTGCTACCAAAGTGGATAACCTTACATTTATCCACATTATACTGCACCTGCCATGCATTTGCCCACTCAATCAGCTTGTCCAAATCACAGTGAAGCATCAATGCATCCTCTTCACAGCTCACCCTCCCACCCAGCTTTGTGTCATCTGCAAAGTTGGAGACATTACATTTAATTCCCTCATCTAAATCATTAATATATATTGTGAATAACTGGGGTCTCAGCACCGAACCCTGCGGTACCCCACTAGTCACTGTCTGCCATTCGGAAAAGGACCCGTTTATTCCTAGTCTTTGTTTCCTGTCTGCCAACCAGTTTTATATCCATCTCAATACATTACCTCCAATCCCATGCGCTTTAATTTTACACACTGATCTCTTATGTAGGACTTTGTCGAAAGCCTTCTGAAAGTCCAAATAAACCACACCCACTGGCTCCCACTCATCAACTCTATTAGTGCAGATAGAGAGGGAATGGGTGACCATCAGTCAGAAGAAAGGTGTCAGGCAGGTAGTCAGGAAATCCCAGGGTGCATCTCGCTCGAGAACCGTTTTTCTGTGTTGGAAAATGGTGAGAGTGAAGGTTCCTGTGGGGAGTACAATCATGCTCATGGCACTGTGAGTGGTTGAGCTGCACAGGGGGGAGGAAAAAGCAGAGAAGAGCAATAATGGTAGGGGACTCAATAGTAAGGGGAACAAACAGGCGTTTCTGCAGCCATAGATGTGACTCCAGGATGGTATGTTGCCTCCCTGATGCCAGGGTCAAGGATGTCACTGAACGGCTGCAAGGCATTTTAAAGGGGGAGGGCAAACAGATAGAGATCATGGTACATATTGGTACCAACGACAGAGGTAGACAGAGGGATGAGGTCCTGCAAGCAGAATTTAGGAGTTAGGATGCAGATTAAAAAACAGGACCTCAAATGTAGTAATCTCTGAATTACTTCTGTTGCCATGCACTAGTGAGTATAGAAATAGGAGGTTATTCCAGTTGAATGCGTGGCTGGAGAGATGGTGCAGGAGGGAGGGCTTTAGATTTCTGCAATATTGGGACAGTTTCTGGGGGTGGTGGGACCTGTACAAGGTGGACGGGTTGCATCTGAACCGGAATGGGACCAACACCTTGCGGGGAGGTTTGCTAGTGCTGTTGGAGAGGGTTTAAACTAACTTGGCAGGGGGATGGGATCCTGAGAGGAGGTTCAGCAGGGGGAGATGCACAGCCAAAATTAGAAGAGAGAGCAAGTGAGTCTGGAAGACCAAGAAATTATATGCCAGTTAAGGCACAAGGGAGTTTGGCAAGGTTGGATGGTATTTTTTTTAATGCAAGGAATCTGATGAATAAGGCAGATGAGTTGAGGGCACAAATTAACACATGAAAGTATGATGTCATTGCTGTCACAGAGACATGTTGAGAGAGGGGCAGGATTGGCAGCTCAATATTCCAGGGTTTAGGGTCTTCAGGCGAGAGAGGGAAGGAGGTAAAAGAGGAGGGGGTATCGCAATATTGATCAAGGAATCAATTACAGCAGTAAGGAGGGATGACATCTTAGAAGGCTCCTCAAATGAAGCCATAAGGACAAAAAAGGAGCAATCACATTGCTGGAAGTGTACTATAGGCCCCCAAACAGTCAGAGAGAAATAGGAGAGCATATAAGGAGGCAAATTTCAGAGAAGTATAAAAATAATAGGGTAGTAATAGTGGGGAATTTCAACTTCCCCAACATTAACTGGGTTAGTCATAGTATGATAGGTTCAGAGGGAGCGGAATTATTAACAGGCATCCAGGAGAGATTTTTAAGCCAGTACATAGAAGGTCCTACAAGAGAGGGTCGGTCCTGGACTTAATTTTGGGGAATGAAGCCGGGTAAGTGGTAGAGGTATCAGTGGGGGGTGCATTTTGCAGATAGTGATCATAACTCCGTTAGATTCAAGGTTGTTATGGAAAAGGACAACGAAAGGCCAGAAATCAAAGTTCTAAATTGGGGGAAGGCTGATTTTGATAAGATCAGATATGATTTGGCCAGAGTGGACTGGGAGCAGCTATTTTTAGGTAAATCTGATTTAGGGCAATGGGACTCATCCAAGAAGGAAATAGGGAGAGTACAGAGCCAACATATTCCAGTAAAGATAAAGTGTAGGACCAACAAATCCAGGGAAGCCTAGATGTTGAGCGATAAACAGGACTGGATAAAGAGAAAAAGGGAGGCACATGGCAGATGCTGAGGGCTCAAAACAGCAGAAACCTGAGAGGAGTATGAAAAATGTGTATGGGGGATCTTAAAAAGAAAATTAGGAGAGCAAAGGGGGGCATGAAGAAACATTGGCAGTCAAAATAAAGGAAAATCCAAAGTTATTTTACAAGTACATTAAGAGTAAGAGGATAACTAGGGAAAGAGTGGGGCCCATTAAGGGCCATAGTGGTAATTTGTGTGTGAAGCCAGAAGACGTAGGTAGGGTTCTAAATGAATACATTGTGTTGGTTTTCACAAGTGAGAAGGACAACATGGGTATGGCAATCATGCAGAAGGACTGTGATATAATTAAAGAAATTAGCATAGAAAGGGAGGAGGTTCTAAGTGGCCTGGCAGGCTTAAAGGTAGATAAATCTCCAGGCCCGGATGAAATGTATCCCAGGCTGTTGAGTGAGGCAAGGGAGGAGATAACAGGGGCACTGGCAATAATTTTCAATACCTCTCTGGCCACAGAGAGGTGCCAGAGGACTGGAGGACAGCCAATGTGGAACCGTTATTTAAGAACGGAGGAAGGGATAAACCAAGGAACTACAGGCCATCAGTCTAACCTCAGTGGTGGGGAAACTATTGGAAGCAATTCTGAGGGACATAATTAATCTACACTTGGAGAGGCAGGAATTAATCAAGGACAGTCAGCATGGTTTTGTTAAGGGGAGGTCATGTCTGACCAATTTGATTGAATTTTTCGAAGAGGTGACCAGGTGTGTAGATGAGGGCAATGCATTTGATGTAGTCTACTTGGACTTCAGCAAGGCTTTTGATAAGGTCCCACATGGAAGACTGATAATGAAGGTAACAGCCCATAGGATCCAAGGCAATTTGGCAAGTTGGATCCAGAATTGGCTGAGTGGCAGGAAGCAGAGGGTGATGGTCGAGGGGTGTTTTTGTGTCCAGTGGGGTTCAACAGGGATCGGTGTTGTGTCCCTTGCTGTTTGTGGTATATATAAATGATATATGTCCACCAGTCCCTTAAGGTAGCAGGACAGGTAGATAAGGTGGTTAAGAAGGCATATGGAATACTTGCCTTTATTAACTGAGGCATAGAATATAAGAGCAGGGAGGTTATGTTAGATCTGTATAAAATGCTGGTTAGGCCACAGCCAGAATATTGCGTACAGTTCTGGAATCTGCATTATAGGAAGGATGTGATTACACTAGAGAGAGTGCAGAGGAGATTTACTAGGATGTTGCCTGGGCTAGAGAGTTTTAGTTATGAGGAGAGATTGGGTAGACTGGGGTTATTTTCCTTGGAGCAGAGGAGATTGAGGAGGGACATGATTGAAGTGTATAAAATTATGAGGGGCATAGATAGGATAGACAGGAAGGAACTTTTCCTCTTGATGGTGGGATCAATAACCAGGGGACATAGATTAAAGGTAAGAGGCAGGAGGTTTAGAGGGGATATGAGGAAGAATTTTTTCACCCAGAGGGTGGTGAGAATCTGGAACTCACTGCCTGAAAGGGTGGTAGAGGCAGAAACCCTCATAACATATAAGAAGCTCTCTTATCACAAAGAAGCAGATATCAAAACCACCCTAAGGCCCACGTTATCTTGGAAGAAAGTTGTAAAATGTAATGAAATGACAAGAACAGCCGGAATGAGAGGGACAATCCCATGAGTAATTGACACCTTAGAGGGCCAGTCAGGAGACAACAGGAAATGACATCAATAAAACCCAACGTCCTCAAGAAACCAAGCAGAAACTGATCATGCACCACTTAAACCAATCAGGGCCTGATCATTCACCACACGAACCATTCAGTAATCAGTAACATCACTGATCATGCGCATGAGTTGTGGTTTAGAAAGAGTTAAAAAGCTCCAGCTTTGAGTTTGGAATTGAAGACTGTTTGTGAGCTGGAAACACAAGACCAGAGGACTCCAGAAAGAAAGAAAGAAAGAGAAAGAGGGAAGACTCCCTGCCACCTCACATCATAGGCTGAATCGGGAAGCAAGAACTGCATTGAGCCAGTAATGTCACTGCCTAGCTTTGTTAAGTACAACTTCTGTTGCTTAATAAATGTTTCCTGAATTAAATCACTAAATTGTCTCCTATTGCCTTAATGGTTAAAGTGTCAAAAGAAAAATTTAATATTTGGAGGTTAGAAATACTAGCAGGCGGTTGGCTCTCAGCGCCCCCACCCCTTCCCAATGTCACGTCCCTTGTTCAGGCACTGAGTGCCTTTGAGCAAGGGACCCCCAGGAGCCCACAAGCAAACACGCACGGATTTGCTTGTTATGTTCCACACATGGTTTCCCCCTCTGGAATCAGATGTAACGGTATTACAGTTGAATAAAGGCAACTACAGAGGCATGAGGGAGGAGCTGGCCAGAATTGACTGGGAGATGAGCCTAGCAGGAAAGACAGTGGAACAGCAATGGCAGAAGTTTCTGGGAGTAATTTGGGAGACACAGCAAAAATTTATCCCTAGGAAGAATAAGCATACCAAAGGGAGGACGAGGCAACCATGGCTGACAAGGGAAGTCAGGGACAGCATAAAAGCTAAAGAGAAAGCATACAATGCGGCAAAGAGCAGTGGGAAACCAGGGGATTGGGAAGCCTACAAAGACCAACAGAGGACAACTAAAAAAGAAATAAGAAGGGAGAAGATTAAATATGAGGGTAAACTAGCCAGTAATATAAAAGAAGATTGCAAGAGTTTTTTTTAGATATATAAAGGGTAAGAGAGAGACAAAAGTGGACATTGGGCCACTGGAAAATGACGCTGGAGAAGTAGTAGTGGGGAACAAAGAAATGGCGGAGGAACTGAATAAGTACTTTGCATCAGTCTTCACGGTGGAAGACACGAGTAACATCCCCAAAATTCAAGAGATTCAGAGGGCAGATGTGAGTATGGTGGCCATTACCAAGGAGAAAGTGCTAGGAAAACTGAAAGGTCTGAAGGTTGATAAATCACCTGGACCAGATGGACTACACCCCAGAGTTCTGAAAGAGATAGCTGAAGAGATAGTGGAGGCATTAGTGGTGATCTTTCAGGAATCACTGGAGTCAGGGAGGGTCCCAGAGGACTGGAAAATTGCTAATGTAACCTCCCTGTTTAAGAAGGGAGTGAGGCAAAAGACGGGAAATTACAGGCCGATTAGCCTGACCTCGGTCGTTGGTAAGATTTTAGAGTCCATTATTAAGGATGAGATTTCAAAATACTTGGAAGTGCATGGTAAAATAGGGCAAAGTCAGCATGGTTTCATCAAGGGGAGATCATGCCTGACAAATCTGTTAGAATTCTTTGAGGAGGTAACAAGTAGGTTAGACAAAGGAGAGCCAATGGATGTTATCTACTTGGACTTCCAAAAGGCCTTTGACAAGGTGCCACACAGGAGGCTGCTCAGTAAGACAAGAGCCCATGGTGTTAGAGGCAAGGTACTAGCATGGATAGAAGATTGGCTGCCTGGGAGGAGGCAGAGAGTGGGGATAAGGGGGTCCTTCTCAGGATGGCGGCCGGTGACTAGTGGAGTTCCGCAGGGGTCAGTGTTGGGACCACAACTTTTCACTTTATACATTAATGATCTAGATGAAGGAACTGAGGGCATTCTAGCTAAGTTTGCAGATGATACAAAGATAGGTGGAGGGACAGGTAGTATTGAGGAGGCAGGGAGGCTGCAGAAGGATTTGGACAGGTTAGGAGAATGGGCAAAGAAGTGGCAGATGGAATACAATGTGGGCAAGTGTGAGGTCATGCACTTTGGTAGGAAGAACAGAAGCATAGACTATTTTCTAAATGGGGAGAGAATTCAGAAATCTGGAGTGCAAAGGGACTTGGGAGTCCTAGTCCACGATTCTCTTGCAGGTTGAGTCGGTAGTTAGGAAGGCAAATGCAATGTTGGCATTTATTTCGAGAGGACTAGAATATAAAAGCAGGGATGTGCTGCTGAGGCTTTATAAAGCTCTGATCAGACCATATTTAGAATATTGTGAGCAATTTTGGGCCCCGTATCTCAGGAAGGATGTTCTGGCCCAGCAGAGGGTCCAGAGGAGGTTCACGAGAACGATCCCAGGAATGAAAGGCTTAACATATGAGGAATGTTTGAGGACTCTGGCTCTATACTCGATGGAGTTTAGAAGGATGAGGGGGAATCTGATTGAAACTTACAGAATACTGAAAGGCCTGGATAGAGTGAACGTGGGGAAGATGTTTCCATTAGTAGGAGAGACTAGGACCTGAGGGCACAGCCTCAGAGTAAAGGGAAGACCTTTTGGAACAGAGATGAGCAGAAACTTCTTTAGCCAGAGAGTGGTGAATCTATGGAATTCATTGCCACAGAAGGCTGTGGAGGCCAGGTCATTGAGTGTATTTAAGACCGAGATAGATAGGTTCTTGATTGGTAAGAGGATCAAAGGTTACAGGGAGAAGGCGGGAGAATGGGGTTGAGAAACTTATCAGCCATGATTGAATGGCGGAGCAGACTTGATGGGCCAAATGGCTTAATTTCTGCTCCTATATCTTATGGTCTTATGGTCTCTCTGCCTGCTTTGGGTTAATACCAGTGGCAGTGGGATGAATGGGCATTGCCCACTTAAGGGCCTCAAGTGATGGTGCAGCAGGAAGTCCATCCACAGGTCTTCCTCTCCCAGCCTTAATTGCGGAGTCCCCCCAGTCTCTTCCTGTCTGGAGCAATCCTCCTCGCTATCAACTGCATGGCCAATTTTGTGTCATCTGCAAATTTCTTGATCATTCCTCCATTAACATCTGAATAATTAATATATAACCACAAAAAGCAGAGGACCAAGTACTGAGACCTGCAGAACCCCACTGGAAATGGCCTTCCAGTTGCAAAAACACCCGGGGAGAATTTTCTCCCCGTCATGTGGGCTGGGCGGGAGCGGGTGCAGGCGAGCATGAGTGAGCCAATTAAGGCCCACCCAGCGTGACGAGTGCCCGGAAGCGTTCAGCTCTCCCTGTGCGGGTGGGGGAGGAGGGACAGTTGCGGCATGCGTGCGAACGAGCACAGAAATCTCCCTGGGGCGTGGAGCTGCCACAGAGAGATTCATTTCATTCTCAAAAATGAAAAAAAATGAATTAAAAAATTGCTCAGACATGTCCCCTCATGTCACAGTGTCACATTTTCAATAAAAACTTTTATTTAATTTATAAAGCCTTCGTGAAACCTCATCCCGCCCGTGGATAAGATTTCATGAGAAGTGCGAAGGCTGCCTGGAATCTTCGCCTGCCTGCCAACCTTCAGGTTGGACGGGCAGCCCTGACGAGTGCCTCAATTAGTTGATTAATGGCTTTAATAGGCCTTTGACAGTTTGGCGGGCACGCAGCCGACTCCAGTGTGCGCCCGCCAAACTGAAGATCAGAATGACGTGCAGTGACATCAGGTCGTACGCCCGGCGTCACTGTGCATCATTTTACACGTTGGCGAGCGGGGACCGCCCCCGCACACCGACCAGAAGATTCAGGCCCTTATGTTTCTTGCCACTGAGCGAATTTTGTGTCCAGCTTGCTACATTCCCCTGGATCCCATGGGCTTTTAATATTTTAACCAGTCTGCCAGGTGGAACCTTGTCAAAAGCCTTGCTAAAATCCATATCAATTGCACTACCCTTGTCAATCCTCCTTGTTACTTCCTGAAAAAATTCAATCAAATTAGTCAGATATGACCTGCCCTTAACAAATCCATGCTAACAGTCCTTGATTAATCTATGGCCTTCTAAGTGACAGTTTATCCTGTCCGTAAGAATGGATTCCAATAACCTGCCCACTACTGAGGTCAGGCTTACTGGCCTATAATTATTCGGTCTAGCCCTCACTCCCTTTTTAAACAAAGATGCAATGTTAGCAGACTTCCATTCCTCCAGCACCACACTTGTATCTAGTGAGGACTGGAAAAGGATAGTCGAACTTTCTGCAATTTCTTCCCTGACTTCTTTTAACAGCATGGGGTATATTTCATCCAGCCTTGGTGATTTATCTACCTTCAAGGATACTAGACCCCTTAATACTTTCTCTCCCCTATGTTTATCACATCCAATACTTCACACCCCCCCCCCCTTAACTACAATGTCTGCATTTTTCCTCCCTTTTGTGAAGACAGATACAAAGTATCCATTAAGAGCCATACCCACATCCTCCACTTCCACATGTAGGTTAACTTTTATGGGTTCTATTCTTCCCTTAATTATTTTCTTACTCTTAATGTTTTGATAAAACATCTTTGGACTCTCCTTGATTTTACTTGCCAATATTCTTTCATGCCCTCTCTTTGCTTTCCTAATTTTTTTTGATTTTGCCCCTCTACTTACCGTTGGCTTTCTGTGGTAGTGAGCTCTCGGTGTCTGACGTAAGTTTTCCTATTCGGTCTTATCTTACCCTGTAAGCACCTTGATATCCAGGGGGCTCTAGATTTGGGTCCCACCCTTTATCTTTGTGGGAACATGTTTACTCTGAAACCCTTGAATCTCCCTTTAAATGCCTCCCACTGCTCTGGCACTGATTTACCTTCAAGTAGCTATTAGTACACTTTTGCTAAATCACTCCTCAGCATAGTAAAATAGCCTTGCCCCAATTTAGAATTTTAAATCCTGTTCTATCTTTGTCCTTTTCCATAATTATGTTAAAACTAACTGAATTATGATCACTATCACCAAAATGCTCTCCCACTGTCACTCCTTCCACCTGCCCAACTTACTTTCGTAAAACTAAAGTCCAGAACCACGTTGGACTTTCTAGATACTAGCCAAAGAAGTTCTGAATGCACCTTAAGAATTCTGTTCCCTCCATTCCTTTCACACTAAAACTATCCCAGTTAATACTAGGGTAGTTGAAATCCCCTACTATTACTGCCCTATTATTTTGGCACCTCTCAGTGAGTTGCCTACAAATTTGCTCTTCTATTTCCTTCTAACTGTTTGGGGGTCTATAGTACACTCCCAGTAGTGTGATGTTTTGTTCCTAAGCTCAATTCATATGGCCTAAGTTGTTGATCCTTCTAACATATCATCTCTCCTCACAGTTGCAATTGTTTCTCTAATCAAAATTGCCATCTCTCTCCCTTCTTATTCCCCAAGTCATCTGAAAAGCCTGTAACCAGGAAGGTTGAGCTGCCATTCCTGTCCCTCTTTAAGCCATGTTTCTATAATAGCTATATCATACTGCTATGTTTCTATCTGTCCCCACAGCTCATCTGTTTTATTTGTTCTTCTTCTTGCATTGAAGGATCAACTCTTGAGCACTGCCAAACTCTCTTTTTTTATTTTCTATTTTTTGTTTCCTCTGCCTTCCAGGCTCACTCACTGATTTTCTGCCTTCCATTACCATTTCTGATTTTGCCCCATCTGAGTCTACCTTAGGTTCCCATCCCCTTGCCAATCTAGTTTAAACCCTCCCCAACAGCACTAGCAAACTTCCTAATAAGGATATTGGTCCCAGCCCCATTAAGGTGCAAAGCATCCAACTTGTATAGGCCCCACATCCCCCAGAACCAGTTCCAATGCTCCCAGAATCTGAATACCTCCCAATGTGAACCGCAGCCTCTGGCTGTTCACCCTCCCCCTTAAGAACGTCCTGCAGCCACTTGTGATATCCTTGATCCTGGCACCAGGGAGGCAAAATGCCATCCTGGAGTCACATCCACGGCTGCAGAAACCCCTGTCTATTCCCCTACCTATCGAATCTCCAATCTCTATTCTTCTCCCATTCTCCCTCCTTCCCACACATACAGTTGATTCATCTGTGGTGCCACGAACTTGGTTCTTGCTGCACTCCTCTGAGGAAATATTGCCCTCACCAGCATACAAAATGGAGACCTGTCTAATGAGCGAGATAGAGTCAGGAATCCTGGGCCACATGCCTGGTCCTCCTACATGTTCCACTGGTCACCCATTCCCTTCCTGCCTGCATGCTCCTAACCTTGATGTGGCCACCTCCCTAATCATGCTATCCACAAAATTCTCAGCATCACAGATGCACCACAGTGACTTCAATCAAGTTCTGAAACCCGGAGCTCAAGTTTGTGCAGCCGGTGACACTTCCTGCACAGTTGCTCGTCTAGGAAATGTGAAGTGTCCACGACTCCCCACATGCTACAGGATGGGCATTCTGTGCGGCCATGCTGCCCTGCCATACTTTAAGCTTACTTTTGTACTATTTACTATAAACTGGAAACAATAAAGTAAAGTAGACTTACTCACTAATCAGCTCCCTCTCTTGCGCCTATAATTTAGTTACTTAAGGGTTATGTAAAACTTTTACCTTTTTCTATATTTAGTTTTTACATTTTTCTAGAAACTTGCACTTCCCTAGCTTAAAGAGAAGAAAAACTCACCAACTACTTGAGACTGATAAAAAGATATCAGATGGAGCACCTCTTTCGCCCTGTGTACTGAATTCCCACATGAACCAAATTCCCAACTCCACACTCCATCTACATCTCACTCAGGTGTAGTCTCATGTCTGGGCACCCTTTACTGGTTTTATGGTACAAAAGCTAAAGGGAGTGGTATTGGGTGAAGTGAAGAAACAAAAGATGCGATCAGATGAGTTGTGACAGCAGTTGCCCGAATGCTGAGTGAATAAATAAAGAAAGAAACGAGAAAGAAATGAACCAGGGAAAAAAAAAATGTAACAAAATGGAGTCAGAGGTTGTGATCTAAAATTGTTGAACTCTATGTTAAATCCAGAGGGTCTTCAGTCGAAAGGTGAGGTGTTGCCCCTTGAGCTCGCAGCGAACTTCACTGGAACAGCGTAGCAGGCCAAGGACAGAAAGATTAGAGTGGGAGCAAGGTGGAGAATTGAAAATACAAGTGACCAGAAGCTCAGGGTCATGCTTGCAGACTGAACAGAGGTATCACCAGTCTGGGTTTGGCCTCCCCTCTATAGGGGAGATCACATTGTGAGCAACGAATATAGTGTACTGAATTAAAAGAATTACAAGCAAATCTCTGTTTCGCTTGGAAGGAGTGTCTGGGGCCTTGGATAGTGAGAAGGGATATGGAAAACAATAGGTGTTGCCTCTCCTATGCTTGCATGTAAAGATGCCATGGAAAGGAAGGTGTTGATGGGGGTGACTTAGGATGGACCAGGGTGTCATAGAGGGAATGTTCCCTTTGGAATGCTGAAAGGGGAGGGCAGGGAAAGATGTGCTTGGTGGTGGCATCGAGCTGGAGGTGGTGGAAATGGCTGAAGATGATCCGCTGATCATGGAGGCTGGTGGTGTGAAAGGTGAGGTCAAGGTGAGAAAACGTCTTCCTTTTTCCTCAACTGAAGCTTCCCCCAAGTGTGGATGACAGGGTCCTCCGGCATGTCCAACCCATTTCCTGCACTTCTGCTCCCATCTCTTCCCCTCCCTCTCAGAACCACAATATGGTTCCCCTAACAGCAATTTAAAAAAAAAATTAGTGGGGCAAGGAAGATCTTTCGAAGGGTAAAATACATCGCAGCCCAGGCTAAGCATAACAGTAAAAAATTATGCCCATATCATAGGCACAAAAGAGCAACGAGGCATGAGGTGAAAACCATAAAAGATACAAAAGGACTCAGAACTGAGGATGAGTACAAAATAGTAAATATTTGTACTGACTATTTACTCCAAACATTCATGAAGAACAGCAGACATTTTCAATCAAAGAGGCCTAAAGTATAATCAACCACTTCACTATGAATGAGATGGCAGTCATTGATAGGTTAAATGTTAGAGAGATTAGGGAGGATATTTGGGAAAGTTTGTTAAATGATTGTGATTGAGTCAATGGTCACTTGCGGGGAGGTATCAGTAGTTTGGAAAAAGGCTAATGTGGTACCCATATTCTAAAAACGTGACTAACTAGGTACAGGAAATTACTGACCATCTATTCTTAATTCCATTCCATCTAAAATAATGTAACAGAATTGTTTGGACTAGATGTGTAAATGAGCAGAACAATGGCAAATTGAATTTAATGCAAAAGGTTTAAAATGATAAAGGTAAAAAGGAAAATGCATATCTGTGTTTCTATGTTGTGTTGAAATAACTGAGAATGAAGCTGAGAAAGGCAAGGAGCTCTGGTAAACTTGTTGCTAAACATGTCCAATGAACACAGGTCAGAATACAGCAAAACAGTACGATATTGAACTATTTAACAAATGCTTTAATGAATGACTGAAAAGTTATTGGTTCATTGCCTAAGGTTCCATTGTTCTAATTAGTTCAGTTATAGCAGAATTGTCAAAAAATCTTTGGTTTACACTTTTATGAACTAAATTCACTTATCAGTTTCCGAAGGACCAATAATAACAAAAAGAACAGCAATTCCACTTCTACCTTCTGGCAGCATTTGTGTAGACTCTGACAAGTTAAACTGTTTGTAAAGATCTTGTGAAAGAAGAAAGAATGGCACAAAATATTTCCTGCAGATTGTTTTTGTGACAGCCGATGATGGTGAAATTCATCATTGGGCAGTAACACAATACAAGTGTTTTGCACTCTGTCCAGCTTTCTTTTTCATTCATGTGAATGGAACAGAAAATCACTTTGACTGGAAAATAAGCTGCCAGTTAGCTATCATTCATTTTGTGTTACCGCCCAAGACAAATCTCCTCCCGGGTGACATTCACAGGACCAATTGAAGCAGATCTCACAACATTTATGGATTACTAGCATAGTGCTGCGCTGAGGCAGTCTGTACTGCCCTGAGAAATTAAACTGATGCCCCATCTGCCCTCTCAGGTGGATGCAAAAGATTCCATTGCAATAGTTGAAAAGGAGTTGGGAAATTTTCTCTGTATCCTCAACCAATATCAGAAAAAAAGATTATCTTGTCATTTAACTCATTGCTTTTTGGGGGAGCCAGCTGTATGCAATTTGCCTTCCAGTTTTCCCATTGTTACCTCAGTATCAACATTTCAAAAGTAACCCATTGGCTATGAAGTGCTTTGGCACATCTTGAGGTGATGAAAGGCATGATGTAAATACAAGGGAGTAGAAACTTGTCCATGGTGATGGTGTAAAAAAGGTGGCACTGAATCAGCCACTCGTTATACACTGTCCCTGAAATTCTGTTCCATTGACAGTTATGCAATTAAACATCAGGCGTTACATATAATGGGAGGCCCAAGATTAATTTTTATTCCAAGGTTTTCTATTAAGAGAATACAGCAACTTCAACTATCAGGCTACATCTCTGCATTTCCTTAGATTTCTCAGCCACAGTGATATATCTGTCTTGCATCATTTCTCTCTTAACTGCTGCCAAATTCCAAGGTTAGGCAATCTAATGTTTAGAGCTCCAGCCATGCACAAACCCATAAGACCAGATTGTCAGCCAACTTGCTGCAGGAGCCATGGTACTTGTAGGGGGTGGTGGTGTGTGTGTAAGCTCCACCTCTGACTTCTGAGCGATTCAGATCGCTCCCAATCCCTGGGTTCTAGACCTTGGACTTATTTGGGGGTTGTGACAAAGTGCAGCAGACAACTGGTTTTGGTGCAAGATAAACTAAGTTTATTGAAGTCACAAATGAACTTATAACATTAGGATTACACTGAGATTATACAGCCTTATAAAGTACATTTAGTTAAGAATGGGGAACACACGGCATAACGAGGGAAAATCACGCTACTAATCCCCTTACCCTTGTCCCACCCCCAAAACCTAACTAAATTGAACTAGGAGAGGTCAGGGATCATGCTCACCAACCCAGGGTTCCTTGACAGTTCGAATCCAGTCAGGTAAGCCGGTTGCAGTTTTGGGGTATGCTCTTTGTGTCCTCTGGGGCCTGCCGTCCCCACGTGGTCCTGGTCTGTGAAATCTGCAAAGGTTTTTCAGTTGAGTGGAGAACGCGGTTGTGGGTGGTTGATCTTCGTGGAGGGCTGCGGTTGCAGCCTTGTTGTTTTCGGTTGAGCCTGCCACCCCATGCCCCTCGCCGTGATGTTGCCTGCGGTCCTGCAAACCTCCAGATTTTCTTGCTTAAACTCTGTTTCAACCGTTTCAAAAACTGCCCACCCTTCTGCTAGCTGGTTTCGCTCTCCCTCCTTCATAACTGACTGGGCCAGTTATACTGTCTTTTGAATTTCTTATCGGAATCGAAATTAAGGTTAGTTCTTGTTTGATTTTGGTGAGCTTGTTGTCTCGTTGTTTTTAATGGGCTCACATGATGTTTATCATTGTCTTCCTGCCCCCGTAATTAGTTGTGAACTGAAAGCCATTGTATGTGTGGAGTATTGATGGGTTCACAAAATTGCATTGATTGTGCCTTCCTGCCTTAGTAGTTAGTAGCGATTATTTATGCAAGATTTTGTTGGGCTTTAGTTTCATGTAAGATGAAGTCTTTCTCTGGTTTGATTGTTTTAAAGGGAAGAATGTGTATTCTGTCTCCTCTCGTTGTCTGGTTTCAGGCAAAAAAATCACACTGCACTCAACAAGCCCGGGCATGTCCAGTTCCAGGCCTTCATGGGCCTAGCCTCCTGTCTGCAGGGTTTTACACTTAACTCAGCAGTTTAAAAGTCCAAAAGTCATATCCTTGCTGATGATATGAAAAATGTGGCAATTTTGAGAACCCTTGATACTTTTTAATGTAAGTACTAATGAGGCCCAATCACCAACATGATTTGGGCTCTCGCTGCTGCGATTGGGCAGACTGTGCAATCGCTACTTTTGCTACCTGCCTGCTTCACACACCAGATAGAGATCATTCCAGTCTCTGGTTGTTCAGTGAAATTAAAGCATCCAGAGCACTTTGCTTTTTACTGTACCTCATTCCAAAAATGTATCAAACATTGAAGGAGACCTTTCATCGCAACAATGTGATTTTGAAATTGCCTACAACAGACATCATTAAAGTATCTTCAGAGAGCATTGTACTGAGATGAACCTTCCCTTCCTCTCTGCTTCCAAGCATGACGTTACAAAACTAGGGGCAGAATCTTCCGTTCTGGTGGCGGGCAGGAATATCGGCGTATGATTTCCGCTGAGCGACGGGATTGCTCAACACACACGATCTTCTGCTTTTCAGCTCATTAGTTATGCATCCGTGAGGAGCACGGTGAATCTCATGGCGGGGTAGGCAGGAAGCCACCCGCCCTGCCGTTACCTTATAGTGCCGAAGCTCCTGGCTCCATATTTAAATGGCACTCGGACAGCCATTCACTCAATTCAAGCCAGGAGCTCTTCATTTATCCTCCAGAGTCCTTGTGGTTGCAGTTCGTGCTAGAGAAGCTGGTACAGGTGTGAGCAACCAGGTCTCAGGACATATGAGGGCACCTGCAGCATTGTCTTTCATTCATTTCTAGATAAGAACACCGCCTGCGACACACAGTTGGGCCAATGCTCTCCGTCGCAGTGGACTCTGTTCACCAGTATCTTGACCATCTTGAAGCCCCACTGCCTCTCGCTGCTCAGGCCCTTGCTCCTCCTGGCCCTGTGTCAACCTGCAAGGGGCCCTTTTTCTCCTCATTTGGATGAGAGCCATGACCAAGGCAGGGTTGCCTGCAGCCTGAATCATCAATGCCTCAGTGGATGTGCAAATGAATCGAACTGATACATTTAGTAAACATGTCCTTTACAGATTTCCCTCCATCTCAAAGCCAGCAGGTTAGTGCTTTGCCCTTCACCTGGCCTCTGCATAGGCATGGCACACCCACCCCATCCCTTCCAGGTGAAGGATATCCTGGAGGACTAGAGATGGGTGTTTCTCCTGTTCATAAATCACTGTTCATAGAGACATTGCTGTTTGACCAGGGTGAGGGTCAAGTGCAAGAAGTCTCACTCTGATATTATTCCACTTGTCTCCACTACCCTCATGACTCTATATAGAGACCACTGCCTTGGCAGCTTAAAAAAAACACATGTACCCTTGTCAGCGATGACCATTCACCCGGGAGGATGGAGGTTTGGAGTCGCGATTAGCTGGCCTCCAACAGCCATGCCCCTTGGAGGCATCCCCCTCCCTCCCTCATCCCTGCCTCTGACTGCAGCCAATGGCAAATGGCACAGAATGAACAGCAGCTCCACACCTTGCTGGGGTCTCGATGTTATGAGACCCATGAGTCGAGAACAAACCTGCTGCTGTGTGGGCTTCACCATTGAGAGGAGAACACAACTGAGCATGGTTGACATTCAGTTGCCTCATGATTATTAGGGTGTCCCTTTAGTCGGCCACTTGTGCTGACCTGGAACTCCGCCCATCCGAAAAGATCCTCTCACCTCGAGGGATCTCACTGACTGACTAATTGCGGGGTCAAGGTCAGATTTGAAAAATGGTGCGTGTCATCTTCCAGACTTGGTCCACCACCTTCTACCCTCCCCCTGTAACCCATCAACAACCCCCCATCACTCTTGATCCATCCAATATCACCATTCCTTTCCTCTCTGTCACCCTTGAACCTCCCCCCATTACCATGGGCCCATTACAATCCGCCTCCACCTGCCTTCACTCCCTTCAGAGCCGACACCTGTTAACATGCTTATACCCACCCTGACCCTGCTCATTCCTGTTATCTCAACCACTTGTCTGTTCCCCGTCTGTGACACTGCCCCACCCCAAGAGTTCTTCACCTACCAAACTCTCACCCTGGATCTGCCACCCCACCACATCTCACTCCCCCCTCTGACTGTGGATGTTCTCTCTTATCACCAGTATCCTGTGTTCACCCCCCAGGACCCCACCATTGACATCACTGACCCCGCCCACTAAGACACTCTCTCCCCCCACCTTCCCTGGACACTCTTCCCCCCGACACTCTTCATCCCCCCACCACCACCCCCACCCCCACCCCATCACCCCTTCCCTGCTTAACCTGCCTCCCGTGTCCAGCTTTGGCACAGCTTTTGCTACCAGCACTTAGTATAAGTGAAGCTACGTAAGGTTCCCAAGAAGGTGAAATCAGCATCTACTGAACCCAAAGTCATGGAAGAGGTGAAGCTCGCCAGGTGCACTGAATTTAAATACAGTCATAAAAATGAACGGTCTAAATTCTCACTGGCAGGGAACTTAATTTGGAGAGCGAACTTAATTCCAGCGAGGTGGCCTTTTAATGAGCATGCATGAGATGCTAATGCATGCAAATGGGGTTCCCAACTCTGCTCATCAGGAAGCTCAACCCGCCTTTAAACCACCTTGAAAGTCAGAGAACTAAATTCCAACAGTTTAGCCCGCTGTCAGGAAACAGATACTTTTGCTTCCTGCAAAATTAAGTGCCTCTAGCCCCTCAGTCCCCACTGCTGGTGGGACCAGAAGATTTCATGGATTTGTTATCCATGGTAGTTAAATTGACATCCTCATTGCTTCCACATGGATATCAATGGAGAAAGCCATGACAACCACGCTTGTAGTCCTGTCTGGAAATCTACGCAGTAGATGTAGCATCGCTTTGAAGCAGTGCTACACAAACAGATGTTTAGCCCATGATCTATACATTATAGTACAAGAGTTGAACAAAGCCAAGAGGCTGCTGGTTAATTGGCACATACCATACGGTGTTAAGGGTATGTTATCTTGTGTGACTGTTAGAACAGATCATGATGCATATTAGCAAAAATTGTGCAAACTCCAAGTGTACGGATGCAGGCTGCAAAATCCATATTTCTGGCGCTTTCATTAAACAAAGCATCTGTCTATGTGATATAGCTACGAGGTAATATTAATTGCCATTTTAGGCTGTGCCAGAATTACTTACAGCAGCTGATAATTCACTTTGAACAGTAGTACATCCTATCAAGACAAGACTGAAGTGTTTGGAACCATCTTCAGCCAAAAGTGCCAAGTGAGATGATCCATCTTGACCTCCACCTGAGGTCCCCAGCATCACAGATGCCAGTTCAGCCAATTTGATTCTCTGCAAATCATATCAAGAAACAACTGAGCACACTGGATATTAAGGCTATGGGCCCTGACAGCATCCCAGCTGTAGTGCTGAGGACTTATGCTCTACAGCTAGCTCAGTCTCTAGCTAAGCTGTCCTAGTACAGCTACAATACTGACATCTATCCAAAAAAATCGAATGTTTCTTTTATTCATTATTCATTTATTCTTTATTCATAAAATTTATAAAAGTGCATAATGTAAGTCAACTTAGACATTACATTAAGTACAATACAGTTCTATTTCTTTCAATACAGTGTGTGGCACTCTGAGGTGCCTCATTGCATTTACAATTACAGGTTAAATTTACAATGTACATTTACATTTTATGTCAAACGTTTTCAGTTGCATACAGCCTGAGAGGTTTCTCATGGGTTCCAGTCATGTACAATGGCAAGAGACCTTTCCCCATTAAGCCTTTGTGGCAGCTGCCCCACGTTTTATTGTGTCCCACATCACATATAAAATGGAAAATTGTCCAGGTATGGCCTGTCTACAAGAAGCAAAGCAAATTTAATCTGGCCACTTACTGACCCACCAGCCTATTCTAATCATTAGCAAAGTGATGAAAGGTGCTATAATGAGTGCTGTCAAGCAGCACTTGCACAGCAATAACCAGCTCACCAGTGCTCACATTGTGTTCTATGGGGATCACTCGGCTCTAGATCTCATTAGAACCTTGGTTAGAATATGAACAAGAGCGGTGCATTCCTGAGGCGAGGTGAGTAAATGTCCTTGGCATAAAGGCAGCAATTGACCGAGTGTGGCATCAAGAGCTCTATCAACATGGAGTCAATGTGAATCAGGGGAAAACCCCCACTGGTTGGAGTCATACTTAACAGAAAGGAAGATACTTGAGGTTATTGGAGGCCAATCATCTCAATCCCAGGACATTGCTGCAAGAGTTTCTCAGGGCAGTGCCCTAGGACAAACCATTTTCAGGAGTTGTCCATGCCCACATGTCTGTACGCCATTCAGGCTTGGGCTAATAAATCGCAAATGTTAGGCAAAGACCATCTCCGACAAGAAAGAGTCTAACTATATCCCTTTGTCATTCAAAAGCATTATCCAATCGATTTCCCCACTAACAACATGCTGAGAGTAAAGGTTAGCCAGAAACATCACTGGGCCAGTCACATGATTGTTGTGATTACCAGAGCAGGCCAGAGGCTGGGAATTTTGTGCACAATGATTCAACTCCTGGCTCCCCAAACCTGTCCACCCTCTGCAAGACACAACCCAATGTGATGGAATACTCTCCATTTTTCTGGGTGAATGCAGTTCCAACATCACTCAAGAAGCTTGGTACTATCCACGACAAAGCAGCACACTTCATTAGCATGCCATCTACCATCTTAAACATTCACTGTCTCCATTACGGGCAGCAGTGTGCACCATTCCCAAGATGCACTGCAACAACTTGCCAAGTGTCCTTCGGCAGCACCTTCCAAAACCACAACCTCCACTGCCTCGAAGAACAAGGGATCCATGGGAACATGAGTGACTGCAGTTTCCCTTCCAAGTCACATGCTATCCTGACTTGGAAATAGAGTTTAGTTACTCATCGACAGTAAGACAGATTCCTGGAACCCTCTCTCTAATGGCACTGTGAGTGTGCCTACACTACACCACATGGACTGCGGCAGTTCAAGAAGGTGACTTACCACTACATTCTCCAGGGTAATTAGGGATGGGAACTAAATGCTGGTCTTGCCACCCTTTGGCTGAATTTTAAAAAATTCTTCATTACAATTATTTTATGCTACAATTTATTTTTAAAAATTTGTTGATTCAGGGCGGTATTTAATGGAGGCGACGGGGCTCTCACTGGAGGTCTGGTGGGAGTCCTTAATGGCCTCTTTTAGGGAAGGTCTGCTGAATTAAGTGCCACTCAGGTTTCTTGTTGTGCTCCCGACACGGCAAGTCCCCACCCGCCGCTGGATTAATGGCAGCAGCGGCGGGATGAGTTCCTTAAGTGGACATTAATTGAGCTTTAAGGGATGAGGCCTTTAAGTGGGCCTTCCACCCAATCGGGTTGGAGGCAGGAAGGTGGTGGGGTCCCCATCTGCCACCCTCCTGCCTGATTAAATGTCTCCAGCCACCAAACCCGCCATGGGGGTGGGCATTAAGTGCCACCCTCAAAGTCTGAAATTGGCAGGGATGGTTGGTGGAGTTCCATCTTTACTGGAAACCAGGCAGATAGACAGTTAAAATCGGTGACTTAATGGGAGTATTCTGCCACCTTTAATTTTAACCTTCTCTTCAAGTTAAGACATGGGGCCCCTCTTTAAATATGCAGATAAGGCACTGATCACATCATCAGTTGCTTGAGGAGGTGCCATTAACTCCAGCTTGAGGAGGGAAGCCACTGTAATTTTCCCAACAGGCGCATTAAGTAAGAAGGGTATGAAAAGCAGAAAAGGCCATTCAAGGTAACATTTTTTATTTCCCTTTGTGGATGAGCAAATGTGTTGCTCCAGGTTCCCACAGGAAAAGTTTAAACAGTCCTGCCTCAAGGAATTAGGATCTTGATTTAATGTTTTACCTGAAAAACAGCAATACAGTGCTCCCTCAATTATGTACTGGAGTTTCAGGCTACATTACCTAAAGGAAACTGTGAACAAGAGGAAAAGGTTTGTATACCGGAGATTGGAATTCAACATCTCAAGCTGAAAAAACATGGATGATGAATGAGCAATATGAAGGCCAACACTTGTGGATATCTGTGTTGGACCACCTTTCAATTAGCTGCATTTATAATGATGTTGAAAATCGTGTGGGGCTTTATACAATAGATATGGAGAAAGTGTTCTGTGTGACAGAGGACAGTAACCAGAGGTGACCTGAAGGGGAAAAAATGCAGTGAGTTGCTATGACCTGGAGTGCATTGTCTGAAAGGGTGGTTGAAGCAGATTCAATATTAACTTACAAAAGGTAATTAGATAAATACTTGATGGGAAAAATTTTGCAAGACTTTTGGGAAAGAGCAGAGGAGAGAGGCTATATGGATAATTCATTCAAAGCGACAGTACCGGCATAACAGGTTGAATAACATTCTTCTGTGTTGTATCATTCTATGATTCCATAATTACAGAAAGCCCCAAATGTAAATAAATATACATGAAGAAAATTACTCAGGGCTAGAGTGACCAATGGTTAGGCTAAAGGTATAGGTTTTGAGTAAGGTTTCAAAGGCTGAGTAACAGACACATTTAGGGAGGTAATTTGAAAGTGTGAAACCAAGATGGTTTAAGGCTGTGTGACCAATGGTGGAGCAAAGGGAAGGGAACATGCACATAAGTCAAATCAATAGAGTGTACCATTGTTATTGGAATAGACAGGCTTTTCTTTACACATCTGGGCCCTATCCCAACCAATATACCTTTTATTCAGCCTAGACCCAACTGCATTTTCTCCTTGCATAGCCTCAAGTTTTCCTAAATGCATTGCCTTAACCCAGCAGATACCACGCAGAAAGTGAATGGCCCACACAAACAGGAAGTGCATTACATCTGGCAATATCCATTCAAGATTTCAAAAACTTGGCACTTGCTGATCTACACATACCTGGAGGAAATCAGCGAGTCAATCACCCTACTGGAACAGGTGAGTTCCATCAACCGCTACCAATGCACATTTACATTATCAGTAGTCACTACATCAATGTCTCATTTATCATTCTCCTAATCATAGATTTAATTACATTTCACTATTCTTCTTCAAAAATCCTGCTCTATTATATATGCCATATTTATATTCTATGCTTTATTCTATAAGGCTTCTGTTGTTTGTAAACTATCACCAACTCAGTACGTGAAACATCTCTGGAGACCCGTCAATGATAAATAATGGGGTAGACTGTCAAGCTGCTGCCTGGGCCTGAAACTGATATTGCAAATCAATTTCGTCTTATAGAAACTGTCCATTTTTTTCATTTCTATTGAAATTGATGGGAACAAACAAAAGGTTGGCTTCTATAATAGGCAGTTGATCTGTAATGCCAGGCTTATATCCAGGCAAAAAATTGAAAATTTTCCCATGATATGCCATCCAGAAATTAGAAAGTAGCATGAAATGCAGTGTGTGAAACATGAGTTACTAGCTCTCAAAAGCCCCTTTAAAACATATATATCAAAGTGTGGCCTGCACTTCAGCACTGTTACCAAAATGAAAATTTGTTTTATTAGAGCAATGTGCTGCATTGTCTATTGTTAGACTTTGCATGCATTTGATATGAACTATTCTCAAAAACAAATGCACAACTTTCTTTCCATACATCAAAATAAATCACTCTTCTTTCTATTATAAATGTATCCTGAAATCTGTTCAAAACTAAGAAACAGTTATGACAAGCAGAAAAGGAATAGTATTGACATATGTTTTTTTTTGGGAGAGCTCCAATCACAACTTAGCATAATTTGCAGGAGTGAATGCATAAAAAGGATGTCAACAACTGAAGTGAGAATGAATCACATAGTGAAAATCAAGAATTCAGAATAAATGATAAACAAATGACAAATTAAGCAAAAAGAAAAGTCACAATTGAGTTAATAGCCCGATATGGTCATACACCTTTCTTCAGATTCACCCAGCAGCACCTTGGCAGCAAGCATTTGGTAAAAACCAGAAGACTGACAAAGCCATTCCTTAACTCATAGCTCTATTACTGTAAGAGAACATATAAGGGAGCTTAAGAATAGTACATGGTTACCAAGCAGACAAAATGGGTTGGTATTGTGTTGGTCTGCTGTTCAAGCACATGTCAACATTGCATTATGATATGCCCAACAAGTGTTGAGCTAAGCTGGCCTGCATTTTGAATTCAATATGAGTACCAATTGTGGATGAGTTTCAGGCATGAGTGACAATTAGAAACTCATTTCATAGTGAGCGGGATGAATTGCCTGTTTCTGTACAATGGCATCTATATATCTATGTCATTTCCATGTTGTACTGCGATGTTATGGACCATGCAGCAAATGTAATATAGGATGTTCCCAATCTCTTCAGACACCAGTTTCTTTGCTTCCTCCAATATAATGCACTCAGTGTTGGCTTTTATGCTTTGCATGCATCTCAGTGTATATGTGTTTAGCAGATTTACTTGGCTAACTAAGTGTTGTCATAAGCCAGGACTGTAGAGTGTAACAGTTATTTCCTGGAAGCTGACGTGGCATTTTTATTTTCCTATCCAATAATAGATGTGCAATAGATTTCCTAAAATAAAAGCATTGTGACTTACTATTGGGAAAGCAGGAATTCACTGGCATGATCCTGTGCGAGTGGTAACAGACAAGCTGAAGATTGATAGACAGATAGTCCTTCAGTTTGATGAATACAGCAATCTTAGACTCACATGGTGATATTCTGGACTTTGGGAAATCCAACCATTTGGTAAAACTCTGGGGTACTTTCTTGCTGTTGCCAGTTGTTCACGCTGCTTGTTCTGGTCCACAATGCATCAGTAACCTGCTTCCATATACACATAGACTGCAGATTAACTGGTATTGCTGATGTTTGCTGCAACAGCTTGAATAGGTTTGAGGCCACCTCAAGGTTCTTCAGTCTGTTACAGCAGGCTGTGCCATACCTGTTTTGGAATTTTGATCCTAGTCTGCTCACAGTATACAACGCAACCTGTCACAGTTTCTGTGGGGAAGTAAATTGCAATAGTGGTGAGTGTTTGAGTTTGAGAAAACCTTTCAGACTTGGTTGTTTGTTAGCCAAGTTCTCAACTGTCCATATCTTCAGGCTGGTGGTTTCAGCCCTCCTAAACCAAAGTCCAGCATGCCTCATATCTCCCCCCATGCTTCCTCTTTTTCTTTGTCACCCAAGCAACACAAATAGAAAGATATTTTTGCAGGAATAACCATTATCCCGGGTGAAAGATTGTTTTGAAAAATGGGTGTTCTAAGCTTTCTATCAGTTCCTTTCACCCACAACAATGAGCCCGCAAAAAATTCAACAAAACTGAAAAAAATAATGATTTTAAACTGCACCTAAAATTTGTTGGTTTTCCCTTTAAATGCCTTTCTACTGAAGACACAGCTGACCGGCTCTGGACAACCAAAACCTTAAATTAAAAGGTTGCGTACTCCTGGCATAAAGGATATAAAATGGAGTTGCCATCTATGTGACATCTCCCTATATTAAGATACTGCAATGAAGTTTCACCAGTACCTTGTGGGTGCTTCCAGTGCTTGATGCCGTCTTAATTGGTAATGTATATTGTATACATAAGTGCAGATCCAGCATCACTGATCATTACCTATTTTTCTGTTAGATTATACCCCATGTCTGCTTGTTTGTGGGGAGCAATGAGCATGGAAATGAGGGTCAGTGGCATGCTCCACCACCTTCAATCAAACAATTGCTGCTACCTTAATCACTAAACCAAACAGCCCTGCTCAAATTTTCCAGGCAACATAAAATACATTCCTCTACCAGAAAAATTAGTCATTCCACAAACCTTCTCCCTACAAAATGATTTCAAGTTATGTACAATTTTATATATAAACACGATGCAAAGATTTGTTCAAAACCTGTTAACTAATTAAACACATTTACTTTTATAAATATTCATTTGCGAATTAAACACTTCCAAAATTTAAGTATAAATTAATTACGTTTTATTTTTGGAGAAAATGTTCTGAATTGAATTCCATCTTGTTATTCCCCCATTCCTTCTTGAAAATTAACATTTTGTTTCTTTGCTGTTTGCTGTTACCTTCGGCAACATTCAAACTGACCCTTAGATAAAAACAAAAAGCTAAAAGCTACTGCGGATGCTGGAAATCCAAAACAAAAACAGAATTACCTGGAAAAACTCAGCAGGTCTGGCAGCATCGGCGGAGAAGAAAGGGTCATGAAGACTCGAAACGTTAACTGATTTCTTCTCCACCGATGCTGCCAGACCTGCTGAGTTTTTCCAGGTAATTCTGTTTTTGTTTCAGACTGACCCTTGTTTTCCCAGGCCCGGATTTTCACTCCTGAGGCGGTGCATAGGGTTGGGAAATTTTCTGGCTTGCCACATCTGCCTCAAAAAAAAGTATCCCAAACGGTGGGATCTTCATTCTGGGGGGGGGTAGGGGTGTAGAGGTGTGTGGAGTCAGGCCTACCGCCCCCGAAAACAATTCCGAGGCAGCCAGAGGGGCTGCCAAGCACTGAGGTGAGCTAGTTAAAAGGTTAAAAGGCCAATCTTGGTGCTCTGGGTCTTTGTCCCTGCTGTGTTGTTGAATATTAAGCTCTCTCACCCTCAACCCTCACGCCCCCTCACTCACTCCCATGTTCCATCCAAGCCAACTCATTCCAACCCATGTCCCCCACAATGGCCACTAATACTCTCCATGCCAACCCATGCTCCTCCATTTGCCCCCATGGCCCCTCGTATATTCCATTACAGCCTATGCACCTCCATCTTCCCTCAATGTGGACAATACATTCATTTAAGGACAGATATAGTCTTGCAGGGATAGATAGCATTGGGTTTCACTTCTACCTCTGAATTCCCCCAGGTACAGGGCTTCATCAATTTCACCCATGTGACCATCAAGGCACCTATTACCTGGCCAGTAAGAAATGGCTTCCGCTCCCTTAACCTCCAGCTGGTCTGCAACCACAACAAGATCTTCCTCCATGTGTGTGCTCATTTTCCTGGCTGCAACCATGACTCCTAACCCTCTGTCTCAAATCTTCACTCCAGCCCCCATAGTGTGTGGATGGATCCTGGGGAACAATGGATATCTAATGGCAATGGTTCCTGACTCCTTTACCGGAGCCCCAGACCGAGGCAAAAAACCAATACTACCTGCTCGGTAGGACAACCATTGAACAGGCCATAGAGGTTCCAATGATGTGATTCTGGTGCCTGGACCAGGTGGTGCCCTCCACTACCCTCCTGCAGCTCGGCAAGCTCTCAGTCATTGTTGTGATCTGCTGCTCTCTCCATAACATGGCCGTCTAGAGAGGTGTGGACAATGAAGCTCTGGAAGGAGACAGCTCATTTAGGAAGAAGGATGAAAGAGTGGTGGGGGAATTGGAAGCAGAGGGAGATGATGCTGAACAGAGAGGTACCCCAGTTGCCCAACAAGGTGGCCATCTCCTTTCACCTCCTGGGAAGAGGACACCCCTCTTCTCCTATACAGCCTCCAGCTTTAGATCCAGGTCATCATCGATGAAGTGAGGAGCTGCCCTGCCCCGGTTTCCAGGCCATAAGCTCCCCTGTGATATCTTGCTTTCCTCTGGTGCTATAGAAGGCTTTGGCACAAACAAGAGATCTCTCCCTCAGGACAACCAGCAGCTGCAGTGATGGCCACTGTAGGGAGTCTGCTTAAGTTCCACACTCCATCTGATCCACCTCCATTCCTGCTCCTACTTTGGTTTGTTTGCGGGTTTTCTGTTTGCCACTGGCAGAGAATAAGATGCTTTTCCATCCTGTCACTGTCTCCAGCAATACTTCAAGTAAAACCTCAGAGAAACAGGGTGGGGATGGAGCTGATGGTGGTGGTGGTGGGGCTGCCCTGGCAAGGGAACCCTCCCTACCTTCTGCCCTCTGCTCAGCTTCTCCGCCAATTTTGTCAGGTGAAGGGCAACCACAGTTATGGCTGCCATTCAACCATTAAATCAGAACTACTACTTCCTGTGTCCCACATCCTTCCAGCTTCTGCATCACTAATTGATCAGCAAACATGACTCTGGGAAATTTACTGTTTTGCCAATTTAAATTGCAATGTGCGAGCATTGCCAACATGGTGCGCGGAAAGGACCCAGAAGTGATGTTGGGGTCCCAACCCTGGAGTGGAAATCCACACAAAATATGAGGAGTTCAATAACTTTTCCCTGTCTAACATTGGGGCCATCCACTCTCCTGGCAGATACTTCCTCAGGGCCCACCAATCGAAGTTCCTAGAAATGTATCTTTCCCTCTTCAATCCGATACTCACCAGCGCAGCAATCTGTTCCTGTCCTCTGGCATGATATCTGCATCTTTCAAAACTGCGATGTCATCACACCCCACTCAAAGTTCTGATATTCAACGCTTCCATTGTCTTCACCGTTCCATTTTTAATCATCTCGGAATGCCCCTCATATCAATCCCTGTTTAATGCCTTCTAATCAGCCAGCCCACAACACTGAAACTGCTCCGCTCAAAGACATGAATGACATACTGCTTGAATTCACATGGCTTTATTGTTTCTACGCATCACCTCCATGCCGCAATCATTGTTTCCTATCCCAGGGATCTCCTCCTGGTGTATGCCCTTTCATACATTCTTCTGTTCTCTAAACCCAAACTACTCATTGGTCAGTGTGCGGGCGCGATCGGCGGGCCCAGGAGCGGCCGGGAAATGGACCGCCGCCTGCGATCGGCCCCTGACCGCGATTTCCCGCAGGCTCCAGCCAGCATGAAGCGTGCACTGATCAGCACTGCCTGGGTTGGGGGTGGGAGGAGGGCGTGCACTGAAATCAGAATGAGCATGGCGGAGCGCTCACAGAAAGTTTCCTGAAGGCAGAGAGCTGCCTCAGGGAGCTGAAGACTTCAAAAGTATCAAATAAAGATTTTTAAATCCAGAAAAAATGTTCACGCACCAGAAGCAGTCATCTAAGCATAGACATTATAAAAATTCTGTGCATAGATTTTTTTTTAAATTTAATGACGGAAACCTCATCCCGCCCTTGGATGAGGTTTCTTGAAAAATGCAAAGGCTGCCTGGCCAATTTGCCCGCCCACCAACCATAAAGATGGACAGGCAGCAAAAATTCCCAGTTAATTGTGCCGAGGGCTTAATAGCCCTCTTAATTGTCGGCTGGTGTGCTTCCGAGTTTAGCGCGTGCCTGCCAACTGAAATATCGCGTGAGTGCGCGATGACATCGAGACACTCACCCGACGTCATCACACGCTATTTTACACTTGAGAGGGTAGGGTGCGCCCCCACCCGCTCAGTGAAAAATTCTGGCTATGTTCTCTGCTCCACTTTCATCAGGTCACAATGGTTCTGCCCTCTAGAACTTTAGTACCTCAACCTTAACACTTCTCTCCCTGTGTTCAACAACCATTCAAAGTGCCTACTCATTGACTGTACCTTTGTCTCTTCTTAGCTGTTCTTCTCCCACTTGTTGCCCATTACCCTGTAAAGTGTTCTGAAACACCTCCCAGCTGAACAGCTCTCTAGAAATGTGCAATGGTATTGATTACACTTCTTCTGGTGGTGTGAGCTCACTTTAGCTTCCACTTAAACAGTTTGTAGAAGTCTGTCAGCTATGAAGGATACACTTGTATGAATTAAAAATACTCGATGCTGATATGTATAGCTACATGTTTCTACTTTACTGTGCAGCCAACCAGCAGTCAATTCTTTTCACATAAATCTGGTTCCGTGATGACAAGGATAAAAGATTCATGGATAATGTGGGGAAAGTTGCTGCTGTTGAATTAGTAACCTTCAGTATTGATATTTATGAGTGTAACATACCCCTTGCATATTCATAGAATGAAAACGTTGACAGTACTATTAAAGTTGTTGCATGTATTTTCAGCAAGTGAATAGATAAAGGCAGGGAATGCAAGTCAAGAGATTAGGAAAATTAATAATGGCAAAGAAAGCCTCTTGAAAATCAAAATCCTTCGTGGCAGATATTTGCTCCTTACAGTGGAATGACTTTCAGCTGTTTCCATGTTGCACTAAACATCAACACCTATGTTAGTTGGGTACAGAGCATAACATTTTTCAACAACCATTTTTGATTGCAGAAGTGGGTTACCAAGTTGTTAAAAAAATCAATTATGCTCATTAATGGGGTAAACATTCAATTAAGCAAACTACGCTGCAGTACTTAAGGGTCCTGCAACATCTTGCTTTTAACTTTAGCTTGAGCAAGCACTAAAGAACGAACATGCATTTAATTAACGCCTTTCTTATCTCCATAGTGCCCCAAAGAGAATTATATTTATTTTTGAAGTACAATCCCGCCCCCACCCCCAAACGGAAAATCCGGGCCCCTGTGTGACTAAATTTTCATTCAGCAATGCTCCACACACTGTCAAGAGATGAATGAACGGTTAATCTGCCTCAGTGATGTTGATTCAGAGACTACTGTTGACCAGGATATTGAGAGAGCTCCATGCATTTATATAGAAGCATAGTAAGAAATATGAAAATATTAATGGCATGGGGGAGGCCATTCATCCATTCAGCTCATTGGTATTATGCTGGCCTAAAAAGAACTATCCAGTCCAATTCCACCTTAGGAACAGAGGAACATGGGGCGTAGGAGCAGCCCTTCAAGCCTGCTCTGCCATTCAATAAAATCATGGCTGATCTGGCTATGGTCTCAACTCCACTTTTCAGTCTGCCCGTCCATAACCTTTGACTCCCTTGTCTGTCAAAAACCTGTCTAACTCTGCCTTGAATAAATTCGATGGCCCAGCCTCCACTGTTTTTTGGGAAAGAGAATTCCACAAACTAATGGCCCTTTTAGAGAAAAAAATTCTCCTCATCTCTGTCTTAAAACGGTAGACCTCTTATTCTTAGAGCATGTCCCCTAGTTCTAGTCTCCCCACAAGTGGACATAACCTCTAAGTATCTACACTATCAAATCCCCTCAGGATCTAATATGTTTCAATAAGCTCACCTCTCATTATTCTAAACTCCAATGGGTATAGGCCCAGCCTGCTCAACCTTTCTTCATAAGATAAGCCCCTCATCCCAGGAACAAGCTGTGTGAACCTTCTGTGAACTGCTTCTAACGCAATTATACATTTTTTTCAAATAAGGAGACCAAAACTGTACACAGTACTCCGGACCAGTACACAATGGTCTCAGCAATACCTTGTACAGCTGCAATGAAACTTTCCTAATTTTATATTCCATTCCCCTTGCAATAAATGCCAACATTCCATTTGCCTTCCTAATTACTTGCTGTACCTGCACACTAATTTATTGTGATTCAAGTACCAGGACTTCCAGATCCCAATGTATCAACGAGTTCTGCAATCTCTCTCCATTTAAATAGCACACTGCTTTTCAATTCTTCCTGTTGAAGTGGGCAAGTTCAAATTTTCCAACGTTATAGTCCATCTGCCGAATTCTTTTCCACTCACTTAACCTGTCTTTATCCCTTTGCACACTCTCTACATCCTTTTGACAAACTTTCCTATCTATCTTGGTGTCATCGGCAAATGTAGGGCTGAATTTTCCCAGAATTGCGCTAAGTGCAGTAGCGGGCAGGTAAAATAGAGTCCTACTGGTTACCTTGGTGGGCAGGCTTTCATTGGACCACTTGCCATCACCCCGCTGTTGCATCACGCCGGCCATCATCTTTAAAAGGCAGCCCCCAGTAAAGCGCTCATTGTCATCAGCTCACCCCCACTGCTCGGGAGACAGCAAAGGGAAAAATACTGCAGACCCCCGCTTCAATGACAGGTCCCTCGAGCGACTGCTGGGTGCCATGGAAGTCCACCGGGATGTGCTCTACCCCAAATCTGGCCACAGGATGGGTAGCAATGTCACCAATCTGGCTTGGGAGGCGATGGCAGTGGTGGTCAGCGCAAACACCCTGCAGAGGAGGGCAGCCACCCAGTGCCACAAAAGGATGAATGATCTCCTCCGTTCCGCCAGGGTAAGTCTCTCTCTTCATCACTCCCAACTCTCGCGCTCACAAACCCATCACACACCCACAGGGCCCCCATTCACTGCCAGTGCAAGGGACATCACCATTCACTCTTTCATACACACCATCACTGTCCTCATCCCATCCATGGGACACTCACCACCCACACAGGCCAGGCATACTCATCATCTGGCCTGGCAGGAGTCCTGATACACTCTCCTCATCTCTATCTATGCAGGACAAACTGGCTCACAACAGGAGGGAAAGGTCACAGACAGGTGGAGGGATGCCGGAAATCAAAGTTTTGATAGAATTTGAAACCAGAGCCATCCAGCTGGTCCTGTGCTGACGCTGAGGGTCCAGCAGTGCAACATCCATCAGACAACCATGCTGTGAGTGATGTGTCCTCTTTCACAGGCCACTGCCATGCACTAATTAACTCCCCTTGCTTCTGCAGGCACATCTGGGAAGCAGCCGATGAGGTCCACGACCCAGAGTCTCCAAGCAAGCTCCAGAGAAACACCTGAAGAGGAATCTGAGGTCATCCTCCTTGAAGTGCCTTCACAGCGCTCTCTCACACCCTCCGCCAGCGCAGAGACACACACCTCAGTGGGACCTAGCTTTAGAATAGCCACAGGATCACAATCTAGTGAGCACATCGCACTGTCTGACCCACCACAGGCGGAGGCAGGAACTTTCTAGGTCCTCAGCACTCGGAGGACTGATGGAGAGCAGAACGTTGCTGAGTCCGAATCAGATGACGAGCCTCTGGACTCGGTCATGTCACAGTTGCTGGAGCTGCAAAGACAAGCTCGGGAACATCAGGAAGCGATGTCTGCTGCACTCCTCAGATTGCAAGGCACGATGGAGGAGTCTGTCCATCTTCAGGCTGAAGTGATAGCACCGGCATTGCAACGCACCAAGGTCAACACTGGCTGGATGGCAGCCGCCATGGAGACCTCGGTCCAGGACATCACTCCTGCACTGCTGCGCAGGCTCAACTCCATCAGTGATGCCATAGTTGGCCTCCAACAGTGTGTATACGAGAAGGGTGCTGAGCAGCTCGATCTCACTCTACCTATCCCTTCTGCTCACCAAGTCAGCTAGGGCCCTCGGGAACCCATAGGGAGGAGGATGAGCAGGTGCACACCCCAGGGCCATCCACCCAAGTGACTCTGTGAGTTACCAGCCCACCCGAATCCCCTCTTCCTGTGACCTCCGCAGATCCAGCTTCACGGGCCGAGGAGGGTGCCACTGCCACACAGGAAGCAGGCCAGAGCCCTCCAAGTCTCGGCCCTCCAGAGGACGCTTGCCAAAGCCAACACAGACAGGGCGTCACAGTCAGCAGGCTGACTCCGCCTCTCCTGTGGAGCACCAAGACGTAGCGGCAGGGTTAGGAAAGTTAAGGAGAATTAGTTTCACAGCCTGGGCATGGATGTTAATCACTTGTACATAATGTTCACTGTTATCAAGAATGCCTCCCTGTCTGTGGCTCCTTGTTCTGATGAGCAGTGTTCTTGTCACTCAGATGTGAAACCTTTCTGCACAAGATAAAGGCAGGTGTCTAAGTCCAGGGCCTCTTCCCTGTGCTCTGTGCGGCCTTCAGACCACAGTGATGGTCCAGCCTCACACTCACTGGAAACATTACTGATGCCTGCACCTCGGCGGTGCTGGTCATCGCTGCCAGAATGTAGTGGGCAGGTGCCACAAAGTTCTCTCATACTCTCTGTGTGCTCTCAGCATCTTTAAGGTGGGGCTCGCCCCCATCACACCAACATCTGCGACCAGTGACACTGTGCACCAGCTCCTGAAGGGCAGAGGTGCTGAAGGCGGACACAGCATCAGATGCGTCTAAGGTTTCATGGCTGCGTCTCTGAGATGGCCCTGATCATGGAGTGCAAGCAAGCTGCCCTCAGCCAGACAGGAGTCAGACATTCTCAGAGGCTATGGGAAAATCTATGGAGTGTCCTCAATGAATGTTGTCATCATCCTCCTGCGATCGATCAACTATTAGGGCCTCCACTGCATCTCCATGACAGGAGCATTCTCACAGAGGGTATTGGTGCTGCGATAAGCCAGACTGGAGTCAAATGTTCACAACTGCAATGTGAGGATCTACAAGGACATCTCACTGCATGTCGTCATCATCCTCCACAAATCTGGCAGCTATGAGGACCTCCCGAGTGCGCCTGCCTCATCTAGCAAGTGTGAGGGCCTCATCCCCATCGTTGTCACCGCCGAGGGCCTCCTCACCCTCATCCCCGTCAGTGCCCTCCTTATCGGAGGATACAGGCAGCACCTCCACCTCCTCCTCAGCCAGCTCCTCACCCATTGCAACACCAGGTTGTAAAAAGTGCAGAAGACGACGACGATGTGTGATACCCTCTGCAGACTGTATTGCAGGGCTCCACCAGACAAGTCCAGGCACCAGAACTGTATCTTCAGCATCCCGATGGTCACTCCACCAAGTTGCGGGCTGCTGCGTGAGACTCATTATAGCATCGCTCTGCTACAGTCTGAGGCTGCCACAGGTGACATCAGCCACAGCCTCTGTGGGTAGCCCTTGTCCCCAAGGAGCCAACCCTGCAGTCTCTGTGGACCCTGGAAGACTCCAGGGATCTGCGAGCGAGTCAGGATGTAGGCATCGTGCATACTCCCTGGAACCTGTGTGCACACCTGCAGGATGTGTTCTGGGGGTCACATACCAGCTGCATGTTCAGTGAGTGGAAGCCCTTGTGGTCGATGAAGTCCACTGAGTGTAGTGATGGAGACCTGAGCACCACATGGGTGCAGTCAGTCACACCCTGCACCTGTGGGAATCCCGAGATCTGGGCGAATCCAATGGCCCTTGCATCCTGGCTGTCCGGGTCCCGGGCGAAATTCATAAAGTTGTGTGCCATGGAGAAGATGGCATCCATGACCTCATGGATGCATTTGTGGGTGGTGGATTGTGAAATCCCACAGAGGTCACCTGTGGAGCCCTGAAAGGAGCCACTGGCATAGAAATTGAGCACTGAGGTCACTTTCACAGCCACTGGCATGGATGCCCTCTATGTCTCCTTGGTGCCAAGTCCTGCAGTAAGTGGCAGATGTGAGCCACCAGGTCCCTAGACATGCGCAGTCATCGGCAACACTGGTTCTCAGTCATCTGCAGGAATGGCAAGCGGCGTCTATAGACCCTGGGTGTCACTAGGCGCCGACCAGCCACAGCTCACTGTCGCTCCTGGGAAGCGTGTGCGGGAGCTGCTGCTGCCCCTCCTTCATCAGGTTGTTGCTCCTGCCTTTGCACAGCCAGGTGCCTCATTCACTCTCTCCTCCATCTTCTATGGTCCCTGTAGGCCATCAGGCATACAGCTAGGTCACCAGGATCCATGATCCTGATGTAGTCCTCCTGCAACATGAAAGAGTGGTTATCAAGGCTGTGCTTAGCACCTTTCCTGGCCCTGTGTTCCCGCCCCTTAATGCTTCCTGGAGAGTGCTGGTCACCCCTCGGATGGCCAGAGATGAGTGCACTACATGGCTGCCCTGTCAACCTGCGACAGGGGGACACTGGTCTAATCCAGAATGCTGAGATTGCAAGGGGCTGTGAGCACCTCCATCAGTAACTGCTACATGGCCAGTGTTGGTGAGGAGATTGTACAATATGTGCAGTTTGACTGCTCTGTGGCCCAATAAAGTGGTGGTGGGGGGTGGGGGCGTGGGGTAGGGGGTAAGGTATCGAGTGCATGGTGGCCCTTTGGTGCCTCCGCATTGCTTGCATGAATGGGTAGGCTAGGATCCTGACCCCAATCATATCACTGTGGCTGCGCCTGATCTGTCTCAGTTGCAGAGGCCTGGTCAGTTTATACTGCGTGGCCACTTCCCTCACTTACCCTGCCCCCCACCTGTGCGTGGGTTGCAGCACCAGGGCAGCACTTGACCACCCCCCCCTACCCCCCTCAGAAGTTGCCTCCAAGGTTGGCCAGCACTTGCCCCCAGACACCTCCACCCCTCAGCAGTTGCCTGTGGGGCCAGACATCAGTTTCCCCCACCATCAACCCTGCCCCCCACCCCCACCGGCACCCCGAGGCCTGTAAACAACAGGCAAGCCATGGAGAACGCTGCTGCTCACTCACCTCAGTTCCCCCACAGTGAAGGCGGCCAAGTGCATGTCGCTTGCGTGCCATTGTGAAACACGTCGGCGTGGTTCCCGCCATCGGCGGGCTGAGTGGAAGATCGTGACCTGCCTTCATACTGTCATGAAGTGGGTCCCACCATATTTTCCGCACACGCCACCTATCACGCCCGCTGCCAGCGGGCTCAGAAAATTCCACTCTTAGCTACTATCCATTTGGTCCCTTCATCCAAATCATTAACGTAGATTGTGAATAGCTGATGCCCCAGCACTGATCCCTGTGGCCCTCCACTAGTTACACCCTGCCAGCCCGAAAAAGACCCATTTATCCCTATCTCTGCCTCCTGTTAGTTAACCAATCCTTTATCCATGCTGTTACCCCATGCACCATGTAATCTTATCTTGTGTCGTAACCTTTGATAAAATGCCTTCTGGAAATCTAAGTACGCCACATCTACAGATTCCTCTTTATCCAACTTGCTTGTTACTTCCTCAAAAAACTCTAATAAATTAGTTAAACACAAATTCCCTTTCACAAACCCATGTTGACTCTGCCTGACAAAATTATGATTTTCTAAGTATCCTGCTATAGCCTCCTTAATAATGGATTCTATCAATCCCTCTGACAGATGTTAGGCCAAATGGCCTGTAATTTCCTGCTTCCTGTTTCTCTCCTTTCTTGAATAAAGGTATTACATTAGCTATTTTCTAATACACTGGGACCTTCCAGAATCTAAGGAACTTGGAAAATTATAACCAATGCATCTATTATCTCTGCAGCCATTTATTTTAAGATCCTATGATACAGGCCATCTGGTCCTGGGTACTTGTCAGCCTTTAGGTCTAATAGTTTTCCCAGCACCTTTTCCCTAGTGATAGTGATTGTTTTAAGTTCCTCCCTCCTGTTCACCTCTTGATTTTCAAGTATCATTGGGAAGTTTTCTAAGTCTTCTACAGTGAAGACAGACACAAAACAACTGTTCAATGCCTCTGCCATTTCATTGTTTTCCACTATCAATTCCCTGGGCCCAATCTCTAGAGGACCAACACTAGCTTTAGTTACTCTTTTCCTAGTTAAATACTTATAGAAATGCTTACTATCTGTTTTTATATTGTGAATGAGTGTCATCTCATATGCTTCTTTCTCCCTTTTTTTCTTTAGTCATTCTTTGCTGGATCTTAAAATTTGACCAATCTTCTGACCTACTGCTAACTTTTGCAGATTTGTACAGAGATTCTTTCAATTTGGTACTATCCCTATCTTCTTTATTCAGCCATGGATGATGCATCCTTCTCAAAGAGTCTTTCTTTCGCACTGGGATAAACCTTTTCTGAGGTTATTAAATATCTCCTTAAAATCCTGCCACAGCACCTCTGCTGTCTTACCTTTTAACCTAATTTCCCAATTCACTTTAGCTAGATCTGCTTTCTTACCTTTATAATCATCTTTATCCAGGTTTAAAACACTAGTCTTAGACTCACACTTCTCCCCTTCAAACTGAACATGAAATTCCATTCTGTTATGATCGCTGTTGCCTAGAGACTTCTTTAATATGAGGTTATTGATGAGTCCTGCCTTATTGCTCATTACAAGGCACTCCTTCCACCACTGATGAACAGCAGCAGCAGTGTGTACCATCTACAAGATGCACTGCAAAAACTCACCAAGGCTCCTTCCAAACCCATGACCACTACTATCTAGAAGGACCTGGGCAGCAGATACATGGGAGCACCACCATTAGAAGTTTCCCTCCAAGCCACTCACCATCCTGACTTGGAAGTATATCGCTGTTCCTTCACTGTGGCTGGGTCAAAATCCTGGAACTCCCTTCCTAACAGCACCGTGGGTGTACTTACATCACATGGACTACAGCGGTCCAAGAAGACAGCTCCCCACCACCTTCTCTAGGGCAATTATGGATGGGCAATAAATGCTGGCCTAGCCAGCGACACCCACAGCCCCTAAATGAATTTTAAAAACAGGTCTAGAAAAGCCTGCTCCCTGGTTGGCTCCAGAACATACTGCTCTAAGGGATTGTCCTGAATACATTCTATGAACTCATGTTCCAGGCTACCTTTGCCAATCTGATTCACCCAATCTAAGTATAAATTAAAGCCATCCATGATTACTACAGTACCTTTCTTACACACCCTATTTATTTCCTCCTTTAGACCCTGTCCTACTATGTAACTATTGTAAGGGGGCCTATAAGCTGCTCCCACAAGTGACCTCTTAACATTGCTATTTCTTATCTCTACCCAAACTGATTCTACATCTTGCTCTTTCAAACCAAGATCATTTCCGGCTATTGTCCAAGTTGCACCCTTAATTAACAGAGCTACCCCCCTCCCTAACCTTTTCCTAGCTTCCTATCCTTACGGAATATCAAATACCCTTCAATATTTAGGTCCCAGCCTCAGTCACCCTGCAACCATGTCTCTGTGATGGCTATCAGGTCACACATTTTTTTCTATCTGTGCTAACAATTGATCCATTTTGTTCTGAATGCCGTGCGCATTGAGATTCAGAGTCTTTAGCTCTGTCTTTATATCATTTTTGCACTCTCTGGTCTTATCTGCTGGTGCACTCTTAAGTTTGTACTCTCTGTCCCTTACCCAAATTGTTACTCTGTTCTATTACCTTGTTGTCTTCCTTTGAACTATTACATCTCCTCTCACATGATTCCTCCACCCCCCCCCCTCCCCACCATTTGGTTTAAAGCCCTCTCAACCACCCTACTCACTAGAACACTGGTCCCAACATTATAATCCAGAACTTATGAGTGTTGAGGTTCTGCCACTAGCTGTTCATAATCCCTAAGCAGAACATTTTTCCTAGTCCTACCTATGTTGTTGGTACCAATGTGGACCATGACCTTCCTCCCCCTCCTGTTGCAAGTTCCTCTCCAATCCCAAGCAGATGTCCTGAACCCTGGCACTGGACAGGCAATACAGCCATCTGGACTCACACTCTCAGCTGCAGAGAACTGTGTCTATCTCTCTGACCATATTGTCCTCTACTACCACTACATTCCTATTAACTCTCCCCACTTGAATGACTTCCTATACCACAGTGGCATGGTCAGTTTCCTCATCCACCCTGCAGCTCTCACTTTCATCCATACAGGCTGCAAGAACCTCAAACCTATTGGTCAATTGCAAGGGCTGAGGCTCCTCCAATTCTACCTTCTTGGTCCCCTTCCCTGCCGAACTAGCAATCACACCCTCCTGTCCCTGACCACTGACCAAATCAGAAGGTCCTATCCTAAAGGGTGTGATCGCCTCCTGGAATAAAGTGTCCAGGTAACTGTCTCTCTCCCTGATGCATTATGGTGTTTGCAGATCAGCCTCCAGTTTGATGACTCTAAGCAGAAGCTCCTTAAGCTGCAGACACTTATTGCAGATGTGTTTGCCCTGGATCACACCAGTGCTGTGGTCCTGGAGTCACTTTTAGGCTGGATAAGCACAGCAGAGTTCCTTCTCTAAAGGACATTTATGAACTAGATGGGCTTTTATAACAATCCACAATGGCTTATGGTCACCTTTGACCATAAGCTGAGACTAGCTTTAAATTCCAGGTTAATTAATTGAAATTTAAATTCTATTAGCTATTATGGTGGGATTTGAACCCATGTCCCCAGAGCATTAGCTTAGATTGATAGACTAATAACCTTACCACTACACCACCATCTGCCCCATCCTTAGGTGACGCTGTGACCAGAACTGTTGTCACCATCGTCCCTCTGTTAGAAGCCTGAGTGTAACTTTCTTTAATGTGGGGATCTTGGAGTGCCTTCATTGTTCACATGCTCTTGACAGGTTAGTGGTCAGATTTTGGTAATGTGTCGAACCATGATGACTGAGACTACCTTGCCTTTTCAGCCTGCTTCTGCCTTCACAACTGCTGATGCGCAGTCTTTTTTATGCTATTGAGGACCTTTAGAAGACCACACTTTGTCTGGCACCTCCCCCCAACCTTGCTGTCATGGGTGACCCTACCAGGAGCAAGGAGCTACTGACGGTATCACTCAAGGGATCATTGGGGTGCACATGTCTCTCACATCAAGGTGGTGATCCACGGAGCGGTGTGTAGTACGCTAACTGCAGAGTGGCAGGGGACAGTGGTTGCCGGGGCAGGGGTTTGCATAGAAGAGCTGGTGGGGGGGCATTGCCGGGTGTGTCAGTTTGTTGGTAGAGGAGCTAAGGATGCCAGAGTTGGGGAAGAAGAGTCAGCTTGGCCAGGGAGGGGTGGCATTGAGGGGCCAGGATTGCCAGAAAAATTATGAACCACATTTTTATTCACAATTATTACCATCTGTTATTTTGTGGTTTGAGACAAGCATTTGGAGGACTGAGTCCTTGATTTGCATCTGTAATTATCAAGCTCTAACTTTTTGCATGGAAGAATCTGTGCAATATGAGGGCAAACAGGCAAAGTTTTCAAACTAATGATCTCTTCCATTTAAAGAGTAGAAAAGAAAGGACCATCAGATAAGCTCCTCTGGAGTACATTCAAGCACACTGCAACTTCTGGATTTTAGTGTGAGTGAGCTTACTGGATGTTGTGGTGTTGTTGCGTAACTCAGTAATGGCGAAGTTCTCAGCAATTGAGGAAGGGAATTTTTGGCCATTGTGTATTCCCATGCCTTGTTTGTCCTCTCCAAACATATGACCTCACATTCCTCTCGATTGAATTCCATTTGCCACTTTTTTTGCCCAACCGACCAGTCTATTGAGATCTTCCTGCATCTTCATTTCCACAAGAATGCGATACCTTAACAGGCAGATGTGATCTCTTTTAACGTGTCTTCTGAAAAAGATAGCAGCTCAGGCAATGCAACTAGCTTTCAGTATTACACTAAATTGTCAGCCTGAATTATATGCTTAAATCCTGGTTTAGAGCTGGAACCCATTATCTTACTTAGATGTCCAAATGCACCAAGACCTGGGCAATATCTAGGCTTGGATTAACAAGTGGCAAGTAACTTTCGTAACACACATGCGTCAGGCACTGACCATCTCCAACAAGAGAGAATCTAACCATCGCCCCTTGACATTCAATGGCATTACCATCACTGAATCCCCCACTGTCAACATCCTGGAGGTTACCATTGATCAGAAACTGAACTGGACCAGCCTTATAAATACTGTGGCTACAATAGCAGGTCAGGGGCTAGGAATCGTGCGACGAGTAACTCACCTCCTGACTCCCCAAAGTCTGTCCACCATCTACAGGGCACAAGTCAGGAGTGTGATGCAATACTCCCATTTGCCTTGATGAGTGCAGCTGCCACAACACTCAAGAAGCTTGACACCATCCAGGACAAAGCAGCCCCATTGATTGGCACCACGTCCGCAAACATTCACTCCCTCCACCACCGACGCACAGTAGTAGTAGTGTGTACCATCTACAAGATGCACTGCAAGAATTCACCAAGGCTCCTTCGACAGCACCTTCCAAACCCATGACCACTACCATCTGGAAGGACAAGAGCAGCAGATAGATGGGTACACTACCAGCTAGAAGTATCCCTCCCAGTCACTCAACATCCTGACTTGGAAATATATCGCCGTTCCTTCACTGTCGCTGGGTCAAAATCCTGGAACTCCCTTCCTAATAGCACTGTGGGTTTACATACATCACATGGACTGCAGCGGTTCAAAAAGGCAGCTCACCACCACCTTCTCAAGGACAACTAGAGATGGACAATAAATGTTGGCCCAGCCAGTGAAACCGATATCCCGTGAATGAATAAAAAGAAAAAGATGTGATAATGCAACATTTTGACAAACTCCATCCACAGCATAGCAATATTGAGGTTTATCCTACAGTAATTGTCATTAGCCTTTCAACTGAAAACTGGAAAAAGAGTGTAGGAGAATTTTAATGTACCCATTTCAGATTAGGTGCTCCATGATAAGGTGTATAATGCCATGCCTTAGTTTAGAGGATAACAGGACATACATCCTTGACCATGGAAGCAATCAGGCACCCAGGAAACATTACACAGTCACATGATACAATGAATTATTAAGATTAATTTTGCAGAAAAGAGAGATACGTTGCTGAAGCTTTTCATCTTGAACATGTCAGGACAAATGCAAGAATGGCAAATTTCAAATGATCACTGGATAAAAGAGGTGCTAATTGGTTGGCAACTCAACTCTGATTGGCTGAGGCATTGTCATGGAGAAAGCAACAGGGAACAATAGGCTCCCCATGTTTCCTGGTAATTCAGAAATGTACAAGGCTTAAACATATTCCTTTTGTTTGCAGAGAATGGATCCTTGTGTATAAATTTATGTTGCTTCTGGTAAGCATAAATGAACCACATTATGAGGTTGACTGGTTATCTTAAATTGGTTGTTAATGTTAGCACACTCAGGATTGTTCAGCAGAATCACATCTAACAGTAGATGTTTTGTTCTGAATGTTGCAAGTATAGGCTGGTTGAGTATGTTCTGTACTCTACCTATTATGAACAGCCAGAGGAACATGTTGCTTGTTTCAGTCAGTCAATCATTGGTATGTATAGCCTATGAACCTGGGTTCTCAGCCAAGCATGTGGATTAACTTTGCTGACATAGGGGCAGAGAAGTGAAAATCTTGTTTGATTGGCAGCTTTATGATGTTATAAAAAAAACTATTTTTTCTGTGATTGTTTTTTTTAATACATCAATGTTTATTTGTACAAGATAGAGGTGTCAAATGCTTATAGCTTCTGTTATTGATGCTTTAAAGGTCTGGTTGATTGACACTTTTAGAGGGTTATAGCAACAGCAGTTCTTTTTAAAGAAAATTATGAATAGGTGTTTTTAAGCAGTTCCACACATGCCATTGTTACAATAGAGTTCATTGGTTCTGTACAGAGTATATACTGGGTGAATGGGCATGGAAGCACCATGAATTGGCATGGAGGGGTATGAGGGGCCATTGGGGGTGGGATGGGGGCATAAGTTGGCATCGGGGTGCATGGGTAAGAACTTTTGTTCTTTACCTTTCAAAAGGCTCCCAGACCCAGACTATGACTTACAATTCCTCTGAGAGACGGTGAACTATGAGTCATGGAGAGGCTGCCCGAGTCCACAAAAAATGCGGGGAACAAGGGTGTGCCTACCCCAGAAATGGAGCCGTCAGGTTGCAAGTTCAGTGTGCGGGTTGCTACCTGGACCCTTATCCCATGCCATCGAACACTAGGGGGCACCAGGAACAGGGGCTGGTATCCTGGAATCAGGTCCTACCCATCATTATTAAATGGGTCCGGAGTCCTTACAACTCTGCAAAAAATCCGCCCTACAGGCTTTTTCACATTAAGTTTACATAACATAATTTGAACTCCATACCTTTAATGTGTTTGGATAAGTTCTAACTAATACATGATAAATAATTCAACAAAACAGCATAATAGTGTTTCAGTCTTTGCATTGCGGAACAGTAAAACATAATTTCCTACATATTGACATCAAATTAAGGGATTGACCTTATCTAACGCAATGGCGGATGTGAGAATTACATTTACAAGGAGGAAGGATTCCCTCTTTGCTTGGGCCTAAGTATGTCCCTGCAATGTACTCTAACATAGATGAAAAGGACAGATCATTTGGTACAGTGAATAGAAACCACATCTACAGAGTCTGTCAAGAGAAAGTTGTGGCAGTATCTGTCATGTTAGAATACCATTGGAATAAAAGATTGAGTCAGATAAATTTGAACTGAATCATTTAAACGGTAATCGAAAAAAATAATCACAGGGGAGGTGATGGTGTAGTGGCATTGTTCCTGGACGAGTAATCCAGAGACCCAGGGTGATGCTATGGGGACCAGAGTTTGAATCCCACCACGGCAGATGGTGGAATTTGCATTCAATAAAAACCTGGAACTAATAGTCTAACGATGACCATGAAACTATTGCAGATCATTGTTAAAAACCCGACTGGTTCACTAATGCCCTTTTGGGGAAAGAAATCTGCCGTTCTTACCTCGTCTGGCTGACACGAGGCTCCAGACTCCCAGCAATGTGGTTGACTCTTAAGTGGTCTAGCAAGCCACTCGGTTGCATCAAACTGCTACAAAGTCAGAAAAAAGGAATGAAACTCCATCTGGCATCAAACTAGGCACTGGATCCGACAATGGCAAACTCAGCCCTGTCAACCCTGCAAAGTCCTCCTTAATAGCATCTGGGGCTAGTGCAAAAATTGGAAGAGCTGCCTCACAGCCTAGTCAAGCAACAGCCTGACATAGTCATCCTCATGGAATCATACCTTACAGATAATGTCCCAGACTCCAACATCACCATCCCAGGGTATGTCCTGTCCCACCAGCAGGGCAGACCCAGCAGAGGTGGCAGCACAGTGGTATACATTAGAGAGGGAGTCACCCTGGGAGTCCTCAACATCCACTCTGGATCCCATGAAGTCTCATGTCATCAGGTCAAACATGGGCAAGGAAACCTCCTGCTGATTATCACATACTGCCCTCCCTCAGCTGATGAATCAGTGCTCCTCCATGTTGAACGCCGCTTGGAGGAAGCACTGAGGATGGCAAGGGCGCAGAATGTACCCTGGGTGGGGAACTTCAATGTCCATCACCAAGAGTGGCTCGGTAGCATCAGTACTGACCGAGCTGGCCGAGTCTCAAGGGACATAGCTGCTAGACTGGGTCTGCGGCAGGTGGGAACCAATAAGAGGGAAAAACATACTTGACTCATCCTCACAAACCTGTCTGCCGCTGATGCATCTATCCATGACAGTATCGGTAGGTGTGACCACCGCACAATCCTTGTGGAGGCAAAGTCCCGCCTTCACATTGAGGATACCCTCCGAAGTGTTGTGTGGCACCACCACCGTGCTAAATGGGATAGATTTCAAACACATCTAGCAATTCAAGACTGGGCATCCATGAGGTGTTGTGAGCCATCGGCAGCAGCAGAATTGTACTTGAACACAATCTGTAACCTCATGACCCGGCATATCCCCCACTCTACCATTACCATCAAGCTGGGGGATCAACCCTGGTTCAATTAAGAGTGCAGGAGGGCATGCCAGGCATATCTGAAAATGAGGTGTCAACTTGGTGAAGCTATAACACGGCTACTTGAGTGCCAAACAGCATAAGCAACTGATAGACAGAGCTAAGCAATCCCACAACCAACGGATCAGATCGAAGTTCTGCAGTCCTGCCATATCCAGTCGTGAATAGTGGTGGACAATTAAACAACTCACTGGAGGAGGAGGCACAACAAATATCTCCATCCTCAATGATGGGGGAGCCCAGCAGATCAGTGCAAAAGATAAGGCTGAAGCATTTGCTGTAATCTTCAGTCAGAAGTGCCAAGTGGATGATCCATCTCAGCCTCCTCCGGAGTTCCCCAGCATCACAGGTGCCAGTCTTCAGCCAATTCGATTCACTCCATGTGATATCAAGAAAAGGCTGAAGGCACTGGATACTACAAAGGCACTGACAATATTCTGGCAATAGTACTGAAGATTTGTGCTCCAGAACTTGCGACACCTCTAGCCAAGCTGTTCCAGTACAGCTACAACACTGGCATTTACCTGGCTATGTGGAAAATTGCCCAGGTATGTCCTGTACGCAAAAAGCAGGACAAATCCAATCCGACCACTTACCGCCCGTCAGTCTACTCTCCATCATAAGTAAAGTAATGGATGTGTTACCAACTGTGCTACCAAGCGCCTGATGCTTAGCAATAACCTGCTCACTGACACCCAGTTTGGGTTCCACCAGGGCCACTCAGCTCCTGACCTCATTACAGCCTTAGTTCAAACATTGACAAAAGAGCTGAACTCCTGAGGTGAGTCACTGCCCTTGACATCAAGGCTGAATTTGACAGAGTGTGGCATGAAGGAGCCCCAGCAAAACTGGAGCCAATTGCCCCTTGACGTTCAGTGGCATTACCATCACTGAATCCCCGACTATCAACATCCTGGGGATTACTATTAACTAGAAACTGAACTGGACTAGCCATATAAATACTATGGCTACAAGAGAAGTTCAGAGGCTAGGAATTGTATGACGAGTAACTCACATCCAGACTCCCCTGTCGGGAAGGGGAATTGTGCCTTGAACTTCATCCTGAGTACAGGGGAAGAATATGTAAATATCTTTCAACATGTGCCTGTCACAAATAGATTCAGTGCAGAAAATTAAAAATGTGAGGAAGCAGACACCTTGAAAGCCTGTCCACCATCTACAAGGCACAAATCAGGAGTGTGATGGAATACTCCCCACTTGCCTGGATGAATGCAGCTCCCACAACACTCAAGAAGCTTGACACTGCCCAAGACAAAGCAGCCTGTTTGATTGGCACCACATCCGCAAACATTCACTTCCTCCACCACCGACGCTCAGTTGCAGCAGCGTGTCCCATCTACAAGATACACTGCAAGAACTCAGCAAGGCTTCTTAAACAGCACTTTCCATACCAACGACCACTACCATCTAAAAGGACAGGGGCAGCAGATAGATGGGAGCACTGCCACCTGGAGGTTCCCCTTCAAGTCACTCACCATCCTGACTTGGAAATATATCGCCGTTCCTTCACTGTCGTTGGGTCAAAATCCTGGAACTCCTTTCCTAACAACACTGTGGGTGTGCCTACACCACATGGACTGCAGCAGTTCAAAAATGCAGCTCACCACCACCTTCTCAAGGGCAATTAGAGATGGGCAATAAATGCTGGCCCAACCAGTGAAACCCACATCCCGTGAATGAATTAAAAAATTATTAAAGCATTTAGATAGTCTGTTAAATCTTATTTAAAAAAGTCATATAATTTGAAACGTCTGAAAACTCAAATCATATTACATGTTCAGATAAATTTGAGGAGAACTGAAAAATCTGTGTCCAACAGCCATTTTGAAAGTTGCAATCAGAACTGATGTACTCATTAAGTATTGGTGAACTGATTCTGGAGACCCTCTCTGTCTGGAAACAGAAGATCTAAACTGTTGTGTCAAAAATGCATTGTTATTATTGGGCAATCAGCCCAAATTCGCACAATTGCCATTTCTTCCATTTTATTCTTAAGGTCAGCGAATGTAAATAGCGAAGCCTCAAGCAGTACAGAATGACCTACTGCATTTTCAGATTTACATGCTACAGTCCACATGTATGCAAGAAATTGCTGGGCCTCTAACTGGTGCAATGACAGCAAATGTTGACAGCTTTGTCATCATTAGCACAGCAAAATCCAGGCCATCAATTCTCAATGTTCACTGGGCCATCAGGGAGAGAGATGTTTAATAGAGATAATACTGGAAAATATTGGAAAAGGAATAGAGCATTCAATTAGATCGTGTCTGATCTGTATTGTAAATCCATCTACCTGTTTTGTAACCCTTAATAATCTTGCTGAACAAAAATAGCTTAAGGATCATTGCAGGAATAGTCAACCTCAGCCAGTTTTACATACCACCAACCATCAGGTGGTTAATAACAGCAATATTGGCTTTGAAATGAGGTAGTTGCTTAGTTAATTGACATAGAATGGTGCTGGGGAGGTGGGAAAGGAGGGAGGGAGGGAGGAGGGAGAGGAGGGGGACAGAAAAAATACAAAAAAATACTAGTTTTTCTCTTAAGAAAAATGGACCAGTCATCATTCGTTTATTCAGGATCCATAACACACATTACGTGTGGCTGTAAAACTCTTACCACCTGTGTAGAAATCAAAGCTAAATCTCAATTAAATGCTGATAAAATGGTCCAGCTAGAAGTCTGCAAAAAGGAAAAGATGCAGTAAAATGTCAATCTTTCCTTTTGCTGTAACAATTTTTTTCTGATAGTTAAATGACATTCAGCTGCTCCAAAATGTCAAGCAGGGGAATTGTGCCTTGAACTTCATCCTGAGTACAGGGGAAGAATATGTAAATATCTTTCAACATGTTCCTGTCACAAATAGACTCAGTGCAGAAAATTAAAAATGTGAGGAAGCAGACACCTTGAATGGTGTTTGAAAGCAAATTGAAAGCAAATTATGCCTTGCTGTTCCCAGTTTGTTGAAATTCATAAACAACTATGTCGGATTACGGACAATCACACGCCACTGTGCATCATTAGGACCTTGCAATCCATACTGGCACATCGGTAGTAGCTGCTGCTTTACAGTTCTTGTTACCATGGTGATGGAGTCTTCCTGGCATCTCCTGAGCAGCAGGTTTCATGTGTGTGTTGACTGTTGCTGGGGTTGTCCATAACAAAAAGCACATATGCCAACAAAATACTGCACTGAGCATCAATTGTGCAACTGCTTTGTGTTCTATATACATCTATGACAGACAATCCAAGGCTAGATCAACTGGTAAGTCAGGGCAATTGCTTCACTGGGATCTTGGGTGCAAAAATGTAAATATTCACCCAGGGAAATCTCATGTGCAAATAATGTCAGATAACATGATAACATGAATAGCGTGCTATCTAAAATGAGTCATTTAATGGTATGCGTTCATTATACTACGTGTCATTTTTTGATTATAACATAAAGAAAATTTGCTCTTCTCTTGCCATATTGTGGTATGAATTCATGGGTCATGGTTCCCCTGCTGCAGCTTTACCAAATGGCCAATATTCATGTGTGACACTTGACAGGGAAGCAGGACAGCAGCAGAGAATGAGCAAAAATATGGATGATCAAGATTTCTCGACTCTTGCCCCTGTCAGGACTGCCATTGGCCACTTCTTCTTTGCCCATCTCATGCAAATCATGACAAGAGGGGAAGTCCCTGGAGGATTTCCTCCTGTATGTTCCGCTTCCAACTTCTTCCTCGGGCTGCCTTGTGAAATGTGTTGGAAGGCCCGAAGAAGTGATGGTTAAAGATTTGAGGTTCCCCTGGAGGAAAGAGAGTGTAGTGACTCCTCTCCCAGTCAGTCCCAAAAACTTACCTCAGCCAAAATTTGTGTGCTTTTATCCTTAAGATCCATCACCACCTCTTCTGATACTGTAGTCCCAAATTCATTTCTGCCAGTTATTTCATCACCTTCTCCTCCATCAGTAGTGGCAATGTCCTGACAATGACTGAACTGTATTCTGAGTATTCCCAATTGCCCAAAGAACATACACAGGATTATATAGAAATTACAACATAGAAACTGGGCATTCAAACCAACTAGTCTGTTTTAGTATTTATCCTTTAAACCAGTAATCCCACTCCATAAGCTTTGTAATTTTTGCCTGTTGCTGGTGACCATCCCCAACCATTCCTAGCTGTGGCTTTCTACGGCAGGCTTTCCACCTGACAGTTTCAATCTAGTTGTCTGCTGCTAAGGAAACAGAATAAAGCAATGATACTAATTTCCTGTTGTTGAATTTTGCAGAGCCCCCATTGGCCTGGGATTTCTGGATTTCTCCTTCACATGTACACTCCCCCACTACCTCCCTCCCAGTAAATATCAGGACCCTCATGTCAGTCTCCACCTAGTTGGCTGCACTCTGATCTGCACATCAGAAGATGTGGGTTCAAGTGTTGCTCCAGAAATTTGAGCACACCATCTAAGCCGTCACTTCAGTGCAGCACTGCGGGAGTTCTGCATTGTTGTAGATGCCATCTTTGAGATGAGATGTAGAGCTGGATTTTACGGGAGCGGGGGCATACTGCTTGCCTATTCCACCCCCCCACCACCCCCCCCAACCCGAAAGGAAAGTCAGTTCCAAGGCTGCCTCAAAGCAATATCACCTGAACAAGCTGAGGGTCAGACTTCCACCCCTCAGTGTGAGGAAGTTCTGCCCTCGAAAGCTGTTGGCCAATCTGATTGGCTGGCAGCCCTAGCAGTCCCAGCAGCTCCAGAACTCAATAGTGAATGCTGCTGGAACTGCAAGAAGGCCCAGGGAGATAAAAGATGGACACCGGACCCAGGTAATTCTCGGGCTTTTAGAGTGGGGAGGGATCGGGCTCCCTAGGGAGTGGAGTAGGACGGGGGGGTCGGGAGGTGGAAGGGGATGCAGGTTGGAGGCCAGACAGTGTGGCACAAAGTGGGGGCAACATCTCGGGAAGGGTACCCTGATGTGCACAGGGCACTCCGCAAATGATGTGCAACCCCTTCCTTCCCACCTTTTCACCAAAGTTGATTTAAGAAACGATGTGCCAACTCTCGCCTGCCTGTTATTGCCCAGCAGATTATGGCAGTGGGGGCAAATTGATGGCCTTAAGTGAGTAATAATTGGATACTTAAGGCCCTCAAGAGGCCTAAGGGTGGGCAGCCTAGTGGGAACCTTACCCACTGCCCACACCCCCCCTCCCCTTTCTACCCCCCAATATCCTTGGGTCAGGGGTTAGCAGGAAGGCAGTGGCCTAGCCACACAACATATTTAATGTGTCCTCACCACCAAAAACACACCTGGCGGGGCTTGTTAAAATCAAGCCCTTTAAAATAAGTCCCCATCTATTTTCTTCGGTACACTTAAAACATCTCATGGCACAAATGAAGAAGAGCAGGGGAGTTCTCCAAGTATTTATCACTCAATCAATATCACTAGAAAACAAATGATCTGATCACTGCTTGTGGGAGTTTGCTGTGTGCAAGTTTGCTGCCATGTTTCTTATATTATAACAATTTCTCCATTTCAGCAGTATCATCCATGGCTTCTTAGTAGCATTATTACCTCTGAATTTGAAGGTTGTGAGTTCAAACCCCACTCCAGATACTTGAGCACCAAATCTAGGCTAACACTGCTGTGCAGTTTTAAAGGAGTGCAGCCTTTTGGATGAAATGTTAAGCTGAAATGGAAACTTGAATACTTGGTTGGTTCACTTAAAATAATATTCAGACATCCCAAAGGGATCATGATAATCACACAATTCAGGTCAGGAGCAATTCTTATCTTCAACTATATTGACCTATCCACAGGATAATAATGGAATCTGCATTAAAAAAAATAAGAAAGAAAGAAGGAACTTGAATTTCATGAACATGTAATGTCTCAAATCCTTTACAGCCAATGAGATAAAAATAAAAACAAGTATTTATATGGTACCTTTCATAACCTCAGGACATGTTAAAGCGCTTTATAACCAAGCAAGCACAGTGGATAATGGGGATCCCGTAGATGTAGTATAGCTGGACTTCCAGAAGGCCTTTGATAAGGTGCCGCACAAAAGATTAATTCACAAGATAAGATCACACGGAGTTAGGGGCAATATATTAGCATATATTAGCTTGGATAGAGGATTGGCTAACCAACAGAAAGCAGAGAGTCACGATAAATGGGTCTTTACCTGGATGGCAAGCTGTAACTAGTTAGATGCCACAGGGCTCGGTCCTTGGGCCCCAACTATTTACAATCTATATTAATGACTTGGATTCATGGATAGAAGGTACTATAGCTAAATTTGCAGATGACACCAAAATAGGTGGGAAAGTAAGTTGCAATGAAGAAATAAGAAATTTACAAATAGATATGGACAGATTAGAGCCAAAATTTGGCAGATGGAGTTTAACGTGGATAAGTGTGAGGTTATCCATTTTGGTCAGAAGAATAAAAAGGCGACTTATTATTTAAATGGAGAGAAACTTAAGAATGCTTCAGTGCAGAGGGATCTGGGTGTCCTCGTGCATGAATCGCTGAAAGCTCGTATGCAGGTACAGCAGGTAATAAGGAAGGCAAATGGAATTTTGGCATTTATTGCTAAAGGAATAGAGTATAAAAATAGGGAAGTGTTGTTGCAACTGTACAGGGCATTGGTGAGACTGCATCTGGAGTACTGTGCACAGTCTTGGTTCCCTTACTTGAGGAAGGATGTAGTTGCATTGGAGGTGATTCAGAGGAGGTTCACTAGATTAAATCCAGAGATGTGGGGCTTGTCTTATGAGGAGAGATTGAGCGGTTTAGGCCTATACTCGCTAGAGTTTAGAAGGCTGAGAGGAGGTCTAATTGAGGTGTATAAGATGCTAAAGGGGATAGACAAAGTAGGCGTGGAGTGGATGTTTCCCCTTGTGGGACATTCTAGAATGAGAGGCCATAGTTTTAGGCTAAGGGGTGGTAGATTTAAATCAGAGATGAGGAGTAATTACTTTTCTCAAAGGGTCGTGAATCTGAGGAATTCACTACCTCAGAGTGCAGTGGATGCTGGGATGTTGAATAAATTTAAGGAGGAGATAGACAGATTTTAAATTAGTAACGGATTGAAAGGTTATGGAGAGAGGGCGGGAAATTGGAGTTGAGGCTGACATTAGATCAGCCATGATTGTATTGAATGGTGGGGCAGGCTCGAGGGGCTGAACTGCCTACTCCTGCTCCTAGTCCTTATGTTCTTATGTCCAATGAAGTTCTTTTGAAATGTAGGTGCTGCTGTAATGGTTCTCTCACATGGATGTAAATGATCAATGGCACTATTTCGAAAAACGGAGAAATTATTCCTGGTGCCCTGGCTAATATTTATCCCTCAATCAATATCACTAAAAAAAGATTATCTGCCCTGTGGATCATTGTCACCAGTCTGTGAGTGGTGGCCGAGTTGGTCCTATTGATAGAGTTGATCAGCAGACACTTCTTAGGTGGAAACTTTAAATTTATTTACAAAGCAGCAACTACACATGTGTTTTCACTTCAAACCCTATCTCCACACTACTGATTATTAACTACAGACGTAGCCCACACTATTCTCCTATTGGGTAGTAAAGATCATGTGATTTTCCTCAACAAGCATTACTCTTAAAGGTATATTACACACTAAATAAAACCATAATTACCACATCCCTCCCCCTTTACTCGAATATACATTTTATATTTACAAGTACAATTTTCTCAAGACAGCAAAATATTTACACTGGTAACTAATTTACAAGTTCAGTCTTTCTAGGGGTTTCCTTATGTGTGTAGAACGTCTCAGCTCTACAGTTCAGATGCTTTGTCAGGAACCTCCTTTTCTGGAGTTGCCTGAACAAGTGGGCACTTGCAGTCCTGTATCCTCAACTCTTACAAGAACATCAGACATGTCTGTCCTGAGTTGAGCATCCTCATCAGGAAACTCAGACCCGGTTGTGAACGCTGGTGGAATCAATTCTTGGTGATTTGTCTCTCTCTTCCTTAAATGGTCCACATGTTTATGGATGATCCGGCCTTCGACCTTTATGTGGTAAGATAGAGGTCCAGCCACCGCACTTATTTCACTCGGTAACCACTTTGATCCTTCCCCAATGTTTTTCACGAATACCGGCTCTCCCACGGTAAATTTCCTCTTGCGACTATGCCAGTCATGTCTAGTCTTCTGGCATCCCTGACTCCTTTCCAACTTCCCCACTAAATTTGGCATTATTAAACTCAATCTTGTCCTGAGACGGCGTTCAACAATAACTCTGCAGGTGTGACACCGGTTGTTGTGTGAGAGGTGGTACTGTAATGAAAAAGAAAGTATGCTAGCGTGGTTGCTAAGAAATCAGCAGTTAGCTTTTTCATCCCTGCCTTGAATGTTTGAACCACCTTTTCGACCAGCCCACTTGAGGAAGGGTGGTACAGTACAGTTTTCACATGAGTGATGCAGTTGAGGTTGATAAACCGTTGAAACTCAGCACTCGTAAATGCTGTGCCATTATCAGAAATGACTACTTCTGGTAGACCATTAATGGCAAAATTTTGACGTAGCTTCTCAATTGTAACAGAAGATGTTGGTGATTTCACCTCATATATGTCAACCCATTTTGAATGGGCATCGACAATGAGCAGAAACATTGTTCCCATGAAACGTCCCACATAGTCAATGTGTAACTGCATCTGTGGTCTTCCTGGCCACTCCCAAGAGTGTAATGGAGCTGTTGAAGGAAATTTTTGCAGTTGCTGACATTGCACACAATTCTTCACTGAACACTATTTCACCATCTATCCCAGGCCACCATAGGTAGTTGTGTGCTATGGTCTTCATTCGGGAAATTCCTGGACGGACACTGCGTAGTTCAATTAAAAGTGGCTCCCTTCCCTTTGCAGGCACTATCACTCGTGCTTCCCACAATAAGATGCCATCCTGACTGGTTATTTCATGTCTTATGTTGAAGTATGGTTTCGTTATGTCAGATATGGGCTCCTGTGCCCAACCATATAGCACTTGTTCTCATACTTGAGATAGGATTGTGTCCCGACCTGTCCAGTCTCTGATCTGTTGAGCACATATCACCGAGGAATCTAAGAAATTTAACAGTAAAACAAGTTCTTCCACAGAAACTTGCTCATTATTTTCTTGTAAAGGCAAACGACTAAGTGCATCGGCATTCGTGATTTGATTTCCAAGCCTATGTACGAAAGTATACACATATGCTGCCAGGATTAAAGTCTTATTTGTGTTTCTGCGTCTTCTTTCTATGTGCCTTCTTCTTTCTAGTTCAGACGTTAATCTTGGCCTTCTTTTCAACTTCAATATTGGCCAGACTACTCTCAGATGCAAGCTCGACTTGAGTGAACTCTGTGGCTGAGTCTCCCAAAATTTCATCATCTGTCTGCTTCTTAGAAAATTCTGTGACTTTTGCCTCTAAAGTCTCTTTGGCTTCATGTAGCTGATTCTTCAGCTCTTTCATTTCTTTTTTTTATTTGTTTGCTGCCTCCTGGAAAATTGAGCATTACTGTGCCTTCGTTACCACAGAAAGTAGTTGAGGCCAAAACATTGTATGTTTTCAAGAAGGAGTTAGATATAGCTCTTGGGGGTGAAAGGGATCAAAGGGTATGGGGAGAAAGCAGCAGCAGGCTATTGAGTTGGATGATCAGCCATAATCATAATGGATGGCGGAGCAAGCTCAAAGGGCCGAATGGCCTACTCCTGCTCTTCTTATTTTCTAAGTTTCTATGTTAATATGTTTCTGCCAACTCATTCTTCAGTTTGTTCAGAGGAGTGCTGAATTCTTTCTGTTTCTCTTCATACTTTTCCAGAGGTACAAACCTAGACCTGAGGGAATCTTGTAGTCTGTGAAGGTAGTACCTATTGAGTACTAAAGATCATGTGTTTAACAAGCACTACTCTTAAAGGTATATTTCACGTTAAATAAAACCATAATTACCACATACTCATTTTCACATGGCCATTTGCTGGACCTTGCTGTGCACAAATTGGCTTTTGGGTGTCCTACATTACAACAGCGCCTATATTTCAAAAGGACTTCATTGGTTATAAAGCACTTTAAGATCACCTGAGGCAATGAAAGGCACCATATAAACACAAGTTTTTATTTTTATTTCATTGGCTGTAAAGGATTTGACACATTATGGGCAGAATTTTCCCATTGGCGTTGGGGGGGCGGACCCTACACGCCAACGTGTACAATGAAGTGCGTTGACGTCGGGCATGCGTCCCGATGTCACTGTGTGCCATTGTGATATTTGGAAGGTTGGCGTGCTATAAGTTTGGATGTGCAGCCTATATCAATTAATGGGCCTGTTAAGGCAGCAATTGAATTTGATTTTTCACAGCTCGTGCGATCTTCAGGATGTCGCACAGGCGCAGTGGGCAGGCGGGTAGGAGACATTTGTATAAACCTCATCCACGGACAGTATAAGAGGGGTGAGTGTGGTCGCAAATGTGATCTTTCAGGTATTTAACTGTGAAAGTTACTTATACTTGCCTGTGTGAGCTGGAAGACTTCAAAACACATAGCAGCTGCTTGGACAGGAGTAAAAGCCTTGGTCAGGACTCTACAGTAAAGGTCATTTTTGGGGCCTGCAACTTTCAGGAAGCCTTCCCTTAGCCTGGGAATGGGAGCTGTGCTCTCCGCTGGAGGCACCTCCTCTGAGGAGGAAGGGAGGGCCAGAAGGGGAAGGAGGCCAGGAGTGCACATTCAGCCTCCAGGGGAGCCACCTTTGGGAGAAGAGGCGCAGGCACAAGGGGCGCAGGACCAACAGGAAGTGCAAGGCGGAAGGGGCCGCAGAAGACACCACTATCCTGCTGCCAGGGTTTACAGGCGGCGAAGCAGTTACCTCAATATGTCTGAGGTGCAGTGCCGAAGGAGGCTCCGTCTCTTAAGGGAGACAGTCACCTCCATTTGTCAGATGATAGGCCCTGAGATCTCCGCAAACTGTGTGGGTGGGCACCCCATGCTAGTGGCTCTAAAGGTCACAGCTGCCCTCAGCTTCTATGCCTCCGGCTCTTTCCAGGGGTCAGTGGGTGATCTTTGCGGTGTCTCCCAATCAGCTGTCCACACTTGTGTCAAGCAGGTGACTGACACTCAGTCACATTCAGGCATGCATTGATGTTCATCCACTACCATTGGGACCAGGCAAGTCAGGCACAGCGAGCCAGAGGCTTCGCGGCCATTGCTGGCTTCCCCCGTGTCCAGGGTGCTATAGACTGTACACATGTGGCCATCAAGGCGCCAGCAGGTCAGCCCGGTGCCTTGGTCAACAGGAAGGGCTTCCACTCCATGAACGTGCAGATAGTGTGTGATCACAGGATGCAGATTCTACAAGTCTGTGCAACGTACCCAGGCAGCTCCCACAATGCCTACATCCTCAGACACTCCCAGGTGCCGAGGGTCTTCAGTGCTCCAGCCCGGCTGGATGGATGGCTGCTGGGTGACAAGGGCTATCCCTTCAGAAGGTGGCTCATGACGCCTCTCCACCATCCAAGAACAGAAGTTGAGCAGAGGTACAATAGGAGCCACGCCTCCACAAGGGCTGTGGTGGAAAGAGCCATCGGTCTTCTCAAAATGCGTGCCCGATGCCTGGAACACTCAGGGGGCCCACTCAAATACCCCTCAGATCGTATGTCACTGATAGTGGTAGCATGCTGCGCTCTCCACAATCTGGCGCTGGAAAGGGGGGACGCAGTGGACGAGGAAGACGTGGATGCAGTGGCTGCGGCTGCACACGGTGAGTCCAGCAGTGAGTCCGAGGATGAGCACGCACAGGGAAATGCTGAGGGGGTAGATGCTGACTTGGACATACTCCAGGGAGACAGGGACACCCGGGAGGCTTCAATCCAAAGAACCTTCAGCTAGAACACCACAAACAGACCTTTAACACACGCCAGGGATACAGGCTCGACACTCGATACCTGAGTGCTAAATCAATCTGGATACTAGCATTAATTAAGGCCCTTGTCAAGAAAGCTCAATGTCAAACAACTCAGTCATAACATCATGGCTTCCAGTCCACTTGCAGAAGTAAGGAATCACCCTGAGGCATGGCAACATGTCAAAGTTTATTGAGTGAACAAATGTAACTTCATTAAGCAAAGAAAAAACGGTGTTGAACATCACACCAAGTCTTCCAGAAAGTACTATGGGCCAACATAAAAGCACCAGTGAGAAACCTGTGATGTGCCTAAGTTGCCTTAAATTTCCACTTACGAATGTTATGTCTAGGTGCTGTCCCCTCACTGGCACTGGCATCTGAGGCAGCCTGCTCACTGCGCTGTTCTGTTGGCCTTGATGACCTTGGCGGACGTCCTCTGGCCCGTGGAGCATTTAATGACCCCGCCTGGGAGGGAGCGGCCAGTCCACAGCTGGCTTCTCCCCAGTCGCTGCAGCCTCATTGAATGCCATGATCACTGGCAGAGGGGCAGAGGAGCTGCTGCCCTCATCTGGAGCGCCCTGAGAGGAGTCCGCAGAGACAACAAGCAGCCGCTGCATTGACGTGAGGTTGCTTCGGACCTCCCTGCTCACCGTAGATGGATGGGCACCGAGCTGGGATACTTGGTGCCCAAACCATCTCCCACACTGGCACTGACCAGCTGAGGTCAATGCCGCTGTGAGGGCTTGCAGGTCCAAGTGCAACGCCAGGAGGCCGTGATTGGTCTCCTGGAGGAGCCTCTCCACGGCAGTCGCCACTCTCTCCATGGAGGAAGCGCGACGATCAGCCATGAGGCTCATTGCATTGGTGATGCTTCACATGGGCTCCTCAAGCACGGGCACCATGCCACGCATTGACCCATGTATCTCCACCAGATCCTCCCACACACCCTGCCGCACTTCCAGTGTTTGCTGCCTCACAGACAACTCCAGAGGCACATCATTAGCCATTGACCGAGCATATACCTGGTCACCAACAGTCTTCTGACTGGCTGTGCCCTTGGTACCCTCTGTCTCTGCCTGCACCCCAAGCGAGCGTGAAGTGCCCTCACCGTCGCAGCCCGGGACACTAGCCGAATATCTAATTCCCACCGAGGTGCTAGTATCTGCGCTGGTGCCTGCCTGGCTGAGATGGTGTGACGCTGGTGAGTGGATTTGCTCTGGGGCTTCAGGGGTGAGAGGTGGGCCCTCTGCCTCCTCCTCCCGGCCCTGCTCCGGTGATGCTGAAAGGAAGAAAAAGGACATTTGATTAGTTAAAGTGCAGACAATGTCAATGTGCATGCCACTCCCCCAGATCATTATGCGCTCATCCTTCCATAATCAATGGTAAGCCCATGTTGTTAACTTCATTCACGGAGCACTCAGCAGTGCCATGGCTGCTGGGAAGCACATGGTGACCTGAGTGCTCACCAAACATACCTCCCCATGGCACCCCAGCCTCACCGCCGCCGGTGGACCTGGGCGCATGGCACCTCTCCAGATCCATGGGCCTGCTGCTCAAAAGCTGTTAGGATGGCCAACTGGGCCTACCCTCCGACAGTCCGCATTCGTTCCAATGCATTGTGTGCAGTCTCCTCCTGAAAAGGAGAGAGGAGCATTCATTAGCCCAGCCTGCACCTAGATTCCCTTCTCATCCCTGCCAACCCAGCCAGAGTGGGACGTTGCAGGGCTCCAGTTCTTCATTACCCCACAGCTGCCGCACTCTCACCCAAACAAGCCAAGGCTGACCAGCCCCCCACTGCCCCCCATTGCCCAAATGCTGCCTCCTTCACATGTGGAACCACAAGGTGTCACTTTGCTAAGCAAGGAGGCACAAGCACGTGGAGCGTAAAGACCAGCCGATGGTTTGGTGCCCCACCACCTGGAAGCTTCCCTCCCAGAATGTTAACACCCTGACTTTGACATGTTTCCCAGTTCCAGCCCCCTGCCTAGGTACAGATCCTTGACTTTCAGCCCCATTCTATACTCTGGGTGTCAGTGTCACACATGCTGCGGATGCAGAACCCATCCTAGCTCAACCCTCTCAGGTTGAATTAAGCATGGGCAATATCTGCTGGCACACCCAGCGAGGGGTACATGCCGTGAGGGATTCAATGCCGTTACTGTACTCAGAGTTGCTGGGGGGGTGAGGTGGGTGGTAGTTGGGGGAAGGGGTGACGGCTGCATTAAGCAACTTGAGGCAGCATGGTGCTCACCCTTCCCGAGTGCAGGAGATCATTGAACCTTTTGCGGCGCTGGAGCCATGTGCACCGCACCACATCATGGGAGCTCACACTCTCGGCCACCTCCTCCCACGCACGTTTGGTCAGGTGGGGAGGCCTCTGCCTCCGGTCCCTCAGAAGAAGGACCTCCCGCCGCGCTGCCACCTTCTCCAGGATGGCAGCTAGGCACTCGTCGGAAAAATGAGGGGCACACTGCCCCACTGGCCTATCCTCTGGCCTGGCCTGCCCTGATGGCCCACCCTCCGGCCTGGCCTGCCCTGATGGCCTGCCCTCCGGACTGGCCTACCCTGATGGCCTACCCTCCGGCCTGGCCTGCCCTGATGGCCTGCCCTCCGGCCTGGCCTGCCCTGATGGCCTGCCCTCCGGCCTGGCCTACCCTGATGGCCTCTGGACCCCTCTGATGTGCTCTTCTCCCAGCCATTGTAAGCAGCCCTGCAAAAGCTGCCAGTCCTTCATTTAAACAGGCCTCCGGGTCGTCATTGGACCCGGCGGCCTGTGCACGCCCGCCGCCACCCGCCCACTCCTGTTATCCTTGGGAGTTGTGAACTACACTGCGCAGGCCTTAATTGGCCTGCTCGCGTAAAATGGCAGCGCGGACCCGATCGTGGGTGGCGATCGGGTCCGCGCCCGTTCCCGCACGGCCCACCCGACACCGGGAACATTCTCCCCTATGCGCTCATGAAATTCAAGTTCCTTCTTTGTTTCTTACTTTCTTTATTGCAGATTCCATTAGTGTTCTGTGAATAGGTCAGTATAGTTGAAGATAAGAATTGCTCCTAACCTGAATTGTGTGATTATCATGATCCCTTTGGGATGTCTGAATATTATTTTAAATGAACCATCCAAGTGCTCAAGTTTCCATTTAAAAGCAGTAAAGAGAGCAGAGAATAAAAAAAGACCTTCAGTTCACCAAACCCATTTCTTCTACAGACTGTGTGCAATGGCCTAGATTTTTCTTATAGTTAGTAGCACCAAAGGTAACCCATTTAAATTTAATGGGTTATACTTAATGTTACAATCAAGAAATCTAGGCCAGTAATGCTTATGAAATCAAACTCCAGAATATTCATCCATCCTTGAAAAGCCACTATTCAATCCTCACTTCCACAGGCACCATGGTCCCTGATCTTATAGCACACAATCCACTGGTATTGATTTTAAGCCTCATCCTCCCTCCCACTGCCCCCCCTCCACCCCCAATCCCCTGTCACACAGTGATGGGCAGGCAAGTATCATGCAAAAGGTTTAAGTCTTAAAAACCTGGATGCCGCCCCAACTCAGTGTGTTTCTAGCTGCTGCAATATTAACAGTAGCGATTCAAGCCCTGGAAGAGAATCCACTAAAAACAAGCAGAGCTTAATTAAGGTTCAAAAATTGGAGCCTGATTATGTTATTGACATCACAACATAAATTTAAGGTTTACTCCCATGCAATCTGCTACCTGAATACAGCAACACAACAGGAGAGGCCGACTAGCCAGAGATGCCTGGGTAATTTTTAAAGCTGTTGCCTGCCTTTGAATTTTTTCCAGGCCAGGAGGAGCAGAAGTGTTTGGACCTCTCTGATCCCCATTGTTCCCTCAAACATCCTTATGATCTCTCTGCAAGAAGAAACCCCAGCCTATGTTCCCACTGCAAAACCAGGGCATCCCTTCCACCCACAGAGGTCGGTTGTGAGGCAATGCCTGGGAGATCAGTGGAGAAGTGGTGGGTCTCAGGATGGGGAGTGAGTAGAGATCATTGGTCTAGGGTGGGAAGGAGTAAGCAGATGATATGCATCGTCGACCTGCCAGTGGGGAGGGGGTAGAGATTTTGTGCCTCAGGGCTGAGGAGAGGTCCTGGGTCTTGTGTTGGGTTCAGGATTATGGCCTTTTTGTGGGGTGGTGTGATTAGTGCCCAAGGGTATCAATAACCTGAGTGAGCAGCAGGAGAATGGTGATGATCCAGGGAGGAGGCAGCTTGAGCAATATCAACTGATCTGAGGGGTGGGCAGCTCCTGTTAGCAGCCCATATTCTTTTAATTTATGATTGGGAGGAGTGGAAACTTCTGCTCATATTGGCTCCACATCCGGATGTGGATGGGAATCTTCCTGCTGGATAACATCGCGTTGAACTATGCGAATTCAACAAATCTGTCTTACCTTTCTAGGTTAAAGCTGAAATATAAATGCAATTTGCTGTTGTTTTATTTGGCCACCGAAATATCCTTCACTCGGAATACTGTATTTTATATTCCCTATACAACTACTTCATACAGAATGGATTTCCATCCGTCTGCTTTGTTTATATTTCCTCTTCTTTTGATTAGCAAAAACTTGATCACCTATTTCTGTTGAGATTTTATTCATATTCAATAGTACTATTCTCTCTGACGTTGATAGTCTCTGGCTGTAATTTTCTGAAGACATAGGAAAGTTGCACAGAAGACATCTAACACTTAACAGGGAGTTTAGAGACAGAAATTAATACTTGGTGTGTAAAATGGGTGAAGATCATACCGATTTAGCCTGTTAAATCTATGAGGAACATATTTTAGGCCATCTGGTGTGAATACCTTGAACAGGTGCGGCAAATGTGCTACCCATATTCAAGAAGGAGTCTAAGGACAGTCCTTGTAACTACAGGCTGGTCAATTTAACATCAGTGGTGGATAAGGTTTTAGAAAAAAAATCAGGGAAAAGATCAAGAGGCACTTGGAGAGGTTTGAGTTCATTAAGGATAGCCAGCATGGATCTGTCAAGGCAGATCATGCTTGACTAATCTAATTGAATTTTTTGAAGGGAAAGCAATGGATGTTGTCTCTATGGATTTTAAGGAAGCGTTTGACAAAATACTATGTAAAAAGATGGTTAACAAAATGAACACTCATGGAATAGGAAGGTCGATGTCAGCTTGGATAAAAAAAATTGGCTTCAGGATAGAAAACAGTGAGTCATAGTAAATGATTATTTTTCAGACTAGAAGATGGTAGACAGTGGTGTTCCCCCAAGGGTCAGTGATAGGACCACTGCTTTGTTTTTGCTATATAGAAATGACTTGGATCTTGGAATACAGCATAAAATTTCACAATTTGCCAATGATACCAAACTTGGAGGAATGGCAAATGGTGAGGATGATACCAATAGACTGAAATAGGACATGGATAGGCTACTAGCAAAATGGGTATACAATTGGCAGATAAATTTCATTCAGAGAGTGTGAGGTGATGCATTTTGACAGGAAGGATATGGAGAGGCAATATAGGTTAAATAGCATCGTTCTAAATAGCGTACGGAGACTGAGAGAACTTGAGGTGCATATGCACAGATCCTTGAAGGTGGCAAGGCATATTTAGAGTAGTTAGCAAAGCATATGGATCTTGGGCATCATAAATAAAGGAATTGAGTACAAAAGCAAGAAAGCTATGCTGAACCTTTAAAAAGCTCTGGATAGAGTATTCCATCCATTTCTGGCCCCCATGCTTTAGGGAGAATGTGAGGCTCCTTGAGAGAGTGCAGAGGAGATTTACCAGAATGGTTCCAGGGTTGAGGGATTTTAGCTACAAGATGTGGGTGGGGTAGCTGAGGTTGTTCTCCTTGGAGAAAAGGAAGTTGAGAGATGATTTGTTGGAGCTGTACAAGATAATGGCCGGTTTAGATAGGGTGGATAAGTAGGCAAAGAAAAGCTGTTCCCATTATCTGATGGTATAAGGACAGGGGGAAATAGGTTTAACTTTTCTGGCATGAGATGCGAGAGAGGTACGAGAAAGAGCTTTTGTAATGCAATGAGTGGTAATATCCTGGAATTCACTGCCTACGAGAGTGTTTGAAGCAGAGGCAATTAATGATTTCAAAAGGAAATTGGATAAGCATTTGCAGGATGTAAACGTGCAGGACAGTGGGGATAGAGCAAGGGAATGGCACTGATTGGATTTCTGTCCAGAGAACCGGCATGGACTTGATGGGCCGAATGGCTTCCTTCTGTGCCATAATGACTCTATGGCTGGGATTTTCCCATCCCGCCCGTGGCACGGAACATCGGGGGCAGGATGGAAAATTTGGAGAGGCAGCCTAAAGCCCATTGATTTTCGGCGGGAATTTCCGGCCCTGCCCGCAGGCCTAACAACTGTTGATCCCTCCACAAAATGTACTCCTGATGAGTAAGGAAGGTGTTTGATTAGCCACAGTCAGCATTTTTCAGCAGCAACTCCAGGTAAGTTGTTACACTTTTAAACAATTCTAAAGGCCAGTCCAAATTACAGGTCAATACACCAGCAAGCTGCCTCAAGAGACGTTACAGGCTTTTACAACTCCATAGAACCATAGAAAAGTTACAGCACAGAAGGAGGCCATTCGGCCCATCTTGTCCATGCCAGCCCGAGGACACCCAGGTGCCCTTTCTAATCCCACCTTCCTGCACCCAGCCCATAGCCCTGCAGCTTACAGCACTTTAGGTGCAGTTCTAGGTACTTTTTAAAAGAGTTTAAAGTTTCTGCCTCTACCGCCAACTTGGGCAGCGAATTCCAGACACTCGCTGGAAATATGCTGATGACGCTGTCGGCTGAATTTTGGGCAGTCCTTTGCCTTGGGCTTCTGGTTCCTGGCCCAAACAAATTTCTAAGCTGCAGCTTTTTGTGAGATTTATCATGATTTCTTGATTTAGAGGCTGTTCAGGAGGTTTTCTTGTCAAAATATTAAGTGCAAAATGACACTTCAATTTATTATTTGTTTTCTTAAGGATAATTGCCCTGCAAAAATAAGGAAGACTGAGGTCTTAACATTCAAATATGTATCATTTCTTAAAATACATCCAATTTTGTTGCCAGACATAAAAAATAGAAATTGCTGAAAATACACAGCAGATTAGACAGCATCTGACAGGTTATGACATTTGATTGTGTGTCCTACATCAGAACTGGCGATGCTGAACTGATTTGTATATATCCAGTAGTTTCATTTTTAGTCCTGGTTCCCAGCATTTGCAGATGTTTTTCTCTCCATTTTAGCATTTGCAACTTTAATTCCCAATTGCTTTGTTCAAGATCAAAGTCCATCAAACTTGTTCTACTAAAAAGCTTTTACATGACGTAATCATCGTTCATTAAACCTGAACACGACAAGGAAATTGGAATAATTTTTGATAAGTCTACCTGTTTGAATTTCCCATGATGCCCTTTCGATTTAATTGAACAGACAAGTGCCTTGAAATTTGACTTTTCAAATATTACCGGATAAATATTTTGTATATTGTTCATTTGTATAAAATTCCATTGCTATTACAGTCATTAAATAGTTTATTTTAAATTAGATACAATAATAAATTCAGAGAATCATTGAATCTTACAATATAGGGTGCCATTCAGCTGGCTCTTTAAAAGAACTACCCAATTAAGCCCACTGCTATTTCCCCATAGCCCGGCAATATTTAGTTTTTAAGTATAGATCCAATTCCCTTTATAAAGTTCCTATTTAATGTGCTTCCTCCGTCCTTTCAAACAATGCATTCCACTTAGTGCTTCCATTAAAATAGCTAGCATTGGAATTACACATCAATTTGTTAAGCATTCATATGCTAATATTCAAAGAGGTCAATTTCAAGGCATAATTTAGCAAAATGTTTTCTCACGAACAGCTCTAAGGTTTGCTTACAGCGTCAAATTTGACAATATTCCATTATTTTGAAATGGTGGTTTGAAATGATGTGGAAAACGAAAGGATGACACTTGAGGAACGTGGGTCAGAATTTTGTCTTTTGGGTCAGGACCCCAATGTTGGAGTCAAATGGGGGTCACAACCCTGCACTGTGTGGGAAACACTGGGAGGTCACCTCCAGGCAGCTGGTCTAGTCCTCCACATCTCAGGGTCCCAAAGGATTACTGGAAAATTCAATTTCATTAATGCTGCCATTAATTGGCTACCCACTGCTTGCAAAGATGTTGTTTAATGGGCAGTTACATCCTCCAATCACAATCTCTAACACTTGCATAACTCACCTTACTGAACACAGACATAAGTCATGCTACAGCATTCAATGATAAACTATAAAGAGGGAAAAAAAAAAATTTACTTCCTTTTAAACTCCCCCTGCCTCTAATCCATGCCTCATGCCTCCATGTAGGCAATGTAAAATCTAACAGTTGCTAAAGTCTATCATCTCCATGAAAATTTTTTAAAAACTTACCTGGGACAGGCTCAATGAGCCCACAATGCTGTCAGTTGCCTCCTTCGTAGGAGTGGGCAGATTCCAGGACCCACTCCCTCCCCTGCCCTCTTGAAAATAACCAAGGGGGGAAACAGAGGCGGGACCTCTGGATGCCCCACTTGGTGGCCATTTGTTCCAGATCCGCCCTCTGTTTGGATCCCTGTTCCTCTCAAATACATGTTTTGCTAATTGCTAACTTAACTGGCTCCATGACTTCATTTCAGGTGTTGCAGATTCCAGTACAAGTTTCCCAAGTATTTCCATAGAACCATCTGAGGACCAGGAACAAGGAAAATAGGAAATTCCATCTGCTTCACACTGTACTATGTTAATCACTATCTGCTGTGAGTATCAGACCATGAATATCCACACTAGGGGACAGAGTAGAGTTTCAGCAGGGGCCACCAGGCAAGGGACATAGCATGAATGGGAAGGAACAAATGCAGGGACAAGCACAAGGCAGAGACTCAGGATGGATGGAGAGGCTGCCGACGGCAATCCTCAAAGTTCTTGGATTGTGCCATCCTCTAAAAAGAAAGTCACCACTGAGCCTCAAGTCATTCAGTTCTTTCAGAGTTGCAAAAACCCTATAATCAATGCAGTGGTAAGGAGGAGTCTACTTCCAGCATCTGTACAGTCATCTTTGATTGACTGAAATGTAATCCTGAGATATCTGCATGATTAATGCAGACATCAGTATCATGGTTTTTCACTTCCTCTGCCACATACCAGCTTCTGCACCAACAATGCAGCTGACGAGATTGCTTCCATTATATTTTTAAGTCGCCCACAATTTTATGGTTCCCAGTATTAAGTCTAAGCTATCCAAAACTAAAATTATTGTTCAAATGAGTTGACCCAGATAATTTGTTGACAGTCAGTTTATTGAACTATTAGCTAGCTTTGTGCTGGCAGCTATACATCCAAGCCCACAAGTGCCCTGAACTGCACAACAATCCTTGTCATTTGCACTGCAAATGGTGATTACAGAAATAGTTTCACTGATGCTGGTGGCTGTGATTGCAATGGTAATCGAGTGAAGCATAGATTCAATCTTGATTATTTAGTGGTGACTTTGGATCAGTGGTAGCACCTTTCCTATGAGGCAGAGACTCTGGGCAGAATTTTCTATCTGGTGGGGTGGGGGCGGAGCAGGATTGGGAGCGGGCGCGGGTGGGCACAGACCCGATCGCGGGTGGCGATCGGGTCCACGCTGCCATTTTACGTGGGTGGGCCAATTAAGGCCCGCCCAGCATATTTTCCGACTCCCGTGGACAGCGGGAGTGTGCGGGCGGCAGCGGCGGCGTGCACAGACCGCCGGGTCCAATGGCGACCCGGCAATCTGTTTAAGAGAAGGCCTGGCAGCCTTTTGTAGGCTGCTCACAATGGTCAGTGCTAGGCCGCAGCAGAGGGGTTCGGGTGAGACGGCCAGGCTGGAGGGTAGACCAGTGGAGAAGGCCAGGCTGGAGGGTAGGCTAGCGGAGCAGGCCAGGCTGGAGGGTAGGCCAGCGGAGTAGGCCAGGCTGGAGGGTAGGCCAGCGGAGCAGGCCAGGCTGGAGGGTAGGCCAGCGGAGAAGGCCAGGCTGGAGGGTAGGCCAGTGGAGAAGGCCAGGCTGGAGGGTAGGCCAGCGGAGCAGGCCAGGCTGGAGGGTAGGCCAGTGGAGCAGGCCAGGCTGGAGGGTAGGCCAGCAGGTGGCCAGTGCGCCCCTCGTTTTTCTGATGACTGCCGTGTTGCCCTCCTCGAGGAGGTGGCAGCACGGCGGGAGGTGCTGGTCCCTAGGATGGGAGGAGGAGGCCCCCCCACATGACCAAACGTGCCTGGGAGGAGGTGATGAGCTCCCGCGATGTGGTGTGGCGCACCTGGATCCAGTGCCGCAAGCGCTTCAATGATTTGTTGCGCTCTGGCAGGGTGAGTACCATGTTGGCATCGGGCATTTAACCGAGCAGGTAGCCTTACCCTCTGCGGCCCCTCCTCCCCCTTCCAAGTCTCAGTGTCGTGACTGCATTGAATCATTGGCGGCATTTTTCCTTTGCTGGGTGGGCAAGCAGATAGTGCCCATGCTGAGGTCAGCCTGAGAGGGTCATGAGGAGATGAGTTTTCCCCCGCAGCATGTGTTGATCTGAGTCCCACATGACTGGTGTGGCGGAAACCTGGAGGAGCTGCACCTAGGCGCAGACTCAGAACTCCAGGACATGTCCCAGTCAGGGTGATGAGAGGGGGGCTTCAATGTGGCGTAGCAACGAACCATCTGCTGCCCTCTACGTTGCACGTGCTTGTGCCTCCTTGCTATGGGTGAGGTTCCTAATGTGATGTAGGCAGCATGTGTCCAAGTGGCGGTGGGGGCGTGGGCAGCAGGCCTAGCATCTTTGTCTGAGTAACTGACAGCAGCAAGGTGAGGAGGCACTGGAGGCCTGATATGTCCCACTCTGGTGGGGGTGTGCCATACGCGAGCAGAGTCCATGCGCAATTTGCCCTAATCAATGCTCTTCTCTCTTTTTCAGGAGAAGAATGTTCATAACGTGGCTGAGCGTGTGAGGACTGGAGGCGGCCAGGCACAGCTCTCCATACTAAGCCACTTCAAGCAGGAGGCCCTTGAACTGGAGAGGCTTCATGCACCCAGGTCCACTGGTGTCAGTGAGGCTGGAGTGCCACGGCCAGGTATTTATGCCCAACAGTGAGGTCAGCATTGTCCTCCCAACAGCCATAGCAGTGATGATTGTTAAATTAGTTATTGTTGCAACATTGCTGGGCCATTGGTTACGGAAGGTTGAGTGTATAATGAGCCGGGGGATGAACTTTGTCATTGTCTTCACGCTAACTGATCCACTGTCCTTGTTCTTCCTTTCAGCATCATCGAAGCAGGGTTGGGAAGAGGAGCAGCAGAAGCTCCCTCTCACACCTGAGGGGCCTGAAGTCTCACCAGCCTCACACCATTTCTGCGAGGCAAGCACCAGCGCAGATACTAGCACCTCGGTGGGAATTCGAACATCGGCTAGTGTCCCAGGGCACCCAGTGGTGAGGGCACTTTACACTCACTGGAGGAGCTAGCAGAGACAGAGAGTGCCCATGGCACCAGCAGTCGGAGGACTTCAGGGGACCAGGCACATGCTGAGTCGGTGGCTGATGATGTGCCTCTGGAGTCATCCACAACGCAGCAGGTGCAGAAAATGCGGCCGGGTGTGCGGGAGCATCTGGGGGTGATACATGAGGCTATGCTTGGCATGGTCTCCATGGTGGAGGAGTCTACACGGACGCTCGCCAAAGCAATGAGCCACATGTCTGAGCGCCATGCATCCTCCATGGAGAGTGGCGACTCTCATGGAGACCCTCCTCCAGGAGACCTGGGGATGTGCTTTGACCAGCAAGCCCTCACATTGGCAATGACCTCAGCTGGTCATTGCCAGTGTGGGAGATGTTGTGGGCATCAAGCTTCCCAGCTCGTTGCGCATCCATGCACGGTGAGCAGGGAGGTCCAAAGTGACCTTACATTGGCGCAGCAGCTGCCTGTCATCTCTGTGGGCTCCTCTCAGAGCGCTCCGGATGAGGGCGGCAGCTCCTCCGCCCCTCTCCCAGTGACTGTATCTTCCGGTGAGGCTGTGATGACTGGGGAGATGCCGGCTGTGGAACTGGCAGCTCCCTCCCAGGCGGGGCCAGCACAGCCTCCATGGGCCAGAGGATGACCACCAAGGTCATCGAGGCCAACAGGACAGCAGAGTCAGCAGGCTGGCTCAGGTGCCACTCCAAGCAATGGGGCAGCACCAAGGTGTAGCACCCATAAACGAAAGCATAAGGCACCTCAGGCACACCATGGGTTTTTCACTGGTGCTTTTGCGTTGGCCCGAGATGAGGTCCTTATGATTTCTTTTTGATTGTTAACACTGTTGTTTTCTCTTTGTGATAAGTTTTTTTTGCTTCGTGCATTAAATGCAGATGTGTGACCATGGCTGTGGGTGCTCCGTTTCTTCTGTATGTGTATGGTTGACTAAAGTGTAATGAGTGCTTTGTTGGACATTCAGCTTTATTTACAAGGCCCTTAGTTAGTGCTCCTGACCTGGCAGATTTTGAACTTAGGTGTCGAGTATCGAGCCGACAGCCCAGGCTTGTCCTGGTGGTCCATCTGTGTTGTGCTAGCTGAAGGTTCGTTGGATTAAAGTCTCCCGGGTGTCTCTGCCTCCCTGTAGTATGCCTGGGTCAGCGTCTACCCCCTCAGCATTTCCCTGTGCATGCTCATCCTCGGACTCACTGCCGGACTCCTCTTGTGCAGCCGCAGCCACTGCATTGAAGTCTTCATCGTCCACTACGTCCCCCCTTTCCAGCACAAGATTGTGGAGAGTGCAGCATGCAACCACTATCACCGGGACCCGATCTGGGGGGTACTCTAGTGCGCCCCCCCTGAACGGTCCAGGCATTGGAAGCGCATCTTGAGAAGACTGATGGCTCTCTCCACCACAGCCCTTGTGGAGGCGTGGCTCCTATTGTACCGCTGCTCAGCTTCTGTTCTTGGATGGCAGAGAAGTGTCATGAGCCACCTTCTGAGGGGATAGCCCTTGTCACCCAGCAGCCATCCATCAAGCCGGGCTGGAGCACTGAAGAGCCCCGGCACCTGGGGGTGTCTGAGGATGTAGGTGTCGTGGGAGCTGTCTGGGTACCTTGCTCAGACTTGTAGAATCTGATCACACACTATCAGCACGTTCATGGAGTGGAAGCCCTTCCTGTTGACAAAGGCACCGAGTTTACCTGCTGGCACCTTGATGGCCACATGTGTGCAGTCTATTCCACCCTGGACACGGGGGAAGCCAGCAATCGTCGCAAAGCCTCTGGCTCACTGTGCCTGGCTTGCCTGGTCCCAACGGAAGTGGATGAAGATCAATGCACGCCTGAACAGAGCATCTGTAACCTGCTTGACACAAATGTGGACAGCTGATTGGGATACACAGCAAAGATCACCCACCGAGCCCTGGAAGGAGCCAGAGGCATAGAAGTTGAGGACAGCTGTGACCTTCAGAGCCACTGGCATGGGCTGTCCACCCACACAGTTAGGGGAGATCTCAGGCCCAATCATCTGACAGATATAGTTGACTGTCCCCTCTGAGAGATGTAGCCTCCTTCGGCACTGCACCTCAGACATATTGAGGTAGCTGCTTCGCCACCTGTATACCCTGGCAGCAGGATTGTGGCATCTTCTGCGGCCCCTTCTGCCTTGGACAACCTCTTGGCCCAGCGCCCCTTGTGCCTGCGCCTGTACTCTCAAAGGTGGCTCGCCTGGAGGCTGAATGTGCACTCCTGGCCTCCTCCCCTTCTAGCCCTCCCTTCCTCCTCAGAGGAGCTGCCTCCACTGGACAGATCAGCTCCCATACCCAGGCTAAGGGAAGGCTTCCTGAAACCTGCAGGCCCGGAAAAGATTCCTCACTGCAGAGTACTGTCCTGAAGGTTAAGAGTCCAGAAAAAGCAGCTGGGATGTGTCCTGAAGCACTGTAGATCACACAGGCAGGTTTGAAAAACTTTCAACAATAAATACTTCACAGGGAAGATTCACAACCGCACTGAGCCCTCTTATCCCGCCCATGGAAGAGGTTAATACAAATGTCTCCTACCCGCCTTCCCACTGTGCCTGTGCGCCAACTCGAAGATCAAAAAATCAATGTCGATTGAACACTAAAGGGCCTTAAGTGGCCCATTAATTAATGGCGGGCGCGCGTCAGACTTCATCGCGCGCGCGCCCAGTGAAATATCATGATGGCGCGCGGTGGTGTCGGGACAATCACCCAACGTCACTGTGCATCATTTTATGCGCGGACATGCAGGGCCCACCCCCTGCACGTCAAATGGAAAACTCTGCCCTCTGAGTTCAAGTCTCATTCCAGGATGTGTAAAATATTCCAGGTAACGACCATGTCCAACAAGAGAGAATTTAATAATTTCCCCTTGACATTCAACAGCATTACCATCAATAAATCTTCCACCATCAACATCCTGAAGGTCACCATTGACCAGAAATTTAACTGGATCAGTCATATAAATACAATGGCTACAAACGCAGGTCAGAGGCTGGGAACTTTGCATTGCTGACTCCCCCATGTGTAAAAAAGCTTTAAAAATAGTCATGGATAACTTTTCACTTTCTTAAAAGAAACTCCTTTTTACTACAGCCCAATTAAAGTTTCAATCATGTAGACCCTTTAAATATCAAGAGCAGAAACTGCAAGCACTTTAAACCACTTTATCATGTGTAAATAGATATTATGAAATTGGATAGCATTCATCAGAGATTAAGAGCTATCAGTACAAATAATGCTTTCCCTGGGGCTTAGGGATTTCAACAGGCTACTGGATTTCTGGGTTCTTAGTCATGCCTCATTATGTATTCTTTTTTAAATCTTTTTTTTCACACATCCTACTGTCACTATAGATGTTTCTATACAATGTATGGTGGTTGAATTTGCATGAAAGTGACACAGTTTGGCATGGGGGGGCATGAGGGGAAATAGGTGTTATTTGTGGGGCATACCTTGGCATGGGAACATGAGGAGTCATAGTGGTTATTTGGGGGGCATACCTTAGCATGAGGGCATGAAGGGCCATAGGTGGTTGGTGGGGGGACATGAAGTGGCATGAATGAGGGATGGGAAGTTTGTGGGGGTTAGGGGGCATCAGAGGCGAGGGCTGGAGGGCCTTTCTGCTTTTATTTTAACTGGGTCAAAGTCCCACAGCCCTGAGGCAGTGGTTTTAAACAGCCTGCCTCTGCAGCCAGCAGCCCCTTTGTCCCGAGTCAGCTGATCCAACTGCAGCCTGCACCCACCCCCCACAATTAAAATCACATCCTCATGGGCAGTTTCTCCCGAGGAGGGCAGGCTAAACTGGGAATTTTCCGAGCTCCCGCTACCCACCTCGAGGATGGAAATCCAGCCCTATATCATCATTGCTTCACTGTCAAAACCCTGGAAGTCCCTACCAAACAGCACTAAGGGTGTACATACAGCACATGGACAGCAATGGTTCAAAAGGTGAATCGCCACCACCTGCTCAAGGGCAATTAGGAATGGGCAATAAATTCTGACTTTGCCAGTGCCATCCAAATGCCATGAACAAATAAAAAAGAATCAGTTCATAATATTTCAGTCACGTTTATTTAAGTGATGCGTGTTCTGGTTTATACACAGAGGAGTGTGATTCATCACAGTTTGGCTAGGAGTCACTTCAACCTCTTGCAAGATTTTTGAACATTTAAAGGTACTCCATGCAACTTATTGAGAATTTAAAGAGAAATCTGTACAGTGAAAAAATGGATTTCTCTCTAGGGATTTAACCATTGCTTTGAATCAGAAGATGTAAGAGAAAAGGATGAATGCCAGGAGATGATGGTACCATGTTCTTAGGCAACAATTGGCCTACAGATGTCTATGTAACATGATTTAAAGAACAGATGTCTTTTATTTTTGTATTAGCACCATGATCAAGATATACCAGCTGACTTGACTTGAGCCTGACTTGCAGCCTCTTTCCGCCAAGGACACTGTCTTGCCTATGGCGATGAAGATGACAGCACTTAACCTTCATGCATCTAGATGGTTCCATGCAGCTTATCGTGACATTTGTCATAGCAGTCAGTCAGCAATTCATTGCTGCACCAGATACATTGTGGGTGCCCTATTCAGGCAGACCTGAGTTCATTCATTTGCAGAGCGTAAGGCCAACGGCCAAAAACATGCTCAACGAGCCCTTGAGGCTTACCAGATTGAATGTGGAACAGACCATTGGAATTCACAAGTCTCATGTCTGCTACCTAAACAGGTTAACGAGAACATTCTATACATAGCTCAGATGGACACACCAGAATTATAGCAGCTTGTTTTATTCTCCATAGTTTCACTGGTTGAAATTTGGGCCTTCTAAATGCAGAGGATGAATAAGGCGAAGAAGACCAATCCCCTTCAAACAAAGACAAAGCCCAGGAAAGGGAGGAAGTGCACCTTCTACCAGAAGCACAAGCATCGGGCAAGAGATGATCATCAACCTCTCCAGTAAAGAGGGTGCCTTCCATCTGGCAACACAATAAAACTCTTTAAGTTCCCTTGCCTTGTCCTTAATCATTGAATGAATCTGTAATCACTCAAATGTTTTCACTTACAAATATTAATCACCACACAAGAGGTATAATAGGAGCAACACCTACCACCACCCCAACTGCCCCTGGATAAAAATACCTATAAATATTTTGACAGCAATGTACATGTTCACCACAATCTTGTCCTTTGTTTTGCAGCTACCATTTATCGCTGTGACTATCCCTTCTGTCCAAAACGGTTTCACTCATGATCTAACCACTTACTCTTACATTACTTCCTGACACTGAGGCAGCATTATGAAGTTTGTAGCAATGGAGCCCTCACGAACAGAAGAAGCATTGCCTTAGTGAAGACAATATCCTTAAAGGACATGCTTCTTTCATATTTAAGTGTCCAATGCCTACTAAGCTCATACCAGAAGTTTTTCCCTCTGCAGACTTGAGAGGACTGTATTAATTCCAAGGTGTTGTAAATTGCCTGAGTAGCAGTGACATCTGTGCCTACTCCTTGCAGTCCACTGTCATTGGACACAGGCTTAAATGGGCTAATTGTCTGAGCAGATCATAGCCCCAATCAAGTCCTGAAATCCCTGAGATAGGTGCTCTCCAGGCCTAAAGTGGAACCAGCCATTGTTACCATTCCAGAAGTAAAAACTTTCCTAGGTACTCTTCCTGATGTCTTGATCTCCTGGACTACCTGTCACCAGAGTATTCCTTGAGTAATGCCACATGTTATGTCCTCTATCACCAAGGGGGGTTATGGACTTCTCCAGCTTTTCTATTATTTGTACCATAAGACTGGAGACTATCTCCACTGCCTGCACATCTACCCAGCAATGTTGAAAATTATCCAGGTATGTCCTGTCCACTAAATACAGGACAAATCCAATCCAAATAATTACCACCCCATCAGTCTACTCTCGATCATCAGCAAAGTGATGGAAGGTGTTGACAACAGTGCTATCAAACAGCACATACACAGCACTGACCTGCTCACTAATGCTCAGTTTGGGTTCTGCCAGGGCCACTCATCTCCTGACTTCATTACAGCCTTAGTCCAAACATGGACAAAAGAGTGAGGTGAGAGTGACTACCCTTGATATAAAGGCAGCATTTGACCGAGTGTGGCATCAAGGAGCCCTAGCAAAACTGGAGTCAATGGGAATCAGGAGAAAAACTCTCCATTGGTTGGAGTCATACCTAGCACAAAGGATGATGGTTGGAGGTCAATCATCTCAGTCCCAGGACATCACTGCAGGAGTTTCTTGGGGTAGTGTCCTAGGCCCAACCATCTTCAGCTGCTTCATTAATGACCTTCCTTCCATAATAAGGTCGGAAGTGGGGATTTTTTGAAATACATCTTTGGCCATTCTAATCTGATGTCTTATTTCTTAATTGCACTTTCCATTCGATGTTAACATACCTCCTAGGCAACAATATTTGTCTACCTGTGTGAGCTTTTCATTTTTCACTGTGATCTTACTTTCTGCTATGATTTTCTTTTTGGACACTACTAGACATTTTGTTTTCATACAATTTATGCTCAGCCCTTTCTTCTCACTTTCAATCACTACTCATTCCAAAATCTTTTGCAGTTTCCCTTCAGAGTCAGCAATAAGAATGGTGTCATCAGAGAATCTTATGTTAAGGTTGTAAGTGAAATTCAACACAAATAAATGAAGTTTTATAAAATGGAAGAGAAATTGTGGACAAGTTTATATAATGAATAATTTTAAATTAATTGATACAGTTCTGGAGTGATAACAGATTGGACTTTGAACATGAATTGTAGAATTGTTGAACATGAAATGTAGTTGTAAAGCAGCAATTAACAAAGCAAACAGAATGCTGAGATTTATTGACAATGGGGTATAAGCATGTGGAGCCCATCACAACACAATTGTCCAGCGCTCTCGGCACAGAAGCATGAGGGAAACATTCCAACCCTGGAAGTGGCACAATGAAATTGCATGAGTCTGATTTCTGGTGTTAGAGCAACAAGAAAAGATTAGAATAACATGAAAATTTTCAGCCATCTAATTGAAAGGCAATCTTATGGATGTACATAAGACATTGGATAGAATGGACTCAAGCTTAATTCTGAGCACTATTTCAGGGCAAATATGATTGCAGGACAAGGGGACGTAGAGAAAAACTGGTAAAAGCTGAGGACTGATGTCATGAAGCTCTCCTTCATACAAAAAGTAAAATTCATACCTGGAATGGTATTCTGGGTATGTGGGCAGAATTGTCCCCTCCCTCCCTAAGTTCCATAGCGGGATCAGAAAGTTGGAATGACTCCTGCCAGGGAACCAGGAGGGCTGTTACGCGCAATCGTGCGATCCCCAGCCCATTATTTATGCAAGCATGTAGTTCGTGTCGAGTCACATGGTTGGGGGGCAGGAAGTCGTCCATGCCGCCATTGTGTCCAGGTGTCAAATTTAAAAGGCACCAAGACATTAACAGTGCCAGGACCCTGGAACAAATATGAGCAGCAGAAGGCAACAAGATCCGGCCCTACACTTTAGCAATGCCTCCCTGGAGGATCTGCTACAGGCCGTCGATGAACGGCGGGAAGTCCTGTTCCCAAGGGATTATAGTAGGAGGCCACCCGACTGACCACGGCGGCCTAGGAGGAGGTCGCCAGGGTGGTCAATGCCAGTGGGGTCCAGAGAAGGACCACCCTGAGGTGCAGAAAATGGATGAATGGTCTCATCCACTCTGCTAGGGTAAGTGAACTCTCTACTCTCCCAACTCATATCGCCACTCATTTTGTGTTCCTGTCATGGGGTATGGGTACCTCTGTTAAGGCCAGCATTTCTGTTACCCATCCCTAAATTCCCTTGAGAAGTTGGTGGGTTGCTGCCTTATTGAACCACTGCAGTCCATGTGGGGTGCTGTTAGTGAGGCAACTGCAGGACTGCAGGATTTTAACCCAGCCGCAGTGAAGGCACAGCCTTGGAGTGTAGAGTAGCAGGCAACTTGCAGGTGGTGCTGTTCCCATGCATCTGCTTCCCTTGCCCTTCTAGCTAATAGAGCTTGCAGGTTTAGAAAGTGCTGTTGAATGAGCCTTGGTGACTTGCTGCAGTGCACCTTGTACATGGTGCACAGTGCTGCCACTGTGCGTCGGTGGTGGAGGGAGTGAATAATGAGAGTGGTGAATGTGCTGTCAATCAAGTGGGCTGCCTTGTCCAGGTGGTGTCTAGATGCTTAAGTGTTGTTGAGCTGCACTCAACAAGCAAGTGGAGAGTATTCCATTACACTCCTCATTTGTGCCATGCATATCATGGTCATGCTTTGGGGAGTCAAAAGGTCAGTTATTAGCCACAGAATTAGAGCCTATGACCTGTTCTTTCATCATACATGCTCATAATCCATCTATCTGTCTTCATGCAGGAGAAGACAGTCCACAACAGGGGGGGATAGAGGGAGATGACGGGATGGGGGAATGCCTGATGCCCCTCAATTGATTTGAGCAGCAGGCTGCTGAACTGACAGTGGAGGATCGTGACAGTACCTGTGCCAACAGCGAGGTTGGCATCCCTCAAGCATCTAGTAAGGAAGCATGCTTAATTCCGAGAATCTCAGAAAATCAAGGTGATTGATGAGTGCCAAGTTTGAGCCAGCCTGGGCAGTCACTCATTCTCTTCTCTCTCCATTCTAGGGGCCAGCAGGAAGAGGCTGAGGCCAGCCCCTACATCAGAAATAAGCGCTAGTCCGCAGGACGCCTCAGAGGAAGAGGAGAACTACTTCACGCCTGTAGAGCCATCACAGCATTCACCTGCACCCTTCACCAGCCCAGAGATGCAATCCTCAGTGAGTCATGTATCTAGCTTAGGCTTGGGCTCACACTCTGGTGGTCACCTCATAGGCATGAGACCACAGCAGGCGGAGGCAGTGATAGCCAAGTTTTCTGGCACTCAGAGGACAGCTAGAGAAGAGGTCCCTGCTAAGTCTAAGTCAGAAAATGAGCCTCTGGAAGTGGCCATGGAAAAGATGCTGGAGGTTCAAAGAGATGTAGGGGAACATCAGGCAGAGGTTTCAGAGGCCCTCAACAAAGTGGCACGTTGTAGTAAGGTCAACTCTATAACACACGTGAGATGGAGGAGTGCGTCCGGATACTCTCTGATGTCATGGCTCTGGCATGCAAGTGCATGGAAGTCTCCATGGGGAGGATTATGGATGCCATGGAGAACCTGGTCACGCAGAACACCCAGTTTCTGCCGGAGATATGCTTGGACCTGCACCCCAACACTCTAGCCACGGGTGCACTTCTGCAGTAGCTATGTGAGAGGATGGGGCACCTCAACCTCCTTCCAGGTGCCCTTTCTCCTTAAGGAGTCAGGGAGGGGTCTCAAGCACCTAAAGTGAGGAGGAGCGTCAGGCGGACACCCCCGGGGCCATCCACCCACGACACGCCAAGGATGTCCAGGTGTACCCAATCCTCTCTGCCAGTGACCCCATCAGATCCAGCTTCTGAGGCCTCAAAGGGTGCACCTGCCCCTAAGCAGGAGGCCCAAAGAATGCCAGGGCCCTCCCAGCCTCGGAATTTCAGAGGACGCCTGCCAAAGTCATCATAGACAAGGGGACATAGTAATCAGCAGACTGCCTCCACCTCTGCTACGGATGTCGGGAATGCACCCAGACAAAGTGGTAGAGTGAGGAAATTAAGTTTTGAATTAACACTCATGGCACGGGTGTACAATCATTGTATATAGTTCTGGCATTTGTAAATATATGTTAGCCTGCACTGATTGGAAGCCTCCTGGATTCATTCTTGCTGCTAGTTTTAATGGAAGCGGATATGAAACCCGCTCCCGGCCGAGTTTGCGCTATGAAGGCGATCTTATGCTGAGTGGTCAATTAAGGCCCAGCCAGTGTGAAACGTGACTGCCGGGTGTGTTTTCAATGCACAGGGGTGGGAACGCATTAGGCGCAGGGTCCAATGGGGGCCTGGCAGGGTGTTAAAAAAACGGAAGAGGCAGCTCCCTGAAGGCTGCTAGGAGTTGTGGGGGAGGGTGAGGGAGCAATCCAACAAATGGCCTGGCGTGTAGTCATGGCCTCAGCACCTGCTGGTCATTGAACACGGGAGGACAAACTGGGTGGGCACTCTGCCTCCTCGTTTCTCAGATGAGTGCTTGGGAGTGCTGGCCAAGGAGGTCAGTGCCAGGCAGCATATCATGATGCCCAGGGATGGCAAGAGAAGGTCGTCCCACTTGACCAAGGAGGCCTAGACAGAGATCACCACCCGGGTCAATGGGCACGACAACAGTGGATGCGCTGCACATGGCTTCAGTGCCACAAAAGGTTCAATGATCTGCTGCGGTCAGCAAGGGTAAGTGCAAAAATGGCACGGAACTTGCGGAGAACTTTAGTACGGTGCCCGTTGCTCAGAACGTTCAGGGGTACAAGAGTGTGTATGCCAACTGGCACTTAAGCCTGCCCTGCCAAGGCTGGATGTCAGCACAACTGGCCTGAGTGCATTGCAGGATAAGATGTGCCACAGTGACACAGCCCGCCTAATGCCCGGGTAGGAATGCAGGTGAGAACCAGGAACATAAGAACATAAGAAATAGGAACAGAAGTAGACCATTTGGCTCTTCGAACCTTCTCCATCAATCAATAAGATCATGGCTGATTTTCTTGTGTTTTTATTTTGACATTCTCATTTAACCCCAATAACCTTTGATTCCCTTGCCTAACATGAATCTATCTACCTCTGCCTCAAAAATATTCAAGGACCCTACCTCCACCACCTTCTGAGGCAGAGAATTCCAAAGTCACACAACCCTTGGGGAGAAAAAATTGCTCCTCATCTCTGTCCCAAAAGGGCGACCCCTAATTTTAAAACAGTGCCCCCTAGTTCTGGACTTACCCACAACAGGAAACATCTTTTCGACGTCCACCTTGTCAAGGCCGTTCAGGATCCTGTATACTTCAATCAAGTCACCCCTCACTCTTCTAAACTCCAGTGGAAAAAAGCCCAGTCTGTCCAATCTTTCCTCATAAGACAACCCACTCATTCCAGGTATCAATCTAGTAAACCTCTTTTGAACCGCCTCCAATGCGTTTACATCCTTCCTTAAATAAGGAGACTAAAACTGCACATAGTATTCGAGGTGCGGCCTCACCAATGCCCTGTATAACTGAAGCATAACATCCTTACTTTAATAAAAGCAAAATACTGCGGATGCTGGAAATCTGAAACAAAAATAAAAATTGCTGGAAAAACTCAGCAGGTCTGACAGCATCTGTGGAGAGAAAGACAGAGTTAACGTTTCGAGTCCGTATGTCTCTTCATCAGAATCCTTACTTTTCTGTTCAATCCCTCTCGTAATAAAGGATAGCATTCCATTAGCCTTCTTAATTACTTGCTGCACCTGCATACTAACTTTTTGCGACTCATGTACGAGAACATCTGGATCCTTCTGCACCTCAGAATTATGCAGCCGTTCTCCATTTAAGTAATACTCCACTTTTTTTTCTTCCTGTCAAAGTGAACAACTTCACATTTTCCCACATTAAACTCCATTTGCCAGATCTCACTCAACCTACCTATATCCATCTGCCCACTCACTCAACCTATCTATATGCATCTGCAACCTCCTCATGTCCTCTTCACACCATACTTTCCTACCTACCTTTATGTCAACTGCAAATTTAGCTACCATGTCATCACTCACCTCATCTAAGTTATTGATGTAAATTGTAAAAAGCTGAGGCCCCAGGACAGGCCCCTATGGGATTCCACTCATCACATCATGTCAGTCAGAAAAAGACCCGTTCATGCATTACTCTCTGCTTTCTGCCAGCCAGCCAATCTTCTATCCATGCTAATATGTTACCCACTGCACCCTACGCTTTTATGTTCCGTATTAGTCCTTGATGTGGCACCTTATCAAATGCTTTCTGGAAATCCAAGTAGTATATCTACAGGCTCCCCTTTATCCACTGCTCATGTTAGTCCTTCAAAAAACTCCAACTTAAACATGATTTTCCTTTCACAAAACCATATTGACTCTTCCCTATTGCCTTGAGCTCTGCTAAGTGCCCAGCTATAACCTCCTTAATGGTTGATTCTAATAACTTCCCCACGATAGACGTCAAGCTAACTGGCCTATAGTTTCCTGTTTTCTGCCTCCCTCCCTTCTTGAATAGAGGGGTCATACTTGCTACTTTCCAATCCGATGGAACCTTTCCAGAATCTAGCAAATTTTGGAAAATTAACACCAGCGCATCGACTACCTCATTAGCCATCTCTTTTAAGACCCTAGGATATAGTCCATTGGGACCCGGAGACTTGCCAGCCCGCAGTTCCAACAATTTGCTCAGTACCGTTTCCCTAGTGATTCCAATTTCACCAAGTTCCTTTCTCCTGTTCACCTCCTGATTTGCAGCTATTACTGGAATGCTTTTTGTATTCTCCATTGTGAACACAGAAGCAAAATATTTGTTCATTTCTTCCACCATTTCCTTATTATCTACTATTAACTCCCGACTGTCACTCTCTAGAGGACCAACACTCTTATCCTTTTAAGTACCTGTAGAAACTCTTGCTATCCATTTTTACATTTCTAGCTAGCTTCCTCTCATACTCTAATTTCTTTCTCCTGATTAACCTTTTAATCATTCTCTGCAGTTCTTTATATTCTGCCCAATCATCTGTCCTGCCACTCATCTTTGCAGAGTTGTATGCTTTTTCCTTAAGTTTGATGCTTTCCTTAACATCTTTAGTTAACCACGGATGGCAGGTCCTCCCCTTAGAATTTTCCTTTATAGTAGGAATGTACTTATTCTGAATACTCCGAAATATCCCCGTAAATGTCTGCCACTGCTTCTCTAATGATCTATCCTCTAGCCTAGTTTCCCAGCTGAAGGGTTCTCAAAGTTCCCACATTTTTCATATCATCAACAAGGATTTTGGACTTTTATGGCAGAGGACCCAACTGCTGAGTTAAGTGTAGAACCTTGCAGACAGGAGGCTAGGCCCAGGAAGGCCTGCGACTGGATATGCCCGAGCTTGTTGAGTGCAGTGTGGATTGTTGCCTGAATCCAGACAATGAGAGGAGACAGAATATGCATTCTTCCCTTTAAAACAATCAACCCAGAGAAAGACTTCATCTTACATGAAACTAAAGCCCATCAAAATCTTGCAAAAATCATCGCTACTAACTACTAAGGCAGGTAGGCAGCAATCAGTGCAATTATGCGAACCCATCAATACACCACATATACAATAGCTTTCAGTTCAAGACTAGTTACAGGGACGGGAAGACAATGATAAACATCATGCGAGCCCATTAAAAATAATGAGACCACAATCACCTGAAGAAGCCCACCAAAATCAGACAAAGAACTAACCTTGATATGGATTGAGATAACAAATTTGAAAAAAACAGTATAACTGGGCCAAAAGTTACAAGGGGGGTGAGCAGTTTTGGAGGGTGAGCAGTTTTAGAGCGGTTGAAGCAGAGTTTAAACAGGGAGAGGCAGCTGAGACAAGTGGAGGGAGGAGATCTGGAGGTTTGCAGGCCCGCAGGCAACATTATGGCGAGGGGAACGGGGTGGCAGACTCAACCGAAGACAACAAGGCTGCAACCGCAGCCCTCCACGAAGATCGACCACCCACAATCGCGTTCTCCACCCAACTGAAGAACCTTTGCAGATTCCACAGGCCAGGACCGTGTGGGGATGGCAGGCCCCAGAGGACACAAAGAGCGTACCCCAAAACTGCAACCGGCTTACCTGGCTGGATTTCGAACTGTCAAGGAACCCTGGTTGGTGAGCATGATCCCTGACCTCTCCTAGTTCAATTTAGTTAGGTTTTGGGGGTGGGACAAGGGTAAGGGGATTAGTAGTGTGATTTTCCTTCGTTATGCCATGTGTTCCCCATTCTTAACTAAGTGTACTTTGTAGGTCTGTATAATCTCAGTGTAATCCTAATGTTATAAGTTCATTTGTGACTTCAATAAACCCAGTTTTTTTTCTTGCACCAAAACCAGTTGTCTGCTGCACTTTGTCACAACCCCCAAATAAGTCCAAGGTCTAGAGCCCAGGGACTTGGAGCGATTCGGACAGGTCAGAAGTCAGAGGTGAAGCTGACACACACACCACTACCCCGTACACAGTTCAGGCAGGGAACTTCAGGGAGACGGAGTAATAATGAGCATATTTTTTCCTGTCAGAAGAGCAGTCATAACGCTGCGAAGTGCTGCAGAACGGGTGGAGGAATGCCAAATCCATGCATGCTCACAAAGCATGAAAGCGATGCACTGGAGCTGGAATGCCACTGCCCAGCTCGCTCCTCCAGTCACGGGGAGGGTCGGGTGGGGGGTCGGTCTCGGATGACGGTAATACTGCAGGTGACAGATGCGTGTGCAGTGGGTACTGGACACATAATGGGCTCCTCTCATCAGAAACTGAACTGTCATAGCCAGAGAGCCCATTGAAGCTCCAATGCAGATGGTACCATGCAGCAGGTCCCCACTGCCTCCTCAGCCTAGCATGCACAGTGACTTTGATGATTGAACGTACTGACCTTTTACCTTCCTCTCACAGATGAGCCATCCACAGAGCCGCAGCGACCCTGAGGACCCCACATTGAGCTCTGAGGAAGACATCACACTTGCACCAGCGTCACACCATCTCTCTGAACCAGGAACCAGCGCAGATACTCACATGTCGGTGGCATTAGTTATTCGGCTCCGCGGGTAATGCACAGCGGTGAGGGCACATCACACTCACATGAGGAGCTGGCAGAGGCAGAGAGGTCCCAGGGAGCCGACAGTGGGAGCACAGCTGGAGAGCAGGACCTGCTGCATCCGAGGCAGATGAGCCTTTGGAGTCGCCCATCAGGTGGCAGATGCTGAATGTCCAGCGGGATGCAAAGGAAGAACTAGCGGAGATCCATGAGGGTCTCATAACATGGTCTCTGTCAGGGAGGAGTCCATGCGGAGCATGAGTTCTGCACTGACCCTTGACACCGGGCACCCAGCCTCCTCCATGGAGAGAGTGGCAATTCTCATGGAGAGACAGCTTCAGGAGCAGACTCAGGAGTTCCTGGTGTTGCATTCGGACATGCAAGCCTTCATGCAAGACCTGAGGAGGTCATTGCCAGTGTGAGTGATGATTGAGGCAGCTGGTCTCAACAATCCCCATCCACCACTACTCTCCTCCGTCTGGCTGAACTTGTTCTCACACTGAACAATTTTTCCTTTAACTCCTCTCACTTCCTCCAAATAAAAGGTGTGGCTATGGGTACCCGCATGGGCCCCAGCTATGCCTGTCTCTTTATGGGGTATGTGGAATGTTCCTTGTTCCAGTCCTACTCCGGCCCCCGCCCACAACTCTTTCTCCGGTACATCGATGATTACTTCGGTGCTGCTTCAGGCTCTCGTCGGGACCTGGAAAAATTTATTAATTTTGCTTCCAATCTCCACCCCTCCATCATCTTCACATGGTCCATCTCTGACACTTCTCTTCCCTTCCTTGACCTCTCTGTCTCAATTTCTGATGATAGACTGTCCACCAATATCCATTACAAGCCTACCGACTCCCACAGCTACCTCGACTACAGCTCCTCACACCCCGCTTCTTGTAAAGACTCCATCCCATTCTTTCAGTTCCTTCGCCTCCGTCGCATCTGTTCTGATGACGCTACCTTCAAAAACAGCTCCTCTGACATGTCCTCCTTCTTCCTTAACCGAGGTTTTCCATCCACGGTCGTTGACAGGGCCCTCAACCGTGTCTGGCCCATATCCCGCGCATCCTCCCTCCTCCTTCGCCTTCTCCTCCTTCCCAGAAACATGATAGGGTCCCCCTTGTCCTCACTTATCACCCCACCAGTCTCCGCATTCAAAGGATCATCCTCCGCCATTTCCGCCAACTCCAGCATGATGCCACCACCAAACACATCTTCCCTTCACTCCCCCCGACGGCATTCCGTAGGGATCGTTCCCTCCGGGACACCCTGGTCCACTCCTCCATCACCCCCTACTCCTCAACCCCCACTTATGGCACCTCCCCATGCCCACGCAGAAGATGCAACACCTGCCCCTTCACTTCCTCTCTCCTCACCGTCCAAGGGCCCAAACACTCCTTTCAAGTGAAGCAGCATTTCACTTGCATTTCCCCTAACTTAGTCTACTGCATTCGTTGCTCCCAATGCGGTCTCCTCTACATTGGAGAGACCAAACGCAAACTGGGCGACCGTTTTGCGGAACACCTGCGGTCTGTCCGCAAGAAAGACCCAAACCTCCCTGTCGCTTGCCATTTTAACACTCCACCCTGTTCTCTTGCCCACATGTCTGTCCTTGGCTTGCTGCATTGTTCCAGTGAAGCCCAACGCAAACTGGAGGAACAGCACCTCATCTTCCGACTAGGCACTTTACAGCCTTCCGGGCTGAATATTGAATTCAACAACTTTAGATCTTAAACTCCCCCTCCCCCCATCACCACCCCGTTTCTACCCCCCACCCCCCCGCCTTTTTTTTCAATAATTTATATAGATTCTTCTTTCCCCACCTATTTCCATTATTTTTAAATCTAAAACTAAAACCTCGTTAGTCTTTCCACCCCACCCCCACTAGAGCTGTACTTTGAATATCCTGTCTTCCATTCTTAATTAGCACTTTTCTTAGACAAATATCACCACCTTCAACACCTCTTTGACCCTTTTGTCTGTGACATCTTTTGATTATCTGCTCATCTCCACAATCACCACGCCCTCAATGTCTCTCCCCCCCCCCACCCCCCCTCCCCCACCCACCTTAAACCAGTTTATATATCTCCCTTCTTCTAACTATGCTTCAGTTCTGCCAAAGGGCCATGAAGGCTCGAAACGTTAGCTGATTTCTTCTCCGCCGATGCTGCCAGACCTGCTGAGTTTTTCCAGGTAATTCTGCTTTTGAGCTGGTCTCTCTGCTGGGTGCCCGTCCATCAGTGGTGAGCAGGGAGATGCAAACGCACCTCACACTGGCAGACGAGCTACCTGTTGTCTCTTGGGTTTCTTTCAGGGTACTCTGGATGAGGGCACCAGCTCCTCCACCCCTCTGCCAGTGTCCGCTGCATCCGATGATGCTGCGATGACTGAGGAGTGCCCAGCTATGGGGCTGGATGCACCCTCCCAGGCAGAGCCTACCCAAGCTCTGGCAGTCGGAGAACAACCGCCAAGGTCATCAGGGCCACCAGGACAGTAGAGTTAGCTGGCTGTCTCCAATGCCACTGTCAGCGAGGGTGTGGGGCACCAAGATGCAGCACCCACAGACGTAAGTTGAAGGCACCTTGACCACAACAGCAGCACACTTTTTGTGTTATTATTTTGACATTTGTGTTAGGGATGGACACTTTGTTTATTCTTTGTTTGTTCACATGAAGTAACATAAACATTTATTTGACCGAAATGGGCTGAGTTGGCTGGATGGTATAAATAGGTGACAGATGCCGCACAGGCTTGTAAATGTGTGGTGTTGTGTGCTGCTGGTGTTTTGGGTTGGGTTCTCATTTATTGATTGTTAGCAAAGGAGACAGTGCCATTAGCTTGATGAGGCATCGATGCCTTGGATCCCTAGCAGAAGGTTCACTGGATCAAAGCATCCCTGGTGTCCCTGCCTCAAAGAGGGCTCCTGTCCTCTGCTTCGAGCTCCTCACTCTGCACCTCCCCAGGCCCTTCCTCTGAGCCATCACTTGAGTCATCCTCCCTGGCCTGTGGAGCTGCCTCACTTTCCTCAGTCTCCAGTGGGTCCCCCCTTGACAGAGCCAGGTTGTGCAGGGAACAGGATGTGACTATGAGGGAGACACGCTCTGGAGGATACTGCAATGCTCCCCTGACCAGCCCAGGCATCTGAAGCGCGTCTTCAGCAGCCCGGTGGTCCTCTCCACCACTGCCCTTGGGGAAGCATGATTCCTGTTGTATTTTTCCTCAGCTTCAGTTCTTGGGTGATGGAGTTGGGTCATCAACCACCTCTTCAATGGCAGCCCTTGTCACCCAGGAGTCATCCATCTGCTTGTGCAGGAGCAACAAACAGCCTTAGTACCTGTGAGTGCTGCAAGATGTAAGCATCGTCTGAGCTCCCAGGATAATGGGCACAAGCTTGGAACGCCTGTGTCCTGTGGTCACAGACGATCTGAACATTCATTGAGTGGAACCCCTTTCTGTTTACAAAAACTCTCGGCTCATCTGCTGGTGCCTTAATGGCCACATGAGTACAATCTATCACACCTGGGTGCAGGGGAACCCAGCCATCGCAGTGAAGCCTCATGCTCTCTCTGCCTGGCTCACCTCGTCTGTCCAGAAGTGAACAAACGTGCGGATGCATCTAAAGATAGCATCAGTCACGAGCTTGACTTAACTGTGCGCAGCTGACTGAGAAACGCCGGACAGATCACCCACTGAGTCCTGAAAAGAACCAGGGGCATAGAAGTTGAGGGCCACTGTGACCTTCAAAGCCACCGGCATGAGGTGTCCGTCCACGCAGTTGGAAGTGATTTCCGGACCTATCAGCTGACGTATTGCTGTCACGGTATCCCTGGGGAGGCGGAGCCTCCTGTGGCGCTGAACCTCGGACATCTGGAGGTAGTTGGTGCACTTCCTGAACACTCTAGATGCTGGGTATTGGCATCTTTGGCGTGCCCTCCTACCTTGGCCTCCCTGCTGATCCTGCAGGAAGTGAGCCCCTGCCTCTTCTCTTAAAGGTCTGTCCCTGGGACACTGCCCACGCCTCACCTGGCGCCCTCTCTCTCCTGCCCCTCTCTTCCTCTTCAAAGGAGGTTCCACCAGTGGAATACACTATCCCCATCAGATGGGATGCAGAGGGCCAGTGCCTTGGAGATGAAGGAGCTCTGGCTGCAATACTCAAGGGAAACTTCCAGGGAAGATGAGGAGCTGAGATGCTGAAAGGCAGGCTTGACAATCAAACGAGATACAAAGAAACTCTGGGACAACTCTGTACTCACACAGCAATGAACTGGCAACGACAGAGAAAATGCTGCTGCTCCGGTGGCCTTTTATCCTGCCCGGGGATGAGGAAATGATTAAAATATGAATTCCGCCCACTTGTTTTGCCCGTGCGACGAGCTAACAATCTCACGGGCAACATCAAATCATGGTCAATAGGCTTTTTAATTACCTTAATTGGCCCTTTATTTGTTGGCAGGTGCTGCTCAGAGTCCTACACGCGCCTGACGATATCAATATTGCACACATGCACGATGATGATGGGAAGCATGCCCGACATCTTTTCGCAAAACTTTACATCTCTTCTCTCGGATGGAATCCATGATGGGTCGTGTCAGGACTAAGACGGTCAAGAAAGCCGCCCGAGTGATCATTGAGAAATACCACACCCGCCTTGGAAATGACTTCCACACCAAAAAAAGGGTCTGTGAGGAGATTGCCATCATCCCCAGCAAGAAACTTCGCAAGTGTTTGGTCAGGCATGCGCTCAAGCTCAGAACAGAAGTTTCAGGCCACTATTCTTCTTGCTTCCACTGCCCTCGAGACTCTATAGAGAAGCTTTTTCACAATGGAAAGACTAACCACATGAGCCTTTGTCAGGCAGGTCCATTCCCCCAGGAGGATGGATGTTTGCAGTTGCGAGTTGGCTGCCATTCACCTGCATGCCCCTTGTAGGCATCCCCCTTCTTCCCTAACTTTGACTGGAGCCGAGAGCAAATGGCTCAGACTGAACAGCTGCTCTACAACTTGCTGGGATCTCGTAATGAGAACCCCCTGGGCCAGACCTGCTGCTGTGTGGCCTTCACTAAATAATGAGGATTTAGCAAGAAGCTCTCATACAGCCTCCACATGATTATTAGGGTTTCCCTTTAGTTATCTGGTTGTGCTGATCTTCAGCTCCACCCTCCTCCCACCTTCATGTTTTGCAGTTGGACATTGAGGGCATTGTCTTGCTGTTGAGCTGCCCCTGTCTCATGATGGTGTGTGTCACATACCAAACTGTCTCCAGCACCTTTAACCCTCATCCTGTCACCCACCAACTTCCCCCCATCAACATCAGACTCCCAAGTGTGACCATCACTTTCCCCTCAGGAACCCTTGAGCCTCCCCACATCACCCTGGACCTTATCACGGTTAAATTGGACATGCCTTCCCTCACCTCTGAGCTCACACCAGCCACTATACCTATGCCCACCCTGATATTTCCCACTCCCATAATCTGTGCCACCATCCTTGTCCCCCTGAATGACCTTCCAGATGAGAACTATACCCTCTGCAGTGCAGGAATTGACCAAGGCTCCTAATTCAGCATCTTCCAAACCCACGACCGCTACCATCTAGAAGGACAAGGGCAGCAGATAGATGGGAACACCACCACCTGGAAATTCCCCTCCAAGTCACTCACCATCCTGACTTGGAAATATATCGCCGTTCTTTACTGTTGCTGGGTCAAAATCCTGGAACTCCCTCCCTAACAGCACTGTGGGTTCACCTCAAGGAGGCAGCTCACCACCATCTTCTCAAGGGCATTTAGGGATGGGCAATAAATGCTGGCCCAGCCAGCGAAGTCCAAATCCTGTGAATTCTTAAAAAAAAACCCCAAACCCTTGCCCTACCACCCTGCTGCCCCCTCTCATAGTCACCATCCCTCCTGACCATCAGCACCCTCAATTCTCCCCCCAGGATTCCAACATTGACTCAACAAACCCCTGCCTCTGAAATGCTCTTCCCCCTTCTCACTCCTCACCTTCACCTTCATGCCTTTCTCCCTCCCCATCCCCCATCATGCTTTCCTCCTTCCCCATCCCCCTTCATGCTTTCCTCCCTTCCCACCCCTTCATGCCTTCCCTTCCCCCCCTCACTCCAGCCAACTCCCCTTATGTCTTCCACCCACTCATCCACCTTCATCTCCTCTGGTTATACCCCTCCTTTGTATCTTCCACCTACTAACCTTTGTCTCCACTGGATCCCTTCACTTAGTGTCTTCCATCCACCACACCCCCTCTTCCCCTACCCACCCCCAACTAGTGTCTTCCGTGTGCATCATTCCTGCAGTCATCTCCAGTGGTGGAGACAGCTGTATGGTAAAGTTCTCCCTCGCCTAGGGCACACTGTTGCAAAGGTTGTTTGGTGTTTCGCGGAGAGGTCTGGAGGCTTGTATGGTTGAACATAAACCATCCATTGATAACCCATAACTTTGTACATTTCCAAGTACTGCCATGCGTGAGCACTGTCTCCATGCTGACTCTTTCCAAACACTACACCACAGACAGTCTATAATCAGGTGACTCTCTACATCACTACTGTGGGTGGTACTATTCTCCAATCCCACATTAACCCTTACTCTGCTGAACACCCTTACGAAATCCTTACCCAAATACATTTACTATACTTGCTACCCCTTCTCTGCCCCTCAAGTCTCTGACTTTATAAATTCAGATGGCCCGGAGGCTTGACATTTCTTCCAGATCTCGATCTGTCACATTTGGAGAAATGGTAGTTTCACTCCGTTCATTCCTAGAGTGGAGTCGGATTTTCTTTGTTCATGGGGCCCGCCATGTTCTTGCTGGATATTGCTGTTTCACAACTTCAGCCATTTCATTTTTCAACAACTCAATCGTTATCAGTACATTTGAGGCATCCTGTGTTTTTTCTTCTAGTTCCTTGAGCTTCAACATTGGATTTACATTTTCCGATCTTATTCCGGCCTTTTCTTTCTCTGTCTGGAGCAAAGCTTCTTCCTCGTCCTTCATTTTGGTTTCACTGTTGGCCAGGTCTGTCTCTGGTGAAGTCTTAACATGTTTCAGTTCTGTAATTGTGCTACTCATGTCTTCATCATCTACTCACAGCTTGAAAAGTTCTACAGCGTTTCCTTTCAATACCTTCTCTTTTCCATTCAGCTGGTTCTTCAACTCTTAAGTTTCTTTCTTGTACCTCTTGGCTTCCTCCTGGAATATTGAATATTGCTGGGTGTTCTCTGCCAGCAAGTTCTTCAGTTTGTTCAGAGTGACCTAAAATTCATTTTGCTTCTCTTCAGAATTTTCCAGATAAACAAACTTTGACCTAAGGGTTCATTGTAATGTGTGAATGTCCTTTACCAGGCTTTCCTTTCCTTTGCAAAGCTCAATTGTTTCATCTTGTGTTTTCTTGTAATGCAAAGGAGTCCCTTGCTCTGGGGTCTTCTGTCTGCCTCGCTTTGGTATTTTTTGTCTCCCATGGCACTTTATTGGGGGTATTCTAGACCTTTTGAGGCCTGCACTCTTCACAACTTGGAGTTTAAAATATTTGTCAAAGGCTTTTAATATCTCACCAAATGTGGTGGAATATTCATCTTTACCTTAGTTCAGGATTACTTCATCTATAAATATACCAAAATTGTATTACCTTGCACTTTTCCTGATTTCTTACTTAATTCTGATGTACTCCTGTAATCTAAGAATTTTCTTCTCCAAGACTCCCAATTTTGGGCCTGGTTTGGCCCTTGTCTTAGCCTAAACTGGTCTAGTAGTTTTAGTTTTCTATCCATGGCTAGTTTTTTTTAACAACAGGTGAGTACCTCTTTATTTTTTTCTCTTTAAAATGGCTGCACAGCTTCCTTTTTCTCTCTCTCTGTGCTCCTTCCAATGCTCCCACTGGAAGGCAATAGTTTTCTGTCTTCTGTTTTTTAAAAACTTCTTTTCTCAGTTCTGCTCAGCCACATTGTGTTATGGTGCCAGCTGAGGCCCTCGCTGCTGTTCTCTTCCAGTTGTGCTCTGGATGTACTGATCCTGATGGCTGCCGATTTTAAAAGTTAAGTTCAGCTTTTTCACTTTCTTTTTTTTTGTTCACCCTTCTTGTGGTTTGGCTGGATCTGCTGACTCTGCTTTCACTCAGGTTCTTCTTTTCACCCTTGACTCTCAGTTCACTCAGGGCCTTCTTCTCATCTGCACAGTGGATTATTCTTTTTCAGACTTATTTTCTTTTTTTTTGTATTTTGATCAGCCTTCTTGTGTTTTGGCTAGTCCTTGGACTCTGCCTCTACATCCAATCTGATCTGGCTTTTCATCTGCATGGTGGATTCTTTGGCTGCCTTTCATCCTTCTTTTTTTCCCTTTTTTGAATTTTGCTCAGCCTTTTTTAATCTACTCGGTACCTTGACTCTGCCTTTGAACAGGTCTGGCAAGGGACTTCCACATGCACTGGTGGAGTCTTTCATCCTCCACTTCTAAAATGGAGCTTTTTATTTCGGCGCTTATCATCTGTACCTTCAATTTCTTTATGGTGATCTCATACTGTGGCTGCGATTTTCCATGCCCGTGACGTGTTTCACAACAGCATGTATAAGGCGTGCACTTGGCGGGCCACACTTCACTCGGGACTTCAAGGTTTGTTTGCCTACCCTGTTCCGGTCAGCACCTGCAGTCATCAACGCCAGGCTTCACAGACAGCACCACATCACTTTTAGGGGAACTCTCTACCTACCAGACAGGGTAGGTCTCTTCCTACCAGATCAGCCATATGTGGGTTGCTTTTCAATGGCTGCAGGGCAGGGCCTTGCTTGGGGAAGAGGCAAGTGGCCTCAGGCAAGGGAAGAGGCTGCAAGGATGAGAGGTGTACTGGGGAAGGAGGGTATCCCAGGGTGTGTGTGGCGGAGCACATGTTGATCTGTGCAAGTGGCCTCAAGATGGTGAGGGCTGAGGACGCAGTCTCTAAAAGAGATGAGACCAAATGGACATGTGAGGGTATGTATGTGAGAATGGGGGACACCCTTGAGCTGGCAGTGAGTGAGATATCAGTGAATGTGTGAGTTTAGGGTGATGAGATGGTTGCCATACCCTGGCTGCACAGATGAGATCATTTATCCTCTACCTGCATTGCATGGCCAACCTCTTCTGTGTAGCATTGGCACTGATCACTACTGCCATCGCCTACCAAGCCAGAGTGGTAATGTAGTTGCCCCTCCTATGGCCAGAGCGGGAGTAGAGGACATCACAGTGGGTCTCCACAGCATCCAAAAGGCGCTCAAGGGGCTGCAGTCTTCTTGCCTTTCGGGGCCATGTCTTCTTTGCTGCAGTCCTGGACTGGAAGCACTGAGCAAGGCTGTACTTTAAATGTGGTACCTGGCGTGATGAAGCAGTGAGGCGATGGCATGGTGGGCAAATGAGAGCCCTCCACCATGGAAACGGAGTGTTTCCCGGGAATGCATAAGAAATGTGACGGGCTTGGGACGATACGGCATGAAAATGACATTTTACCCACCCACTACAGCACTTAGTGCAAATATGAGACGATTCCACCCTGTGTCTTCAATTTAAATGCACTTCTCTCAGGTCAGGCATCAGTTTCTTTAGTTCTTCAGGCTTTGAGAATTTGGGTTCCTTCAACTTCTTTGGGATGTTGGGGTCCATCCTTCACTGCTACCATGTTATAAAGGTTATTTGGTGATTCGTGGGGAGAGGCCTGGAGGTTTGTATGGTTGAACCTACACCGTTTATTGGTAACCCATAACTATGTACATATCTGATGTGTGGAATAAAGTCTAAATATTATTAACATGAATTAGTAAGTGAGTTATATTTATGAAAGCTGCCTCTCTCACTATATTTTTCCACCACAACTCTTGGCCTACACATCTGCTGTTGTTTTTTTATATCTGTACAGAGATGAAGTTACTGTAGCTGATAAGCCCAAGATTTTTTCTATTTTTCTAGCCTGCCTGTCTATGAGAATATAATAGGACATGCTTACGAGTGGCACATGAAGGCCATGACCCGAAAGAGCATGCTTGAGCACGAGGCCAGCTGAGTCTGTACTGTGTATGAATGTATGTTATTGTAACTGCTATTTTGAGAGATTCTGCAACTTTGAATCTTTCCCTTGCATGCTCGTAATAAAGAATACCTTTCTCTGTCCAACTCTGAACTCTGAGTGGCATTTGCCCCACAACAATATCTAAGTACTGCCATGTGTGACTGCTGTCTCCACGCTGACTCTTTTCAGACTCTATTCTACAGACAGTCTGTTGTGACTTGTCCACATCACCACTGTGGGTTGTACTGTTCTCCAGTCCCATATTAACCCTTACTCTGCCGAACACCCTTATGCTACATACGCCATGTTTGTCAGGCCGTGAAACTGAACAATGTAAATTCCTGCTGGTGGGGTGGGGACGATTTAATGGAGGCAGAAGATTCTGGTCTGTTGGAGTTTTAATGAGCATGCATGAGATGCAAATTGGATTCCTGACGAGCTTCAGCGGGAGCTCAACTCACCATTAACCCGCCATGAAAGTCGGGAGTGCAAGATCCCACCCTCATTTTCCAACATTGAAAAGTCAATTTTTCACATCTCGACACATCTTCCATCCCCACCCGCCACAAATCCCACCACTGGCTGGAGGGGACAATTCTGCCCCCAGACATCATCGTACATCAGGACATCAGGACAGGAATCACAGGTTTCTTTGGAAAGATTAGCTAAATGAGTTAAATGACCTCTGTTATCTCATTGATCTTTTAAAAATATATTTATTTCTCCAAATACATGATATTAAGCCTTTCAAAACCTTATCACGAAAACCCACCAAGTAACAGGACACACTTTACAGCTCTATCCTTTACCTGGAAGTTTTCATTCACAAGTATTTAGATCAATTAATTCTTCAATCTAATGTAGCTCAATGTTACACACACAGGTTATGATTCATGATATTCTTTTTACTGTTCACCTTATCATTCTATTCTCCCATTTATTTATTGGCACTAAAACATATTCTGAAGCATTCTGTGCCTACAGTCAGTGCTTGAATGCTTTCTTTAATTCATTCATGTGGTGTGGGCATCCAAGGCCAGCATTTATTGCCCATCCCTAGTTGCTCTCGAGAAGGGGGTGGTGAGCTGCCTTCTTAAACCCACAGTGCTGTTAGGAAGGGAGTTCCAGGATTTTGATCCAGCAACAGTGAAGGGGCGGTGATATATTTCCAAGTCAGGATGGCGAGTGACTTGGAGGCTAACTTGCAGGTGGTGGTGTTCCCATGCATCTGCTGCCCTTGTCCTTCTAGATAGTAGAGGTTGTGGTTTGGAAGGTGCTGTTGAAGGGCTCTTGGCAAGTTGCTCCAGTACATTTTTGATCTACAAGGGAGACAACAGTTATGAGGCAAGAATGTGGAGAAGGGACCATGGTTAGACCAGCAATGAACCTACTGAATGATGGGGCAGACCTGGGGGGCAAAATAACCTACTCCTCACATATTTATTATGTTGTTACATTCTTATTACTTATCTCTATAGAAGCCCCAAAAATCCTTTGGATATTTGTTGCTTTTTTGCTTGACCTTTGCATCCACAAGTCAGCATCCTCAAAGAACAAAAGTCAAGAAAATTGATACTGTTATTTTTCTGAAGACGTTTGTTAACTTTCAGATTTGCAGAGTACAATGTTGCTGCAGGTTGTGATTGTTTTTAAATCTTGCATTTTCACATAGTTTCTGCCGTGAATGCCACTAACAGCTGTGTTTTCCATGGCAAGAAGTCACCAATTATGATAATGAGGCTATGGGCTAGCACATTCATGGCTATTTGGCCATCGAGCACTGTTCTGCTTCTGATCAAGAGTGCACCCATCAGGAAAATCTAGGCTTTTTTACTGTATGATTGTGTTGAGTAACTACCACCAATTTTTTGGTTCAAGCCCCACTTCTGAAACTTAAGTATATAATCCATCTGATGTTTCAGTGCAGTACTCAATATTTCTTCAGTTTGAGGTGCTTCCTTTTGCATGAGGTCTTAAAACAAGGCTGTGTCCACCTCTCAGGTAGACCCAGAAGATCCCATGGCATGATTAAAAGTTGAGCAGGGGAGTTATGTTTGCGGGCTAATATTAGTCTTCAGACAGCAGCATTATGAGACCTCGCTTGGCACAAATCTTCTGCCACATTTCATTACATTATAATATCTACCATACTTCTGAAATACTTCAGAGGCTGCGAAGGGTGCTACATGTATGCAGGTTCCTTGTTTGGATTTTCCCACCTTCATTTGCAGAGGATGGAAGGAAATAAGATTCCACACTTAGTTCATAAACAGGTTCAATACTCATCCTAGACACATTGGAGGGAAAATGATGGGTTGGTGTTTTGGTATCCCTCTCCTTTCCCTTACATTAATGATATGAGCAAGCAACTTGGAAACAAAATCTATGAAATGCTTTATGGTAACAAGTTCTCCAAAGGAAGCCTTGGGGATGAGCATCTGAAGGGATATTGTCAATTTTCTGTTGAAGTGACTACAATTAATTGTCTCAAATCCAATGCTTTCACTGCCTCAGTAGGCGGGAGTCCCAATAAGTCATCTGTTAGCTCCATGGATCTTTCAGATTTGTGAGTTTGATATGAAATTGGCAGTCTCGTGTCCAACAATTCATACTTGATATATCTAATGAATATGATAAGATGCAACCATACAATACCAAGAGTAGATCAGTGTAATAGCTTTTTCCTCATCCTTTCTTCTATTCTGATCCACTTATCAGTTTGTAAACTCTGAATTTATAATTTATAATTATGAAAATAGTTAGTAAACCTCCTCTTTAACCCATATTCTTGTCATCTGTCCTCATATTTCCTTAATTGTCTCAGCGGCAAAAACATTTTCATTGATATTGCTCTGGGAACATTTTGCTAAGCTATGAGTGTAATATAAATGCAACTTGTTGTGTTAATTGGGAATTCATCCAACTTATGCTTGAGATGGTTTTCAACAAACATATAAAACAAATAAGCTGGAAAAACTCTTAAGAGATTGAAGTGAATTTCTAGTGGGGTTTTCTGACTGTCCCTCCATATCTTTGGCAAATAAGCTGTGGAAACCATGAATAAAGCAGCCTACTTGCTGTTTATGCCATTTTTCCAGTGTTTCCATGGCTCTTCTGACAAAGCTATGGCAGATGAGTATGAGAGCCTCATTATTTGCTATTCCATCAGAACTAGGATGCTAGATTCAATTCTCAAGCTCTAATGAGTTAGCTGATATTTGGGACATGATAGTAGGAGTCCTACAATTGGGGTCAGCACATTTGGATTGTGGGATGGAAAATCATTCCAGATTCCCATACCTGAGGCGGGATCTTCTGCTCTGGTGATAGTGATAGTGGTCCGCGTAACATGCAGTTGCCCACTGAAATTGTCAGTGGCCCTGGAATGGTTCACATGTCAGATAATTAGAATATTTGGGGAAGTCTAGCATTGGGAGGGCTACCACAAACTGGGCACAAAATACCATTCTGTGGCAGGATAGCAGCTTAAGGAGTCAGGAAGTTCAAGGCTAAGAATTTAAAGGAAAATGCTAGAAAGGACAGAAGATAGAGGCTGGCCTCTCAATTTCCCTGATGCATATGTGCAAGAGTTTCAGCTAAGGAAGGACACCCCTTCTGTCAGATTAGAGAAGGAGGCTAGTTAAAGGAAACTGAGCTTAGTGGATGGATGCACTCATAGCCATTAGTGCTTCCGTTACAATGTCATACACAACTAGACAGTGGCACAAAAAGGTTAAATACCTGACCAGGTCACAAAAGTGAGTGGAGTTCATGACATCTTTCAAAACTGCAGTGTATTAAACAGATGAGGTATTTACATGCATCTTCCCCTCAATGTGATGAAGCTCTTCAAGAGCTTTCTATTAGTGGGCACAAATATTATTGCTGTTATTTTCAGTAAGAATCTGCATCACTAATAATATATAATTGTTTCTTTACTTCTTGACTGAATGATGCTCTGTGCATGGTGCTCTGCTCATGGTGCTCTGTGCATGTTGCTCTGTGCATGTTGCTCTGTGCATGATGCTCTGTTCATGGTGCTCTACGCATGTTGCTCTGTGAATGTTGTTCCATGCATGTTGCTCGGTGCATAGTGTTCTGTGCCTGTTGCTCTGTGCACAGTACACTGGACATGGTGCTCTATGCATGTTGCTCTGTTCATGGTGAACTGTGCGTATTGCTCTGTGCACGTTGCTCTGTGCAGTGTGCTCTGTACATGCTACTCTGTGCATGGTGCACTGTGCATTGTGTTTTGTGCATGTTGCTCTGTACATGGTGCTCTGTGCACTGTTCTCCGTGCATGTTGCTCTGTTCATGGTATCTGTGCATTTTGCTCTGTGCATGTTGTTCTGTGCATGGTGCTCTGTGCATGTTGCTCTGTGCAGGTTGTTCTGTGCATGGTGCCCTGTGCATGTTGCTCTATGCAAGTTGTTCTGTGCCTGGTGCTGTGTGCATGTTGCTCTGTGCATGGTGCTCTGTGCATGGTGCCCTGAGTTGAATGGTATCTCCTTCCATAGCAGAATCATAAAACGGCTCTGGCACAAACAGAAGCCATTTGGTTTATCAGGTCTGTGCCCGCTCTCTGCAGGAGCAATTTAGCTAATCCCATTCCCTGACTGTTTTCCTATAACCCTACATCTTCTTCCCCCTTCATGTCCTTATCCAATTCCCTATAGAAAGCCACAATTGAATCTTCCTCCACCACATTCTCAGACAGTCCATTCCAGATGCTAACCTTGTAGTGCATAAAAAAGCTTTTTCCCACCTTGCCTTTGGCTCTCTTGCCAATCATGTTCAATTGGTGTCCTCTGGCTCTGACATTTCTGCCAATGGGAAGTCAGGTTGCACCAAACAATGCAACTCACCAATAACTTTCTCTGGGAAGCAGTGCCTGCAAACACTATGGGCGGGGTTTTCAGGCCCCGCCTGCCACCGGCATCATCTGATCCTGCTGAAAGTCAATGAGATTTTGGCTCTGCTGCTGAATCTCTCGCAGCGGGTCCCGCCACAATGGGGCTGGAAAATCCTGGCCAATGCCTTCATTGCATTGGGACAGAAGCAGGTTGTCACAAGTCAGAGAGCAAAAGCTAACTGTAGTAGTAGTTTCAAATAGGTTGCGTAGTCAGACAATCCACATAGGTGGGGATTATTTTCAGATCCTCCTTGTTCGGTTTGGTAGTACAGGATTACATATAATTCCATAGGATATATGGTACAGAAATTCAGCCCAACCAGTCCATCCCAGCATTCATGCTACAGTCGAGCCTCCTCCCATCTTTCCTAATATATAATCTATCATTGTAACCCTCTATTCCCTTCTCCCTCAAATGATTGTCTTGCTCCCCCTTAAATGCTCCATACTATTTGCTTCAACCACTCTCTGTGTCAGCGAGATCCACATTCTCACCACTTTTTGGGTATAGAAGTCTCTTCTGCATTTCCTATTGGATTTTTTTGTGACTATTTTATAATGGTGGCCTCTAGTTACGCTCTCCCCCACAAGAAGGGACTTTTTATATGCAGATAAAAGCAAAATACTGCGGATGCTGAAAATCTGAAACAAAACAGAAAATGCTGGAAAAACTCAGCAAGTCTAGCAGCATCTGTGGAGAGAGAAACAGTGTTAATGTTTCAAGTCCGTATGACTCTTCTTCAAAGCTTTTATCTGCATCTACTCAACGGAGTGAGGAAGAACAAGAGTACAAAAAGACTTTTAGCAATGTTTGATTGGCAACAAAGTAGGTCTTGAAATTTTCAGGACATTATCCGGGCAGTTATAGTGGGATCACTTCAAATGATGCTCATGAGCACTGACCCTGCCCGAGTTTGAAGGGTGAGTGGAAGATCATCCCGTTAGAATGGGTAGGCAGTGAAAGAGGCTGATCTTGTGAAATGGTTTGCTTAAACATTTAAGTCTTCAGGGTCTAAATCACTTGCATTACCTGGACCCCACCAGTGAAGCTTACATACACTCTTCTGGAATTCAATGCACCTTCACTCATTCTTGTTCTATCTTCAATTAAATATGATGAATACTTCTCATCTGGTCAACCAAACATTTTCTTCTTTTTGTACTCAGCATTGAAAAAAAGAAAATCCTGCATTTATATAGTACTGTTCAAGACCACTGGATGTCTCAAAGCACTTTATAGCCAATAGCCAGAATTTTTAGCTCAGCGGATGGGCACGCTCCCGACCTGACCGAGTATGAAATGACGCATGTGCCAATGTCAATGTGCAGTTGCGCAATAGTTCGGTCGGGGGTGGGCGCCAGAGCTGGCAGCGCACCCACCAACAATTTAAAGGCCTATTAAGGCCATTAAGTTATCAATTGAGGTTAATTTTTCACTGCCCGTTCAACCTAACGGTTGGCGGGCAGGCAAAAAGGCCAAGTGGCCTTTGCATTTTTTTGGAAACCTCATCCACAGGTGAGATGAGGTTTCCAAAAGCAAATACAAATAAAATAAAAACTTTATTTTTTAATTAAAAACATCTCCCTGTTCATGTGACAGAGTCACATGAGGGAACATGTTTAATTACATTTTTCTGCTCTTTATTATTTTCTTAAATACCTCTTCATCTCCCTAAAGCAGCTGCATGCCTCAGGGGGATTATTCAGTGCTCTCCTGCACGCATGTGCGAAGTTCGCACTAGGCCTGCTCACCCTCCTCTCCCCACCTGCGCAGGCCTGCTGCTCGAGCATCACACTGGCCAGCGTGAAATCGCAGTGCGCTGCCAACCACGGGCGGTGGTCAGGTTCCCGACCGCCCCCACCCACCCCTGCCTATCCTGCACATCAAGGGCAAAACTCTGCCCAACAAGTTGCTTTTCAAAGTGTAGTCACTACTGTAATGTTGGAAATGTAGCAGTCAACCTGTGGATAGAAAACAGCTACAAACAGCAATGTGATAATGACTAGGTGATTTTTTTTTCATTATGATGTTCATTAAGGGATAAATATTAGCCAGGACATCAGGAATAACTCCTCTGCTCTTCTTCAAAATAGTGCCATGGGATCCTTTATATCCATCCGAGCAGATGGGGCCTTGCTTTAAAGTCTCAGCCAAAAGGCAGCATCTCAGACAGTGCATTATTCCTTCAGCACTACTCTGGAGTATTAGCTTTGATTTTTTTATGCTCAAGTACTGGAATGGGATATGAACCCAAAACCTTGTAGCTCAAAGGTAACAGTGTTACCCACTGATCCACAATCTAGTATGCAACACTTGTGATTTTGGTTAACCTTACATATGAGATAAAAGTTCCTCCACACTGACCCAGCAACATGCCTTAGCCATACAGGTGAACAGTTACCTTTAGCTGCTGTGACATTTTCATTTCCTACACCATAATTCTTATGGAGTTTATAACAATCTGTAAATTAGTGCAATTAGTGCTAAATTAGGGACAATTTTCTGTTGTGTACTTACACCTACTAGAATGTGAATTGACATTGTAAAGTTCATTTTATTTAAAACCCTTAGAGTCTCAATTAAATTCCTGTCCAACTACAGGAGAGAAAGGATAGTGCACTGCATAGTGCTCCTGCCCTTCACGAATTTGATTTTGATAGTTGCAAAATTAAAGAATAATAATAAATTATACTGCTCCTCCTTCAAATTCCTGGGTTGGATTACGGCAGAAGAGGAGATTTATCTCTGGGGGATTCCAGTAATTTGGGGCAGAAAACAAATTTCTACCTCATTCCCAATCTATCTGAATTTTCAGTGCAGGAGACATTGGGTATTCCCTCCAACTGGCACCCTCTTTACATCGCTGGGTGGATTAGGGAGTGTGCCTGGCTGAGCTTCTGAGTTTTCCTGTGATTTCTAGCCATTATGCCCTCATTATGTCCAATCAAATTCTTGCTGGCAGGTTCTAGTGTACAGGACATACCCTGGGAATTTTCCACATTACTGGGTAGATATACGGGAATAGCTTGGCTAGGGGCATGGCAAGATCAGTACTATTGCCAAGGCCCATAGCCTTTGCAGTATCCAGTGCCTTCAGCTGTTTCTTGATATCGTGTGGAGTGAATCGAATTGGCTGAAGACGCATCTGTGATGCTGAGGACCTCCGGAGGAGGTCGAGATAGGCCATCAGCACTTCTGGCTGAAGATGTCTGCAAATGCTCCAGCCTTATCTTTTGCACTGATGTGCTGGGCTCCCCCATCATTGAGGATGGGGATATTTGTGAAGCCTCCTCCTCCAGTGAGTTGTTTAATTGTCCACCACCATTCACAACTGGATATGGAAGGACTGCAGAACTTAAATCTGATCCATTGGTTATGGAACGGCTTAGCTTTGTCTCTCATTTCCTGTTTAAGCTGTTTGGCACCCTGTGTTGGACTAGGTTGACACCTCATTTTTAGGTATGCCTGGTACTGCTCCTGGCATGCCCTCCTGCACTCTCCATTGAACCAGGGTTGATCCCCTGGCTTGGTTTTAATGGTAGAGGGGGGGATATGCCATGAGTTTACTGATAGCCCACAGCGCCTCATGGATGCCCAGTCTTGAGTTGCTAGATCTATTCAAAATCTATCCCATTTAGCATGGAGGTAGTGCCACACAGCACAATAGAGGATATCCTCAGTGTGACTGTGCAGTGGTCACTCCTACCGATACTGTCATGGACAGATGCATCTGTGGCAGGCAGTTTGGTGAGGATGAGGTCAAGTATGTTTTCCCCTCTTGTTGACTCCCTCACCACCTGCCGCAGACCCAGCCTAGCAGCTATGTCCTTTAGAACTTGGCCAGCTCGGTCAGTAGTGGTGCTACCGAGCCACTCTTGGTGATGGATGTTGAAGTCTCGACTCAGAGTACATTCTGTTTCCTTGCCACCCTCAGTGTTCCTTCCAAGTGGTATTCCACATGGAGGAGCACTGATTCATTAGCTGAAGGAGCCAGTACATGGTAATCAGCAGGAGGTTTCCTTGCCCATGTTTGACCTGATGCCATGAGACTTCATGTGGTCCGGAGTCGATGTTGAGAACTCCCAGGGCAACTGCCTCCTGACTGTATACCACTGTGCCATCACCTCTGCTGGGTCTGTGTTGCCAGTGGGACAGGACATACCTAGGGATGTTAATGGTGATGTCTGGGACATTATCTGAAAGGCATGATTCCGTGAGTATGACTATGTCAGACTGTTGCTTGACTAGTCTGTGAGACAGCTCTCCCAATTTTGGCATAAGCCCCCAGATGTTGGTAATGAGGGCTTTGCAGGGTCGACAGGGCTGAGTTTGCCATCGTCATTTCTGGTGCCTAGGTCAATGCCGGGTGTTCCATTTGGTTTCATTCCTTTGTCTTGACTTTTTAACAGTTTGATACAACTGAGTAGCTTGCTAGACCATTTCAGAGGGAATTTAAAAGTCAATCATATTGCTGGGGATCTGGAGACACATGTAGGCCAGACCAGGTAAGGATGGCAGATTTCCTTCCCCAAAGGGGATTACTGAACCAGATGGGTTTTTACAACAATAGGCAACAGTTTTATGGTCATCATTAAACTTTGAATTCCAGATTTTTATTGAAATCAAATTCCACCATCTGCCATGATGGGATTTGAACGCGGGTCCCCAGAGCATTGCCCTGGGTCTCTGGAATACTTGCCCATTAGTGAACCAGATGGGTTGTTAATCAATGATAGTTTCATGGTCACCATTACTATGGCTAGCTTTGAATTCCATATTTTTATTGATTGAAATTTAAATTCCACCAGCTACCATGGTGCAATTTGAATCCACACCCAGAGCTTTAGCCTGGGCACTTGGATTACAAATCCAATGGCATTACCACTACTATCTCACCTGCTGTATCTCACCTTGGGTTGCCCTGCAGTTGTGAAAGGTGCTATATAATTGCAAGTCTTTCTTTTTAAACTTTTTTTTATGTTTTAGCTCCAGTGCTGGCAGCCATCCTTCATAACTTCAATTACAAAGATAGGTTGATGAGGCTGGGACTGTTCTCCTTGGAGGGGAGAGGGCTGGAAGGACATTTGATTGAGGTATTCAAGATCATGAGGGGGCTGGGCTGCCTAGGTAGGGAGAGACTGTTCTCCCTTGTAAGAGGATCGAGAACAAAAGGGTTCAAATTTTAAAGTGATTTGCAAAAGAAGCAAGTACAATGTGAGAAAAAACTTTTTCACACAGCGAGTGGTTCGAGGCTGGAATGCACTGCCATGAAGTGCGATGGAGGCAGGTTCAATCGAGTCATTCAAGCGGGCATTAGATGATTTTTTGAATAGAAGCAATGTGCAGCGTTACAGGGAAAAGGCAGGAGAATAGCATGAAGTGATAATGCTCATTTGGAGGGCCGGTACAGACACGATGGGCCAAATGGCCTCCTTCTGCACCATAACAATTCTGTGATTCTGATCCTTGGAAGTTACAAACAAGTTGTAGGTAGTATTGCTAAAATTGACATAGCCATTATAAAATAACTTAATTTCCACTCAGAAGATAGAAGATCAAAGTCAATTTGGAAGGCACCAAAGGGCAGAAAGAGGACTCTTTATTAGAACAGAGGAGATTAAGGGGGTAATTTTATTTATGAATTTAAAATTATGAAGGGATGGAACAGAGTGGACACAAACAGGCTGGCTCAGTGGTTGAGTGACCTAGAAGAAGGAGACAAGGCATAAGATCAGGAGTATTTTCTTTTTGCATAGAGGGTTGTGAGCCTATTGAATGCATTAATGAATTTGGTGACTGAAACAAAGACATACCAACATTGAAGAATATACATTTGAGCATATGGAATAGAACTACTGTACTACTGGAAGATAAGCATCAGTAAGGACTGATTGGGTTGAATGATCAGTCTGTATGTTATAGTTTCTAAGTAAATATATGTAACTTCATCTGGTATTCGCATGAATCACAATTAATAATTGAGCATCTATTTGGGGTAACTTGTTGGTTTTATGCAAGCCATACATTTGTCCATTTCTAACATTTACCCTTTGCACCTAAATTTTTACCTTGGGTAGGACAGTGTAAAAAAACAGCCAAGAAAGTTTCAATGGCTCATTTTATCCAACGTGAACTGAACCTGGAGCTTGGATTTGGCAAACTTCCATTAGGAGACAAAATGGACAGAATTTTGTCAGTGGCGTGCCGTTCCCAATGCTAAAACCAAAACAGCATGCTGCTAACACTCTGCTGATTTTTCTTGTTGCCTATGTGATTCCAATTACAACTTTAAGTGCTGGCAGTGTGCATGGGAAACACTTGCGATTCCACGATTGGGGAAGGTTTTTAGTGGTGAAATCTGCCCGTCGACAATGCAGCAGATACGGGCGGGCTATAAAAGAGCCTCCTGGTCAAAAAGGGAGGCTCAGCATCATGGCCAAAACTTTCCTGCCCACCTCCATTTTAATTAACAAGACTTATTGTGAGCACCAAGGTGGCAGGGGTATTTTTTAATTTCAAATTTAAATTTCACTTGTAAATATTTCACATCATTTGTACATCAGCATTGTTTGTTGAGATTAGTTTAGACAGGGAACTAAATGTACTGGCACATATCATGGTTGGAGCACATTGATGGCTAGAGGGGAGTTAGGGACATTTCCTTTATTATGGAAGAAACAATGTTTTGTTTTTTGTTCACTCTTTATTGAACGTTCATGCTAGTACCTAGTATTGTACTCACCACTCTGGGACATGGTTGAACTTGCAGGCTTAGCTGCACCAACCCCACACCCCGCACCCTTTCTTGCAGAGATAAAGTCAGAAGCATGTTTGTGGCGTGTCGAGCCTCTGGCGCGATCGGTTTCATGACAGCGGGTAGGTGGGTTGTGATTGTCCGCTCAGCCTGCTGATGGCAGGCCGCATTTCCCGCCATCGGTCATCGGGAACCTCATTGTAATACATAAGCATATCATTATCAGGCAATCCCACCAGGCTCTTGCAGACCCGGCGGATCATCCGTCCACCTTGTTCACAACAGCACAGAGACGATGTGCACTTGGCGGCCTGCTGAACTGGAGGTGCACTGAAAGTGAGTGCACAGCAATGTTCTGCAGAGCTTGCCAGTGTCGCCTGTTGCTTTGCAGGCTTCAGGGGAGCCGGCGGGGTGGGGTTTAGGGTTCAGTGCCACCCCGACTCACTGGTGATTGGGGGGTGGGATTCAGGGGCGAGTGCAGCCCTGCCTCTGAGGCGGCTTTTGAGAGTGAAGGGAAGTGGAGGGGGTGGGGGTGGATAAGTGCAGCCCTTTCATTGAATATAATGCACAAGCATTCGGGTTGGGGGAGTAGGGTGGGTGAGGGAAGTGGCCAGACATTCGGGAAACCTGTAGAAAGTGACCATTCCTCTGAATCTAAGACAGTTCAGGCACAGCCACGTTGATATGATTGGATCAAAAACAAAAATACCTGGAAAAACTCAGGTCTGACAGCATCTGCGGAGAGGAATACAGTTAACGTTTCGAGTCCGTGTGACTCTTCAACAGAACTGAGGAAAAATAGAAAAGAGGTGAAATATAAGCTTTGTTTAAGGGGGGGTGGGACAGGTAGAGCTGGATAGAGGGCCAGTGTTAGGTGGAGATAACCAAAAGATGTCATAGACAAAAGGACAAAGAGGCATTGAAGGTGGTGATATTATCTAAGGAATGTGCTAATAAGGGTACAGATAGCCTTAGTGGGGGTGGGGTGGGGGGAAGGGATTGAAATAGGCTAAAAGGCAGAGATAAAACAATGGATGGAAATACATTTAAAAATAATGGAAATAGGTGAGAAAAGAAAAATCTATTTCCATTATTTTTAAATGTATTTCCATCCATTGTTTTATCTCTGCCTTTTAGCCTATTTCGATCCCTTCCCTTCACCCCACCCCACCCCCACTAGGGCTATCTGTACCTTTATTATCACATTCCTTAGATAATATCACCACCCTCAACACCTCTTTGTCCTTTTGTCTGTGACATCTTTTGGTTATCTCCACCTATCACTGGCCCTCTATCCAGCTCTACCTGTCCCACCCCTCCTTAAACCAACTTATATTTTACCTCTCTTCTATTTTTCCTTAGTTCTGTTGAAGAGTCATACGGACTCGAAACGTTAACTGTGTTCCTCTCCGCAGATGCTGTCAGACCTACTGAGTTTTTCCAGGTATTTTTGTTTTTGTTTTGGATTTCCAGCGTCTGCAGTTTTTTGCTTTTATCTTGATATGATTGGAATCAGGCTCCTAGCTTATCTGTCCACTCAAGCAATGCAGAGGCACCAAAGTGCCACCAAGTTCTGCAGAACGTGCCCCCCGCCACTGGCCCCGTCACAGACTGCAAATTAATGAGCACTTTAGTGGACTGCACACATTGTACAATCTGCCCACTAAAGCTGGTCATGTAACAGTCACTGCTGGAGGCACTCACAGCCTCTTGCAGTGTCAGCAAACAGGTTTGGACTAGTCTCCCCCATGGTTCAAGCTGACAGGGCAGCCGTGCAGCGCACTAATCTCTGGCCATCCAAGTGGTAGCCAGCACTCTGTGGGAAGCGTTAAAGGGCCGTCACACTTAACCAAGACAGGTTCTTACTACACCCATGCTAACCACCTGTTTCTGTCTTTCATCCTGCAGGAGGAGTACACTAGGATCATGGAGCCTGGTGAACTAGCTGTATGCCTGATGGCTGACAGAGAGTGAAGACGATGGAGGAGAGAGCGACCGAGGCTCCTGGCCACGCAGAGGCAGAAGCAGCAACCTCAGGAAGTAGGGGCAGCTGGGGCTCCCAAGAGTCACAGTGAGCCATCACTGGCTGGTGCCTAGCGACACCCAGGGTCTATAGACACTGCCTTTCATTCCTGCAGATGACCGAGGACCAGTGTCACCGAAGACTGCGGATGTCTAGGGAGCTGGTCTCTCACCCGTGCCATTTATTGCTGGATTTGGCACCACGGGGACATGGAGGGCATCCACTGCCAGTGGTTGTGAAAGTGGTCGCAGCGCTTAATTTCTTTGCCAGTGGCTCCTTTCAGGTGACATCATGGGATATCACAAGCCTCCACCCACAAATACATTCATGAGGTCACAGATGCCATCTTCACGAGGGCACACAACTTTGTGCATTTCGCCCGGGACCAGGACAGCCAGAATTCAAGAGCGATTGGATTCACCCAGATCTTGAGTTTCCCACAGGTTCAGAGTGTAATTGACTGCACTCATGTGGTACTCAGATCCCCATCGCAACACACGGTGAACTAGCTGGTGTGCGATCACCAGAAACACATCCTGCAGGTTTGTGCACGGTTTCCAGGGAGTGTGCATGACACCTACATCCTCAGTCGGTCACAGATCCCTGGAGTCTTCCAAAGTCCTCAGAGGCTGCAGGGTTGGCTCCTCGGGGACAAGGGCTACCCACAGAGGCCATGGCTGATGACACCCGTGCAGCGGCCTCAGACTGCAGCAGAGCAATGCTATAATGAGGCTCATGCTGCAACTCGTAACTTGGTGGAGCAGAACATCAGGATATTGAAAGTGTGGTTCCAGTGCCTGGACCGGTCTGGTGGAGCCCTGCAATACAGTCCACAGAGGGTGTCACGCATCATCGTCATCTGCTGCGCCCTTTACAACCTGGCACTGCAATGGGGAGACAAGCTGGCTGAGGAGGAGATGGAGGAGCTGGAGGTCTCCGATGAGGAGGACGCTGATGGGGATGAGACTGGCAAGGTCCTCAGAGGTGACGATGACTGGGATGAGGCCCTCGCACTGGTCAGACAAGGCAGGCATACTTGGGAGGTCCTCATAGCTGCTAGATTTGTGGAGGAGATGATGACATGCAGTAAGGAGATTCCATAGTTCCTCACATCGCATTTGTGAACGTTTGACTCGAGTCTGGCTTATGACAGCACAAATACCCTCTGTGAGAATGCTCCTATCGTGGAGACACGGTGGAGGCCCTAATTGTCACTCGATTGCAGGAGGATGTTGACGACATGCATTGAGGACACCCCATAAATCTTCACATGGCCTCTGGGAATGTCTGACTCCTGTCTGGTTGAGGGCAGCTCACTTGTGCTCTGTGATCAAGGTCATATCATAGAGACGTATCCATGAAAGTTTAGAAGCATCCGATGCTTTGTCCGCCTTCAGCACCTGAGCCCTTCAGGAGCCGGAGCACAGCATCACTGGTCACAGATGCTGAAGAGATGGGGTTCAGCCCCTCCATTAAGGTGCTGAGAGCACACAGAAAGTATGAGAGAACTCTGTGGCATCTGTCCACTACATTCTGGCAGCAATGACAAGCACCATTGAGGTGCAGGCATCAATAATGTTTCCAGGGAGTGTGAGGCTGGACCATCACTTCGGTCTGAAGGCTGCACAGAGCACAGGGAAGTGACCCTGGACTGAGATACCTGCCTTTATCTTATGGATGTTGCACTGCTGAATCCTCACTTGGTAGAGCAGCGCTGACCTCACCGTCTGCACAGGACCAGTCCCGTTCATCGCCAGCCAGCTGGATGGCTCTGTTTTCAAAGTCTGTGAGGACCTTGATTTCGGGCATTCCCCCACCGGTTTGTGACCTCTCCCTTTTGTTGTGTGCCAGCTTGTCCTGCATGGATAGAGATGGAGAAAGTGTAAGCAGGATGCCTGACAGGCCAGATGCCAAGTATGCCTGGCCTGTGTGGGTGGTGAGTGGTCCCATGGATGGGATGAGGACAATGATGGTGAGTGTGAGAGAGTGAATGGTGATGTCCCTTGAACTAGCAGTGAGTGAGGGCCCTGTGGATATGTGATGGGTTTGAGTGTGTGAGTTGAGTGATGAGAAGAGTGATTTACCCTCATGGAACGGAGGAGATCATTCATCCTTTTGCGGCACTGGGTGGCTGTCCTCTTTTGCAGAGCATTGGCACTGACCACCGCTGCCACCACCTCCCAAGCCAGGTTAGTGCTGTTGTTGCCCATCCTGCGGCCAGAGCGGGAGGTAGGGGACATCCGGGTGGGCCTCCACGGCATCCAAAAGTCACTCAAGGGTCGTGTCGCTGAACCTGGGGGCTGCAGTCTTCTTCAGTTTCAGGGCCATGTCTTCCGTGCAGCAGTGGTGGTCTGGAAGCACTGAGATATGTACTTGCAGCTGGACTTTAACCATGGCGCCTGGCATGATGCAGCAGCAGGGTGATGGTGGGTGGATGAATGAGAGCCCGCCTGCCATAGAAACGCATGTTTGTCGGGAGTGCATAAATAATGAGGCGGGTTTGGAAGATACGGCGTGGAAACCCACCATCACGGTCGGTGGGTAAAACATTGTTTTACCTGCCCAGCTACTTCACTTAGTGCAAATCTGGGGAAATTCTGCCCAATATCTTTACGATGCACTTGCCGTGTTTAAAACAGGCTGTTGGAGCCGTGTGCCTCCTCTCTCTCTCTGGAAGTACTGCGGCCGGTTTGTAAAGTGACCACCCTGAGAAGAAAGTGACTGTGAACCAAATCTTTTTAAATGTAGAAATCTGCTCCATATGACTGTACCCAGAGGAACAGCTGAGCTAAAAGGCCGCAATGTTGAATCACTGCATCAAAGCCAATCAAGGAACTGTATACTCCATTTTTTCTTTCATGGACTGTAAAATCCTTCTAAGCCTCTTGTCTTACTCTGCCATCTGTGTGTGCGTGGGCCCAGATGAATGACCATGTGAATTGTGTCGCGTTTTTCTTATTCTTTCTAGCTCAACAATAGTTTGATAAACTTACTTCATTCTTCATTTAACCGAAGGCAACCTGTCTGAGTAATTCTCTACAATCTCAATATGTAAATATTGGGACACATACAGAATTGGCAAAGCACATGCTCTCTAAATTCTTACAAAAAAACAAACCTTATTACCTCAAACAAGGAGTGGGAGAATGGGGCAGTCATTTCACCCCTCCTCACCTGGTTGTAACAGAAATTTGGGGGCTCTTGTCACAGGATAGATCCTACAGACTTATGAGAGAATTGGAGTGGGGAAATTAAATTGTTCCCTGGAAGCAATTTAAAAACTGCAATCCGGGCTTTTTAGGGTTGACAATACGAAAGTGCTAAAATGTCCACATTCAAAGCCAGTACCTAGAAGCCTATGCCAGAGTGAGTTATCTTGGGATAGTTAAAGGGCTCTATCCCTCAAAGAGTTAAAGAGTGTAGGCTGGCAGTTAAAATTAGAGTTCTGACCAAAGGCAGGAAATCTGAAATTCTAAAACCTGTGGCCAGGCATTTGGATTTTGAACCTGAAGAAACTGAAACAGATGAACTAACTTTAGCGAAGATACAGCTGGAGCAGCAAAGGCGAGAGTTAGAACTCATAGGGGAGAATTTTCTCCCCGTCGGGGGGTTAGGCGGGAGCAGGCATGGGCGGGCACGCAGCCGATCGCCGACCCGAAGATTCTGCTCATAGAAAGAGAATTCCAGAGAGGGACGCAAGAACGTGAATTGAGGTTACACTTAATGTGTAGGGAAAGGCCCACTGGAAGGCACCCCTGGAGAGGGAACCACTCCTCGCTCAGGACCGAATATTGAGTTATTCAAGTTTGCCATTTAATCCCTGAGTTTGATGAGGAAGAGGTGTAAGCCTTCTTCATTTCCTTTGAAAAATTGGCACAGCAGTTAAAATGGCCAGCAGAGGGCTGGACTCTGTTGTTGCAGAGCAAACTGACAAAGAAACCTCACAAAATTTATTCCCTGCTGTCTGATTCAGCTAATTATGAACTGGCAAAAGATATTATTTCAGGTGCATACGAATTGGTGCTGGAGGCTTACTATCAGAAATTCTGTACCCTTAGAAAATGGCCTAACCAGATGTACATTGCATTTGAACAGCTTAAGCAGCTTGCTTTTGACCAATGGATATGGGAACTGTCAGGAAGATATAATAATTTCCATAATGTTATTGGAATTTACTGTAAAATAGAATATCAGTGGGATGTGTCAATGTGTGTGTGAGACTTAATTGAATTAGAGGCAGCTAGTCTGGGTGCTTTGATGTAAGAAGAGAAGTTAGGTTTGAAACGTTAATTAGGTAAACCTGGGGAAGTTTCAGAATGTGAAGTGTAAGGGGAACATCTGCATTTTTAAACTAACTAGTGTGGCTTGAATTCAAAAGTGGGTAGTGTCCTAGGCCCAACCATCTTCAGCTGCTTCATCAATGACCTTCCATCCATCGCAAGGTCAGAAATGGGGATGTTCGCTGATGATTGCACAATGTTGAGCACCATTTGCAACTCCTCAGATACTGAAGCAGTTCATATCCAAATGCCACAGTATAATTATCCAGTCCTGGGTTGACAAATGGCAATTAACATTCATGCCACACAAGTGCCAGGCAATGACCATCTCCAACAAGAGAGAATCCAACCATCGTCCCTTGACATTCAATGGCATTACCATCACTGAATCCCCCACTATCATCATCATGGGGGGTTACCATTGACCATAAACTGAATTGGACTATTCACATAAATACTATGGCTTCAAGAGCAGGTCAGAGGTTAGGAATCCTGCAGCAAGTAACTCACCTCCTGATTCCCCAAAGCCTCTCCTCCATCTACAAGGCACAAGTCAGAAGTGTGATGGAATACTCTCCACTTGCCTGGATGAGTGCAGCTCCAACAACACTCAAGAAACTTGACACCATCCAAGACAAAGCAGCCTGCTTAATTGGCACCCCATCCACAAACATCCACTCCCTCTACCACTGATGCACAGTAGCAGAAGTGTGTACCGTCTACAGGATGCCCTGCATGAACAGAGGAAAGAAGTCTCCATGTGAATGGTGGTGGACAATTAGACAACTCACTGGAGGAGGAGGCTCCACTAATATCCCCGTCTTCATTGATGGGGGAGCTGAGCACATCAGTGCAAAAGATAAGTCTGGAGCCAGAAGTGCCGAAAGGATGATCCATCTCTGCCTCCTCCAGAAGCCCCAGCATCAAAACTCCTTAGACAGCATCTCCCAAACCCACGACCACTACCATCTAGAAGGACAAGGGCAGCAGATAGATGGGAACACCACCACCTGGAAGTTCCCCTCCAAGCCACTCACCATTCTGACTTGGAAATATATCACAGTTCCTTCACTGTCGCTGGGTCAAAATCATGGAATTCCCTTCCTAACAGCACTGTGGGTGTACCTACACCATATGGGTTGCAGCAGTTGAGGAAGGCGGCTACCACCACCTTCTCAAGGGCAACGAGGAATGGACAATAAATGCTGGCCCAGCCAGCGAAGCCCACATTCCGTGAATGAGTAAAAAAGAAGTTAGGCTATGTATGCATGTTCCGTGAGCAGCTCACAAGAGCCTCTGATGTGGCTCAGGAGGATCTAAAAACCTCCCGAACAGCTGTGAAAAAGCATGTGGACAAATATGCCAATGTCCAAACAGCCAGGATACTATGTGCTGGTGCTCCTACCGATACAGTACTGGGTAGCAAAGAGAATTGGGGAGGTAAACTATTTAGTTAAATTATTGGGGAGGTAAAGCAGACCATAGGAAAAAGCAAAAGCCATGTTAAGTCAACATGCTAAAGCAGTACCATAGCTGGGAAGGGGACGAGCAGGTAATCGTCTGTCAGTTGGCAAATGAACTGGACGGCAAAGGGACAGTGCGGATGAATTAGAGCCTGGGCAAGGTCCAAATCGAACCCCCTACTGTCCGGTTAGCAAACATGGAAATTTTAGAGAAATGGACACCATGTTCACCCATTTAAATGCAGACAAAGATGCAAGCTGGCAAGGCTCCTCACCGCATTTAACAGTGTACATAGAATCAAGCCAGGCTGCATCATTTTAGCTCAACATGATGTGGATGTGGGAGAGACCCCACCCTTTAAGCAGAATCCCTACCATTTAGGTCCAGAGAAACTGACCCAAGTTCGGGAGGAAATTGAATATATGTTTGTGCACAAACTAATTGAGTACAGAAACAACAGCCAGAGTTCCCCAGTTGTGCTCGTGCATAAGCCGGTTGGCTCCACAAGTTTTTGCATTGGTTACCGAAAGATTAATGCAGTGACAAAAGCAGACTCCTACCCAATCCCCTACCTGGAAGACTGCATAGACAGAGCTGGTAACGCAGCCTACATCACTAAGATTGGCTTATTAAAGGGATATTGGCAGGTTCCTTTAACCACCTGAGTGCTTTCATAACTCCAAATGGGTTATACCAGTGTCGAATCATGCCATTCGGAAACAGAAATGTCCCAGCCACCTTTCAAAGGCTGATGAACCAGGTAGTTATTGGCTGACTCAACTGTGTTGTGCACCTAGATGACCGACTAGTGTACAGTGACACCTGGGAAAGTCACCAAGAGCAACTGGAAACTCTCTTCTAAACATTACAGTCAGCTGACCTAGTGGTTAATCTCACAAACAGTGGGTTCGCTGAGACTCAGATGTCCTACCTAGGGCATGTAATGAGCCAAGGACAAATACTGCCCAGAGTTGCAAATGTACAGGCAGTAGTGAATTTTCCCATCTTCACAACAAAATTGGAAATAATGAGATTTTTGGGGCTGCGTGGTTTCTACTGCAGGTTCGGCCCAAATTTCAGCGCAATAGCTATCCCATTAACAGATCTACGACAGAAAAAAACAAAGGTAGTGTGGACAGAGAGATGCCAAACATCTTTTGAGAAGCTGAAAGCCATTCTAGTAAACAAACTAGTGTTAGCAGTTCCGGACTTCAACAAAGCATTTTAAGTAGCTATTGATGCTAGTGACCTCAGGGTACGGGCTATCCTACTCCAAGAGGATGAATCAGGCACAGAGAGACCAATCAGGTATTTCTCCAAGAAATTGACCCATCACCAGAAATGATATTCCACTGTGGAGAAATAAACTTTCGGATTATTACTGGCTCTCAAACATATTGAGCTATAGGAATTAAATGGATACACAGAGACCACATTCTATACGGATCACAATCCCTTGGCCTTTGTGGAGAAATTCAAAACCTAAAATGCAAGACAATTTCATTAGAGTTTGGTCTTCCAACCATATCATTTAAAGGTTACCCACATTGTGTGGAAAAATAATGTGATTGCGGATGTTCTGTCCAGAGTTTAAAACCCACATTGTAACAACAACCCAAACCTCAACAGAGCCCAACTAACAGAGTAAAGTAGGAGCTGTGAGTGTATGTTTTTTGTTTATTTTTTTTATTGCGTTCTTTCCTAGTCTTGTAATGAAATGAGAGTGAATCTCTCATTTCAAAAAAACAAACCTTATTACAATCAAACAAAGAGGGGTGTCACCCCCTTTCACCTGGTCATAACAGCGTGTGCACAATAGCATTGATGCAGCACACAGTGCAGCAGTAGGGGAAATCTGGGAGAAGGAGGGAGATGGGGAGATTATCTCAGGTGGTCAGAGGACATAGAATGACACAATAGGATCAGCATACTGCATGCAGCAGGAGTATTGTAACAGAATGAGCAGAGAAAATGCCACTGAGGAGACTCCTGTTCAACAAGGAAGTTGTCACAGTTTTCACCATCTAATTGATCAAGGTCAATAGTTACAATTCAGAACCTATACTGTTCTGTCAGTGATAATGAAAAGCACCACAGCACTCAGACCCCATGCCACAAACCTGCTAGTCACATATTGGAGTAATCTGTGGGGTGGGTCAGCTTGCCATGCAACCCCAGTTTAATAAAATGAACAACCCCATTTCACCATGGACAGCAAATTGACAAACTGCTGTGTTAACAGAAGAGGCAGTCACTTTCTTTCGGTGGTTCTCTTGTTTCATTGGCATCAGAGGATTAATGCATGGAGGAATTCTCGCACCTGGAATTAAAGTCAATAAGTCTGGAAGTACATAATATTTAGTCATTTGGTAGTGCAGAACTTGAGTTTTGCAACTCAAAACACAGTGTCCAACATTACATATAATTCCGCAATTGGACAGCATTTTCTAAATAATTCTCAGTGTGCTAATAATTATGTTGACAGCCAGTTTAAGATTATCAGTCGGGCTCACAATGTGGCACATTTCCATGTACCGGAAGCCACATATATTAATACACAGGATCCTGTTCTTTGTAGACAGAAAGAACATGTCCACACATTGCGCCTGCTTCAGCTAAACAAAATAAGTGACAGCCATTCGCTGACTCATTCTTCAGGGCAATGCCTTGACCAATCAGGGTCAAGCTGCCTGGTTTAAATTTCAAACAATGCTTGGTAGTTAACTGTCAATCACCATTACTGGTGCTTTCTCCATGGCAACACCTCTGCCAATCAGAGTCCATTTGCCAACCAATCAACACCCTCTTCACATACAGTATAAATTGTTGTTTTCCCCTTATATTGGTATTCTTGCGTAGAATCCTGATGAGTGCAAGATGAAAAGCTTTAACAGGTCTTTTTTCAGCAATATTAATATTCATTGCTTACTTCACATCCCTTCTATGGTTTCCTTCTGCGCAGTATGACCCTTTGATATTTATTGACCTCTAACAACTTACTGTACCCTTTCTACCAAGTCCAGAGGACATATGTGCATCCTCTCGCTGTTTTCGCCTTCACAGCTGGTGCATCCACTAGAGGGTGCTATTCTTCCCTAAAGAGTACATTTCATCACTCATTGCCCGCAAAAGCATGCAGGGCCCTTTAAAGTGTGCATTTCTCTGATACCACCTCTTCTCCATTGCCCACTGCTTTCTCTGCCTCTTTAGTATGCAGTATTGCAATTTCCCAAGCTGGGTTCATGAATTATGAGTGTTTCTTATTGACTAAGTCAGTCATCCCATGCTTCACAATAGTACAGCAATATTATTGGAAGTTAGTTCCGATTGGGGCATCAGTCAAGCAAATGTTCTCATAACACTGATCCTACAGCAATCATGCCATTACAAATGATATTTTCTAGCAAGTGCTTTATATAACCAAATAATAACAAAAATAATTTTTCAAGTGTAAAGAGGCAGTTCACCCCTAGGAAAAGAAATTCAGGAAAATGGAAATGACTGCAAGTGATACATAATTATTTGAACAACTAGAGTGTCCTGCTGAAAGAGAGAATGAGAGTATAATGGAAAATGTTAATTACCCTACATTAAAGTGAAATGAGGTTAGGCAATTTTCAATGGGGAAAATAAATCAATGAACTCTTACTGCATGAGAGAAGAGGCCACTCTTTATTTAGTATTTAACAGTAGGCCTAAGATTGTGGGAAAAAACTGAAGGCTGGGGAGTGCTTGAAAACCATTTTTTACCGTGTGATTATGTGCAACATTTTGGCACAGGTGGGAGGAAAGAATAATAAAATTAATGTAAGAGATTTCAAGAGAGCTGATGTTAAAATGAGTCAAAAACAACAATTACAGTAGGTTGAGAAATGTTGGGGCAGGAAATTACGGAGCACAAATAGGCTGCTTTTTATGCAGCAAACAAATTGCATGGAACATAAATGATATAGACATAGGAGGTTTATGACAGAGCTCAGGTCTAAATATTTAAACAGAGGAAGCAAAAAGGAAACATATATCTATAAAAAGAGGAAGGGAAATCAATAATTTTATCTTAAATAAATAGATGCATAAAGAAAAATCAGGGGCAGAATTTTTCAGTCGGTGTACGGGGGCAGGCCCGACACACCGACACATATAATGACGTGCGATGATGTTGGGCCTGCGTCCCAACGTCATTGCACAGTCCCATGATATTTTGTTCGGCTGGCGCTTGCCAGAGTCAGCTATGCGCCTGCCAATATGTAAATGACCTATTAAGGCGATTGAGAAATTAATTGAAGTACTTGTTAACGCTGCCTGTCCAACCTAACGGTTGACCGGCAGGCGAAAAGGCCAAACGGCCTTCATGTTTTTTAGGAAACCTCATCCACGAGCAGGATGAGGTTTCCTAAAACTTTTATTAAATAAATAAAATTTTTCTCATAAATATAAAAACATGACCCATCTCATGTGACACAGCCACATGAGGGGACATGTTTAAATAAATTTATAAACCTCCTATTTAATAATTTTAATAGTAATTATAGCGAAAGAGCGCTGTCCCTGACTCTACCTCCTTCCCCCCGCCTGCAAAGGTAGCGCTGAGAGCTATCGGCCACGTATTATGCTGGGGGGGCCTTAATTGGCCCCCGCCCGCTCCAGCCGAGAATTGAGAAATTCTGCTCCAGGCATTAAAAAAGGACATTTGAAAATGAACTCAAAATGGACAATTGGAAAAAGAAGTGAGATGTTTGGGTTATTTTTGTAGCATTGAAAAGCAAGTGAGGTTGCTTTCGATGCGAAATGGGGTTGCGATAAGAGCTTTTAATACAGATCATCTTTTAAGACAAAGGTACAATGGTACAACAGGAGCAGCTCTGCTCTGAGGAAATTTCCAGTGTGTATGCATATATTTATATACATACATATAGATGATATACATATGATATATATTATATGTAAGAAAAATAAAGAGGATACCAACACTTATTATATATCGTCAGTCTTAAAACATTTTATAGTCACAATTCTATTGTTTTCTGTCATTTAATTAACTTGTCAGCCACATTACCATATTCCTTTAAGTATCAAACACACTGTGATCAGCCTTCCTCACATTACCTCTCATATACAACAGTTGAACCATCCAAAGATCTGGTAATATCATTAAATTATCTGTAGCAATATTTTGACAAACCAACTGAAATCTGATAATCACAATCACCCAGATGGCCAGCCCACATAGAGTTTGGATATCATTATGGAATTACTGCTAAGAACTAAATACAATGGGATTTAGATAGTTTAATTTAGCTCATGGAATTTTAGTACAATATTTTTTGTTTTCCATCATGAAGTGCATAATGAAATTTATATAAACCTACTATATCTTTCCCTAAATTTTCCATGTCACAAGAACAACTTTTGTATTTATCTTTAACAATTACTACTTTTCTTTATGTCATAGATGTCCTGAAGCATTACCTATAGTAGTACCCATGTTTACATTTCTGGTCCTCCTCAAGTTCTGCAGCTTATTTTTCAGATGAGACCGCAGATCCTCAATAGTTGACTGCAAGTTGAATCTTCCTGTGATATATTGTGAGGGTGTGTTGCCTACTTTACTTCATTAAGTGTCATGCTTATCACAAAAAACCTACTTGCAGTTCTCCAAAATAGCAAAGACCAATACCTCCAAATTTTTGTTGATAAAATAACATTAGCCCACCAAACGAAAATTTGCATGTTTCACATATATATAAAAATATATTAAACAAAACCTTTGCGTATTTACAATAGGTCAAGTAACTCATTAGTTGGGCCAAAAATGTTTAAATGTTTTTATTAAAAGTGCCACTTAATTAACTGTTTTATTTTAATTTCTACTAATTAAAATACATTCTCAGGAACAGAACATGACTAAACCAGATGTTCCTGCAATGCAAATTCCAATCAAATAATTTCTCTTGGCTATTTCTGTGCTGAGGAAAAATCTATCAACATCCTGGGGGTTACCATTGACCAGAAACTGAACTGGACTAGCCATATAAATACTGTGGCTACAAGAGCAGGTCAGAGGCTGGGAATTTTGCAGAGGGTAACTCACCTCCTGACTCCCCAAAGCCTGTCCACCATCTACATGGCACAAGTCAGAGTGTGATGGAATACTCCCCACTTCCCTGGATGAGTGCAGCTCCCACAACACTCAAGAAGCTGGACACCATCCAGGATAAAACAGCCGGCTTGATTGGCACCCCATCCACCACCTTAAACATTTATTCCCTCCTCCACCAATGCATAGTGGCAGCAGTGTGTACCATCTACAAGATATGCTGCAGCAACTCAACAAGACTCTTTCAACAGCAGCTTCCAAACCCACAACATCTGCCACCTAGAAGTACAATGGCAGCAGATAAATGGGAACACCACCATCTACAAGTTCCCTCCAAGCCCCATACCATCCTGACTTGGAAATATATCACCGTTCCTTTACTGTCGCTGGGACAAAATCCTGGAACTCCCTTCCTGACAGCACTGTGGGTGTACCTACACCACATGGATTGCAGCGGTTCAAGAAGGCAGCTCACCACCACCTTCTCAAGGGCAACTAGGGATGGGCAACACACGCTGGTCTAGCCAGCGACGCCTACATCCGATGAGCGAAGAAAAAATTTTAAAGTTTAAAGTCTAATAATTAAAGTGATGGGGGAGAATTTTCTCCCTGTCGGCAGGGGGGGCTTAGCAGGCGCAGGTGGGCACCACCATTTTATGTGGGCGCCAATTAAGATCCGCCCAGCATGACGCGCACCAGGAAGCGCTGAGCGCTCCTTGTGCAGGCGGGGGGAGGAGGGAGAGTTGGGGCCTGCACTCTTTCACGCATGCGCAAAGGCATGGAGCTGCCTCAAGGAGATTATTTCAATTTTTCATACCCAAACTACTGGAAAAAAAATTATTCAGACATGTCCCCTCATGTGACAGTGTCATATGAGCTGGAACATGTCAATGAATGTTAATAAAAATTTTATTTGATTTATAAAGCCTTCATGAAACCTCATCCCGCCCGTGGATGAGGTTTCATGATAAATGCGAAGGCCGCCTGGGCTCTTCGCCTGCCCATCGGCCATAAGATTAGACGGACAGCTCCGTTAATCCTTTTAGTTGTTACTTAAATGGCCTTAGTAGTCCTTTGACAGTTCGGCGGGCGTGCAGCCGACTCCAGTGTGCGCCCGCCGAACTGAAGGTCAGAATAAAGTGCTGTGATGTCGGGATGCACGCCCGATGTCACCTTGCGTCATTTTATGCATCAGCGAGCGGCGCCCCCTCCGCACGCCAAGCAGAAGATTCAGGCCATAAAGAATGTATCCAAATTCCTGAAAGGCCATACAAGGAAATGTTCAGGGAAGAACCAAAGCACTGTACCATGATCCATAAAGCACTAGGATATGATAAAAGCTGGCCAAGTATACGAAAATAAATAAATCATGAAATAAGGGTTGCTATGCTTCAAATATTGTAGAAGATTATTGGTACCAAAAATGGTACCAGAGGATTAAGAAATAAAAAATAAAATTTGACAATCCCAAAGTACAATTCCTCTCTAAGTCACTTACATCCAGGGTGTATTACAAGCAGGAATAAAATATTTAATTATAAGATTAAATATAACAATGAAATTTAGGAAGGGTGGAATCATCCAGATTTGCTCTAAATGCGGTAGTAAGCAGCTTCTCACGCTGTACCATCCACACCCGCCGCAATAATTATGCATTCCCGGGAAACACACTGTTTCCATGTTGGGTGGGCTCTCATTCGCCCACCACAACATCACCTCGCCTCTTCATCACGCCGGGCACCATATTTAAAATGCAGCTGCGCACACACCTCTCCATGCTTCCAGCCCACAACTGCTGCACAAAGGCATGGCGATGAAAGGCAAGAAGACAGCAGCCCCCAAGTTCAATGATGCGGCCTTTGAGCAACTTCTGGATTTGGTGGAGGTCCGCCGTGATGTCCTCTACCCCAGTTCTGGGCTCAGGATGGGCAGCAACATTAGCGAATCCGGCTTGGGAGGCGGTGGCAGTGGTGGTCAGCACCAACGCCCTGCAAAAGAGGACAGCCACCCAGTGCCATAAGAGGATGAATGATCCCTCCATTCTGCCAGGGTAAGTCACTCATCTCATCACTGTCAATTCAAACGCCCACAAACGCATCACACATCCACAGGGCCCTCACTCACTGCCAGTTCAAGGGACATCACCATTCACTCTCTCGTTGTCTCTCACATCTTCATTGTCCTCATCCTGTCCATGAGACCACTCACCACCCACACATGCCAGGCACATGCTTGTCATCTGGCCTGGCAGACATCCTGCTTACACTGTCTCCATCTCTATTCATGCATGGCAAACTTGCACACAACAATAGGTAGAGATTGCAGACATGTGGAGGAATGCCTTAAATCAAGGTCCTCACGATCTTTGAAAACAAAGCCATCCAATTGGCCATCGAGGATCTGGACTATTCCTGTGCTGATGGTGAGGTTGGCAGTGCTCAACCAAGTGAGGATACAGCAGTGCCACTGCCATGCATTAGTTATCTCCCCTTGCTTTTGCAGGCACATCTGGGAAACAGCCAACAAAGTCCATGACCCAGGGCCTCCAATCAAGCCCCAAGGGAAACTCAGAAGGGGAATCCGCTGAAACCCTCCCTGAAGTCCCATCATAGCGCTCAGTCACACCCTCCATCAGCACAGAGACACACACCTCATAGAGTCATAAAGTCATAGAGTCATAAGCATCTACAGCACAGAAAAAGGCGCTTTGGCCCATCGAGTCTGCACCGGTCAAACAAGTACCTAACTATTCTAAACCCATTTTCCAGCACTAGGCCCATAGCCTTGTATGCCAAGGCATCACAAGTGCAATTCCAAATACTTCTTAAATATTATGAGGGTTCCTGCCTCTACCACCCTTTCAGGCAGTGAGTTCCAGATTCCCACCACCCTCTAGGTGAAAAATTCTTCCTCACATCCCCTCTAAACCTCCTGCCCCTTACCTTAAATCTATCCCCTCTGGTTATTGATCCCTCCACCAAGGGGAAAAGTTCCTTCCTGTCTACCCTATCTATGCCCCTCATAATTTTATAAACCTCAATCATGTCCCCCCTCAATCTCCTCTGCTCCAGGGAAAATAACCCCAGTCTATCCAATCTCTCCTCATAACTAAAACTCGCCAGCCCAGGCAACATCCTGGTAAATCTCCTCTGCACTCTGTCTAGTGCAATCACATCCTTCCTATAATGCAGATTCCAGCACTGCACGCAATACTCTAGCTGTGAGCTAACCAATATACACATATACACAATATACAATTTATACAGTTCCAGCATAACCTCCCTGCTCTTATATTCTATGCCTCGGCTAATAGAGGCAAGTATCCTATATGCCTTCTTAACCACCTTATCTACCTGTCCCGCTACCTTAAGGGACCATTGCACACACACACCAAGGTCCCTCTGATCCTTGGTACTTCCCAGGGTCCCATCGTGCATTCCTGTGCCTTGTTTGTCCTGCCCAAGTGCATCACCTCAAACTTATCCAGATTAAATTCCATTTGCCACTGATCAGCCCATCTGACCAGCCCATCTATATCCTCCTGTAATCTAAGGCTATCCTCCTCACTATTTACCACCACACCAATTTTCGTGTCACCCGCGAACTTACTGATCAACCCTCCTACATTCAAGTCTAAATCATTTATATATACCACAAACAGCTAGGGACCCAACACTGATCCCTGTGGAACCCCACTGGACACAGGCATCCAGTCACAAAAACACCCCTCCACCATCACCCTCTGCTTCCTGCCACTCAGTCAATTCTGGATCCAATTTGCCAAATTGCCTTGGATCCCATGGGATCTTACCTTCATTATCAGTCTCCCATGTGGGTCCTTATCAAAAGCAGTGAGACCTTGGTGGGACCTAACTTTAGAATAGCTTCCGGGATCACAATCTGGAGAGTACATCGCACTGTCTGATCCACAGCAAGAGCGGCAGGGACTTCCCAGGTCTCCGGCATTCAGAGGACTGCTGGAAGCCAGAAATTTGCTGAGTCTGAGTCAGATGAGAAGCCTCTGGACTCGGTTGTGTCACAGTTGCTGGAGCTGCAAAGGAAAGCTCGGGAACATTGGGAAGGGATGTCCGCTGCACTCCTCAAATTGCAAGGCACGATGGAGGGGTCCATCTGCCTTCAGGCTGAGGTGATAGTGCTGGCATGCCAACGCACTGAGGTCAACATTGGTAGGATGGAAGCCGCCATGGAGAACTTGGTCCAAGACATTGCTCCTGCACTGCTGTGTGGGCTGAACTCCATCGCCGACGCCAAAGTTAGCCTCCAACAGTGTGTACGTGAGATGGGTGTGGCGCAGCCAGGTCTCACTATCCATTCTCCTCAAGGAGTCAGCCAGAGGCCCTTGTGCACCCATAGGGAGGAGGATCAGCAGGTATACCGCACCCTCCAACCCCCCGCCCCCGTCCATCCAGGTTACCCCAAGAGTATCCGGACCATCCGAATCAACTCTTCCTGTGACCTCAGCAGCTCCAGCTCCACAGGCAAAGGAGGGTGCCACTGCCAGACAGCAGGACCCCAGAAGCAGGCTGGGGTACTCCAGGTCTCAGCCCGCCAGACGATACCCGCCAAAGTCATCACAGTAGTAGTCAGCAGGGTGAAAAACTCTGGAGAATTTGATGGCACTTTCATGCCTCTGCATTGCTTGAATGGGCAGATAAGCTAGAGGCCCAACCCCACACTTGTCAATGTGGCTGTGCGTGAACTGTCTCAGTTGCAGAGGAATGGTCACTTTATATAAGGTTTCCCTAATGCGTGGCTGCTTCCCTCCCCGCAACCCTGCACATGCTTGTGCGCCATCCTCAAGCACAGGTCAGCCCTTGCCCCCGTGCCTCCAATGTGCTTCAACCTTGTAGTCCAACAGGGACCCAGGTGAGTGCTGCACAATGTTACTATGTACTCACATCCAAGTTCCCCTCAAAGTGCAGCCCGCCAAGTGCACGCCTTATGCATTCTGTTGTGAATTACATCGTCAATCAATTGCGCCGATGTGGGTAAACGATCCAGCAGGAGGGGAATGACTCTGGCGGGCTGGCCTTATAATGATATGCAGATGTGTTACAATGAGATTCCTGACGTCCGAGGGGAGGAAACGCAGCCCACCATTAACGGGCTGAACGGACAATCGCAAACTGGTCGTGAAACTGATTTTTGGCCTTCACGCCATATTATCTGCTCACGCCCGACACCAGCGGGCACGGATTGTTCCGCTCGAGATATACTTCAGTCACAGGGCAGGATTTTCTGGCCCCGCCCGCCACCAGGATTGTCTGTTCCCATTGAAAGTCAGTGGGCTTTTGGTTGGGCCGCCAAATCTCCCACCACGGGTCCCACTACGGCGGGGCTGGAAAGTCCCGGGCCCAGTATTTAAGTTATTTTTTATTAATTAGCAAGAAAACCCAATGTAGAGGTTTCCCAAGATTCTTACACAACTATTAAATAGCACAGTTAGTGCTGGCTGAAAGCAAAGATGATTTAATTGAGCAAAGCTGCTTGCATTGCAATCAACATGCGGGGGTTAATCATGCATCACGATCACTGCATCTGTTTTCAGGGGTTATCTAATTTAGGTGTCATATTAGAAGTTTTGAGAAAGGATGTACTCCTACCCACACTCTTAAAATATTAATAACTTAATTATTGGGAATGGAGCTTTAGCCATGTTTTTATTTCTCTCGTGTACACAGTTCTCTGGGAGAATTCAATTAGACGTTATGAACAATGAACTGATTTCAGCTAGCCATCTCATAAGAATAGCTACAGTAAATTCATGCTAAGGGCATCATTTTGGCATTGGGGGATGGTGTAAAAGGGTGTATCTATTTAGGCGCCAGATATATGTCTCTCAATTAAAAATCTGGAGACAAAAACAAAAAAGATGACATCTTTTGGTTATCTCCACCTATCACTGGCCCTCTATCCAGCTCTACTTGTCCCAACCCCCCCATGAACCAGCTTGTATTTCACCTCTCTTCTATTTTTACTTAGTTCTGTTGAAGGGTCATTCGGACTCGATCGAAACGTTAACTGTGCTCCTCTCCGTAGATGCTGCCAGACTGCTGAGTTTTTCCAGGTATTTTTAGTTTTGTTTTGGATTTCCAGCATCCGCAGTTTTTTGCTTTTATAAAAATCTGGAGAGATGTACAACAGGGTTTGATCCGATACTATCCTTTTTACACTGTTGCCCAAAGTCAAAATTGAAGGACAGGATTTTACCAAACGCAGAGCGGCAGGCTGGGTGGCAGAGGGTGGGGTGGAGGAGTGTAAAATAGTGGGAAACCATGTTAGGGCAATGATCCCAATGCATTCCCGCCATTGACGAAGTTTCCCAGCAGTAACTGGGAGCTGGATTGGCTAATTGGAGGTGGGCAGCCAATTTAAATAATTAAGTCCCTGAGAGTGGCTTTTCAGGGCTGCCAGCTTTCTGCCAGTACTGGGGAGGCCCCCCCACCCCTTCCAGCGCATGTGGAGGTTCATGGACGTGGCCTCCCTGTGACCGTCCAGGGGCAGAGGTGCAATGGATCTTGAGACTTCAAACCCTAAAAAGGGGGCTGCAGGGGTGAAAGGCATCCCCCATCCAGAGAGGTTTACCTCCCTTCCTGTGGGGCCTTCCCCCTTAGTCATCAGAAATCTTGAGTTAAAATTGCTCCTCTGACGGGTCCTCCATTTTGAAGTGCCCTCATGTTCTCTGAGCTGCTTAAGCAGCGCCCACCTCTCAGGTTGGAGCTGCCGAAGTTTCTGAGCTGGCAACTCTCTAATTGAGCTGGTAGCATCTACACCCCATCTGCCATCCTTAATTGGACAGCGATCCCCGAGGCTGCCAATTAAGAGGCCACCTTCGGGAATATAGCTTCTTTTTCTTCTTTAGTTTGGCTGGGCATAGGGCAACTATTATTTGACATCAAGGTGGTCGAGCCAGGATATTACATCAGGAGTGGTGGTGTGTATCACTGCATTACCTCCTTCTTATTTATGAGTCAGGCACTGAGTTGTTATGTGTACCATGGTCTGTTCTGGGTGACCACACTCGCACACAGGAGAGTTTTTAATTTTCTATCTGTCCATCAGGCATCCGCATCTGCCATGGTTTGTAGGGATGCAGTTTAGGGATTCCCATGAGCTTCTTGGGAGGTCAAAACCAAGGACCTTCTGTAACGGGTCTTTCACAATGTGTTTGTGACTTCTTCTGAGGACCATTCATTTTTCCAAGCTTCTTCAGGGTTGAAATCGCATTGGCTGAGATTTTGTACATGGGTCCAAAAGGGCTTTTGTGACTTCAAGTGGAGAGGGGGGGGGGGGGCGGACATTGGTGAGGTCTTGGCAGATGGGGAGCCATTTGGTTTCCTCGATTTGCTGAGCTTCACGGGGGGTAGCTGCATTGTGGTAGATCTGTGGGGGGAGGGGGGTGCGATATGTGCCAGGATGGGTATTCAGTATGTTGGGGTCAACTTGAGGGTTCCAGTGATGTATCTCATTGCAGTGTTTGGTTGAACATCAGCCAGTCGAGGGTGGTTACGTCTGGTCCATACCAGTGCACAGTGCTCAGCTACGGAGTACACGAGGGCCAGCGCTGAAGTCTGTAGACTGGTGCTGAGGCTCCCCAGCTAGTGTTTGCCAGTTTCTGGATCAAGCTGACTCTTGACTTCATCTTTGTGGCTACCTTCTTACCTTTTTCAGGTGGTTATAGAAGGTTAGCGTGCAGCGCACTTCATTCTGCGCTATGTCAGACTAGGGTCATGCCTTACAAAGTTGCCATAGAAGATCACATTCAGGATGCGTTTAACATTCTTGTTATCAAGATGAAATGTGGTGACTGTTGGATTGTGAGGATTTGGTTTGAGCCTCCATTTCTGGAAGTACTCAAGCATGATGTTGAGGTCCCTGTTCAAAATAGACTGGATGCTGTCAAAGGTGGTCCCTTGCCTAAGGCAAGATTGTCTACATATGCAAATTTGCACAACTTTGTTGGCAGCATGTCACTCATGTAAATGTCGAAAAGCGTCGGTGCCAGTACTGATCTTTGTGGCAGTCTATTGTTGAGGGATCAAGGTGAGCTGACTTTGTTGTCAAGGTGGACACGTAGCCGTCAATTGCTCAGCATCAGCCAAAGCAGGCATAGTGTTTTGGGACAGGGGATGATCCTTGTGAGTTTCAGCATCAGGCCTTTAATCCAGACCATGCCATAGACCAATAACAGGTCTGCGAGGGCTGCACTGCTCTGGAGTTTCCTCTGGAAACTGGCCTCAATATGCATTGTGAGCATAAGAGCTTGGTCACAGCAACTACATTTAGTCCGAAGCCCAATTGTTCTTCAGGGTTCACAGCTTCAACAAGGGGGCTGATTGTCTGTAGGATGATATGTTCCAAGAATTTGCAAGTTATGCACAGAAGTGAAAATGGCCTACAGCTTGAAAGGTTTTAGTGTGGCACAGACCATCATCTCCCGCCATGCTTTTGGGAAGCATCCTGATTCCATGGCTTTTTGTACAGTTTTGCAAACTACTGGAGTCCCTTTGGGTCTAATTGTTGAAAAAATTTCGGGGAGTAACATCTCTCTGCCTTCCCTTTCTTTATTGCTGCTAACTCTTCCTTCAACTCATCTATGCTGTTGGGGGTGGGAACTTGTGGAGGGATCAAGGCCATTGTCCAGCATATTGACGATGTACCTCTCTCTTGGTGTTTTTGTCAAGGGCTCCTTTTGTAGCATCCACTAATTTGGAGGCTATGGAGTTAGGCTGATCTTTTAGAGCCCAGTATTCCATAAGATTAGCGGCTCCAAGATGTCATAGGAAGGCCCAAGCATGGAGACTAGAGTGTGTGAATTCCAGACCTTCAACTCAATCCATTGCTGGTGTCTGGCTGAATCTAGAGAATCAGTCAGGACCTTTGCAACCTGTGGGCTACCAGACTGATTGTATTTCCACAGCAGGTCATGGGTCTCCTTTGTCCAGCAGGGAATGTATTCTCTCCAAAGCCTCGGGGGGGTGCACTTTTTTGGCAGCTGCAGTCAGGACCCAACAAACCAATGATGACTGTGGTAATTATGGTTTTATGTAATGTATCGTATACATTTAATAAGGATGTTAAGAAGGAAGATCGCATGATCTCCTGTAACCAATAGAGGAGTAGCACGAGCTACCTCTGTGGTCAGTAGTCTGCAGTGAGCAGCAGAAGTATGGAGCTAGGATTTGATGTGAAAGCACACATGAGTAGCTGCTGAGTACCTTGTAAATAAACAGAATGTGTTCCACCTAAGAAGCGCCTGCTATCAATTGTATCTATAGTGCCAACTCAGCCATCCCACAACAAGCGTGCAACTGGGATTCACAAGCCCCAGCAATGACATTCTGGGATCACGGGGATTCAGGCCACCACTATTTTGATAGCTTCCCTATAGCAATCCCAGTCGGCTTTGGCCAAGTTCCACTGTGGGATTCGGTTTGATGAGATCACAGGGATTTCAATATCGACGTGGGCGATGATGGGTATTTGTCCGCTGTTTGGGGAAGTCAGAAAATATTTTGCGGGATGTGTGTAACGTGTCCTTGCATTGGTCTTTGGACATGATGGTGAAGTCCAGGCTGTAGCCTCATTGCCAACAGCAATGTCATTTGGCATCAAAGACTAGTTGCAGGAATATAGTTGGGCCGATCCCATTGCCGCATGCATGGGCTCGGGACTCCCATTCAATCCCAACGTTGGGGCCCAGCAGCTGGTGTTAACAACTAGTCTGAAGAGTCAGTTGAATAAGGAACCACATGTGCTGTAATGATTAGAATCTCAAAATCCATTTTACTTTTAGAATTGGTTATTTTGGAAAGAAAATCTTTGCTGATATAATCGCATGGTCAATGAAGGAACTAAGCGAGCATTCTGAGTGAACTGGATGTTGGTATCGACTGGACGTTGGAATCTCTTTGATTATTACCGCAGGGGATAAATTTATCCCTAGATGGGATCTGCTGATATCAAAAGAAATACAACCCACCAGCAGCTTAGTGCTACTGACAAGCTTGCAGGATATAGTGACAAAACCTCAGGTGACGAAACTTCAACATGTAAATCTACTAATGAAAGGGACAGGAAATACTTATGGCACAGCCTTGAAAGGCTATTGAAATTAAAATAACACTCAGAAATCTTGGTCACAAATTTGTTAATGACGCTCATTTCTGCCATCTGCGATTTTAAGTCAAAGGGCTCTCATTCAATGGAAAGAGAACCAGGCTGCTGATTGTCTATCATTCGTTTTACATTATCAACCAGCACCAATTTCTACCATAATCTACCAACTACATTCAAGATGTTTTCAATATTCAAACAGTTTCCATGTACATGTCTTCCCTGCTCTCACACCCCACCACCCCTTGTAACAGGGTAATCTTTATCTCAACATATGGGAGGCCTGTCCTGTTGTTTAATTCTTTTGTACAATTTCTTTTGTATCAGGTCAGACTCGTCCATTTCAGTCCCCTACAGTTCATCCACTAGTCAAACAACAACAGATACCAATCGGCTGAGCAACCAGCACAATTTCAGCAGTGAAATCACTTTTTTTTCCCTCTTCATAACTGCAATATGTGCGAGTCTTCCTTTCCTGGTAAAATATATGAAATAGAGGATTTTATTAACGGGGTGGATGGGAGACATTTGTCATACAGTTCAGCACCTGCCACAAGAACCTGGGCAGCCTCACTGATCAGCAGACTTATTGTGTCTTTGGTTTTCACAGAGCCTAAATTTTGTCTGAATTATTGCAGTTTATTTGCATCAAGTCCCTCTGGGAATTCTGTTCCATCCTGTTACACACAGATCAGTTGTTAATATTTAGAACCCAGTTACTATATTTTGTCAGGAAAATTGGAGAGGAAGATTTCAGCTTGAACAATTCACTGTTCAATGAATTGTAAAGGAAAATTGCCCGAGGGCAGACAGAAATCATCCTCCTTTACATCAGTCATTTCCTCATTACTCTAGGTTGTAATGTTGGTGCAGAGATGAACCATTCTACACTGTCCTAAAAGATTATATCGTTGGCAATGTGTGGCCCATTAAAGGCTGACAGTACACATTGTGCTAAGACAATTTTTGCATAAAGGGAAAACAGGGTTGTCTGTGGGTTGTCTGTGGGTTGACACCATGGGCTGAATTTTAACATTTAGACCCGCCCTCAGTAGAGGAGGCCAGCAGCACATTGGGAACCTGAAGCACATTTTGTCAGTCGCTTTTTAATCCAGCCACTGCTTTTGCATCTGACTTTTGCAATTCTCAACCAAGTAGAGCAGGAGGGCCTGAAGATGTCCCACATCAGTCTATGTTAGCTGCACTATTTAAAGGGACCCTGCAAGAGTCAGAATTGAAGAATTGTAGAAGTGTTATGACAGAGCCAGGAACTACACAGATGGAGGCGAAATGTGGCAAGGCAGCACTTCCATGCATCTTTCAGTGATGCATCCTAGATATCATTATGATGCTAAGGTTTGTAAGGCTTCACAGGGAGTTTCTCTTCCCTGTGGAGAACAAGATGGTGCCAGGAAACAAGTAAGCAGGTGTGACTGGAAGTGACTGAGGAAGTCAACAACAGGGGCGTGGTGCCTTGCTCTTGGATGCAGTGCTGCAAAAGGTTCAATGACCTGAACAGGGCAAGAAAGGCGGATTAAATTGCTAAACTTCCTCAGCCTTCCCCTACATATCACTCCTCAGGCCAGCACATCTTGTGGGTAAAACCTCTCTGTTGTGCCACCTCCTCAAAACCCTATTTAGCCAGCCAGCACCAGCACTTACCCTGATTCTATCGCAATATCACATCCATTCTTCACACTGGTCTTCCACATATGTTGTCCTTTATCGTATCAAAACATTCTACAATTATCATTCAGTTCTCTTCTTTCTCTCCTTGATTGGGAAGAGAACATAGCACATCAGCGAGAGACAGAGAACCAGAGGTGTCCCTCCAATCAAAAGCACCTTGACAGCGGAGGAGGATGAGGTGATGGAGATTAGCTGAGGCTCAACATGCCTGGCCATTGAAGATGGGGGTCCGCCATTTTAAACATATGACAGCCTCATAATGACTTGATGTCAGCAGCTGTTGAAATATGACAATCTGCACAATGATGGCTTACCTGTCACCTTCTCAGTTCTAATTCACACTTTTTCTTCCCCCACAGGTCCTCAGGAGATAGTGCTGGAGAAGGATGAAGACTTCTCAAAGGAAGTTGTGCACTCTGATAAAGCACCCTCCAACAAGTCAGATACACATACCTTGGCGGGGCTGCTAAGACAGGTAGTTGAGTTGTCACATGGTGAAGCACGTCACAAAGCGACATTCACTCCACACAAGTGCCAGGCAACGCTCATCTCCAACAAGAGAGGATCTAACCATCACCCTTTGACATTCAATGGCATTATCATTGCCAAATACCCTACTATCAACATCCTGGGGTCACCATTGAGCAGAAACTGAACTGGACCAGTATATAAATACTGTGGCTACACGGGCAGGTCAGAGGCTGGGAATTTTGAGGCAAGTAATTCACCTTCTGAATCCCCAGAGCATGTCCACCATCTACAAGGATTGTGATGGAATATCCTTCACTTGTCTGGGTTAGTGCAGCTTCAACAACACTCAAGATGCTGGGCACCATCCAAGACAAAGCAGCCTGCGTGATCGGCACCCATTCTACCAACCTAGACATTCATTCCCTCCACCACCATGCATAGTGTCAGCAGTGTGTGATATATACGAGATGCACTGCAGCAACTCACCAATGCGCCTTCCACGGTGCCATCCAAACCCATGATCTTTACTACCTAGAAAGAAAAGGGCAGCAGATACATGGGGACACCACAACCTGCAAGTTCCCCCCACCCCCAACCCTCACATCATCCTGACTTGGAACTATATTGCCATTCCTTCACTGTCACTGGCTCAAAATCCTGGAACACCCTCCCTAACAGCACTGTGGGTGTACCTATAACACATGGCCTACAGCTGTTCAAAAAGACAGCTCACCACCACCTTCTTAAGGACAAGTAGGAATGGGCAATAAATGTTCACCTTGCCAGCAATGCCCACATGCCATAAAAGATTATTTTAAAAATGAACAACAACAGGCATTGGAGACAGGGACAGCGTGGAACATTCCCAATGAAGGATCCAGCCCCTTATAAACACTGCTCAGCTGGACTTAGGTGCTGAGCCTCAGGGGCCATTGATGAACAGACTATCCTCTTCAGAACAGAAAATGTGTGCGGTTCTGTCAGCATTTCCAGAAGCAGAATACATGATTAAGGAGAGATTGGAGGAGTCCATCCCCAGCAGGTGTGCCATGATGTTTCAGACCTTCACACTAATGTCTACTTCCATGGAACACGTGGCCATCTGCATGGAACATCAGACCTAATAGTGCACTGACTACATACTGACCCTCACCAATAGCATGCAGGCTCAGGCTGCCACCTTAGTGAGGATTGAGGGAAGTTTCACCTTTACCGCTCAGTGCTTCACAGATTGCAGCAAAATGCTCTCCTGCTCTTGACTAGCAGAGACGTGCCAGTGGGCTCTGAGAGGGCATATGGACAAAGAGTGCATGGAAGTAAGGACCCTTAAAGGTGCTTTCAATCCTTGCTTCTAACCCCAAAATCAGAACCTGTATGCTGTCTCCTGTCCTGATAGTGGAGTCTGTTCCTGCACAGGTGCTAATGGGGCAGTTTGTGGAGGCCTCCAACAGGCTCCAAAATCCCAGAGGACATCAACCTAGAGCTTAACAGTCAGAGCAGGGATACGAGCAGCCTGCCTCTAACTCTGCTGAAAGCACAGGGCTTGTACTAGGTAGTAGTAAGAAGAAATGGAAGAAAAAGGATTTGTGGTTGCCCAAAAGTATTCACTTGGCTATTTAACAGTGTTTCTGTGCTACATTTCTATTTCATGCTTAAGAACCATAACATTTATTTCAAAGCTCCATTACTCCATTCTACCCATTGTCTGCCAAGTGACATCTGCCTTGTGAAGAATGGTATGACAAGAGTCAAAGACAAGTACAGGGTGGCTGTAAGGGATCAGTCATTGCTTCTTGGACTGATCAGCGCTGGGTACTTTGGTGGGGATCACAGTATTTCAGAATTGATGTACCAGATGGCTGTACTGCCTTTGATTAACTGAAGGACTGAATCCGTTCCTCCTGGCCATTCCTGGAAGCTACACTGGTGACTACAAGTACCCTTGATGCATCACACTCCTCCTCATCCTGTTGTTTCTCCCCTTCCTTTGAAGATGCAGAGTGCTCATTACCTTCTCCTCATGGAGCTCCATTTTCCACTGCTATGCAAACTTGTGCAAAGCACAGGCCATTACCATTCAGGAAACCCTTGCTTGTGGATTTGAAGGGTATCCCAGGTCTGTCCAAGCATCTGAATTGCATCTTCAGCATCCAGTTTGGTTCCTCAATTATAACTGTGGTTCTCATGTGCCTTCTGTTTTAGCTTTCCTGGATGCCAATGTTAGGGCTCCTCACAATTGTCATCAGACACATTATTAGACAGTAACCTTTGTCTCCAAGGCACCAGCTGCTGACTCTGTTTCAGGGAGAATTGACTGGAGTAGGATGAACACATCATGGCAGCAGTCTGGGTATCTTGTATAGACACGCATGACAATCTTTCAGTAGTCGCAGGCCAGCTGAACATTGATACAGTGGAATCCCTTTTAGTTGATAAATACTTCCTTGTGATCTTTTGACACCTTGATTTCTGCACACGTGCACTCTATGACTTCCTGGACCTGTGGGAATCCAGCCAGTGCAGCAAATTCAAGCACTCCCTCATGCCGACTAGCCTCATCAGTAGCAAAGTGTAAGTAAGTGCCAGCCCTGGTAAGCATGGCATCAATCACCTGTTTGTTGCAATTGTGGGCAGCAGATTGAGAGATTCAGCAAATATCATCAGCAGATTCCTAGAAGGACTCAGAAGCAAAGAAATTAAGGGCTGTGACCTTCACTGCTGCTGGCTATGTGTGCCCACCTGATCCACTTGGCAGGACATCGTTCTCCAGAATGCTGCAAATGTCAGCAAGCACAAGACAGAAAGTCTGAGCCGCCTCAGGCACTGGTGCCCAGTCATGTCCAGAAAGCTAATCTTTTGTCCCAATATTCTGTAATGGGTGAATTTTGTTAAACAGTTGAAGATGTGTGCTCACCCCTTCTGTCCTGTTGGACAGCTGGTGGTTGAGGAGAGGGTTGCTGCTGCTCAGGCTGTTGTTGCTCCTGCTGCTTTTAGTGTTGTTGCTGCTCCTCTTGTTCCTCACTTGAGGTCAAAAACTGGGCTGTAAGAGCACTCCCATATTTCTGTGAAGGCTGACAGTTGGGAACTGCAGAGAAATTAACTCGAAATTTTTGTAAGTCACTTTCAAAGCAGTGAAAACATATGCTCTCTCAACAAGTCCTCTCAATAAAATATTTTCACTTAGGCAAAGAAGCAGCTATCAGATCTCAGTATTTAAAGCCTTCCTTGCCTGTCAATTGTTCAGGCCTATGCTCGCCCCTTGTTTTACCAGGAATGTCCCAAAAGTCACAGGAAACTCATGCTCACAGAGCTAAAGTCAGAATACTGAGTTAATCTGTATTTAATGAACATTTAGCATTTTTAAATGTTAGGCTTGCCTGTCCTGTGTGTATTTCCCCTTTGCACTGTAGAATGCACTTGGATTAAAGGCAGCAGTCATTGTTATATCCATCCCAAGCCAGTTGGTGAAGCATGAAACTACACACTAATACTTGTCTTGGTAATGGGCTGATTCACAGGATGCAGCATTGAATATGACTACTTTCTACCTACCAACCCAGTGCCCCATCAGTCTCTCTTTATACTCTTTTGAGTACCGATTTAACCAATTAACCAAATAACTAATATGGTCTCTCTTTATACTCTTTTGAGTAAGCCCATAACTAGTGTGGTAAATTAACAGGTGAACAGATCAAATTAAGTAAATAGATAAATCAAATTAAAATGATATCCCTTTAAAAGAGGAACTGTAACTAAGGGAAAAAGTTTGAAGGCTTCTTATTAAGTCAAATTAAAATTTCATTCTGGGGTCTGAGGAAGCACACCAATCCAATCCCCACCAGCTGCACTCTCTTTTTATATTCTTATAAGTGGGACAAATCAACAAATTAACCAATTGAAACAAAAGGCCAATTGAACAAATTGATAGCCCTGAGAAAAACTATAACTAAAGAAAACCTTTAAAGGAAGCTTACTGAATTAAATTAAAATGCCATTCTGTGGTGCAATGATGCACTCCAGACCCCATGGTGCCTGTTGGCCATGGAAGGCCTCAGGCCTGCTGGTGGACACGGTGTACTCCCTCTCCAAGGATACCCAGCCATGAGCATAGCCGCAGGAGAGGGGCAGATTGTCGGGCTGGACGATCTTCCCTACCATACCCACTGCCTGGACCTATTAATGGACAGATTGGCCAGTTCCAGGAATAGGCTTACGAGGAGATCCTCCTCCCTCCTCAGCCCCTACTCCACACTGGGTGGCCAAAGGTCAGGACTGCTGAAGTGCAACCAATAGATAAGGAGCAACTCCAGCAAAAAACTAAAAAGGGAGTGCAATCTATCGCAACTAATGTACACGTGTACTCGAGGCCACAGAAAATACAGGTGGCCTGGGAGTCCATGAACCAGTGTAGCCTATGGTTGTAAAGAAGACTCTCTTTATAATCTTTTGGGTAAATCAATAAAATAAAATTCAGTTAAATTAAAATTAATCAAATTAACAAATTAATCAAATTGACAGCCCATTAAAGGGGTACAGTAACAGAAACAAAATGCAAAGGAAACTTATTGAATTAAATCAAAATGTTGTTTTGGGGGCAAATGAAGTACTCCTGCCCCTCTCCCTTTATAAGTACTCTAAGTACTTAATTAAACAATGCCCTTCACCTGTCTATCCTAACAATATAATTAACGTGCCATTAACAGTTGTAACGTTCCTGACATGCTGGCAGTTTAAAATGTTTTAACCTGTCGTCTGCATGGAATCTCTCCCACCTTGCCAGTTTAAAACTCCCCTCAAGGAGTCTAGCTCATATTTGTAATGATTACTGTAAGGACTTGGACTGACTGCTGTGGGAAAATGCTATAAGATCACATGGCTGAATTTAAAGAAATTAAGGGAAAGGGCTGTTGAGACAAGTTTTTACGGTGATTCTTCTTAAAATTAAATGGATTGGTTTCTAGTTAGGTTTTGCTTTTTTGGGACTTTAAAACAATCTGTTTGTAGCTGGTGCAAAAAGATAGGGATGATAGTGCGCTCTGTGATCAGGGTCATACCATAGAATGCAGCCATCAAACTTTAAAAGCATCTGACCCTTTCTCCACCTTTAGCACCTGACCCCTTCAGGAGCACAGCATCACTGGTCGCAGCTGCTGAAGAGATGAGGACCTTCCCCACACTAAAGGTGGTGAGAGCACACAGAGAGAATGACGGAACTCCATGATGTCTGCCCACGACATTTCGGCAGCAATAACAAGCACCGCCGAGGTGCAGGCATCAGTAATGTGTCCAGGGACTGTAAGGCTGGCCCATCGCTTTGTTCTGAAGGCTGCACAAAGGGAGAGGCCCTGGACTGAGACACCTGCCTTTATCTTATGCAGAAAGGTTTCACATCTGAGTGACAAGAACAAGAAGCCATTGGCAGGGAGACATTCTTGGGAGTTTATTGCCAATAGTGAACAGTATGTACAAGTGATTAACACCCATGCCCAGGTTGTGCAATTACGTCAGCTGTGGCTCAGTTCATAGCACCCTCGCCTTTGAATCAGAAGGTTGTGGGTTCATGTCCCACTCCCGGAAACCAAGAACTGTGAATGTACTCGAAAGAGTTACAATCTGTGACTGTTGATAACTCAAAAGAGTTACATCTTCTTAACCTTCCTAACACTGCTGCTATGCCCTGGTGCTCCCTGGAAATCCACAGCGGAGGTGGAGGCAGCCTGCTGACGGCTACACCTGTCTGTGGTGGCCTTGGCGGGCGCCCTATGTAGGACTGAGAACTGGAGGGCCCCAGCCTGCTTTTGGGGTCCTGCTGTGTGGCAGTGGCACCTTCCTCGAGCTGTGGAGCTGGAGCTGCTGGATTCACAGGAAGAGGGAATCCAGATGGGGAGACTCTCTCGGAGTCACCTGGGTGGACCTCACAGTCAGCAGAGGAACCGTCCAGATCCTTCTGTCCAGCTGGATGGCTCTGTTCCCAAAGTCCATGAGGACCTTGACTTCAGGCATCCCTCCACCACTAAGTGACCTCTCCCTCTTGTTGTGTGCCAGCTTGTCCTGCATGAATAGAGGGGGAAAGAGTGTAAGCAGCATGCTTACCAGGCCAGATGATAAGTATGCCTGGCCTGTGTGGATGGTGAGTGGTCCCATGGATAGGATGAGGACAATGAAGGTGTGTTTGAGAGAGTGAATGATGATGTCCTTTGAACTAGCAGTGAGTGAGATCCCTGTGGGTGTGTGTTGGGTTTATCAGTATGTGAGTTGAGAGTGATGAGTAGAGTGACTTACCCTGGCAGAACAAAGGAGATCATTCATCCTCTTGTGGCACTGGGTGGCTGACGGTTTTTGCAGGGCATTTGCACTGATCACCACTGCCACCGCCTCCCAAGCCATATTAGTGAGGTTGCTGCCCATCCTGTGGCCAGAGTGGGGGTATTGGACCTTACAGCATGCCTCCACTGTGCTCAAAAGGCAATCGTGGGACTTGTCATTGAACCTGGGGGCTGCAATCTTTTTGCCTTTCAGGGCCATGTCTTCTCTGCAGCTGTTGTGGGCTGGATGCACTGAAAGGTGTGCGTGCAGCTGCACTTTAAATATGGCACCCGGCATGATGAAGCGGCGAGGTGATGGCGTGGTGGGAAAATGAGAGCCCGCCTGCCATGGAAGCTGCGTATTTCCCGGGAATGCATAATCAATGCGGCGGGTTTGGTACGAAACGGCGTGAAAAGCCGCCATTGCGGCCGAGGGGTAAAACATCATTTTACCCACCTGCTATCACACTTTAGTGCAAATCTGGGACGATTCTGCCCAAGATCTCTAGACTGTTGGTCTCAGAGTGCCATATTAAACAAAGGAGAATATTTGAACTCAAGTTGGGACAGAGATAAGAGTGAATGACCATTGCCATCTGCTGTTGTAATGCCGTGGTCTGGACCCCAGAAGTGTTAACCGTGTAGTCATGTGACTGGAAATAACCATCAGGGGCTGAGTATAATACTACCTTAACAAAGTAAATCAACGTGTGTGAAAACATCTGAAGCACCAGGAAACATCTGAGATCTCAAACAGCAGAACTATAATAGCTGAAAGCCTTCTAATATAGCCAAAGACCCATGCTGGTTCCAGTTTCCAGGAGCACCTGAGAACCAGCCTCCTGGCTATTTCTCTACAAGAGGCTTCGCAGCTTCTTGAGAATCCTTTGTTTCTAAAAGACCTTTACTCCAACTAAAGTATCACTTTAACCAAGTAGATGAAAGGCCTGTATTGATGCCAAGACTGAGTTATAAATTCATTTTTTTTTCCAATTACAGCTTTATCTTCATCTGTATCTAATCTTTGTGTGTGTGATAGTGTGAGTGAAACGAGTGATTGGGATGTTGCGTTCAAACATCTGGGGCAAGTATGTGATAATAAATAACCTTCTCTTATTTTCAAGACTCACCAGACAGCCTACTGCTGAAATTTATTTTAAATTAAGAAAAATCACTCTGAGGTTAAGGATACAGACAGCCTAGACAAAAACATCCTGATTGTGGACTGAAAGGGATCACGTAAATCTTGTCCATAATAAGAAAAAAGTTGAATTTTATTGCACTTTCTGTAATTTTCAAGTTGAAATGTCTTTCAATGCACTTTAACAAATTCTATGAATAAAGAATATGTTTTGGAAAAAAAAGTTTCTCCCAGAACAAGGATAGCCCATTGCACTTTGGCTGTGCTGACACCTGCAATGTCTGCAAATGCAGGATACCCGACTGCAAAATTCATGGTCGTGGGAGACTATATTTATGCATTCCCCTGATTACAAATCAAAAAAATAGAATTTAGCCATCCAGATCTGTCGTCTTCTGCAACATTTGCACTGCATCACCTTTCCCTAATATGCCTTTCTTTGCTCAACTGGTCACTCTACAAACATCAACTGCATGGTAGGACCATCAACTCAGTGAAAAATGCTTTTAGGTCTTCCCAAACTTGCCAGTCTTCCAGTGCAAAGAGTTGACCATGACTCAGTGTTGCAGACTTGGTCTTGGACTACGTGCCAAGGGACCCATTAAAGCTTGGGGCAGCTGCCACAAAGGCTCAGTGGAGAAAGGCCACTGTATAATGCCCTTCAGCCATAGTACAACCAGGGACTGGGAACTGTGAAAAACCCCCGGGCTGTATGGCCAACATGTAACAATTGTAGTAACTATTAACTGTGTTAAGAACTAGAGATGATTTAAGTAAGTTATAAGTGTATTTGTGTGGGTTAGGATTAAGCTGTAGCTTTAAGTTTAAGTTTTAGCTTTAAGTTTAAGTTTAATTTATATGTTTTATTTGTGGGTTGAAAGGGTGAAACCTAGGTCTTGTGTCATTTAGAGCTTTTCTTTGGGAGACTGTTTGCTGCAAGTCAGTGGTTTTGTTTGTACACCTGCTTTTTAATTAGGTTTTATGACCCTACCCTTGACGGGAAGTTAAAACAAAGTCGGGAACACTGTACTGTTGCCTAGCAATAGGGAGCCACAGAGACAGAGAGAAACAGAAAACAGTTTGAGTTCAATTGGTAAGACCGTTCCACAGAAACTGCCAGAGCAGGCAGGAAGTGAGCTGCAGGGAGCAGGTCCTAAAAGAAAAGCAAAAAGCCCCAAAACCAAAGAATGGGGACAGGAAAAGGTCCCAAGACGTCAGCTAAGTCAAGGAGCACGGACAGGGAATCTTGAACAGATCCTGTTCAGTGAAGTTAAAGTAAGGAACAGAGGGAAAGGCTCCAAATTAAAGAGAGAAAGCTGTGGGGAGCAAAATCAAGGCAAAGTGGGTTTGCAAGAAGGCAGAGGATCCAAGGAGACAGCTAAAGTTTGCTGACTCCTTACTATGGGCATGTGAAGCAGTGGTGTTCCTTTGGCACGGCTGAGAGTGTGCATGGAAAGCTAAGCTTGAGTGCATGTGGCGATCCAGGGGGAGAGGAACATTGGAAGGAGTGATTGAAACCCTGGATATAGATCCTTGTTGAAGACATCCGAGGGAACGTGCTGTTTGGGAGAAGATTCCAAAGCAAGTTCTTTGAGCGTTGAGGTTGGAAACCTTCAGGCGAAAACGGAGTTCAGCAAGACGGTTGGCTCACCGTGTGACAAGCTACTGGGGGGAGTGGATGGGAGATCCAGAGCATCTGATGGGGATGGCATCTGTCACTTGGTTTCAAAGTGTTGTATGTCTGACCACAGGTCGCCTATTGGTTTACATGGACTGTGTACTTACTGTGAACATTAGAGTATAAGGTAACCTTTGTAACTTGTGTTATACTTATGAATCTCTATTATTTGTAAAGGTGTAGCTGTGGCTGAAGGAGTATTGTAATATAGTTAATCTTTTCTTGTTAGATAAATGTTTTATTCTTTTGTTAGAAGCTCATCAGATGACTCATGTGACTCTGTTCAGTAGCTACTCTCCATGTTGTAAACAAAAATAAAAGTTAGGATCCATCAAGCCAAGTTCCACCCTGGGATTTCACTTGTCCGGTAGTAACATCAGCTGGGACCATAACGACTGTATTTATAAATATAGTTAGTAATATGCAGTAGTAGAAGAAACTGATTTGGTTTGCACCTTATGTAATGTCAACTTTTAATGGTCATGTAATGTAACCCTGTAAATTTTATGAAGAAAGTATACTTGTGGAAAAGAATCTCCAGTGGGAATTGATAACATTATCCAACATATGAATATGTATATCTGTGTACTTGTACTCCTTATTTTTGGAAAGTAAAATGTGTTTCTGGTCTCATGCCATGAAGATTGCCCAATTGAAAGATTATGGCCTGAATTTTACCCTTGATGGGTGCGCGCGATCAGTGGACACGGGACCAGTCAGGGAGCTGCAATCGGCCCACGTCAGTGATTTCATGCTGGCTGGTCAATTAAGGCCAGCCCAGCGTGAAACATATCTTCCCAATGGGCGGGAAGGGCCGGGTGGGGGCGGGGGCATGCCGGGTGCTGGGTCCAAGGGTAACCCAGCAGGTGGCCTAAAAACGGCACAGGCAGCTCCTTGAAGGCTGCCAGGGAAGAATCGTATATTCTGCGCTTTGGAGAGTGAAGCTATGGCCTGAACAGCGCTGGAGACGCCAAGTGGCGGCGGAGGGGGGAGCAGGTTGGGTGGGCACTCGGGCCCCCCCTTTTGGATGAGTGCCTCGTGGTGCTATTGGAGGAGGTGGTGGCTGCCAGGAGAGACACACTCATTCCCAGAGATGGAAGGAGGAGACCACCATGCCAGACAAAAAAAGTTTGGGAGGAGGTGGCACTTGAGGTCAGCAGCCACGACGTTGTGCGGCGCACATGGGTGCAATGTCCCAGAAGGTGTAACAACCTGCTGCGCTCAGGAAGGGTGAGTACCATGTTGGCATGGGTCAGTGTGGAGAAGTGTTAAGGGCTGGCCGTCCCCCTGTGGAGCTCAGGGGTGTTAGAGTCTGAGTGCCAACTGGCAATGATGCCGTAGCTGGCCAAGGGGGTGAGCCCTGGCTGCTTGGGTTGAGTGCCTTGCGACTCGAGGGCTACGATTCGGATATGCCCTGGAAGGTGTTCCTCAGGTAGGGTTGGCGAGGCTGTAATGGCGCTGCAGGTAGAGAGTGGACTAATCAATGCTCCTCTGTCCTTTCAGGAGAAGACATAGAGAGATCACGGACAGATAGTGGCCCCACAAACCTCCTAATATTGGCCAGATTTGAGCAGGACACCTTGGAGCTGAAGAGCCGCCACACACATCGTTCAGCCGGTCGTGGAGAGGCTGGGGTGTCAGACGAAGGTAAGAGTGCAGTGTACAGAGGTGAGAGTTTCAGATGGTGCAAACATTCATGTGTAGTCTCATCATTGATGGGAGCCTCAAAATTGGATTCCCCATTGACCATTGAAAGATGATGGCACCATGATGCAGATCTCCATTGTCTCACCAGGATGCCTGGCATGCACAGTGACAGTGTGATGACTTAAACTAATGACATGTCATTGTTCTCCCTCAGATTCACCAGCAGGCACTCGTTCACAGGATCCCGAAGAGCCACCCTTGATGCCAGAGGATCGCTGGGCTTCAGATACACATGCATCACACCCGCTTTCTGAACCTGGCGCCAGCTCAGATACCAGCACCTCGGTGGGTGTTAGACCTTCAACTTGAATGTTGGTGCACAGCGATGAGGGCACTTCATCCTCACTTAAGGAGCAGACAGATGCAGAGAATGCCCAGGGCTCTGGCAGTCGGAGCACTGTTGGGGACCAGGACAATGCTGAGTAGAAGGCAAATGGTGAGCCTCTGGAGTCGTCCATTAGGCGGGAGATGATGGATGTCCAGCGGGTTGTGCGGGAGGACCTGATGGAGACCCATGAGGACATATGTGCCATGGTCTCTGTTGTGGGGGAGCAGCGCATTTACCCTCATGGCTGAGCGCACTGCCTCCTCCATTGAGAAAGTGGCGGTCTTCATGGAGAGGCAGCCCCAGGGACAGAATCAGGGGTTCCTGGGGTTGCGCTCAGACCTGCAAACCCTCACACAGGCATTAACACAGGTAGTCAGTGCCAGTGTGAGAGATGGATGAGGCACCCAGTATCCCAGCTAGGTGCCTGCCCGTCAATGGCGAGTAGGGAGGTCCAGAGCAACCTCACATTGGCGCACGAGCTGCCTGCCATTTCTATGGACTCCTCTCCGGTGCTCTGGTTGACGCCAGCAGCTCCTCCACTCCTCTGCCAGCGACCGTGGCATCTAATGACTGGGCAGATGCCAGCCGTGGAACTGGCCACTCCCTCCCAGGTGGGGCCAACACAGGCTCCACTGGCCAAGGTCATCAACGTCAACAATACAGCAGAGTCAGCAGGCTGTCTCCAATGCCGCTACCAGCACCAAGTGCACTTGGGTGCACCAAGATGTGGCACTCGCAAATGTAATTTTAAGGTGCCATAAGCACAATACAGACTGGTCACAGGTGATATTCTGTTCTGGAGTGTTTTGTTTATAAGTTTACTGATGTGGAAATGAACACCAGAGACAGTAATGTTAATTTGTTTTGAGTGTGAAAATTACATAAATTTTGTTTTTGTCATTATGGCCTGAGTATGCTTCACCTTTTTTTTGGCGCAGGGTATGCCAGTATGTAATGGTGGAAATTAATGGCTCTAAACTTTATTGCACAGACACTGAGTGGACTTTGGGTTCAAATGAAAGAGTCATTTCAGACATCCGGGATGGAAGCTGGCATAAGTGGAAGCAGATCTTTGGCAGCCTAGCTGAAGGAGTGTTGGATCAAAGCGTCCCTCATGTTCCTGCCTCCCTGAAGGATACAGAGGTCTGCTTCCACGCCCTTGGCATTCTCCTCACTGTGCTCCTCTTCTGACTCACTACTAGATTCATCCTCTGTGGCCTGTGGAGCTGCCTCAACATCCTCTTCCTCCAGTGGGTCCCCCCTTGCCAGTGCCAGATTTTGGAGAGCGCAGCATGCAATCACTATCAGTGACACCCACTCTGGGGGGTATTATAGTGCTCTCCCCGAACAATCCAGGCATCGGAAGAACATCTTCAGAAGACCTATGGTTCCCTCTATCATCGCCCTTGTAGAGCCATGACTCCTATTATAATGCTGCTTTGCGTCTGTTTTTGGGTGGCAGAGAGGCTTCATAAGCCACCTTTTCAACAGATAGCCCTTGTCACCCAGCAGCCATCCATCCAGTCAGGCTGGAGCACTGAAGAGCCTCGGCACCTGGGAGTGTCTTGGGATAAAAGCATCATGGGAGCTGCCAGGCTTGCAGAATCTGCGTCTTGTGGTCACACACTATCTGCATATTTATCGAGTGGGATCCCTTCCTATTGACGAAGACACCCGTCTGACCCGCTGGCGCCTTATTGGCCACATGTGTGTAGTCGATGGCACCCTGGATGCGGGGGAACCCAGCAATCACAAAAATGCTTGTGACTCGCTCAGCCTTGTCCGTACGGATGAATAAATGTCATTACCCGCCTGAATAGAGCTTCTGTCATCAGCTTGATGCAACTGTGGGCAGCTGATTGGGAGACCACAAAGATCCCCCACTGACCCCTGGCAAAAGCCAAAGGCATAGAAGTTGAGGGCCACTGTGACCTTCAGTGCCACTGGCATGGAGTGTCCACCCGCACTGTTGGAGTTGATCTCAGGCCCAGACATCTGACAAATGGAAGTCACTGTCTCCCTGGAGAGGTAGAGCCTCCTTCGGTATTGCACCTCAGACATATTGAGGTAGCTGCATCGCTGCCTTTAAACCATGGCAGTAGAATAGTGGCGACTTCGGCAGCCCTTTCTGCCTTGGGCTACCTGTTGGCCCTGTGCCCCTTGTGCCTGCTCCTCTCCTCCCTCAGGTTGCTCCCCTGGAAGCTGCATTGGGACACCTGGCCTCCTCTCCCTTCTGCCCCGCTCTTCCTCCTCAGAGGAGGTGCCTCCAGTGGAGATCACAATCCCCATTACCAGGGTTACAGAAGGCTGTCTGAAACCTGGAAGGGTCCACATGGTCAAAATTGTCTGGGGGCTTTAGAGACACCAATGAGCCCTGAAATGAAGCCTAGAGATGCTAAGAATGAAGCTCAGAACAGAGATGAAACTGTCAAGCTCAAATAAGCAACCAGCAGCAAACTATCTCCTCAATTCCTCACTACTCACACTGGCAATGCTGCTGACCCTTTTTATCCAGCCCTTGGATGAGGTTTTGCAAATTGTGGGCTGCCCATCTGCCCATTTTGCCCGTGCAACAAGTGCGAAATCATGCGGGCAACGTAAAATCTAGATCAACTGGGTTTTTAATGACCTTTTAATTGATGGCGGGCACTGCTCCAACACCCATGTGCACCCGCTGACTTGAAGATTGGGCGTGCTGTTGGATGACATCGGGACGCTCAGCCAACATCTTCTTGTGCTACATTACAACCGATCGGGTTGGTCGCACGCTCGCCCACGAGGTGTAAAATTCTGCCCGATAATTTTGAAGTTATCCATAATGGCAAGCTAGGGTGCTATGAGCTCTGTCGTACTCATAAGTCATAACTCTCTATATTTCATAAACGATTTGAATACATAAAGTGTAGATTTATTAGGATCTGCTTTTAATGAAACAATTCATTACATTTAATTATACATTATTTTCTAACATGATTTTCATAATAGCACATCCAGCACTAAAACAGACTGTAATAATGTCATAAGCAGCTGTTTCAACTCAGCCTCAATCCCGATCACAGAAGTTAAGCTAATAATGGACGGAATCATCCAGCCGTTGGCATCAGGCATCATGGCAGGCGGGGAGGGGGGACCAATATGGCGAGAAGGCCAAAAATTGGCTTCACACCATCGTGATACCAGTTTGTGATCATCCGCCCCACCCATCAATGGTGGACCGTGTTTGCCATCGCCACACAGCAGGAAGGTAATTTCAATACTTCAGCATCTTATTATAAACCCTGCTCACCACTATCATCCTCCATCAAATTTACTGCCCAAGTCGGCGTGACTTCAGAATGGAGTGTTTCACGACTGCCTTTAAAAATCATGCCCATGTTGACCTGAACTTCGAGGGGATCTTAGAGGTGAGTGCACACAACCTTGCGCAGAGCTCGTGAGCATCACCCGTAGGACATCAATGAAGAGGCGCTGTGCATTCGTGGGGGGCACAGGCAAGTCGCCTTTACCTGGCTGGCTTTCAGTGCAGTGCCAGGGCAAGGGCTCCACCGCGGGTCAGGCTGGGAGGTGGGGTGGGGGCAAGGCAGCACAGACTGAAGGAAGTACGCAAGCACATGGTGGGGGGCGTGTGGGAGGGGGTGTGGGGGTAGGGGGGTAATGAGGGAAGTGGCCACGCACTTGGAAATGCTTATCAAAAGTGAGCATTCTTCCACAGCTGAGACCGTTCAGCTGCAGCTCCATTGACATGATTGGAGTCGAGCCTCTGAATGTTTTCTGCCCACTTAAGCAATGCAAAATCATGAAAGTGCCAGCAAATGCTCCAGGCCTTTTCACCCCTTGGGCATGGGCTGCAAATTAATATGTGTTTTAGGGGGCAGCAGAGCAATTGGCTGACTAGGCAAGTTGTACAATCTCCTTGCGAAAGGTGGCCATGGCACAGTCACTGGTGGAGGTGCTCACAGCCCCTTGCAATGTCTTTATTAAAGTTTGGACCAGTATCCATTATAATTCAATCTAACAGCTCAGCCTTGCAGTGTGGTTTAGGAGAATGCCTGTGCCTGAGTAATCTAGTGGTCGAAGCTGCTGCCAACCAGTCAATTGGAGTGGGTAGAAGTGGGTGGGGCTTCGTGCAGCCAATGAGCGCACTACACAATGGCCATTCAAGTAGTGGCCAGTGCTCTCTTGCATGAAGGGGCCTTCAGACTTAACCAATAGCGATTCTTAGTGCACATGTGCCAACCCACATGTCTCTTTCTTTGATCCTGCAAGAGGATCATGGAGCCTGGTGATTTAGCGGTATGCCTCATGGCTTACGGGGAGCAGAGAAGAAGAAGAAAAGAGTGGCAGAGGAACCTGGCTCAGCAAAGGGAGGAGCACCTCCCTCAAGATGAAGGGGCGGCAGGGCCTGCTGCGTATCAGCTGAAGGTCCACAGTGAGTTGTCACTCGTAGGTGCTTCACTAGGCCCAGGGTCTATAGATGGCGCTTGTCATTCCTGCCAATGACTGAGAACCAATGCTACCGAGGACTGCGCATATCTGGTCACATATGCCACCCGCTGCAGGATTTGGCGCCACGGGGACATGGAGGGCATCCACTACCAGTGGCTGTGAAAGTGACTGCGGCGCTCAATTTTTATGTCAGTGGCTCCTTCCAGGGCTCCACAGATGACCTGTGCGGGATCTCACAAGCCTCCATGCACAGGTATATCCAGAAGGTCACGGACACCATCGTCGTGAAGGTACAGAACTTTGTGCATTTTGCCTGGGATCAGGAAAGCCAGGAAGCAAGGCCACTGGGATTTGCGCAGGTCTCAGGTTTTCCACAGGTGCAGGGTGCACTCATTTGGTGCTCAGATCTCCGTGGCAACAGGCAGATAACAAGGCCTTACGAATGAAAAATTCTGTCTTCCACTCTCACTTTTGCTCTTGACATGTCAAAAGACATGAAAGAAATCAAAACTGTGTGCATCAAACTTTATTTTCTTTTGCTATTTTAAAATTGACTTTTGCTGAACCAAAAGATAGTTACAGGTCAGTGACTCACAGGTTTGGCCATCTGTCCTGGAATCTTTAAACAAGAGTTACAAGAACAAAATAATTCCCCTCTCGTCCTTATAGAACCTCATACTCCCATGTAAGGGCATTCTAATCACAAAACCAGGGGCACCCGCAGAAATTGAAACTCATTATTCCTGCAAAGGTGTTAAAAGACCCATCTCACACCTGGGACTGTCCAAGTTCATTTCAAGAAGGGACCATTGAGAGGAAAATGGACGTTAATAGCATCTTTATTATCTTACCCCTCTAGTGGTCACAGGGTCTGCCCAGGCAGTGGCTCCCGAAAAACGATCCCCAATATGGATGGTGACTCTTTCAGAGGCTAATGACTGTGTTATTACAAGCCATAGAATAAAAGCCAGATACCAGATAAATATCCCTTTTGAAATCATTGTGGCGAAAAGAGGTCACATGACTCAAGTGACCATTTTGAAATCTCTATATCACTTGAGAACTGAGAAACAAGCAGTCTGCTGATTACCTCCAACCTGAAAAGAGCAAGCAGCCAGCAGCATATCTCAGCTTCTCGAAACCTGTTTTATTTTAAAAGCATCCAACCATTGCCTGCCAAGCAGCCAATGTACAGAAGTCTCATTGTGCTGCATAGTCATTTGTTTTAAAGGACTTTTGTGCTGCTGTCTCCAACCAGGGACTCATCTGAACTGAACTCCTCCATGAAGGAAACTCCCTCTGGACTTTGATTTCCTAGACTCTGGAAATCACGTGAACTAATATTCATTTCTTTGGTTCTGTTATTGTTGTTATCCATAGTTGTAAAACTCCCTGGGCAGAATTTTCTGCCTGCTGTGTGGGCGGGCCCAACCCAATCTCCGGCGGGCAGGGAGCCAATCCCCGCCGGAGAAGCGGGCCCCGCCACCATTTTACGTGGGTGGGCCAATTAAGGCCCACCCAGTGTGACGTCCGGCGGGAAGTGCAATGCGCTTCCTGTGCGGCCGGGGGGAGGCTTCCCCAAAAGCAAGAGTGCGCTCTTTCGCGCATGCACATGAAAGAGTGCACATCTCCCTGAGGCTAAGTGCTGCCTCAGGGAGATCGCTTACACTTTTAAAAAGATTAAAAATAGAAAAAAAATCCTTAACATGTCCCCATCATGTGACAATGTCACATGAGATGGGACTTGTTCATAAATTACACTAAAACTTTATTAAACTGTTTAAATCCCTGCATGAAACCTCATCCCACCCATGGATGAGGTTTCATGTTTTTTCTATTGCCCGCCGGGGCTCCTGACCTGCCCACTGACCTTAAGGTTGGACAGGCAGGTCCTTTAATTGTTTAAATGATCCTGTCAATGGCCTCAATTGGCCATTGACAGATCAGCGGGCGCACAGCTGATTTGTGAACCGCCTTCCTGAAAATTTAAATGGGGCGGGATGACATCGGGGGGAACTCCTGACGTCATCCCGCATCATTTTATGTGTCGGCGAGCGGGCCCCGCCCCCTGCTCGCTGACGGCAAAATTCAGCCCCCTGTTTTTTCTATCCTCCCAATGCATATGTGTGTGCATGTGTGAAGTTGCATGCACCCACCACCCCTGCAACTCAGCACCTACCCCCCCGACCCCCCATCCCCCACCCACCATCCCAGGCTTTGAATGTGGAATAAAATAACCTTCTGAATTAATCACAAAGACAGTTTACTGCGAGTTACTTATAAAACTGGACCACACAAACTGAGAGTTTGGGGAAGCCCACCACAGCCTAGCTTTAAAACAATTAAAAACACCCCTGCTTATGGACAGGCAGTGAGATGATAAAGAAGTTCAGTTTGCCTCTCACCCCTGTCCATAGCACTATTCTTTAAATCCATTATTGGTGGTAAGCACTTTCAGAGCAGTATTCCATTAGCACTTTCTACCAACATTACTTCACATTTTACTCACAAAATAGAGGAAATAAAATTAGCAAAGGCATGAATTTTGCCTTTTAATTTAAACATAAATCATTCTCAGGTCAGGTGTAGATAATGCTTCCACCACAACAGTGTGCCTTATCCTCAACTTCAGAGACACCTCCTACTCTATTGTAATGTGGCATATTTTCACTTCCCACACAACCCATCTTTATGGCTTTCCGAAGGCTGCCAATTCAGTACTTATTGGCATCAAATTATGATTATTTTAATGCTGCAGATAAAGTTTGTTAAGATTTCCAAATCTCCCTTCAGCTGATTAGAGATTCTCATTTCATTATGCTGGGCTGCATTCCAATCAAGATCCCAGAGATGATAACACAATATGTCAACCCATTAGCCTACCTCAACAAATTTAATTTGAAACAATTTTCTTCTAATACAAGGAAGGCAATTCTAGGAATCATATCTACTGACCTGTTCAGTCATCTGGGCTGCTGTATCAGGATCTACTGACTTCTGCCATCTTGAGTAATGCAAACATAATAATCTTAGTAATTTTACATGAGAAGAGGCAGCACAAAACATACGACAAAATAAAATTTGCAATTGTTCAGTGCCAGGATTCGAGATGCAATTTGCTGCACATAACGTAATTTTATATTCTAGATGTGATTTTCTAGCAAGTTTTTTCCTGCAATTGAATCTCACAAACTTGATTTGGTCAGCATTGGAATCTTGTCAAATTTTAAGATTGTGTCTTAATAAGTCGTTCACTTGAATTAGAATTCTAATAGAGTCATACTAGCACTTTTGTGGCATTATAAGCAATTTCGGATTTTAAAAAATGCATTACTCAACTCATCCCTGGAATGATAAAAGGTTCAACAGGTTGGGCCTATATCCATTGGAATTTAGAAGAATGAGAGGTGATCTTATTGAAACATATAAGATCCTGATAGGGTAGATACTGGGAGGGTCTTTCCACTTGTGGGAGAGATGAGAACTAGGGGACACGGTTTAAGAGTCAGAGAGCTACCATTTAAGATGAAGATTAGGAGCAATTTTTTCTCTCACAGGGTAATTAGTGTGTGGAACTCTCTTCCCCAGAAAGCTGTGGAGGCTTTTTCAAGGCAGAGTTAGATATATTTTTGAGAGACGAGACAAGGGAGTCAGTTATGGGGAGCAGAAAGCAAAGTGGAGCTGAAACCACAACCAGATCAGCCATGATCTTATTGAATGGCAGAGCAGAATCAAAGGGCTGAATGGCCTACTCGTGCTCCTAAATCCATGTTTCTATGAGTCTAGATATCACATTTTGCAACTGGCTTATTTTCCAGCAATCTAAAGGCAACCACTATGAGACCATTGTCAGTAGGTCTTCCCAGATTACTTGGGCTTACAAATCTTCCACATGATACATAAATCCTGTATTGCAGCTTTATATTGTGTAAAGCTATGCAAGCATGATTAATACGAATTTTTATATGAAAAGATATACACTTATATATAATCTTTACCTGAATATTAACCTGCACACCACTAAATGATGTTTTTGTGGGAATTACAATGTTAAATCACACCAATGATTTGTCACAACATTAGTTAGAATTATATTATCTTACTTCATACATTGCTCAACATTCTTTTGGGGAAAAAAATCTGCTAATTTATCTCAGTAATTATAATGTCAAAAATATGCAGGAGAAAATAAAAATTCAGATAATTGCATAGTTCATAATAATGCTGTTTAAGTTATTAATTTAATATTATTTTCTGTATTTTAATGCCTGCATTATTTATTTTGTTAAAAGATATAAATATTCTAACCACTAGCAGCTGACAGATATAAAACATAACAAGAAGGGAAATAGAGGGCTCGTGAAGCAGTGTAACTACAGACATGCTAAATATCTTTCCTCATCCTAATTTGAAGTTTTTTAGACGCTAAGTGAGTTGAATTTTGGAAGCAAAAACAAGGCTGATGAACTTTTAATAAAGAAAAAATTGAACAAGAAAAGATGAGCTATATTACAACAATCCTTTACACAATTATACCTTTAAAGTTATATGCCAATTTGTAAGGATAACACAGGTTGCGAAAGCTATTTTATACTCTAATAGTCATAGCAAGTACACAATCCATGTAAACCAATAGGCGACCTGTGGTCAGACACACCACACTCTCAAATCAAGTGACAGATGCCACCTCAAACTGATGCTATGGATCTCTCCTCAACTTCCGCCAGACGCTTGTCACACGATGAGCCAACCAGTCTCACTGAACTCTGTCTTTCACACAAGGGCTTCCAATCCCCTCTCTTGAAGAACTCATTCTGGAACCTTCTCCCAAACAACACTTTCTCGCAAATGCCTTTCACAAGTGTCCACCTCCAGGGTTTTGAACTCTCCTTCCGATGTTCCTCCCCTTGGGTCACCACATTCAACCTTCCTTCCTCGGACTCTCCCTCACTGACTCAGCTGTGCCAACAGACCACCACTGCTTCACATGCTCATAGTAAAGATTTACAGACCTTCAGCTGTAACCTTGAATCTTCCAGCTTCTATTTTGCTTTAAGTCTGCTTCCTGCAGCTTTCTTCTCTTTAAGCTGGAAGCTTGGGGCCTTCCTCTCTGCTCTTTACTTTCACTTCCACAGAACAGGGCCTTTTCCAGCTTCCTGTTCTTGTCCTTTGACTAGACTGTCCTCTTGGGACCTCACCTGTTCCACTCCCCTTGATTTGGGGACTTCCTCCTTTAATTTCTGGAGCCTGCTTCTGCAGTTCCTTCTCCTGTGTCCAGCGTCTCCTGGCAGCTGGCTTCAACTTTAGTTTGGGACTTGCTATCTGTCCCTCTGCTGTCCAGCCTCTCTGGAAACCTGGCTTCAACACCAGTCTTGGTTTGGGACTTACTATCTAAACCTCCTATGTTGTAATTGCTTCCAACTGAACTCGAACTACTCTTCTGTCTCTAAGATAAAAGCAAAAAACTGTGGATGCTGGAAATCCAAAACAAAAATAGAGATACCTGGAAAAACTCAGCAGGTCTGGCAGCATCTGCGGAGAGGAACACAGTTAACGTTTCGAGTCCGTATGATTCTTCAACAGAACTGAGTAAAAATAGGAAAGAGGTGAAATATAAGCTGGTTTAAGGGGGTGGGTGGGACAGGTAGAGCTGGATAGAGGGCCAGTGATAGGTGGAGATAGCCTCATTCAGCACTATTCAGTGCTGAATATTGAGTTCAACAATTTTAGATCATGAACTCTCTCCTCCACCCCCACCCCCTTTCCGATCCCCCTTTTATACCAATAATTTATATAGATTTTTCTTTTCCCACCTACTTCCATTATTTTTAAATGTATTTCCATCCATTGTTTTATCTCTACCATTTAGCCTATTTCAATCCCTTCCCTTCACCCCACTCCACCCCCACTAGGGCTATCTGTACCTTGCTCGTCCTGCTTTCTACCCTTAATTAGCACATTCCTTAGATAATATCACCACCTTCAACACCTCTTTGTCCTTTTGTCTATGACATCTTTTGGCTATCTCCACCTATCACTGGCCCTCTATCCAGCTCTACCTGCGCCCCCGCCAGCCCCCACTCCACCACACCTCCCCCCCCCCCACCCCCCCGCCCCCACCTCCCTTAAACCAGCTTATATTTCACCTCTTTTTTATTTTTACTTAGTTCTGTTGAAGAATCATACGGACTCGAAACGTTAACTGTGTTCCTCTCCGCAGATGCTGCCAGACTTGCTGAGTTTTTCCAGGTTTTTTTATTTTTGTTTTACTCTTCTGTCTCTGTGGGGCCTCCTGTTGCTAGGCAACAGCACAGTTTTTTCTAACCTTGCTTTAACTTTCCTTTACCACTACTCCCACATCCCCCCCCGACCTTTGCATATACAACACTTCACTTCAAGGGTCATAAAACTCATTAGAAATGCAGGAATACAAACAGAGCTTTAAGCCTGCTGTCTCTACTCAAAAATGAAACCAGATCCCAGGTTTCACTTTTTAACCCACAAATAGAGAACAAAAATTGAACTTAAACTTATTAACACACCCAAATACACATATAACTTACTTAAACTATCTCTATTTCCTCACAACGCATAAGTTACTTGTATACCTCTGATAGGCCCTACCTTTTCCTTAGTTATCCTCTTACTCTTAATGTACTGATAAAACATCTTTAAGTTCTCCTTGATTTTACCTGCCAATATTTTCTTGTATCCCCTCTTTGCTTTCCTAATTTCCTTTTTTTCTTCACCCCTGTACTTTCTATACTCCTCTGGGATTTCTACAGTATTAAGTTCTTTGTGACTTTCATAAGCTTTCTTTTTCTGCTTTATCTTATCCTGTATGCTTCTGGATAACCAGGGGGTTCTAATTTGGCAGTACCCTTCTTCTTTGTGGGGACATGTCTACACTGTGCCCGTAAAATCTTGCTTGTGAATGCCTCCCACTGATTTGTCACTGATTTTCCTTCAAGCAGCTTGAAGAATATTAAGGTGGATAAGTCCCCAGGGCCAGATAGGGTCTATCCTAGAGTACTGAGGGAGGCAAGGGAGGAGATTGCTGGGGCCTTGACAGAAATCTTTGTATCTTCACTGGCTATGGGTGAGGTCCCAGAGGACTGGAGAATGGCCAATGTTGTTCCATTGTTTTAGAAGGGTAGCAGAGATAATCCAGGAAATTATAGGCTGGTGAGCCTTACGTCAGTGGTAGGGAAATTTTTGTAGAAGATTCTTCGTGACAGGATTTACTACCATTTGGAAGCAAATGGGCATATTAGTGAAAGGCAGCATGGTTTTGTGAAGGGGAGGTTGTGTCTCACTAACTTGATCGAGTTTTTCGAGGAAGTGACAAAGATGATCGACAGTGGATGTTATATATATGGATTTCAGTAAGGCCTTTGACAAGGTCCCTCATGGCAGACTGGTACAAAAGGTAAAGTCGCATGGGATCAGAGGTGAGTTGGCAAGAATTGGCTTGGTCATAGAAGACAGAGGGTAGCAGTGGAAGGGTGCTTTTCTGAATGGAGAGCTGTGACTAGTGGAGTTCCACAGGGATCAGTGCTGGGACCTTTGCTGTTTGTAGTATACATAAATGATTTGGAGGAAAATGTAACTGGGCTAATTAGTAAGTTTGTAGACGACACTAAGATGGAGGAGTTGCAGATAGTGAAGAGGATTGTCAAAGGATACAACGGGATATAGATCGGTTGGAGACTTGGACGGAGAAATGGCAGATGGAGTTTAATCCGGACAAATGCGAGGTAATGCGTTTTGGAAGGTCTAATACAGGCAGGAATTATACAGTAAATGGCAGAACCTTTAAGTGCATTGACGGGCAGAGGGATCTCGGTGTACAGGTCCACAGGTCACTGAAAGTGGCAACGCAGGTGGATAAGGTAGTCAGGAAGGTATATGGCATGCTTGCCTTCATTGGCAGGGGTATTGAATATAAAAGCTGGGAAGTCATGTTGCAGCTGTATAGAACCTTGGTTAGGCCACACTTGGAATATTGTGTGCAATTCTGGTCACCACATTACCAGAAGGATATGGAGGCATTGGAGAGGGTGCAGAGGAGGTTTACCAGGATGCTGCCTGGTCTGGAGGTTATTAGCTATGAGGAGAGGTTGGAGAAACTCGGATTGTTCTCACTAGAGCGACAGAGATTGAGGGGCGACTTGATGGAAGTTTACAAAATTATGAGTGGCATGGACAGAGTAGATAGTCAGAAGCTTTATCCCAGGGTGGAAGAGTCAATTACTAGGGGACATAGATTTAAGGTGAGAGGAGAAAACTATAAAGGAGATGTGTGGGGCAAGTTTTTTACACAGAGGGTAGTGAGTGTCTGGAATTTGCTGCCAGAGGAGGTGGTAGAAGCAGGTACGATAGTGGTGTTTAAGAGGCAGCTTGACAAATACATGAATAGGATGGGAATAGAGGGATACTGACCCCGGAAGTGCAAAATGTTTTAGTTGACAGGCAATATGATCGGCGCAGGCTTGGAGGGCCAAAGGGCCTGTTACTGTGCTGTACTTTTCTTTGTCCTTTGTTCTAGCTGTATCCAGTCCACTTCCGCCAGATCGCTTCTTAGCTTCATAAAATGTGTCTTCCCCACAATTCAGAACTTTTACTCCTGTTCTACCTTTGTCCTTTTCCATAATGATGCTAAATCTAACTGTATTATGGTCACTATCTCCGAAATGGTCTCCCACTGCCACTTCATCCACTTGCCCTGCTTCATTTCCTAAGACTAAATCTAGAATTGCACCCCCTCTCATTGGGCTTGTTACATGCTGGCTAAAAAAGTTCTTGAATGCAGTTTTGAATGCAATCAATTTTGTGCCCTCTGTGCCCTTCACACTGTTTGTATCCCAATTGATATTAGGTAGCTGAAGTCCCCAATTATTATTGCCCTATTGTTTTTGCACTCAGAAATTTGCCTACATATTTGTTCTTCTATCTCTCTCTTTCACTATTTGGGGGTCTATAGTACACTCCTAGCAGTGTGGTTGCCCTTATCTTTTATTTCTGAGTTCAACTGTATGGCCTCATTTGAAGCTACATTTAGTATATCATCCCTCCTCACAGCTGTAATCGATTAATTAACCAATAATGCTACACTCCCATCTTTTTCATCTCCCTCTCTATTCTGCCTGAAAACTCTATATCCAGTGATGTTGATCTGCTATTTTTGCCCCTCTTTAGGGCAAGTTTCTGTTATAGCACTGATATCATATTGCCTTATGTCTGTGCCCTCAACTCATCAGCTTTATTTGTTATAACCCTTGCATTTACACATATACCTTTTAACACTGCCAAATTCCAGTGCTGTAAGCTATAACTTGTAGGGTGCCACAGGGACTAGTGCTGGGGCCTCAACTATTTACAATCTATATTGATGATTTTGATGAAGAGACCGGCTGTATTGCAGACAAATTTGCTGGTGATATGAAGATAGGTAGGAAAGCAATCTGTGAGGATACAAACAGTCTGCAAAGGAATATTGATAGGTTACGTGAGTGGGCAAAAATTTAGCACATGAAGTATAATGCAGGAAAATGTGAAGTTATCCACTTTAGCAGGAAGAATAGAAAAGTAGACTATTATTTAAATGAAGAGAGATTACAGAATGCTGCAACATAGAGGGATCTGGATGTCCTGGTACATAAGACCATAAGACTTAGGAGCAAAATTGGGCCATTTGGCCCATTGACTCTGCTCCACCATTCAATGAGATCATGGCTGATCTGATAACCTTCGATTACACTTTCCTGCCTTTTCCCCATGACCCTTGATTCCCTTACTGATTAAAAATCTGTCTATCTCAGCCTTGAATATACTTAACCACCCGGACTCTACACCCCTCTGTGGTAAAGAATTCCATAGATTCGCTACCCTGTGAGAGAAGAAATTCCTCCTCATTTCTGTTTTAAATGCCACAACTGTATAGGGCCTCGGTGAGACCACACCTACAGTACCGTGCACAGTTTAAGACACCTCAGTTAAGGAGGGACATACTTGCATTGGGAGCAATTCAGAGGTGGTTCACTAGGCTGATTTCTGGGATGAGGGGTTTGTCTTATGAGGAAAGATTAAACAGGTTGGGCCTATACCCATTGGAGTTTAGAAGAATGAGAGGTGATCTTATTGAAACATATACGATTCTAAGGGGTCTTGACCAGGTAGATGCTAAGAGGATGTTTCCTTTTTTAGGAAAATCCAGAACTAGGGGACACAGTTTCAAAATATGGGGTCACCCATTTAAGACTGAGATGATGAGGAATTTCTTCTCCCAGAAGGTCATTAATGTTTGGAATTCTCTTCCCCAGAAAGCAGTGGAAGATGGGTCATTGAGCAGAATTTCTCGCTTGCCTTTGTCCATAGCTCTGCCTTTGTCCATAGCTGGCTGGTGCAGACATATCTCATCCACTATCTTTTGTGTTGGCTTAGGCGGGCAATACGCTTTAAAAATGCAACTGTTTATTTTACGGATATTTCATGTTTTACCACATCCTCAGAACATCCCCAAAAAATTCTTCTGAAATGAAAGCAAAATACTGTGGATGCTGGAAATCTGAAATCTAAACAGAAAGTGCCAGAAAACTACCTCAGCCAGCCTGGGCAGCATCTGCGGAGGGAGAAACAGAGTTAACGTTTCCAGTCCAATATGACCGTTAACTCTGTTTCTCTCTCAGCAGATGCTGCCAGACCTGCTGAGTTTTTCCAGCACTTTCTGTTTTTAATTTCTTCTGAAGTACAGTCACGGTTGTTAAGTAGGGAAGGGGCAGTCAATTTGTGCACAGTAAATAGATCAGATAATCTGTTGGCGGTGGACGCCGACTGACACGCGAAAATGCCGACCAGGGCAGGGGAAGAACTTTTTGTTCTTTACATAGTGGGAAGGAGATTTTATGTGTCCAAGGCTGACTTCAGTGTTTACTGCAATCAGAAATGTATTACTGGTGGCAGGTTTTCGAATAGTGGCGCCTTTAATCATGTTGTTTGTAGTATTCGTGGTGGCGTTTTATATATTAAGCTGATAAGTATTTAATTGGACAAGGCAAGGCTATGAGGTTAAGGTGATGTTTGTTTCTTGTGTTGGCCAGCTCCTGTTACCTGTGGGTCTCGATGATAACTCCTTCACACCGTAGATATATATTGGCCGCAAATGTTAACATTATGCAGCGATGCACTGATGTCATTGAAATACCTGTTACTGTACAATTAGCACAATGTCCAAAACTAATTTGACAGACACCATCTGCTAACGGTGCTGACGGAGCAATGGACGGGCATTCTCTTCACATGGCCGGATTTGACTGTCAGTCCCAGATTAGGTTTTACAGGGAAAGAGATTAAGAGCAACAGTTTAATATGTACTACCTTCCGCTGGCCATTGGCGTTGTTCCCCCCACCCACCTTCCCGCCGTACATTATAACCTCACACTGGGGAAATGCAAGGCTCCCCTGAACCTAGACTCCAGTACATCCTTGGTTTAATCGGCCTGGTTAATTACCTTCTCCCTACAATACAACCACAATTCAAGTTTTGTGCACAACCTGGTTAATTGAATCAGGGTGCTTGCCTTATTATTAAAAACATGCATTGCAATTACGTAATCGTTTCTTTTCGAACACATTCTGCACGACCCTATTCGTTTGAGAAAGCTGTTGTGATTCGGGATTGAGAGGAGAAATTGGGTTGCCTCACTAAGCCGAACCAGCACGCTGTTTATTTTTAGTCGGCACTGGTCACACGGCAAATAGCATTAAAGAGCGATTTATGCAAATTAACTTGGGAAGGTCTGCTCCCCTCCAACTGGATTGTGTTTTCAGATCAAGTGGAAAGGCAGATGACTATTAAATGTATAAAATGTGCAGAAACGGACACGATTCAAAATCTTAAACACTTCGCTGGCTGGCGGCGGCGAAGCAACAGTGTTTGAGAAGATAGCACCATCCTGTGGCTTTGAGTTCAGGGGAGAATTCAGCACGGTCACAGCGATTGATGTGACCTACAAAAGGAAAGGCACACGATCCAAAGCCCGATCAGTTACACTGAGGATTTTGTTTGAAACATATAACACGCAGTTCAATGAGGTGCGGGGCGGAGGGGATTTGCTCTCTGGATCCGCTGTTATTGGCTTCGCGAAACTGGGACGGAATATGCTTGCATTGAAACAGACGTCGATTCCTCCTCGCACGTTCCCACTCTTTTTTTAGTTCCCTTGCAAAGCAGCCACTGGTTTCATTACGCCAATGAGCAGCCGTTCACTTTTCTTCGCGCCACCTTTCGTGAGCATCATGTTAAAAGTACATGTGGGCTGAATGCTTGTCACTGCCGCGAATCTCTCAGTGCGCTTGGCTGTTGTAGCTGATACGGGAGTGAGTGTGTGTTGGGACACACACACACACACACACACAGGAATATCTCGGGGTTTGTCTTCTGAGCTGCTTTAGGGTGTGAGACGTGGGTTGTTTCTTCGGAGAGGGAGGGGGGTGAGTGCGCAGGCGTCATTAATCTGTCCCTGGTACAAGACTGTGGGTTAGGATGGGACCATTCTCTGCTCTCAGCTCTCTTTGTATTTGTGTATGAGCAGGGAAAAGAGGCGAGCACTCCCCGGGCCCCGGCTTCCGCAACATCTGCCGCCTGAGCTTGCAGTCGCCAACTTCTAGTTGCGTTTTCTCCTGTTCCCCCCCCACCCCCTCCCTGATCTCTGCCCCCTCCGCCCTGACATTACCGGGCTGGGGGGCTGCTGCCAGGGTTTGAAGCTCTGAGTCACACTGATCGGCCTGGGGATTCGGCCAGAGCTGCAACCCTAAGAGGAGCCAGGCGAGGGGTGGGGGGGGGGGGGGGGAGACGTGACAAGTGGCTGGGGGGTGGGGGGGTGGTTTTGCTTTTGGATGGCAATGACATGGAGGAGATTCCGTTCCGTAAGGTCAGGACAAGAAGGAAGAAGTGTCCCTACGCCCCGGCCTCTGCTCTGGACACGATCAGCTGCGAAGACGAGTTTGACTGCAAGGAGCTGGAGTTACTGTTCCAGAATTACAACCTGAAGCTGGAGCAGACGGCGACCCTCAAAGCTTTGGCCATCCTCATCATCATGACAGCCACTCTGGCCATGGTGGAGTTAATGTCCGGCCCGCGGCTGACCATCTCCAAAGGTTCTCACCCGGTTCACTGCATCATCTTCATCTCGCTGTTTATCATCACGAACGTCAAGTATCTCCAGGTCACCCAGCTCCAGCAGATCGTCAAGCTGAGCCTGCTCTTCGCCTTCACCTCCTCCTTCCTCTGCTGTCCCTTCTCGCTCGGAACCTATGGCTTGGAGCCGCCGACCTCCCCGGAGCACGGCATGTGGCAGCTGATGTTGGTCACTTTTGTCGCCTACTCGCTGCTGCCCGTTCGGACCTTGCTGGCCATCATCTTCGGCCTGATGGTGGCCGTTTCCCACATCATAGTGACCGCCACCTCGGTGACATCCAGAAGGTCACGACTCTGGCGCACGGTAAGTTCTGCTCCACACTCCTCGCTATTCTTAGTTCCAGGAGCAAGGACAGGTTGTTTTTGAAGCAAGACTCAACCGAATCCTCCAAAACCTTTTATCTCAATGTCATTGGATGGACTCTGAATCTTTTTCCAAGTTTTGTTTCGAGGAATCCATGACCTTTTCTATTTCTGGGAGATTATTGATACAACTAATGGAGTTACCGGGTTAACTTTTAAAGTTCTGTGTTTGGTGATTCAATGGGATTTCAGAGAGACAGTTACACTGGGTCTGAGCAATCAATTTGATCAGAAATAAAAACAGGAAATGCTGGTAAAACTCGGCAGGTCCGGATAGTTGGGCTGTTGTATAGGTCTGACTTTCAATTTTTGCTAAAAAAAAAACAACTCAGGTCCTGTTTCTGATGAAAATGATGGGTAAAGATTATAATTTTAACCCCCCTCCCCCCCCAATCTTTGGCTAGGGTCTGACTACAAGGACGTTTTAATGTCGGTGAGTAATTGGTGAAATCTTCATTCTGTGCGGGGCTGGCTATAACTCCGCACATCAGCACACGGAATATCCATTACATCTGCCGCCTTTTAACGGGAAACACGGATAAGCCCTGTCCGCAGTAAAACACCTTAGTTAAAGATTACGAATGCCCGTTTCTGGTAGTCTCGTGGGTTGATTTACTGCTTTCATTAATCGTGCTGCCTCTCTCTGCTGTCCCGTGTCAAACATCGCATTCATTTCTATTTTTACTCTGAAAATGATATGTCTATCTTTTGTCCAGTTACAGTTGTAAGTTACTGATTTAACAATCACTTCGACGTGCTTAGAACAACTTTAAGTCAGTTTCCCCTAATTTTCTTCAGGATAAACTGTTCATTCTCTGCGAAGTTTCGGAGTCAATTCCATTAAACTCACATGACAATCTGGATTGATATCACGGGACCATCAAAGCTCTCGTTTGGGGCAAATGACAGTCAATATAGTAAATAGGGACGCTTTGGACTCCAGATCTGATTATGGTCGCTCAGGTCAATGTTTCTAATCAGCTATGTGCCCGGAGAACTGAGTGAGGGGGTTAGATTAGAGAGGGTCTGGTTTGAACGGAGCGGAGAATTGAAGGACTGCAGTGTTGGTGGATGAGTGTGTATGTAAAATAATTAAGCGTAGTTAATATTCGAAAATTACGCTTAGGCAAAAACTAGTTTGGGAGAGCGTTGAAAAATCGGAGAAGTTTTACTACATAATGTGACAGTCCCTGAAAAAAGAATCCTCGCTCTGTTTTTGACTTGCATTAAATCGACTCCTCGAGTTTCAGACACACGGATTGATTGCAATGCATGTTCTGTGCTTCGCTCCGTAGCTTGTGGCCAACGCTGTTCTGTTTGCCAGCGTGAACGTGTCCGGGGTGTTTGTGAGAATCCTGACGGAGAGAGCCCAGAGGAAAGCCTTTCTACAGGCGAGGAACTGCATCGAGGAACGGCTTCGGCTGGAAGATGAAAACGAGAAGCAGGTCAGTGGGTTTGGTTCTGAAGAGAAACAGAGAGATACAAGTTTAAAACAAATGAAATGTGTTTGAAAAGCGGAATATGTCAATATCGGTGAACCTTCTCAGGTGTGTTGCAGATTTAACGAAAAACAGAAGTCTAGTATTACATGTGTATGCTAATTATGAAAAATACAATATACACTAAGGAGATAATATACTGATGGATTAAATGATTGTTGAAAGTCAGAAAACAAACTAGTTTGAAATTGTGAGAGAATATGAAATATCTGTAATACTTTGCGGGGTTATTAGTTACAAAAGTTGCGTTTACTTTTTTAGTAGCCATGGCTTAGTTTGACCTGAACAGGTTATTGAGTGAAACCAAATACAGACAATATCCCGCTTTTGGAATGCACATTCCCACACCTCCACGTTCTCCTTTTCCTTGGACATTGTTACATTTCCCCTTTTCCCCCCCTGACAAATAATATCAGAACTACAAAATGCATACACAGCCTTAAGTGTCCATTATAATAAAAGCACAGATGTCTGTAGAAGCTGGAAATCTGAAATTCAATTTGTAAAAAAGTGCTTAGAACATTCAGCAGGTGGGCCTGGTCAGCATTTGTGGAGAAAAAAGATGAGTTACAGCCTAGAACTTCCTGGGCCTTTCTGCCACAGGACTGCTACAACTCTGACAGAAGGGAAATTGCAGGGAGGTCAGAATATATTTGATACCTGTCTGTTCTCACTTCTAATACTGACTAACCTGCTAAGTGTTTCCAGCATATTTTGCTTTTTGCTACGTGTTTAATATTTTACTTAACATTCATAAATATGTAATATATATGTTACAAGGATTCCAGATATTATGTTTCATCATAAAATAATCAACACTTTTTATGCTAAGTTAAGGAAAGACTTGAGATATTGAACCTATTTCCAATAGAGCAAAGAAGGTGAAAATGAGAGGTGTTCGATATTAGGAATGGCCTTGAAAGTGTAACTAGGGAAAATTATCTGTTTGGGGAGTCAGTGCTGAATGTTTTTCAATTTAAAATGTTCTCTAAGAGAGTGAGGGGAGCAGTAGGAGAAATTTCTTTATGTTGAGAGCAGTCACTTTCCACAGAAGGTGACTGAGACAGAGGTCATTGCATTATTAAAGGGAAACAGATACATATTTGAAGCAGGCAACATAATAAGACCATGGGACAGTGGGATTAGGCTCAGATTGTTCTTGAAAAAAGTCAGCACAACACTGGGCCGAGTGACCTCCTTCTATGATGTCAATTTTCTAAGAGTATTACAAGAAGAATATTACATTTACTTTAAAGTTGTAACTGTCTTCTGAGAGAAAACAAGTTGTTTTCTAATGAAGCAAAGCTTTTAGATTGTCAGATCAATAAAGCAGAAGTTCAGTCATGGGGTCCAAGAAATAGGACTCGCCTTACTTCTAATAAAATTAAATAAGTCAATAAACCTGCAGGATTTTCTTTTTAGATTTAAAGGGTATGCGCTTTGAGTTAACAATCAAAATAAACTGATGACAAATATAAAAAGGAACATTTTAGTGTGGTAAACAGTACAGAATGTGCAATGGATAAATCAAACTGAACCAACCACGTACCTATGGAGAGGAAGACAGAGTTAATGTTTCGAGTCCATATGACTCTTCACCAGAACTTCCGCAGTATTTTGCTTTTAACCAGGTACCTAGTTGGACACTATAATTAAGTCTCTGGACAGCGTCAGGTTTTTAAGCGCAATATGAATGCTTTAGATTGAATTGACTGATAAAAAAAGACAACTAGTAAAGTGCAGTGCAATATGATGTGGGAACTGCCAGTTGGATCATTGTCACATTCAGTGTGTACATTGATCATAAACTAAAAATGCTTTCCTGTAGAAACGTTTAAATGAGTAAACCCATGTCTTGCGTTTAAACAAAAACATTCTGAATCATAATGGTCAACAGACTAAGTGTAAAAATCTGTGAAAATGACTAATTATATTTGTTTCCTCCTTCACTGGATTATACAGCCTCACATAATAAAAATCAAGTAGTTTCAAATTGTTGATTACAGCAAGATAAAAGCAAAATACTGCAGATGGTGGAAATCTGAAACAAAAACAAAAATTGTTGAAAAAACTCAGCAGGTCTGACAGCATCTGTGGAGAGAAAGACAGAGTTAACGTTTTGAGTCCATATGACTCTTCTTCAGAACTAAAGAGTTAAAAATGTGGTGAAATATATACTGTTTAAGGGGGGTGGGACAGATGAAGCTGGATAGAAGGCCAGTGATGGGTGAAGGCAAAGGAGAGATTGCAAAAGATGTCATAAACAAAAGGTCGAAGGGGTGTTGATGGTGGTGACACTGGCTAAAGGAGGTGCTAAATGGTGACATTAATGTCCTTTTGTTTATGACGTCTTTTGCAATCTCTCCTTTGCCTTCACCCATCATTGGCCTTCTATCCAGCTTCACCTGTCCGCCCCCCCCCCACCTTAAACAGTATATATTTCACCACAATTTTAACTCTCTTAAATGTTAGCCCTGTCCTTCTCTCCATAGATGCTGTCAGATCTGCTGAGTTTTTCCAGCAATTTTTGTTTTTGTTATTAATTACAGCAATTCTGACAGTAAGATGCCTGACTTGAGGAATGGATGGCAAGATTGGCACAAATAGTTAGAGTTGCTTGAGCTCCAAAGTCAGCAGCAATTTGGCTCCCTAGCCCAATTCAGCAATCCTGTGTGACTCCAGGAGCCAATGAAAATAAAATTGGGTATACTAGTGGGTAGGCTAGAGCAGGTCATCTTTCCCATTCTCCATGTAAAGATAATTTTCTTGGAGCCCAGCTGACTGATGCTTGGTGAAGATAGGGCTGCTTTACTGGTTGTAATCAGCAAGAAACCCTTACATTGCATATTTATGCAGTCCCTCAGGTCCTCTAATTTGTATAGCTGCAGCTAATCAGTGGCATGTTTCTTAGAACAACCAATTTTGGGCCTATGTATAACTGTAAATTGTGTAACTTAGGTGACTCCTAGGACACATGTTCTTTGGGGGTTAGCAGTTTGCTGCCAATGGGAGTGCACCTGCCTTCAATGAAATGTCAGTTAGTAGCTATTGCAGAGGAGTTCTTTACAGAATGATTAATCATAAAAGTTGGCACAGTGTTTTAAACAAACACTGTAGAGCATATAAATAGGCACAGTTCTCTGCATTACAAATATTTCATTTGGAGACTCTTTGCTCTCCTGCCGAGCTACCTGTTCAATTTTTTAATTAACCATGTAATTTTTATATTAACATATGTTAAGCTGAATGTCCATATTTATCTTAATTAATTAGCTGCAAATCTTAATGTATATATAAGGATCCTATTCTCTTTTATCTCCACTAACCTGCATTTTTTCACCAACGGTTTTTACTTACCTTGTTCAGTTGAGTTTAGATTAGCTGATACAGTAGTGATGCATAAAACAAACATTTTGACTGATTTTGTTGTTGGAATTGGAAACATCAGTTCTGCACAAATAATTTCTAGAATAAATCTGTGTTTGATACTGTGCTTTATATGTTAAAAGTTTGTTTTGCTAAATGTATAAACCCATGTTGTTAAGGTTGCGGTATTTCCAAAAAGAGCCAGTCCTTTAGGAAAGGCTTAGAAAATCCACTTAAATTTATTTTAAAATTTGATTTGCCTTAGGGAAATCCCTGACTTGCAGGATGCTGTACAATTTGGCAGTGTCTGCAATATGTATAGGGAATCGGATGAATAAAATTGCAATAATTCACATTAGATCATATGCAAGTGAATAGATTATAGTAATGAGAAAGATATATAAATAATTTTACTAAGTTCTTCAAACTGACACCTGGGTACTTTTAAGTATTTTTAAATGGTCTAATAATTTAAAAGATACCTGTACATTATCTATAATTTCAATCTGTAATTTGCCACAGGAAAGACTTTTAATGAGCCTGTTGCCTAGAAATGTGGCAATGGAGATGAAGGAAGATTTCCTGAAGCCTCCTGAAAGGATATTTCATAAAATATATATCCAAAGACATGACAATGTCAGGTAAATCAGTTTACATTTGTACTTTCTCTTTCAGTAACATTGCAACTAATTCTGTTATTTATTGTAGTTGGTGTTTGTGTTTGACTTGGGAGGTGGTATATTGAATGTTCCTAACATCCCATAGCACAGAAGTCCACAGATCTTCACATAAACCTATAACCTCAAGATCAAAATACTGTAAATTTATAATGCATAGAACTTAAGAATGAATTGGACACCCACCTTTTATTAACAGTATACTTTTAACAGTATTAAAAACAGTGAAGGTCTTATATTTTTTCAAATTGTTCCTTGTGTCTTAAGATTTATTCTGTGTGAAATTCCAGACTGGGTTATGGACACATCAAACTCTTAAGCTATAAAATATCAATTAAACAGTTCATATGAACCAGTTTAAATGTAACTTTGAGACTAATTAAAAAAAAAAAATTAGCTTGAGTGATTCAAAACTCATCGAAGTAACTCAAAGCTACCCCATTGTTTAAGTGCCTCAATCATGAATTTTCAGGTATGCATAGTACCCGCAACAGTCTAGTTTCAAAATCTCACTTCTGCACTGTCATTTTGGTATTGCTGTTTGCATTGAAGTAAATAGTTACAATAATGGACATGTTTTATAGTGCCTTTCTTGTTGGAAAATCTTAAAATACATTTTACACAATCTTTTTTAAGCTGAAGCGCTTTGTTACATTGGCTGCAGTGCAGCCTTACATTGAGGTCCCATATGCCTATCCGGATGGTTCAGGTGGATGTTAAGGACCTCATGACAGCATTCCAAGGGGAGCAGGGCACTTAACTGCTACCTGGCCAACAATTTTCAAAACTCTCTCAGTTCTAATGCCACACATAGTACCATGATTTCAGGGAAGGGCTGAAGAGTTGGTCTCGATAAATCTGCTACTATTGGGATAATTATAGGATAGATAACTAAGTAACTTCAACACAGAGTGCATCAAATGATGCCATTGAAACACTGTGCAGCTCTTTCAAGAGCAATATCACATATTTAGGGTGGAATTTTATGCTCGGGGGATTTTATGATCCCATCAAAGTCAATGGACTTTTTCTTGGCTTGCCGCATTTTATGGCCCTGCCCCTACTACAATGGGGCCATAAAATATTCCCCCCTTATAGTCTAAAGTATAAAAATTATGCATTCTCCAAATAATAAGTTACGTTACTCAGACTATGGTAAAGTGAGTTATTACCATTAGTGATATTGGATCAATAACAGAAAGATACAGTTAAATTCTAATTACATTTGCAATTTGCCCATGATCATCGATGATTTGTGAATTATCAACAGCATCCTGAAGATAACTGTAAAAGTACTTTTTAAGAATGTACAAGGCAATTTGATCTATTTGAAATTCAAAAGTCTGTCGTAATCCTCCCTTTTCTAAACAGTAATCAGATCCCTATTGAATGGTAGCACTAGTCTTTCCAGATGAACCTGATCTGTGTACACAGCTGGTCTGCTTCTGAGTGGTAATACTGCTTCCAAGCTCTTTGGATTGGCACTATCATTATTGTGGTGTGTGGTAATGAGTATTCAATAAATGTTGGCTTTGGGTCAATGCAGGAAGGCTGGGGCAAATACGATACTATTTATGACAATCATCGCCATTAACACCAGTACAATAAATTCCTAGCCACTGTTTCTTTATACAGCATGGAGTGGTACACATAAACATGTATAGTCACCTCAACTTGCTGTGTACTTAGATGGGATGCTTTCTGATATCAATGATGCTGTCACATTTTCAGAATGTTTGATCATTCTTCCAAAGCAAATTCCAGGCCATAAAATTGTATTCATATATACAAGCCTGAATATCAATATCAAATGCAATTAGGACAGGCTTATTGTTGTGGCTTATCTACACAGTAATTTTGGTGTGTTTTGGATATCTATTTTCTTTCGCCTGCTGTAATTCTCCAATGTAACTGACTTAGCAAATTTCATTTTGCATCCCAGTCCTTTGAAACTAACTTGTCAATACGTAACCCATTTCCTGGGCTGGGTTTTACGGCCCGCTCCAGGGCCAGGTTGGTGGGGAGGAATGAAGTTGAGCAGCGTGACATGGGTGGCGTTCCCAACACATCTATCCACTCCCGCCCCTGCCCCAGCTACCATTTTACCAGTGGCGAGGGAGGTATTCAGAGGCCTGTGTGTCCTGTAAAATCCAACCCACCCCGTCATTTCTGGTTAGTAACTATAACGGAAAATTCATGGATTGTAGTAACTGAGGATTTGGGGTATTTTACATATTATTGATTGTGATGATATTCTATCATTTGCAACATTCTTGACCGAAGTTCAACAGACTTATTAGTTGAAAGCTGAAAATTTTGAAAGATTGCTCTGACAGTGACAAGACTGCTGGCTCTCCATAATATTCTTTCTTTGTGTTTGTGAAGCACAGACCGCAATTATCTCTCAAAATGTAAACCACAAACCTTCTAAGTACATCATAATGAGTCAGAAATATAACAAGATGCAGGTTTCAATACCACAGCAATATCTGGGAATGTTTATGGTTTACATTTTGTGAGGTAATTGAAACTAGTATGCCTTTAGTTATTTTTCAAATGGAAATTTTATGGGATAAGGAAAAGCTTTGTGCAGCAGGCACTCAAATGATTTATTACAATTTTTCCAAAGAATTTCCGTGCACAAGCATTCTGTAACTCACTATGTTGAATTATTAGACCATGTAAAATGCCCACCATTTTAATGCATTAGTCCTAAACTTAATTTTTCCAAATACGTATTGCTTTGAAGGATGTGAGGTTAGGTTTCAAACTTTATGGGCAAAATTTGCTGGTTGGCAGGCGGGCAGAGCGGGAGCGGGCAGGCGTGGACCCGATCACCGCTCGCGATCCAGGCCGTGCCATCATTTTACACGGGTGGGCCAATTAAGATCCGGCCAGTGTGAATCGGGGCTCCCGAGGGCAGCGGGAGTGGGTGGGCAGCGGCGGGACTGCAATGACCCGCCGGCCTGTTTTAAAAAGTTGCTGCAGCCTTTCAAAGGCTGTGAAACACGGCTACTGGAAGGGCTCCCCAGAGCGCTGCTGGTGAGCAGGCCAGGCAGGAGGGTAGGGCAGGGGGGCACTGTGCTGCTCCATTTTTGGATGATTGCCTTGCAGCTCTCCACGAGGAGGTCACAGCACGGCGGCAGGTCCTCGTACCCCAGGACAGGAGGAGGAGGGCCCCTCCACATGACCAAACGTGCCTGGGAGGAGGTGGCGGAGATAGTGAGCTCCCGCGATGTGGTGCGATGCATCTGGATCCAATGTCACAAGCACTTCAATGACCTGTTCCATTCGGGAAGGGTGAGTACTTGGCATTGGTCACTTAACCCCACAGGTAGGCTTTCCCCCTGCGACCCCCCACTCCTCCCTCACCACCTCCCCCCCCCACTGACCCCCACCTCCCCCCACCAAGTTTGGGTGCAGTGGTTGCATTGAATCATTGACGGCATGTTTCCTTCGCTGGGTGGACCAGCAGATATTACCCATGATGAGGTCACCCTGAGAGGGTGGTGATGAGATGGGTTCTGCCCCCACAGCATATGGTACACTGAGACCCACATGACTGTTTTGAGGGCAACCTGGAGGATCTGCACCTAGGCGCAGTGCTGGAACTCCAGGACATGTCAAAGTCAGGGTGATGACATGCTGGGAGGGGAGCTTCAAGGCAGCGTGACACTGATCGATCTGCTGTCCTCTGTGCTCCATGTGCTTGCGCCTCCTTGTTATGGAAGGTTAGACTGTGTGGTGCCTAATGTGATGTAGGCAGCATTTAGCCAAGGGGGAGGGGGGTGGGGGACAGGCCTAGCATCTTTGTGTGAGTGTTTGGCAGCAGTGGGGTGAGGAGGCACTGGAGCCCTGATATGTCCCACTCTGGTAGGGGTGGGCCGTGCGCAAAGAGAATCCAGGTACAAGTAGCACTAATCAATGCTCTTCCTTCCTTTTCAAGGGAAGAATGCTCATAATGCCGCTGAGCAGGTGAGGACTGGCGGAGGGCCAGGCCAGGTGGCGATGCTTAGCCAGTTCGAGCAGGAGGCCCTAGATCTGGAGAGGCACCATGCGCCCAGGTCCACCAGTGTTGGTGAGGCTGGGGTGCCACGGGCAGGTATGTTTGCCCAGCAGTGAGATCACCATTGTTCTCCCAACAGCCATGGCAGTGCTGAATGTTCAGTGATTGAAGTTTGCAACATGGTTTGGCCATTGCTTATGGAAGGATGAGCGCACAATGATCTGGGGAACAGGGATGCAAATTGACATTGTCTCCACGTTAACTAATCAAATGTCCTTGTTCTTCCTTTCAGCATCAGCGGAGCAGGGCCAGGAGGAGGAGCAGCAGGGACCCCCTCTCACACCTGAGGGCCCTGAAGTCTTGGACTCACCAGCATCACACCATTTCTATGAGGCAGGCACCAGCGCAGATACTAGCACCTCGGTGGGAATTAGAACATCGGCTAGTGTCCCAGGGCACAGCGGTGAGGAACTTCATAGTCGCTGGAGGAGCTGGCGGAGACAGAGAATGCCCATGGCACCAGAAATTGGAGGGCTGCGTGGGACCAGGCACATGCCTGATGATGTGTCTCTGGAGTCGTCCGCGATGCAGCAAACGCAGGAAATGCGGCCGGATGTGCGGGAGCAACTGGTGGAGATACATGAGGCTATGCTTGGCTTGGTCTCTGTGGTGGAGGAGTCTACGTGGACCATTGCCGATGCAATGAGCCTCATTGCCGAATGCCATGCATCTTCCATGGAGAGAGTGGCGACCCTCATGGAGAGGCTTCTCCAGGAGACCAATCAGGGCTTCCTGGGGATGCGCTCGGACCAGCAAGCCCTCACATTGGCATTGACCTCAGCTGGGCAGTGCCAGTGTGGGAGATGGCCTGGGCACCAAGTTTCCCACCTCGGTGCCCATCCATCTATGGTCAGCAGGGAGGTCCAAAGCGACCTCACGTCGGTGCAGCAGCTGCCTGTCGTCTCTGCGGGTTCCTCTCAGGGCGCTCCGGATGAGGGCAGCAGCTCCTCCGCCCCTCTCCCATTGACCGTTGCATCTGATGAGGCTGCGATGACTGGGGAGATGCCAGCTGTGGAACTGGCAGCTCCCTCCCAGGCGTGGCCAGCACAGGCTCCACGGGCCAGATGACGACTGCCAAGGTCATCAAGACCAACAGGACAGCACAGTCAGCTGGCTGCCTCAGATGCCAGTCCCAGCAAGGGGGCAGCACCAAGATGTAGCACCAGAAAATGTAAACGTAAGGCACCTTAGGCGCACCACGGGTTTATCACTGTTGCTTTTGTGTTGGCCCGCAAATGAAGTCTTTATGAGTTGGTGTGATGTTGAACACCTTTGTCATTATGTTCTCATAAGTTCCTTGTGTTATAATATTAAATTCAGACATGACAGGTTGAGGTTCTGGTGTAGTGGTATTGTCACTAGATTAGGGACTCAGCATAATGCCTTGTGGACCTGGGTTCAAATCCCACCATGGCAGATCGTGAAATTTGAATTCAATCAAAAAAAATCTGGAAATAAGACCATAAGACATGGGAGCAGAAATTAGACCATTTGGCCCATTGAGTCTGCTCTGCCATTCAATCATGGCTGATAAGTTTCTCAACCCCATTCTCCCGCCTTCTCCCTATAACCTTTGATCCCCTTACCAATCAAGAACCTATCTATCTCGGTCTTAAATACACTCAATGACCTGGCCTCCACAGCCTTCTGTGACAATGAATTTAAAAGTTTAATGATGACCATGAAACTATGGGGGAGGTGCCAGAGGACTGGAGAACAGCTCATGTGGTTCTGCTCTTTAAGAAGAGGTGTAGAGATAAGCCAGGGAACTACAGGCCAGTGAGTCTCACGTCAGTAGTAGGGAAACTATTGGAGAAAGTTCTGAAGGAGAGAATCTATCTCCACTTGGAGAGGTAAGGTTTGATCAGGGATAGTCAGCATGGCTTTGCCAGAGGGAGGTCATGCCTAACAAATTTGACTGAAATTTTTGAGGAGGTGACCAGGTGTGTAGATGAGGGTAGTGCACTTGATGTAGTTTATATGGATTTCAGCAAAGCCTTTGACAAGGTCCCACATGGGAGACAGGGTAATTTGATAAGGTGGATTCAAAATTGGCTTAGTTGTAGGAGACAGAGGGTGATGACAAAAGGATGCTTTAGTGACTGGAAGCCAGTATCCAGTGGCGTATCACAGGGATCTGTGCTCGGTCCCCTATTATTTGTGTATATAAACGACATAGATGACTATGTGGGGGGTAGGATTAGTAAGTTTGCGGATGACACAAAGATTGGCCAGGTGGTTAATAGTGAGGTTGAGTGTCTTGGGCTACAGGAAGATATAGACGGAATGGTCAAATGGGCAGATAAGTGGCAGATGGAATTTAACCCTGAAAAATGTGAGGTGATACACTTTGGAAGGAATACTTTGACAAGGACGTATCCAATGAACGGCATGACACCAGGAAGTTCTGAGGAACAAAGCGACCTTGGTGTGTGTGTCCATAGATCTCTGAAGGCGGAGGGGCATGTTAGTGGGGTGGTGAAAAAATGCATATGGGACACTTGCCTTTATCAATCGAGGCATAGGTTACAAAAGTAGGGAGGTCATATTGGAATTGTATAGAACCTTGGTGAGGCCACAGCTGGAGTACTGTGTGCAGTTCTGGTCGCCACATTATAGGAAGGATGTGATTGCACTGGAGGGGGTGCAGAGGAGATTTACCAGGATGTTGCCTGGGATGAAACATTTAAGTTATGAAGAGAGGTTGGATAGACTTGGGTTGTTTTTGTTGGAGCAGAGAAGACTGAGGGGCGACCTGGTCGAGGTGTACAAGATTATGAGGGGCATGGACAGGGTGGATAGGGAGCAGCTGTTCCGCTTAGTTGAAGGGCCAGTCACAAGGGGACATAAGTTCAAGGTGAGGGGCAGGAGGTTTAGTGGGAATGTGAAAAAAAACCTTTTTACCCAGAGGGTTGTGACGGTCTGGAATGCGCTGCCTGGGATGGTGATGGAGGCAGGTTGCCTAACATCCTTTAAGAAGGACCTGGATGAGCACTTGGCACGTCATAACATTCAAGGCTATGGGCCAAGTGCTGGTAAATGGGATTAGGTAGGTAGGTCAGGTGTTTCTCACATGCCGGTGCAGACTCAATGGGCCGAAGGGCCTCTTCTGCACTGTGTGATTCTGTGATTCTGTCAACATGGCTGAGGGTGCCTCTTTTCTTCTGCAGATGGATGGTTACCAATAATGTTATGACTAATTTGTGAGACATTCAGCTTTATTGACAAGGCCCTTAGTTAATGTTCCTACCTAGACAGATTTTGCACTCAGGTATCAAGTATGGAGCCTGCAGCCCAGACTTGTCCTGGAGGTCCATATGTGGTGTGCTAACTGAAGGTTCATTGGATTAAAGTCTCCCGGGTGTCTCTGCCTCCCTGGAGTATGCCCAGGTCAGCGTCTACCCCCTCAGCATTTCCCTGTGCGTGCTCATCCTCGGACTCACTGCTGGACTCATCGTGTGCAGCCACAGCCACTGCGTCTTCATCTTCTTCATCCACAGCGCCCCCCTTTTCCAGCGCAAGATTGTGGAGAGCGCAGCATCCAACCACTACCAGCAACACACGATCTGGGGGGTACTGGAGTGGGCCCCCTGTATGGTCCAGGCATCGGAAGCACATTTTGAGAAGATCAATGGCTCTCTCCACCACAGCCCTTGTGGAGGTGTGGCTCCTATTATACCGCTGCTCAGCTTCTATTCTTGGATGGCGGAGAGGCGCCCTGAGCCACCTTCTGAGGGAATAGCCCTTGTCACCCAGCAGCCATCCATCTAGCCGAGCCAGAGCACTGAAGAGCCCCGGCACCTGGGAGCATCTGAGGATGTAGCTGTCGTGGGAGCTCCCTGGGTACTTTGCACAGACTTGTAGAACCTGTATCCTGTGATCACACACTATCTGCACGTTCATGGAGTGGAAGCCCTTCCTGTTGACAAAGGTACCGGGTTCACCTGCTGGCGCCTTGATGGCCACATGTGTGCAGTCTATAGCACCCTGAACGTGGGGGAGGCCAGCAATGGCCGCGAAGCCTCTGGCTCACTGTGCCTGGCTTACCTGGTCCCAACGGAAGTGGATGACGGTCAATGCACACCTGAACAGAGCGTCTGTAACCTGCATGACACACGTGTGGACAGCTGATTGGGAGACACCGCAATGATCACCCACTCACTCGCCCTCCCTTCCTCCTCCGAGGGGGTGCCTCCAGTGGAGAGTTCAGCTCCCATTCCCAGGATAAGGGAAGGCTTCCTGAAACTGGCATGCAGGCCCAAAAATGATTCTTCACTGCAGAGTGCTGGACTGAAGGTTGTGAGTCCAGTCCAAGCAGCTGGTATGCGTCTTGAAGTATTGCAGCTCACACAGGCAAATATCAATTACTTTGAAAAATCAATATTTGACAGAGCACACTCGTGACCCCACTGAGCCCTCTTATCCTGCCTGTGGATGAGGTTTATACAAATGTGTCCTGCCCGCCTGCCCGTTGCGCCCGTGCGATGACCCAAAAATCGCACGGGTGCCGAAAAATCATGGTCAATTGGCGTCTCAAGGGCATTAAGTGGCCCGTTAATTAATAGTGGGCGCGCATCGGATATGATTGCGCACCCGCCCAACAAAATATCACGATGGCGCACGGTAACGTGGGGACGCTCGCCTGACGCCACTCCGTGTCATTCTATGTGTTGGTGTGCGGGGCCAGGACCCACATGCCAACGGGAAAATTCTGCCCCATGAAATATGTATTCCAGGAGTCCCACAATATCTTTTGTGAAGACATCTCAATTGTGTATTCAAATAATTGAATCCATGTTTATTGAGGCAAATGTTTGTGCTCTGATGCATCAATGCACATTGTGTTAAAAATTGTACAGCTGAGCATTTCAAGCATGTGCATAATGAATAAAATCAACTGTGCAGAAATAGTGCTTAAACATATTGTGGCATAATTTTAGTAGTTATTTGAAATTTGTGTTGGGGGAGAGCTTCCGAAATCAAATTTGGACCTCAGTTGTAACAACTACAATAACTCGCATTTAAGTGGAACCTTTAGCAGAGTAAAACATCCCAAGTCACTTCACAGAAGCTTTACCAAATAAAACCAAAGAGGGGATATTAGAATGCATGACTAAGGTCTTGATCATTGAGGTAATTTTTAAGGAGAGTCTTAAAAGAGGAGAGATTTGGAGAGGCAATGAGGTTTTGGGAGAGATTTCCAGAGATGAGGGTCTTGCTGACTAAAGGGATGTCTGCCATTGGCGGAGCAAAGGATGTGAGGGATTCTCGAGAAGCTCAATTCAGGGTGAAATAGGTCACTGACGTTGCGAACAACCAGGATTAACCTGAGGCACTGGCCAGAGAGGGGGATGCGATCGTTGGCAAGTGTACACATTTTGCAGCGGAGATGAAGACAATGGTTTTGGTTTCCCCAAAGTTTAATTGAATAAAGTTTCAGCTCACCCAGATTCGGATGTCAGTCAAGTGAGTTGACAATATAGAGGCAGTGGAGGGTATTGAGATAAATAGCAGAGAAGTAGAACTGGGTGTTGCAGCACTCATTTCAAACCAAATGCCATGGACTGGATTCTCCTGGCCCCATGGATTCAGGGTTGGAGGCAGGGGGGCTGGGAAAGCAGGGGGCATCTGCGATGGTACGTCTCCCTGACTTAGTCCTGGCACTGGGGAGTTTTCCCAGAGTTGCACTGGTAGCGGAATTGGCTTCCTGCTACATGGAGGTGGCAACCAACTAAGGTGGTTAAGGCCTCTATTAGAGGCGATTTTGTAGTGTCACCGGAACTTCCCCACTGGCAGAGTGGCCCCCTGCTGCGTACAGAGGCCACCAGCTCATTGGTAACAGCCTTCCTGTAGCAGGCCAGGTAACCATTGGAGCTGGTGGCTCCAAGCTCCAATGAGGGGGTTGGGTTGGTGAAAAGCCACAATCGCCCATCTGTCCTGGTGGGGCTGCCGATGCCCCAGAGCTGCCAGCCCTCTGATTGGGCCTGTAGCATCGGGAGCCTGCCAAGGATGGCAAGCACAGAGGCAGCCAATTAGGATGCCGCCTCCCAGAAGATTGTGCTGCCAGTCTCACTGCTAGCAAGTGTGGACTTAGACCTCCATTTGGTCCCAATGTCAGGGTCTTGAAACCTGTGGGAAAATCAAGCCCCATGTTTTTGGTTGATATCGCAGAAGAAAAGCATGTGGAAGAGAAATAGGAAGGGGTTAAAGATAGATCCTTGGGAACCACAGAGGTAACAGTGTGGGAGAGAAAGCATTGCTGGAGATTCTCTGGATGTGGTTGACTAGGTAAGGCTTGAAACATGTAAAGCAGTCCCACTCAGTTTGACAATAGAGGAAAAACTTTGGAGGAGGATGTTGTTGATGACCTTGTGAAAGACTACAAAGAAGTTGAGGAGGATAAGGATGGATTGTATATCATGTTCATAGGATGCAATTTATGATTTTGATCAGGGATATTTCTGTGCAATGCTAGGGACAGAAGCCTGATCAGAGAGATTCTATCATGGAATTATGGGAAAGATGGATATAGTTTTTAAAATTAATATTTATATACTTTCTGCCGCTTTTACAGCAACTTTAAAATAATGCATATTTATATGGTTGGTAAACATGAATTTTAAATTGTAAACTATCCTCTGCCATTTTAAACTAGGTTAAAATGCTGATTAGCAAATTCAAGATGGCTGTGTCATTAGAAAATCGATTAAAATTATATTGTTTGTGAATTTAAAATAGCTACAAATATGATATAAACAGGAAATAAAAGTTAGTGTAAGAGTTAAAATTTGATGATATTTTGATTGTATAAATCTTATTAGCCATTGCTTTTGAAAACAACAAAACCATAACCTCCAACAACAATAAGAAGTCTAAAATATTTCTTGTAAGTGATAAGCACAATATTTTCTTTTTGAAATATTACAGATTAGTACTTTATGACAAATCAATGATTAAAAATGTAGTTTTTAAATTCTATTTTAGTATTTTCATCAACATTTGGCCTCTTTAATCAGTGCCTTTGTATAGAGGAGACAATCTATTATAAATTAGGGAGATAATGAAATGATTAACACATTGATACATGTAATTTCTTCACAGACTGGAATTAATGAGAAGTTTATAAATATTCAGTGGCGAGTAGGAGTCTGATAACTGTGGTTGACGTATTTAATAAGCCCACTCTGAATGTTTCAAATTTCATATATACACAATAAATATGTTAGTGTCAATGACAGAATCATTCTTCAAAAACAGCCCCAGTTATTTCCATATCACAGTGAAATTCAGGTTAAACTTGGGTTAGAACTTCCGCCAGGTTGCGCTGTTATGTTCAGCATAATTCGCCTGAAATTGACCAAGTGCAACAATTCAAGGTTTACAAGCACAAATTACAACTAATGCAGAGTGAGCTTCCATGATCTTTTGCAATAATTTAAAAAAAAAATTACACCAGAAGCCAGTCCAGCTACAAAAATGGCCATGCTACTAGATCGAATGAATCACTATTCCGAGTTTCCACTAATTGCATGTTGCAGGCTTTTGAGGAGGCTTTAAAAATTAAGGTGACTCTTTTTGGGTGCAAGGACAATTATAGGCATCTTCTAAAAATGTTTGAATATACATTTTTTAATTTACTAAGCAACTGACTACTATATACCAACTTAACTGGCAAATGACTATGGTTCTTTTTAGAAGTCGCTTCAGTTATTCAAAATTGGGTTACTCAGAGGTAGTGGACTAAACACTGATTAAAAATTATTATTTTTTCTGATATACTAATTTTCAGCTGTATTAATCAATCTGCACCAAGTCACCACTCACAAATATATAAAGGAATATTTTTAAAGCTAGCATATAAAATAAAATCTCCTAACACCCTATTGATTGTTCGTGGCAGATATTATGTTTGGAAATATGTAAATGAGTTTGAGCAGAAACTTAGGGCAAAAAATACTCTTTCCAAAATTAACACTAGCTGTTGCTAGTGCCTGGATCACATATTGTGCCCAAAGCGGAAACCTTACTGCATTATTAAAATAAATCGCACATTTCTGAAGAGGTGATTTGGATGTTTCCTAATTTAGAATTAATTTTGGTGCATTTTACTTAAAAGGCACAAGGCACTGAAAATATTAAATTTTGCAACATGTTATTTACATGTAAAAAGCCATTTGATAATTAATCTCGAACGAAACAAAGCTGAAAAAAATATCAGATGCTAATCATCTCACCTGAGTGTTCAGATGTTCTTGCCGTATTTCAAAGTTGTGGTAAATTGGTTAGAAACGTATATAGAGATTGGACTGCTCAGCCCTGTCTTTCACAGATTTGTCCAGATGTGCAACCAGCGTGGGTGTTTGCTAGGGAATATTAAAACTCTCCTTGAAGTGTCACACAGCATTTCCTGCTGCTAATGCCCTTGTTAATATAGCTGTTGCATCAAATTAGTTTTGAAGTCAATTCCAATTAAACAAATGGAAGCAACTGTGATTTCGTTTTCACATCAACTGAATGAATAAAATATTGTAACCAAACCTCTCTTTGTTAGTAAACCTTTACTCTCTGATGTAGGTGAGTGAATAACATTAACTTATTTGTCTTATTCGCCTTGCTTTAATGTTAATTTCAGTGAGCATTGATGAGTGTAATATTGCATAATTAATTATTGTTAAAGGTCTGTGCAGTTTTTCACTTAAAATTTTACAGATCAATTGCACTCTTGGTTTTGCATCAGTATAAGTAGCTTTAGATGCGCAAAAACGTAAACCTGGAAGTACAATCAATGAATCGGATCAGTAACCTGAATTGATATGTTGGAGTCTAAGTTCAGTGTTGTTGAGTCCATTTTCAGTTTAGGGACATTTGCGCAACTGTTAACTTGGTCGGACTCTTTTTTAGGCACGTGTGGCAGACTCCTGAAATGAAGGCAGACCTCACTTCAATATTTCTAACTCAGTTGCTCAAATTTGTTTACACTAGTCAGAGTGAAGATCTTTATTTATACACAGGATTTAGGTGTTGCTGACAAGGCCAGTATTTATTGCCTGTTGAGCAGGTGGTGGTGAGCCGCCACTTGAACTACTGAAGTTCATGTGGTTTACAGTTTCTCGTTACGGTTTTGATACAGTTGAGTGACTTTCCAAACCATTTCAGAGGGCAGCTAAGAGTCAATCACATTGCTGTGGGTCTGGAGATACATGTAGGTCAGACCAGCAGCCGCTTCCAGACCCCCTTTCCAATTGCTTCCCCATTTCCACTTCTTTAAAAAATTATTCTTTCATGGGATGTGGCCATCACTGGCAAGACAAGCTTTTGTTGCCCATCCCTAATTTCCCTCAAACCTAGTGGCTTGCTCAGCCATTTCAGAGGGCAGTTAAGAGTCAACCACATTGTTGCGGGTCTGGAGCCACATGTAGGCCAGACCAGGTAAGGATGGCAGATTCCCTTCCCTAAAGGACATTAGTGAAATAGATGGGTTTTTACAACAATGAATGATAAGTTGCATGGTTACCATTATGAAAACTAGCTTTCAATCCGAGATTTTATGAACTGGATTTAAATTCCACTAGCTGCTATGGTGGGATTTGAGCCTATGGGCAGAATTTTCTGCCTGCCAGGCGGGTGGGTCCGACCCAATCTCTGGCGGGCGGGGAGCCGATCCCCGCCGGAGAAGCGGGCCCCGCCGCCATTTTACGTGGGTGGGCCTTAATTGGCCCGCCCAGTGTGACATCTGGCGGGAAGCGCTATGCGCTTCCTGTGTGGGCGGGGGGGGGGGATTCCCCAAAAGCGAGAGTGCGCTCTTTTGTGCATGTGCACGAAAGAGTGCACATCTCACTGAGGCTAAGTGAGGCCTCAGGGAGATCGCTTCCACTTTTAAAAACATTAAAAATAGAAAGAAAAATCCTTAACATGTCCCCCTCATGTGACAATGTCACATGAGATGGGACATGTTCATAATTTACATAAGTTTATTAAACTTTTTAAATCCCTACATGAAACCTCATCCCGCCGGTGGATAAGGTTTCATGTTTTTTCTGTTGCCCAACGGGGCTCATGGTCTGCCCCCCAACCTTAAAGTTGGATGGGCAGGTCCTTTAATTGTTTCAATGATCCTGTCAATGGCCTCAATTGGCCATTGACAGGTCGGCGGACGCACAGCTGATTTGGTTGTGCCCCCGTCTTCCTGAAAATTTAAATGGGGCAGGATGACGTCGGGGGTTCCGCCCGACATCATCCCGCGTCATTTTACGCATCAGCAAGTGGGCCCCGCCCACTGCTCTCCAACGGCAAAATTCAGCCCTATGTTCCCAGGGCATTAGCTTGGGCCTCTGGATTACTAGTCTTGTGACATTACCACTATGCCATCATCTCCCCATATCTTGTGGGCTTACCACTAGACAAAATTGGTTGGGCCCCGGCAGGCAAGCTGTACCAGGATGATTGATTGGCATCCTCAGTTCAGCAGACTTATAGTAATGAGACTCAAGGATGAGAATAGGCTGGTCCGCTGTCCTCTTTGTGCAGGGTTTCAGATGCTAATGACAAGAGATACGATTTTGCATGTCCAACCTGTCCCACAATCAAAAAGTCATTGTCCTGTTCATTGCTTTCTAGACAAGTGCTAATCACTCAATGATTCTTTTGAGTAGCTAGTGAGAAACCTTCAGTAGATTTCCATAACTCTATCGAAACCAGACCAAGAAATATTTTGGTTTAAGATTAACTTAATATGACTCAGACTTTGTTGTCAGCGGTGAACTTACGGTGCTCACCTCTGACGACAAAGAAAGTTTCCCACAAAATGTGGTAACCTGTGTGGCATGAATTTCACCTTTCCCATGTTAATTTGATTCTGACATCAATGACAGGGATCCCCAGTGTCCAGCAACAGATATGTCATCAAGCAGGTTAAGCAGCCAATCACATTGAAAATTTCTCACAGAGAGCAAAACAGGAAGCAAAATGCATTGATCAGCCTTCACTTTTTAAATCATTTTACAGGAAGTGAAATAAAAATTGGGGTATCCATGTGGGACTAAGGTAGAAGCTGAAATATCATAAAATTTAATAAAAATAACTTTAATTACATTGAAAATCAATAGATTTTTGATCATAATGGAGAAATTTGACATTCCACAAGAGCACACCCATTGGAGGAGCAGGGAATAACTGACAGCAGCTGCTAGATTTCTGCATTTAGCAACTTGTGTGGATTCCAGAAATTGTTGTCATTTTTGAATTTGCAGTGATGGAAAAAGCTACCAGTTTCATTGTCTTTCGAAGTGCAAAATCTGAACCTTTAACAAACAGAGCTGGACAATATTTTAGTTTCAGTTTAACATGCATATTCCCTTTTTGTCACTTGATTCTCCTACGGAGAAACTAGTTTGTGCTATGGTTGACCATTATTTGGTACCACTCCCTGGTACCAGACCTGGAGTGGACAGACTCTCTCAATGTCAAATTGTTGAATAGTATAAATTTGCTCACACCTTTTCTCACCTGATTTACTCATAACCCCACTGGTAAATTTATAAAGACTAGAGGCTAACCTACCAGAATAATGTACCTGCCCTGAATCCAAGTGAATATTGCACAGGTTGCTTATTGGCACTGTAGTTGAAATAAAAATTCCATATTCCTATCTGAGAAAGTGCTCATGTTTAGGCAAAATAGCTATCGAATACATATATTAAGTATGTGAATTTAATATTTGGAAGTGACATCTCTTTCCATTACAGTGTGATTCCGCTTTCTCCATAGCGGCAGTGCATTGTCATTAGAACCATTTCTGTAAATATAGTAAATTATAGCTGTGCAAATGAGATACATCTGTCTAAGTTAGTTGTGACATGATAAACATCAGGTCCAAGAAGTTGCAAGAATTTATAGAATTAAGTCTCCCTTCACACAGTTTAAGTTAATTAATTGGTTGCATTCACACAAGCAGAGGATGCATATTAATTGCAGAAGCTCTGTGTTGGTTCTGGTTACTGGCAGAGTTCCTAGGGGAACCGTGTTGCATTCGTTTCTCATCACAATCTTTAGCAATACTGTGAACAAAGTCATGGGTAGGCTTGCTGATGTTCAGGAGTTGAAAACTTTGCAGTGACGATTAACCTCTGGAATAGATTTGCAGTGAATGTGGATTTGCTTCCTTTTTTGTATGTCCAGAACAAGATTGAACGCTTATAAGTAAATGAATCAAAGGATACATTTGTGTTTTTTTTCTATTGTAAAGCTATTCTATATCACAAACAATTTAAGTTTATTTCAAATATGTTACTGAAGCTAACAAATTTGACACATTTGTTTTAAATCTAGTCATTTTTCTGTGGGAAAGTGAGATTTCTCTCAAGTTTTTAAATTTACTATGGTGAGAATTTTACCATCATAAATCATTTCCCTCAGTGAAGGAAGTAGCATTGTGAAGGTGGGGTCACCTTCCAAATGAGAAATGCATATTTACACAAGAAAAATGACAATACTGAGCGTGTTACACATTTCCATATGTGATCTGAAGAAAACCAATGGCTGGAATTAGAACTTCAAAAATCAAATCCTATTCTGTGGAGTAGAACTCTTTTGACACCAATTGTACGAACATGTGCAACAGTGGCATTCATGAACCAAACTCCCAGCTATGGAAGAACAGCTCCACTGTCTTGTGGATACCTCGGGAGAGTGAAAGGCTAAGGGGGTAAATCCTGACAAAAAATCTGGTGTGGAACCCAAAAGAAGACTGATTTCTAAATATGTCATCTTTCTGGGAACTCCTGCAAACAAGCCAATCCAAGCTGTGGTGTTTTGCATCCATTTGGACTCAACTGGAGAGGATGTTTGGGCAGCCCAGGGTCTGTAAAACTTTTCCCAATCTTGCACCCTGGAGATGACACTCCAGTTTTCTTGCAGAGTGTTAACACAACATGAGAGATGGCAGTTACGGTGATAAGCCCAACTTGATTGGCTTAGAAAATGGGTGCTACAGGCTGTGCCCAACTGTGGGCTGGACCACAATGTTCCACTGGTCAACCACCACCGCCCACTTCAAGCCGGATAGCCCCTGACTAATCAGGTGCTGACCCACTTAGGTACATCTGTTTCAGTGGGTGCTTGGAGCTTAAAGTATCTGATCAATAGGTGGACTGAATCCATCACAACAGACAAACAAACAAAACAAATGAAAGGAAAGAAGATGCCAACTCTTCAGTTGACAAGCTGGAATGTTAGGGCTATGTGCATGGGATTGAGAGATGATTTGCAGCTGGTCGATCATGTGTGCAAAACAGCTCTGATAGATATGGAACTGGATAGGCTGAACATTGACATAGCTTCCCTACAAGAAACCAAGCTAGCATAGAGTGGATCATTGAAAGAAGAACATTACACATCCATCTGCCAGGGCAGGAATTTGGAGGAAATATGTGAGCAAGGTGTAAGCTTTGCTGTAATGAACTTGGAGTGTTCAATGATTCAATTGTTTGGTGCTTGATTATGTATGTCTGTTTACTCTTGTTGCTCACTGTGCTTGATTGGTAAAGCTGAGTGTGGGCTCAGAGACAAGTAAACAAGCTGCAGAAGAACTGGAAACTAGAGCTGAATGATAAACATTTTAAAGCTCTAAATAAAACTTGTATCATCTTTGCATAGTTATGAGATATAAAATATTCACCAAAGTGGCAATGAGGATGATGGAAAAAAGTTTAAATTTATGGACTTCTACACCTTTCCTTTCTTCGGGAGATCCACCTATACCCTGGGATCAATGGACGGGGTTCAAGATCTACTTGCTTGCTACTGGGATGGACAGTGTGGATGTAGCAGTAACCTGCAAGAAGGTAATACTTGTACATTGTCTCAGAGCAGAAGGTGAGTGAATATTCGAGCGGTACACAGGAGACACATCTACATTTGATATGGCAGTAAGTGCTCTTGAAAGATACTTCAGGCCAAAGAAAAGAGTGGTGATTGAATGATATACATTCCATCTGTGTTGCGGCAATTAGCTTCTACATGCAAATTTGGTTCACGAACCAAGAAACTAATTCATGACCAATCAATTGAAAAGACTTCAATTCAATAAATTTAGGAATTTCCACTCATGGAAGATGAATCTTAAAAAGAACCATAGCCCTAGCAGTTGAAATCAAATCTGCTATGTTAGATTGATAGATGTTACACAGAAATGCACCCTCAGACTCAGGGTCGCAAATGCAACCTGCCCAACCAGCTCATGTGAAAGAGCTATGGACAAAGAGACCTCAGCAACCTCATCAACACATGCCCCACCATGGTCAGATATATTCAAAATTGCCTAAACTGTGGAGGTGCGCATCCTTTCACAATGCCATGTCCAGCTCATGGGAAAAAGTGCAACTCATGTTTAAAGCTTTGCACAGCTATGCAGGTCATCGAAGAAGAGGACTTCATCGGTTTGACATGTGGGGGAGCCTCTTCATGAGAGTGAGGTCGGGCATGCTATCATGGATGGTAAAGCTCCAAATTGTTTCAAGGATTGCTCAGTCGAGATTATGGGCATTTCCGTGTCGCTTCTCATTGATGTTGGCGTGAAAGTAGCTATACTAAGTGACAAACTCTACTGTCAGTATTTTTTGCAACTTTCTCTCACTCAAACTTATAATAACTCAATTATTCTGCTTTGGGACCTATCACAGCTCCAGTACGCGACAATAACATCACCTTAGACATGTTCATGTTCTAAGGAGTGAAAGGCAGATGCCTTATGGGGATAAACCTGTTTGATGAGCTTGCCCTCAACTTGGAAGACCCCACTGGAGCACACTTTAGCCTGATCGATGACACAGGCTACACAAAATGCTATCCTTCCTATTACCAGATTTGGGGAGATTAAGGGGCGCTGTCATGTTCCTCACGTTAGCATGATAATTCTGCCAGTTTCACAAAATTTAAGACTGTTGCTGTTTGCAGGGCCGGTTGTCAGATGGCCAGAGTGGTTCCAGGGTTTTAGGGGGGTGATGTTGGATGGTCAGTTTGGGGGAGGCAATGGCCAATGTGGGGGAGACCAATAGTCGATGGAGGTTTCAGAAGGGTAGTCGGACCGTGTTCGGGAGGGTAGTTGGATTGGGGAGGGTGGTTGTGTCAGGAGTCGGGGGCAGGGGGTAGACAAGAGGGTGGTGGGATAGTCAGGAGGGTAGTGAGGGGTAGTTGGGGATGGGGTGGTGGTGGTGGATGTCAGTACTCTTGTTACCCAGGAGTTAGAAGTGGTTTTAATTCTTCTAACTTTTCCTGGGTAACTATTCTAGTAAGACAGTCAGAACCATCTGAAGCCTTTGATTTAAATTGAAATATCGGATGGTTCCCAGTGCAGTGTAATTACCCATCAGAAGTTTGAACTTCCCGGGCAGCTCCCGTGCAGTTGTTGTGTGGGGACATTCGGGAGGGTTGCCCCAACACATCTTCTGAGGTACCTCCTGGGTACAACCATCTGGAGATCAGAAGCCGACCTTAAGGTGAACAACAAGCTATCATTCCAGACAAGTATCCACTTCCTACAATCCAAGAATGGTCAGCATCATTTCCTGATTCCATAGTCTTCACAAAGCTCAACATGTGACATCTTCAGATACCTCAGAAGAGCAAAGCTGGTATGTTACAGCTTCTGTTACTCATGAAGTTGTGTTTCAGTACTGCAGAATGACCAATGGACTAAATTCAGCACCTAGTACATTCCAGAAGATTGTTTCTTCAGTCTTATCAGACTTTCAGGGGATGCTGAACCTACTTGATGATATCATTGTTCATAGAAGAGACGAAGCAGAACACAATCTGCAATTATCAGCAATGCTCACTTGACTTGCAAAGCTCAATTTGATGCTCAACAAAGGCAGTTGCACGTTTGCAGCACCCAAGATTGACTTCCTAGAGCACAGAGTAACAGCAGCTGGTGTAAAGCCTACAAACAATGTCAAAGACATTTATGAGCTTCCAAGCATGTCTGACCTGAAAGAGTTGGCATCATTCCTTGGCACTGTTGACTTCTATCATAAATTTGTTCCTGAGTACACAGAGACCAAGACTCTTCGAAGCTACTGTGCAAATGGGAATGGGCAATCAGTCACAAAATAGCATTTGATAAGTTAAAAATATTGATAGCATCTCCTCCAGTCCTTGCACATTTCAACCCACACATGGAAATGTATGTTATGCCAGTTCCATCAGGAACTGCAATTGGAGCTGTATTCTCACAGTACACTGAAGGAAGTGAATGACCAATCGCTTATGCATCATGCATATTGTTGGAAAATGAACTTAAATACTCCACTGGAGAGTGGGAAGTGCCAGCCTACATCTACACTTGTGAACATTGGCATCTATAGAGAGTTCACTCGCTGCAATGATTACCAAGCGCTGACTACATTGCCACGTAAGGATCTTATAATCAACCTTAAGGCATCGACAGATGGATAAAGACTACAGATAGTCTTTATTAGTATAACTTTGATTATCTTGCAAGTTCACGCAACCGAGTAGGTGTCATATTGAACCATACAACTACTACAGACAGCGTTAGCCATAGTGAAGTGACTTATGAAATTGAGGACTTGGGTGGAATTTGATGGCCCCATTTTGGCAGGAGCAGGACCGTAAAATGCGACAAACCATTCAAAAGTCCACTGACTTTGGCAGGACCATAAAATCCTACAGGCATAAAATTATGCCCTATATGATTGTGGTGATTTCACATTCGACTGCAAATCTTGTTACATGAGAGCATTGAAGGCAGAATCAGTGACAGACAGAGTACTGCGGTAAGTAAGGCAGTACTTAAAACCAAGTGGCCTTGTGAAATAGAGGAAGAATTTGTCCCATACTACAGGAATATGTAATGAACTTGCATTGTTTGATGACAACTGTATTGCATGTGGAACTCGAGCACTTATCCCAAAAATGCTACAGCACCGTGTGTTGCATCTTGCCCATGAAGGATATCTGGGTGTTGCTAATATGAAACAATAATCCCTGAAATAGACTGGTGGCCAACATTGGATCGCTGTATGGAAGAATTTGTTAGAAACTTGTACACTCAGTGAAAAATCTGTTAAACTGTGTCCCACACCTCTACAACCAGCCCCATGGCCAACAAAACCATGGTGACAACTCCAAGTAGATATTTTTGGAGAAGTGCAAGCAGCCCCTAGGAATGAATGTTTCTCTTTGTTCATTGTTTCTCTGTTGTTCATGCTGCACATAGCCAATGGCCGGAAATCACTACAACAAATCCCATAACTACCACTTCGGTCATTGACATTCTAGACAAATTGTTTACACAATGGAGTTTGCCGGAACTTATCACTACAGACAATTCTTGGCTGTTTGTTTCTAATCAGCTCACAGAGTTCATAGCAAGCTATGGAATTCATCACCATCTGACATCGCAGTACAATCCGCAGTTGAATGGTGTTGAACAATTCAACAGAGTGGTAAAGGACAGTCTGAGAGCTTGTATGTCAGAAGGGAAACGATTTCAACAATCCATTCATTTCCTATTTTGCAAATGTACTGATCCACCCCACACTCTTTGACTGGAAAGACACTGGCAAGACTTACAGTAGGTTGTAACTTTTGCATGCCATTTAAGCCATCACCCACCACCCCCCACCCCCTCCCCCCACCCCCCAATCAACGAGAATGTCAGAATGAAAGCTTGAGCTTTGTGCAATTAACGTCTTCTTTCAGAACAAACCTTGTCACAAGGTGTTCTGGAGACATCAAAGATCAGGGCATTTACACTAGCTGGATCTGATCATCAGCACACATGACTCTCTTGAGCTGCACTCTCAATGCAGCTGCCATAGCACTGACTGTGATACAGTTCATTCCTTGGTGTGCACCAGGGTTACAGTGCAACATTTGAATATATTTTATTCAAAGCAAAAATTCCATCCTCATTTTAATATCAACAGTACTGCCTACCCAGATAAAAACCAACTGTTCCTTATCTCGATTGAACAGCTGCTCTCCAGCATTCCTACACAGTGTGCAGAAGCGAAATGGAACATACTTTGAGGTACCATCTTCCATAACACCCTCTCAACATATGGGAAGCAAGGGTAGAAAACTGCTGACTGGGTAAAGGCTAACATTACTGTGATGGAACCTGTCATTGAGGCCAAGCAGCCTGTTCTCACTAATTACAAGAAAGATCTGAGCGAGAAACTCCAAATGCACTAAGAGCCGCTTAAAGTAAAGTCCAACAGACTGCAAGGTGGTCCAAGACTACTGATTACAACTCTGACAGAATATCCAGATGTCCTTCAAAACAGGGAATGCTAGGGGAGTGTATGAAGGGATCAAAAAGGCAACCGGTCCATCAACAAAGTAAATGATCTTCTCAGTCCAGCAGCTGCAAGAGAAATGCTGCGGACAAAGGAGACCACTATATATGTATTGTAAACAAAGGGAGGGGAGGTCATCACCAACTGAAATAAACAGTTGGACAGTTGGGTGGAACATCACCTTGAGCTGTACTCCAGGAAGAAACCAAGGAAGCTGTAGACAGGATAGAAAGCATGCCTGTCATGGCAGAGCTGGATATTGAACCCACAGTGGAGGAGCTTAGCAAAGATATGGAATCACTTTCTTAGGAGAAGCTCCAGGTGCTGATGTTATCCTGCCGTAACTCATCAAGCACAGAAACTGGCACTTCCGCAGCATCTGCACGAGCTTCTCTGGCTCTGCTGTAGGGAGGTGACAATACCCCAGGACATGCTGATGCAAAATTGTGACCCTGTAAAACAACAAGGGTGACTGCAACGATTGGAACAACTATTGAGGCATTTCCCTCCTGAGCAATGCGGGAAAAATATTTATCTATGTTGCCCTAGTCAGACAGCAGATGCTGGCTGAACACATCTACCCTAAATCCCAGTGTGCTTTCAGAAGGAGAAGGTCTAAAAATCTTCTCAGTTGGGCAGCTGCAAGTGAAATGTCGTGAACAAAGGGAAACGTTGGCCTATAACTTCCGATCTCCAGGGATGGTGTGGGGCAGTAACCAGAGGTACCCCAAGGGGATCCCCCAGAAGTCGACATTCAAGGACTGCACAGCAATTACCTGCACTGAAAAACAGCTGATACTCAGATTTAGATTGGAAATTTCACATGGTTCTGACTCTCTTAGCAGATAGTTACCCAGGAACACTTGGAAGAATTAAAACCACTCCAAACTCCAGGGTAACATAAGTACTGACTTCCCCCCAACTCCTGAGGCCCCCAGTGGACCCCCCCGACTACTTCCCCCAACCCTCCTCACTACCCCAACTGCTGCCCATTCCCTTGACTCCCCCCTGACTACCCAACCACCCCCTGACTAACCTGACAGTCTCCAATTACCCCCCAAATACCCCCACCTCCAACTACCTCCCAACCCCCTGACTGCTCCCACACCCCAACTGACCACCCGACCCCCCTCCGATCCATCCTACCCCACTCCCCCCATTTTACCCACCACTCTTACCTTCTCTCTGGCATTTCAAAGTCCCTGGGACCTTTTACCTTACCTGCTTTATGGCAGCTAGTGCCATAAAATTGGCTGCTTGCTAAAGCTGTTCAATGTGATCTCCCCTTCCCATGACCACATGATGGGTAGGATCAGGTGTAATGGGATAACATCTGGACCCTTTGAGATTGCAGTGGGATCAAACAGGGTTCCATTCTGACACTGGCACTCTTTTGTATATTCTTCTCTCTGCTGCTGTCACATGCCTTCAAGTCATCTACTTATATATCTAAACTGATGGAAAGTTGCTTAGCCTTGCTCATCTGAGATCCAAGTCAAAGATGCGCCAAGTCCTTATCAGAGATTTGTTCTACACTGACAATGCCACACTAGCATTCTGCAACAAGGAACTCCTACAGTGGCAAATGGACAGACTTTCTCACCCCTGTAAAGAGTTTGGTTTGACCATCAGTATCAGGAAGATAAATGCTATGATCCAGGATATTGTGATACTGCAGTGTATCAGCATTGACATTGTGCTGCTGGAGGTTGTTGATAGCTTCACATATCTAGACTGCACAGTCACCAGCATTCTGTCACTTGATGCTGAAATCAACAATCGCAATGTAAAGGTTGCAGTTTATACGTCCAAACTGTCATGCCAGAGTGGGGCTCCTGAACCACTCCAGGCAATGCTTAAATGGAGTGTTAGGGTTGCAACATATATTAATAGTGATGCCAATGTAAATAAACAACTTGCCTAATTTAGTTGGGCATTGAACGTATGTTTCAAGGTTAAGGTGTAAATTTAAGTTGAAAAGCAAAACATTATATTTGGAGGTGAGAAGGATATGGACGTGTCTTTTTCTAATTGTAAAGACTCCATTCACAGGTTTGAGGAGTGATTTTCAAATGCAAGTTTTATTATCATAAGTATAAAAACAGCAAATATTTTCACTGATGAAGAAATGGCCGTGCCATTGTTTAATCCCGGATGTCAGCAATGGGCACAACATTATTCCTGGCTCTAAAATGAAAGTATGTAACTGCAGAAAAATAAGAGAATTTTTTAATTTAACATTTTACCAATCTGGTTAATTAAGTTTTCTGAGTACTCCATAAATGAAGTGATCACAAGCAAAAATTACCTTTGGCAGTCTGTGCTCCTTGAAGATACCAGTTCAGTTAAACACAATATGCAGTTTGTGTCTCATTGTTTTAGACTTTTTGTGCATAGAAGTACTATCATTGAGTATATAACCGCACCAAATTAAAAATGGGACCTGATTTCCATCTACTTGGGTAAATCAGTTTGAAATGTTTAAGAACAGGTACCAATGAGACCATAATGGAATCATACTAAGAGTGCTCAGAAAAGGGATTCCCCATGGGAATCACATTGGTGCCAATTATGGTGCTGGGAGAAAAATAAAGTAAAAGAATTGGTACAAAGTTTTATTGAGAAACTATATGCCAGCAATAAAAATCCACAAAAATTTAAAAGGAACCAGTAATGGTCTAAAAGCATTGATTGAATCTTCTTACCACCGCTGTAAGATTCTGTATAAATCTCAGTATCCAACAATCCTGACCGTCCATTTATCTGGTTATAATTTGGATTGACGTGAACCAAGTTACGGATCAGCGGAAGATGCAGGCTGATGAAGCTTCCTCCAACTGGCTCACCAGAAAAATCTGTGATGGACAAAAGGGAAGGCACCCAGGTATTGTGGGTGTCTGTCCACTTTCTCAATTCTATAACATTGATTAACTGGTGCACAAGACAATAATTAGCCCCCTGGTCTCATCTCCATATTGCAAAAGATCTATTTGATTGAAATCCGTATCTGGAGTTGGCTTTGAACAGCCCAGTTGTGCCTCAATTTTACTTGCAGCTATTTGGAAAAACAGGACTTACATTTGATTTCTTTCTCTGTCCCCCCCCCACCCCCCACCCGCCCCGCCCAGCATCTTGTTTGCCGATATTGTGGGCTTTACCAGTTTGGCTTCGCAGTGCACCGCACAGGAACTAGTCAAGCTTTTAAATGAACTCTTCGGCAAGTTTGATGAATTAGCCACGGTGAGTATTATTTTCATGATTTTTCTTTACTTTGACTGTTGTTTAATTTTCTCTTGATTGGTTGTGAAGAGTAAAAACAGATCCCTATGGATTTTACTGTACTTTGTTACCAAGGATGTACATGGGTTAATGATCAACAAAAATAAAGTGCAGGCTGTCAGGGCACTTGCTTATTGGTATCTTCCAATAACATATTAATCACTTGGGCATATTAATCACTTGGGCTTCAACCTGCATTAAGAGACAGTCAATCTTATTTAGAAAGAACACTTGAGATTATCTGTAACCAGTTGTCACTGTAAATCAATAAACGCTGGCTAAGTTACAGCAAATTGACTGAATGCAACCTCTAGTGTACGTATTGGTTATATCATATTCAGCAAAGCTTTGAATATATGTGCGTTGCGAAATGCATTGTTTACCTTCTTCATTTTGTTCTAGCAGCTATCTTTATTCCAATATATTCCAATGCCTCATCACCAAAAATGAAGTGTGAAAATTTCAACAAATGCTACTAAGTAAACTTGAGAATTCTTGGGGGAGAGGCAGTAGCAAAATAATTAATATGCTTTTTTGCATTGCTACTTAACTTTGTAGATAGCTGTGGATTGCCTTGTGTATTTGCCTACCCTAGGGATGAATTTTTAGGTTCCACCTCAATTGTTAAGATGTCAGGTCTTTGTAGCTCTTTTCTGAAGCCCTTTTCTTCCAGCTACTCAGCAGCAGGGAATGTGACATGACAACCGCAGCCTCTTTCTCGATCTGATTTTTACTCTTCTGCAGTGAGTTCTCTCTGTTCGGGAGTGGAGTAGTGTGAAAGGTTCAACTTATTTCTTCTTGCTCAAATCCTGCTACATTTTGTGTTCCAATTTCAGTGCCATCACAGTAATGAATGCATTTTCCTTTTGTGAAATCCTACAAGCTGTGTTAACAATAATGCAGAACAGCATGTTTTTAATTGTACCTACTTGAAAAGATTGGATTTTGAAGGGCCAACCAGAGTAACTATCCTGACAAATGACAGGCTCTTAGGCATTTTAAGATTATAGGAACCGGAGTTATTTGAGTCTGCTCACCCTTTCAGTTACATCATGGCTGATCTGTATCTCAACTTTATGTACCTGCCTTTGTTCCATATACCCTGATACCACTTTGATATTTAATTGAAGCACAACACTGACCATATATGTAAAGCATCAAAATCATTTTTTGTATGTGGAGTACTGCACATAATCCTTTGATGCCTCTAGTGGATGTCTAAAATCTATGGTGCAAGGTTGAAAAGTGAAAGGACAGGTCAAAGTAATGGTTAGATTATGCAAAGATTGGATTAAAATGCCTGTAAACCATGGTAAATATTGAAGTCTTATTGTATGCATCACAGAAAGCTTTGGCTGATAAAATACTTTATTGAGGTTTTGAATTATCGCAAAGTTTAGCAAGTGTATGCATTATGCTTTTTCAAACAAATTGTTATAAGAACATTAGATTTTGGGTATCACAACAAGTACATGCCAAAGAACCAGATAAATCCTTAACACTCTCACATCACTTCTCACTTAGGAACTGTCTAGGGTTTTACTGGCCAGTTTTAGGTGTAGAAATGAATGAAGCCTGAAATGGCTCATCAAACTTCCTTACAATATTGGTTTGTATCAAATTTGAGTTTATTTCACCCATCTTCACATAGGATGCCCACAATTTACTGAGTGAGTGAAGTAGCCCTTTTTGGTCAAATCATTAGGGGGAAACTGAGACAACAAGTCTTGCATTAACAATTATTTATTGACTGGAAAATCACAACTTAAACATGAGTGCACAAACAATTGATATATATAAACATATGCAGGCATTTGATAAGGTGCCGCATCAAAAGTTAATGTGAAAAATACAAGCTCATGGTGCACGGGGTAACATATTGGCATGGATAGAAAATTGGCTAGCTAACAGGAAACAGAGGATAGGCATAAATGGGTCTTTTCTGATTGGCAAGATGTAACAAGTGGTGTGCCACAGGGATCAGTACTGGGGCCTCAAGGTTTTACAATTTATATAAATGACTTGGATGAAGGGACCAAAGGTATGTTTGCTAAATTTGCTGGTGACACAAAGATAGGTAGGATAGCAAGGTGTGAAGAGGACACAAGGAGGCTACAAGGGGATATAGATAGGTTAAGTGAGTGAGCAAAGACCTGGTAAATGGAGTATAATGTGGGAAAATATGAAATTGTCCATTTTGGCAGGAAAAATAAAAAAGCATATTATCTAAATGGTGCGAGATTGCAGAGCTCTGTAATGCAGAGGGATTTAGGTGTCCTAGTGCATGAATTACAAAAAGTTAGTATGCAGGTACAGCAAGTAATTAGGAAAGCTAATAGAATGTTATCACTTGTTGTGAGGGGAATTGAATACAAAAGTAGGGAAGGTGTGTTTCAGTTATACAGGGCAGTGGTGAGACCACATCTGGAGTACTGTGTACAGTATTGATCGTCTTATTTAAGGAAGGATGTAAATGCTTTGGAAGTAGTTCAGAGAAAGTTTACTAAACTAATACCTGGATTGTGCTGGTTGTCTTATGAGGAAAGGTTGGACAGGCTAGGCTTGTATTCACTGGAGTTTAGAAGAATAAGAGGCAACATGGTTGAAACATACAAGATCCTGAGGGGTCTTGAAAGGGTTGATGCGGAGAGGATGTTTCTTTTTGTAGGAGAATCCAGTACTAGGAGCCACTGTTTAAAAATAAGGGGTCACCCATTTAGGACAGAGATGAGGGGAAACTTTTTTTCTCTCAGAGGTTTGTGAGTCTTTGGAACTCTCTTCCTCAAAAGGCAGTGGAAGTCTCTGAATACTTTTGAAGAAGACGTAGATAGATTCTTGATAAGCAAGGGGGTGAAAGGTTATTGGGGGTAGACGAAATCTGAGTTGAGGTTACAGTCAGATCAGCCATGATCTTATTAAAGAGAGGAGCAGGCTTGAGGGGCTGAGTGGCCCACTTCTGCTCCTAATTTGTATGATGAAGAAACATTAGATGGAATTAATGAGCATTTAAAGTAATGATACATCATTTGCAACAAATATACATCCCTTTAAGACACAAAAAGGCCACAGAAAAAGTGGTCCAAAAATGGCCAAGAGGAAATAAAGATAATATTAGATTAAAGGAAGAGGCTTATAATGTTGCCAAAAAGAACAGTAAACTTGAAAATTGGAAGGTTTTAGAATTCAGCAAAAAAGAGAATGAAGAAATTGACAAGGAAAGAGAACAGAGAATGTGAAAGTAACAGCAAGAGAAAAACAGATTGTAAACATTCCTATCGATATGTAAGTATGAAGAGATTAGTAAAAGTAAACATGGCCCAATAGAGGCAGAGAAATGTGAAAATATAATGGGGAATAAAGAAATGGCAAAGACTTTAAACAAATAATTAGTATTTGATTTTATGGTAGAAGGCACTAAAATCAAGGAGATTGAAATTATGGATAACCAAGGGTCCAGTGAGAATGAGGAACTTAAAATAAATCAGTATAAGTAAAGAATTGGTACTGGAGAAATTAATGGGAGTAACTGGCGACTCATCCCCTGTATCCTGGGTTTTAATAGAGGTAGCTGCAGAGATAGTGGATGTATTCATTTTTCTCTTCCAGAATTCCCTAGAGCCTAGAACAATTTCCAAGAATTGAAAGTGCATAAGAATGTAAAAAATGGGAGCAGGAGTAGGTGATTTGGCCCCTTAAGCCTGTTCTGCCATTCAATAATATCATGGCTGATCTGATCATGGCCTCAACTCTACTTTTCTGCCAGCTTCCTATTACTCTTTACTCCCTTAAGTATCAAAAATCTGTTGAACTCAGCCTGGAATATATTGAATGAACCAACCTCCACTGCTGCCTGGAGTACAGAGTTCAATAGATTAACATCCCCGAAAGAAAAATATTTTTCCTGACCTCCTTCTTAAATGGGAGACCCCTTATTTTGAAACTGTGTCTCCCAATTCTAGATTTCCCAATGAGAGGAAACATCCTCTAAGCATCCACCCTGTGAAACAGATGGAGCAGATGGCAGATGAAATTTAATGCAGAGAAGTGTTAATTGATTTATTTTAATAGAAAGAACAAGGAAAAGCAATATAAAACAAAGAATACAATTCTAAAAGGGGTGCAGGAGAAGAGGGAGTAGATGTGTACAAATCATTGAAGGTGTCAGGGCAAAATGACAGTGTTAGTAAAGGGATCCTAGGATTTATAAATAAATGCAAAGTATACAAGATCAAGGAAGTTATGACAAAGCAGTAAAACATTAGTTTGGCCTCAGCTGGAGTATTTGTCCAGTTCTGGGCAGCACACTTTGGGAAGGATGTGATAGCATTAGAGAGGGTGTAGATAAGATTCACAGGAATAGTTCCAGGGATGAGGAACTTCAGTTACATGGAAAGATTGGAGAAACTGGGGCTGCTCGCCTTGGAGAAGAGAAGATTAAGGGGCGATTTACTAAAGATGTTCAAAATCATGAGGGGTCTGGTTAGAGGAGATATGGAGAAAATGTTTCCATTGGTGCAAGGATCGAGAACCAGAGGACACCATTTTAAGGTGATTGGCAAAAGAAGCAACAGCAGCATGAGGAAAATGTTTTTATGCAGCGAGTGGTTAGGATCTGGTATGCACTGCCTGAGAATTTAGTGGGGGCAGATTCTAGGCCTTCAAAAGAGAAGTAGGTAATTATTTGAAGAGAAAAAAAATTGCAGGGCTTTACCTGTATGCTAACTTATTGTGATTTATGTACAAAGGCACCCCAGGTCCCTCTGTACCACAGTATTCTGTAATGTCTCTCCATTTAAATAATATTCTGCTTTTCTATTCTTCCTACCAAAGTGGATGACCTCACACTTTCCCACATTACACTCCATCTGTCAAATTTTTGCCCACTCACTTAACGTACTCCCCTTTGAAGACTCTTTATGTCCTTCTCACAACTTCCCCATCTATTTTTGTGTCATCAGCAAATTTGGCGACAATACACTCTGTCTCTTTATCCAAGTCATTAATATAGAATGCACATAGTTGAGTTTCCAGCACTGATCCCTATGGCACAGTGGCCAAAATAATTCTTTTTGAGACTTTCTTGGGGGCTACTTTTTGACTTTTAGGGGCTTCTTTTTCATTCTCACTAATTCTTTTATTAGGTGATGCATTCATGTGGTAACATTACCTTTTGTATCTCTGATTCCCATCTTTATACAAATAGTAGTGGTGTGTTACAGTTCACTCAGAGCCTGAGTTGCTTTGGCAACATGCACTTTTACGTACATGTTGTAGTCTGGAGCTATGGGTAATGATGGTAGAGGTTCCAATGATTTTTTCCACCACATGGCTGACCAGGAATCTCCCCTGTTTTTACCTCCAATTATTGGTGTGTGTTGGAAAGATTATTCAACCCATTTTAACTTGGAATCTATGAGCTAGGTCCTGGTATATAAATTCATTTTATAAATGAGATGCTTGTGTCAATTTTGTTATAAATAAATCTCTCATACTCAATTTCCAAAATGAAAATTCTACAAGGTAATTTATTGGGAATTGATGTTCAAAGAGACTTGGATGTGCTTGTACAAGGAATGCAGGAAGTTAGCAAGGAAGCAATTAGGAAAGCAAATGGCATATTGGCCTTTGTTGCAAGAGGACTGGAGTACAAGAATACAAGAGTTGCGAATCTTTGGAATTCTCTACCCAGGTGGTTGTGAATGCTCCACAGTTGAATACATTTAAGTCTGGGATAGACAGATCTTTGGTCTTGCAGAGGATTAAGAGAAGTGGAGAATGGGTGGGAAAATGGAGTTGAAACCATAGATCAGCCATGAGCGTATTGAATACGGAGCAGGCTTGACAGGCCATTGGTCTATTCCTGCTCCTATTTCTTGTGTTCTTGTGACTGAGTCTCACATCTGCAGCCCTTTTAGTTACAAGCAATTAGCATTCTCTGGCACTCGTTGGTTTTGTTCTGCTAGTTTCAAGTTTCTTTATCCTCAATACTTCTGTTTAAATGCGTGTTGAAGAATACATCAGGATACGGACCTTCAAGGGTTCAACTGTGCAGCAAGAGGATTAATGCTGCAGTACCAAGCTAACCATCAGATAATGAATGACACCAGACCCAAACCCCCAACCTTCCCCTTAACTGGTGCTTCAGCAAATTTTCTCCATTTCCTACCTTCCTTCAAAATGACATCCCACAAACCCATCCCAGCTCTGTCACTGCCAAAAGGTGATAGGTCAGCCAAGAACCCAACCCCGTCTGTGCTGACCCTTGCTGCTCCTCAATCAAATTCTGCATTATTCTTCCACCCACAGTGACGCTCGTGCATTCAAGTGTTCAGCCCCGTTTGTACTATGGAGAGCCATAACCCAAAGCATTATGTCTGGGGAAACTTTTTTCTCATTGTTTTCCCCTGTCTTTGATTTTTCATGAGCTCTGTTGGGACTTTTGAGGACAAATTCACCTGCTACCCCCCGATATTTTGAACTCTGCTGTGACTAGTTACAGTTTTTCGACTTGAAAATGACCCATTTATCTCAATTCGCTGTTTCTTGTTAGTTAGCCAATGCTCTGTCAATGCTAATATATTACCCCAAACACCATCTTGTGTAGTAACCTTTTATCTGGCACCTTATCGTTTGCCATTTGGAAATCCAAATACACTACTTTACCCACCCTGTTTTTTTTCATTCCCAAAAAACTCTAATAAATTTGCTAAACAAGATTTCCCTTCCACAAAACCATGTTGACTCTGCTTGATTGTATTATGATTTTCTTAATATTACTTCCTTAATGGTGGATTCCAGCATTTTCCCAAATGACAGTTGTTAGACTAACTGGCCTATAGTTTCCTGCTTTCTGTTTCCCTCCATTCTTGAATAGGCTTGTTACGTTTGTGCTTTTCCAATCAGCTTGGATCTTTCCAGAATGTGGGGAATTTTGGAAGATTACAACCAATGCATTCACTGTCTCTGCAGCTACTTTTTAAGGTCATAAGGTCCAGGGGACTTGTCAGCCTTTATAGTCCCATTAGTTTTCCTAGCAGTTTTTCTCTAGTGATAGTGATTATTTTAGGTTCCTCCCTCCGTTTTGTCCCTTGATATTCTACTGTTCATGGAATGCATTTTGTGTCTTCTACCATGAAGGCAGATACAAAATACTTGCTCAAAGTTTCTGCTATTTCCTCGTTTCCTATTATTAAATCGCCAGTGTCATCTTCTAAGGAGCCAACATTAACTTTATCTGCTCTCCTTTTTACATGCGTGTAGAAACTTTCGCTGTATGTTTTTATATTTCTTTTTAGTTGACTCTCATATTCTAATTTCTCCCTCTTTCTGTTTAGTTATCTTTTGCAAATTTCTAAAACTTTCATAATCTTCTGGCCTACCTCTAATCTTCACCAATGTTGTATCCCTTTTCTTTCATTTCTATACCATCCTTAACTGCCTTAGTACGCCACAGATGGAGCATCCTTCTCTTGGGGTTTTTAAAAATTTATTAACGGGATGTGGGCGTCGCTGGCTAGGCCAGCATTTATTGCCCATCCCTGATTGCCCTTGAACAGCTGTTGGTGAGCTGACTTTTTGAACCGTGCAGTACCTGTGGTGTAGATACATCTACAGTGTTATTAGGGAGAGAGTTCCAGGATTTTGACCCAGCGACAGTGAAGGAACAGTGATATAGTTCCAAGTGGGGATGGCGAGTGGCTTGGAGGGGAACCTCCAGGCGGTGGTGTTCCATGTATCTGATTCCCTAGGTAGTAACAATTGTGGGTTTGGAAGGTGCTGTATAAAGAGCCTTGGTGAATTCTTGCAGTGCATCTTTGTAGATGGTACACTCTGCTGCTATTGTTCATCGGTGGTGGAGGGAGTGAATGTTTGTGGAATGGATATCAATCAAGTGGGCTGCTTTGTCCTGGATGGTGTCAAGCTTCTTTACTGTTAGAGCTGCACTCACCCAGGCAAGTGAGGAGTATTCCATCACACTCCTGACTTGTGCCTTGTAGATGGTGGAGAGGCTTTGTAGAGTTTTGAGATGAGTTACTTGCCGTGGGATTCCTAGCTTTTGACCTGTTCTTGTAGCCACTATATTTATATGGCTAGTCTAGTCAGTTTCTGGTGAATGGTGGAGAGTTATGTCATATCTCCTTATATATTGTTGCTACACCTACTGGCTTACCTTTTAACCTATTTCCATAGTCTACTTTAGTCATATATTTGTAATTGCCTTTATTTAAGCCTAAGACACTAGTTTTAGACCAAAATTTCTCACTCACAAACTGAATGTGAACTTCTATTATGTTATGATCACTCTTCCCTAAAGGATCCTTTACTATGAGATCACTAATTAATCCTGTCTCAATACACATTACCAGGTCTAAAATAGCCTGTTCCCTGGGGCAGAATCGTCCCAGATTTGCATTAAGTGCGGTAGCGGGCAGGGAAAACAACGTTTTACTCGCTGGCCTCAATTGCGGCTTCTCATGTATTGTCCCAAATCCTCTGCATTAATTATGCATTCCCAGGAAACGCGCTATTTAAATGGTGGACAGGCTCTCATTCGCCCGCCACGCCATCACCTTGCTGTTTCATCACAACTGGCGCCACATTTAAAGTTGGAGGGAGGTGGTGGCATAGTGGTATTGTCAGTGGACTAGTATTCCAGAGACCCAGGGCAATGCCCTGGGGACCTGGGTTGCAATCCCAACATGAAGGTGAAATTTGATTTCAATAAAAATCTAGAATTAAAAGTCTGATGATGGCCACAAAACCATTGCCGATTGTCATAAAAACCTATCTGGTTCAGTAGTCTTCTTTCAGGAAGGAAATCTGCTGTCCTTAGCTGGTCTGGCCAACACGTGACTCAAAATCCTTAAAAAAATGTGACTCTTAAATAAATGCCCTCTGAACAAGGGCAGTTAGTGATGGGCAATAAATGCTGGCCTAGCCAACAATTAAAAAAAAAAACCCTCAGTGCTTTCAGCCCAGGACTGCCGCACGGAAGACGGGATGGCCCCGAAAGGCAAAAATGACTGCAGCCCCCCCAGTTTAGTAATGCGCCCCCGAGTGCCTTTTCGACACAGTGGAGGCCCGCTGTGATGTCCTCTACCCCCGTTCTGGCCGCAGGAGGGGCAGCGGCATCACCAATCTAGCATGGGAGATGATGGCAGCGTGGTGAGCGCCAGTGCCTTACAAAAGAGGACAACCACTCAGTGAATGGTCTCATCCGTTCCGCCAGGGTAAGTCACACTTCTCATCACTCTCAACTCACACACTAACAAACCATTCACACATCCACAGGGATCTCACACCTGAAGGGACAACACCACTAACTCTCACACACACCCTCACATCTCCATCAGGCTCATATCCTCTGGAGCTCTCGTCCTCATCCTATCCATGTCTCCGCTCACCACACACACATTCCATGCAGTGCTATGTGTCCTGCTCACACTCTCTCCATCTGTTTCCATGCAGGAGAAGCCTGCTCACGTCAGCAGGGAGAGGCCCCAGTCCAGGGATGGAATGTAGGCCATAAAGTTAGGTCCCTTGCTCACTTTGAGGAGTGTGCCATCGCGTTGACTGTTGAGGACATGGACCATCCTTGCGGTAACAGTGAGGTTAGCGGCGAACACCCTTGAGAGGATCCTGCACCACACCATCCCTCTCTCAACACAACTGTGAGTGCTCTCTCTCCTTTTGACTCTGCTGCCATGCACTAATTATCTCTCTTTGGTTCACAGGGAGCTCTGCCAAGTGACTGACACCCGCAGCCAGCCAGTCCCTCAGCTCCATCCAGGTCCTCACCTCCAGCCAAGAGGATACCTCCTTCATTGAAGAGCTGGAAATAAGCAGCCTGGAAGACCCGTCACAGCGCTTACCCACACCCTGCACCAGCGCAGAGACACACACCTCGGTGGGACCTAGATCTAGAGCAGGCTCGAGTTCACAACCTGCTGGCCACCAGATGGACATGTGTCTGCAGCAGGAGGAGGCAGGTTCAGCCAAGCTCCCTGGCACTAGGAGGACTGCTGGGGAAGAGGCATCTGTGAGGTCCGAGTCAGATGATGAACCTCTGAATTTGGCCTTCCAACTCACCCTGGAGAGTCAGCAGTAGGCGTGAGAACATCGCGCAGAGCTGTTGGAAGCCCTCAACCGAATGGCTCGGAAGTCGGATGTATGCTTCTGCCTGCTCGCTGATGAAGTGGTGCCCACATGTGCGCGTATGGACCTCTCCATGGGAAGGATGGCAGATGCCATGGAGACCCTGGTCCAGCAGACTACAGAGATGTGTGCAGAACTGTATTCCATCATGGGAGCCATGGGTGAGTTCCTGCAGTGGCAATGCGAGAGGGAAACAGGGCACCTCGACATACCTCCAGTGCTCCTCCCCTTCAAGGAGTCAGGTCGGGCCCCCCGGGCACCCGAATGGGGGAGGAATGGCAGCTGGATGCCCCTGGGTCATCCACTCAGGCATCTCAGGGGCTGTCCTCTCCCTCCGTGTCCCCTTTGCCTGTGAGCCTCAACCTCGACCTCTGTCACCGCAGAGGGAGCAGCGGGCCAGCGAGTGATTCTGGAGGGAGAAGTGTGTGTGTGGCAGGGCCTTTTGGAGCCTTATGCAAGCGCTCTCCCATGTACGCGGATCCTTCACATATCACACTCTCCTCAATGTCCTGAGCATTTCCAATGCTGCCTGCTGGGGTTCGCTTTCAGTTGTCCATCTGAGCCGACCTGCATCTCCACCCACCCACTGATCACACTCCCATGCAGCACCTGATCTCGCCCAGGGCAACTCTCATTTCACTTTCGGTTTAGACAGCATGGTCTTGATCCGGTTCTTCACTTGCTTCCCCATCCTTTTCCCTTCCCCAGTCACCCATTTCCTTTTCCCCATCACTGTTGCCCACCTGGCAACACCTTCTACCTCCCCTCCGTGACCTATCAGTTACAACCCTGTTCCATCGGGAATAAAAACAGAAAATGCAGGAAAAACTCAGCAGGTCTGGCAGCATCTGTGGAGAGAGAAACAGAGTTAACGTTTCGAGTCCGTATGATGCTTCTTTAGAGCTATTCTACCGGGGAGGTCCAGGTGAACATGCACGTTTACTTCCTTCCTGAAAATTCCACCCCCATCCACATTAATCTCCCCGACCTCCTCCTTCCCACCGCCAAGGTCCGTGTCTGCCTCCGAGTCCCTACCAACCACCCTCACATTCCCTTCTACCTCTACCATCGAACCCTCACCCTCCCATCCAATTGCCTCACTCTGCCCTCGGTCATTTTCACCATTCCCTCCTACCATGCCCACCCACACTTTGCTCCGCAGGAGGCAGTCATGGACTCATCAGAGCCCTCCCTTGCACATTCACATGGACATCACTCCTTCTGGACTCCTTCCCCCCTTGGAACCCTTTCCCCTCTATTAACTCCGCCCCCACTGCCCCCAATCTTAGTCCTCCCCCACCACCCCGACTTCCCCCGCTTCGTCCTTCCCCCTTCTTGACTTGTTCAGACACCCTTACTTCTTCCTCCACACTTACTCCCTCCCCTCTCCACACTGCTTCTTCCCCCCAGACTCCCTGCCCTCTCTGCACTCCTTCCTCTCCCTGGACTCCTCCCCTCTCTGCACTCCTTACACCCCCTCTTACACCTTCCGTTCCCCCTTACATCTACCTCCCCTGTTGTTGTCTTCTCCTCCGTTACCTCCTCTTCCCCTCTACTCCCTCCCTCTCTCCCCCCCAACCTCCCCCACTAAAACCTTTGTTCCTCCTTCCAACCTTACCCCCCGACACCTTTGTTTCCCCCCTCACAACCTCAACACCCTCCCCACCCCCAACACCTCTTCCTCTCCCAGTCGATCCTAGGCCTCCTTCTCCCCCCCCGGTACACCTTTCTCTCCCAAACACAGCTGGACCTTCCTCTCCACTCCCTCAACCATCATCTGTTGTGAGCAGACTCTCAATGGTGACTTTCCAACTTCGTAGCGAAGCCATGTCCATGAGAATCCACCCAGCATGCCGTGGACGTTTCTTCAGTGTACTGTTGCTGTTGGGCTCCAGCATCCTCTGCTCCTCGGATGTTCATGATGTGAGCAAGGCCCTGGTGGGTAAGCCCTGACTTCTGCACGTCCTACTTGTCAAGGTAAGTTTGCACCGGTATGCAATCCCGCCGATGTGGGTAGGCGATCCAACAGGGGAGAACGATTCCAGCGGGCTGGCCTTATAATGATAAGCGTATGTATTACAATGAGGTTTCCAACATCTGATGATGGGAAACATCCAGCTGGGGCTGAGCGGACAATCACAAACTGGTTTCACGACATTGTGAGACCGATTTATGGACCTCTCGTCATATTGTCCGCTCACGCTGCTGAGCATGCCTGATGCCAGCATCCCTGTTTGATTCCACAACATATTTCCTTAGAAACTGCCCCTCATGCACTCTATGAACATGTCTTCAAGACTAGCTTTGCCAATTTGATGGCAAATGAAAACTAAAATTGCCCACAATTATTGCAGTACCTATTTACAAGCTCCCATTATTTTTGGGTTTATACTCTATCCCACTTTAGGGTCAACTTATAAACCACTTCAAAATACGTCAATGGCAGGCGGTAAGAGCCAGAGAGATTCCTGTTAGCCAGCTGCAGAAGGCAACAGCAAACCACTGCAGTACTTTGCCAAGCATAACCATGGACCAACAAGTCCATGGCTGCCCATGTCCTCTTAGGGCATGGTAGCTGAATGGAGAGAGAAAGAGACTCTATCCTACTATGTAATGACTGTTAGCGAGCCTATAAACTACACCAACTTATTTCCCTTGTTCTTTCTTAGCTCTGCCCAAACTGATTCTACTTCATGATCAACCATCTTAAACATTTCACTCCCTCCACCACCAATGCACAGTGGCAGCAGTGTGTGACAACTACAAGATGCACTGCAGCAACTCATCAAATCTCCTTCGACAGCATCTTCCAAACCGTGACCACTACCATCTAGAAGGAGGGCAGCAGATGCATGGGAACACCACCACCTGCAAGTTCCCCTCTGAGCCACACACCATCCTGACTTGGAACTACATTGCCATTCCTTCACTGTCACTGGGTCAAAATCCTAGAACTCCCTCCCTAACAGTGGGTGTACCTATGGGTGTACCTACACCACATGGACTGCAGCGGTTCAAGAAGGCGGTTCATCACCACCATCTTCTCAAGGGCAATTAAGCCTAGCCAATGACGCCCACGTCCTATGAAAGAATAAAAAGAATTTCCCAAGTCAAAATCATTTCTCACTACAGTACTAATCTTAACCTTTATTAGCAGAGCTACTCCACCTTCTTTTACTTTCATCCCAGCCTTTCAAAATGTCAAATTCCTTAAATATTTTATTCTGAGCCTTGGTCAGCTTACAACCATATGTTTGTAGTGGCTATTATATCTTATTATTTATTTTTATTTGTGTCATTGATTAATCTATATTGTTACAAATGCTGTACGCATTCAGTTAAGGAGCCTTTAATTCTGCCTTTTTACTATTTTTCTCCACTCTGTTTGCTTGTGCACTCTAATGCTTTTAAGCTCTGTAGATAGCAAACATGACTCCACAATTTAGGAAAGGAGGAAGAGAGAAAATGTGGAACAAGAGGCCAATTATTTGAACATCAGTAGTAGGCAAAGTGATAGAATCTATTATTAGAGACGTGTTAACAGAGCACTTGAAAAATCATGATATGACTCAGAGTCAACAGAGATTTGTGAAAGGAAAATCATGTTTGACAAATTTGTTAGAATTTTTTTGAGGATGTAAACAGTAGGGTGCGTAAGAGGGATAAGAGGGAAACCTGTAGAATTATTGCATTTGATTTCTCGAAAAGCATTTGATAAGGTACCCCACAAAAGATTATTACATAAAATTAGGACTCATTTGATTGGGGATAATATTTCAACATGGATTAGGAATTGGTTAATAGATTGAAAACAGAGAGTAGGCATAAGCAGGATATTTTTGGATAGGCAGGCTGTAACTAGCTAGGATCAGTATTTGGGCCTCAGCTATTTATAATCTATATTAATGACTTAGATGAGAGACTAAGTGCAGCACGTCCAAGTTCAGTGATCCTATTAGGTGGAAAAGTAAACATTGAGGAAGACGCATAGGGCAAGATTTTACCGTCGGCGAGCGGGTGCGGGGCCCGCTCGCTGACGCATAAAATGACACGCGGTGACGTCGGGCGGAACTCCGATTTAAATTTTCAGGAAGGCGGGGGCGCAGCAAAATCAGCTGCGCACCTGCTGACATGTCAATGGCGAATTGAGGCCATTGACAGATCAATTAAAGTATTTAGTGGACCTGCCCGTCCAATCTTAAGGTTGACGGGCAGGCCAGGAGCCCCGGTGGGAAGTAGAAAAAACATGAAACCTTATCCATGGGCAGGATGAGGTTTCACGTAGGGTTTTAAAAATTTTAATAAAGTTTTGTTGGAAGTTATGAACATGTCCCAACTCACGTGACATTGTCACATGAGGGGACATGTAAGGGATTTTTTTCCCCCGATTTTTAATATTTCTGAAAGTAGAGGCAATCTCCCTGAGGCAGCACTTAGCCTCAGGGGGATGAGTGTGCTCTTTAATGCGCATGCGCGAAAGTGCGCACTCTCGATTTTAGACATTCCCCCCGCCCGCACAGGGAGCGCATAGCGCTTCCCTGCGGATGTCACGCTGGGCGGGCCTTAATTGGCCCACCCATGCAAAATGGCGCTGCGCCTCCGATTGGGGGCGCCGATTGGAAGCGCGCCTGCACGCACCCGCCCATCAACTTCCCCCCTAACGGGGGGAAAATTCTGCCCATAGTGTCCACAAAGGGAAATAGATGTGTTGGGTTGGTGGACAAGATCATGGCGGATGGCATACAATGTGGCAGAGTGTGAAGTTATTCACTTTGGTAGGAAAAATAAACAAGTAGAATATTTCTTGAACTGTGATAGACTGGAAAATGGGTGCACTCAGAAGGACCTGGGCGTCCTTGCACATGAATCACATAGTACTGCAAGCAATTAAGAAGGAAAATAATATATTGGCTAATATTATAAAGGGATTGGAGTATAAGAGTAAAGAAGCCTTACTACCATTGTGCAGGCCACACCTGGAGTACTGTGCACAACTTTGGTCTCCTTACCTGAAGAAGGACATACTTGCCCTAGAGGTAGTACAATGAAAGTTCATTAGGTATATTCCTGGGATGAGGGGATTGTCTTATGAGGAGAGAGTGAGTAGACTAGGCCTGTATTCCCTAGAATTTAGAAGAATTAAATGTGATGTAATTGAACCATATGAACGGGTTAGATGATGAGAATATGTCTCCCTTTGCAGGATAATATAGATCATGGGGTCACAGTCTCAGAATTAAGAGTTGGCCATTTAGGACCGAGATGAAGAGAAATGTCTCCACTCAGCAGGTTGTGAATCTTTGTAATCTTTGGAAATCCAGAGAGCTGCGGATGCTCCATGGTTAAGTATATTCTAGACAGGGGTCGATAGAGTTTTGGGTAATAAGGGAATTAAGGGATATGGAATAGTGTGGGAAGGTGGAATTTAGGTAGAAGATGAAACATGATCTTATTGAATGGCGGGGCCTATATTGATTTGACCAGCTTTGCTTGTCTGTTGCTTTAGTGTTTAGTACAATTACTATTCTGTTTTGTGTGACCACTTTTAAGCTGAACTTCGCTTTGGGGCCACAGCACCATTCAGTATTTTACTGGTATCACAGTACACCTGAATTATGATAAGGCCTTTTAGAAATCTAAATATATAATGAATTTAGTTCAGTCCTCAGTCCTCTCTGTTCTGCTGCATCATCACTGCACGCCACTGCAATTATACCCAGGTTTTGGCCTTATAATTGCTAGAAAACAAACAGCGGCTGAAAGGCACCAGGACTCTTTCACGTTAGTTAGAAATGATTGACAGCAAAAGAGCTAAGTCCTAAGTTTAAAAACACATCTGTGCATATTGATAAGTTAGGGATGAGATAACAGAAGCACTATTTTATATGTATAAATTCATTACAAAGGGAATAGAAATTCGTAAAGGTACCTTTGAACATCTGTTAGGTGAAAGTTGTTTACAGAAGGAGACTAAGAGCTTCTAACTACACTGGAAAAGTGTATTTAACTGAACTAAAAACTAATAAAGATAAAGAGAAGCTGTGTTGCTGTTTTATTATTATTGATTACTTTAGAGGTGTTCCAAGTACACCCTTAAGTTCAAGGAGAAACCTCTTCCATACAATTGACGAATTGGCGTGAAACATTTATTGGAAGGACTTAGCTCTTTTGCTGTCAATCATTTCTAACAAACATGAAAGACTCCTGGTGCCTTTCAGCCGCTGTTTGTTTTCTAGCGATTATGAGGCCAAAACCTGGGTATAATTGCAGTGGCGTGCAATGATGATGCACCAGAACAGAAAGGACTGAGGACTGAACTAAATTCATTATATATTTAGATTTCCAAAAAGCCTTATCATAATTCAGGTGTACTGTGATATCAATAAAATAGTGAATGGTGCTGTGGCCCAAAGTGAAGTTTGAGTTGGGTGGGATGCAATTGTGAGGTGGCAGGCGGAGGGGTGGGGGAAGGATATGTTAGTGGGCAGGCTGAAAGCAACCCATGGTTGTTTTGTGGAGCTAGGAGGAGCACTGTTGCTTGCAACTCCACATAAAAATAAAATGTAATCGGATTTTGGAGCCGTTTTTGAGTAGCCTTGCACCATCCCTTTATATAGCCACATATCACAAGCTTCAACTAGACTAAACAAATTAAGAAATTAGTGTCTGAAGAGATGCAGGAGCTTCATTTCAATATTAAGTGAACCTGCGTTCATTTAAACCAACCACCAGGGCTATCTGTAAAAATATCAATGTAGCAGTGGCCAAAATGCTGGTGCAAGTCGGGTGTAGGCCTTTGCCTTTGTAAATTAGTTAGATATTTTGCCCATTTTATGCCCATAAGAAATGTATACAATGTAGAATTTAAGCCTATCTGTATCTGTGTTTTACGACCCACCATAAATATCTATCAAGGTGTCTCACCAAAAATATGAGGAGAGGTGTGTTTATTTGTCACCATTATTCCTTCGTCCTCAAGATGGCTTTCTAACTTCATTAAGGATTTTTTTAATGGATTTTAGCTTAGAAGGTTTATTGCTTAATTAGCTTAGAACTCTGTATTAGTTTGACTAGCTTTGCTTCTCTGTTGCTTCCCAGTATTTAGTACAATTACTTTCCATTTTGTGTGTCTACTTTAAGCTGAACTCCATTTTGAGAACCCATCTATGCATGTTGAAAAGTTATGGATGAGATAGCAGAGGCACTGTGATATTTGAAAAGGGAATGGTGCCTGAGGACTTACAGACAGCTAAAGTGATTCCTATATTTAAAAAGTTAGAAAGAACAAGTCTAGGAAACTATAGACTAATTAGCTTAGCATCAGTTGTAGGAAAGATAATTGAATCCTTAGTCAAAGATGGAATGGAAAAACATCTAGAGCAGGATTTGCCCATCATCCATTGGGCACGGCAGGTGGGCCCAGGAGCGGCTGCAAAATGGACCGCCGATGGTGATTGGACCCCGACCGCAAATTCACACTGGCTGGCCAATTAACAGCCAGCTGCCTTGAAAGGCGCACTGAAAGGCTCAGTGCTGCCGGGGTGGGGGCGAGAGGAGGGTGAACACGGAAGTCTGCACATGCATGGGGGAGAGCACGCTGACAGCTCCCTAAGGGCACAGAGCTGCCTCAGGGAGCTGAAGATTTGAAGAAAGGAAAATAAAGATTTAATGAATGATATAAACAAGTCCCCACGTATGACTCATAGAGACATGTATAAAATGAAGTGGAAATTTTTTTCACATTTTTTACTTACCTTTGGAAACCTCATGCCGCCGTGGATGAGGTTTCGTAAAAAATGCAAAGGCCGTCTGACCTATTCGCCTGAGCACCAATCGAACGGTCTCAATTGTCAGCGGGCCCGTTACCGATTCTCACGCATGCCCATCGGCCGGAAGATCGAGAGAGTACACGATGACATCGGGGTGCTTGTGTGATTTTATGCCCGATTGGGTGGGCGCGCACCTGCCCGACAAACGTAAAATCCTGCCCCTAGAAACTGAAAACGTGTTAAAGCATAGTCAACATGGATTTCAAAAGGGAAGGCGTGTTTCACCAATCTAATTGAAGGCTTTGAAGAAGTAACTGAAAGGTTTGATAAGGGTAATGAAGTAGATGTCATATATTTGGATTTCCAAAAGGCTTGGAGTAAGGACCACACAGTAGATTGATGGCCAAGATCAAAACATGTGGAGTCAGGGAACACACAACAGAATGAATTGCAAAACAAAAACAGAAATACCTGGAAAAGCAAGTTGGCTGCAAAACAGAAAATAGGGAGCAAGGGTTAAAGTTAGTTACTCAGACTGGCCAAACCTGGGTAGATGTGTGTTGCACAGGGATCAGTGTAACAACCACAGTTGTTTACCATTGACATAAGTGATTTGGACTTGGGAATTCGAAGTAAAATTTCAAAATTTTTGAATGACATGAAATTGGGAGGTGTAGGTAATACAGAGGAGGACTGCGACAAGATGATGTTAATAAACTTCCAGAATGGGATTGCAATTGGCAAATGAACCTCAATGTAGATATGTGTGAGTTGGTAAACTTTGGTCAGAGGAATCTGGAGACCATATACTCCTTGGAAAATAAGTGTTTGCATGGTGTAGAGGAGCTGAGGGATCAAGGGGTAAGATTCACAAGTCATTAAGAGTATCAACGCAGGCTAATTATACCTTAAACAAAGCAACAGATTGTGGTAAAAACAAAAAACTACTGCGGATGCTGGAAATCCAAAACAAAAACAGAATTACCTGGAAAAACTCAGCAGGTCTGGCAGCATCGGCAGAGAAGAAAAGAGCTGACGTTTCAGGTCCACACGACCCTTCAACAGAACTGAAGCATAGTTAGAAGAGGGGTGAAATATAAGCTGGTTTAAGGTGGGGGGTGGTGGGGAGAGAAGTTGAGGGTGGGGTGGTTGTGGGGACAAGCAAAAGTACCCATGGGGATGAATGGCCTGTTTCCATGCTGTAAATGCTAATTAATATTATGTAATTTCAGGCAACTGACAGAGCATTTTCCCTATAATTCTTGATGGTTTTCTTCTGGCAATTTTCAAGTATTTTTCCTGCATTGTGCACACACATTTTGCATAGATTTTAGTATTTCAAAATTTAAATAACAAAACAAACAGCAGTGTTGCTATCTGTCAATGTCACTTGATTGTATCCTTGTTGACTTTTCTGACCCCCTCCAACTGGACATATTTTCCCCATCTATCAACGTAATTTCATGAATCTTCTTAAGCATGAGATATTTTGAATTTACTAACTGTGCTAGTATGTCAGTTTTGCTTTATCAAGCTTAACCTTCACGCCGGAACCATATTAAATTACTATTACTGAATTTGATTACTAATTCTTTTGTATGGATTCAGTTACATTCAACTTGAGACTAAAAACTTTAAACAATCCGACATTCCAAGAAAACATATACAAATTTTCCCGCTTACCTGCCCCCTTATTAAAATATGAGATTACATCTCTTTTAAAATCATTGTTAATTAACGTATATACTCGTATAAAAGTCAATCTCGTAAAATTTGAGGCCTTGATTTTTGGCGAAAAACCAATTTTTCATATACCTTGTGTAAAAGTCGAGCCTAGATTTTCAGGGATCAAAGCCCAAAAATTTCAGAACCAAAATATAATCCTGAAGATGTTAATGATTTGACTTAATTGTAAATGTTTAAATAATAACAAAAATGTGTACCAGTAAGTAAAGGCTTAAAGCATTGATATGTTTAAGTTTTGTTTTTATTTATTCAAATTTTTAAAGTGATAAGATCATGAATGATAATATGAATTTTTCAGTATTGTTGGTTTTTACATTATTCCATTGTGACAGTCTTTTTTGGATTTCACTAGGGAGCAAAGGAAGCACACATGTCAACCGCTCGAAAACATTACCCATATAAAAGTTAACCTCATAATTTATGGCTCAAAAAATGCTGTCAAATATGTCTTTTACAGGAGTGCTTGTTATAACCCCGTAGAGATCGATAACTTTTAAAAAGAGATATGAATTTCCCAGTGACCAACACAAAGAATCATATGACAAGATTTCACATTTTAAGACTTATACTGTAAAAAACAAACTAAAAATTAACATTGACTAAACATTACTTACTAGGCAACTAATATTCTAATTTACAAGAAAGGCAATCCCTGTTATCCAATTACCACAACTGAAGACCCCACACCGTGTTTATATATTACACCTTACTCTCACCAGATATATAGCCTTCTGATAAAGTCCCAAATTCCTCCAGACTATTCAAAAGACTCTCTTCTCCCTGCCTCACCAGAGTGAGTCTTCCATTGTCCTTTTAAAAGTCCTTTCACTCAATATTGTGAGTATAATTAAACCGACTTCCAGCAGCTGGCGACTCTTGGGTCCTTAAATCTCCATAGTTCCATCACTTCAAACAGGGAATCCATTCTCACCAGCATTCTGTTTGTTGGTTGACACAAAACAGCTGTTTCCCCTGCTTGGCACAGCAGCAATCATTTTCGGTCCCCCTGACTGACTGAGACTGAGAGTCCGTATCCAGCAAGATCAGCTGCTCTTCTTTGGTGTCAAGGTGTGAAAACGAGCACCTGAGTTTCTATGAGTTCCAACCTCGGCCTCTGTCCCCTTGGCCACTAAGTTATATGGACCAGTCTCTGAGCAGATTTCACCATGATTACCACCCTCCATTCCAGGACATTCTTTTTATTCATTCATGAGATGTCAGAGTTACTGGCTAGGCCAGCATTTATTGCCCAACCTTATTTGCCCTTGAGAAGAATACTCAAAAGGACTTTTAAAAGGACAATGGAATACTCACTCTGGTGAGGCAGGGAGAAGAGAGTCCGTTGAATCCTCAGGAGGAATTTGGGACTTTATCAGAAGACTACATTCTGCCTTCCTTCAAACTGAAAGAGGCAGTTTTGAAACATAGCAAAAACAGAAAATGCTGGAAAAACTCAGCAGGTCTAGTAGCATCTGTGGAGAGAGAAAAAGAGTTAACATTTCAAATCTATATGACCCTTCTTCACAGCTGAAGAGAAGTGGAAATGTGATGAAATTTATACTGTTTAAAGGGGGTGGGGCAGGTGAAGCTGAATATAAGGCCAGTGATAGGTGGGGACAAAGGAGGGATTGACAAAGATGCCATGAACTAAAGGACAAAGGGAGTGTTAATGGTAGTGGTTAGTGCTAAAAAAGGTGCTGATAGTGGCTTAAAGGTAAGAAAGCAGAATGTGATAATAGCAGACCAAGGGTAGTATAGTGTGAAAGAACAACATGGAACAAGTTACACAGGAACATCTGTTACTTGTTCCATGATGTTCTTTCACACAATACTACCCTTGTTCTACTATTATCACATTCTGCTTTCTTATCTTTATGCCACTATCAGCACCTTATTTTTGGCACTAATCACTACCATTAACACTCCCTCTGTCCTTTAGTTCATGACATCTTTGTCAATCCCTCCTTTGTCCCCAACTATCAATGGCCTTCTACCCAGCTCCACCTGCCCCACCCCCGTTAAAAAGTATAAATTTCATCACATTTCCACTTCTCTTCAACTCTGAAGAAGGGTCATATGGACTTGAAACATTAACTCTGTTTCTCTCTCCACAGATACTGCTAGACCTGCTGAGTATTTCCAGCATTTCCTGTTTTTGTTTCAGATTTCCAGCATCCACATTATTTTGCTTTTATCTTACAGTTTGAAAGGTAACTGTCTTATAAAGTCTTGCATTTGTAACATACTTTTTAAAAAAAAAACTTGCCTAATTTATACAAAAGCAAATACTGCAGACCCAGGGTCTCTGAAATAAAAACGGAAAATGCTGGAAATACAGAGCAGTTCTGGCAGCATTTGTGGAGAGAAATAAGAGTTAATGTTCCAGGTCCTAACAACCCCCTAGATCAAAGTCAATTCTCTGAATCTCTCTGTTCATTTTTTTGGCGATAATCTTAAGATTACACTCTTTGGTTAACTATATCTCGACCAATGGGAATAATCTTCCCATTTCCCCTGCATTTAGATGGCAACCCAATCAGTCTGCATGTTCTACTTAAACATTTGGACCAAGAGATTTCACATTGGGTGCACTTGGCAGTCTGGACGGATATTGCACTAGTTTTAAGAAGTATTTATTTTTGTCAAGTTTCTGTTCAAACTCATTTGCATATCAACAAAAAATCTTCCATGAGCCAGCATAATTGAGCAGCATTTTAGAACAATTTTTATTTCTTGTGTTAAAAAAAAACTCAAGATATTTGAGAGTAATGCAGTGTTTACGAATGCAACTAGAGATGGGTTTATGTCAAAAAATGGGCTGAAATTTTCGCTTGGTGGGCAGGCGTGCACCTGACCCGCTTGAGCATGAAATGACACGCATTGGTGTTGGCCGAGCTTGCCGATAGTTCGGTCAGCAGGCACGTGTCAGAGTTGGCAGCATGCCTGCCGACAATTAAAAGGCTTGTGAAGGCCATTAAATAATCAATTAAGCTAAATTTCTTCGCAGCCCATCCAACTTAATGGCTGACGGGCAGGCAAAAAGGCCAAGTGGTCTTTGTACTTTTTTGGAAACCTCATCCACGGGCGGGATGAGGTTTCTAAAAGCAAATAAAAATAAAATAAAAGTTTCACAATTGAATTAATAACATGTCCCTGCTCATGCAACAGAGTCACATGAGGGGACATGTTTTGTTACATTTTTATTTTCTTCATTTTTTTATATATCTCTTCATCTCCCTGAGGCAGCTCTGTGCCTCAGGGAGATTATGGAGCGCTCACTCTCCTTAATTGGCTCGCCAGCATGTAATTGTGGTGCAGTGCTAATGGCGGGCAGCAGTTGGCTTCCCACCTGCCCCTGCTGAGCCCGCCCGCCAAGGGCAACATTCTGTCCAGTGTCTAATTTACCACCTGTGAGTAGTACTATTTTAAATAAATGAAAATGACTTTAAAATAACTGCATAATGCCAAGTACTAGTTATGTAGGTGTACAGTAGACAGTACCCTAGCGACTTAAAAATAAATTAAAAACCTTAAAAAGGAGCCTGTTTGTGCCATGCACCCCAAATAAATAGCCTAATTTTAAAAGCCTCCTTGAAGGGTCACAAACATATGTAATGAACAGAAGCTTGCTATGGTGACTAATTCAACCTGAGGGGCATGGCCAGTATCCTGGGCAGGGTCGGTTTCTAGTTCAATTTTTTAAATGAAAACTCGATTTGCAATTGACGTAACTTGCGCTTGAATTTTCTTGATCTTGTGCACTGATTCACTTGGGTGAATTGCACTGAAATTAATGGTGGAACTGAGTGGAAACTCCTACCGCATAGAACAAATCAAATCTTGGTTCTAAGTATACCTTCTTAATACCTTTCCCCAGTCAAGTAAATAGAAATGATCATGATAAAACACTGTGCTACTCGATTAAATCATTTTTGCCAATGAAGTCACTCAATTTTTGATTTTTTAATGTTATAAATGCTGATTGTTTAATAATTAAACCAACCAACAATTACAAACAATAAGATATAGCTTTCTAAGCAGGTTGAAGTATCTAACCCTGGTTTGAATGATCAAAAAAATGGAACAGAGATGTGACATTAAGTCATTATCCATTGAGCTGCTTGGCAGATCTGTTACAGAGATCTTGCCAGAAATGTCATGTGCAGCATTAGATTTAATACAAGTGTTAGTAATTGCCTCCATTCCAAAAGATGAGGAAACACAAGATGAATTATTATGCTGCTAATTTGAATCTGAAATATTATAACAATCCGGCACCTATTATTGAACTTGAAACGATTTTCTCACAGATAATCTAGTTTGCATTTATAATAATCTCAGGTATCTCTGTCTGAATACTTTATAATTATGTATCATGCTCCTGTGTTCAGTGTTTACCACATCCAATAAAAGAGGTAGTATGATGAGTTGTTCCCAAGCCTTGCTAGCAGGTAGCACTGTCAACGATTTTTTATATCCTTTCTCGGGATGTGGGGATCACTGGAAAGTCCAGTATTTATTGCCTATCCTTAGATAGACCATAAGACCATAAGACGTAGGAGCAGAAATTAGGCCATTCGGCCCATTGAGTCTGCTCCGCCATTCAGTCATGGCTGATAAGTTTCTCAACCCCATTCTCCCACCTTCTCCCCGTAACCTTTGATCCCCTTACCAATCAAGAACCTATCTATCTTGGTCTTAAATACACTCAATGACCTGGCCTCCACAGCCTTCTGTGGCAATGAATTCCATAGATTCATCACTCTCTGGCTAAAGAAGTTTCTCCTCATCTCTGTTCTAAAAGGTCTTCCCTTTACTCTGAGGCTGTGCCCTCAGGTCCTAGTCTCTCCTACGAATGGAAACATCTTCCCCACGTCCACTCTATCCAGGCCTTTCAGTATTCTGTAAGTTTCAATCAGATTCCCCCTCATCCTTCTAAACTCTATCGAGTATAGACCCAGAGTCCTCAAACGTTCCTCATATGTTAAGCCTTTCATTCCTGGGATCATTCTCGTGAACCTCCTCTGGACCCTCTCCAGGTCCAGCACATCCTTCCTGAGATACGGGGCCCAAAATTGCTCACAATATTCTAAATGTGGTCTGACCAGAGCCTTATAAAGCTTCAGCAGCACATCTCTGCTTTTATATTCTAGTCCTCTCGAAATAAATGCCAACATTGCATTTGCCTTCCTAACTACCGACTCAACCTGCAAGTTAACCTTAAGAGAATCCTGGACTAGGACTCCCAAGTCCCTTTGCACACCAGATTTCTGAATTCTCTCCGCAATTATAAAATAGTCTATGCTTCTATTCTTCCTGCCAAAGTGCATGACCTCACACTTGCCCACATTGTATTCCATCTGCCACTTCTTTGCCCATTCTCCTAACCGGTCCAAATCCTTCGCAGCCTCCCTGCCTCCTCAATACTACCTGTCCCTCCACCTATCTTTGTATCATCTACAAACTTAGCCGGGATGCCCTCAGTTCCTTCATCTAGATCATTAATGTATAAAGTGAAAAGTTGTGGTCCCAACACTGACCCCTGCAGAACTCCACTCGTCACTGGCCGCCATCCTGAGAAGGACCCCCATATCCCCACTCTCTGCCTCCTGCCAGACAGCCAATCTTCTATCCATGCTAGTACCTTGCCTCTAACACCATGGGCTCTTATCTTACTGAGCAGCCTCCTGTGCGGCACCTTGTCAAAGGCCTTCTGGAAGTCCAAGTAGGTAACATCCATTGGCTCTCCTTTGTCTAACCTACTTGTTACCTCCTCAAAGAATTCTAACAGATTTGTCAGGCATGACCTCCCCTTGATGAAACCATGCTGATTTTGCCCGATTTTACCATGCACTTCCAAGTATACTGAAATCTCATCCTTAATAATGGACTCTAAAATCTTACCAACGACCGAGGTCAGGCTAATCGGCCTGTAATTTCCCGTCTTTTGCCTCACTCCCTTCTTAAACAGGGGGGTTACATTAGCGATTTTCCAGTCCTCTTGGACCCTCCCTGACTCCAGTGATTCTTGAAAGATCGCCACTAACACCTCCACTATCTCTTCAGCTATCTCCTTCAGAATTCTGGGGTGTAATCCATCTGGTCCAGGTGATTTATCCACCTTCAGACCTTTCAGTTTTCCTAGCACCTTCTCCTTGGTAATGGCCACCATAGTCACATCTGCCCCCCGACTCTCTTGAACTTTGGAGATGTCACTTGTGTCTCCCACTGTGAAGACTGATGCAAAGTACCTATTCAGTTCCTCCGCCATTTCTTTGTGCCCCACTACTACTTCTCCAGCGCCATTTTCCAGCAGCCCAATGTCCACTTTTGCCTCTCTCTTACCCTTTATATATCTAAAAAAACTCTTGCAATCTTCTTTTATATTACTGGCTAGTTTACCCTCATATTTAATCTTCTCCCTCTTTATTTCTTTTTTAGTTGTCCTCTGTTGGTCTTTGTAGGCTTCCCAATCCCCTGGTTTCCCACTGCTCTTTGCCGCATTGTATGCTTTCTCTTTAGCTTTTATGCTGTCCCTGACTTCCCTTGTCAGCCATGGTTGCCTCGTCCTCCCTTTAGTATGCTTCTTCTTCCTAGGAATGAATTTTTGCTGTGTCTCCCAAATTACTCCCAGAAACTCCTGCCATTGCTGTTCCACTGTCTTTCCTGCTAGGCTCATCTCCCAGTCAATTCTGGCCAGCTCCTCCCTCATGCCTCTGTAGTTGCCTTTATTCAACTGTAATACCGTTACATCTGATTCCAGCTTTTTCCTCTCAAATTGCAGGGTAAATTCTATCATATTATGGTCACTTCCTCCTAAGGGTTCCTTCACCTTAAGGTTCCCTATCAAATCTGCCTCATTACACATCACTAAGTCTAGAATTGCCTGTTCCCTTGTGGGCTCCACCACAAGCTGCTCCAAAAAGCCATCTCATAGACATTCCACAAATTCCTTTTCTTGGGATCCACTACCAACCTGATTTTCCCAGTCCACCTGCATATTGAAGTCCCCCATGTTCACTGTAACCTTGCCTTTATTACACACCTTTTCTATCTCCTGATGTATCTTGTGCCCCACATCCTGACTACTGTTCGGAGGCCTGTACATAACTCCCATTATGGTTTTTTTACCTTTGCGGTTTCTCAACTCTACTCACACAGATTCTACATCATCTGACCCTACATCATTTCTTGCTATCGATTTAATTTCATTTATTACTAACAAAGCAACTCCACCCCCTCTGCCAACCTGCCTATCTTTTCGATAGGATATATATCCTTGGATATTTAGCTCCCAGTCCTGATCCCCTTGCAGCCATGTCTCCGTAATGCCCACCATATCATACCTGCCAGTTTCAATCTGCGCCACAAGCTCATTTACCTTATTTTGTATACTGCGTGCATTCAGATACACCTTCAGTCCTGTATTTCCCGTCCCCTTTCTCATTGTCGTCACTTTATCTGATGTGCTTGAAGTTAGATTCCTAACCCTTTCCAAACACTCTGTCCTATTTTGTGTTCTGGAGACTTTAATAGCCTTTAATAGTTGCCCTTGTGAAGATGCCCTTGTCCCTGAGAACTCTATGCACGAGGTTAGCAACAATTCAAATTATTTTGAGCGTTTTTACAGGAAAATCATTGGCATCTTAGTGTCTTGACAATATTATTTTATGCACTTTGATCTTTTCAGCAAAATTGCAACCTTGTGCTGAAGAATACAACAAAAACATCAATTTGTAATTATACAGCACCTTTAAAATAGGAAAACAGCAAAAGATGCTTCACGGATAAAAATTGACACTGAGCCAAAGAAGGGGATATGCAGAGTGTGACCTAAAGCTTAGATTGAATTACATTAAGTGTAAAGCACAGAGACAGGCCTTTTGGCCAAATGGTCAATGCCGATGTTTATGTTAACATAGAAACATAGAAACTAGGAGCAGGAGTAGGCCATTCGGCCTTTCGAACCTGCTCTGCCATTCATTATGAGCATGGCAAATCATCCAACTCAATAGCCTGCTCCCGCTTTCTTCCCATATCCTTTGATCCCTTTCGTCCCAAGAGCTATTTCTAACTCCTTCTTGAAAACATACAATGTTTTGGCCTCAACTACTTTCTGTGGTAGCGAGTTCCACAGGCCCACCATTCTCTGGGTGAAGAAATTTCTCCTCATCTAAGTCCTAAATGGTCCACCCCATATCCTCAGACTGTGACCCCTGGCTCTGGACTCCCCCACCATCAGGAACATCCTTCCTGCATCCGCCCTGTCTAGCCCTGTTAGAATTTTATAGGTTTCTATGAGATCCCCCCTCATTCTTCTGAACTCCAGTGAGTATAATCCTAACTGACTCAATCTCTCCTCATATGTCAGTCCCACCATCCCAGGAATCAGTCTGGTAAACCTTCGCTGCATCCCCTCTATAGCAAGAACATCCTTCCTCACATAAGGAGACCAAAACTGCACTCAATATTCCAGATATGGTCTCACCAAGGCCCTGTATAATTGCAGCAAGACACCCCTGCTCCTGTACTCGAATCTTCTGGCAATGAAGGCCAACATACCATTTGCCTTCTTTACCGCCTGCTGCACTTGCATGCTGGCCTTCAGCGACTGGTGTAGGTAAGCATGGTGATGTTCTACGTGAGCGTCCTCCGACTCTATCACCATCATCAGCATACCTTTCCATTCATTTTTTTCCATAGGCTCATCTAAGTTCCCCTTAAACACATCTATGCTATTTATCTCAACTATTCCTGTGGTAGTGTGTTCCACATTCTTACCACTCTTTAGGTGATGAAATTTCTGCTGAATTCCCTGTTGGATTTATCAGTGATTCTCTTATACTTATGACCTGTAGTTTTGGACTCCCCCACCAGTGAAAACACTTCCTCTACATCTACCTGATCAATCTCCCCTTTCATAACCTTAATTGGGTCACCCCTCGTCCTTATATTTCTACAGAACAAAAATAACCCATGCCTATTCAGCCTTTCCTGGTGAGTTTATCCTCTCAGTTCTGTTATAATTCTTGTGAATCTTTCTTGTGCTTTCTGCATTGTCTCCACATATTTGTGATATGGAGACCAAAACTGCAGCTTTCCGAGTGAGTTGACTCTGTCTTTACATTCTACCCTTCTAGAAGTGTACCTCAACATTTTTATTGCATTAACCTGTGTTGCTGCTTCTAGTGTTTTGAGTATCTGTACCCCTAGATCCCTTTGATCTTCTATTTCATTAAAACTTATTGTTCAAGGAGCATGTGACCTCTTTATTCTTCTACCAAAATAGACCGCCTTACACTTTCCTATGTTGAAATTCATTTGCCAGTTATAGAATCATGGAATCATGGAATAATTACAGTACAGAAGGAGGCCATTCAGCCTGCCCTGTCTGTACTGGCTTTCTGAAGGAGCAATTCATCTAGTGCCACTCCCCTGCCTTCTCTCCCTTGCCCTGCACATTCACTCTTTTCAGATAATAATCCACTTCCCTCTTCAAAGCCTGAATGGAACCTGTCTCCACCAAACTCTCAGGTAGTGCATTCCAGACCCTCAACACTTACTATGTGAAAAAGTTTTTCCTCATCTTCCCATTGTTTCTTTTGCTAATTACCTTAAATCTGTGCCCTCTGGTTCTCGATTCTTCTACCAATGGAAAAGATTTCTCACTACCTGCTCTGTCCAGACCTCACATGATTTTGAATACCTCTATCAAATCTCCTCTCAACCTTCTTTTCTCGAAGGAAAACAGTCCCAATTTCTCCAATCAATTTACATAACTGAAGTTCCTCATTCCTGAAACCATCCTCATGAAAATTGTTTGCACAATTATAATTGTATTTATAATATTTATCCATATTTATAATATTCCATATTTATAATACAATTATAACACAATTACATGCCCATTCAGCAAGTCTTTCTGTATTTTGTCACTATCTCCCTTTGCATTAACTATATGTCCCAATTTGGTGTCATCTGCAGAATTTTGAAATTGCACTTCTGATTCCAGAGTCCAAATCATTGGGCAGAATTTTCTGCCTGCCTGGTGGGCAGGTCCGACCCAATCTCCGGTGGGCAGGGAGACGATCTCCGCCGGAGAAGCGGGCCCCGCAGCCATTTTACATGGGTGGGCCAATTAAAGCCCGCCCAGCGTGACGTCCAGCGGGAAGCACTACCTGCTCCCTGTGCGGGCGGGGAGGGGAATTCCCCAAAAGCTAGAGTGCACTCTTTCGCGCATGCGCACGGAAGAGTGCACATCTCCCTGAGGCTAAGTGCTGCCTCAGGGAGATCGCTGACACTTTTAAAAAGATTAAAAATAGAAAAAAAAATTCCCTAACATGTCCCCCTCATGTGACAATGTCACATGAGATGGGACATGTTCATAAATTACAGTAAAACTTTATTAAACTTTTTAGAACCCTGCATGAAACCTCATCCTGCCGGTGGATGAGGTTTCATGTTTTCTCTATTTGCCGCCAGGGCTCCTGGCCTGCCCACCAATCTTAAGGTTGGATGGGCAGGTCCTTTAATTGTTTAAATGACCCTGTCAATGGCCTCAATTGGCCTTTGACAGGTCGACGGGCACACAGCTGATTTTGCTGCGGGCCCACCTTCCTGAAAGTTTAAATGGGGTGGGATGATGTCGGGGGTTCCGCCAACGTCATCCCACGTAATTTTACGCTTTGGCGAGCGGGCCCCGCCCCCCTGCTTGCCGACGGCAAAATTCTGCCCATTAACATAAATTGTGAGCAAAAGTGATCCCAGCACCAGTTTCTGCGGAACACCACTACCCCGATTTTTCCAGTCTCTGTTACTATCCTTAAACCCAACTTTATGGGCAGAATTTTAACTTTGGTGGGTGGCCATGCGCCTGACCCGCTCGAGCATGAAATGAAGTGCGTTGACGTCGGTCGAGTGTCCCAACATCAACGGACAGTCACGCAGTAGTTCAATCGGTGGGCGTGTGCGAGAATCAGCAGCGCACCCGCCAACAATTAAAATGCCTGTTAAGGCCATTAAAGTATCAGTTAAGTTAAATTTTTCGCTGCCCATCAAACCTTGCAGTTGATGGGCAGGCGAAAAGGCCAATCGGCCTTTGCATTTTTTTTTCTGCAAACCTCATCCATGGGTGGGATGAGGTTTCCAACATCAAATAAAAATAAAATAAAATTTTCCAAATTTCATTTATAACATGTTTTATAACATTTTTCTAATCTTTATTATTCTTTTTTGAAAACTCTTCATCTCCCTGAGGCAGCCCTGTGCCTCAGGAAGATTCTCAAGTGTGCACTCCCATGCATGCGCGAAGTTCGCACTCGCCCCACTCGACCTCCTCCCCCCATTCCCCTGCACAGGCAGCACTGAGTGCTGCCACTCACGTTTCACACTGGGCGGGCCTTAATTGAATTTAATTAACTTCTTAATGGCCTTAATAGGCCTTTTAAATGCTTATTAAGGCCATTACAAAATGTCGCGAGACTGCACGATCATATCGGGATGCTTGCCCAACATCATCGCACGTCATTTTACGCTCGGGCGTGTCGGGCGCGCGCCCGCATGCTGAGCATAATATTCTGCCCATAGTCACTCATGCTTTAAGCCGAAATCCTCAACTCAACCTTTTCCTTTCCACTTTGAAGCCGCCCCCCCCAGAAAGTCTTTATTTTTCAAGCCCGTGAAAGTTCCTTCACTTCCTGGCACCAAAACAAACTGCCACAGCTCTCAGGAATTCACAGTGTTCCTGCTATCCTTGGAAGTATGACATTTCATGGTGAATCTAGCTTTTGGATAAGTCATGCGGTCTTCAATTTTTCTTCGAAGACTGCATGACTTTGGACTGTTCAGTTCCTTGTCCTAGCTTAAGACATACATAGAATGTTTTTTCTCAGTCTGTTCCTACAGCTTCTGTACAGTTCTTTCCAAGCCAATTGTTTAAGATGACTGCTTTCTGCCAAAAGGCTAACTACCTTTCACTGTGAGGACCATTGTAGATTTCTCCCTCTTGATTCAAGCCAGCCAAGTATTCCAAGTTCTTTCCCTCTCACAAATTCCAAACTAAGCTTGAGCCCCCACCCGTATTTTACATGGTTAATGGTAAAGTTTGTATTTTCTCTGCTTAAGGTGCAGACCTCACGAACATTTATCTCCTTTTGCTCCTCTGAATCAGTGAGCCGCAGCCTACACAAGACCAAAACTGCAACTGCCTTCTGTGAGAAACACACAGATAAATTAAACAATGGAACCTTCGAACCCCCGCAACACATCTCCCGGACAACATGACATACTTGGGATATTCCAAACAGAAATGTAAATTAATTATTTTTTCCTTCAACACAACTTTTTTGATCTGTGACTTATATGAACAATTTATATCTCTAATGAGTTTTATAACTCTCTTTCCCAGAGTTACTAGCTTTTAGCTTCTTTTATTGAGATAATGATACACACTCTGGCTCTACCAAGAGGTCCAGAGATAGGTCTTTATTGTTCAGTTTCTACACTTCTAACTTTGACCTTGGAAAATAAAGACAAATTATCTTTTAGATGTAATGAACTCGAGCTTGTTTGATTTGCATTTAAATTAGATGTCTCCCAGTTTCTTAACTGTGTTCCCATTTATCTTATATTTAACACTTTAATTCCTAAAACAAAATTTATATTCTAAGGCATATTCATTATAAATGAGATATTCACAACAGCCTTTAGAATTATTTACTATTCCTTTTTATATTTGTCGATAATTTAATTCCTTAGCTCTTTTTGCTTTAATTTTTTTTTTTGACTTCTGTACTAACCACTTCATATTTACTTTTGCCATTCTCTGGTTGGCAAGATATAATGAGTGGTGTGCCACAGGGATCAGTGCTGGGGCCTCAACTTTTTACAATTTATATAAATGGCTTGGATGAAGGGATGGAAGACATGGTGGCTAAATTTGCTGATGACACAAAGATAGACTGGATAGTAAGGTGTGAAGAGGACACAAGGAGGCTACAAAGGGATATAGATAGGTTACGTGCATGGACAAAGACCTGACAAATGGAATATAATGTGGGAAAATATGAAATTGTCCAGTTTGTAAGGAAAAACAAAAAAGAAGCATATTATCTAAATGGTGAGAGATTTCAGAGCTCTGCCATGCAGAGGGATCTAGGTGTCCTAGTGCATGAATCGCAAAAGGTTAGTATGCAGGTACAGCAAGTAATTAGGAAAGCTAATAGACTGTTATCGTTTATTTGAGGAGAATTGAATACAAAAATAGGGAAGTTATGCTTCACTAATATAGGGTAATGGTGAGACCACAACTGGAGTGCTGTGTACAGTGTTGGTCTCCTTATTTAAGGAAGAATGTAAATGCAGTGGAAGCAGGTCAGAGAAGGTTTACTAGACTAATACCTGGATTTCAGGATGATGATGATGACATTTAGTGAAAGGACACTCCATAGTTCTTCACAGTGCTTCTGAGAATGTCTAACTCCTGTCTGGCTGAGGGCAGCTCACTTGCGCTCTGTGATCAGGGTCATATTATGGAGGCGCAGCCGTGAAACTTTAGATGCACCTGATCCTTTGTCCGCCTTCAGCACCTGACCCCTTCAGGAGCACAAAATCACCGGTCACAGATGCTGAAGAAATGGGGGTGGCCAGCCCCACCTCAAAGGTGCTGAGAGCACACAGAGAAAATGATGGAACTCTGTGACGCCTACCCACTATATTCTGGCAGCAATGACAAGCACCATCGAGGTTCAGACATCACTAATGTGTCCAGCGAGTGTTAAGCTAGACCAATACTTTGCTCTGAAGGTTACACAATGCACAGGGAAGAGGCCCTGGACTGAGACACCTGCCTTTATCTTGTGCAGGAACCAAGGTTTCACATTTGAGTGACACAAACACTGCTCATCATAACAAGGAGCCATAGGCAAGGAGACATTCTTGGGAGTTTATTTACAATTGTGAACATTATGTACAAGTGGTTAACACCCGTGCCCAGGCTCTGCAACCACATCTTCTTAACCTTCCTAACACTGCTGCTGTGTTGGTGCTCCCTGGACACCCACAGTGGAGATGCAGGCAGCCTGCTGACTGTGACACCCTGTCTGTGATGACCTTGGCGGGCATCCTTTGGAGGGCCGAGACTTAAAGGGCCCCGGCCTGCTTTCAGGGTCCTGCTGTGTGGCAGTGGCACCTTCCTCGACCTGTGGAGCTGGAGCTGCTGGAGTCGCAGGAAGAGGAGATTCGGATGGCTGTGCACTTCTGGAGTCACCTGGATGGATGGCCCTGGGGTGTGTGCCTGCTGATCCCTCTCCCTATGGATGCCCGAGGGCCCCTGAATGACTTCTTGAGGACAAGAGGAAGCTGGAGTGAGGTCGAGATGCCCCGCACCCCTCTCGTGCTGAAACTGTTGGGGGGCCAACTATGGCATCAGTGATGGAGTTCAGCCCGTGCAGCAGTGCAGGAGCAATGTCCTGGACAAAGGTCTCCCATGGCAGCCGCCATCCTACCAGTGTTGACATCGGTGCATTGGCATGTCAGCGCTATCACCTCAGACTGAAGACGCATGGACTCCTCCATCGTGCCTTGCAATTTGAGGAGTGCAGTGGACATGCCTTCCTGATGTTCCCTAGCTTGCCTTTGCAGGTCCAGCAACTGTGACATGACTGAGTCCAAAGGCTGGTCATCTGGCTCGGTCTCAGAAGATTTCTGGCCACCCGCAGTCCTCTGAGTGCCGGGCAGCTGGGAAGTCCCTACTGCCGCCTGCTGTGGATCAGATAGTATGCTGTGCTCACCAGATTGTGACTCTGAGGCTACTCTAGGACTAGGTTCCACTGAGGTATGTGTCTCTGTGCTGGTGGAGGGTGTAGGTGAGTGCTGTGATGGATCTTAAATTAGGGTATCATCAGATTCTTCTTCCATGGTGTCTTTGGGGCTTGAGTTGAGATCCTGTCTTGTGGACCCCCTAGGCTGTTTCCCAGATGTGCCTGTGGAAGCAAGGGGAGATAATGGCAGTAGCTTGTGAAATAAGACACATCACTCACAGCATGGTTGTCTGATGGATGTTGCACTGCTGGATCCTCACTTGGTTGAGCACCACCGACTTCACCATCAGCACAAGAATGGTTCAGATCGTCGCTGGCCAGCTGGATGGCCCTATTTACAAAGCCCGTGAGGACCTTGATGCCAGGTACTCCCCAACCAGTCAGCGACCTCTCACTTTTGTTGTGTGCCAGCTTGTCCTGCATGAATAGACATGGAGAGATTGTAGGCAGGATGCCTGCCAGGCCAGATGAGAATGATGCCTGGCATGTGTGGGTGCCATGGATGGGATGAGGACACGATCCACAGGGCAGATGAAGGTGTGTGAGAGAGTGAATGGTGATGTCCCTTGAACTGACAGTGAGTGAGATCCTTGTGGATGTGTGATGGGTTTGTGAGTGTGTGAGTTGAGAGTGATGAGAAGAGTGACATTTCCTGGTGGAATGGCACTGGGTGGCTGTCCTCTTTTGCAGGGCCTTGGCACTGACCACCACTGACACCGCCTCCCATGCTGGATTATTCACCTTGCTTGCTGGTCTTCGCCCAGAGTGGGGTGAAGGACTTCACAGTGGGCTTCCACTGCATCCAGTAGGCACCCGAGGGAGATGTTGCTGTATTTGGGGTCAGCATGGTTCCTCCTTTTGCAGCCATGACTTTGCAGCAGCTTCCGATCCCTTAGACAGAGCTTGCTCTGTGCAGGGACACCCTTTAAATATGGGGCCAGGATGTGACTGACGGCCTGAGGTGACGGCGGTGCAGGTGACTCAGAGGCCACCCTGCCAGCTGTCCGGCATGTTTCCCGGGAATGCATTATTAATGAGGCGGGGCATGCTGGGAATGGTGCAAAAACCTGCACCTTTTTCCTGCCCACTACCACACTTTGTGCAAATCTGGGACAATTCCACCCAATGTCAGGGAGGTGTAATTAGATGACCTTTCTGAGGCAGAGGATATAGCTCAGTCAAATAGGGTACCAAGGTTGCAACCTGTCTGGTTTAGCCTGTGACAAGGAAGGTGATGGGAATGTGGGTGACGGAATGGAGCTGGTGGTGGGGGCCGCAGACAATAGCACTAGTCTTCCCAACCTTTCAATGGAGGAAATTGTGAATAATTGTGATGGTGGTAACCTTTCTTCTTGAACTGCAACATTCCATGCAGTGAAGATACTCCCAGAGGGCTATTAGGTAGGAAGTTCCATATTTTGACATAGCATTGATGAAGAAACAATTCCATATCTAAGTCACGTGATGTACGACTTAGAGGGGAACTTTGATGTGATGGAATTCCCATGCACCTGCTGCCTTGTCTTTCTAGGTGGTGGAGGTCATGGGTTTGGGAGGTGCTGCCAAAGAAGCCTTGGCAACATGCAGCTGTGAATCCTGTAGATAGTAGTGGAGGGAGTAGATATGTATTGTGGCTGATGGGCTGCTCATCAAACGACTGTTTTGTCCTGGATAGTGTGAAACTTCTTGAGTCCTGTTGGAGCTGAACTGATCCAGGAAATGGAGATCATTCATTCATACCCATTAAAATTAACAGAATGTCAAGAGGAGTAAGTTTGTGAACCCTGCCAAGGCACCCAAGGCTGCTGAAGGAAGTCACAATGGAGACAGCAGAAGCTGAGCCCCAAATTTGTAAACCTACTCAGGTGCTTGAGTTGTTCCAGGGTCTGGAGAGTGACTGATGTAACACCTGCATTCAGGAAGAGAGAGACAGATAAACTGGGCAACAGGAGTCCAGTAAGTTTTTAATATTAGTTCTTGCAAATTTTTACATGTTGATTTCTACTCCTGAGCGAGAATATCTGAGAGTGGTAGCAGGGAGGGTCGGCTGATTTTAACAGCTGGACTTCATTGGCATGCCACTTCCTGACTTCCTAACCAAAGCAACAATGGGGACAGCAAAAGGTGACTCCCCAGTTATGAAAAAAGCAAAATAAATTCAATATAGCTAATTGTACGGTGGTTAATTTTTGCAATAAGGAGTAAGACGCTAAATGCTGTAGTCGAACAAAGAGATCTAGGAATGCAGATATGTAAAATGCTAAAAATAACAAAATAAGATGATAACACCATAAAGATAGCAAAGTACTGGTGGGGGGTGGTGCAGGTACGAGAGGAGTATAATACAAAAACAAGGAATTTACATAAATTCTTGCTTCGTGCAAGCTTGAAGTAGTATGTGTTGTTCAGGTTTTCATACTACAGAAAGAATATTGAAGGGCTGGAGAAAGTGGTAAAAAGATTAACAATCATATTATCAATTCTTAGTAAGTAAATCTAAGAAAATATTGAGCAGGCTGTGGCCCTTTTTGAAGGCAGGTATACTAAATGAAGACCTTTAAATTATGAAGGGATTTGATGAGGGGTGCGTGTCTGTTTCCACTCCTTAGTGAGTCCAGAGCAAGGTGGTATAAATATAATGTAATCGCAAATAGATTAAATGAAGAATTTGGGAGAAATTCTTATAGAGACTGATGAAAATATAGGATTAACTGCTACATGGAGTGATTGAAGCAGACAGAATTGATGTGTTTAAGGAGATAAGTGATGCATACATGAGGGAGGAGTGAATAGAGAGGTACAGGGTCAGGGTAGGAATAGATTGAGTGGAAGCAGATTTGTGTGGACTAGTTGGGCTGAATGCCCTGTTTCTGTACTGTAGATTGTATCTAATCTTATGACATTTTTAAATGCAGATGAATCAAGAATAGTTCACATGGATTTGTGAAAGGCAAGATGCAGGTGACACTTGAGAGATCTGTTTTTGGAGAAGTAACCAATTAAATAAGGATACTACAATAAATGTACTGCATTTGGATTTTCAGAAGCATGCATTTTTTAATTCATTCACGGGATGTAGGCATCGCTGACTGGGCCAGCATTTATTGCCCATCCCTAGTTGCACTTGAGAAGGCAGTAGTGAGCTGCCTTCTTGAATCGCTGAAGTCCATGTGGTGTAGGCACACACACAGTGCTGTTAGGGAGAGGGGTTCCAGGATTTTGGCCCAGTGACAGTGAAGGAACAATGATATATTCCCAAGTCAGGATGGTGAGTGACTTGGAGGGGAACTTGCAGGTGGTGGTGTTCCCATCTATCTGCTGCCCTTGTCCTGCTAGATTGTAGTGGTCGTGGGTTTAGAAGGTGCTGTTGAAGGAGACTTGGTGAATTCCTGCAGTGTGTTTTGTAGCTGGTACACACTGCTGCTACTGAGTGGTGGAGGGAGTGAATGTTTGTGGGTGTAGTACCATTTAAGTGGGCTGCTTTGTCCTGGTGATAAGATGACTCACAATTTGTTGCACTGTAAACCTGTATTTTTGTAAGTGGAGATATAGCAGCAGAGATAACATTGGATGATGGACAGTAAAAAGCATTAGGGGTGTTAGGAGAAGGATTAGAAGTGATGCATCACTGCTGGGCATAGGGAGCACGCTATTAACATTTGCTGATTGTAAAGTAGGATTTTGGCAAAGAGTAAGGGAAATTGTAAAAGACATTAAGAAACTATAGGTTAGTGGAATGGGCCGACAGCTGGTAAAAAATAATTTAGTGCTGAGGAATGTGAGGTAAGTGAGAGGATAAATAACTCATGGGCATAAAGCCAATTAAGAGCCCTTGAAGAGTGGGGTTAGAGCTATGGAGCTGGATTCCCAAAGCAGGTTTGGGAACCTGACACTCAGATGAATTCGAGGTGCTGACACAATGCCTGAACATTGTCACTCTTGCAAAGTTATTTTTAAATGTTGATGGGCTAATTGGGCGGGAGACGAGCTTGGCACTTAATTAGATGCACTGAGTGCCTCCAGGAGGTGGGAGCTGGCAGCAAAGCTAAGTTGTGGGCAGCCACTACTTTGCCAAGAAAAGCATGCAGCTCATGAGAGGGCGAGGAGAATAATGATGATGCAAAGTGGCCATGGATGCCAGACAAAGTACAGCATTAGACCCAGCGTTAGTCTACTCCTTTAGTTTTGCAAAAATAACAAAGGTGGAAATGCACTTCCTTTTCCCCCGAGGCAACCACAACATTTGTGAGCTAATGTACACCAGACTGTTCAGCTTTATCCGGAAAAAAAATTGAAAATCCCATTCTTTTCTTGATTGACCCCTTAAAAAGTTCCTTAAGGAGCTTAAAGGCTGTTAATTGGTGGCGACAAGGTTTCTTGTTCCCTTTCCCCTTCAGACTCTTTGAAAGTTGTCCAGAAGTGGCAGGTTCCATGTGGCCCTTGACCTGGAAACATAGGCCAGAATATAACGCCTGTCAGGCAGGTGCATGCCCGACCTGACCAAATGTAAAATGACATGTGATGATGTTGGGAGGGCGTCCCAATGTCCGCGATTTGAGCAAGCAGTGAGTCCCGATTTCTGCATGTCACACTTGTCCGGACGTGTTCTGGGCCATTTAAAAGTTAATTGACAGAGTGATATGAGGGAACATGTTTTATAACATTTAAAAACCTTTATTTTTAATGTTATAAACTCTTCATCTCCCTGAGGCAGCTCTGTGCCCCAGGGAGCTTTTCCAGTGTGCACCCACGTGTATGCGTGAACTTGTGCTCTTGCCCTCCTCCCACCCCACCAACACAGGCAGTGCTCAGTGCTTGGTCCGCCAGCATGAAATTGTGGTCCGGCCCTGATCTCAGGTCCCATCTGCCCCTGCCGAGCCTGCCCGACGAGGAATAAATCCTCCCCATAATTTTCTAATGTCATCGGGACCTATTTCCACTCCCAGTGGCATTTGAAAATCCAGCCAATGGTTCAAATAGATACTTTCTGGAAAGTATGAGAGCCAGTAGATAAGGCCACAAAAAAAAAAATTGCATTTTGGGTTTTATAAATTGACATATAGATCATGAGTAAAAATGTAATGGCCAATTTATACAAGATAATTATAGGATATAGTTACAGTACAGTGTGCAATACAGAAAGAGAATGCACAGCAATTATGCCAGGGATAGAAACTTATAGTTATGGATTGATAAATCATATTTCTTCCACTTTGAGCATTGTGATTTTACTCTCTAGCATACTGAGTTGGCAAAGACCAGATCCAATAATTAACCCTGGTTACAATAAATTGCTTACTGAAATTTAGATAGGAATCCATGTTCTCCAATCTAAAGTCAGTTTTGTACTGGCTAAATGAATCAAATTTATTTACACAAGTAACAAAGTAGAGATAATAAACAATACTATAAAGTGCAATAAATACTTCCACAAGTGCTTTAATAAAAGCCTCTTGTCTGGGTTCTCTTCCTCTAGCTGAATCTCACTGTGCTTAGTTTTAGTTTTAACAACTCAAATATGGCAAAACTAACTCAATATAATAATAAAATGATAGTAAACTTGACATTATTCTGGTTCAGAAAACTCAGTTACCAGAACAATTTGATTCTATTAGAATACCCAAGCAATTTTATTTTGTTTGGAAAGATGAGACTGGGAAGTGGTCTAATTGAAGTTTTCAAGATCAGAAAGATGATTGTTAATGCTGATTTAGGCAAGTTGTCCACTATTGCTGTCTAGTCCCAGCAGCATGAGAAGCTGCAGTGGACAGGACTGGAACTGCAAGCAGTCCCCAAAGTCTAAGGCCAGAATTTCCAACCCCGTTGGCGCCGGCCATCATGGCGAGCGGGGGGAGGAAACAATATGGCGAGAAGGCCAAAAATTGGTTTCACGCTGGCATGAAAGCGCAGTGGGATCATCCAACTGTGTCGGCCATGGAGGAATGCCAATCTCGTTGGAGGCCGGTGTGAACGTGATTTACATTCAGGGAATGGGATGCAAAGAAAGACCTGACCAGAATCGTCCCTCCGCGCCGGATTTACTGTTAGGCCAGCGGGAAAACACACCGGCCCAGAACACGTCCAGATAAGTGTGACGTGCAGAAGTTGGGACTCACTGTTTGAGCCTGGCTCAGATCGTGGACATCCGAGGAGCAGAAGATGCTGGAGCCCTAGAGCTAGCGGACCCTGGAGGAACACATGCTTGGTGGATTCTCATGGACATGGACTGCAAAGTAACTCATGGAAGGCGGGAGGTCTCCATTGATGTCTCGGGTCTGCTTTGAAACATCACGGTCTTGGCCATGGGCTGCGAATGATGATCATCGGGGTGGGGGGGGGAGGTGGTGGCGGCAGGAAGGTCCAGGCGTGAGTGGGAGAGGAAGGCCTAGGTTTGACTGAGAGAGGAAGGTGTACTGGGGGGGAGTGAGGTTGCGGGGGTGGGTGTTGTACGAAGGTGTTGAAGGGGAACTAAAGTATCAGGGGGGTGAGGTTGGGAAGGTGGGGGGCAAAGGTGTCAAGGGGTGGTGAGGTTGGGTGGGTGGAGGAGGGAATACGGGGCTGGAGTTTGTAATGGGGAGAATGCGGAAAGTTGGGTGGTAGGTGTAAGGGGGAGGAAGGCGTAAGGGAGGGAGTTTTGAGGGGGGAAGGAGTTTGGAGGTGGGGAGGAGTGTGGAGGGGGGAAGGTGTTCAGAGGGAGGGAAGGAGTTCAGAGGGGGGCAGGAGTCCGGGGGATGGGGTCAGGCCTTCCAGGCTGCTTATTTCCAGCTCTTCAATGGAGGAGGTGTGCAGGTGAGGATGTGGGTGGAGTTGAGGGATTGGCTGGCTGAGGGCATTGGTCGCTTGGCAGAGCTCCCTATGAGCTAAAACAGAGATAATTAGTGCATGGCAACAGAGTCAAAAGCAGAAGACAGAGTACTCATTGTTGCATTGAGAGAGGGATAATGTGGTGCAGGATCCTAACGTGGGTGTTCGCCGCTGACCTCACTGTCGCCGAGTGCACAGTCCACGTCCTCACTAGTCAGCACGATGGCACACTCCTCAAAGTGAGTAAGGGGCCTAAAGGGGGTCACTCCACCCTCAGTCTGGGACCTCTCCCCACCTTCTGCTTCATGAAAACAGATGGAGAGAGTGTGAGCAGGATGCATGGACTGCATGGAATGTTTGTGTAGTGATCGGAACAATGGAAGGGATGAAGACGTGAGCTCCAGAGGAGATGAGTCTGGTGGAGATACGAGGGTGTATTTGAGAGTTAATGGTCCATTGAGGTGTGAGATCTCTGTGGATGTGTGATGGGCTTGTGAGTGTGTGTGTTGAGAATGACTTATCCTGGCGGAACGAATAAGAGCATTCATCTCCTCCCTGCACTGGATGGCTGACCTCCACTGTCCGCTGGTGGTGCTGACCGCCACTGCCACCAACTCCCAGGCTGGATTAGTGACTCTGCTGGACCTTCTGCAGCCAGACTGGTGATAAAGGACATTGTAGCGGCCTTGAATTGCATCCAGCAGGTGCCCCAGAGAGGCGGCTGATGTCTTCTTTGCTTTTGGGGGCCATCTGTCACCTGGAGCAGTCCTGGTCTATAGACATGAAGTAGGCATGAGCCTTCATATGCTTTAAATATGGCGCCCAGAGCGTGGAAGTGCTGAGGTCATGGCGTGGCGGGCAAATCTGAGCTCGCCCACCAGCGATCCAGAGTGTTTCCCGTGAATGCATTATTGCATTATGAGCTGGGATGAGATGGGAAGGGGATGACACGGTGCGAAAACCCACCATTGCGACCAGCGGGTAAGACGACATTTTTCCTGCCCGTGACCACACTTCGTGCAAATCTAGGACAATTCTGTCCTAAGTCCTGGGAATCCAGGACCAGGTAAGTTTTGGGGGGGTCTCAGGCAGAGAGGGGAGGTGAGGCCTGGGGGGGTGGGCAGATTTGGGTAGGGGTGTTGGTGTAGAGGCTGCAGCAGGGGGGAGGAAGCACCCGTCGTGGCCAAAACTTTTAGAGGTGTGCCCGATATTAAAAGGAGGCCATTGAAGGAGGTGCAACCCCCCACCAACCACCCTCCCAATGGAAGCCTGAGCAGGGTCACATTTTGGGCTTCCCTCCTTCCCCTGCACTCTTTCCACCAGCCTGAAAATTGAGGCTGGGAGGGAACCAACCCTTCACTGGTCATAAGTTGTCCACTTAACATAGAAACATAAAAAATAGGAGCAGGAGTAGGTCATTCGGCCCTTTGAGCCTGCTCCTCTATTCAATATGATCATGACTGATGCTGTATCTCAGCACCGTACTCCCGCACTCTCCCCATACCCCTTGATGCCTTTAAAGTCCAGAAATCTATCTATTTCCTTCTTAAATGTATTCAGTGACTTGGCCTCCACAGCCTCCTGTGCTAGAGAATTCCATAGGTTCACCACCCTCTGAGTGAAGAATTTTCTCCTCATCTCAGTCTTAAATGGCCTATCCCGTACCCTGAGACTGTGATCCCTTGTTCTAGACCCTCCCAGCCAGAGGAAACATCATCCAGTCTGTCCAGCCCTGTCAGAATTTTATATGTTTCAATGAGATAAGGGTTTCAATTGGGGAAAGGGTGGGGGGCTGACCTAGGCCTCACCTATCCTACCAAAAAATTGTGGAGAGTTCAGGGCAGGCAAGAGCCCAGTGGGAAGGCCATCCAAAGAATTTTAAGGCAACCCCCCCCACCCCCACCTACAAATCTGCTGGTGGGGAAACGTAAAATCCTGTCCCATCTTTTAATTAAGTATGGCTGAATTTAACAACCATACCCAACACCCCCACTACCCCCACCCCAACCCCCCGCCAAACAACACTGGCTGTTTAAAAGGGATGATCAGTCACATTCAGGTTCATTGTGGATTGATTTCTATTGGCTCTTGCCATGCTTATACAAGTCTTTCGTGCTTTCAAGCTGTTGAAGTCTACAGGGAGCAAGTTTTATGGCAGATGTTGAAAGGTTTTTTTGACTGGCTTCAAGGCTTTTGCGCAAACCAGGTATTGGTGCAGTAATGGGTATTCCCCTTGGATTTCAGAATGATTGGGAGAATGAGCAAAGGGCATACAGAGCAGGACAAGCTGCTAGAAGAAAGAGGAGGAGGAGGAGGGGGGTGGAAATGACTCTCAGCAGGAGGCCACATACCTCCCAGGGAGGTATATAGAGGAAGCAACTCTCTCCTACCTAAATTTCAATGAGGAAGTGTGTGTGAGATGTCTGCGCTTCCGTAAGGACAGCCACACTGAAACCTGCCATGTGCTGCAGTCACAACTACAACCTTAGATCAGGTCAAGGTCCTTAAGGCCAGTTGCTGTATAAGTTACTGTGGTGATTTAAATTTTATGTGCTGAGGTCTTTCCAGGCTAGTGGTGTAAATATTTGCAAATTCAAGCAGTTTGCCATCCACTGTTGCATAAGGCGGCATGGGGAGAGGGGTGGGGGGAATGTTGGGGGGTGTTCGCTGACAGTCTCTATTCATAGAGAGCTGATTACATTTCTTTGTCTCTTTGTACAGAGTAAGCAGCTTTGCAAGGATTTCAGGCAAAAGGATTGCAGGCATCCCATGGTGATGCTGCAGGTGTTATTGGCTGTGCGCATGCATGCCATTTGGTGGATGCTGCATTGTCTATTATGAGATGTACTCAACTGAATGAGATTCCATTTCCTTAATGTCCAGTTGGTGTGTGACCAAAGGCAGTGAATCATGCAGATCAATGTCCAATATCCTGAGAGCAGTTGCGATGGCTTTAATCTGTGGCAGCCTATTGTACAATTTGCATTTGAGCTATCAAGACAACAAAAGAATGGCTACAGGGTAACGAGGGCTTTCCATTGAACTCATGGCTGATGCCTTTGCCTCACAACCCATGCACAAGTGGACAGCATGCATAAAACGAAAGCAATGCTGCCACACAAAATGTGGCTGAATAGACCATTGGCATGCTAAAAGAATGCTTTCACTGCCTGGATCACTGTGGAGGAGCCCCGCAGCACTCAGAAGAATGTGTGTCAGGATTCTTGGTGGTCTGCTGTATGCTGCACAAACTTGTTATCATGAATGCACAGCCCTTACCACCAGCTATAGGGGGAGCACCTGAGGCGCAGGAGGAGGAAGAGCAAGTCAAAAATGAGGAGGAAGAAGGAGGCAACCGAGACTAGAATAGAGTCGTCTTTGACCAAGTTATATTGATTTCTTCAAGGAATTCCACCACCAGCTCTACCCACAATGTGTCTTCTCTTTGAGAGAACTGACTTTTCATGACTTTGGCCCCCTGGTGGAGCATGCAGCTACTCAACTGTTTACTTTTATTCGTTCTTCAAATGTGAGCATTGCTGGCAAGGCCAGCATTTATTGCCCATCCCTAGTTGCCCTTGAGAAGGTGGTGGTGAGCGGCCTTCTTCAGCTGCTGCAGTCCATGTGGTGTAGGTACACCTACAGTACTGTTAGGAACGGAGTTCCAAGATTTTTACCCAGCAACATTGAAGGAACAGTATTATATTTCCAAGTCAGGATGGCGAGTGACTTGGAGGAGAACTTCCAGGCGGTGGTGTTCCCATCTATCTGCTGCCCTTGTCCTTCTAGATAGTAGTAGTCATGGGTTTGGAAGGTGCTGCCTAAGGAGCCTTTCTAAGTTCCTTCAGTGCATTTTGTAGATGGTACACTGTGCTACCACTGTGTGTTGGTAGTGGAGAGAGTGAATGTTTGTGGATGTGGTGCCAATCAAGTGGGCTGCTTTGTCCTAGATGGTGTCCAGCTTCTTGACTGTTGCTGGAGCTGCACTCATCCAGGCAAGTGGAGAGTATTCCATCACACTCCTGATTTGCGCCTTGTAGACGGTGGACAGGCTTTACGGAGTCAGGAGGTGAGTTGCTCACCACAGGATTCCTCGTCTCTGACCTGCTCTTGTAACCAGAGTATTTATATGGTTAGTCCAGTTCAGTTTCTGGTTAATGGTAACCCCAGGATGTTGGTAGTGGTGGAACTTAACAATGGTAATGGCATTGAATGTCAAGGGGTGATGGTTAGATTCTCTCTTGTTGGAGATGGTTATTGCCTGGCACTTGTGTGGCACAAATGTAACTTGCCACTTGTCAGCCCAAGCCTGGATATTATCCAGGTCTTGCTACATTTGGACATGGACTGCTTCAGTACCCAAGGAGTTGTAAATGATGCTGAACATTGTGCAATCATCAGCGAACATCCCCAACTTTGACCTTATAATGGACGGAAGGTCATTGATGAAGCAGCTGAAGATGGTTGAGCCGAGAACACTATCCTGAGGAACTCCTGCAGTGAGGTCCTGGAACTGAGATGACTGATCTCCAACAACCACAACCATCGTCCTTTGTGCTAGGTATGACTCCAACTAGTGGAGAGTTTTCCCCCTGATCCCCATTGACTCCAGTTTTGCTGGGGCTCCTTGATGCCACACTGGCTGCACTTTGCAATCATATAAATTAGCTGACAGCATGAAGTTGGTATTCTGCCTGCATTGGACCAACGGGCACAGATTAATCTTGCATTGCAATCCCCAATGCTTGTTCTTAGGGGCTATCAAATTTTGCCCCCAAGATTTATTTACTGAAAAAATAAACATTAAGCCCAACAAGACCACCACTTTTACAAGATATCAGGTCACCTAATCACCTTCTGTTGTGAATGAGATCAATCCAAAACAGACAATCTGGGTGGACCTGATGTTGCTTCCTATCCCGTCAAATTCCTCTCATATTTATTTATACATAATATAAGTATATGTGTATGTTACAGGAAGGTCTGGTCTCTGTTATCTAACATGATCCAAGAATGGCCAGCTAATCAAATAAGCTGGTTAACTGAGATGTAAGGTGAGTTCTGTGTTTTCATCTGTGAGAAAGTTCCAGGATGATCATGTGGATTTTGAGGTCTCATGAGTGGTGTGGGAGTGCGCAAATCGAGTGTGTGCTGCCGAGCGGAGGTGATGCTGCAGCGGGAGGCAGAGCCCAGAGTGAGGACAAGCCGCCAATAACTATTACCAGTGAGTTTGACATCTCCAATCAAAATACAGACCGACAGACTCGACCCCAGAATTCCAGTGAGTGGAGAATTCTGGTTGGAGAGTGTCAGATAACAGAAATTTTACTGTATTTGCATTAATCTCTCAAATAATATGCAGAAGAAGCACAGCTTATATTTGTATTGAGAATAATAATTAACCTGCTGGGTGATAAAGGAAACACTTTTAACTGCTGACAATGCAAGCTTCAGAGCCATGGAAATTTTTTTCCACTCAAAGCTGCAAATTTCTTGTTATATTTTAAGCATAAAAATATCTTAAATAATAGGTTCAAATAGAGCTTTACCTTTTATTTTCAAACATTCAGGATTCAAACCAATCTATTTTTGGTCTGCATAATTCAGTAAATGAGCCACCTACAGACACAACTTCCTCTTAACTTCAAAGTGTAGGATTGTTTTCAATTGATTTGTCGGCAGTGTTGGAGCAGAATTTAGGGAGAATTATTCAGCACTAAGATTGCACTGTGCCTGGTGGAGTGCTTTGTATTGCTTCCAGCTGGAAAAAAGTATTCTGCTTCTTCCTCCTTAATGAGCACACAAATTTGCTAAAATGTTGATTGACACTCCCTAGAAGATAGGTAAATCATGTTCTGGTCATAGTCTTTGCCAGCTTTAACAATTTGAATGTGGAAAGTAAATAAGTTTCCAGAGATGGTAATCAGTGATGTAACGTGTGGAACTGCTCTATGCTGTCCATTGTGGCCTGGATGTTTGGGGAGTTGTGGAGATTCTGGAGATATTCCAAAATGACAGACAGGACCTGGATACGGAAGTCCTGCCCCATTTCTGACAGATGCTATTTTCATGGGGGTGGGGAGGGGGCTGCGAGGTGTGACTCCCATATGTGGTAACCCTGAACTCAAGGCCATTTGAACTCAGTGCTCAGTTAAAACAGACCCCATTTTTGCTGGAGCAAGGGCCTTATCCTGTAGTGTGGGAGTTATGAATCTTTAGAAAAGTTGGATATGCTCTTGAAGGGTGGATAAGGTCTGTAGAACTCACAAGCTGTCGAGTTATTCAAACAGCCAGCCGTTTAAAATTAATAAAAATCCTGCCTGTGTTTGTGAGAGTTGAAAAAAAATCTGTTCTAGCAGCTTCAATAGCTGTTTGTTGACAGTGGTACATACTATTGTTTAGCATTATTAATCGTTGGCTGCATTTTAAAACCTATCATCACAGTGGGGGAGGCTGTTGTGAATTCATAGTTTGATTGATAGTTCAAACATGTTATTAAAGGATTACTTATCTTTTATGTGGAGTTATGAATGCATGTCTGTTTGTTTTGATAAGGGATTAAGGACTTGAGGGGATTTAAATGTTTTGAATGGGCTGTCATGAATGGGAGTTTTTTTTAATATAGTGAAATCTGTGATAGATATTTAGAAATTTATTTCATTTGACCTCAGCATGGCTTCTGAAGTCTGTCCATGGGGGATACTGGATGAGTTGGCTTGGAGGGTATAAAGGCAAAGGGTGGTGAGTAGAGGTCATGAGTTGGCACTAAATTGGCATGGAGGTTTTAAGTGGACATGGGGATGGGTGAGGGTCATGAGTTGACATGAGGGCGCTAAATTGACATAGGGGCTATAAGGGGCCATGGGGATAATGAGGGCCATTGAGGGTAGGCAGGGAGCATGGGTTGGCATGTACAGGCACCAGAAGTGGATGAGGGCGTGTGAGGATTGAGGGCCAAAAGGCCTAATGTTTAAGAAACAACTGGGATTAAGTCCCAAAGAACCAAAGCAGCCCTTTTAAACAGTCCGTGTCAACTCTCGGTAGCGCCTGTGGCCACCTCTGATCTGCATCCAGGAGTGCTAAACCCAACTCCAAGCCATACCTGCCCCCGGAACAAAGATCCCATCACTTGGGGCACTTTTTCCCGAGACGAGTGCAGCGAACCAGGAAATTTTCTGACTCGAGGAGTGAAAATTCCGACCTGTGTGTATGATCCCAGGATTACTGATGGAAAATTTAGTGTAGAGCGTTGCTTTAATAAACTATGGTTTAGTATGAGCGATGTTAATGTATTTTGCAATGGCACTGTGCCTGGATGCTAGCACTTTTGAGATAAAGGACGTCTAGCCTACTGCTCCCTCTAGTTGATTTCCTCTGTGGAAGGAGTAAGTGGCTGAAGGACTAGCTGTAGGATGTGAATAAAAACCTGAAGGGATTCTGCTCTCCCCAAAATGGGCTGTGCTTTGTGAATCTCCTGCAGTTGAGTCAGCCATCATAAATGCCATGCTGACAAACTACAGATATTTCCTTTAAATCCTGTTCTCCTAACTGATGAACCAGGTGCTTTAAAGGAAGAGACACAACTTCAATGTGGTCTTAGCTTTTCCGACTTTAAAGAAGGGTCTCCATCAACTGGGCAATCAAATTAACCTTTCATTGTGATGCCCATATTTCAATAACTTTGCCTGTCCACTTGTAGGTGTTTCAGAGAATCTAGTTGCCACTCCTTTTACCTTGGTTGGTCCATTTTGGCGAGAACCCTATAGTTATGCCTACAGAATGAGAACAGATATATTGTTGGCAAATAAGCAAGTGTGACATGTGGTCATGTGACTTTCCTTTCCATTGAGATGGAAATGATACGGCAATCCAGACTGGGTGTAAAATGAGCTGCTGATTCATTATTGTTTGTTTGCACTAATGCCCAAGACCAATTTACTTTTAATAAATACAGTGTTCCCACCAACAGATTTCCAAGCCTTGTGTTTTTGTGCAGGAGTATACAGTGAATAAAGTGAGCTGGTTTCTATTTGAATTTGGATGCACTGGGGTAAATGGCTGCAATATAAGAAAAATAGTCACTTGAGTTCTCACGGATGCTAATTCTTACTTCACGTTGTAACAGTTAAAGTACAAACTGAGTTGCCTTAGGTGCTCTCTCAAAAATAAAATGGACAAAATTCAATGAGAATAAAATTGGAAGATTACATTATGGAGAGATAATGATAAAATATTGCATTCTATCTAGAATAGAGTCAGAACAGAACTAGTGTTGTGCGGTGAGACAGGGTTCACGAACAACCTTGTAATAAAAATGCCTCGGGGAAGAAGTATCATAATATATAATTTCATATGGAGTTTGAGAGTGCTGTAGTTAAGTCTGAAACTAGCATCTTAAGTTTGAACAAAGGAAACTATGTAGGCATGAGGGACATGTTGATTAAAGTAGATTGAGAAACTTGATTAAAACATATGATGGTAGATAGGCAATGGCAAACATTCAAAGAATTAATTCTAATTCACAACGATTATGCCTTATACCTTAATTATACCTTAAGTAATAAAATCTCCACGGGAAAAGTGGCCTTATGGTAGATAACAAAACAAGTTAAAGATAGTATTAGATTACAGGAAGAGGCTAAAATATTGCTTTAAAAAAAAAAGTAGTAAACCTGAAGATCGGGAGGATTTTAAAATTCAGACAAGGAGGACCAAGAAATTTATAAAGAAAAAGAAGATAGATTATGAAAGAAAACTAACAAAGGGCATAAAAACAAATTATAAATGCTTCATAAGTATGTAAACAAGAAAGGAAGAATGAGAAACTTAAAGAAATTAGTATTAGTTAAGAAATAGTACTGGAGAAATTAATGGGACTAAAAGCCAACAGATGACCTGAACCTGGTGACCTATACCCTAGTAGTTTAAAAGAAGTGGTTACAGAGATAATGGATGCAATAGTTTGATCTTGCAAAATTCCCTAGATTCTAGAATGGTCCCCATGAATTGAAAGGTAGCAAACTTAACCTAGCTGTTGAAGAAATAAGGAGAGGAAAAGCAGGGAGCTACAGGCCAGTTAGCCTGACATCAGTAACAGGGAAAATATTAGAATCTATTATTAGGAATGTGATAAGTGAGCACTTATAAAATCATAATAAGACTGGGCAGGGTTAACAAGGATTTATGAAAGTGAAATTATGTTTGACAAAACTGTTAAAAGTTTTTTTGAAGTTGTAACTATCAGGGCGGATAAAGTAGATGTAATATCTTTATATTTTCAAAAAGCATTTGATAAGCTGCCACACAAGAGGTTATTACACAAAATTAGCTGCCATGGGATTGGGGGTAATATATTCATGTGGATATATGAGGATTGGTTAATGGACAGAAAAAAAACAGTAGGAATAAACAGGATTTTTTGGGGAATTGGCAGACTGTAACTAGCAAGGTACCACAAGGATAAGAGCTGGCACCTCAGCTATTTGCAATCTTAGATGAGGGAACTGAGTGTAATGTATTCAAGTTTGCTGATGACGTGAAACTAGATTGGAAAGTAAGTGGTGAGAAGGACACAAAGAGCCTTAACAGAGGGATATAGATTTGGATGAACAGGCAAGAACATGGCAGATGGAATACAATAAGAGGTGTGAAGTTATCCACTTTGGTAGGTGAAATAAAGAAAACAGAATATCTTTTAAATTGTCAGAGACTAGGAAATGTTTGCCTTCAGAAGGACCTGGATGTCCTTGTACATAAACACAGAAAGTTAACATGCAGATACAGCAAGCAATTAGGATGGTAAATGGTATGTTAGTGATTTTTACAAAGGGGTTGGAGTGTAACAGCAAAGAAATCTTACTGCACTCCTATAGGGCCTTGATGAGACCATACCTGGAGTACTGTGGTGCAGTTTTGGTAGGATATACTTGCCTTAGAGGGAGTGTAACCAAGGTTCACCATGGATGAAGGTTCCTTTCATAAGTGGATTGTCTCACAAAGAGAGATTGAATAGATGTTAAAGAAAAACAGAAAATGCTGGAAAATCTCAGCAGGTCTGACAGCATCTGTGAAGAGAAAAACAGAGTTGACGTTTTGAGTCCATCTGACCCTTCTTCAGAGCGACAGAGAAATAGAAATGTGATGAAATTTATACTACTTAAGGTGAAGCAGGATAGAAGGTCAGCGATAGGTGGGGGCAAAGGAGAGATTGACAAAAATATCATGAACAGAAGGACAAAGGAGTGCTAACGGTAGTGACAAGGGCTAAAAAAGTGCTGAGAGTGGCATGAAGGTGAGAAAGCAGAACGTGATAATAGCAGAACAAGGGTAAGCACTCTGAAAAGAACAAGTAACAGATGGCCATAGTGGGAGTGGGGGGAGGGGCTGTGGTGGGGGAAAAAAAAGGATCGAAAATGCGATTAAAAGGGGGGATAAAAAAGGGGATAAAACAATGAATAAATGAATAAAAATAAAAATGAATAAAAATAAAAATAAGTGGATAAAAAAAAATGAAAAAAGGGATAAAAAGGGGTGAAGATGGAGGAGAGAGTTCATGGTCTGAAGTTGTTGAACTCAATGTTAAGTCTGGAAGGCTATAAAGTGCCTAATCGGAAGATGAGGTGCTGTTCCTCAATAGATGTGGTTTATATTCCCAAGAGTTTAGAAGGTTGAGATATGAGCTAACTGAAACATATAAAATTCTTAAGGGACTTGATAGGATAGATGCTGGGAGCATGGTTTCCCTGGCTGGGGGATCTAGAAATAGGGTTTAGTTTCATAAAAAGACTGAGATGAGAAGAAATTTCTTCATTGAAAGGGTTGTGAACATTTGGAAATCGGTAGCCAAGAGAGTTGTGGATGTTCAGTCATTGAGTATATTCGAGTTGCAGATAGATAGATTTTTGGATACTAAGGGAATTAAGGGATGTGGGGATAATGCAGGAAGATGGAGCTGAGTTAGAAAATCAGCCATGAACTTATTGAATGGTGGAGCAGACTTGAAGAGTGGAAGACCTACTCCCGCTCCTATTTTTTATGTTTTTGTGAGAAGAAATGGACTTAAGAACATGCTGCAAGAGTAGGGATGGTCTTTGCATGTTCCTAATCTAATTTTCTTATTATCAAACAATTCCAAGTAGCAGCACCTTTCAGTAAATTTTCCACAGAGAGGACAGGAGAGCTTATTGTAAGAGTCACTTTCTTCCCGTAAAATGTAAAATATTTTTGCATCAAACCCCATTAAGTAATGTATTAAATGTTAAAGAAATAGTTGGGGAGAAATTTGGGCACAGAATGGTGGTAGAAAGCGCCAAATGCCCACTCCTGTCTTTCTTTGCCCCAGGGTGCCTGAAATATATTCCATGCCATGGGCAGAATTTTCCGATCCTGCCAGTGGTGGATATTGTCCTGGGTGGGGTGGGAAAATTTGGAGAACAGCCAAAAGTCAGTTGACTTTTGGCTGCTCTCCAAATATTCCCATTCCACCTGTGACGATGCCCACTGTTGGCGGGATCGGAAAATCCTGGCATATATTTGGGTTGGGTGGGATTCAGGCATCAGTGGCACTCCCCTAATAACAGGTATTAGGCTCCATGGCTATATTACTGATAGTCATAATACTTGTTTCAGGACCTCTCCCAGAATTTTGTTAGGATTGAACAGAGCATGTGCCAGCTATTGTGGAGACAGAAGCCATTGCCTTTACTCCCTGTCACAAGCCCTGATCCTTAGTTCCTGACCCTAATCCTCCCGATAGGAACTGTCTACGGCTGATTCAGACCGTTCACAGCCTTAGTGTTATGTTTTACACAAAGATGAGTTTCCTATCACATACCCATACGAATACTAAGACCACCTATTTCCACCTACGTAACATTGCTCACCTACACCCTTGCCTCAGCTTTTCCACTGCTGAAGCCATCATCCATGTCTTTTATCCCACTAGACATGCCTATACCCAGCACTTCTGGACGGTCTCCCACATTCCAATACAAAAGCAAAATACTGCAGATGTTGGAAATCTTAAATAAAAACAGAAATTTCTGCAAATACTCAGTCGATCTGGCAGCAACTGTCGGGAGTGAAACAGGGTGAATGTTTCAGGCTGCTGACTTGAATTATTAACTCTCTTTCTCTCTCCACAGATGCCCTGTATTTCCAGCATTTTCTGTTTTACTACCACTTTCTAACCTTCACAAACTTGAGGTCATTCAAAGCTCTGCTGCCCATGTCCTAATTCACACCAAGTCCACACACCTATCTTTCCTGTGCTCACTGACCTATATTGACTCCCAGTCAAGCAATGCCATGATTTTAAAATTCTGATCCTTGTTTTCAAAACTCTCCATGGCCTTGCCTCTCCCTATTTCTGTAATCTCCTCTAGCTCCATAATCCCCATAGACCTCTGCCTCAGCCATTTTTATTCACCTCACCACTGAAGGCTGAGCCTTCAGGCGCCTGGGCCTTAAGTTCTGGAAGTTTCACCCTAAGTTTTTTCACCTCTTTACCCTCCTTTAAAACATTCCTTAAAACCAACCTCGTTGACCAAATGTTTGGTCATCTGCTCACATATTCCCTTATGTGGCTCAGTGCCAAATTTTCTTCGATAACGCTCCTGTGAATCACCTTGGAACGTTTTATTTTGTTAAAAGTTCTTTAGTAATGCAGGTTGTTGTTATTGATGTTGAATGCTCAGCTCAGGTTCTTAGGTTTGTCAGTAGAATGCCAGCTGATGGAGAGTGCCACCAAAATGGTTAAGTGTTTCCTTTTAAATTTAATTTCACATAGAACAGAAGGGAGCAAAGGTGCTCCAGCCAGTTCCATAGCACTGTTTCTAATTCCCCTCCCATTACCATCCTTCACTCCCCATGCCAAACATTGCCTATGGGCCACTGCTCATGAGGCCACCCAACCAAATTGGGTCTATTGTGTGATAACCATTCTGTGTCTGAACATGGACTAAAGCTAATTTCTAGTTGGATCCAATTTCTCCCCTTGGTGTACCTGTGCTATCCGAACCTGGTCATGATATACATTGAACAAAGCCTGTCTTGTGCAACATTTTTTCCAAAATATAATTTATTCATAACAATTGTAATGGTACATTATATAACAGTTCAAATGTAATATTACATTACATCACTTTCAGGGGTTTGTCACTGACCAGCGGTAAGTGGGGGTGTTTTTTAATGGGCTGCAGGGTTAGGGCGCCACTGGACAGTGTGGGGGGTGGGGGGGGGTAGAAGAACTAGCCTGAGGCATGGGAAAGGACCGCAGTGTTCGGGCTCCTCTGGGGAAGAGGGGGAAATTGGCCTGAGGCATGGGAAGGGGCTGCAAGACAAGGTCTCCACTGGGGAGGTAAGAATGGGGAAGGTTGCATTCAGGCACATGACTGGACGGTGATGGGTGGGGGGGGGGAGGGGGGGCTTGGGGGCGGTGGGTGGAATGCATGGGGTTAGCATCCTCTGTGCCAGGATGAGGAGAGAGTGTGTTACAGAATGACATAAGCGACTTTGGGACAGACTGGGAGGATCACTGAATGAAGAAATGCTTGATTGTTGAGCTTGTAAAGACTGTCCCTGTCCCACTCCAGGCGCAGACACGATGGGGTGAATGGCCTCTTTCTGTGCCTTAACGTTTCTACGGTTCTATGGTGCAGGGAGGGGGAGGGCATGTCAGTCCAGCCTCAGTTGTGCCGTGTGTGTGTGTGCGTGTGTGTGTGTGTGGGTCTGTGTGTGTAGGTTTAACTGTGCATGTGGCCGTGGGACAGGGGTGGGGGGGGGTGAGGTCTACACATGTCATAGGCACATCCACATCGAAATGTTTAGGGGCTAACAAACGGATAGCCACACAATCACAATGGGATGAAGGAATACAGGGGAGGATTGAGAGCTCTTGGAGGGAGGGAAATCTGAATATAAAGCTCTTCCAGGATGATGGGAGGGGTTTTCACACTCACACAGGGAGGATCCAAGCTGGTCTGGCAGTGAGAGCTCAGCACCACCATCTTCCAACCTGCAGCGATGATGCAGTACAAAATTAAAATGAGGAGAAACTCTGCTGGTAACGGCTCTGCTGGCGGATTGGAGGGCAGGTGCATGTACCAGGGGGGCCAATTAAAGGGGCACCCAACCAAATGAGAAAAGATACATAGCTGAGACATGTTAGGATCCTTTTAATGACAATGCAGGGAATCAGGAAAGTGAAGCAATGAAGCACTTATGTGGGACTAATCCAGAAAAGTGGCACTAATCGATCTCCTTGCATTAACCCTTTGTTCGCAGCATGGAAAATCCCCAGGACCATACTGAACTCCAGAGCAATGGGGTGCCTGGACAAGCTTCAGATGCATGTTAGAATTGTAAGCTCACAGATTCACAGAAGAGAAGCCTTAGACCTCCTCAAATCTCATGTCCTCACTAAACGTTTTCCCTCATGTTTATTTCAAAGAGTGTAGTATTAGAGTGCAGTGAGTGAGAATCCCAGTGCCTGGGCTGAAAGCAGCATATCCAAATGCTAGGCCAAAGCAATCTCATAGCAGTTGGTCATATAAAGGGGTGGTGGGGGGTGGTAGTGGTGGGGGTGCAAAGGGCACCTTGAAACACACCCTGCACTGGCCAGGATTTCAGGGGCAAATAGTTGCAAACGCTGGACCAAAGCCCTTGAGCCCACATTCACTGATGAGTCACAGAATCACACAGTGCAGAAGAGGCCCTTCAGCTCATTGAGTCTGCACTGACACATGAGAGTCATTGACAGAAAGAGGACCTTTGCAGGCTGATGCTGACCCATGTCTGTTTCTCATTGATACTGGAGAGAGGAGACCTTCAGGAAGGTGGAGCCTGGATTTATTGCTGTTTGCATAATCACATACAGGCAGGAGAGAAGGCAGAGGAGATTGCAACGGAGGCACCTGGCTCGACAAAGGGAGGAGCAAAATCCTCAAGACCGAGGGCCAGCAGGGCCCATCCGGACACAGAGGATGAGGCTCACAGGAACGCTGTGCACAGAGAGCTCGCAAGACCCCAAGCTATACAGAACTCACACGTCTTATCTGCAGATGACCGAAAGACAGTGTCACCGTCGTCTCCGCATGTTCATGGGTCTGGTGACTCTCATTTGCCACATTCTCCAGGAATTGGCGCCACGAGGACTGGGAGGGCATCCATTGCCAGTGGCTTTGAAAGTAACGGCTGCTCTGAACTTCTTCGCTAGTGGTTCCTTCTAGGGCTCCACTGGGGACCTCTGCGGGATCTCTCAGGCATCCACACACAAATGCATACAGAGGGTGACAGATGTTCTTTTTGCCAAGGCCCATAATTACGTCAACTTCAACAGGGATGAAACAAGCCAGGATGCCAGGGCACTGGGCTTTGCTGCAATTTCTGGATTTCCACAGGGACAGGGTGCCATCGATTGCACTCATGTGGCTATAAAAGCTCCTTGGCAACAGGCTCTGCAATACATAAACCAGAAAGGCTAACACTCGTTCAATCTTCAGCTGCTCTGCGACCCTAAGAAACTTGGCATTTAGGTTTGCACCAGATACCCAGGAAACATCCATGACCCATACATCTTGAGTAGATCGCAGATCGTGGACATCTTTGAGGGACCACACAGGTTCGAGGGCTGGCTCCTTGGTGACGAAGGGTACCCATAAAAGATGTGGCTGATGATGCCCATGTGATAGCCACAGAATCCTGCAGTGAGAAGTTGAAATGAAGCTCATGCCACTACCTGAACATTGGTGAAGCACACCATTGGCATCTTGAAGATGCAGTTTCAATGCTTCGACAGATCTGGTGGAGCACACCAGTACACTCCCCAGAGGATCTCACAGATCATTTTGGCTTTCTCGCACTGCACAACCTGGCACTGCAAAGTGGGGAGGGTTTGCCAGATGCCGACATGGAGGAACTGCAAGCCTCCTCCAATGAGGGGGACATCAAAGGGGATGAGGGCATTGAGTTCGATGATGCCGATGCTGCAGGGGAAGAGGTCATAGCATGGGCGAGGTGAGGCAGGCATGTGAATGAGGCCCTCGTAGCCACCAGATTCCATGAGGAGGATGATGAGTTGCAGTGAGTACCCTCTTGCACAAGCGCCCTCTATCATAGGCCAACATGAACACCAGCGTTGCTATTCCACTCATTTCAAACATGCACTTCAATCTGAGTGTGAATAGTTACACATCAGGCTCACATTATCCTGATCCTTTGAATGATGATGAAGCCTCGGGAGCATGTGTTCTTGCTGAGATGAGGTGCTAACTGGAGGAGGGAATCCTGGCCTCAGACGTCAGAAGGTGCTGCCTCTTCAAGTGTCTCTCCAGCATCCCAGTTGCAGCTGCAGTCTACAAGAGCCAGGAGCTGTTCCACTGTCCTCAGTGGGCTCGCAGCTGTAGGTCTTCAATCTGACAAAGCTCCTCAAGGAGATCCATCTCCAGCAATGGGACAGTGCATTCTGTGAAATCTCGATGGTGAAACTGTTAGGTGACACTTGGGCCAAGACAGCCCAGGACGTTCCACAGGTGTGATTCTATTCAGAGATGATTACGTCCTCTGTGTCACCTCCTTAATCACATTAACATCCGGCACTCTCGGTTAGGGATGCTGGCCTACTTTTCTCCTCACCTTACTAGGCATGTGGACCACCTGAGGATGAGGATGTAGAACCATTTGCCTGCCAGACATTAAAATGATTTCTCTTTAAGACACACATTGTGTCCTCATGGCCCTTGCGGGCTCCAAAATGCTCAGACACTGTGAAGCCCTTAAGACGATGAATCGTTGATAATAAAGCTTTGCCTTTAGTGGCCAAAGTATAGAATTTAAGAGCAGGGAAGTTATGTTGGAGCTGTATAAAATGCTAGTTAGGCCACAGCTGGAGCACTGCGTGCACTTCTGGTCGCCACACTATAGGAAGGATGTGATTGCATTGGAGAGGGTGCAGAGGAGATTCACCAGGATGTTGCCTGGGCTGGAGCGTTTCAGCTATGGAGAGAGACTGGATAGGCTAGGGTTGTTTTTCTTAGAGTAGAGAAGGCTGAGTGGGGACCTGATAGAGGTATACAAAATTATGAGGGGCAAAGATAGGGAAAATATGAAGAAACTTTTCCCCTTAGCGGTGTGTCAAGAACCAGGGGGCATAGATTTAAGGTAAGGGGCAGGATGTTAAGAGGGGGTTTGAGGAAAAATGTTTTCACCCAGAGGGTGGTCAGAATCTGGAACACACTACCTGAGGGGGAAGGAACCCTCACAACATTTAAGAAGCATTTAGATGAGCGTTTGAAACGCCATGGCATACAGGGCTATGGGCCAAGTGCTGGAAAATGGGATTAGAATGGGTGGGTGCTTGATGGCCAGCACAGACACGATGGGCTGAAGGGCCTGTTTCTGTGCTGTATAACTCCATTACTCTATGACTAGCACACTTCAGCTTCAGAACATCCTCGCTCCTAACCCATTGCTCCCCTCAACGTTATCTAAAGCTACGATGCGTGCTTCCAGAGCTTTATTGACCTCCAGAAATCACCATTTTCAATTAGCATCACTTGTCTTGGCAAGTTTTTAGGTGATGGGACGGATGGCGCTGCATCCCAACATTGAGACGAGAGCCTTGTGGCTGCAATACAGACAATTATAGGTTGAGAAATGCTCAATGCTGTGGGATCGAGCAGCAGGGGAATAATGTGGCTGAGAGGGGCAGAGCTTCAGCACCTTCAGGTGGGAAGGTGCCCCCACTTATTGGTGAGTTCAGCAGATGTACACTCGAAAAGTCAGAAACACGGTTGGCAGGCAAGAGCACACACGAGCTCTGATTTTGAGTTCGAGCATGAAAACTTTGCTGGATGACAGAGAGCACATGGAGTTGCACGATTTCTGACCCTTCTCCATGTGTGAACACATCTCTCCCTGTATAACATGCCTTATTTTTGAGAATGTAGACGAGATAGGAGAACCTCTGCTTTAATCTTATACAGTCAAGAATAAACATGACAAGACCCTGCAAAGCATGTGAACAAGGTTCCTTCCACAAGCACACTTTACATTAATGTTAAGGAATCACTGATATCGGGAATGACCTGAAGAAGCAGCACACACTGTGCTGATATGGAAGCACACTACATAGTTGAGAGGCCCCCCACCATGACAGTGATATGTATAGTAAGTGGGGGGAGGGACCGTGGCCTCACACCTGATTGACAGTAATACAGTGCATTATAAAAAAGGTGGCATACACAAGAGGAGATGTGAAATGGGTGTGATTCTATTTACATTTGTGAACATTATGTACAAGTGGTGAACACCCGTGCCACCGTTGTGCTCCTAAATTTTCTTGATCTTCCTAACCCTGCCAGTACGTTTTGGTGCTTCCCCAAAATCAACAGCAGAGGTGGAGGCAGCCTGCTGACTGATAAGCCCTGTTGTTTGTGATGACTTTTGAGGGTGTCCTTTGGAGAGCCGAGACCTGGAGGGCCCTGGCCTGCTTTGAGTGTCCTGCTATGGGGCAGGTGCACCCTCCTCGGCCTGTGGAGCTGGAGGTGATGGGGTCACGGGGAAAGGGGATTTGGATCGGCTGGACAGTCCCGAGTCATCTGGGTTGATGGCCCTTGGGCGTCCAGCTGCTGGTCCTCTTCCTGTGGGTTTCTGAAGGCCCCTAGCTGACTCCCTGAGGATAAGGGGCAGCTGAAGTGAGATCAAGGTGCTCCACCCCCTCCCCCTCACATAGCCATTGATGGATGTCAGCAATGGCTGCAGAGGTGGAGTGCTGCTCCTGCAGCATTGCAGGACCAATGTCCTGCACCAAGGTCTCCGTGGCGACCACCAGTGTTGACCCCAGTGCATTGGCATGTCGGCACTATCACCTGAGCTTGAACGCGGCCTCCATCATCTATTGCAATCTATGGAATACAGTTGACATCCCTTCCTGATGTTCCTGTGATTGCCACTGCAGCTCCACCAACTGAGTTAGGATTGAGTCCGGTGGCTCGTCATCTGACTCGGGCTTGGCAGAATTGTGGCCTCCAGCAGTCCACCGAGTGCTGGCGACCTGGGATGACCCTACCTCTGCCTGCTGTATGTGGACCAGACTGTGTGCTGTTCTCACCAGATTGTGACCCTGAGGCTGCTCTAGAACTAGTTCCCACTGAGGCGCGTGCCTCTGCGTTGCTGGAGGGTGTGGGTGAGCGCTGTGATGGGTCTTCAATGGCGCTGTCCTCAGGTTCCTCATCTGAGGCATCATTGGCGCTTGAGCTAAGGGCCTTGCTAGTTGAGATGCCCATGAAAGAAAGTAGAAAAAATCAGTGCATGGCAGGCAGCTGTAAAACAGGACAATGCACTCACAGTATCGTTTAGGGATGAACAGGTGCAAGATCCTCACGTGGCTGTGTGCCACCGACTCACCATCACCACAGGCCAGGTCCACTTTCTCACTGGCTAGCTTGATAGCTCTGTTCTTGAAGGCAGTGAGGACCTTGAGTTCCAGCGTTCCACTTCTCTCCCACCCCACCCCCCCCCCCCCCCCCCCACTCCCCATCACCAGTCTGGGAACTCTCCCTGTGATTGTGAGCTTGTCCTGCATAAAGACAGATAGAGGGCGTGAGCAAGACACATGCCAGGGCAGATGATAAGGATGCCTGGCATGTGTGGGTGGTGAGTGGAGCCATGGACAAAAAAAGAACGCAAGCACCAAAGAAGATGAGGCCAGGTGGAGATGTGAAGGTGTGTGAGAGTGAGTGTTGATGTCCCTTGAGCTGGCAGTGTGTAATATTCCTGTGAATGTGTGATGGGATTGTGAGTGTGTGAGTTGAGGGTGATGAGATGGTTGACTTACCCTGGTGGAACGGATGAGATCATTCACCCTCTTTTTGCACTAAATGTCTGACCTTCTCTGTGTAGCATTAGCACTGACCACTACTGCCACCACCTCCCAAGCCAGAGTGGTGAGGTTGGTGGATCTCTTCCAGCCAACACGGGGGTAGAGGACATCGTGGCGGGCCTCCATTGTGTCCAGCGAGCATTCCAGTGAGGCGCCACTAAACCTGGGGGCTGCTGTCTTCTTCCCTTTTGGGGCCATCTCTCATCTGTGGCAGTCCTGGGCTGCAGACATTGACAAAGCTTTGCACGGGTTCCGTTTGAATATGGTGACCAGAGTGAAGCGGTAAGCTCACAGCGAGGCGGGTGAATCAAAGGCCACCCAACCACAATCTGGAGTGTTTCCTGTGCATGCATAATTAATGCAGCGGGAAGCGGATGATATGGTGTGAAAACCCGCCATTGCAACTGACGGGTGGAAAACAGTATTTCACGCGCACTGCTCCCCTTAGGGCGGGATTTCCCTTAATTGTACTATGTCTTGGTGCTGGTTTGAAAATCATGAAACTGAATTGTGAGTGTACATCAAGCTGGTCTCTTAAAAGTAATTAATTATTGCTTAACTGCCTACAGACTGCCAAGAAAAACTCCATTACAGTACAAAAAGGGGAGCTATAAAAGGATGATTGGTGATAAATTTTGTCTTTGGTTTTAATGTCTTCCTAATTTAGGGGCTGCGTTTGTTTTGTCCCTCATTTTGTTAATTTAGTTTAATTGGTTGACTCCGAAAGAGTTAAAACATGTTTTGCCAATTGACTAATGATGTTCCAATTTTGCCTCAAACTCCAGTGATTAAGGCATAGGCAGCCAAGTAGGTTGTGATTAATTGGTATGATTAATTAATATGGTATCTGAGTCACTTTTCATAACATGGTAGCTGTACAAGTCTCTTTCCTTTTCAGACTTATACACAGCATAGAATAGGAAACTGAGTTGGAGTTAATCTGTTTTAGAGTTATCCTGGCTGCTCCTAAGTAGATTCTCTGGCCATTATCACATTGCTGCATGTGGGACCTTGCTTTGTGCAAATTGGGTGCCAAGTTTCTTTTCCTCACAACAGTGACTGTGCTTCAAAAATACATCTAAGTGTAATTTCTTTCTTTCTCTCTTTCTTACTTTCTTTCTTCGAAATGCTGTGAATGCTGGAAATCTGAAATAAATACAGCAAATGCTGGAAACACTCAGCAAGTAAGGCAGCATCTGTAGAGAGAGAAACAAAATTAATGCTTGAGGTCTATGATCTTTCATCAGGAATTATGTTCACAGATGTTACCTGACCTGCTGAGTATTTCAGACCTTTTTTTTTTCATTTTGCAATCATTCAAAGGATGTGTGCGTCATTAAAGGCCAGCATTCATTGCCCATCCCTAATTGCCTTCAAGAAAAATGGCTTGCTAGATCTTTTCAGAGCTTAGTTAAGAGTGCTGTGGGTCTGGTCTCACATTTGGCCAGAATGCATAAGGACAGCAGATTTCCTTCCCCAAAGGACACTAGTGAACCAAGTAGATTTCTACAAAAATCCAGTAGTTTCATCGTCATCATTACTGATTTACATACTTTTTATTCCAGATTTATTTAGTTAACTAACTTTAAATCCTCCAATTATTGTGGTGGTATTTGAACTCATATTTCTAGATTAGTAGTTCAGGCCTAAGGATTTCTAGTCCAATAACATAACCATAATGCTGCCATGCCTGAATATTATGTCTATAATATATTTTATGATATGCCTAATCTATTGTCTTAAGCACTGAAACTCTAAAGAGTTCTCAAACAATTTACAATAATTGGTGAAAAGTGTTTCAAACTATTAATCACTTTAGATTAACTATAGGAGAATGAGTCATTAATACTGGAGCAATTTGTTCATAAATGGGATATATTGTTAGTAGAGCACACACTGGGCAGCTAGAGAGCTGGCGAGAACCCCACATCACCTCTTGACGAAGGCCCTTGAAATTAAATGCCACTCAGGCACTTTACAGGGCAGTCGTGGGTCTTCCCCGGGGTCAAGGACCCCAGGGGTGGAAGTTCCGTCCACCGCCAGCCAATCAGAGGTCAGCAGCTCTTCATTGATTGGCAGCATCACCGGGCAGATGGTCTGCTGCAAGTCTACACCCACTCGAGGCTTATGTTCGTCGATGGACCCAGCCACAACAGTGTGATGGCGGGTAGATGACTGTGGGGTGAGGGTCGATGGGGATTGGGGTCAGCAGCAAGAGGCTGGCTTTCAGTGCCTCCTCCAGTGCCTTGATCAGGCACTAAGTGCCATTGAACAAGCAACACCCCTGAGAGCCTGCAAACAACCCCGACGTGGCTCCCACATGGCAAATCCCCCACCTGCCACTAGTTGAATTCCAGCATTGGTTGGATGAGGCCCTTAAGTACCATAGATTTAATTGGGGTGGAGGCAGGAAAGTGATGGCATCCCCACCAGTCACCCTCCTGCCTGATTAAGTGCCCCCTTGCCACCAAACTCACCATGGGGGAGGACATTGAATTTCCCCCACTGGGTGCGTTCATAATGTGCACCACTGATCTGTCCAGAACACTGATATCAAAGCTTATATCATATGTATTGACAGAGGAGAGCTGAGATTGACTAGGCCACAGATAAGTTTATTGCCAGGCTTACAATAATAGAGCAAAAAATGTATTGTTTAACATACTTTAGAGTGTCATGCTGTTACTTGTATGATCCTTACAACAGTAGCTGAGCTTACTTGAAGAAATACATTATTGATTGCTTTCCACATTTTACAGTTTATTTTAACCGTCTTTTTTTCTTCTGCAACCTTACTGAAACACAAAAATAAATTAGGTTAGGCTTGAAGATGTAGGGAAATAATCCTGGGGCAGTGGGAAGATTTGTGTGCTGGGTGTAGCAAAATCATGAATGAGTAGGAATGGGTTTGAATTTCTTACACTTGAGTGCAAGCAGAAACTTCCTTCCATCCCTATCCCCATGTGAAATAACTGAGGTTGTAGAAAAAAGAAAACATGCTGTTAGGCAACAAACAAGAATAAAGATGTTTAAAAAAAAGGTCTAAGCCATCATTTCTATTTTGAGGTGGGAGTTATGTAGTCCAGAAAGGGGAGAGCTTGAACACTATTAAAAGCAATGTCTTGATTTTTGGACCAGGTAGTACAGAAAAGCTGGTGACTCATGTGACCACCTATAATTGTCACATTTTTGCAGCTGCTGTGTCAGAGCCTTACTGTGGTGGCAATATAGAAGGGAGCAAAGAGTGGGTCGGCCATGTTGGCATTTTAAAAAACTATTTTACACTTTCAAAACATTCAGAAGATTTTGAATGAAGCTTTGGTGTTAGATAAAATCATAGAAAATTTATAGCATAGACAGAACCCCCTTTGTCTGTTCTTTCAGTGCAAAACTGCAATCTATATAAAGGTTTTGCATTAAATAATGAAGCTTTTCAATGACATCACCTGTGCAAAGTGTTATTCATCAGGGCATTGCTCCTGTTGCTGATCCTTCAGCACCTCCATATTACGAAGGTGACTGGTGGCCATATCCACAGACCTGATGAATGCATCTCCCAACTCTGGAACCTGCCCACTGTTCCTAGTTTGATGGAGCTTCTGGATGCTGCCTGTGAATTGACCACTTTCCGTAAGATCACGCCAGGAATTGGAACCCAGACACTGGAAAGTTTGGGATCTGCAAATGGTTCTGACACCAGAGATTTTTGTAAGTCCAGAGGATTCTGGCTTTCAAACCCGAGGAGTCACCCAGAGACTTGCCTTTATAGGCCAAAGAGCTTTAGCATCTGGACTGTTTTGAGGCATTGTGACAGCTGCCAGTAAAGCAAGCATTCACTTGCATATGTGGTGCTGTTGGTTACAAACCTGCTGCACACATAAGATGAAATATTTTGTTGTTGAATTTCTCAGGGACAATGATCCAGCAAACACATATAGCTGTGTGGTTGCAGCCTATTGCCTCTTGGACCTTACCCAATACCTTTGGGGCGATTTGTCCATTGGGAATCGAATGAGATTTTGAGCTAGAGAAAGAGGTACATCCATAACTCGATGGACAGATACAGTTATTTGGCTTGCGTTACAGAGAACCCTCCAAGTACAAGTGAGGTGAAATGATAGGAAATAATGTGCAAAATTTTACAGTTACCCCTGCAAGTTTGAATGGAGGTCTCATAAAATGCAGCACGGGGCCAGCATGCTGCTTTCCCACCCACCCCGACCTGTCTCCCAGTTTACAGAAGGTGGTGGAGGCATCGGGCAGCCTACCTGCCCTTGGCTTGTTAAGGTTCTTAAATGGGCAATTAATGTCCATTTAAGTACCTCATCCCGTCCCCGCTGCTATATTATCTCCTGCAGGGGATGCCCACGCCAGGTGGGTAGCTCAGCAGCTTTCACTGCGCGGGCTGGTCTAAGACAAGAGGAAGGGGACCGTCTTTGGAGGTCCTCTGTGCCCATCAGAGATATCCCCTACAAGGTCATACCCTCCCCCCTGCCAGCATCTCAAACCCAGCACACCACGCCCCCCTTCGCTCCCTTTGCTGGGGCCCACCAAACAGGCCCCGCCGATACCCTGGACTCACCTGAAGCTTGGCATGTGTTGTAGGAACTGTCATAATTGTTAGGAAAGGAGTTCCAGGATTTTGACCTGCTGTCAGTGAAGGAACACTGTAGTCCCAGCAGTGGCCTACTTGAACCCCTTGAACCTGGTGCTGCTGGGACTACAAGAGCTGCTGGCCAATCAGATTGGCTGGCAGCTCACTAAGAGGGAAATTCCTCCCCAGAAGGAGATGGAAGTCTCATACTTAGGCAATTAACGTCCCGTGGAGCATTAATGGTTTCAGGGCAGTTGGAATCAATAAGGATGCATCCCCTCTCGACTCTTCGGGTAGCGCCCTGCCCGATATTATTGCATCTTTGGAGCTTGCTTGCATGCACTTGCCTCAAATTGGTCAGGTACTTATGCTGCTTCCTAAAACTGATAATGGAAAATAATGTGGGGTACGATTGTGGGCAGTGAGTTGGTGTAAATATATTCGTTTCATTTCCCCGCCACAAGCCTGATTAGTATTGCAAAATTGGACAAAGGTCAGGGTAAATCTAGGTTTAGGTAGCCAGCTCAGTCATGAAGAATTTTTGTAGAATGAGCACCTGTTATAAATTGGGATTGTGAACTTGATTTATTTTTAAATGAAAGAGACAATGAGAGTGAAATCCATTTTGGGCTGCAGTGGAAAACTGACAATAGCAAATTGGTTACCTGTTTCGCATCCACCCAGTTTTCTGTTCCATTGAAATCAATGGAAATCATTGCTGTCAGGTGGGGTGTAGAACAGGTTGCTGATTCTCTGTTAACTGCTTTGCGCTGCAGCTCAAGATCAATTTCAGCCCCAATGTTAGGAGTCTGCTGTGGTTCATTGGGTAGCACTCTCACCTTTGAATTAGAAAGTTGTGGGTTAAATTCTCCAGAGAATTAAACACATAGGGCAGAACTTTATGTCCTGCGGACGGGCATGTGCCCGACCTGATTGGGTGTAAAATAGCACACAATGACGTTGGGTGAGTGTCCCAATGTCAGCGCGCACTTGCGCAATATCTCGGTCAGCGGGTGCAAACGAGAATCAGCAGCATACCAACTGACAATTCAGAGATCTATTAAGGCCGTTAAAGTTTCAATTAGCGGGGATTTTTCGCTGCCCGTCAACGTTATGGTTGGCGGGTGGGCAAATCGGCCGGACGGCCTTTAAATTTTTGCGGAAACCTCACCCAAGGGTGGGATGAGGTTTCCAAGGTTAATTTAAAAAAAGAAAATTTTTAGTTACAAATTTCAGCATCCATATGTTTAGGTGACTCATTCTGATGCGTGGGCATTTTTTCTGGATTTTTAAATCTGTTTTTATTGAATTTAAATTCTTCAGCTCCCTGAGGCAGCTGAAATTCCAAGCTCCCCCACACCCACGCTGACTTCAGCACTCGTCCTCCTCCCGCCCTGGCAGCGCTGAGGCTGGCCAGCAAGTATGAAATCATGGTCGGGGGCCGATTGCAGGTGGCCACCCGCTGACCCGAAAATCCTGCCCCTAGGGTGGAATCTTGTGGAAATGACAGTAACGTTGGCCAATGAGGGCCAATGAGAGCCCCAAGCCTCCTCTTCACGGCAAGGCCCGTCACATACTGTTCTACTCAAGCACTTTACAGGCCAGTGACAGGCCTTCCACTAGAATCAACGCTGCTGGCTGCGGAACCCTTGCCCATTAAGAGCTGCCGACCAATCAGAGGCTGGGGTCTCTGTAGAAGGGCATCACCGCTGGCTGCTACTAGTATGGCATCTACCCGAGGCATAGAATCATCGCTGAATCGCATGCCAGAGGTAAGTGATAGCAGGGGTTGGGTGGAGGGGGCATGCGGGGTGGGGGGAAGGTGGGGGGGGCTCATGGGGAGAGGGATCGGGAGTCGGCAGGAGTTTGGCTCTCAGCGGGCACCACCCTCCCTGATGCCAGGTCCTTTGTTCAGGTGTTGAATGCTTTTGAAGAAGGAACATTGGTTTACTTGCCATTCACCCCGAATGGTGAGCACTCCCACCCACCACTGGGTGAATACCATTAATTGCCCACTTAAGACCCTCAACTGGTGGCAGGACAGGAGCACCGTCCATGTGCATTCCGACCACGGACGTGGAGGTGGAAAGGTGGCAGGTCCACCCACCACCCTGCCACCTGATTAAATGCCCCTGCCACCAAATTCGCAATTGTGGTGGACACAAGATCCCACACATAGGGCAGAATTTTGCCCTCGGATGGCTCGGCGGCGGGTGGACGGCTGATCCCCACCGCCGAAACGGGACCCACCGCCATTTTGAGTTGGTGGGCCAATTAAGGCTCCTGGCCTGCCCGCCAGCCTTAAGGTTGGACGGGCGGGTCTTTAATTATCTGAATGAGCCTGTCAATGGCCTCAATTGGACATTGACAGGTCGGCGGGTGGACAGCTAATTTCGTTGTCCGCCCGCCTTCCTAAAAATTTAAAGGGACTGGGATGACGTCGGGTATTTCTCCCAACGTCATCCCATGTCATCTTCCCCTCGCTGAGGGGAAAATGCTGCCCATAATCTAAGGTAATGCTTCAGTGCTACACAGTTGGAGGTGCTTTTTCAATTGAGGCATTAAGCTGAAGCCATGATTTATTTTATGTATCTAAGACATTTTTGAACAAGATTAAATAAGATTTTGTTCAATGTATTTATGTTTTATTTAGTAATTTGAAATTTTCTTTGCCAAAATGTTGTGCGAGCTATATATATATTATATATAGAGCTATATGTCCACTATTTGAATTGATATTGATACGGCAACCAAGAAGATGAAAAGATTAAATCCAATAAGTAGGTTGCTGCAAACTGGGTAATTGTGGTGCCTCATCTCATGTGATTCAAACACAGCTTGCCAAACTAAAACACAACTTAAATATTTCAGAGAACAAGACCAATTTACACAAACCCCTGTTAAAACTGCAGTGAAATATTTTTTTCTATTAAACTCTATATTTTAAGAATATGTAATCTGTGTCCCTACATCCAACACCGTTATCTTAAAATGCTTCAGTGAGTTTGCAGGGTGACTCTCCTGCTAATTTACTCTTCATCTCTATCATCACTTCCTACAGCCATACAACCCTCCAAGATATCTGCATTCCTCTAATCTTGGTCTTTTGAGCATCCCCAATTTTAATCACCCCACCACAGGTGGCCATGCTTTTAACTGCTGAGGCTCTAAGCTTTGGAAATCCCTCCCTAAAGCTCTCTGCCACTCTTCTTTCCTCCTTTAAGACACTCCTTAAAATCTAACCCTCCAAGAAAGCTTTTAGCCATCTACTTTAATATCTCCTTCGTGGTTCAGTAACAACATTTTGTTGTACAATGCTCTTGTGAAACCCCTTGGGATGTTTTACTGCATTAAAGGTGCTATACGAATGTAAGTTGCTGGTCACTTCCTGTCGTTTATGTGGCTGATATGAGGAATTAATGGTAGATTAATTAGTGATAGATGACAGATATAATTCATAATGAAGTACATTTATCTATGATTTGTCATATTGGCTTTTTTCCCTTTTGTTGCAGTAATTACAGGGTTGAAAACCAGGTCAACTCATAGAAAATAGCCTAGCTTGTGCTGATATGGCTTGGCACTGCCAGATGCTAGGCAGGATGTTCCCATCTTCATCATGATTTTAGTGACAGCATGGGTCAGATGGGATGGAAAATTAGGCACACATCTATTTCTACCCTGATCAAATTTCTGCCAGAAAATGACAATATTCCCTCAAAGTACCCACTGAATTCTGGATGGACTTAGTTAAATTCAGGTCTGTTGTAGGTACTTGCTTGGATTCAATAGCATCAGTTGCTTTTGTAAGTAGTTTGAGCTTCCTGTTTTAATGGGAATTGACTCAGACTGCTCTACATTGACTTGTACAACAGTAAGACGCAGGGTGTAACTATAGTACCCCCTTGTGACCTGAACTAGATAGTCATATCATTTGCACGTGCATAGGTGCATCTGTATTCTTTATGAACTTGTACTGAGAGAACACCGGATAAGCTGAGGCCTTATGTGAATCAACAAGCTACTTTATTTCACTGTGAATAAATATACATAACAAGAGTTATGACCAGATGCACTGAGCTAAATCAAAGCAATTTGCCTTCAGGTGATAATACAAAATAATGAACTGCACTTCTCATCAAGAATAGCCTCCTTTGACTTAAAGAAAATTACTATTAATTATACTGCTGCATTCACCTCTTCCTAATAAAATACTCTCCTTGCAGCTTTCTGTTTTAAAAATAAAATGCGCCTTTGCAGCCTTATCTGGATCTGACCACCTGTGTCTCTACTTCTCCTTTTGTTTTGTTGTCCTCTACAAACAGCTGGCAGGGAGGGCCTTCACTACTGAGGCTCCCCTATGTAATGGTTGTAAGTATGTTTATTGATTATCAAGTCAAACTAATAAATTGCTTACGGACTTTGAGGAAAATAATTTTTTTATCACTACCCATTGTCAGTCAAAGGGGCTTTCTCCCCTCCCCAGAACATTTGCTTATAAATACCAACATTAAAATTAACTTTTTCCAAATTCTTTTTATGGAAAAATGGTCGAGAAGTCCTGAAATAGAAGAGCTAATGAAGCAGTGGCATCAAACGTTGAATTTTCTTTCATTACCGCCATTACCAATGCCGGACACCAACGATTTACATACAAAAGACTTCAAGTGTTGATTGAACCAGTGAACTTCATTAAAAAAATTAAATGATCCATCTCAGTGAGTCCAATTAAAGATGGAACCAATACCTCTCCTGGCATGCTGTGCTAGAATTTGAAGAAGATACATTTTTCTGCCCTAGTGCCAACAACTGTTCTAAGCTGCTGCTGGTGCGAGGGTTCTGCAACTACAGCAATGTTCAGAGTCCTCCTCCTGGTGGCTTAATTTAATTTAATTTGACCAGAAGATTATTTAATCAGGGTCAGGACGGTTAACAGTAAGGCAGATGTGTAACTTGCCCAATCAAATTTATGCATGCAATCCTGGCTACAGGGAAATCTACTCAGGGACAATTTTCCTCTGCTTTAACGCCCCAGGAGCACATTCCCTCGGCACAAAAGTAGAGTAGATATAAAGAAACAAAGATGCTTTACACTGGATCTCTGACCACTTTGTGTTGTTAGGAGAGGAATTAGCCAAATAGGAGGGAAGTGCGTCAATAACACTGGGCTTATTCAGTATAATACCATTCAGATCTGAACAGGAAAGCTGCGGCCAGCCAGAGGCAAGTTTTATTTGTCCTTCCACAGGGCAGCAAATATAGGCCTTTTCAACTGATGCTTTTGGACACAGCCAGAAACTGGGCCCTGAACTGGACAGCTATTATCACTGCTGAAGACCTGAAAAATCTTCTTCTCCCAGTTCTGGTCATGAGGGTCAGTTAGGGGGTTGGCTTCAGGAACTTTTAACATGCTTTTCATTCAGGCAGCGGGGAAGAAGGAAAATTAGCTCATATATCTGCCTATCCTGCTCTAATAGAGTAGTGACTGAAACCATCAGTGACATACTGTTAAACCTTCATGGTAAGGCAACAATGCATCAGTTACGTAAAGCACTAAGAATCAGTTCCAGTTCACAATGAAGTTTGTAAAAAGAACAGGCATGTTTCATGAGTTATCTTCTGTGGAATGTTAGTTATGCCTGTAACTACTACAATTCTACAGTGTGCCCTTACTTCTCTTTACTTATCCATTTACTGTTTAATAACTCTGTTTGGCAGCTTGTATCTTAAGCCATATACTTGTGAAAGGTTTATTGAATAGCCTTTGAAAGAAGATTAAGCGAAAGCATGAGACATAACCAGTAAGTCAGGAGACATAAGGAAGAGGTTTTGTTTAATTGCTGGACTCACTATAACTTTCCTACATGTTGGGCAGGTAAAGACATTCTGAGGTTGGAATTTTCCACTCCCGCCAATGGCTGGAATGGTGGCAGGCAGGGGCATTAAATTTGGCGTGATGGAAAAAGTCAGTTTTCCGCTGACAGGAAATTAGTTTGGAACTTGGTTCTCCCGACTTTGATGACAGGATAAAGGCAGGCCAAGTTTCCCGCTGATCTATGTTGGGAACCACATTTGCCTTCATCTGCATCTCATGAATGCTCATTAAAAGGCCAACTCACTAGAATTATGTTCCTCCTCCAAATTAAGTGGCCCGCCAGCAGATAATTAGAATGGCCTGTTTCCCGACTGTATCTAAATGGCCTGCATCTGGTGAGCTTCAGTTCATCAATGACTTCAAGGTCAGTAGATGCTGCTTTCGCCTACCTTTTTGAGCGTTGCTGCGCTATTTCGGTTGCCTGTATTACATGCTGCGCTAAGGTTGGGCACAGGAGACAATAGCAGTGGCCGGGGGTGGGAAACAGAGGCAGGACTGGGGTGGTGGGGGAGGTTACACAGGAGGGGACAGGTGTGACTGAGGCAGGACTGGGGTCAGTGGGGTGGGTGGGTGTGGATCAAAGAAGGGGAAGACAGAGACTGAGGCAAAACGGTGGGTGGGGAGCCTGTTGTGGAACACGAGAGAGGGGGAGAGTGACCGAGACAGGACTGGGGTTGGGGTGGGGGCTGGGTGTGGAACACAGGAGTGGAGGATGGAGTGTGAGGCAAAACGGGGGGTGGGGGGCGTGTTGTGGAATACGGTTGAGGAGGAGAGAGACCAAGACAGGACTGGGGTTGGGGGCGTGGTTTGTGGAACACAGGAGAGGAGGGAGGATACTGAGGCAGGACTGAGTGGAACGGGGAGGGTGTGGAACATGGGAGGGGAGGGGAGAGACAGAGGCAGGGCGAGAGGTTGTTAAGGAACATAGTGGAGTAGTGAAAGATTGTCTTGGGGCAAAAGTTCTAAGAGTGCCCATGGAAGAGTCAGAGACTGTCCTGGAGCTGAAGCCACGGTGTTGGGTCATATTGAAGAGAATACCCTGGGACTGAGACCATGCTGTCGGGGCTGTACAGGCCATATTAGAGGGCTCTGCTTGGCACACATGTCTTGGTCCTGGTGTTAGGAGTGACAGTCATGCACAGCATAATGTGCAGGGCATGGTCAGTCACCTGAGAAATTTGGCCCTAGTGTTCAAGTCATGGTATTTTGATGTAGATGGCACAGTAATGTTCAGGGAGCTGTCAGTCGCTAGCTGAAAAGTCATTTGGGGGGTATTAGATGGTCTCATGGGGGGCTGAGGTGGGGTGGGGGGATACTTAAGAAGGGGAGGGCTCAGTTCAACAATGGGCATGGGGACATCAACATTAAGGGATTCGGGCAGAGATCAGGAATATCAACACAGATAACAACGGGGTCAAAAGTAAAAGTGGAGTCTGGATAATGATAGGAGGAAGCGGAATTAAGAGATGGTGAATGTGGAGGAGAATGGGAAAAACTTGGTGGGTGACAGGGGGAGGTTGTAAGCTGGTCACCCAGGTGAAGGTGAGCAGCACCATTTTCGATCTCACCTTATAAGGATGCAGATTGAAAAACAAGGTAGAAAACAATTGGTCGGGAAGGGGTCTCAGGACGTGTGGGAGGAATTCAGCACACCCTTTGCCAATTGTAAGGACACCCTATAACTGTCCTGCTCAAACCATGGAGAGCATGGCTCAGCTGAGTGCTGGACTTGAGAGTCTAATGCACAATGAATTAGTTTAGCTCCTTTACTAATGGTGCACATTCAGATGAGAATCCATTAAGTTTAGACGCTGCAGTGAATATGGTCTTAATTGGCTTCTGATCCTTACAGAGGCATGTCAAAATGGATGTAGGGTCAATAAATCAATGGCCATGTCTGCAGTACAGAGGCAACATGGGCCCTATAATGTTTCCAATGCACTGATCATGACATTCAAGGCACCATGCTTGCAGTCAGGATCTAAGTGCAAGGATTGGGTGTCACTAGTTATTGTCAAGGCCAATTGGAGGACAACGAACACAATGCCGACTGTCACTCCAAGGACGTGGGGCTTTTGACCCTAATGAAAATCCTCATTGTGAATGTGCAGTCACATATGAGGTGAAAGCTCAGCCACCCGTCATTCTCCAGGATGATATTAGCCTGCAAGGGGTGGCCTTGGTACGTGATGTGCAGACTGAGGGAAGTCCAGGGCTAAAGACTGCATTCCTGCTTTGTATATGGCTGGAGACCATTCCACGGGAACTACCATTGATTGCTCAATTGTATCCATTCACAGATACAAGGAGGAGTGGAGAATGTAGGGTACAGGCAATGTAGCCTTCTGGATAGCTTTGGTTAAAATGAGAAGCAGGGCTCGTCGCCAATTGTCACAGCTCAGGGAAGATGGTTACCCTGAGGAACAAGAGCCAGCAGTGCCCCAGGAAGACCACAATGCAGATGAGGAGGGGCCAAATCCTCAAAGTTTGCCATGAGCAATAGTCTACAGAAGACTCACTCATACATGGAGATGAGGGAAAGACATTGCTGAGGTACCTTTGCTTGTCTAGGGATGCAGCAGCTCATATTTGCTACATTCTCCATGAGTAACTCAGTAGGGACTCGGAGGGCATCCACTGCCCGTTGCTGTGAAGGTTACTGCCACACTGAACTTTTTTGCCTGGGAATCCTTCCAAGATTCCACTGGGGAATCTCACAATCAGCGACATGCAAATGCATAAAGGGCACCTACTGTCACACTGCCATGAGTGCATCCGTGTGTGCAATAGCGTTTCAGCCTCTTGAATGATGCAATGGCCAATGACTTGTTGCCGCCAGTGTTGGAAGGACTGCACTATGTAGAGTTGCTTAAGGATGTATGCCATTGGAGTACTTATCACATTCCACAGCAGCGACATGTTCGCTAGGCCACTGTGCCTTCCAAGAATGACCCTGTCAAAAGGCGCCCTTTTCTGTAAAACTCACTATTAAGCACAGTTCCACATGAATGAATCAAGCCAGGCTGCCAGAGCTGTGGGAGTCTCTGTGATCTCAGGTTTCCTGCAAGTATAGGGTGCCATCGACTGCGCACTTGTGGCCTTGAGAGCCCCCTGGCAGCACCCTGTGAGATTCATTATTAGAAAAGGGTTTCACTCTCTGAATGTCCAGCTAATTTGTGATCACAGATAGCAGATCCAGCATGTTTGCGCAAGGTAACCAAGGGGCTCACACGGCTCATACATTTTGAGTCACTCCCAGGTGCCAGAGGTATTTGAGGGAGCTCGGTGCATAGAGGATTGGCTCCTTGGTGATGAGGGCAGACAGAAGACATGGCTAATGATACCAGTTCATCGGCCACAGAGTACACGTGAGGAAAGATACAATGCTGCACATTCAGCCACAAGGTCCTTAATAGAGCAGACTATTGGCCTCTTAAAGATGCATTTCAGATGCCTGGACCAGTCAGGTGGGGCTCTCCAATACTCACCCTGTGTCCCGCATCATTGTTGTTTTCTGTACAGTGCGCAACCTAGCACTGCAATGGGAGCATGCGTTGCCACAGGGAGACATGGAGAAGTTTGATGTCTCCGTGGATGAGGAGGACTTGGAAGAGGATGAATTTGAAGAAGGCAAGGATTCAGATGAGCCACATGAGGATGCCACCGCATGGGCATAACATAGCAGACATGCCCAAGACAACCTCATAGCTACAAATTTCAAAAGGAAGAAGATGAAGACAAGTTTCCACAAATGCAGTTCGCTTCAAGATTCGATGCAGAGGACACAACACCTCATTCTAGCCCGAAAAGCCATCAGTCTCACAGTGATCACAGAGGAAGCATAAGTCACCTTCAACCCTAATGACGGGGTCATCCTTGGAAGGCACAGTGGCCTAGTGAACATGTGGCTGCTGTGGAATGTGATAAGTACTCCAATCCTTAAACAACTCTAAATAGTGCAGTCCTTCCAACACTGGCAGCAACAAGTCAGTGGCATTGCATCATTCAAGAGGCTGAAACGCTATTGCACATATGGATGCACGCATGGCAGTGTGACAGCAGCTTAGCAAGGCAGCTCTAACACGAAAAACATTCATCAATACTGATTAGTGTTTGACTCGCAAGAGGGAGCTACATCCGGACAGCACCATCTCTCCGAACGCAGCTTTCATGCATCGTTAACACAGAGACCTCTTTGTGATACTGAGCCCCAAGATACCATTGGACATCAGGACGCAGTGATCTGTTACACAACAGCATGCACCCAAAGTTACGAGTTATGTTCACATTGTCCTCACAGAGAATGGTTCAGCAGGACCATTGTTTGATTATTGACGAACAATCACTCTACCCTGCAATCATGGGAAGCTTGCAAAGTTTATGTCCTGCATTGCCTTAGCATCTGGGAGAGACATGGCCCAGTCAGATTTGACACAGCTGTCAATGATATCTTGTTCCCTTCATAGACCTGCTGAACACTCAGGAGATGCACTAGGGCATCATTTTCATCGCATCACAGTCCTCAGCACTGTCCATCTCACAAAGGCCAATCCTTTCAATGAACCCTCAGTCAATGAATTCCATATTGATTTGCATTCTTTGACTTCACAGAGGGATTCCGTGAAACGCCACTAGGCAGCTGTTCAGAAGTAAAGTAAGATCCTTGAGTTAGTCAGAATGAGCACACACCTCTGACAGCACACATCTATTCATGTCTAGCTATCATTTCAAATGCCACCAGTTGGAACTAACTCACTCAGCGTCATGCATGGAGAGAGTGGGAACTAATAAAGGAATAATGTTCAGCCTTAAACATGGAGATGAAGAAAAGCTGCAGGGAGGCATGAAAGGCTGTGGTGCTCAATGATGAATACTACATTTCCAAAAAACTCTCAGCACCATTGCAAAGTGCACTTGGGTGAAAAGTCTCCAAATTTGGTCGCGACAAATTCTTATAACATCCACAAACTTCAGTGTGACAGCATCAGGATAATCACTAACATTGCCGAACAGTTCTCATTAGGTCAAATAATGTCTGCCTGAGATGCAAGAGTTCCATGTGTCTTGTCCAGCCATCATTTTTATATAGGAAGTGACATTTTTCATGTTGCAGATGTGGAACTAAAGGCATGAGATGAGATTGAGAGAGACTTGATGGAACTGTTGAGAGATAACTGGCAGGGTGGGCATCATTTTGCACCCTCTAATGAACATGGGATATTGCATCACATCAATTAACCGTTCAATATCTGAAACTTGGAGAATGATAAATGCGAAATATATTTACAATAGTGCAGATTATATATAGTGAATGAAGACCCATGCCACCATTGCGCATACAAAACTTCATAATATTTCTAACTCTACCGCTACTTCTAGGTGTAACCCTGACATATGCAGCAGAGTCGGAGGTAGCCTACTGACTGCTATGTCCTGTTGGCTGAGATAACCTTGGCGGGCAGACAACAGTACACGGGAGAGTCTGGACAAACTGCTAACTCCTGACGAACTGACTAAGGCTCTTGAGTCCTTTGAGAAGAGTAAGATTCCCAGAAGTGACGGCTTACCAGCTGAGTTGTATTCGGCTCTGTGGGAATGGATTGGCCCAGACCTGCTAGACGTGTACGAGAGTATGGTCCTGGCTGGCAACATATCAGAATCCATGAGGAAAGGCATCATCACCCTCATCTACAAGCAGAAGGGGGAAAGGGAGGAAATTAGAAGCTGGCAACCTATTTCACTGTTGAATGTGGACTATAAGATTCTGTCCAAAGTCAGTGCCAATCGGGTCAATTCTGCTCTGGAGTTGGTGATCCACCCTGACCAGACCTGTGCGGTACCTGGCAGAAAGATCTCTGACAGCCTTGTGCTAATCAGGGATATGATTGTCGATGTGCAAGACAGGGGTGTGGACACCTGCCTCATCAGCCTGGATCAGGAGAAGGCCTTTGAAAGAATATCTTGCACCTACATGGTGGATGTGCTCCCCAAAATGGGGTTTGGGGAGAGAATCTGCAACTGTATCCAGCTGCTCTACACTAACATCAGTAACGCAGTTTCAATCAATGGGTGGGAATCAGATAGCTTTCCTATTAAATCTGGAGTCAGGCAGGGCTGTCCTCTCTCCCCTGTCCTGTTTGTGTGTTGCATAGAACCCTTTGCTGAGTCCATCAGGAAGGATCCGGGCATAAGCGGAGTGACGATCCCAGGCAGTGGGGGCACTCAGGTCAAAGCCCCCTGCGCATGGACGATATCGCTGTCTTCTGCTCGGTTCCGCTGTCAGTGTGCAGACTGATCCACATCTGCGCCCAGTTCGAACAGGCCTCGGGAGCCAAGGTAAATCGTGGCAAGGGCGAGGCCATGTTCTTTGGGAACTGGGCTGACCGATCCTTTGTCCCCTTCACCGTCAGGTCAGACGGCCTGAAGGTGCTGGGGATATGGTTCGGATGGACTGGGGCATGCGTTAGAAACTGGAAGGAGTGAGTGGCTATGGTGGAAAGAAAACTGGGCATGTGGGAGCGACGCTCCCTCTCCATTGCGGGTAAGCATCTGGTCATCAGGTGTGAGGAACTCTCGCTCTTGCTGTACGTGGCACAGGTCTGGCTCATTCCTCACTCCTGCGCGATAGCGATCACCCGATCTTTCATTTTATCTGGAGATCGAAAATGGATCGTGTCCGCAGGGATGCGATGTACAAGCCTTTAGATAAAGGGGGAAAAATTGTGCCCAACATTGCCCTCATCCTGATGGCCACCTTTGTGTGCGGCTGCATCAAGCTGTGCGTAGACCCTTAGAACGCAAACACCAAGTGTCACTACGTGCTGAGATTCTACCTGTCCCTGGTGTTGCGAAGGATGGGTCTGGCCACGCTGCCGCGGAACGCTCCAAATAGTTGGACCATACCGTACCACCTGTCCCTCGTAGAAAAATTTATGCAGAGAAACACCTTTGAACACAAGTGCATCTGGCAGTGGTCGGCAAGTAATGTCATAGAGGCTCTGTGAGAAAAGGAGAAGGTGGATCCTGTTGGATGGTCCCCCGAGCAGACTGTCAAAGTCATTTGACAGAATGCCTCATCTCCAGAACTTTCCAACAAGCACCAAAATGTAGCTTGGCTGGTGGTGAGAAAGGCCCTCCCCTTCAGATGCTCCCTACACGCCAGGAGTCTCACCCCCTCTGCACATTGCCCTCGAGGTGGCTGCGGTGGGGAAGAGACCGTTGTTCACCTCGTTGTGGAATGTGTGTTTGTAAAGAAGGTCTGGAGAGAGATGCAGTGGTTTCTGTCGAGGTTCATCCCGAGCAGTTCTGTGACACAGGACTCTGTTCTCTACGGGCTGTTCCCAGGGACACACACCGAGACAAACATCAACTGCAGCTGGAGGATCATCAGGTCGGTGAAAGACGCTCTCTCTATTGCAGACTGGCACTTTCCAAGTACCAGGACTATGTGCTGAGGAATGCACTAAGGCTTGGGGCAGCCACTGCACAGGTGCAATGGGGAATGGTCGCTCTCTAAGACCTTTCTGCCATTGTGCACTGAGGGGCTGGGAATTGTATAGACTCCTTGGGCTATCTGACTCACAATGAATGTATCTAGTGAATACTAAATGTATTATAATTGTATTGAAGCACCTCAGAGTGCAACATGATGTATGTCGATAACTCCAATACCATTGCACTGTCTGACTGTCTGTAAAGACCATATTGAAATGACTGTAATATTCATTGAATGTATTGAAGCATCTTGTGATCCATGTGTAAAAGTTGAATATGATTGCACTTTTTGTGTTGGCCATTTAGAAATGTTTTGTAATGTTCTTTCAGATATTTTATGAATAAAGTATATTTTGGCAACAAAAAAAAATCTTCTGGAGGCCCGAGTCCTGGATGGCCGAAGCCTGCTAAGGGTCTCCTGCTCTGGGGCAGGTGTACCCTCCTTGGATGACCTGCTGGAGTTGGTGGGATCAAAGGCAGAGGGGATTTTGAGCAGCAGCACACCCTTGGAGTATCCTGGGTGGATGCCCCCGCGGTTTCTGGCTGGTGCTCCTCCTCTCTTTGGGTGCCTCCCCGCCTCTCACTTAGCCACTGTTGAAATTCACCCATGGCTAGAGTGATGGAGTGCAGGTCCGAGCACAAATCCAGCAGAAAGTGCTGGACCTGGGTCTCCAAAGCGGCTGCCACCCTTCCCATGGAGACTTTGATGTGCTCGCATGTTGGAGCCATGACATCAGATAGAGCATGGACGGACTCCTTCATCCTTTGTTCCAGTCTGGTGATGGCCTCTGACAACTCCGCCTGATGTTCCCCTGCCTGTCTTTGCACCTGCAACAGTTCTCTCAGGGCCAATTCCAGAAGCTCGTCATCGGACTCGGATTCAGAAGGGGCCAGGTCTCCAGAGTCCTCCGAGTGTCAGAACACTCAGCTGTCACTGCCTCTGCCTGCTGTGGACATGTGTCCATGAGGCGATCACCTGATTGTGACTCCGAGCCCACTCTAGAACTAGGGCACACCGAGGTGCGTGTACCTGTGCTGATGGAAAGTGCAGGTGAACGCAGTGACGGGTCTTCCTTGGATTTTCCTCTGCCTCCTCATCTGAGGTGCTCTGGGGGCTGGGGATGAGGTTCTTGCTTGTCCTCTAGCTCTGCTTTTTCTTGCTGGTGGCTGGAATAGAGACAAGAGATAATTAGTGATTGATTAGGCAGGCTCTTGCACTATAGGTCTCTCACAGTCATTGTCCCATGTTGTCGATGTATACTGGATAGACCATCACTGGCTTGTTGGGAGAGGCCGATCTTGTCTTCCGTGCAGGAGCAATCACTGTCCTTGCCAGCGAGCTCTTCCACCTGCTCCTCGTTGAAGAAGAGTGGCTTAAGCTCAGATTTACCATCTCTAGTCTTTGCTCTCCCCCATTGGTTATGTGAGATCTTGTCCTGCATAAAGACAGATGGATTGACTGTGAGCACTATGGATGAAAGAACATTTCGGAAGCATGCATGCCTGTTGTGCCTGATGAGCTCTTCTCAGTAACAGATTAAGATGCCGTTTGTGCATGAGATTATGTGCTTAAAGTGGCTGGCAGACGTTCAGTGCTGATATCTCATCTGCTGGTCATGTGTGACATCCAAGTGGGTTCTAACCCTTAGACTGCCTGGTGCCCTGATGAGAGTATGTGTTTGAATTGAGTAGAAGTTTCACTTAAGCTGGTGGAGCACATCGGATCATTCATCTTTTTCCTGCACTGCAGGGTGATCCTTTTCTGTTGGCCATGGGCACTGACCTCCCTGGCAACCTCCTCCCAGGCCAGCGTGGTCAGGTGGGAGGACCTCCTGCTTCTTTCCTGGATGACCTGGAGGATAATCCCCAAGCAGGCCTCGCTGAACCCTAGAGCCAACGGTTTTGTACGTTTGGGGCCTTGGTGAAGCAGAAGATCAGACCACACCTGGCCTGCAGTGAGTAAATGTGTGCACGGGTGAAGTTTAGATATGACGCCAGGACCTTCGACCCAATGAGGTAACGGCGGGGCAGAGAAATCCCTGCCCTCGTCCTGCAATGAGATTCAACAAGCTCCTCGTTGATGCGTAATTAATGTGAGCTGAAAAGCAGAAAAGCGGGCGGATAAATCTAACTGCTGTTCAGTGGGAATCATGCCAACTTTCCTGCCCACCATCACATTTAGTCTCCAGAATGGAAGATTCCACCCCAGGTTGCAGAGAGTAAAGCTTTGCCAATCTGAGGACCTACAATTGCTGAACATGAGACAAATATCTAAAGCCTAAAACTGCAAAAACACATCAAAAGGCATTGCTCTATTGTATGCTGCTTTAATGTACCATATGCTACAATGTGACACTATTTTTGCTATTCCCTATGAGGTGCCAGCGCTCGTGCAGTGGTAATACTCTTGCCTCTGAGACAGAACGTTGTGGGCTCTATGTTCCACTCAGGGAATTGAGCAGATTGTCAAGGCTGACATTCCAATGAAGTACTGAGGGAGTGTTGCAATCTCAACCGTATGATCTTTCAGCTGAGACGGTAAACTGAACTCTGATGTAAAAGATCCTGTGGCATTGTTTTACAAGGTGTGAATCTTGTAAGAGTTGATGTTCAAAGAGACTTGTGTGTGCAGTGAAGCAAAATACTGTGGATGCTGGAAATCTGAAAAACAAACAGAAAGTCCTGGAAAAGCTCAGCAGGTTTGACAGCATCTGTGGAGAGGGAAACAGAGTTAATGCTTTGAGTCACGTATAATTCTTCTTTAGAATGTTCTGTCTCAGGCAAAAGAGTGTTACCATTGAACCAACACTGGCACCTCATAGGAAATAGCAAAGAAAGTGTTCCATTACATTAAAGCAGCACTCATACAGCAATGCAATATCACTACAAATAGATTTTCTGGCCATTGCTATTTATTGGCTGCTGCATTGTGATAAAATAGAATAGCGATTATACTTAAATAGCACTTCATGGGCTGCAAACACTTTGGGACACCCTGAGGTTGCGAGAGACAAATACATGTTTCTCTTTGTTTTGTAGGTTATTTTGTATCTCACTTTAGGTCCGAATACTCCTTAATTAGGATATCTAATGGCAAATTGCTGTAGATGCTGTTCTATTATTGAATGTTGATTGGTTACTGTTTAAACTGATCTGCTGAATTTACCGCCCTCAGGAAAATCAGCTATGATTACAAAGCATAGCTGGTGGCATGTATTGTATGGAAAGTTTGAAATGGAGTTCCATCCCAACTCTCTGCAATCTATTGCATTAGTGCAGTAATGCACACTGCAACTATACAGTTTGTACCATTGTTTAGCTTTTTGTGTTCACTCTCTTTAGGGATAACATTGTTAAATGTTTGTTATTCATGCTTGACAAATGAAGTCAGAAAATTATTCATTGATGGCAAATTCTTATTTAGCACATTTGTAAGCTGGAATGAGTATACATTAAATTATATTTATATTATAGGCAATAATAAATTGCCCATGGTGTGACTCAAGGTTCATTACAGCATATGGTATATGTTTGGTATATATTATACATAGAAATGAATGGAGATAAAAAGTGACAAGCAGAACTGTAATTTGGAAAGGATTTTGAGAGGTGTGCTCAAAGACAATGAAGTAAGTTGTGGGTTTTCATTGAGTCATAGAGTTATTATGGCAAAGGAGGAGACCATTTGGCCCATCGGGTCCATGCTGGATCTTTGTAGAGCGATCGGGTCAGTCCCTTTTGTCTCCTCTCACCCATAGCTCTACAAGTTTATTTCTCTCAAGTGCCTATCCAATTCCCTTTTGAAATTGCTTCCTGGAAATTTTGAGCCAATCAGAAACATAAAGCAGTTTTACTGCTATGTACTTGCCATATTTAAAGGCATAGGATGAAACTTAATCTGGGTGAGGGGGTCTCGCCCACTGGCTGGAGAGATGGTGAGAGCCCTGCTTCAACTCCATTGGGAATGACCACTGGACACTTAACTGGCCACTGGCAGGCATTCCTTGGGATTTAGGACCCTGGGGACAGAAATCCCACTAACCCTCCCTCCCACCTGAGAGCTGCTGGCCAATCAGAGCCTGTAGAAATACAGCTGGCAGAATCACAGATACAGTGGGTAAGGTTAAAAAGAAGCGAATGTAGTGGGGGCCAAAAAGCCAATAAGACTGAGTGAACTGGCCAAAATTTGAGTGTGGGATGAGGAGTAAGGGATAAGAAAAAGGAAAGTGGGAAAGGCAGTGGTAGGTGGAGAACAGAATATATTAAGGGATGAGATAGAATACTAGTGGAGCAGCAGGTTATAAAATTTGCTGCTCTTTAAAAGCGTGAGAAGGCAACCTAGATGACAGAGATGGTAGCTAGATTCAAAACAAAATGAGAGGGATTTTATGGAGTCCACGAGAGTGGGAAACGTGGTGTGTGGGGTGACTTAAATAGGCGGAATGTGAAATTTCAATTTTCTGATGACGGATTGAGAGTCAGTGGTGAAGGAGTTTGTGGATTGGGATTGGTGGTATGAAGGACTGGAAGAGAGATCCAGGGGAGGACAGAGGGTGGGGTCAGGGGCATAGAAGAGTGGAAGATGGAAGGACTTGCCATCCTGGATGTGATGGGTGGAGGGTGCTGGGGACATTCAAGGTAAGAAAATGAGGGGCCTCAAGGGCAGTGTCAGTACTGTCCAAATGTGTGTCCATGCCAAGGTGTTGGCTGGCAGAGTCTTTACAGGGCTTTCAGTCCATCTACAGTATTTCACTTATCCCCACTGAGAAAGATCTCAGACAACGTCCTTTACAATGCACAGAAGGAAAGGCTAGCTGAGTCTGTAAGCTCAGCCATGTCCCACAGAGAGGTGAGTACAACACTGGACACACGAGTACAACACTGGACATGTGAGTACAATACTAGATACTAACATGAGCATTCAATAAAGAGTGAACAAAAAAATCACAACATTGTCTCTTCCACAATAAAGCAAATGTCCCTAACTCCCCTGTAACCATCAATGTGTGCCACCCATGAAGTGTGCCAATATATTTAGTTCTCTGACTAAGCAAGTCTCAACAAATAACCATGATGCATATATGACTAAAGTGAAATGAATACAATGTGAAATATTTACAAGTGAAATTTAATTTTGAAAAACACCCTTACCAACTGTTCTCTGAAGTCTTATGTTAATGGCACCTGGTGAGCTTCACCTCTTCCATGACTTTGAGGCCAGTAGATGTTGCTTTCACCTTCACTGGGACTGCTCATAACTTCACTCATATTGAGTGCTGGTAGCACAAGTTGTGCCAAGGCTGGAAGGAGGCGGAGTGTGGGGCTGGACCTGGGTAGAAGGGCGGAGTGGAGGCTGGACTTGGAAGGCAGGCAAAGGGGGTGGGGGTGAGGGAAGGAGGCAGTTGGGGTGCCCTTTAAATATGGTGCCTGGACCTTCTAGCCCACAAAATAATGGTGGGCTTCCTGCCCACCCCCACCATCTGATTCGCTGTGCCCCACACATATGCATAAGCAATGAGCTGAACAGCACAAGATCATGCGTGTTCAGCCATCCTGTCACCCAAAGGAATCACTCCGACTTCAGCACCCACCACTGAACTTAGTCTCCAGGGTGCAAGGTTCCACCACTTGATACCCTGGCCAAACGAAAATCTGTTAGTCTCGGTTTTGAAAGCTTCAATTCTCCCAGAATACGCAGCCTTTTGGGGGAGAGAATTCCAAAATTCTACTCCCCTTTTGTGAAAAAGCACTCCCCGATTTGCCTTCTAAATGGCTTAACTCTTAATTTTAATGTACTCCCCCTCCTTCTTGATTCCTCCATCAGAGGATAAGTTTCTCACCCTATTAAATCCTTGGAGCATTTTAAGCACCCCAATCAGATCACACCTCAGACTTCAATACTCAAAAATACAAACCAAGCTTTGCAATCTATCCCAAAAAATGTAATTCTCTAAATCCCAGCCAATATAATTCTGGTGAATCTGCATTGCACTCCTTCCAGGGCAAATATATCATTCCTGAGCTGCAGTGTCATCATCAAGTACTCTATAATCAGGTACAACAGTTAAATATTGCTCTGAGCATTAGAAGTTAGTGTACAGTACACAGTTCTACCTGTTCTGTTCCAACAGCGTGTTCAGCTCTGACCTGACCTCAGAAGAACACCACCTATTGCACCAGTATGATTCTTCTTCTTCTTCCCATGCCAGCCATCCTGTAGCTTCCCTGTAAGTTTATTAATTAAAACTGGATTTTAGGGCAAGTTTGTGCTAGTGCGTCCTAGCTCGTGGCCTCACACAATCTGAATGTTAAGGGTGATTTAACTCTTTATGTTGATAAGAGAGCACTGCCTTTGGTAATCAAATGGTAATCTATGTGGACTCAATTGTGCTTTTTAGTCAGGAAAGGTCCTCTGATGAACAATCAATTGGGGTTGCCTCTCCAGCTGATGTTGTATGCCAGTGTTCAACCATGACTTATGCAGATACACAGAAAAAGAGGTCACCTGTGATGTTGGGTGAACTGTGCACCAGCTCACCAACTGATGCTTACTGCTGCTTTAAAGTTTTATGGGGGTGATGTTCAGATGCTGCTACTTAACTGCAACTGCCGTCCAGGAGCTGCAACATACTGAGGTTGTCTTCCAATTCAGGCAGGGTTTTATTTAACACCATTAATCACTGTAGTTCTAGCAAAGGGTACTTTGGTGATACTCAGGTGTCATTGAATCTTGAATGTTTGCCTCTTATCCCTTCCAGTCTCTCAGACTGTAGTTTTCTGTTGTTTCATCCAAGTAGTGATCAATCTACTCCGCTCATCTGTGCTCCTCATGGTCTTCTTACACATGCTTCAGTTACTTGCGTGACACATGTAAAACCTGAGTAAATTTGCATATGCCCTGTTAATTGTTGCTTGATATGAATAAAACAAAACTAAACGAGTCAATGGATTAATAAGCATTGCAGCTATTTACTCTCAGGAACAATTATAGGAGTGAGGGTAAAAGTTAAGCCCTCCATTTTAATTCAGGGTGGTAGTAATGCAGGTGGAGGACAAGGAGAGCAGCAAAGAGGCCTGACTCAGTTAGCCTAAGGCCTTGGAGGTCAAATTCCCAGGTCTCATCATCATAGAATTAATTCGTTTCTTGCCCTCATCTGCAGGAAATGGCAGTGGAATGTGGGCGGTTGGAGGCTGCCATCAGGGACCACAGGAATTGGGAGAAGTCATAGGAAGAGGTTTTGGGAGCCCTGTGATTAGTGAAGGGGCAATGCCTGGACAGGGGAGGAACCTAAGGAGCTTGGAAGAGCACTCTACTCCCCCTGGGTAAAATATAAAGTTTCTTCTTCCCATGTCAGCCATCCTGTAGCTTCCCTATAAGTTTATTAATTAAAACTGGATTTTAGGGCAGGTTTGTGCTAGTGTGTCCTGGCTCGTGGCCTCACACAATCTGAATGTTAAGAATGCTTTAACTGTTTATGTTGATAAGAGAGCACTGCCTTTGGTAATCAAATGGTGGGATGGTGTTGGTTACAGAATGGTGTCTCTTAAAAAAGTCTTCATAGTCTTCAGTCAGATAACTGTAAGTCTTTATTAACAAGTAGAACTATTCACACATGTTCAGTAAAGGGTACAGGCTAGGAGCTATCTTCATATTTAGGTCTTAACCCAACACCACATTGATGTTTGGGTTTAGGTCATGTGCCTTCTTACATCACTGTGTAAGCAGTAGTGTGCTCATTAACATTAACCCTATATGCTAGACCTGTATACTACAAAAACCAATTCCCTTTTGAGGTCTAAGTATTTTCATGTTAAGTTGGCCTGGTGAGAAAGCCAAAATGGCTGACCTGCCCAGACTTCTGGTTAAAATAGCCGTCAGGCTTGATGATGTCATCAAAGCCTGATGTGCATATTTAAAGAAGAATTCTATCAGTTTCTGGCAGGTGTTCTTCTCACCCACTTAGACAAACTGGTTAAAATCAAAAACTTGTGTGTGAACATTTTCTTGCAGCGAGAATGTCTGATTTCTGCTGAGTGGGTATGGTTAAAATCTGTCCTTATACTGTCTCTAATGAATACTAGTTCTAATGCTCGGAGCAAATTAAACTGCTAGTATATATTTGAGATTATATTAACAGTTCAGGAAAATAAAAACTGCACTGAATTGCATCAGGTATATAGGCCTAGCTGGTGAGAAAGAAAGCTAGGGTTAATGAAAAAGTGAAGCTTGTGGAAAGGGACACTACGCAGGTGTTCATTACTTTTGGTGAGGGAGCAGCTCTGGGGCATCCAAGAGTCACACTTGTGAGAGGTGAAATACTTAAATAATATATTTAAGTTGGCTCCCACAATGCAATTGTGAGCCCAAGTTGAAATTTGCTGCCGCTGCTCGGCTTTCCCAGAAAAAAACGAAGCAGGAACGGCCAGCTGTCCTAGTGCCCTATCAATACTCCTTGCTGGCCATTGGGAGCAGGAATGTTTCCCGTTTCCCCCCACCCCCGACATTATGCCCTTCAAAGACACCTTTGGCCTCCTTCTGCGCCAAACATCCGTCTCCCACTCTACCCTCCCCGAGCCTCAATTGCCAGGATTATCCCCAAGGGTCTTCAGCTGCTGGTGCCCTTCCTGCATGCTGGCCAGAATGTTTATTAAATTTGGTGGGGCCTCCATGTCCCCGGCCTTGTCGACGACTTTAGGCATATTTTGGCTTCACCTCTACCGTCCATGCCTTTCCATAAATATTGGTGGCAAAGAATATTATATCTATGTGGCATGATGGATAAGGCAGGGCAGCAATTTTAGAAGGTGGGAGGACAAAGTTAGCAAAGATAGTCCATGGGCAGAATTTTGCCCTTGGTGGGCGTGCGGGCCCTACCAGCTCGGCGGCAGGCAGACAGCAGACCCCCGCCACCAAAACGGGGCCCGACACCATTTTGAGTGGTCGGCCCAATTAAGGCCCACCCAGCGGCCTGCCTGGCGGGAACCGCTATGCGCTTCCTGTGCTGGGGGGGAGGGAATCCCCAGCTGTCAAAGTGCGCTCTTTTGCGTATGCGCGCAAAAGAGCGCACTGCTCCCTGAGACAAAGTGCTGTCTGAGGGAGATTAGTGACAGTGCGCAAAAGTTAAAAAATAGAGAAATAAAAATATTATTAACATGTCCGCCTCATGTGACAATGTCACACAAGATGGGACATGTTAATAAATATCACATTACATTTATTAAAGTTTTTAAAAAGGAACATGAAACCTCATCCCGCCGGTGGATGAGGTTTCATGTATTATCAGAAGCCCGCTGGGGCTCCTGGCCTGCCCACCAACCTTAAGGTTGGACGGGCAGGCCTTTAATTACTTTAATTACCTGTCAATGGCCTCAATTGGCCATTGACAGTTTGGCGGGCGGACAGCGAAATCAGTTGTCCACCCGCCTTCCTGAAAATTTAAAGGGACCGGGATGATGTTGGGGGTTCCTCCTGACGTCATCCCGCGTCATTTTCCCGTCAGCGAGCGGGCCCCGCCCCCAAATCGCCAATGGGAAATTTCTGACCCATGAGAATAAGGCCAGAAATATTACTATAATTACCAGAAGATTGCACCTTAGTTGACGCCCACCTATCTCATTGAGTTATAAAACACTTATAAAGTTGTAAATGGGTTCAACTGAGGGCATCATTCATGAAGAGAGATTTCTACTCATGATCATAATTATCAGAAGTTTACAACATATCTTCCATCAACCAAACCCATTTTATATTACACATACACTTGTGTTATTTATTTGCGGATATCATTTTCCGAATGACTCATCAGCAATCAGAGTTGCCTTAAAGTTGTTGTTAGTGTTTTTTTTCTCAAGACCAGCATTTATTGGCATCCCTAATGGCTAAGGTGGTGGTGAGCCTGCAGTCCATATGGTGAAGGTACTCCTACAATGCCATTTTGTAGGATTCTGATCCAGTGACAGAGATATATTTCCAAGTCAGGATGGTGGATGACTTGCAGGGGAACTTGCAGGTGGATATGGTGTCCCCATCACTTACTGCTGGTGGCAGTGGTTGAGGGTTTGGGAAATGCAGTTAGAAAAGCCTTGGCAAGTTTAGATGTGCATTTTATAGATGGCCTTCCTCTGCACTCAAGACCTGGGTGGGAGTGGAAGCCCCACTTAGCGAGAGCTGCCAGCCAATCAGAAGCCGGCAACTCTTGTGTTCAGCAGTGGCACTGAAGGGGGCATGGCTTCTGCTGGAAGGAAAGACACCAGAATCGTGGAGTGACCCAGGCCACAAGTAACTAATGGGGTGGGGCGGGGGGAGGTGTTTGCAGGGTGGGGATCACAGGGTGAGGGCTGCAGGGGGTGCCGAAGGGTCAGGGGAGGTGGCTCTCAGTGGGTGCCCCCTCCTGTACTTCCATGCTCGATCAGCCATTGCCTTTGCTGGAGAGACTTCCCTAGAAGGTGACAAGCTGTCGTGCACACAGCATGGAAAATTGCCCAGGACGGTATCATGGACAAAACAACCTACTTGATTGGCAGCCCATCCACAGACATTCACTCCCTCCACCATTGACATAATCTGTAAGGTATGATTCAGTGTGGATGACTATCTCAGGGTATTGTTTGACTAGTCTGTGAGACAGCCCAATTTTGGTACTAGCCCCCAGATGTTAGTGAGGAGGACTTTGCAGGGTTGACAGGGCTGAGTTTGCCGTTGTCATTTCCGGTGCCTCGGTTGATGCTGAGTTGTCCGGCCAGTTTGATTCCTTTTAGCAGCTTGATACAACTGAGTGGCTTGCTAGACCATTAAGTTTTTTTTCAATTTGTTCATGTGATGTAGGTGTCTTTGGCTAGCCTAGCCCAGCATCTATTGCCCCATCCCTAATTGCCCAACTGCCCTTGTTCAGGGGGCAGTTTAAGAATCAGCCATATTGCTGTGGGCCTGGGCCTGGAGTCACAGAGTAGGTAAGGATGACAAATTTCCTTCCATAAAGGGTTTACTTTATAACAGTCAACAATGGTTTAATGGTCATCAATCAACTTTTAATTCTAGATTTTTATTGAATCCAAATTCTACCATTCTGTGTTGGGATTCGAACTCAGGTCCCCAAAACATTACTCTGGGCCTTTCAATTACTAGCCCAGAGACAACACCACTATGCCACTGCCTCCCAGAAAAGGTTTTTGTTAAAATTGTGAAATCATAATTTATTTCAGTTAATAACTGGGAATTCAAATTTATTTAAAAATTATTGGTCTCCCTCAAGGTCATAACAATGGCAAGTTTACTCTATATCTGTCAGCCATTATTTTAAAACCCATAATTTTTCAGACTGAAACAATATTAAGCAGTTTACTCAAAAGCAAAACACCTTTAAAGTTTTTGTGATTTTTAATTACACTTAGATTTCATTCAATCAATTTGATTCTTACCTAAAATGCTATTATATGTAAGTTCTGCAATGTTATTTGAAGAACATGTACAAAAGAATATAGAAGGGTTATAGTTTACTTTCTTATATATAAATATAAATGTCTTTTTTTTCTCTCTCTCTCTCTGTCCCTGGCAGGAGAATCATTGTCGAAGGATTAAAATACTTGGGGATTGCTATTATTGTGTATCAGGTCTTACTCAGCCAAAAACCGACCACGCTCATTGTTGTGTTGAAATGGGATTAGACATGATTGACACAATCACGTAAGTAATTCAACTTCAAAGGAGAATATTGTCTTGTGTCAGTTTCATTCATAATTTTTGAAAATAAATAAAATGCCTAAGTACTTCCATCTAGACTCATAACTGCTAATCATGGTTATTAGCAGTTCCCAAAGGTTGATAATTGCTCTCATAAATATGAATGAACAGCAGTAACTTGTAACAGTGACATAATTCATTGTCTGTCAGTGCTGTATCAGATCTTTAATGGTAGCACAAGGAAAAATGTACAATTTTTTGCCGAAGTCATATTTTCTTTAGTCCTGCTTGGCCTAAGTCCTGTGATTCAGATTTTTGCAGCAACGATTACCCTGATTTGGCAGTCAAGTAGCTTACATAGCAATTACAAAATGACCTTGAATCAGAGCTTGGCCTAGTCCAGTTGTAACTACTACCTGTAGGGAGTTAAGCCTCAATAACCTTGCAATGGAGGCTTAGTTAAGTATCCACATTATGTGACGAGCCCAAAAACTCCTACACTGAAAATAATTTCATATTGGAGCAAACAAAATTAATATTTGTTGAAGTGCTGCTATAAAGGCACAGCACTGTTTCAATTAGTAAATCTTGTGGCACTGATCATGGTAAATTGTTTATAAGGAAAGGAGCATTTTACCTTGTATGTAATATCCTGCTACTGAAGTGAATGACAATCTAACTTGTGTCACTGTTTTGATATGGGAGTGCATAGTATCGTGCTGAAGAAACTACAGATTGCCACAATGCAGCACTAATCATCCCACTGTCAACGACATCTGGATCACTGCCAGTTTGAGTCTTTTTTTCATACAATCATTATAGATCAGGGGTAATATAATAGAAGCATTTATAATTGCGAAAGGATGAGACAGGGTGGATTGAAGCAAACATCAGGAATGATGGGCCATCGATAGAAGGTTAAAAGTAAGAGATTTAGAATTGAGGGCAGGAGAAATTACTTCACGCAAAGAGTTGTGGAATTCACTTCCAGGGTTAATGGTTGAGGTAAAAGCCACGTCAACATTTAAGTTTAGATTGGGCAGGTGGATGAAGTGAAAAGGGCGAAGAGATGTAGGAACATTGCAGATAAATATGAATAGGACTATTTGCTCACATGGACTGTTGGGCCAAATAGTCTGTTTCTGTGTTGTAGCTTCTATGGGTGTTTCCTACTTTCCCCACTACTCTTCTTGGGTTCGTCTGGTCTTTCTTACCCCAATCTCTTTCTGCTCCTAGTTATTCCTTGCTCCCCAGTAGTTAGAATCATGAATCATTAAGCACTAAAAACACCCTTTCAATCTAAAGAACTGGATTTTCATCTTTGAGGCAGGAATCACGAGTCGGGTCATTTCCCAATGTCGTTATCCCAGCCTCCTGCTTGGCAGTTCCCGCCCGTGCTATTTTCGTCGTGGGGCGGCAGGGACAGTCTGGATTTGGGGCCACCACCTCCGGAAACAGGCCCAAGGCAGAAACAGAGGCTGGCAGATGCCGAGGCAGCCAGCTTAAAAGGGCCGCCTCTGTTTCCTGGGACATCACTCCAGTTCGGTCCAATAGTGTGAGGCCCTCAAACCCTTACCCCTCCATGAACCCTACCCCACAATGCCCCCATGCCCATTTAACCACATCACCCCCATACCCCATGCCCCATCCATACACCCTCACCCCTCCCTGACCACTCACTTAGTATCCACTATGTACAAAACTCTTGACCCCTATAACAACATTGGGATATCTTTGAGATGTTCATGAAACTGTTAAAAATAACTTCAAAAAGCCATTATTCTTGAAGTGGTCATAAAACTATCAATATAAATTAACAGCCATTCAAAAAATGCTTCAGAAAGATAATCCTGTAAAATGGTCATAAAGCTGCCAAGGTAAATAAATTTGGTGTCCCATTGACAGCTGTGTCAACAGCCCCTGCTGAGCTGAAAGCATTTGAGGTTGGAGCTCAGCTAAGCCTGCAAGTTTCCCTCCAAGCCACATCCTATCCTGACTTAGAACTATGTCACCGTTCCTTCACTGTCACTGGGTTAAACTCCTTGAAATCCCTTCCTAACAGCATTGTGGATATACCTACATCACATGGAATGCAGCGGTTCAAGAAGGCAGCTTGCCATCACCTTCTGGGAAATAAATGCTGGTCTAGCCAGCGATATCCACATTCTGTGAAAAATTTAAAAAAAATATAGGATTTCATTGCACAGTTTTATAAACAAAACCTCCAGAGCTAAATGCACTAAAACCTTTAAGTCATTGAAAGAGCTCATTCACCTGTTCAACCTTTGAAACAGAGGAACAGATGCCTGAATGGCTCTTGCAAGAGCTCAGGCACCTGTTCAAGGATAAAAGCAGGGGAACAGATGTCTGAACTATCAATCAAAGGAAGCATTAAATCACAGGGGCCATTGGCACAGTTAAATCTGAATACCCCTATTGTTCAATGCAGAAGAACACTTTATCTATTGGATAATGCAGCCTAATTGATCTGAATACATTTCCACTTTCATAACGCTGGTCAATTTGATGGTCACTTACTTTTTAAAAACAAAGTCCTGTCATCAGCTGCTGCATTAAAAACCTATTTAACTTATTATACTGCATTACATTATGATGTGTGCAGTTGATATCACCTTTTGAACTTATTTGTTCAAAGGTTCCCAACTGCAGTCTAGGGTTCCCCCGTGGTTCATGACTCCTTCGAACCACCTTGAACCACGTCTCCCTCAGAAACTGACCCAACTCCATGAAAAGCGGCAAGTCTGAAACCCCCCCACCACCCGGCCACCCCCTGCAGTGGAGCTGGCAGGATCGGGAGTGTTGTGTGCAGACTTACTACCCGCACCCTTATCCGACATCGCTAACAATTACCGATGATGGGAATGGGGACAGAAATCACAGAATCAGGTCCTACATGCAATCTTTAAAGCCCACCCCCCCTCCATTCTGGCTCTGGCTCAAAATGCCTGTGCTGGTTCTTTGAAAGAGCGAACTAATTAGTATGATTTCTTTCCCCATAGCCCTGCAATTTTTTCCCCTTTACTATTATATATACAATCCCCTTCTGAAAGTTATTATTGGATATACTTCCACCACCCTTTCAGGCAGCGGATTCCAGACCATAAATTGCAATGCAAGAAATGTTCCCCCTCCTTCTTGTCTCTGGTTCTTTTTGCCAGTTACCTTCAGTCTGATTCCTGTCTGACCCTCCTGTCCCTGGAAACAATTTCTTCCTATTTATTCTATCAAAACCCTTCATAATTTTTAGCTCTTCCATCAAATCGCCCCTTGTCACTCCACTCAACTGAAGTCCCCCATTTCAGGTACCTGGTAAATCACTAAGCCCTTGCATCCGAGTTGTTATGAGGGTTTGTTCAGTAGGCCTCACTAAGAGGCTCAGAGGCTTATAAGGTTGAACATAGTGTTTATTGGTAACACATAGCTATTTATATATGTACAAAGTTTAGCACAAACTAGGAGCTAACTTCACGCTGACTGCTTCTTGACTCTCTCTACACATCTGTGTTTCCTGCCCACTGTCATCTGCCTCTCTACATCATACTGTGGGTGGTACTGTTCCCCAGTCCTGCATTAACCCTTGCTATGCCTAACAACCTTATACTACGCCTACCCCCAAGCCTTTACCCAACATATTTACAGTGCAATCTTTCTTTATATGCTACACCTTTCATCACCGCCCCGCCCCCCCACCCCAACTCTTTCACCCTCAAGTTCCTGACTTTATAAATGCAGATGGTCTGGACTCTTGACAATTCTTCCAGACCTTGTCCTGGTCACATTTGAAAGAGTGGCAGGCTCAGTTGCTTTGGGAAGGCTTTGTTGGCTTGGAGTTGAAATCGTAGTACTCTGGGTTTCCAGCACTTAGTTGTCTTGATCGGATTCACTTAAATGTATAGCAGGAAGCTTGCCTCGAGGGATGAGGAGGACACTCCTCCTGTTCTGCCTGATCGTGCCTGCTGGGGTATGTATCAGGTATGACCTTGGTTGATCATCATCTCTCCAGACAATGATGCCCTCTCTTTCAAGATCCCTGATCCAAACCTTGCCACCTTTTTGTAACTGGGATGGGTTTCTGGTATAGTACCTCTTATTGTAGGCGGAAACCTGTCTCAGTCTGTAGGACTTTTCCTGAACCTTTCAGTAGTCCTTGGCTCCCAACCCTGGGACTAATTTCCTTGATAGCATTGGGAGTTGAGTGCAAAGATTCCTGCCCATCAGCAGTGCTGATGAGGCCGATCCACAATGCAGCGAGGCATTTCTATATGTTAAAAGCACCACTGGGAAGTCTTTGTTTTTTCTCAAACAGGTTTTAATGGGGCGGATGCCTCTTTCTGCCCTAATGTTAGATTGTGGAAACCTTGGAGAGCTGATAAGTTGTTGAAAGCCATAACTGATGACAAATTGAGTGAAGCATGCATTTGCAAATTATTGGACACCATCTGGCCTGGGATTCCAGGCTCACAAACATTTCCTTCAGGGACCTAATGACCACCTCTGCAGTTGTCGTGACTGCTTCACTTGGATCTATCAGGAGAGGTAATCAACCACAATGTGGAAGGACCTGCCTTTAAACATGAAAAACTCCATTACCAACCATTCCATAGTAGGGAAATGTGTCGGGACAAATAGCTCCCTCTGGACAGGTTTGTGCAGTGCGCACGCCTGGCAGTTTGAAATCATTTCTCCAATTTCCCTTGATATTCCCGGCCACCACACTGCAGACTGGGCTCGTGCTCTGCAATTTGTAATGCCCAGATGGCCTTGATGGATTTGTTGGAACAGCTCTGACCAAAGGGAGATGGAATGACTCATTGTATACTAGCGAATAATCTATCATGGTGAAGTGTTTTTGCTGTTCAGAACAAATTTTCATGACATTGCCACCTGGCCTCTGCTCTGGCCACCCTTGTTGACAGTAATGACGGATGAGGGCACACTCCACATCTTTCAATTGCTCCCGTGTATTTGCTGAGGCTTTCCTAAGGTAGCTGGCAGTTGTTTTCTCATCAATTGGGAATACGACTCGAGCTCACAGGAAGGTCGACTGTGGCCCTGGATAGTGTGTTTGCAGCCGTTTGATGTTTACCTTGAACATCTACCATATCATATGCAAAGTGCATGAGATGCAAATGGAATATCTGGATTCCGGGGGTAGGTTCGCAAGTTCCTTCTCGTCTAATAGTGAGACCAGTGGTTTATGATCCATTTCAATTGTGACTTTCAGGCCAATAGTGTAGTCAGAGAACTTCTTGCAAGCCCACGTGACTGTGAGAGCTTCATATTCAATAGCAGCATACCAGATCTCTGTGTCTGATAGTCTTCCAGATGCATAATACACTGGTCGGCAACATCCATCCAATTGCGCCTGGAATAAAATTTCCCCTAGGCCTGTGGAGGAGGCATCAGCTGCTATTGCAGTGACAGGGTTGGGTTGTAGTTTGAGCCAGGATATCAGGTGAGAGCAGCATGTCTTTGATGTGCTGAATGCTTGCTCTTGGTGTGCATCCCATCACCACACCTGGCCCATTTTGGGAAGGTGCCACAAGAGTTCTGTGACCTGCAGCAGATTGGGCAGAAATTTCACCAACTAGTTCACCATGCCCAGGAATCTTTGGACGTCTGGAATAAATGTTGGGTTTGGGAACTCACTGATTGCCTTCATTTTATGTGGGTCCATTAGGATGCCGTTACTGCTCACAATATGTCCTAAGGACCCGAATAAAGGTCTTAGAGAACTCGCATTTCTCGTTCACTGCCTGCCCTGCTTTCTGTAAGGGTTCAAAGATAGCTGTGAGCCTCCTGTCATGTTCCTCAATGGTCATACCTTGGACCAAACATATGGCAGATGACACCTTCCGGGCTTTGTAAGATGGCCGACATTGTGTGTTGAAAAATCTCGGCTACTGAGGTAATGCCAAAGGGCAGGTTGAAACAGAATCTGCCAAATGGAGTAATAAACGTAGTCAGCAATCTGGACCCCTCGTCTAGTAGAAATTGCCAGAAGCCACTGTTAGTATCGAACCTTGAAAGGACTGTGCTTTTGGAGAGCTTCGTCAGAGTGTCATCCACCGAGTACATTGGCTGGACTACTTTCACCACTGCCTTGTTGAGTTGCGTTGGGTCAACGCAGATGCAAATGGACCCATTTGGCTTTGTAACTGAGACTATCCCGGAGTACCATCCTACTGGCTGAGGTTTTTTTTATTCATTCATGGGATGTGAGCTTCGCTGACTGGGCCAACATTTATTGCCCATTCCTAGTTGCCCATGAGAAGGTGGTGGGTGAGCCGCCTTCTTGAACCGTTGCAGTCCCTGTGGTATAGATACACCCTCAGTGCTGTTAGGGAGGGAGCTCCAGGATTTTGAAGGAATGGTGATATATTTCCAAGTTAGGATGGTGAGTGACTTGAAGGGGAACATCCAGGTGGTGGTGTTCCCATGTATCTGCTGCCCCTGTCCTTCTAGATGGTAGTGGTCATGGGTTTGGAAGGTGCTGTCTGAGGAGCCTTGGTGAATTCCTGCAGTGCATCTTGTAGATGGTGCACACTGCTGCTACTGTGCGTCGGAGGTGGAGGGAGTGAATGTTTGTGGATGTGGTGCCAATCAAGCGGGCTGCTTTGTCCTGGATGGATTGACGGGGAGATGACCTGTCCAGTTGTTGCTGTACTTGCTTCATAAGTGAGTGTGGTATTTTTCGTGGTGTGTACAGGCACACCGGCTTGGCACCCTCTCTCAATGTAGTATAGTATGCAGCCTTCAGTCACCCCAATCCAGAGAAAAGTTTCAGAAAACCTTTCTTAAAATTGGAACCAGACTCTTGCTTGTTAACCTCATCAAATTTCTGGAGGAGGTTGATAGTGACACAGGCTTTCCTGCTCGAGAGGGAAAATTCTTGATTGTGGAGTAAAAATGAAATTTCCCACAGTCATTTATTTTTGTACTGGAGTGGAGGCTTGCAACATAACTTTAACTGGGATCTTAATGCCACCTGCTTCCGTGCAGCTGTATTGTGGGTGGCATCAGGCACTGCTTCAACAGCCATGGTCCTGTATCCCGTGTCTAATTTGAAATTGATGAGGTGACCATTCACAGAGATGTCAACATTCCAAACTTAGAATCTAGGACCCTTGATCTCACCCAAGAAGCACAGTTGAACTTCTTCCTGGTGTTGTACCTCAATCTCGTAGACTGTTTTGGGATCTTCAGCATGTCTTGATGTCTTAGATTTGCACAGCTCTCCCAAGTGTCCCAGCTGGTTGCAGTTGAAATAGTGCACAGAGATTGCAGGACATTGCTCTTGCCTGTGAGGTCTTTTGGCTTCATAGCACGGACATGGTCTCCCATCATCGTGTAGTCTATTTGGGTATTGCATTCCTTGGCCTGGAGTCTCCCTGCCCTTTTGTTGCTTTATGAACTAGACAGTCGAGGTTGCTCTATACCATGGCTTAACCTCAACACGTAAAGTGGACTGATGTTGTTGGCGCATTTCAGACTGCCTGACTGTTTGGATGGCCTTTTCTAGAGTCAGACCTTCTTTTGCTTGTAATATGCCCCAAAGGGCATCATTAGCAATTCCAACTACTATTCGGTCTCATATGAGCTCTGACTTAAGGTTGTAAGACTGTAGCCACAGCCTTCAGTCAATCTGTATAATTCGTTTATGAAAGAGTCAACAGGTTCCCCAGGCTGTTGGACTTGCTTGTTGAAACTTGATTCGCTCTAAAATGTTGTTACTTCTTAAATTAAAGTAGGTTTTGAAGGATTTCAGAACATCTTCAAACTTATCTGAAGATTCATTTATTCCCTGCCTCACAATGATATCATCAGCTATCGAACCCACTGAGTACAGTAGTCTATTCACTTGTTCAGCCTCTGTTTTCTTATCTAATACTGAAGCTATCAGGTATCTTGACAATCTTTTTTGTCAAAGCCCCCGATTCTGTTCCTGGTCTGGCCCTTGTATCAGCCCAAATTGATCTGGCAGGGTTGATTTATAATCTGTGGTTAATTTCCAGCTTGGGGAGTACAGCTTTAAATTCTGTTTCACTTTTAAAGATGGCACTACAGTAGCATTTTTTTCAGTGCATTTTCTTGTGCTTGTTGGATTTTGGCGGGCTCTTGTGGCAATCGCAGGCCCGATTTCAGAAGATCGCTATTTTGCAGCAAGTCCTTAATTTAGAGGTTTCAGCCCTTTAGAATGTATTTGGCGTATTTTAGGGTGATTAAAAGGTGATTCCCAGCTCTGGCTGAGTTTTTAAAACTTTATTTCTTTCCAATGGAGCTTGTACACCACGTGGTATGGCGGCGTCTCTGAACCCTGGCTGGCCGTGGTGGTTAATGAAATGGACAGCTCTGACTCATTAATGGCCTGAAGCCTTTTGGGCTAGTTTAGCCTTGGGACTGAATTTTTGCTCAGCCTTGCTAGGTCCTGTGATTCTGCATCCGATGGAAATTCACAATGGCCCTAATTCTTTGAAGAAGTCACATGTGCCATGGATAAAGGGATGTACTGTACTTAGATTCCCAGAAGACATTTTATAAAGTGCCACCTCAAAGGTTATTGCAGAAAATAAAAGCTCATGATGTAGTGGGGTAATATATTGGCATGGATAGGAGATTGGCTAGCTAACAGGAAGCAGAGAGTTGGTGCGCCACAGGGATCAGCGCTGGGGCCTCAACTTATTATGATTTATATAAATGACTTTGATGAAGGGACTGAAGGTATGGTTGCTAAATTTGCTGATGACACAAAGATGGGTAGGAAAGTAAATTGTGAAGAGGGCATAAGGAGGCTGCAAAGTGACATAGATAGGTTAAGTAAGTGGGTAAAGATCTGGCAAATGGAGTATAATGTGGGAAAATGTGAAATCATTCATCTTGACAGGAAAAATGAAAAAGAAGCTTATCTAAATGGTGAGAGATTGCAGAGCTCTGAGATTCAGAGGGATCAGGTTGTCCGAGTGCATGAGTCACAAAAGGTTAGTATGCAGGTACAGCAAGTAATTAGGAAAGTTAATAGATTGTTATCGTTTATTGTGAGGGGAATTGAATACAAAAGTAGGGAACTTATGCTTCAGTTGTACAGGGCATTGGGGAGACCACACCTGGAGCATTGTGTACAGTACTGGACTCCATGTTTAAAGAAAGATGTAAACACGTTAGAAGAGATTCAGAGAAGATATACTAGACTAATACCAGGAATGGCTGGGTTGTCTTATGAGGTAAGGCTGGACAGGCTAGGATTGCATTCACTGGAATTTAGATGAGTAAGAGGTGACTTGGCTTAAACCTATAAGATCCTGAGGGGTCTTGACAGGGTGAATGTGGATAGGATGTTTCCTCTTGTGGGAGAATCTAGAACTAGGGGTCACTGTTTAAAAGTAAGGGGTCACTCATTTGAGACAGAGATGAGAAAAACATTTTTCTCTCAGAGGGCCGTGAGACTTTGGAACTCTCTTCCTCAAAAGGTGGTGGAAGCAGAGTCTTTGAATATTTTTAAGGCAGAGCTAGATAGATTCTTAATTAACAAGGGGCTGAAAGGTTATCAGGGGAGACAGGAATGTGGGGTTGAGGTTGGGAAAGGCAGTGGTGTAGCGTTATTGTTGCTGGACTAGTAATCCAGAGACCCAGGGAACTGCTATGAAGACCTGGGTTCGAATCCTGCCACGGCAGATGGTGGAATTTGATACCAAAAAGTCACAAAAAGGGAATAAAACCTGACGGACCACCCGGCATTGACCTAGGCACTGGGATCGACAATGGGAATCGACAACGGCAATTGCAGCCCTGTCGACCCTGCAAAGTCCTCCTTATTAACATCTGGGGGCGAGTGCCAAAATTGGGAGAGCTGTCTCACAGGCTAATCAAGCAACAGCCTGACATGATCATCCTCACGGAATCATACCTTACAGGTAATGTCCCAGGCTCCCTGAGTATGTCCTGTCCCACGGGCAGGACAGACCCATAAAAGGTGGCAGCACAGTGATATACAGTCGGGAGGGAGTTGCCCTGGGAGTCCTCAACATTGACTCCGGACCCCATGAAGTCTCATGGCATCAGGTCAAACATGGGCAAGTAAACCTCATGCTGATTACCATGTACCACCCTCCCTCAGCTGATGAATCAGTGCTCCTCCATGTTGAACATCACTTGGAGGAAGCACTGAGGGTGGCAAGGATGCAGAATGTACTCTGGGTGGGGGACAATGTCCATCACCAAGAGTGGCTCGGTAGCACCACTACTGACCGAGCTGGCTGAGTCCTAAATGACATAGCTGCTAGACTGTGGCAGGTGGTGAGGGAACCAACAAGGGGGTAAAGCTAACTTGACCTCATCCTCACCAACCTGCCTGCCGCAGAAGCATCTACCCACGACAGTGTCAGTAGGAGTGACCACCGCACAGTCATTGTGGAGATGAAGTACCACCTTCACATTGAGGATACCCTCCATCTTGTATGGCACTACCACCGTTCTAAATGGGATAGACTTCGAACAGATCTAGCAACTCAAGATTGGGCATCGATGAGGCACTGTGGGCCATCAGCTGCAGCAGACTTGTACTCAACCACAATCTGTAACCTCATGGCCCAGCATATCCTCCACACTACCATTAGCATCAAGCCAGGGGATCAACCCTGGTTCAATGAAGAGTGCAGGAGGACATGTCAGGAGCAGCACCAGGCAGACCTAAAAATGAGGTGTGAGCCTTGTGAAGCTATAACACAGGACTACTTGCATGCCAAACAGCATGAGCAGCAAGTGGTAGACAGAGCTAAGCGATCCCGCAACCAACAGATCAGATCTATGCTCTGCAGTCCTGCCACATCCAGTTGTGAATGGTGGTGGACAATTAAACAAATCACTGGAGGAGGAGGCTCCACAAATATCCCCATCCTCAATGATGGAGGAGCCCAGCACAGCAGTGCAAAAGATAAGGCTGAAGCATTCGCAAGAACCTTCAGCCAGAAGTGCCGAGTGGATGATCCACCTCGGCCTCCTCCAAAGGTCCCCAGCATCACAGATGCCAGTCTTCAGCCAATTCGATTCACTCCACTTGATATCAAGAAACTGCTGAAGGCACTGGATACTGCAAAGGCTATGGGCCCTGACAATATTCTAGCAGCAATACTGAAGACTTGTGCTCCAGAACTTGCTGCGCCCCTAGCCAAGCTGTTGCAGTACAGCTACAACACTGGCATCTACCCGGCTATGTGGAAAATTGCCCAGGTATGTCCTGTACACAAAAAGCAGGACAAATCTAACCCGGCCAATAACCGCCCCATCAGTCTACTCTCGATCATCAGTAAAGTAATAGAAGGGGTCCTTAACAATGCTATCAATCGGCACTTGCTTAGCAATAACCTGCTCACTGATTCCCAGTTTGGGTTCCACCAGGGCCACTCAGCTCCCGACCTCATAACAGCCTTGGTTAAAACATGGACAGAAGAGCTGAACTCCCGAGGTGAGGTGAGAGTGACTGCCCTTGACATCAAGGCAGCATATAAACGAGTGTGGCACCAAGGAGCCCTAGCAAAACTGGAGTCAATGGGAAACAGGGGGATATGTCTCCACTTGTTGGAATCATACCTAGCACAAAGGAAGTTGGTTGTGGTTGTTGAAGGTCAGTCATCTCAGCTCTAGGACATCACTGCAGGAGTTCCTCAGGGTAGTGTCTTCAGCCCAACCATCTTCAGCTGCGTCATCAATGACCTTCCTTCCATCATAAGGTCAGAAGTGGGGATGTTCGCTGAGGATTGCACAATGTTCAGCACCATTCGCGACTCCTCAGATACTGAAGCAGCCCATGTCCAAATGCAGCAAGACCTGGACAATATCCAGGCTTGGGCTGACAAGTGGCAAGTAACATTCGTGCCACAGTGTCAGGCAATGACCATCTCCAACAAGAAAGAACCCAACCATTGCCCCTTGATGTTAAATGGCATTACCATCACTGAATCCCCCACTATCAACATCCTGGGGGTTCCCATTGACCAGAAACTGAACTGGACTAGCTATATAAATATTTAGCTATACGAGCAGATCAGAGGCTAGGAACTGTGCAGCGAGCAACTCAGCTCCTGATCCCCCAAAGCCTGTCCAACATCTACAAGGCACAAGTCAGGAGTGTGATGGAATACTCTCCACTTGCCTGGATGAGTGCAGCTCCCACAACACTGAAGAAGCTGGACACATTCCAGGACAAAGCAGACCCCTTGACCCCTTGATTGGCACCACATCCACAAACATTCACTCCCTCCACCACTGATGCACCATAGCAGCAGAGTGCACCATCTACAAGATGCACTGCAGGAATTCACCAATGCTCCTGAGACAGGACCTTCCAAACCCATGACCACTACCATCTAGAAGGACAATGACAGCAGATAAATGGGGTCACCACCACCTGGAGGTTCCCCTCCAAGTAACTCACCATCTTAACTTGGAAATATATCACCGTTCCTTCACTGTCGCTCGGTCAATATCCTGGAACTTACTTCCTAACAGCTGTGTGGGTGTACCTACACCACATGGACTGTAGCAATTCAAGAAGGCAGCTCACCACCGCCTTCTCAAGGGCAACTAGGGATGGGCAATAAATGCTGGACCAGCCAATGCCGCCCACATCCCGTGAATGAATAAAATAAAAACATTCAGATCAGCCATGATCTTATTGAATGGCGGAGCAGGCTCGAGAGGCCGAGTTGCCTACTCCTGCTCCTGATTCATATGCTCGCATGTCCTCCATGTTCTCTGGTGGAGTCCTTTCGCTGCACAGTTGATTTTTCTTCTGCCCTTCAGCTTCCATGTCTACAATAGAGCTTCCTTCTGGGTGATCTCCAGCTCTGCCTTCAGTTCAGGTGTATTTCAGTCAGGTCAACATGCTGTTCCTTTAGTTTTTCAGATTCTTGATCCTTCACCAGCTTCTTCAATTCTGGAACAAAAACAGAAATACCTGGAAAAACTCAGCAGGTCTGGCAGCATCGGCGGAGAAGAACAGAGTTGACGTTTCGAGTCCTCATGACCCTTCAACAGAACTAAGTAAAAATCCCACCCCCCCCACCTTAAACCAGCTTATATTTCACCCCTCTCCTATTTTTACTTAGTTCTGTTGAAGGGTCATGAGGACTCGAAACTTCAACTTTGTTCTTCTCCGCCAATGCTGCCAGACCTGCTGAGTTTTTCCAGGTATTTCTGTTTTTGTTTTGGATTTCCAGCATCCACAGTTTTTTGTTTTTATCTTCAATTCTGGGTTTGTTCATGAGCTGCCACCATGTTGTAAGGGTTTGTTCAGTAGGTCCCACTAAGAAGCTTGGAGGTTTATAAGGTTGAACAGAGTGTTTAATGGTAGCACATAGCTATTTATATATGTACAAAGTATAGCCCAAACTAGGAGCTAACTTCATGCTGACTTCTCCTTGACTCTCTCTATACAACTCTATCTCCTGTCTATTGTCCTGTTTCTCTCTAAATTTTTTTTATTCATTCACGGGATGTGGGTGTCGCTGGCTGGGCCAGCATTTATTGCCCATCCCTATTTGCACTTGAGAAGGTGGCATTGAGCCAACTTCTTATACCGCTGCAGTCCATGTGGTGTGGGTACACCCACAGTGCTGTTAAGAAGAGAGTTCCAGGATTTTGACCCAGCGACAGTGAAGGAACGGTGATATATTTCCAAGTCAGGATGGTGAGTGACTTGGAGGGGAACTTCCAGGTGGTGGTGTTCCCATGTGTCTGCTGCCCTGTGGTGGTACTGTCCTCCTGTCCCACATTAACCCTTGCTATGCTGAGCACCCCTATGCTACACTAGCTAAAGTGTACTGCCCAGAATTGGACACAACACTCCAGCTGGAGCACTGGGGGAGGGGTGCTGAGGTAGGGAACTTAACATCGAGGCCTATACCTCTATTTATAGAGCCAAGTATTTTGCATGCTTCTTATCAATCAGTTCTGTCACATTCATAGATGAGTATAATTACTTTTGTATGGACTTCTTGCAGTTCTATGAAAATTGTACCAGTTTATATTGCTTCCCTTTATTCTTTCTTCCAAAATGCATAGTTCACACTTTTCTATATTAAATTTCATTTGCCATGGATCTACCCATTTCAGTAGTCGATCTATGTCCTTTTCAAGCCTGCTGCTGTCTTCTTGTTTACTACATTTCTGAGTTTCATGTCATCTGTAAACATTGAAATTATGCCCTGAATATCCAAGTCCAGGTCAATAACAGATAGCAAAAATAGTACTGGTTCTAATAGCAACCGTTGGGGAACATTACTGTATTGTTCCCTCTAGTCTAAAAAACAACTATTCTCTGCTTTCTGCCCCTTAGCCAATTTGATCTGCACACTGTTATTGCCCCACAGGAATCGCTTTTGCTAACAAGTCTATTATGTGACATTTTATTGAATGCTGGTTCAACCCTAATTTTCAACCCCTACTTTATTGTTGCTTCATCAAAACACTCAAATTCTAGTTTCTCAGACACAGTTTGCCTTTATCAAATCCATACAGGCTGTCATTTATTAACTAATATTTTTCCAATTGACAATTAATTGTGCCCTGAAACTTCTCCACCAGCTGACCAGCAGTTGCCAAGCTTATCCCTCTCCTCTTTTTTGAACAGGGGTGTAATATTTACAATCCTCTGGCATCATTCTGGTGTCCAAGGAGGATTGAAAGATTGTGGTCAGAGCCTCTGCAATTCCCACCCTTACTTCTCTCAGGAACCTTGGATACATCCCATCTGGACCTTGTGACTTTCTGAATATGATCATTGCCTAGCTTTTCAGTGCATATTCTTTATCAGTTTTTATACCATCCAATTTTTCAAACTCCCTCCTTCTTTACTGTGACATTGGGACATTCTATTCCTTTGTGAAGAAAAATGCAAATTTCTCATTTAGTTCGTCCCTGAAAAAGGAATTCCTATTTGGTTGGAAGTCTCACCTTTCCTTTGACTATCCTTTCACTTTTTATATGTTTAGAAAAGGCATTTGTGTTCCTTTTTATGTTAACTGCTAATCATTTCTCACACATTCTGTTTTTCCCTCATTATTTTTTTTCAGTTCTCTTCTGTACTTTCTGTATTCCACTTGATTCTCTGCTATATTCTGAACCTGACATTTATCATAAGCCTCCCTCTTTGTTTCATTTTAATCTTCTAACTTTAGTCATCCAGGGAGCTCTAATTTTGTATGCCCTTCCTTTCCCTCTCATAAAAATGTGTCTAGGCTGTGCCTGACGTATCTCCTCCTTGAAGACCTCCCATTACTCATTTACTTTTTTACCTGATAACATTTGTTTCAATTCTATTTGAGCCAAATCCCTTTCCAACTTAGTGAAGTAAGCTCTCTTCCAATTGAATATTATTTTCGATTGTTCCTTGTCCCTTTCCATAACTATTCTAGACTGACGACTTGCTTATTTAAAAACAAAATTTGACTCTGGGCCTCCTTAAAAAAATTAACTTCAGCTGTGATTTTGATGGGCAACCACAGTATGTAAAAAATTAACCTGTAGCCTCGATTTATTATGATAGAATTCTTCATCAAGGCGGAGAGTGATGTAGTTGATTCTGAGACTTGGGTCCTGAATCTTAATAAAGGAAACTACGATGGTATGAGGCGCGAGTTCGCTATGATGGATTGGGAAATGTTACTTAAAGGGATAACGGTGGATAGGCAATGGCAAACATTCAAAGCGAGCATGGGTGAACTGCAGCAATTGTTTATTCCTGTCTGGCGCAAAAGTAAAACAGGAAAGGTGGCCAAACCATGGCTTACAAGGGAAATTAGAGATACCATTAGAGCCAAGGAAGAGGCATACAACAGACCTGAGGATTGGGAGCAGTTTAGAATTCAGCAAAGGAGGACCAAGGGATTGATTAAGAAGGGGAAAATAGAGTACGAGAGTAAGCTTGCAGGGAACATAAAAACTGACTGTACAAGTTTCTATAGGTATGTGAAGAGAAAAAGATTGGTGAAGACAAATGTAGGTCCCTTACAGTCAGAAACAGGGGAATTTATAATGGGGAACAAAGAAATGGCTGACCAATTAAATACATACTTTGGTTCTGTCTTCACAAAGGAGGACACAAATAACGTACCAGAAGTGTTGGGGAATACAGGGTTTAGTGAGAGGGAGGAAATGAAAGAAATCAGTATTAGTAGGGAAATGGTGTTGGGGAAATTGATGGGATTGAAGGCCGATAAATCCCCCGGGCCTGATAATCTACATCCCAGAGTACTTAAGGAAGTGGCCCTAAAAACAGTGCATGCGTTGGTGGTCATCTTCCGAGATTCTATAGACTCTGGAACAGCTCCTACAGATTGGAGGCTAATGTAACCCCACTATTTAAAAAGGGAGGCAGAGAGAAAACAGGGAATTATAGACCAGTCAGCCTGACATCGGTAGGGAGGTTAATTCTAGAGTCCATTATAAAAGATTTAATAGCTGAGCATGTGGAAAACAGTGGCAGAATTGGGCAGAGTCAGCATGGATTTATGAAGGGGAAATCATGCTTGACAAATCTACTGGAATTTTTCAAGGATGTAACTAGTAGAGTTGATGAGGGGGAGCCAGTGGATGTGGTTTATTTGGACTTTCAGAAGGCTTTCGACAAAGTCCCACATAAGAGATTGGCGTGTAAAATTGAAACGCATGGGATTGGGGGTAGTGTAATGAGATGGATAGAAAACTGGTTGGCAGACAGGAAACAAAGAGTAGGAATAAACGGGTCTTTTTCCGAATGGCAGGCAGTGACTAGTGGGGTACCGCAGGGATTGGTGCTGGGACCCCAGCTATTCACAATATATATTAATGATTTAGATGAGGGAATTAAATGTAATATCTCCAAATTTGCAGATGACACAAAGCTGGGTGGGAGGGTGAGCTGTGAGGAGGATGCAGAGATGCTTCAGTGTGATTTGGACAAGCTGAGTGAGTGGGCAAATGCATGACAGATGCAGTATAATGTGGATAAATGTGAGGTTATCCATTTTGGTAGCAAAAACAGGAAGGCAGATAATTATCTGAATGGCTATAAATTGAGAGAGGGGAATGTGCAACGAGACCTGGGTGTCCTTGTACACCAGTAGCTGAGATCAGCATGCAGGTGCAGCAGGCGGTAAAGAAGACAAATGGTATGTTGGCCTTCATAGCGAGAGGATTCGAGTACAGGAACAGGGATTTCTTGCTGCAATTATACAGGGCCTTGGTGAGACTGGAATATTGTGTGCAGTTTTGGTCTCCTTATCTGAGGAAGGGAGTGCAGCGAAGGTTTACCTGACTGATTCCTGGGATGGCGGGACTGACATATGAGGAGAGATTGTGTCAATTAGGATTATATTTGCTGGAGTTCAGAAGAAAGAGGGGGGATCTCATAGAAACCTATAAAATTCTAACAGGACTAGACAGGGTAGATGCAGGAAGGATGTTCCCGAAGGTGGGGGAGTCCAGAACCAGGGGTCACAGTCTGAGGATATGGGGTAGACCATTTAGGACTGAGATAAGGAGAAATTTCTTCACCCAAAGAGTGATGAGCCTGCGGAATTCATTACCACAGAAAGTAGTTGAGACCAAAACATTGTATGTTTTCAGGAAGGAGTTAGATATAGCTCTTGGGGTGAAAGGGATCAAAGGCTTTGGGGAGAAAGCAGGAGCAGGCTGTTGAGTTGGAAGATCAGCCATGATCGTAATGAATAGCGGAGCAGGCTCAAAGGGCCAAATGGCCTACTCCTGCTCCTAGTTTCTATGTTCCTATGTTTCTATTTATATTGGTTATACCTTAATTCCCAATTTTAGGTCTGTTGTTGTAATCTATTTTCATCAATCTACTCCCCATTGCCTGGGGGAATAAAATTATATTCACCAAAAGACCTTGAGTGGAATGATGCCACACTCCTCCCCACCACCACCACCCCCACCTACGTTAAGCTTCTTAGAACCAATTGGTGAAGGAGGAGACCAGAAATCTACCTTTACTCAGGTCTATCTTTAGATTTATTCACAAAGTGGGGCATTCCAAATATACAGCTCCTAACTCTACAACTCATCATCAGTGTCTCTTTATACTCTTTTGTGTATACCAATGAAAAAAGCATATGAACTAACAATCAAATTAACTAATTAACAGCTCCTTAAAGGGACACAGTAACAAAAATCAAAATTTGAAGGAAACTTGTTTAAATTAAAATAATATTTCGGAGGGGGAGATGATGCACTCCAGCCCCTGTGGCACCCACCAGCTGCAGAAGGCCACCAGCATACCAGCGGACACCAGGCAAGTGTCTCTTTATATCTGCACAGGTAAAGATCCAATGAGTGTCCCCACCCATACATATTTAACCTCAATTTATACAATCTACCGGGGGTTGGCTGGGCGGGTGGCACCTAAAACCGGGTGACATGGTGGGCTGCCATGTCCACCACCTACCTGCTGTTGCTGGTATTTTGCCAGCGATGGCGGAGATGTCGGGCAGCATGTCCACCCTTGAGCCAATTGAGGCCCTTAAATGGCCAGTTAATGCTGCGAGTCCCTGTGTCCAGGGGAGACCCACTCCAAGTTACTAACTGCCTCCACCTGCTCCTGGTAAGAATCGCTGTCTGAGCAGTGGGGTGAAGGAGATAGTTATTCAAGTGGCACGAGATCATCCCAAGGACCTGTGGGAATGGTTACAAGTTGTCACGTAAATGGTAAGGGCTCTATTTCAGGCCAGGTCTGCTCCTCCATGCTCCACATGGAAATAAAAATATATTAAAGACTTATCTTGTGGGGCTTCCCCTGACACACTGTCCAGATTTGTCCTTGGCATGGAAGCTGCTCCTGCTCCCCTTAGCCTTGCATTAAAATAGCAGATTGTCTGGCAATGACATCTAGAAAGCCCAATCTTCATGTTTGAAAAGGACCCCACTGACTTTGGGAGGGCATCCTTGCTGCCGACAGTTTGAAATTGCAGTTAATCAGCTCGAGGCAGGGTGGGAGGGTTAGGTGCCCCATTCCAATTTAACCGCCCTCCACTCCAATTTAACTATCCCCTTGGCTGTTAAAATGGAGGCAGTGCTTTTATATTTTAACTAACGTCTCTACAACTGGTCTCGTACCATTTTTTCTTGAAGGGTTTGTTCCTCTAGTGGATTTGCTGAGTGTACCCTGATAACAATGTTTCCCAAGCCTTGATGTCATTCTCATGGTCCTCCTTTGAATCTTTTCCATGGGTCTCTTATCATTCAACATGTGAATTGAGCACACTATACTAGATTGCCATTACAAAGCCTTGTCTGCAGCAAGTATATTTCCAGTTTTGTATTTAATTGTCCTAACTATATGGCCTTGCAACATTGGTTGTGGACCTTCAATGTTTCATGAGCTACAATTACTAGCTTTCCCTCCTACTCTACACCCATAAGTGGATAACACTGCATTATATATAAATGTCTGGAATTAACCCATCTTCGAGGAATCTCAATGCATTTATCCACACTGAATTACATTAACCCATTTCCCCAACGTAACTGCATCAGGCTGCAGGCTATTTAATTCTTCTACAGACCTAATTCCTTACATTTTTGTGTAATTAGATAATTTAAGAATTATCCCCTGATGCCTTCATCTAAATAATTGATAAAGGTGCTGAAGAGCAATGGAGCCAACATGAATCCCTGCAGGGCTCCATGACTGACTGAACCCCATGCAGTGCTGCTACCATTAATAACTGTGCTGTGCTTTGCTTTGCCTATGTGAATTGTCCAATTCTACATCCAGCATAAAATCTGCCTAGCGAATCTATTGCATACAATTGTACTTAACAGCCTTCTGTGCAACACTTTATTAAAAACTATTTAGAAACTCAGATGTACAGGACCCAAAATTCCTGGGCTTGGAGAGAGACTGAGCCCATCTCTTTGAAGAAAGTGGGATGTGGAATATGGGCGTGCTTGTGACCACCACATTCTAACCAGACCATTGAATTATGATTGGGTGCTGGGGTAGGATGGGTGGGTACATGAGAGAGCAGATTTTCTGCTTTCCATCTCCCTGTCAAGGCGGGGTGTGCAGTGATGTTTCTAGGTTTCACATTAATAAAATACCTAATTATAACTCTTGTCAGCTGAAACTTGAGCTAGGATTTTTGTTCTGGTCAGGGCGGGGGAAACAGACTGTTTCTGGACCCTGAACCCGCTGCGGGGGAAAACAGTCACTCATTGTGATTTTCCATGGGGTGGCCAATTAACGGCCAGAAGCTCACTGATCAACTGGAGATGGCAGCGGACTCTTGAAGCTGGAGGACCAATCAGAGGACTTCCTGCTTGAAAGCAGCAGCAGGCTACAATACAGGATAAGTAAGGGATGGAACGCTTCAAGATGGGGGTCTCCTGTCTCCAACTATATTAAGCTTAAAATAAAAGATGAATTTTACAGGCAGGCCACCCTGGGGTGGTGGGGTGGACGCCTCGACAGGCTGGCTTACAGTTGCTCCTGGACCCAGACAGGACTCAGGAGGACCTCTCAACTTTCCTGGAGCTTGCTGCCTGGAGGCTGCATCGAGGCACCTAAACTGGCCCCTGCCACCTGTGCCGAATGAAAATTCCCAATCAGCTTCCTTTGATTGGCCTCAATAAGCTCTTAATGAGCACTGTCAGCTGCCAGCCGTGTGCGGGCAGTTAGCCCTGCTGCCTGCATATTCTGCCTCTGCATAAATTTCCCAGGTGCATGATGGAACTGGGATCAGCATGCCTGCCAGTGGGGTGACTTTGAACTCTCACCCCCTCTCCACTCCTGGTAGCAGCAGGAGCTCAAAATCCTGCACCTTATGTGATTCCATTCAGAAATCCTTTTGAAGTCCACAAACCTTGACTAGAATAAGTCTGTTGATTCTGGAGGAGACGCATTATCTTTTCTTTTCAGAGTTGTTTTGTGTGGGAACTGAAGATGGTTTAAAAAAAAAAGATTTTTTTTCAGTTTATTTGAGTCTCAGGGATTTCAGATAAACTGGTTTGACCTGGGATGACTGCCACTGATACACACTTGCAGGCACAGGGCACCTGCCTCTGCTTTTCTCACTGTATTGGGAGGGGGCCTCTGGCCTTGCGTAAGGGGGGAGTGTGGGTTCCTGCTCTGCTGCATTGATGCCAGCAGGTCCAGACCCCAGGAATTTCCAGGCCACAATATCCATTAGGTTATCATTGTCCAACGACAAGTTTGGGATATCTGAGTAACAGCTCTTTTCAAATTATTGCAGAGCATTTCTTTAATGCTTTCCAGTAGAAATTTACTGACAATTGAAACCAAATTTAGTGGTCTATTATTGTCAAGTTCTGTTTGAATATAAGCACCATGAGCTTCTCTCGAGGAACAATTTCCAACCCCAACGAGTGTCAAATAAATCAGCCAGCTGCTCATATAAAAGAGGCCTCATTTTTTTTCCAAATTCTGTGGTGCACATAATCATGATCAGCAGCCCTTCTGCCATAAGAACCCTAATTCTTTCTGAGATTTTATGCATAGGCCCTCATGGAATAATTTTAGTAGCACCTCTGTCTGTCGCTACTGGCAACTCAGCATCGCTTTCAGTAGTCATAACAGATGCAAATTAACCGGTTAACACTTCATCCCTTTCTTAGCACAAGTCCTAAAACAGAAGCTCTAAAAGACCTTTTATTTACACTCTGATTCACAGAATCACAGAACCACACAGTGCAGAAGATGCCCTTAGGCCCATCGAGTCTGCACCGACACGTGAGAAACATTGAACGTAATTCCTCACGTAACTAAAAATATCAGCAAAGTACCTTAGGAAGTAGGTATACGTAACATTCCTATACTTCTATTAGAGGAATAAAATTATGAAAGGCTGAAGGATAAATCTAAATATTGAAGGGATAAAATTGGCGATAAATATCTCGGGGTCCAAGAGCTTTTTCTTTTGGAAAAAAATTATATTAAATAATGCATTTGCGTTAATATTAGGCATATTTAGACTTCACAATTAATAGATTTTTAATATTCAGGAAAGGAAATGGAAAGTGATAATTGGTTTTTCAACCCCGTCCAGTCCCAGTTCACAGAGACATTGTGCATCAGCCAACCCCCAAACCTTTTGCACAGGCACTCTTTTCACCAACTCTCCCAGTTCATAAGAAGATAAGAAATTGGAGCAGGACTGAGATAATTTTCTACCTCAACTCTACTTTCCTGTCCTGTCCCCTTACCCATCAGTTCCCTTAATATCCAAAAATCTATCGATCTTGATCTTGAATATACTTAATGATTGAGCTACCTGGAGTAGAGAATTCCAAACCTTCTGAGTGAAGAAATTATTCCTCATCTCACTTCAAACTGGCTGACTCCTTATCCTGAGACTACTATCCCTAGTTCTACATTCTCCAGCCAGGGAAACAGGCTCTCTATATTTACCTGTTAAGCCCTCTAAGAATTTTAAATGTTTCAATGAGATCATCTCTCATTCTTCTAAACTCCTGAGAATATAGACCCATTCTACTCAATCTCTTCTCATTGGATAACCATTTCATCCCAGGAATTACTGCACTCTCTCTAAGGCAATTATATCCTTTCTTGAGTAAGGCGACTAAAATTGTACACAATAATCCAGGTGTGGTCCCACTAAAGTTCCATATAATTGCAGCAAAATAACCTCCTCCCTTTTCCTGGTCAATTCAATGGAGCACTCTTGTCCCTCATTTTATAGGAAGGTTGGTGCAGAAATAGAAGCAGCAGATGAATTTAATGAGATAAAGATACTTTGAACTGTAGGGGATCAAAGCCAGTGATCCAGGAGAGCTCAGGTGAGCATTAGGGTGTAAGTATAAACATATCGACATGTAAGCCGTCTGGATCAGCAGTTGGGATAGAAAGTATGGAAATTAAGAGGGAAAATTACATAAAATTTACAGCCTCTTCTTACTTTACTTCAAAAATGCCCCTCTTGTATTTACCCAGCTTCCCCTTAAATGCATCTATCTTTTCATCTCAATTATTCCTTGTGGTAGTAAGTTCCCACATTGTAACCACTCTCTGGGTGAAGGATTTTCTCCTGAATTTCCTATTGAGATTATTAGTAGCCATCTTAGACTCTTGTTCTAGCCTCCCGCATAAGACAAGTGGAAGTGTCTTCTCTACTTCTGTTCTATTAAACCTTTTTATAATCCTAAAGACTGCTATCAGGCCACCCTAAGCCTTCTCCTTTCTGAAGAAAAGAGTCCCAGCCTGTTCAATCCTCCCTTTCAGTTCTAGTAGCATCCTTGTGTAGTAAAAGGTGAACCTTGAAAGTTGGTGAGATAGAAAGGGGCAACAGGGCAAAGTGTTTATGGGAGAGAGTTCTCGAGGGTAAAAGCACATTGGTTAAATGACGGGTACAAATTGATGGAATGAGGGGAATGGGAGTTATAATGCACAGTCTGAGAAACAAGTAGGAAAGATATTTCCAGGTAAGTGTAGGTTAAGCCATTGAAAAGATGTGAAAAGAATAAGGATCTAGTAATTGATTCATTGGAGCACAGCAAGTGAATGGAGTTTGGCAAGGTGATAGGTTGCGTGGAAGAGGATTTCAGCCACAGAATTCAAATTTAACTCAAGTTTACAACAGAAGGAAGTGGGGAAGCCTAAGAAGGGCATTTGAGCGATAAATTCCTGAAGTAATGGAAGTGTTCATGTTGAACTTAGTAAGTAAGTTATTGGTATAAGCAGTCAAAGTTCCAGAAATGAAAGAATATCATCTTCGTGACAGTCTAGGTGTGGGATTTAAATCTAAGTTCATTTGGACAAAAACTGCAACACTATTGATTCCAGCCTGGAAATTTGATGGAATTGGAGACCAACGCTTGCAAAACATACACAAGAGTACATACCTCCATTTCGCTGAGGTCAAACTGTGGGAAATTCTGGATGTTGGAGAAGTTACTTACTGCACAAACAACCCTGGATTCAGTGCTGTCCTTGTGGAGAGGCTGAAGTTGGATATTACCGGAAAACATTTTGATGCTTGCTCTATGCTTGGATATGATGTTGGCAAGGGATAGCTTTGTAGACAATGAGTAGACATTAAGAGGGGAAACAATTGGACGAGGCGCATTGGAATCATGATAAAATGGCACCATCATAAGTACAGTGCTTATAAGCATAGAATGACATATAGCAAAGAAAATGGCAATTTGTCTCAAATAGTCTGCTAATGTTCTTTCTCCACATGAGTCTCCTCCCATTTTGTGCACCTCATGTCAGCCTTTCAGCATATCTTTCTATTCACTTTTCCCACATGTACTTGTCTACAAGTAAGGAGACCAACAAGGCATGTGTCTGCAGTTCCTTCCCCCTAGGCCCCAAACTCCATAACTGCCAGCTTGGACCACACCTTCATAGATTTCCTGGGTTTTATGAAATGTGGGTTTGTGCATAAATTGTGACTAATGTCTGCATGGAGGATTTCTTCATCGCCTTCTTTTTGTCTATATTGGATTCAGTTTTCTGCCCATTGACTCTGAATGCATGGGAAACTTAGATAATGCTGTGGTGAAAGAAGTCAAATCTAGATCTGAGGCTGTGCTTTTGAAATGGTAATATCATTGACACAGCTAATAGAATTCAAGGGATAATAGCCTGGGTATCGACAGTTGGTGTGATGGAAGAAAATGATGAGAAATGAGAAAAAGGCAAATGAGTTGTTTACTCTGACAATACTTGCAGGTCATAATAACATATTTATATATCATTTTTGTGGAACAATAGAAGACTACAAGAATCTTGAGCTCATGCTGTTCAGGGGTTGCCAAACAGGTTGGACTTTTACAAGGCATTCAATGGGGCAATTTTATGAATTTCTTCTCTCAATGAGGAGTTTTACCAGGTGGGTGAACATAACAGAAATTCAGGTGCAGAGGTCAGATAAGACAAGATCCCATAAGATTTTCTATCCATTAATATAAATTTCTAAAATGTATTTTCTAGTTCCGTGACAATTATAATGGCATGCCTTTGACAAACAAGCAATCTAAGAATTTTTCAGAGCAGACAATTGACAGGAAAAACAGGAATTTATGACAGGCATGAAGACAAATAAACCCTCAGCTTGTGCTGATTCCTTCCTGTATCCAAGTCATGGTGAATATTAGCAGGTGATAATGTGCTAGATTTGTGATGTTGCATGTTCTTGACAGATAAATACTATCCTTGTAAATGCCACTAATTGCTGCCAGAAAGAGGTAAGCTATACCACTAACCATAGAACTATTACACTGTGATTTATTTACAACTGTCAGGCCGTGCTTTGTTCAGCTTTGCTTAAATGGATTATAGCATATGACAGCCACTTGGATTTTAATAATTGAGATTAAATTTTCCTATCCTGCGGTTTATATTTTCACAGAATTTTTGCATCTTTTGATTTTGTTATCTCGCTTGTTTCAGTGCTTGAATTTTTTCATGAAATATATTAAAATAGACAGTTTTTTTTGTTTGTCGGGTCTTATTAAAAGTTATATGTATATGCTAGCAATAGCTAAGAGCTAGCAATGACCGTAGCTTTGAACATACCCTTTAGATATAGAGCTCAAGCCAGCGACAATGTGGTTTTTATTTAAAGCAAGATATGGCTATGCTGAGAAGAGACTCTTGAACCCAACATTCCTCGTTTTATTACAAAATGGGAGATGTCTGTTTACCCCCACAAAATTATCGAACCACTAATAGGATTGCAGAAACACATACTTTTTGAAAGCAGTGTGTCCAGTAATGCAATTTCAATAGTGGAAGCAGAAAATAGCAATCAAGGCTAATATGCAAAATCAACACTTTAATTTTTAAGAAGGTAACAAGCCACTTAACTGGTTTAATGTGCAACATTTGTTAAAATAATAGTGGAATGCACTCAATTGGAAGACAAATGATAGTGGAAATATTTAAATGGCAAATGTGAGAATGAAGCCCTGTAAGTATGTCTAACCTTTGATATAGAGCAATGCAAAGAGAGTTATGGTGAGGGAGGACAAGCCTGTATTCATAAAGGAGCTTGGTACTATGTCACTGTCTTGGTGAACTCAATCTCAGCAAATCAGAATGACATTTTACAGCTTAAAGGAAAGCACAAAGGAAAGACATTTTACAGCAAAGTGGCAAAACAAAACATATTTAGCATTGAAGGAAAGTAATTGTTAAGGATTAGCAAGACCATAACAAGTAATGTAGTGAAGCTGAAGACAAATTACAACATATGTCAAGATGTGCTCCATATGAGGAATTTGCATGCCCTAACTGTAACAGGTAGTGTATTAGAAACATAGAGGCTATAATTTTCACCTTTGTACGGGTGCAGTGCTTCCAGACACTTCTGGTGCAGCCCATGGTGCTCCATGCTTATAAGGGCACTCATGCAAGCGTGCAATGTGTGCACCAGAAGCGTACAAGGTGGGAAGATTATGATGTCAAACAGCCTTTAAGACTGATTTAGCAAATGCTTTGTCAATTTGGGCCATGCAGGTCCAGTCTCATAATCACTTTCAGCTGAATATGCATTCAGCTGTAAGAGGGACCCTCTTCACTTGCGCTATTTAAAGGGACATCCATCCCACTTGCAGGTGAGGTGGGTTTGACTTATTTTTGTTTTTGCAATATTTGTGGATGAACTGTTGGAGTTTTCCTGGAGGATTTTTGGTGACTTGTTGGATTTTGAAGGGAGTGTTGCTGCATCCTGATCGGGAAGTCAGAGGAGTTTGCTGACCTCTCAATAGCAAGCCAACTAGAGTTATGGGAACCATTGTTGCAAACCCTCTTGGGTTTCAACATGACAGAGATATGGAGCAGAGGCAGCAGAAAGAAAAAGTTTTGTGCAGAGGGAGAAGGAGGTGAGCTCTCAAAATAAGGCCCTACACACCAAGGGTCTTTGGGGAGCACATCTCCCACCTCTACCTCAGCCAGGAACGATATCTGAGATGCCTATGATTCAGCAAGAAAGTGGACACTAGAGTGTGCCACCTCCATCAATAGGACACAGTGCTTGGAAAGGGCTACGAATCTAACTTCAAGCACATCAGATAAAGGGACGACAATGAGAAAGGGGGCGGAAAATACAGGACTGAAGGTGTTGTATCTGAAAACACGCAGTATACGAAATAAGGTAAATGAGCTTGTGGCGCAGATTGAAATTGGCAGGTATGATGTGGTGGGCATCACGGAGACATGGCTGCAAGGAGATCAGGACTGGGAGCTAAATATCCAAGGATATACATTCTATCGAAAAGATAGGCAAGTTGGCAGAGGGGGTGGGGTTGCTTTGTTAGTAAGAAGTGAAATTAAATCGATAGCAAGAAATGACATAGGGTCAGATGATGTAGAATCTGTGTGGGTAGAGTTGAGGAACCGCAAAGGTAAAAAAACCATAATGGGAGTTATGTACAGGCCTCCGAACAGTAGTCAGGACGTGGGGCACAAGATACACCAGGAGATAGAAAAGGCATGTAAGAAAGGCAAGGTTACAGTGATCATGGGGGATTTCAATATGCAGGTGGACTGGGAAAATCAGGTTGCTAGTGGATCCCGAGAAAAGGAATTTGTGGAATGTCTAGGAGATGGCTTTTTGGAGCAGCTTGTGGTGGAGCCCACTAGGCAACAGGCAATTCTAGATTTAGTGATGTGTAATGAGGCAGATTTGATAAGGGAGCTTAAGGTGAAGGAACCCTTAGGAGGAAGTGACCATAATATGATAGAATTTACCCTGCAATTTGAGAGGAAAAAGCTGGAATCAGATGTAACGGTATTACAGTGAATAAAGGCAACTACAGAGGCATGAGGGAGGAGCTGGCCAGAATTGACTGGGAGATGAGCCTAGCAGAAAAAACAGTGGAACAGCAATGGCAGGAATTTCTGGGAGTAATTTGGGAGACACAGCAAAAATTCATCCCTAGGAAGAAGAAGCATACTAAAGGGAGGACGAGGCAACCATGGCTGACAAGGGAAGTCAGGGACAGCATAAAAGCTAGAAAGCATACAATGCGGCGAAGAGCAGTGGGAAACCAGGGGATTGGGAAGCCTACAAAGACCAACAGAGGACAACTAAAAAAGAAATAAGGAGGGAGAGGATGAAACATGAGGGTAAACTAGCCAGTAATATAAAAGAAGATTGCAAGAGTTTTTTTAGATATATAAAGGGTAAGAGAGTGGCAAAAGTGGACATTGGGCCGCTGGAAAATGACGCTGGAGAAGTAGTAGTGGGGAACAAAGAAATGGCGGAGGAACTGAATAGGTACTTTGCGTCAGTCTTCACGGTGGAAGACACGAGGAACATCCCCAAAGTTCAAGAGAGTCGGGGGGCAGAGGTGACAATGGTGGCCATTACCAAGGAGAAGGTGCTAGGAAAACTGAAAGGTCTGAAGGTGGATAAATCACCTGGACCAGATGGATTGCACCCCAGAGTTCTGAAGGAGATAGCTGAAGAGGTAGTGGAGGCATTAGTGGTGATCTTTCAGGAATACACTCATTGAGTGTATTTAAGACCAAGATAGATAGGTTCTTGATTGGTAAGGGGATCAAAGGTTACGGGGAGAAGGCGGGAGAATGGGGTTGAGAAACTTATCAGCCATGATTGAATAGCAGAGCCGACTCGATGGGCTGAATGGCCTAATTTCTGCTCCTATGTCTTATGGTCTTATGGACTTATAGCCACAACAGGACAAGGATGCACTGCCGGTGGCCCATAAGGCCACAATTCCTCTCAATTTCTGTGCATGCGGGTCCTTCTGTGCAGGAGCAGATGACATTGCAACATTTCAAAGTTAGCCATGCATTGCTATGTCAGGGAAATGACAGTGGCCTTCTCCACCCGGAGAGGGCAGCTCATCATCTCTCTTACCCGAGAGAATTAGGAGGAGTGGGCATATGACTTTACCAGTGTATTGGGATTCTCAAAGGTGCAGGGAGCTATTGACTGCTGAGTGTGGGCCTGCAGGCCACATGTATAAATGGGGAGATGTGCCAGAACAGTAGAAGCACCACTCCATCAATGTGCAATTGAATTGCGACCATGCATATAACAAAGTGTTGGTGAATGCCAGCTAACCTGACAGCAATTACGATGCCTTCATTCTCCACGAGTCAGCTTTACCTCTTGACTTTGGTCCACCACAGTGATCCAGAGGCTGATTGCTTGGTGACAAGGGATATGTGCTGTACAGCTGGCTCAACACCCCACTACCCGACTCGACTGGCCACCTTCTATAAAACATGGACTGGACTGGTGGGAATTGACAGAAACAAACATCTGGTGCTCTCCGGCAATGACAAAACATGAGGTAGCCACTCACGCAAATTACAAAGACCATTTGTTTCCAAGACAGTGTATTGCCAATCTTTCTTCCCAAGGTCACTCCCACAATGGAACAAGCTGCCAAAGGAAATAGCCACAGCCCCATCACTTGAAATCTCTGGACCCATCTTTAGATTATTTCCATTTGAAAGTTTTCATTATCAGGCCGACCATTTCAACAGGTCATGCCTAGTTTAGCTAGTGCTACCCATATACCCATATAGATATTGGTCTGTGATACCAACACAACTGAAGCAGAAGGTGTCGACATTCATGGTGGTTTGCTGTACAACCTCATTATCATTAGGATGCAACCCTTGCCATTTGGCATTCCTCCTCAGAAGGAGGAGGAAGAAGAGGTCGGCAGGAGGCATCCAGGACCTGGGATCTGGGTGGGCTGGCCAAAAGCAGCTACTGAGACTCCATTTATCCAAAGATACCATTCCATCATCAATATTGCACCATAATACCCCACCTTTCAAACTATCTGCAACACTCACTACAGTGTCCTCTTGGTCAAAATCCTGAAATAAAAGCCACCACCCAACAAAAAAAACATTTGATTATAACTTTATTCAACCACATATCCAAAAATACATACACAACTGAACTAGTCACCCTTGTATGTCACCTTAGTGCCAGTCTTACCGGCGCCTTTGACTGTCTGAGTGCTCTGACACAGTGATACTCCAATGGCTGCAGAGTGGCTGCTTAAAAAAAAGGAAAAAAAGAAAGACGTGCATTCATATAGCACTTTTCACAACCACCAGACATCTCAAAGCACTTACAGCCAATGAAGTACTTTTGAAGTGTTGTCACTGCTATAATTTGAGAAAGACTGCAGCTAAGGTTGCATGAAGCAAACAGCCTCAAACGACAATGTGAAAGGACTAGTTAATTTGTTTTGTGATGTTGGAAAAGGTGGAGAGGGTGGCTCTTTTAGTTAATGATGGTTTAAGCACAATAGAGGAGGATGATCTAAGTTCAGGAAACCAAGATGCGGAAACGGTTTGGGTAGAGATGAGAAATGGTAAAGGCAAGAAACCACTTGTGGGAGTCGTGTAGGCCCCCTAACAGTAACCACATGGTAGAGTGGAGCATAAGGGAAGAAATAATGGGAGCTTGTCAAAAAGGCATGGTGATAATCATGGGAGATTTTGATCTACATATAGACTGGAAATGTCAGATCGGCAAAGGTAGTCTAGATGAGGATGTTTTCACAATAGTTTCTTAGAACAGCATGTTCTGGAACCAACCAGAGAGCAGGCTGTACTAGACCTGGTATTGTGGAACAAGATGGGATTAGTTAATGATCTCATAATGAAGGTGCCACTAGGTGGCAATGACCATAATATGATTGAATTTTACACTCAGTTTAAGGGAGAGAGGAGTGGGTCTGAGACCTTGAGCAGAATTTTCCTGTTGGCGTGCGGGAGCAGACCCCGCACACTGACGCATAAAATGACGTGCGGTGATGTCAGGCGAGCGTCCCGATTTCACTGCGCGGCATCGCGATATTTCAGTGGGCAGATGCGCAATGATCTTGGATGCGCATCTACCATTAATTAATGGGCCACTTAAGGCACTTGAGGCGCCAATTGATGGTGATTTTTCGGGGACCGTGCAATCTTCAGGTTGTCACATGGGCGCAACCTGCAGGCGGGTAGGAGACATTCGTATAAACCTCATCCACGGGCGGGATATGAGGGGTCAGTGGGGTCGCGAATGTGCTCAGTCAGATATTTATTTTTGAAAATTAATGATGCTCGCCTGTGTGAGCAGAAATACTTCAAAACTCATACCAGCTGCTTGGACAGGACACACAACCTTCAGGTGAGCACTCTACAGTGAAGATCCTTTTTGGGGCCTGCTGGTTTCAGGAAGCCTTCCCTTAGCCTGGGATTGGCAGTTGAACTCTCCACTGGAGGCACCTCCTCTGAAGAGGAAGGGAGGGCCAGAAGCGGGAGGAGGCCAGGAGTGCACATTCAGCCTCCAGGGGAGTCACCTTTGGGAGGAGAGGTGCAGGCACAAGGGGCACAGGGCCAACAGGAAGTCCAAGGCAGAAGGGGCCACAGAAGACACCACTATCCTGCTGCCAGGGTATACAGGCAGCAAAGCAACTACCTCAATATGTCTGAGGTGCATTGCCAAAGGAGGCTCTGTCTCTCAAGGGAGATGGCCAACACTCTCTGTCAGTTGATAGGCCCTGAGATATCTGCTAACTGTGTGGGTGGACATCACATGCCAGTGGCTCTAAAGGCCACAGCTACCCTCAACTTCTGTGCCTCTGGCTCCTTCCAGGGCTTAGTGAGTGATCTTTGTGGTGTCTCCCAATCAGCTGTCCACACTTGCGTCAAGCAGGTGACAGACTTTCTGTTCAGGCGTGCATTGACGTTCATCCACTACCGTTGGGACCAGGCAAGCCAGACACAGCGAGCCAGAGGCTTCGCGGCCATTGCTGGCTTTCCCCGCATCCAGGGTGCCATCGACTGTACACATGTGGCCATCAAAGCACCAGCAGGTGAGCCCGGTGCCTTCATCAACAGGAAGGGCTCCCACTCCATGAACGTGCAGATAGTGTGTGATCACAAGATGCAGATTCTACAAGTCTGTGTACCCAGGCAGCTCCCACGACGCCTACATCTTCAGATACTCCCAGGAGCTGGGGCTCTTCAGAGCTCTAGCCCGGCTGGATGGTTGGCTGCTGGGTGACAAGGGCTATCCCCTCAGAAGGTGGTTCATGACGCCTCTCTGCCATCCAAGAACAGAAGCTGAGCAGCGGTATAATAGGAGCCACACCTCCACAAGGGCTGTGGTGGAGAGAACCATTGGTCTTCTCAAGATGCGCTTCCGATGCCTGGACCGTTCAGGGGCCGCACTCCATTACCCCCAGATCGTGTCTCGGTGATAGTGGTAGCATGCTGCACTCTCCACAATTTTGCGCTGGAAAGGGGGGACGCTGTGGACGAAGAAGATGAAGACGCAGTTGCTGCGGCTGCACACGATGAGTCCAGCAGTGAGTCCGAGGATGATCACGCACAGGGAAATGCTGAGGGGGTAGACACTGATCCGGGCATACTCCAGGGAGGCAGAGACACCCGGGAGGCTTTAATCCAAGGAATCTTCAGCTCGAACACCACATATGGACCTCCAGGACAAGCCTGGGCTGCAGGCTCCATACTCGATACCTGAGTGCTAAACCTGCCTGGACAGGAACATTAACTAAGGGCCGTGTCAATAAAGCTCAATGTGACACAATTCACTCATAACATCATGGGTAACCATCAATCTGCAGAGAAAAAGAGTCACTCTCAGACATGGTCACATGTCTAAATTTAATGATATAACAAAGTGATCTTAAGTAAACAAAATGAGAAAGGTGTTAAACACCACACCAACTAATCATGACCTCATTGCGGAACAACACAAAAGCACCAGTGAGAAACCCGTGGTGTGCCTAAGGTACCTTATGTTTACGCTTTTGGATGCTACGTCTAGATGCTGTCCCCTCGCTGGCAGTGGCATATGAGCCAGCCTGCTGACTCTGCTGTCCTGTTGGCCTTGATGACCTTGGCGGCCGTCCTCTGGCCCATGGAGCCTGTGCTGGCCCCGCCTGGGAGGGATCTACCAGTTCCACAGCTGGCATCTCCCCAATCATCGCAGCCTCATCAGATGCAACGGTCACTGGCAGAGGGGCGGAGGAGCTGCTGCCCTCATCTGGAGCGCCCTGAGAGGAGCCCGCAGAGATGACAGGAAGCTGCTGTGCTGACGTGAGGTCATTTCTGACCTCCCTGTTGACCGTAGATGGATGGGCATTGAGCTGGGAAACATGGTGCCCAGACCATCTCCCACACTGGCACTGACCAGCTGAGGTCAAAGCCGATGTGAGGGCTTGCTGGTCAGAGCACATCCCCAGAAAACCCTGATCGGTCTCCTGGAGGAGCCTCTCCACGAGAGTCACCACTCTCTCCATGGAGGATGCATGGCGCTCGGCCATGAGGCTCATTGCATTGGCGATGGTCCATGTGGACTCCTCCACCACGGAGACCAAGCCAAGCATAGCCTCATGTAACTCCCCCAGATCCTCCCGCACACCCGGCTGGAATTCCAGCATTTGCTGCCTCATGGACGACTCCAGAGGCACATCATCAGCCACCGACTGAGCATTGTCCCCATGGACACTCTCTGTCTCCGCCAGCTCATCCAGCGACTATGAAGTGCCCTCAATGCTGTGCGCTGGGAAACTAGCCGATGATCTAATTCCCACCGAGGTGCCAGTATCTGCGCTGGTGCCTGCCTGCAGAGATGGTGTGATGCTGGTGGGTCAGAGACTTCAGGACCCTCAGGTGTGAAAGGGGGCCTTGTGCCTCCTCCTCCCAGTCCTGATCTGCTGATGCTGAAAGGAAGAATAAGGACAATGATCAGTTAACATGGTGACAGTGCCAATGTGCAGCCCTGTCCCCCGGATCATTATGCGCTCATCCTTCCATAAGCAATGGTCAAACCATGTTGCAGACTTCAATCACCGGAGGGAAAGCTTACCTGCTGGGTTAAGTGACCAGTGGCAACATGGTACTCAGCCTTCCAGAGCACAAAATGTCGTTAAAGCACTTGCAGCACTGGATCCAGGCACGCTGCACCATGTCGCGGGAGCTCATCACCTCCGCCACCCCCTCCCAGGCATGTTTGGTCACATGGGGGGGCCTCCTCCTCCCGTCCCTGGCAACGAGGGTCTCCCACCGTGCTGCCACCTCCCTGAGCAGGGAAGCAAGGCAATCGTCTGAGAAACGAGGGGCACAGTGCCCCCCTGTCCTACCCTTCTGCCTGGCCTGCTCACCAGCAGCGCTCTGGGGTGCCCTTCTGCTGGCCATGTTTGACAGCCTTTGCAAGGATGTAGGAGCACCTTTAAACAGCAGTCCCGCTGCCACCCACCCACTCCCACTCTCATCGCGTTTGGCGGACCTTAATTGGCCTGCCCGTGTAAAATGGCGGAGCGGACCTGATTGCGTGCGGCGATCGGGTCCATGCCCGCTCATGCCCGTTCCCGCACGGCCCACCCGACAGGCAGAAAGTTCTGCCCCATGTTTTTAAACTTAAATAAGGGCAATTATGAGGACATGAAAGCTGAGCTAGCTAAAGTGAATTGGCTAATTAGGTTAAGGGATAGGTCAATTGAGGTGCATTTGCTAATATTTATGGGGATATTTCAGAATACACTGAACAGATACGTTCTACTGAGTAAGAAAAAATCCAAGGGACAGACACACCATCCGTGGTTAACTAGAAAGGTTAAAGATAGTATCAAACTTAAACAAAAAGCATATAATTGTGCAAAGATAGATGGAAGGTCAGAAGATTGGACAGAATCTATGGAACAGCAAAGAACAACTTTAAGATTAATAAGGATTAATAAAAAGATTAATAAGCCAGTCAGAGACAGATCGTAAGAGTTTCTATAATTATTGTATAAAGAAACAAGTTAACAAAGTGAGCATTGCTCCTATAGAAAGTAAGTCTGGAGAATTGATAATGGAAAATGAGGAGATGGTAGATGAATTGAACCAATATTTTGCATCAGTCTTCAATATAGAGGATACAAGTAACATCCCGGATGCAGCTATAAATCAGGAAATGAAAGGGAGCGAGGAACTCAGGAAAATTACAGTCACCAGAGAAGTGGAACTGAGTAAATTGTCAGAGCTGCGTGCTGACAAATGCCTGGGACCCGATGGACTTCATCCTAGGGTCTTAAAAGAAGTGGCTAGTGAGATAGTTAATGCGTTAGTTTTAATTTTCCAGAACTCTCTAGATTTGGGAAAGGTCCCATTAGATTGGAAGATAGCAAATGTAACTCCATTATTCAAAAAGGGAGGGAGACTGAAAGCGGGAAACTACAGGCCAGTTAGCTTAACATCTGTCATAGGGAAAATGTAAGAGGCTATTATTGATAAAGTTATAGCAGGTCATTTGGATAAGTTCATGTTAATCAGACAGAGTCAACATGGTTTTGTGGAAGGGAAATCATGATTAACCAACTTATTTGAGTTCTTTGAGGAAGTAACATGGGCTGTGGATAAAGGGGAACTGGGGGATGTACTGTACTTAGATTTCTGGAAAGCATTTGATAAGGTGGTTGTTGCAGAAAATAAAAGCTCATGGTATAGGTGGTAGCATATTGGCATGGATAGAAGATTGGCTGGCTAACAGGAAACAGAGAGTAGGCTTAAATTGGTCATTTTCAGGTTGGCAAGATGTACTGAATGGTGTGCCACAGGGATCAGTGCTGGGACCTCAACTGTTTACAATTTATATAAATGACTTGGATGAAGGGATGGATGGAATGGTTACCAGATTTGCTGAAGACACAAAGATAGATAGGAAAGTAAGCTGTGATGAGGACATAGGAAGCTACAAAAAAAAATAGATAGGTTAAGTGAGTGGGCAAAGATTTGGCAGATGGAGTCTAATGTGGGAAAATGTGAAATTGTCCATTTTGGCAGGAAGAATAAAAGAGAAGCACATTATCCAAATGGTAAGAGATTCCAGAGCTCTGAGATGCAGAGAGGTCTAGATGTCTTAGTGCATGAATTGAAAAAGGCTAGTATGCAGGTACAGCAAGTAATTAGAAAAGCTAACAGAATATTATCATTTAATGCAAGGGGAATTGAATACAAAAGTATGAAGATTATGCTTCAGTTATACAGAGCACTACAGAGACCACATCTGGAGCACTGTGTACAGTATTGGTCACTTATTTAAGGAAGGGTGCAAATGCATTGGAAGCAGTTCAGGGAAGGCTTGCCAGGCTAATACCTGAATGTCTTATGAGGAAATATTGGACAGGCTAGGCTTGTATCCACTGGAGTTTAGAAGAGTAAGAGGCGACTTGATTGAAACATGTAAGATCCTGAGGGGTCTTGACAGGGTAGATGTGGAGAGGATCATTCCTCTTATGGGAGAATCTAGAACTAGGGGTTACTGTTCAAAAATAAGGGGCCACCCATTTAAAATGGAGATGAGGCAATTTTTTTTTTCTCAGTGGGTTGTGAGTCTTTGGAACTCTCTTCCTGAAAAGGTGGTGGAAGCAGAGTCTTTCAAATATTTTTAAGGCAGATAGCTTCTTGGTAAGCAAGGAGCTGTTAGGTTGGGAGTAGGCAGGATGCAGATTTAAGATTACTATCAGATCAGCCATGATCTTATTGAATGGCAAAGCAGGGTCAAGGGGCCGAATGGGCTATTCCTGCTCCTTGTTTGTATGTTCACATGACTGAAAAATAAGTATTGCCCAGGAAACTCCCCTGCTTTCCTTAATGTCCCAGTTGAAAGACAGCACCTCCTACAATGCAGCACACTCTCAGTACTGCACTGCAGTGTTAGCCTTCTTTTTTTTTGTGCTCAAGTCCTGGAGTGGGATTCAAACTCAAAACCTTGTGACTCAGAAGTAAGAGTGTTACCAACTGAGCCACAGCTGACAAATGAGACTGCAGATGGCCTTAAACAGCTCTGAGCTTTGAGACCCAGCTTTGGACTGCACCGCCTTAGAAAACCTGGGAGCCCTCTCTCTTGCTTGGTGCTCCATTCTCTGTACACCTCCTTGCAGCCAATTGCTCCACAGTGAGCAGCAGCTTTTCTGTAATAAGTGCAGCTCACCTTTAAGATGGGCATGTGAGCTGGAACACTTGCTAGTCATGCATGCTGCTTGGCCCCTTGTTGAATGTGGAGACAACCTAGAGCATTTGGCTCTGGAATCATTCAAATGAGGAGGAAGGATGAACTGTGAAAATAAATGAGAATAATTGAATTTTTCTCCTGAAGCTTTACCACAAGATCGGCATAGAATTGAGGATCCCCCGGGGGCTGATTAATATCACCTTCTTACTTTCTTCCTTAAATGATTCCCTTTTTTAATCCATGCCCTCTTCAATACTTTTATTTAAGTACCTAATCAGTACCTTATGGAATGCTGTGACTAATTTAACATTGGTCAACACTTGTGGCAAAGCACTCGACAAAGCACTTCATGCTTCAAGTGTTGAGTTTTCACTTCTGCCATCAGCAGCCTGCGACTTCTGTCCATTCACTTTAATGGGTTGGAAAATTGCAGGCCGGTAAGCACATACGTTGAAAACCCCACCTCTTGGGATCATAGCCTCTAGTCTTTGGTTTGCTTACCAATGGAAAAATTCATCCAGAGATTGATTTTCAAAGGGTTCTCCTATTGGCAGAAGATATAGCAGTATTCCTGAAGAAGCATAACTGTTTATGTTGAATCTCCGGGGGTTCCACTTATCTTCTGTCAAAGTTACAGTGGGAGATTGCCGGTGTACATGTTTAACATGTCGATTCCTTTTATCATTTGAAAGCCACTAATCAATCTTCTCAGTGCATGAGGATATAGTTGCAGCTGTTCTAGCCCTTGCTCAGAGGTCGGACCCATCATTCTTGGTGATTCACATTACTTTTTGACTGGAGCCATTAGATTTCTCCTGTAGCAAGGAGCTCAAAACTGTACACAGCATTTCAGATGTAGTCTAACCACCATATTTCAGCCATTATGACCTCCCTAATTTTATGTTCAATTCCTCTCTATAAACTCATGAATCCCATTTGTCTGTGTAGTGGCCTCTTTTAATCTGCTTATTAACTATTAATGACTTCTGTGCCTGCCTATGTAGATTTCTTTGGTCTGCCTTCATCCCATTGAGAAATTACCTTTTAAGCTATATTCTCTATTCTTCTTCCAAAATATGTTAGCTCACATTTTTCTACATTAAACTGCATTTGTCAATTGTATATGCAATCTCCTAGCCTGTTTCCATCCTTCTGTAACCTTTTGCCTGACAGGTTGTTACTGCTCCCAGCTTTGTTTCAGCAGCAAACTTTGATGCACCCCCTATTAAGTAGCACAAGAGCAGCCAGTTGACATGCATGTCCATCATAGTTCTGTGCCAGCAAAGAAATAAGAAAAAAACTTCAATTTTCAGGATGTCTCAAAGTGCTTTACAGCCATTTAAATACTTTTAAGTTGTAGTTACTGTTATAATGTAGGAAATGTGGAAAACTAATGTAAACAATTTGCATACAGCTGGGTAACATATACAGCAATGAGATAATCGTCGGATAATGTGTTGTACTGATCCTGATTGAGGGATGAATGCTGACCATGACATTGGGGAGAACTTCCCCCGCTCTTCAACAAACAGTGAGATTTAACCATCTGAGAAGGCAGATGGGGCCTTGGTTTAATGTCTCATCTGAAAGACGTCACTTATGCTTGACAGTGCAACACTCCCTATGTACTGCTCTTTCGCATCAGCCTAGATTATTTGCTCAAGTTTCTGAAGTGGGGCTTGAACCCACCCATACAGAGGCAAGAGACATTAGGTAATGATTGCATTAAAGAAGATCCTTCCTGCTGCTGTAATTCCATCAGAATTAGACAGATATAAATAGAGAGTCATTTGTGTCCCTGCAGATTAACAGTTAGCTTTCTGTGTTGCTCACTGAATCAAGGGAGAATTATCTAGTTAGACACATCCAAAGAAGGTCATGGTACGCAAGGAGCAAATGCAATGAACACAATAAAATATACAGAGGTAGCAATACTGAGCTTGAAGAAATTAATCCCAATTTTAATGTATTTTACAGTCTGTCATTTTTTTAATCTGAAGAAAATAAAGCATTGCATGTCTCGGAACAAAACATTGTGGCAGCTCCTGAGATACCCCATGTGGTATCTTGAAATTTTCCATACATAGAAGTCATAGGAATCAATTGAAAAAGAAAACTAAAGAAAGCAGCAGAAAAGCTGTACTATGTCCAAAAAACTGATAATTCAAATAGTAAGCAACAACTAATACATACCTCAAAATAATAGCTTTTGCTGAGTTTCATTATAATGAAATATATATTCAAACTCTTAATTCTATGAAAAGCAAAACCTAAAGACCTTTCCCCTGAAGTGAAGATAAATAATTATGCTGAGAGTGCAGTGGGATATTTGCCTGCTATAATTGAAGTTGTAGGTCTATTCATCATTTGTGTTGCAGAGAAAACTGAAGTTCACAATAATGAATTTTTCGTAAGGGTCAATCCTAAAATTTGTGAAGAGGGAGGGATATGATGTGATCACTGCAGAATAAAGATTATTACCTGGTGGGCAGTGCATATCAACCACCCCTCCCATCCCCCAAAACTGACTTTTGATACTTTTTATGGTGCATTGCTGTAATTCTGCCTTTCAACTTAAAAATACATTATTTTGGAATAGGTTACAGATATTTTAAACATTGAGATAAGACAGTTGTTAAAAGTTACAATTGACTCTTGGGCCCCATTTTGAACTATGGACATAATTTGGGTAGTCCGTGGTGGTGTGCGTGTGTGAGACAGAAACTTGTCCGTTACATCAGAAAACAGGTCTGGGGTCTGTAACTATGGGGCCTTATTGTAACCTTAAGGCGAGTTTTTCACCTGATCAGCTGACACAATGGGAAACTCTCTCACTTTGCAGCACAATATCCAGAATCTTAGCTAGAGATCTATTTAAATCAGAAACACGTCTCTTAAAGTGAGGTTGCATTGCCATCTGGCTCTCCTAGGGAAATCTTACTGAACAAAGAAGAGTTCCTGCTGGAAGAGGTGAGAGACAGGAGGGATGTCCTTTATCTAAGCACTGGAAGAAGCATGCCTAAGTATGAGTTTCAGCAGGCCAAGAGGGAGGTGGCAGAAGTGGTCAGCTCCAGCAACATCACCTTCAGAACCTGAATTCAACATAATAAAATGTTCATTGATTTCACGAGAGTAGCAAGCCAACAGTTCCTTAACTCAATTGAACAGACACACTCTGGCATTCCCATACAGTGTGCAGAAGCAACAAGGGACATACTTTGACATACCATCCACATGATAACACTCTCAACATTTGGGAAGCAAGAACAGAAAAATGCTGACTGGTTCGAGGCTAACATCACTGTGATGGAATCTGTAATTGAAGGCAAGAAATCTGCTCACATTAATTACAGATGTGGTAAAGTGGAGTGTTATGTACCTTTAAGAGAATGTAGTTAGTTGACCATGTGACTGTATTGACTAATCGCTACATAGCGCAGGCCTCTTGAGTAACTGTAAGTCTAGAGCTGGAGGTGATTGAAGAAGCACACATGCCGTTAGTGCTCTGTTCTTAGTTCCAATAAACCACCAGTGTTGGTTCAGTTAATCGGTCTTTCCGCCTATATTGTTTAGAGCACCAACTAATGTGTTAATATCAAGGGTGCAGCTAGTGTTCGCCGGACAAAGCAAACCTGATAACCAAAAACATAAAAACAAGAGAGATCTGAGAGAGAAAACTCTGAATGCACTAAGAACTGCTTAAAATGCAGCCCAACAGACTGCTAGGCTGTATGTCAATGACTACTGGTTATAGCATTGCCAGAATATCCAGATGTCCTTCAACACCAGGAGTGCTAGAGGCAAGTATGAAAGAATTAAAAATACAACAGGTCCATCAGCAAAGAAAATTACTTCACTGAAAACAAAGTCAGGAGAGGTCATCGCCAACTGCAATAAACAGTTGGAGAGACGGGTGGATCACTACCTTGAGTTGTACTCTAGGGAGAATATGGTCACCAAGGAAACTCTAGACACCTTAAAAGCCTGCCTGTTATGAGCTGGATATCAAACCCGCAGTGGAGAAGCTTAGCAAAACAATTGACTCACTTGCCATGGGCAAATCTCCATGTGCTGATGCTATACCGCCAGGACTCATCAAGCATGGGGAACCAGCACTCCTGCAGCATCTGCATGAACTTCTCTGTCTAGCTGGAGGGAGGGGCGATGCCCCAGGATATGTGTGATGCAAAGATTGAGACCCTGTACAAGTACAAGGGCGACTGCAGCAATTGAAACAACTATCGAGGCATGTCCCTGCTGAGCATCATGGGAAAGTTATTTGCCCGTGTTGCCCTTGTCAGTCTACAGATGCTGGCTGAATGCATCTACCCCAAACTCCAGTGTGGTTTCAGAACTGGAAGATCTATAATTGATCTTCTCAGTCTGGCAACTGCAAGAGAAATGCTGTCATTAAAGCAACCACTATATACTGCCTTCATGGATCTCACCAAGGCATTCGACCATGAGATCAGAGGCGGTCTATTTAAGCTGTTGGAGAAAATTGGCTGCTCACTGAAACTGCTCAATGTGACCTCTTTTCTATGACAACATAATGGGTAAGGTCAACTATGAAGGAGCAACATTGGAACCCTTTGAGATCTGCAGTGGGATCAAACAGGTTTGTGTTCTACTACCGACACTCTTTGGCATATTTCTGCCTCTCTTCAGCTCTGAAGAAGAGTCATATGGACTCGAAACATTGACTCTGTTTCTCTCTCCACTGATGCTGCCAGACCTGCTGAGTTTTTCCAGCATTTCCTGTTTCTTTTTCAGATTTCCAGCATCTACATTATTTTGCTTTTATCTTATGCAAGTCTAACAAGCCTGCATTTTCAACACTCTCCTCTAAAGTGATGAGACCTGAACAATATATGTTAGGCAGCAGAAAAGGCTGAACAGTTTCCACCTTCACTATCTCAGATGTATCCTCAGCATCTCTTCACAGGACAGGGTCACCAACTCCAAGATTCAGGAGCATGCTAATTCCATCAACATACGCTGATTGCTAAGCCAACAATGCCTGCGCTGGCTCAGCCATGTTCACAGGATAGATGATGGCCATATACTCAAAGACCTTCTGTACGGTAAACTGGCCAGGTGCTATGACATGCTGGGCTTCCCTATCTCTGCTATAAGGATGCTTGCAAGTGAGATATGCAGATGGCTGATAACTGGAAGATTTGCGGCTGACAGCTGTGGCCTCTGGAGGCTGACTGTTTGGAAGGACATTGAAGAGGCAAGTGGAAACAAAAAGCTCAGCTGGCCAAGGGGAGGGCCAGGAGAAAACAGAGGTCAGTGAATCTTGTACCTTGTCAGCCCACTGTCTTCCTCTGCAGTGAATGCAGCAAAGACTGCCATGCCAGAGTGGGGCACCTGACCACCACGACGCAAACCATCTTGTGAGATGGAAGGCTGGTAATGAGGAAGGGTAAACTCTGTATTCTCCATTTTGCTCTAACAGACCTTTCCCACCCTGCTACTCCAGCAATCTGATCTATTTTCTCTCCTCTGATTCCCTTCACCATATAGCGCAAGGACACAGGATGCCACCTCATCCTCATTCCAAACAGAAACTTGCATCTTCGTTACTCCCTTCACAACTCCCACCAAAACCGTTATATTCTCATTTGCTAAAACCTGCAGCTTAAGAAACTTCTTTCGAGACTTTTTCCTCATTTCACACTCTTGGCACTTTCTTTGCCATTCAAAACCTCCCCATCCTGCTTCCACCTTGCTTCTCCTGCCTCTCAGCATCTGTAACGGTCAGCAGAAGACTTGCACATCGGTACCCTGCTGGAGATACTCACTAATTCTCACCCTCTATTTCCGTAGGACAAGGTAAATAATGCACAAGTCCAGATTAAAGAGAGAAACCAGGGAAGACCAGCTAACCTCCTGGTGCTGTTCAGGCTGGAACAGCAAGCTCTGGAATTTAATGGCACAGCCAGTGCTGAGAATTTTAGCTGTTTTGAGGCTGAGAGCTTATCTGACCAAGGTCTCCGATAATGACAAATAACACTTCATTAAATACAGGAAAACACGCAATGAACGAGTTTGACTACAGTGTTTTGCATTGTGATTCATATCTTTTGCAACCATATAGCCTCACAGGGTCTTCACTACGGTCCCATTTCTTTTTCCTCTAGATCCTTCTAACCAGTTGGAAGCCAGTAAGAAGAAACTTTTTGAGGAGGACAATCCTCCATCACAGCCAAGTACCAGCAGACAGATTGACACCTGGCCGTGGTGGAGGCTTGGTGTTAGAAAGTGAGTTAGGGAGTTCTGCAAATATAATTGCACCCAGCACAAGTGAGCAAGATCATGTACAGCTGAGAAAACTGCTTGCTGAAGGATCAGGTCTTCTTCCACCTCTGTTGAGACGGACAAGGATTCAGGGGCCCAGCAGTGAAAAGAAGAGCACCTGTGTCGCACAAGTAGCTGTGCCATGCATTGGAAGGCATGTCAAGCTTTTTCAGCTGAAAATATGCAGGAGTCCACGCTGCTAATTGCCTGTAGTTTCCTGCTTTCTGCCTCCCTCCTGCATATCTCTGCCACTCTGCAACTAACAACATCCAGAGTATCAGAAGGTCAGCTGGGCCTTGCTGCAGTGACAGCAACAGAACTGCCGCAATCTGCAACCAGGCTCTTAGAGGCTGAAGCAATCAGCAGTAAGTAGCTACAAGCATCACAAGGGTCCCAACATGAGCTGCAGCAGTCGTCCACCAAATGTGCTGAAACCACTGGAGCAGCGCCTATTCAGAATAGTAGAGTTACCAAATCTTTTATGAATATCACTATGGGTTGGTCATTGGGTGACAAAAGAAGGCACAACAAAATTGTGTTTACAATTAAAGCCAACACATTTATCAACTTTGAGACTTTGATTTATAGTTTCTTTTCATTGCAGCTTCTTAGCTACATTATCAGAAAGTCATTGACATAGAGGTTTCATTATTTTTTAATGCAGAATTAAGGATCAAGGAAATGATGAAAGGTTAGGCCAGGACTGTTAATAAACAGGGACTTTTTGTGACTTTTCGGTAGTGGATTAAACAGGTCACTGAAAACATTGCTGTATCAACTACCCCCTGGCCTGTTTAGTTGAAAGTGTGAGGTCATGCACTTTGGTAGGAAGAATAGAGGCATAGACTATTTTCTAAATGGGGAGAGAATTCAGAAATCTGGAGTGCAAAGGGACTTGGGAGTCCTAGTCCAGGATTCTATTAAGGTTAACTTGCAGGTTGAGTCGGTAGTTAGGAAGGCAAATGCAATGTTGGCATTTATTTCGAGAGGACTAGAATATAAGAGCAGGGATGTGCTGCTGAGGCTTTATAAGGCTCTAGTCAGACCACATTTAGAATATTGTGAGCAATTTTGGGCCCCGTATCTCAGGAAGGATGTGCTAGCCCTGGAGAGGGTCCAGAGGAGGTTCAGGAGAATGATCCCAGGAATGAAAGGCTTAACATATGAGGAACGTTTGAGAACTCTGGGTCTATACTCGATGGAGTATGGATCTGATTGAAACTTACAGAATACTGAAAGGCCTGGATAGAGTGGACGTGGGGAAGATGTTTCCATTAGTAGGAGAGACTAGGACCCGAGGGCACAGCCTCAGAGTAAAGGGAAGACCTTTTAGAACAGAGATGAAGAGAAACTTCTTTAGCCAGAGAGTGGTGAATCTATGGAATTCATTGTCACAGAAGGCTGTGGAGGCCAGGACATTGAGTGTATTTAAGACCGAGATAGATGGATTCTTGATTGGTAAGGGAATCAAAGGTTACGGGGAGAAGGCGGGAGAATGGGGTTGAGAAACTTATCAGCCATGATTGAATAGCGGAGCAGACTCGATGGGCCGAATGGCCTAATTTCTGCTCCTATGTCTTATGGTCTAAATGTGATGCTCCATCTTCCTTATGGTTCTCCCTTGTTTTCTTCCAACTCTTCCTCATCTGATGAGGCCTCTTCTTGTTGTTGTGCCTCCTCCAACACCAATCCACTTTGCATTGCCAGGTTTGTGCAAAATGCAGCAAACTACAATGATGCCACGCACTTTTCCTGGTTCATGTTGTAGGGAGGTCCCAGAGCGATCAAGGCACTTGAATCAATATGACAATGGTATGTTCTATAATGTTCCTGATGATCCCATGGCTCTTATTGTACCTGAAATGTGCAGGTATGGCAGGGCTGCAGAGGGACATCATGAGTCATCCCTGTAGAGGGTATCCCTTACCCCTAGTAGCCATCCTTGAAAATTGTTGGATGGATGGAATAAACAGGGATGGATGTCTGTGACAAAATGAAGGCAGACTCCAACAAACTGGCACAAACTTTCATTACCCTCATGCAATGATCATAATCCAGTTGAAAATAGATGGCATGGAAACCCTTCCTATTCACATAAGCTGCTGGCTCATCTTCTGGTGCTCTGATTGCAATCAGAGTGCCAACTATTTTGTCCATGAGGCAGACTAGATCCTGCTGCAAATTCCAGAGCTATCCCATTCTCACTGTTGGCATCCATTGGGAAGGTAGTGTACTGGTTTGCTCCAGAAAAAGGGTCTTGGTGCCTGCTTGATTCGGCAGTGCCCTGTTAATTGGGAGATGCAAGGAAAGTTTCCTCTAACAGCCTTGACGGAGAAGAAGAGAAAGGTAAAATTAAGGATGGTGGTGATTGGAAAATCATGGCCATTTGTTTCAACTGGCAGCTGGTCTGATTGGATGTAGCTTCAGAGATCAATGACAACTTGCTTTGTGAAGTGCAGCTTCCTGGTGCAATGCTCTTCAGCGATATCCAGGGAATTGACTCTGGTCCTGTATTCCCTGTGGGATGAGTAAGACCCACTGCTTAGCTGCAGTGTTGCTACAGGCCTACCTACTGCTCAACTTGGATGTTACGGCTGCTGCTGTTGCTTCTCTTCCTTCAACTGTTCCCACATCCAAAGGAAAGAATCAAAAATAAAAGCCATGTTAAACAGTGAGTGCTTAATGAAGGCAAGTAAGGGTGAAGAATCAGAAAGATTGCAAACTCCAATACTTTGGAAATCTGCTAATCACAATTTGTCAATTAAATTGGTGGCTGACAGCTTCCGAATGGTATTGAGTGGTAAGTTGTTTTTGCAATATTTTAATTGCTTTCCTGCCCAGTTCTCTCTGAGTGTTTTGGGTTAAAACTGGGGCCTTTAATTTTGCATTATTGAAAGGAAATACGCAAAGTGTGAACACTGAAAACATTAGCATAGGAATGAACAGCAGCTCATATTAATAACATAGGCAGCATGCTAGAAATGATGAACCCTCTGGTCTTGCAGCTGAGGGCTCAAATGAGAGGTCAGGTGAATAGTAATTCCCTTAACTATCTGCTGCCAAATGTCAGGATGAGCCAGTGCAGCACACAATCATTCAGCCTGCACACAGATTTTCAGCATTCATGAACACACTAAATCAACATGTGGGGCAACTTTTAACAGAAAGTGCCTTTGGCAGCAAAAAAGCACTGATTTCAATCAGCAAATATTGAAATGCTAAAGCCTCAGGAAATTCTGACTCTCTATATCACCCATTGAGGGTTGGTGTATGTGAAAGGTTGTGGGCAGTGCTACTGCAATTTGGTAGACCATAGCTGCAACAGGTAACATATAAATTGAGCCTCCACAGACAATCTAAATATCTTATGGCATTCTTGTCCAGCAATGTCTATGTGGCTAACCTTGCTGCACTGCAGGGGTTGCAGGGTTTGCATTGACGATACATGAGTTTATGACACTTTCCTGAGGAAATCCTGCAGGGAGGGCAAGGGGCTGTGTGGATTGGCTCCTAAAACAACAACCAAACCATCTTCCTTTGTGTCAGGTATGATATCACTCTTGTGGCTCAGATTTTTGCAAAAGAGTTTTTTTAAAATTTAATAATTGTTTACATTGATGACTAATTCTCTGAATGCAGAGTGGTGGATTTACTCTGACCTGCTCCTACACCACCATTGTCAGTAGAAGCATGACAAAACATGACTTAACTTCATAAACACTGCATTTACACGATTAAGGTGGTGGAGCTAAAGCAGCTTTCAGGAAGTTCGTTGTTCGACTCCCGTAATTTTAAAGCAGAGCAGAGACATTGCAAGCCAACTGTTTTGCTTTCTTCTGTGTTCACCAAAATTAGCAAATGTAGGAACATTAGACCCCACATATATGGAGAATTACTGCATTAAATTGAATACATTTATTACACTAACATTGTCATAACGGCATAATTGCAGCAACAGGTCATAAAAGCTACATCAGGAAGATCACCAAGGCCCCTGTACACCAGGAGAGGGGTCTTCATTGTCATCTCTCTATCCAGAGAGAAGCAAGAACTGCAAGTGGGTGGCTTTGCCAGGTTGGTGGGATTCTTAATGGTGTAGGGAGCCATTGACTGCAAGCATATGGCTCTGCAGGTACCACAACTCAACATGAGAGATACCACAACTGAATGGAGTACCACTCCCTCAATCTCCAGTTGGTGTGAGACAATACACAGAGCATCAGTTCAGTGAATGCTTGCCATCCTGGCAGCAGTAACCATGATTTTATCCTGTGCCATCTTTGAGCTATCATGATGAACCAGAGGGTGACTGCTTGGTGACAATGGCTACCTGCTTCTTAAATGGTTAATGACAACCATCTGGCACCCAACCACATGAGGACAGCATGTATGCAGTGAGAGCCTTGTTGCTACCAGGAATGTTGCAGTGCAAACTATCAGCATTCTCAAACAACAGTTTGAGAGGAGCCCTACAATACTCACAGATCTCCAAATTCATGCTGGTCTGCTGCATGCTACACAGCATGGTCCTCGTGAGCACAAAACCCTTGGCTCCAGGTCTTTGATGAGGACCATGGGAGGAGGAGGACAAAATGAAGAAGCATCTAGGACCCCATCATTCCAGATGGGCTGTATATGAATGGCTAATCAGAGCCCGATTCCATTAAAATCATCCCCACATCATCACTGTTCCACAATCCCACGTTTCCATCCCTCTCTTACATCCTGTTACAGCTTCCTCTTGGCCACAATCTTGGTTAAAAGATGCCACCAAAAAAATTTTGCAACAACTTTATCCAACAATACTTCCAATAATACATACAAAACTGAACCTTCCACCCTTGTGCATTCCCAAAGTGCCTGTCTAGAGGATGCCTTTGCCTTTCCTAGTGCTCCAACACATTCTGCCCGGTGGCTGCAGGTAGAATGCAAAGACTCAACTATTCCAATTGACTCCTGGCCAGCCTTCCACATCCTACCCATCCACACCAGAGCACCTCTATTCCAGTAATTAGAAGTTACAACCTGATTTTATTTATATAAAATAATGGATTTGGTTATGGGATTATAATGCCAATTATCTATCCACACTTTATGTCATATTTCATAGTGCTTTTAAAGTTAGCCTTTACAAGCAAGTAGGATGGACATTGGTTCCCAGAAGGTTATCATACCTGTTTACATTCCAGACATTACAGCTGCACCAAATAGTCTTTTATCAACTGTGCAGCATAGGACAAAATAAAAAGACACACTTGCTCAGGCTGTTCTGTCAAATATGAATAATGTGCTACCCTATTCACTCTCTCCACAGCAAAGATTAATAATACGTTAGCAATTTGTGTGAACATCTGTGTTGCTGCTTCCTGACTGCAGCGTCTTTTTCTCCCCACCTGCACTTTCAAGATTATTTAGAAGGTCCAGGTGACCTCTTGTTCACCTCAGCAGTTATACCTGTTGACTATTGCAGACCTCGCTATAGAGTTTATAAGTATGTGCTCAGCTGAACATGAAATTTATTCCAGTCCATGAGTGTGAGGAACTGCATAACTCACATGTGCACAATGATGATACATTTCAATGTTTTTGCATAGCCTGAATGGCCATGTGACAGCAGTCACCTTTTCCAATGGGGCAGCACAGGAAAGGGCTGATGGACATGCACAGTGAAATGTTTGGTGCTTTGGCAGGCCTGTTGTCACTGTCGAGCATGGAGGTGTCCATCTCCTACTTACTATAGGGCTTCACACAGAGCTTGGAGCTCATTCCAGTGTGAAAATTGCCAACGCCATGATAGTGCTTCTGGACTCAGCTGTGCATTCTGATCTTTGAGCTTCCATCGCAAACAGGCAGAAGCCACCCAACCTCTGAATGCTGCAGTGGAAGCTCAGACTGAGGTAACGAGATCCATGCTTATTGACGTGTTTGCCCTGTTTGATGCCATGCAAGCTCACCCTGCTGCCAACATGTTTGCAGATACCAGTGCTCAAAGGGGCATGGAGACTCTTACAGTAGACCTGCAGTTTGTTCTCTAGCAAATTACTCAGATTTCTGAGGTACTATCCAGGGAGTGTGGTAGTGGCTTTGTGGTGGACGAACCTGGTATTCCTTTTCAGGATGACCCCATTTGTGCTCCCACTGCCACTCTACCAGTGCCCCAAGATGGGCTGGTGCAGTCCGAAGCCAGGCCGTCAAGGTTCAAAGCTGCTTAAGGGTATCCTGTGAGGCTATTTCCAGACTCCTCCATGAAAACCAACAGTCTTTCAGCAGTCATGCTGCAACCACTGGGATAGCGCTGCGTAGAAGAACTAGACCAGGCAAAGGCACCTGCAAGATAGACACTAAGGGAACGCCCAAGGGTGATTAATTCAGTTTTGTATGTATTTTTCGAAGTCCTGTTGGATAAAGCTGTTATGGAATTTTTTGTGGTGTCTTTTATTTCTGGCTTTTGGCCAAGAGGATGCTTTGATGGTCTATAGCAGAGGGCTGTCAATGTGGGGAATTCTGGAGCAAAGGTGGTGTGTGGCTGTTTTCACAGAAACTGGAGACACAATCTGACAATCACTATAGAGTTCCCCTCAAGCGATCCAATCAGCAGAATTGTTTGAGAATGCTGATCTTTTGCTCTATGGCGTTCTTGGTAGTAGCATGATTCACATTGTGTAAGCACTGTCCACATATGGTTGAGTGGTGGGGTGTCATGATACACGTGTCTAGCAGGTAGCCCTTGTTGTCAAGCTGCTACCCTCTGGTTTGATGTGGCGGCTCGTAATGGCAGGAGCGGCTGATTGGCACAAGATAAAAGCATGGTGGCAGCTGCTAGAATAGCATGCATTCACCAGCACAACAACTACTTATATTTATATAGCACCTTTAATGTAATAAATATCCTAAGGAGCTCTGTAAAGCAAAATTTGGATATTGCGCCACAAAAGAAATCAATGGGACAGATGACCAAAAACTTGGTCAAAGAGATACATTTTAACAGTTATCTTAAAGGAGGAAAGAGAGTTAGAGAAGCAGAGAGATTTAGGAAGGAGTTTCAGAACTTACAGCCTTGATAACTGAAGGCACAAGCACCAATTGTGGAGTATTTAAAATCAGGGATGCTCAGGAGGCCAGAATTAGAGGAGCACAGGTATCTCGGAGGGTTGTGGGGCTGCAGAAGATTACAGAGAAAGGGAGGGGCAAGGCCGTGAAAGGACTTGAAAATAAGGATGAGGTGTTTCTTAACCGGGATCCAATGTAGACCAGTGGGCACAAGGGTGATAGGTGAGCGGAACTGGGTCTGAGCAGGGGCATGGGCAGCAGAGTTTAGGATAACCTCGAGTTTCTGGAAGGTAGAGTGTGGGAGGCCAGCCAGGAGTGCATCAGAATAGTTGAGTCTATAGGTAAAAAAGGCACAAATGAGGGTTTCAGCAGAAGATGAGCTGAGGCAGGAGGAAGTTGGAGGCAAATGTTCTCTGTGCACGGTCAAGCACCAACTGCGTGTTAAGGGAGTGGAACCCTTTGCAGTTTAGTACATCTTCTCGTTAAGATGTGGATCTGCAGAGCTACTTGCTGCAGCCAATGGCTCCATGCACCATCGAGAATCCTACTATCCTGGAAAAGTGATATACCCATTCTTCCTGCTTCCCTCTGCTTAGGGAAGACAATGAAGCCTCCTCTCCTTGGTGAGCTGCTTGATGCAGCGCAGCATGGTGAATTGTGAGATGTTAGCCATGTCACCAGCTCCAGTCTGGAAGGATCCTGAGGTGTAGGAGTTGAGAGTCACGTGATCTTGATGGCAGCAGGTCCCTTTGGAGGGGGTGGAACAGTTCAGTGACCACCTCCTTGGTGAATTGTAGCCACCTCAGACATTGCTTCTGGCTAAGGTGGAGTTGGAGAAATGCTCTCTGAAAACCTTAGTTGGGTCTGGCCTTCTGTTGAAAGACTATCTCCTCCCTCTCCCTCCCTACACAACTGTCCCTTCCTGTTGTCTGTGCCCCATCTCCTTACAGTGCTGCAGCCCAAGAGGGATTACAACTTTTGTCCCCATGGGTGAAAGTAGGCATTCTGCTCAAGGGCCTTCAAGAACCACTTAATTCTGTGTAAAGATCCAGCACCACTCCCTTCTGACGCAAAGGACTTGTGGTAACTCCTCCAACACCAGTACTCAGCATACAGTACAGTACTCCCACCAACTCTGTAATAGCTAAAGAAAGTTAAAAGCCCCTGAGCTGAAAGTTCATGCTGGTGCCTTTAAACAGCATTATTGGGATGGGTCTCTTATACAGCTGAACACATGTAAAGCTGAGAGTGTTTAAGAGAGGATGCTAATGGGACCTGCTAATGGCATCAAATCAGCGTTAAACACAGAGCGATGTCACAATCTTCCCATTCTGCATGCTTCCGGTGAACGCATGGAGTGCTTAATTCACCCTTCCTAAAATGACAACCGGCACCAGAGGTTGACGGAGGCTGACCTGTGCCATTTTTTTTTGATCCCCAGGCTCCCATGGCACCTCAGCCAGCAGCACTACTGAGTTAATTTTGTGGCCTCTTGGTCACAGAGGCTTTAAAAAAAGTCCTGTTATTGTCTTCCCATTCTCACAGCCTGATTTTAGTGATTCGTGCAGCAGCTACATTGACAGTGAGAGAAAACAATAATAAAACATCTTAGTTATGACTTTAGTTTTCACATAAATAACTGCAGTTCTCTTTGATGTATATTGAGCCTTTAAGGTTATTATTTCCAAGAGCATTTACTTCATGCTGTGGTTTGTTAGTTATTGATTGATCTCATTGCTCAGCTGCTGGCCCAATCATTGTGAATTTTACCTAGTTACAGGTACACGTAAACTCGTAACATAAAGAAAAATATCCAGTACATTGGGCTGCATTTTACGGGAGTTGGAAATGCTCGCCCATCCCCTACAGAAGGAAAGTTGGCCGGAAGCTGACGTGCTCTGAGGAAGATTGCCCACAGCCCATAACTCACTGCCGGTGGGCTAAACTGGTGAACAGTGAGACTTCTGCCCCTCAGTGGGATGGAGTCCTGCCCTCCGGAGTTGCCAACCAATCAAATTGGCCAGCAGCTCCAGTAGTCCTGGCAGTGCCAAAATTCAGTTGTGGCTAATGCCAAGAGTGCAAGAAGAAGGACGAAAAAGATTATGGCTGCCCCAGGAAAGTAAGTCCCAGGGATTTAGTGCAGAAAGGGAGTCTCAGAGCCCAGAGCGGGTGGAGCTGGGGGGGAGCGGGAGATTTGTTTTGTAGGGCAGGCGACGCGGAAGGAAGTGTGGGGGTGGCATTTTGGGGGGCTGTTCCTGATGCATCCCCCGAAAGAGGTGCCCCTTCCTTTCCCCCCTACCTTTCTCATGTAGGCCTTAGAAAATGACCTATCCACGCTCATCTATGCTGCCCATGCCAACCATATTATGGCATGGGCAGCATATTATCAGAGTCAATAGGCTTGCTAACCATCCTAATTTACCTTTAATAACACTTGAAGTGCCATAGCCTACAAGGCTACGGGCCAAGTGCTGGAAAATAGTATTAGAATAGATAGGGGCTTGATGACCAATGTGGACACAATAGGCCGAAGGGCCTCTTTCAGTGCTGTAAAACTCTATGACTCTATGGGCAGAAATTTTCGCTTGGCGGGCGGGTGCTTGAGCCTGAAATGACTTGTGCTGACGGCGCTTGAGCATGCCGGCATCAATGCGCAGCCTGATGATAGTTCGGTCAGAGAACGCGCTGCTGAAGTCGGCATCGTGCCTGCCGACAATTAAGGCCATTAAATAATCAATTAACTTAAGGTTTTCACTGCCTGTCCAACCTAACGGTTGACGGGCAGGTGAAAAGGCCAAGCGGCCTTCTTATTTTTTTAGAAAACTCATCCGCGGGCGGGATGAGGTTTCCAAAAGCAAATAAAAATAAAATAAAAGTTTAAAATTTGAATTAATAACATGTCCCTGCTCATGTGACAGAGCCACATGAGGGGACATTATTTATTACATTTTTATTTTCTTTATTTTCTTTTATCAACAACGCTTCATTTCCCTGAGGCAGCTCCATGCCACAGGGAGATTATGTAGCGCTCACCCACACGCAAAGAGTGCACTCTGACAGTTGGGGAATCCCTCCCCCCGGCACAGGAAGCACATAGCGCTTCCCGTTGGGCGGCCCGCCCACTTAAAATGGCGGCGGGGCCCGTTTCAGCGGCAGTGATCGGCTGCCCGCCCGCCCATCAAGGGCAAAATTCTGCCCCATGTTATTCAATACAATTCAATGGTGAGCCAGACAGCGAGATTGACCACCTCCTGTGACATTTCTATACCATTTGCACATATATAATGGAGAGCATCTTTAACCTTATTGTCATTTGAGGGCAAAATCTGGCCCAATGTAATTAAAAGCATTTGTGTTAATTCCACCATCCTGTGCTCCTGGCAGAGAAACTGCGTTTAAAAGAGGTGTGAACTGGAATACTGTAGAGCCAATACTCTGACCCACTTTTTCTGCCAGTAGAGGTCTTGCTCAGAGTGTGGGACCATAGAATTAATCCTATTGTTTTAATGTTAGAATTACATCCACTTTATGAGAATTTTTGGACAAGAATCAGGAACAATAAAACAGTTGTAATTAATGTATTTATTTCGAATGATAACGGGATGAATTTAAATGAGTGTTTTCCTCTTTGCTTTAATAAAAGAGCCCTGGAAACCTTGTTTTAAAAGCAGAAACTGTCATTTTACCTACTATTTCCATGGCTTTACCATTGGATGATTGGGAGAGGTCCCAGAATTTTTTCTTTTATGGGATGTGCACTGGCAAGGCACTTGTTGCTCCTCCTTAATTGCCCTTGAATGGAGTAGCTTCCTAGGCCATTTCAGAGGGCAGTTAAGAGTCAACTTCATTGCTTTAGGTCTGGAATCACATGTAGGCCAGACCAGGGAAGGATCGCGGATTTCCTTCCCTAAAAGATATTGGTGAGCCAGATGGATTTTTACAACAATCAATGCTAGTTGTAACGGGGAGGATCTTTCCCTCATCAGGCGGGCTGGGTCAGTCGGGAAGCGATTGGGTCTGGACCGCAATTTCACAGTGGCGGGCCAATTAAAGCCCGCCCAGCATGAAACAAGTGCGGCAGCGCTCAGCGCTGCCTGTGTAATTAGGGGAGGATGGCGAGAGCGCAAGTTTGCGCATGTGTGCGGGTGCGCACTAGAAAAGCTCCCTGAGGCACAGAGCTGCCTCAGGGGGATGAAGAGTTCAGGACATTAAAAATAAAGATTTCTAAAATGTTATAAAACATGTTCCCTCATGTGACTCTGTCGCATGAGTAGGGACATGTTATTAATTAAAAGTTAAAATTTTAATTTTATTTTCACTTGCTGTTGGATCCCGCCCGTGGATGAGGTTTTCTAAAAATTGCAAAGGCCACTTTTTTGGAAACAGTAGGATACTTGAAAGTTACAGTCAAAAATCTGACGGAGTTGCAATGAAAAATTGAAAGCCTTATTGTCTACCTGTTGGTAACGTGAAGGTGGCCAGAATTTAATGTTGGGCATGCGGGCGATATGGTGCGCAATGATGTTGGGCGTGCGTCCCAACGTCACATCGCACCCTTGCGATATTTCGCTAGGTGGACGCACGATGAATACGGAGGCACGCCCGCCATTAATTAATGGGCCCGTTAAAGCCCTTGAGACACCAATTGTCTCGGAGTTTATGTAGCCCGTGTGATTTTCAGGGCGTTACATGGCTGCAACGGGCAGGTGGGTAGACTACATTTTCAAAAACCTCATCCACGGGCAGGATACGAGGGGTGAGTGGGCTCGCTAATGCAAGTTGTTTGTATTTTAGCCAATAAGTGGCTGCTGCTTGCTTGTGTGAACAGGACATCTTCATTTCACTTCAGATCTGCTTTGACAGAAATAAGAGGCTTCAGTTCAGGACTCCGGAGGAATCATACCGCCTGGGTCCTTCCACATATCAGATAGCCTTCCTTCACCCTGGGAATGGGGATTGTCGTCTCCGCTGGAGGCACCTTCTCTGAGGAGGAAGAGAGGGCCAGAATGGGGAGGAGGCCAGGTGTCCCACGGGAGCGACCTGTGGGAGGAGAGGCGCAAGCACAAGGGGCACAGGGCCAACACGAAGTCCAAGGCGGAAGGGGCTGCAGAAGACACCATTATCCTGCTGCTAGGGCTTACAGGCGGCGATGCAGCTACCTCAATATGCCTGAGGTGCAGTGCCGAAGGAGACTCCGCCTCTCAAGGGAGACAGTGACCTCCATTTGTCAGATGATCGGGCCTGAGATCAGCTCCAACTTTGTGGGTGGGCACCCCATGCCAGTGGAGCTGAAGATCACAGCTGCCCTCAACTTCTATGCCTCTGGCTCTTTCCAGGGGTCGGTGGGTGATCTTTGCAGTGTCTCCCAATCAGCTGTCCACACTTGTGTCAAGCTGATGACAGACGCTCTGTTCAGGCGGGTATTGACTTTTGTTCACTACCACACAGACGAGGCCAGTCAGGCACAGCGAGCCAGAGGCTTCGCAGCGATTGCTGGCTTCCCCTGTGTCCAGGGTGCTATAGACAAACATGTGGCATCAAGGCGTCAGCAGGTGAGCCCGGTGCCTTCGTCAATAGGAAGGGCTTCCACTCCATGAACGTGCAGATAGTGTGTGATCACAGGATGCAGATTCTGCAAGTCTGTGCAAGGTACCCAGGCAGCTCCCATGACGCTTACATCCTGAGACACTCCCAGGTGCTGAGGCCCTTCAGTGCTCCAGCCCGGCTGGATGGATGGCTGCTGGGTGACAAGGGCTATCCCCTCAAAAGGTGGCTCATGATACCTCTCTGTCATCCAAGAACAGAGGCCGAGCAGCGGTACAATAGGAGCCACGCCCCCACAAGGGCTGTGATAGAGAGAACTATAGGTCTTCTCAAGATGCACTTCCGATGCCTGGACCATTCAGGGGGCGCATTCCAATACTCCCCAGATCGTGTGTCGCTGATAGTGGGTGCATCCTGCACTCTCCACAATCTGGTGATGGAAAGGGGGGACGCAGTGGAGGAAGAAGACGTTGATACTGCTGCTCTAGCAGCAGACAATGAGTCCAGTAGTGAATCCGAGGACGAGCACTGTCAGGAGGATGCTGAGGGGTTAGGCGCTGACCTGGGCAACCTCCAGGGAGGCAGGGACACTCGGGACGCTTTGATCCAACAGTCCTTCAGCTAGCTTTCCAAATAAGAACCACCGCCACATGCCAGGGCTGCAGGCTCCATATTCGATACCTAACAACAACATTTGCTTGGTGAACAACATGCACTATGTGCCATTTCAATAAAGCTCAATAACAAACAAGTCATCATAAAATCATGGGTTACCCTGCACCTACAGAACTAATGAAGCACCCAGAGGATTGTTACAGAAACACATTTAATGATGTGGTGCCTGGCATACATAATACAAATGATATTGATAGGTGTTATCCATCACACCAAATAACATTTAACGTATAAGTGGGGGAAAAATATCACCCGTGATAAACCCGTGTTGTGTTTATGATGCTTTAAGTTTTTGCTTGCAGGTACTATGTCTAGGTGCTCCCCCCTCACTGGCACTGGCATTGGGATTATGGCATTATGGGATGTCTTCTCTTGAAAGGAGAGAGGAGCATTGATTCGTCCATCCTGTACCTGCAGCGCCACTGCAGCCTGGCCAACCCCACCTGAGGAAAACCTCGCAGGGCTCAGCCGATTCGTGACCCTGGAGCCGCAAGGTACTCAGTCCCAGCAGCCAGGGCTCACCCCCTGGGCCAGATGCTGCCTCATTGACATTTACCACTCACACTCTAAGATCTCTGATGTCGAAGGGGTGGGCGGGAGGGGGCTGGTGGTGGGCAGCTCCTAGTTGCTGTGCTAAGTGACCCAGGCCAACATGGTGCTCACCCTTCCCGATCCCCGATAGGATACCATTGAACCACTTACGGCACTGCACCCATGTGCGCCTCACCACATCATGGGAGCTCACCCTCGATGCCACCTCCTCCCAGGCATGTTTGGTGAGGTGGCGGGGAGAGTCTCCTCCTCCTGTCCCTGGGGACAAGGATCTTTCTCTGTGCTGCCACCTCCTCCAGGAGGGCAGCGTGACACTCATCTGAAAAACGCAGGGCCAACTGCCCCGCCGACCTGCCTTCCCGCCTGCCATGTTCACCAATAACACACTCCGTGACGAGGTGCGTGTGCTTCACTGGCAGCCTTGGCGTGGCTGCTGCGGCTGCTTTTGAAATGAGCTCCCTCCCCCGCCCGCCCCTTCTTGCTGTTGCTGCTGTCGAGTCTTACACTGGGTGGGCCTTAATTGGCCCGTCTGCGTGGTATTGCGGTGCGGAGCTGATAGCGGGCAGCGGTCTGCTTCCCGACCGTCCCCACTCGCTTCCGCCAAGCCCGCACGCCGAACGTAAAATTCTGGCCATAATGTATAATATAGTAGGAAAGTTTCTGAGGACAGAAAATGCACCAAAAGCAAAGTTGAGAGGCTGTATAATCAAATGAGGTTGAATAGATGTGTAGGTGCTTTTTGTTGAACCAGCAGTGGAGAACTAGGGAATATGATAAAATAAAATCTAAATGCACATTCCATTTGCAGAGGATAAACTTCAAGCTTAGCCTTGTTATGATTAGAGAATTACTTAGGACACTGAATATTGACTTAGTTGAGGCACTTAAAATGAACCGATTACTAAGTTTACAGTGAACAGTGTCTCAGGCCAAGTCAAAGAGGAAGTGAAAGTAGTCTGAAGGAAGACTGTACCTTAACCAGACTATGCTTGATAGATTGAATTGACCGTATTGCTTCTACTGTGTTTTGTAACATAGTGCTCATGTGCTGGCGTACATTTTTTCTTTTTTCCTTGCAATGAAACAACAAATAACAACCTACCTAAAAATATGTTCAAATTTATATTTTAGTGTCACAACTCATTAGGGATAGTGTGCTGTAATATCAAGCCCCACTGCTCCCCGAGCCACAACAAATGTGAAAAGTTTGACCAAACCACCAGAGTGCCCCAATTCTACCTAACTGTAATTTAGGCTAACAGAATACTTTAACTAGTGACAAAAGAAAGAAATATGAACTGCTAACTTCTAACTCTATAACCTAAACTCTACCTCTTCTTAAACTCCTATACACAAACACACACACACACAAAACATGCAAAACATGGATTTTAAGGGTGAGATAAAACAATTCAATAATATCAATCCGGAGTACAGGATTAGATGGATTGATTTTGATTGATGCCTTCCAAATTCCTTGTAGCTTGTTGTTGGTGACATGAGGTGGTCTCCTGACACTTTCAGTCTGTGGTTCACTGGTTGAAAAACTTGCTTTTCAGTGCCTCTACTGGTGATTTTTCCCCTTTCCCTCTTGACAGAGGTTTTCAGTTAAAGCAGGTTACAGAGATGTGAGGGATAGTCAGCTAGCTATTATGGCAGAAATATTGGAATCTTACAAACACAGGAGAGAGGTTTTAGGTCTTCTCTCATTTGCAGGCTAGGAGCTGCTCTGCCTGCACTGTTACCATACAAAACCCCAATCACCTGGTCAACAGCCAATTAAAATGCTGTTGTCAGGCAGTTCCCCTTACTCCAGAGCTCCTTTCCGGCACCATCCTGTTCTCTTATAGCACCCTATGTTCCAGGATAGAAACATTGTTCCTCATCCTGTTCCAGCAAACTTGTCTTTCAACTGCAGCTATGGTAGTTTTTAAAGCCACAGTCCAATTTTAAAACCACAGTCCAACAAAAATAAAAATTACGTTCTTTACAATAGGATATGGTATTTTAAGACTGCAAGAGGATCTATTGCATAAAAATTATCCTAGTTGTGAGGAAAAGTGGTAAGCTTCAACTTTTTCTTCCTGATATTAATGAATCTTCACCATGTACTCAATATACCGTATTATACTAATTTCAAATGGTTTTAGGAAATGTTAATGATGGATGTGGTAGATGTTAATAAATTACTTAAAAGTGTTCTAGACCTGGAGAAGGTTTTTTGGTTGACAGACTTTGTTGCAGATAGAAAAGTGGATGATAAACCTTCAGTTCCGGATCCTGGTTGACTAATATGATGTGGAGATTGAATTGGGCTAATTAAATTGTACGGATTGGCGCCCTGCCTATTCTGAGGCACAAAGAATGGTTTTCTGCTTCATTGCAGTCTGTATAATGCCTGCTGCAGCCATGTTTTGCTCTGGTGCTGGTGGTTGGTCTGACCTGACAATTTGTATTCCTGCAGCAGTTGTCGAAATTGCTTGTTAGGCATCAAGTGGACTTTGGTAGTCATGTGTAAGTACTGGACACTACAGACTAGGGAGCCTGTCTATATCTGTTAATTCTTGCAATCCATGCTTATCAAGAATCAAACTCTCTGTAGGTTATATTAATGTTTAAATATGCCAAATTTGCCCACAATAATTTTCCTAACTTTTAATTTCCTATTGAAATACTTAATCCAGAAAATAATCGGACATCAAGCTTAATGTTATTTAAACCACTTCTTAAAACACAATGAATTGCAATCAACAATGGGATAGCTCCTTTTTGCCTGGTGATACTTTGGCAACTCTACTATAATCACGGGAATAGCTATACTCTTACTTGGAAACAGTAATGACAGCTTAATGGAGAGCACTGTTCAAAGCTGGGCAGACACATGCTTGGCTTAATTCTTAAAAAGTGATCTGCTTAAGGACTCCTAGACCATGAATTATCTTGTACCCATAACTTGGCTATAATAGCCATTTTAGTTCCATAATATATGGGAGTAGAACGGAAGAATGTGGATTCAGGTCAATCTCTGGTCTTTCTAGCAGCTCCTTACTCCTCCTCCTCCAGATCCAGGGAGCATTCGTTTAAACAGTTTGTGTGTCCTAAGAAGAGTCCTCAGAAGCAGCGATTCTCTGCATCCACTTCCAGTTGTCTCATGGAACAACGGTAAGTCCTTTTCTGTTGTCCCATTCAATCACTTAGCAACGTTGATCCTATTCCCAGTGAACCATTTTGTTCAAGCCCAATTCCCAGTGTTAGTGACCCATTGACAGTATCCTTACCAGATGCTTTATTCTCAATACTGGGAAATAATTTACATTGCGTATTTAAGAGATCTGTTTGTCTTGGTTTGCATAAGGGAGGTCCTGCGAATCCTATCTACTGTTCAGTCTCTCTGACCTCATGCAGTCTCAGGTTGCTTTTCACTTTCTCCTGCCATAGATTGCCAGTGGACAACTTTAACATAAAATCTATAGTGTCCCAGTCTCCTGGATTCTGGAATGTATTTCTACATCAGATTTATCAAGAGTTCAGGGGAGCTACTATCTGATCAGAAGAATTTCTGTCAAAAAGTTCTACAAAAACCTCTTCAGCTGCAAACCTATATACCCAACAATGGGGTGTTTCTTACTTTTCTGGATATAGCTATTCCAGTGGCAAAGCCATGATGTTTTCACTCTCTATTTGCCCAAGCAAACTACCTGCTGCGTTATGTTGGCCTGTTCATCTCTCCTGATTCATATGTTGACCAATTCTCTGTTTGCAGCAGATTTATTGAAGGCTGTGTATTATCTATTTCAAAGGACTTTAAGGCATTAGAAGATTGATACAGACATACTGCCTTCACTCTTAGTTTGATATCCTCACATTTTTTCATTGCATTCTCTCTTTCTTGCTTGCTCTTTGCACTCAGTTTTCCACCATTCAGGATTTACTCCTGGTTTTTCTTTGAATTGCCAATTTTGAGAGCTTAGCTTCAAAGCTGGTGTCCATTACCATGCTTCTTACTGTCAACATGTATCTAGGTGGGCTGCACAAGCTTTGATAAACCAATTGAAACTTGAACTGGTATGGCAATCTTTTATATGAATTGGAATTCATTCCTATATAATTCATATTAGCTGTCCTTAAAGTAATCCCTTTACTCCTGTTTGAACCTGAGAATCCATTGCAGAATTCTGGATGCTTGGCATCCACTTTTATACACAGACATGCTAAAGAAACATAATAAGACCTGGGCCTTGATGAAGGCAATAAAGCAAATTTTTGAATGCAGTGTTTTATTAGAATACTGGGGGAAAAAGTGAGACGACTGAGTAACTAGTCTTTCAACAGCTTGCATGCAGTAAATTGGCATTTTCTAATGAGAAGATTACAGCTGATTAGGCATGCTGTTTACTATACATCTGAAGATAGTACCATTGGAAGCTAATGCAATGTGTTCTAGCTGGGAAAAGATTATGAAGACAACCAGCATTAAGATGGTGACAGTGTGACATGAATGAAAGATAGTCTGTGGAGCTGGCAGAAAGGACAACGTGGTAGTTAGGACTTGTGACATTTATAGCCAACCCAGTCATGATGATTGCTCACTAGATTTTTAAAGTAATAACATATCACTCATAACTCCTGACCATTCAAGAGAATTTATTTGATTCCTCTGAGACTCTACATGCATAAACCATAGCCTCTTCTCACCACATCAAAACATTCTCCAATGGAAATAGAAGCAATTTTACGTTCATCATTGACCTGGTTTCTTCCCTCTCTACTGTATGATCTTTCAGAGCTACATGCACTTTTGCAGGGAAAGGAATTATGATATCTGTAGAGGTAGTTAGATCATTTTCAATTTCTATTTCAAACCTTGGCAGGCTACCTTGAAAAATTAATTGTGGTTCAATAAAGTTTTCCTTGTAGAGAAATCCTTCTGTGCAGCTATTCTGCTTTGGCCACAAGTTCCTTTACTCTCTTGTTAGGGAATGCGTTCCGATAATTGAACATAGTGAAGGAAATATCTTGACTTTGAGACTCAACAGGTACTTATTTTCAGCAGAACTGATCACATAAAGTGCATGAGGAACCTCCTATTTCAGTCCAGACCATTTTGAAGCATTTCTTAACCTGACAGCCAGGAAAGGACTTGCTACGTTACTTTTGTTTATTTGCATTACAGCAGTTTGTCCATTTGATTTCCTTTATTGACGGCTGCACCCTTTTGTGCACAAAAATAGATTTCCAGTGTTGGGTCCACTGCCCTTTCCTTAGTGAGAGAACATTGCCATCAATACCCCTATAAATAATGAAATTGTCACAAAGAATGTAATCTTTTTCAGCTTATGTCTCTATTATTAAATAATATTTTTAATATTACTGAGCCCCATAGCATGTCAACTAATTAGAAAAGTTGAACTGAAGTCACTTATAAGCACATTGAGCATTCCTGCCGCACCTGCCACTCCAGTTGAAGCACCCTAAACTGTTGGTTGTAATGACTGTATCTCTTTTACTTCAGCATTTGCACAACATCAGGTTTAGTAACTTTGGGCGGGATTTTGCCATGCCCCCCGTGGCGGGCTTAATGGCGGACCAGAAGGGGATAATGCGGTGGGAGGTCCAAGGTCGACTTCACACTGGCATGAAATGATGGTGGGACCTTCCGCACTGTCCGTCATGGCGGGTGGGCATTCCCACCAGAGGCCAGCGTGAAACGGATTTGCAGTACCTTAGTGGGGATGCAGATGAAGGCCCGGCCACAATGAACCCCCCAAGCCTCATCACCCGTGACGGCAGCGGGAAATTGTGCGGGTCAAGAACAGACCTGGACCAAAGTGGCGTGTAAAAGTCGGGACTTACCTTAAAGAGGCCTGGGGCAGATTGCGGAGATCCGAGGAAAAGATGGATGCCTCCAGCGACCGGATCCTGGAATGCCACGTGCAGAACTGGGTGAGTGAAGCATCAATCATGTGGATCTTCTCCACACAGCTGCATCCAGGAGGTGGTTCTTCTTGGTGCAGCAACTTCACCCAGGGACCAGACCTTCATCCAGGGACTTTGCCCAGGGATTGGATCCTCGAGCTGCAGGTGGAAGGCAGCAGAAGGTACTGTTGGGCGGTGAGGGTCTATTGAGGGGGACAGAGGGGCAAAAGAAGGGTGCAGAGAAGGAGAGGAATGAAGAGGTAGGGTGGGGGTTCAGGCCTAGAGGGGAGCGGAGGAGTTTGGGGGTGCAGAGGAAGGGGGAATCAGTGGGGGTCTCTCACTGTCAGCTGGAATGGAGCGGGAGGGTGGGAAGATCTGTAATGGGTTACGGGCGGGGCGAAGGCATGTGCAGGTGTGAAGGGGTATAGTTGGGGTGTGGAGGCATGAAAGGGTACGGGGGTGCAGAAGTCTGAAGGTGTATGGTGGGTGCAGAGATGTGAAGGTTCACGGGGGGTTGTCAGCGGAGTCAATGGTGGACTCCTGGGGTGCAAACTGAGGGTCACCATGGTAGGAAGGGGTGATGAGGGTTATAGGCGACAGAGGTAGGATGGGAGGGTGAGGGTGCGATGATGCCACATGAAGGTGTGCCAAGGGTTGTTGGTGGGTCGTGGATGGACATGGATTTGGGGGATGGGCAGGATGAGGGCTGGCAAGTCAATGGTAACATGGGTGGAATTCTCGGGGAGGAAAGGGACTTCGATGTCAATCTGCACATTTCCGAAGGTGATAGGGGAGGGTTGAAGGGTAAGGTTGGGAGATTAAATGTGATTCCAGGAGTGGTCAATGGTTATGGGGGATATGGTGTGGGTGACTGGGGGAGGGGAAAAGGTGTTGGATCAAAGGTAGAACATCACTACCACCATGGTTGTGCTGGTTGTAACTATGCAGAACCTCGTGGTGGAGATCTCGAGATGCTGCATGGGGGTTGGGTCGTCGTGGATGGACGGAGATGCAAATCATCTCAACTAGACAACTGAAGTGGAACCCAGGCATGTTGTCTTTGCAATACTAGGCCCTTTGGGACACATGAGAGTTTGAAGGCCAAAGGGACAGCGTGCGCGGGAGAGTACTTGCAAATAACTTTGCCTCTCTGCAGATGCCTCAATTCGGGGGATGGGGTGTCCCCAGGAAGATGAAGGTGTGGGTTGGAGGGGCACGGGGGAGTGCTAAGCCTTAAGGACTACAGCTAAAACAACACATTAGATATTATTAATGTGAAAGTGAATATATTTTTAAAAGTTTGAGATTTGTGACATTCAATAGTGCAACCAATTGTGATTTCAGTATTTCTTACTTTTGCTTTCCCTGCCACTTCTTCTAACTGCTCCCCCGACACTGCAGCAGAGGTGGAAGCAACCTGCTGACCAGGTGGGCCTGTTGCCTTGGATGACCTTGGCAGCCATCTCTGGAGACCTGAGGTCTGGAAGGCCCCAGCTCACTTTGGCTGTCCTGCTGTGGGCAGCTGCTCTCTCTGGAGTGACAGAGGATGAGGTTGAAGGGGTCACAAAGGGGATTTGGAAGGGCCAGACAATTGCTGAGATTCCTGAGCGGATGTTCCAGGGAATGTCCAGCTGCCACTCTTCCTCCTTTTGGGTGCCCGGAAGCCCCTGCCTGACTCATTGAGGGGAAGGGGCGACTGGAGGGAGGTTAATGTGTCACATCCCCTTCTCGCATAGCCACTGCAGAAGCCTTCCCATGGCTACCGCGATGGAGCGCAGGTCTGCGTGTATCTCTGGCGGAATGTGTTGGACTAGGATCTCCATGGAGTCCACCATCCTTGCCATGGAGACCTCGATGCATGTACATGTCGGCACCACTTCATCAACCAGGCAGGTGATGGCCTCCTCTGCCACCCTGCTGAGGGCCTCTGATACCTCTGCCTGATATTCCCCTGCCTTTAGCTGATTCTCCACCATTAGTTGGAAGGCTGATTTCAGAGGTGCATCATTGGTCTTGGACCTCGCTGATGTCGCTTTCCCAGTGGTTCTACAACTGCCAGTAAGCTTGGGTGACTCTGCCATCTCCTGCTGTGGACATGTATCCGTGCAGTGACCACCAGAGTTTAGGACCCTTCCTACACTAGAGCTAAGACCCACCAAGGCATGTGTCTGGGCTATTATAGGGTGCAGGTGTCTCTGTGACACATCTACTGTTCTGATTCACTCTTCTGTGATGTCCTCGCTCCGCTCTATCCTTGGGCTTGATTTGCAGCTGCACAGGGCTTCTTGTGGTTTGGCGCTCACCCTTTTCCTGTAAGTGAGAGAGGAGAGAGTGAGTGACAGCTTGAGCTGCCTCCAACATGGAGGCACCCTTGGCCCTGAGGTTTCTGTGACATGCATGGATCCTTAGAGGCCCAAATCCAGTATCCCCATCTCTAATTAACCTTTTTAAAAAATTAATTCATGGGATGTGGGCTTCACTGGCTGGGCCAGCATTTATTGCCCATCTCTAGTTGTCTTTGAGAAGGTGGTGGTGAGCTGCCTTCTTGAACCGCTGCAGCCCTGTGTGCTGTAATTACACTCACAATGCTGTTAGAGAGTGGGTTCCAGGATTTGAACCCAATGACTGTGAAGGAAAGGCAATATATTCACAAGTCAGGATGGTAAGTGACTTGGAGGGGAACTTCCAGGTGGTGGTGTCCCCATCTATCTGCTGCCCTTGTTCTTCTAGGTGGTAGTGGTCGTGGGTTTGGAACGTGCTGTCGAAGGAGCCTAGGTGAATTTCTGCAGTGCATTTTGTGGATGGTACACACTGTTGCTACTGTGCATCAGTGGTGGAGGGAGTGAATGCTTGCGACTGTGATGCCAGTCAAGCGGGCTGCTTTGTCCTGGATGGTGTCGAGCATCTTGAGTGTTGTTGGAGCTGCACTCATCCAGGCAAGTGGGGAGTATTCCATCACACCCCTGACATGTGCCTTGTAGATGGTGGACAGGCTTTGGGGAGTCAGGAGGTGAGTTAATCATCACAGGATTCCTAGTCTCTGTCCTGCTCTTATAGCTTCAGTATTTATATGGTCCAGTTCAGTTTCTGGTCAATAGTAACCCCCAGGATGTTGATAGTAGAGGATTCAGTGATGGTAATGCCAGTGAATGTTAAGGAGCGTTGGTTGGATTCTCTCTTGTTGGAGATGGTCATTGCCTGGCATTCATGTGGCATGAATGTTACTTGCCACTTGTCAGCCCAAGCCTGGATATTGTCCAGGTCATGCTGCATTTGGACATGGACTGCTTCAGTATGTCAAGAGTCGCAAATGGTACTGAACATTGTGCAATCATCAGCAAACATCCCCATTTCTGACCTTACGATGGAAGGAAGGTCATTGTTGAAGCCGCTGAAGATGGTTGGGCTGAGGACATTACCCTGAGGAACTCCAGCAGTGATGTCCTGAAGCTGAGATGACTGACCTTCAACAACCACAACCATCTCCCTTTGTGCTAGGTATGACTCCAACCAGAGGAGAGTTTTCCCCCTGATTCCCATTGACTCCAGTTTTACTAGTGCTCCTTGATGCCAAGGGCAGTCACTCTCACCTCACCTCAGGAGTTCAGCTCTTTAGTCTATGTTTGAACAAAGGCTGCAATGAGGTCAGGAGCTGAGTGGCCCTGGCAGAACATAAACTGGGCATCAGTGAGCAGGTTATTGCTAAGCAAGCGCCGCTTGATAGCACTGTTGATGACCCCTTCCATTATTTTACTGATGATGGAGAGTAGACTGATGGGGCAGTAATTGGCCGGGTTGAATTTGTCCTGCTTTTTGTGTACAAGACATACCTGGGCAATTTTTCACATAGCCGGGTAGATGCCAGTGTTGTAGCTGTACTGGAACAACTTGGCTAGGGGGGGTGGCAAGTTCTGTGGCACAAGTCTTCAGTATTATTGCCAGAATATTGTCAGGGCCCATAGCCTTTGCAGTATCCAGTGGGCTGCCATCACCTCAAATTCTGTCACTTCCTTCAAGTGTGAATGACCCCCTCCCTTCTTCTCCCTCTCCCGCCAGTTATGGCTTAACTTCTCCTACTCAAAGAGAACAGAGAAGATGGGGTTGAGAGGAATTGGATTTAGCATCCATTTGTACATAGCTATTTCATGTTTCTTTCTTATACTTCTAGTCTTAGAGATAACCCACTGGATTGTGTGCCGTGTTGTTTGATGCACTGCAGGTTGTCTGGAAGGGTTCTGGGCCAGCACCCTCCAGAGCGGTGAGCTCATCCACATATAAGGATAAGGCTCAGAGAGGCACGTCATTTGCGGAGCTTGCAGTGCCCTCAACGCCTGTGCCCCTTCCCTCCCACTTCACCCCCCTCCCCTTCCAGACCGCATGAGCTCCCTGTGTTGAAGGGTGAGGAAGGCACAGTGGCCCTTCACCTGCAGAGTGGATGGACTGCAGTGGGACTATGAGGCATGACCCTATGGCATTGCCACTGAGGCCAATGGTCCCGGTATGATTAATTGCGGTTTGTGTGAGCAGCTGGAGGTTCACTTTGGGGAGGTGGTGGCATAATAGTATTGTCACTGGACTGGTAATCCAGGGACCTAGGATAATGTCTGTGGACCTGTGTTCGAATCCCACCATGGCAGATGGCGGAATTTGAATTCAAAAAATATCTGGAATTAAAAGTCTGATGATGACCATGAAACCATTGCCGATTGTCGTAAAAACCCACCTGGTTCACTGATGCCGTTTAGGGAAGGAAATCTGCTGTCCTTACCTGGTTTGGCCTACATGTGACTCCAGACCCACAGCAATGTGGTTGACTCTTAAATGCCCTCTGAACAAGGGCAGTTAGGGATGGGCAATAAATGCTGGCCTAGCCAGCAACACCCACATCCCATGAACGAAGAAAAAAAAACTTACCCTGGCGGTGCGGAAGAGGTTGTCCATTCTCTTCCGGCCTTGGAGGCTTGACCTGTTCTGAAGGCCCTGGGCACTGACTGTGGTGGCAACCTGCTTCCATGCAGGGCTGGTCTCACTGCTCGGCCTCCTCCTCCCATCAGCTGGGCACAGGACATCCCTCCTGTCCTCCAGCTGTTTGAGGATGATGCCCAGGAATGAGTCGCTTAACTTTGGTGCCGGAGGTCCTGCCCCCTTCTGACCATCTCTACTGGCCCTGTTAGTAAGTTGCTGTGACAGTGGGACACGTGGCATCCAACCCACCCCACCGCGCGATACATCGGGAAACCCCTGACTGCATAATTAAGGAGCCAGGGTCGTGCGATACCGCGCAAATTCCCGGCAGCTTCCGTGGCGGGAAACAGTCCCCGCCCCCTTCCCCACTCCCACCTTGGGACTTAGTCCCAGATAGGAAAATCCCGCCCTCCATTGGTCCAATACTACCAGCTGCACCATTGTCACTTAAATAAAAGTGCATCAAATTCCAAAAGATTCAAAAGTTACCTTTAATTTTCTATAACTGGTATTTAAAAGAAATGTGAAGAGTAAGACCCTCTCAGAAACGGTTTGCCTCTTAACAAAGGAAACTCTCCAGGTCTTCAATTATGAGAGATTCTTTCCTTTGGTCCCTCTCAACAGATACTAGGAGTGCAAGGAGAAAAATTGTGCATCCCCCCCACCACACCCCTGCCCCTCCCCCCACACCCCTGCCCCTCCCCCCACACCCCTGCCCCTCCCCCACCACACCCCTGCCCCTCCCCCCTACCACACCCCTGCCCCTACCACACCCCTGCCCCTCCCCACCACACCCCTGCCCCTCCCCCCTACCACACCCCTGCCCCTCCACCCTACCACACCCCTGCCCCTCCCCCCTACCACACCCCTGCCCCTCCCCCCTACCACACCCCTGCCCCTCCCCCCAACCCCCCCAAACCCTCCCCACCCCCCCATAACCCCCCCCCACTCCCACCCCACCACAACCCCAACCTACCCTCCCCCCCCCCCCCCCCCCCACTGACTCTACCCTCAACAACCACCTGATTATTGACATTCTGTCCATTAATGTTCAAGGGATCCTCTACAACTCACCCTGCTCACAGGAAGAAGACACTGTTATGTTATCTTATGCTTCTCAGATTTTTTTCTATTTGATTAAAGCATTTTTGACACTTAAGTAAAGGAATTTAGGCTTCTATTTATTGTGCACCTCATGTCAATAGCTTGAAAAAAATGTCTATCTAGCTATGAGTTCATTTCATGTAGAGAGGTGTAAAACTGATATCAGGAGTCTCTGTACACCCTAATTATTTTAGAGTGTTGACAGTTCAGTTTTTCTGAAAAATGGGTGAAATGGCAAGTTTTTGTGACAGCAATTAATGAACTACTAATGAAATTGTAGCATTTAATATTTTCCAAATGTGCCGTTCGTGAGAAAACAATTTTGTTAGCGGTAATTTGTAAAAAAAAACAACTGATCACAAAATGCCACCATAATGATCCTTTAGCTGTTCTCAATAAACAAATTTACCACTTAATTGGTATAATTGTGAGCAAGTCTGTTAATTAAACTATGGAGTTCACAATTGCAGCAGAATACAGCAAAACACCAGCAGAGAAAAATAGGTTTTAGGGATCAGACAATGCAATTGCTAATGACCACTGTAATGCAGTAGAGGAAACAGAACCCAAAATACAGAACCCAAAGATGGCACCTTAGGACACCCCAAAATGCTTTATAGCTAATTAAGCACTTCTGAAGTGTAGTCCCTGTTGTAATGCAAAAAAATGCAGCAACTAATTTGCATACAGTAAAGACCCAAAAATAGCAATGGATAATGAACAGATAATCTGTATTAATGGTTTTGCTTGGGGGATCAGTGTCAGCTGGGACCTTTCATGATCTCAAGATGTTCCAAAGTACCTTACAGCCAATTAAATAGCAGAAAATTGAAGAACCAGTTTGCGCACAGCAATCCCCCACAAACAACAATGAGATAATGACTAGCTAATCAGTTTTATCAGATGTTAGTTGAGGGATAAATGTTGGCTGGAACAACAGGGATTACTCTGCTCTTCTTTGAATTAACGCTGTGGGATCTTTTACATCCAACTGAGAAAATAGACAGGGCCTCAGCATAATGTCTTGGCTGTAAAATGGCACCTCCAACAATGTACTGAGTCAGCCTGGATTATATACGCAAAAGACGCGGCGTGAATGGGAATCCATGACCGAGAATTTTGTAGTAGTCACAAAAAGGACCTGACAGGAAATGAAAAAAGAAGCTACAATACCTCAAAGAGAACACAAAGGTAAAATGTAAATATTTCCGTACACTACTGGCTCATGATATGCATGATACAAAGTTATAATTGCAAAGATATATGGGGAAATAAAGAGATATTGACTGAGAAAAAATAAGAGTGTAACATAAAACATGGTAGAAGTAAAAATGATGGGATTATACAGATTTTATTGTACATGTGATGATGAAATTAAGAATGTATTCCAGAATGAATTTCTCTGGCTCAAATCAGTCTTTCTCAATCCCCCTTACTCAAAGTAGTGTTTACTGACAATTCAGTACCCCAATGGATGAATATGCTTATTTGCTGATGATGTTCCATCTGTTCTTTTCACAGAGTAAAGAGAATCCAGCTGCTTTCCAGCAGAATCTGAAAAGCACCACTTATAAGCATATCAAGCATACCACCACCACCACCTCCACCATTCTGTCCATGCAGCTTTTATGTTTAACTCCCACATAATTGAAAGGAACAGGCGGTGACCCCCTGACAAAAGGAGATCTTGTAATGGTGTATGAACATGCTATTATAGATCTGCAATTAAATCAGGAAATACTGAAAATACATGAGAAAGAATCTATTTCTGCTGTGATGCTTCGTTATAACTGAAAATTAGCAAGTTTTTTTTTGTAGGGTTGAAAAACATTGTGTGAATGAGAGAAGAAACAGCAGATCCTTCAGTCACAGAGATGAAGCTCATTGATAGAATGGCCTGTTACTGAACTCATTAACTTCCCTTCCATGGTCAGGTTATCTGTTTTCCCTCACCCCTCTCCTTTAATTTGCTTATGCACCTGATGTGTATTTCTAGACTTTTTATTTTCAGCTTTCCAGCATTTGATATATTCATTTTGATTCTATTGTGAACCTGCTTTGGAGGGCAGGCTTAGAAGCTATGGGGTCAGTGGATATTATAGGAGAACATAGAACTAATGGCATGATACTATTAAGATAGCCTATGATTTGCATACTATGTAACAGGAACATATCCATACAATGTGCATTGCAAACCATATAATAGAAATGTAGTTTGGTAAATATGTATTTTTTTATGCATAACATGCTATAAGACCTAAAACAAAAACAGAATTTCCTGGAAAAACTCAGCAGGTCTGGCAGCATCGGTGGAGAAGAAATCAGTCAACGTTTCGAGTCTTCATGACCCTTCGGCAGAACTGAAGCATAGTTAGGAGAAAGATTAAATATAAACTGGTTTAAGGTGGGGGGGCGGGGGGAGAGAGAGAAGTTGAGGGTGTGGTGATTGTGGAGATAAGCAAGCAGTGATAGGAGCAGATAATCAAAAGATGTTGATTATCTGCTCCTATCACTGCTTGCTTATCTCCACAATCACCACACCCTCAACTTCTCTCTCCCCCCCCGCCCCCCCACCTTAAACCAGCTTATATTTCATCTTTCTCCTAACTATGCTTCAGTTCTGCCGAAGGGTCATGAAGACTCGAAACGTTGACTGATTTCTTCTCCACCGATGCTGCCAGACCTGCTGAGTTTTTCCAGGAAATTCTGTTTTTGTTTTGGATTTCCAGCATCCGCAGTAGCTTTTAGCTTTTTGTTTTTATGCTATAAGACCTGTTCAAGTCAATTCGGAGCAGTACTGATGGAATAATATATTTTTGGATTTGCTCCCCTTGAGATAATAGGCTAGAAATAGATAAGCATTATGCTTTAAATATACATATATTGTACATATGAATTTAGCAGCGGGACAACCCAATATGCTAAATTCCTTCATCCCATTTTTTAGGCACAACTCAAAATGAGTGTTGATGAGCAGATTGTTGGTGAGCACTTGATTTCCCGACTATGCTCCATCCATCACTTTGGTTATGATTGGGAGGATGCTGATTTGGGTAGGAGGGGCAATTGGCTAGGCTAGATTTACTCTATTTTTTTGTGTGGACTGAATATATCTGAGCACGTGTTCACATCCTCTTGATACCAGTGTTATAGGTGCACTGGAGCATTTTGGCTGGGAGAGACAGCCAATTCTGCTGCACAGGTCCTCTGCACATCAGCTAAGATATTGCCAACAGCAAATATATTTAGTTATTTGTTAATGTACTCAATGGTAAAGATAGAAGACCTTCTGCATTCACTTAAGCTTGTAAATTTGTTATGCAGACACCACAAGTACCACAGTTTCAACTCAGAAAACATTTAGTACAGGGGCAAAATACAACAATGAAAGGCCATGAAATGCTTACTGCACAAGCACAGTAACAGAAGAAGAATAGAAGAAAGCTAATTCACTAATAACTTATCTTGCCATCTGTCATTCTTTTCTTGCGCAATAACTAAAGCACCAAGAGTTAGAGTTTCCTTTCTCCCATCCTGATTTTGTTAAAAGATCATTGGAAACCCTGGACGGAAATGGTGGAAGCAGAAACTACATCCAGATGTTCAAAAGCAAACCTAACAGAAAATATATTAACTATGGAAAAAAAAAATTGGACAGATGAAACAAATAGTCTTGCAGGTGTTTCTATTTTAGATCCATTGTAAGCTTTCTTAACTGGCAATTTTGTGCAGGGTGCAGAACCTTTCTGTGATCATGCAGACCTTCTCTGGAGAATCTTTTAATGCTTCCTCCAATTCCACTGGTACCAACCTTCAACAAGCAAATGCCTGGTCAACAAAGCCCGAACATCCAAGTATTATTTCCTTGCTTGGGTACAGCAGTGGTGCAGAGATGATATAGGCTGTCTAGGGTATCTGTGGCTGATATCTCCAAGAGGCTGTTTGTCCATTCTTACTTTTTAAAGAGTTGTCATTTATGCTTCAGAGAGGAAGCAATAATAATGCCTACCCCCTTAGGACCAAGTATTGAAATGTATTATTTTCTAATTATGGTTTTATATTTAATAAAAAGCATAAGAAATAGGAACAGGAGCAGTCCATGCAACCCCCTTGAGCTTGCTCCATCATTCAGTAAGGTCATGGCTGGGATTCTTCGACTGCACTTTCCTGTCCAATCCCTATAACCCTTGATTCCCTTTGCATCCAAAAATCTATTGATTCCTGTCTTGACAATATTCATTGGCTAAGCATCTACAGCACTCTTGGGGTAGAGAACTCCAAAGATTGACAACCCTGAGAGTGAAGAAATCTCTCATCTCAGCACAAATGATCAACCCTTATCCCAAGACTATGACCTCTTGCTCTCTGCTCTCCACGGAGAGGAAACAGCATCTGCCCTATCAAGCACCTAAGAATGTCATACGTTTCAATGTCGTTCTACCTAATCTCTCCTCATAGGATAGCATTTCATCCAGGTATCAGTCTAGAGAGGCTTTGCTGTGCCCACTGTAGAGAACCTGGGACATTGTCGAAGATCAAAATCACATCCACGATCTTTGCAGCCACTACTTTTAAACTCCCAGCATTCCTAGGGCAGACACAGACAGAAGGTACAATAACCATCACGGCACAACCAGCGCCATCATAGAGCAAACAATTGGGGTCCTAAAGATGAGATTCCAATCCCTGGATGAGGAGGAGCACTACAGTACACTCCACCCATAGTGTTTCTGATGGTCGTTGTGTGCTGCACTCTGCACAACCTTGCGCTTTAGTGAGGGATGCCCAGGAGGAAGAGGAGCTGCAAGAAAGTGATCAATCCTCTGATAATGAGTTTGATGAAGTGAGGGAACACACCGACTGAGAAGCACAAGGGCCTGCAAGGGAGCACATGGGTGGCTGTGACACTCGACATTGCAGAGGTTCCAGTGGGTCATTTAGTTGAGGCTCCTGAGCTGCCTGCACTCTCGGTATTTCATCCCACCTTCACTGAGAACTCATTGCTAAAGTCCTGTCAGCATAATCACCCTATCCATTAACCATTGTTGCAAATTGACACACCTTCACATCATATTCTGCATGGACCACATCTCCTGTCATTTTCTTAAACTATAAATAATCCATTCCACCTCTGTGTGATGGCTACAAAGCACATAGTTTATTTACAAATGGCCAATAGGTCCTCTCAAGGAAACAAAATCTAAATGTACCCATGTGAACCAATATGTGTCTACTGTGGAGTCTGTCTAAATCTCTTCCATGCCCTACAGTGTAGTGCTCCCCCCTTCGCTTTCAGCTGCACTGGAGAGAGGCCGCTGATACGTTTGCCAACTTGCCCTGGATGACTTTGGTGGCTGTCCTCTGAGTGGTTGAGGCCTTGAGGGCCCTGCGACATTAGAGGTCTCCTGCAGAGTAGCAGCAGGCTCTTCTGTCGCCAGGGCAATCGAGGTTCACTCAATGCAGAGGGGCAGAGGAGAGGCTGCACCCATCAGAAGTGCCCTGATGGCAGCAGCTGCTGCTCAACCTCTGTCTTGATGACTGATTGGACCTTCCTGAGCGCCACTAGGAGCTGGCTAAGTTTTTGGCTCCAAGTTCCCCTGTCAGCCTGGCTCTGGGCCCCTGAACAAATAGCCAGGCCTATGGAGTGCAGGTCAGAGTGCATACCCATGATAGTTTCTGCAATCTGCTGGGTTATCACAGTGCACATGGCCTGGATGGACACCTCCAAAGTTTGTGCCAGAACATGCAACCCTGCTGGTATCTCCGCCAAATCTCCACGTGCCTTGCCGCTGAACGCCCAGCATCTGCCGCTTTACAGATGACTCCAAAGGCTCATCATGCAACTGGGACCCGGTCTCTGTATCATCTCGAACACTCCTCTGACTGCACAAGGCCTGCTCCACCACACTCTCCGGCAATTGCACGTGTGATTGTGAAGTGCCCTCACTGGACTGTGCTTCCCCTTGTTCTTACGTGCTAATCCCTGCCGAAGTGCCAGTATCTGCGCTGGTGCTTGGTGCAGGGAGAGAATGTGCCACGGCACCCTCTGATGCTTCCTCTCCCTCCTCAGAGGCTCATGTGGGTCCCTTGGCACTGGTGATCACAGCAGTCAATGGTTCACCTGCACAGAAAAGAAAAAATGAAGGGTGGGTTATGGCCATTCTCTACCTTCATGGTACACACAAAGACAAAACCTTCTATGGTAGCTCTACACACAGAATGAGATATTGCTCTTTGTTAGCATTTAACAATTTCTACAATGCTGATACATTTTCCATGAGAGCCTTTGAATACATAAACCAACAATTCATAACTTCATAACAGCCTGCTAGGCATCGTGGACCATTCCCTTAACCCTCTTAACACCTCTCTCTTTCAACTGTTGGTAATGCAATCTCACCACCACGATGACTTCCTGCAATCTCGCCTCTGCCAATTGACCATCTCCAGTCACTCGCTGAAAGCTCCAAAACCACCTTCTCCAGCGGATCAGGATAGTCAGGTCGGCAACACTGCTTCCAGCCCTGCTCCTCTCCTTGGCAGTTTGGGCCCTCTTCTCCTGCAATGAAATGTGACAGTGCGATAAATTAGGCTTTCGGGTGCACTCATTCCTTCACACTTATGCGCTGTGAGAACTCCACAGTCTATACAATGATTAGCAGCCGATAGCCTCTGTGCCTTCCGTACCTCACACCCCCCAGCACCCCCGACACGACCCCTACATAGGACTCAGGGAAGAAAAGACCTCCAAGTATCACCAGGCCAGTCTGGCGGCAGGTGGCCGCAGAGGTCAGCAGCGTTGGGGTCATCCTGAAAACATGAACAACAGAGCCTTCCCATGACCTTTTGTATATGCTCATGCCCACAGTGGAGACTTATTTTCCCTTGCCAATCTTAAAAGAGGTATTGCCTCCATGTACTCGGGACAACCCTAATGTTGCTGACCTTGCGACCACGTCCTTCCAGGCTGCACTGGTGCTACTTAGAGGTCTTCTCTTTCCATTGCCAGGCATTATTACCTCCTGCCTGTTACTCACAGCCTGGAGGAGGGCCCGCAGGGAGTTGTCCTCGAACTTTGGGATGGTTCTGGGCCTTCTTCCCTCCCTATCATCTCACTCCTTTTTCTTGGCCATCTATGGAGGGAGAAAGATAGTTATGAGTCAGCTGCTCCATATTTTCCTATTTTCATCATGTTTATGCTTGGAATGCATGTCATGGCTATGTCTTCCCTGCCAAAGGTGCTTAATTCTAACCCTCTGTTAAAATAGTCAAAATTAATTCAAACTCACCTATGTCATTGATTGCAAATATTTTTTCACTCCACGAAAATCTTTTGCCTTGCAGATCACTCCAACCCCTGGTGCACCTGACACAATCCCATGCCAGGTTCTCCTCTAAGTTAGTGGCTGTGACCTCCTTCTGGGTCATGGCCTGCCCATTGGAGGCTGGACACCCTACCCTCCATTGGGTGAACAGGCCATCTCCCTGCAATGTTGCGGACCGAAAACCTGCCAAGTGGATGATAATTGGCTGATTGCCATTTTATACGGCATCCTGGAACGGTGGGGGCGGGAGTCGGCGAGCCACTCATTTCTGGATCTGACCCCCACCCACCGCCACAAAGCATATTATTCAGCCCTTAGAATCTGGGGACTGCTTGTAGTCCTAGAAGTGGCCACTGCTCACAGTGGCGCTGCTGGGACTACAGAGCTGCTGATCGATCTGATTGGCTGGCATCTCTCTGAGGCAGGACCTCCAACCGAGTGAGGGGTGGAAATCTCACATCCAACCAATTAATATTCCGTGGAGCATTAAATGGCTGAGGGGTAGCCTGCATCTGCAGAGATGTGTTCCCTGCTGTCTTCTCAGGTGGTGAGGCGGGAAATTGTGTCACTCTGGGGAATTTGATGGTTTTGTCAGCTTTTAGTCTCATATATTCTGTAGTGTTTCTTATTTGTTAATATTAATTACTTTAAGCACCTCCCTCTCAGTTGACCCTTATTTTGTCACAATTTCCAGTATGTTCTTTGTGTCTTCCACTGTGAAGACCAACATAAAAAAACTGTTTAACATCTCTGGCATTTTCTTATTTCCCATTATAATTTCACCTGTCACAACCTCATGTTTACTTTTGCTGAACTCTTCTCTTGTAAGAGCTTTTACAAGTATGTCAAATCTGTTTTGTATATCTTGCTAGTTTATACTTATAATCTATTTTCTCCATCTTTACCAATTTCTTCGCTATGCTTTGATTTTTATAATCATCCCAATGCTCAGGCTTACCACTCTTTTTGGCAACATTGTGAACCTTTTCTTTTAAACTAATATTTTCAATCTAATAGATTGTTTTATCTTGAATGGTGTCAAGCTTCTTGCGTGTTGTTGAAGCTGCATTCATCTAGGCAAGTGGAGGTTATTCCATCACAGTCTTGACATTTGCCTTGTAGATGGTGGAAGGGTTTTGGGCAGTCATTTACTACAAAGTATCCAGCCTCCAACCGCTCTTGCAGCTTGCAGTATTTCTGTGGCTGATCCAGTTAAGTTTCTAGTTAATGGTCACCCGTAGGATGTTGATGATGAGGATTCGATAATACTGATGTCATTGAATATCAAGGGGAGGCGGTTAAACTCTTTTTTAATGGATATGGTCATTGTCTATTACCCGTGTCGAATGAATGTTGCTTGCCACGTCTTAGCCCAAGCCTGAATATTATCCAGGTCTCGTTACATGTAGTCGTGGATTGTGTCATTATCTAAGGAGTTGCAAATGAAACTGAACATTGTGCAATCATCAATGACCATTCCCAATTCTAACCTCATGATGTAGGGAAGATCTTGATGAAGCTGAAGATAGTTAAGGATAGGAAATTGCCCTGAGGAACTCCTAGGGTTGAGATGATTGGCTTCCAACAGTGATATTCCTTTATGCCAGGTATGACTCCAGCCAATAGAGAGTTTTCCCTCTGATTCCCTTTGATTTCAATTTTACAGGACATGAGTTTACAGGTTGAGGTAGAATAAATTCTGCTGCTGCTAATTGTTCAAAGGCACCACATGGATGCCCAGTTTGGAGCTGCTATTTCTGTTGTGAATCTGTCCCGTTTGGCATAGTGATAGTGTCACGCAACAGAATGGAGGGTGCCCTCCCTGTGAAGATAGGACTTTTTGTCCACTTGTGGGGGCCTATAGACTGTCTTCTTCACTTTGTTATTTGTTGTAAGCCTACATATCCCCTTTCCAGAACTCTCCCCGCCTCTATTTAGTTTAAAGCCCTCTCTACATTCCTAGTTATTCAGTTCACCAGGATACTGGTCCCAGCATGGCTTAAGTGAAGCCCGTCCCACCAAAACAGCTCCCTTCTATCCCAGTACTGGTGCCAGTGCCCCATGAACTGAAACCCATTCATCCTACACCAATCTTTGAGCCTCGTTTTTAACTCCTTAACTTTATTTACCCTATGCCAGTTTGCCCGTGGCTCAGGTAGTAATCCTGAGATTATTGCCTTGGAGGTTCTGCTTTTTAATTTAGCTCTTAACCGTTCAAATTCTTTCAGCAGAACCTCCTTTCTAGTCATATCAATGCCGTTGGTACCAACATTGATGACGACAACAGGATCCCTCCCCTCCCGCTCCAAGTTCCTCTCCAGCCCTGAGGGATGTTCTTAACCCTGGCGCCGGGCAGGCAACACAGCCTTCGGGACTCATGCTCACGGCTGCAAAGATCAGCATCTGTCCCACTACTGTACTCCTATTTCTACCCCCCACTTGAATGGCTCCCTGTACCATGGTGCTGTGGTCAGTTCGCTCATCCTCCCCGCAATCCCAACTCTCATCCCCACAACTTGGAAGAGCCTCATTACTGTTGGACAGATGCAGGGGCCGAGGCTCCTCGAATGCTACCCCTGGGTCCCCATACCTGCTTCGCCTGCAGTCACACCCTCCTGTCCCTGATCATGGACCAATTTTGATTTACCCAATCTGAGGGGTGTGATTGCCTGCTGGAGCAAACTGTCCAGGTAACTTTCCCTCTCCCTGATGTGGCGCAATGTCTGCAGCTCGGATTGTAGCTCCTTAACTCGGATCTGAAGTTCGTCAAGCTGCAAACACCTGGTACAGATGTGATCGCTCTGGATCAACTTGGTGTCCAGCAGCTCCCACATGTTGCAGCAACAACACATCACCCATCCACCATTGCTATCGTATTTTATTCAATTAATTAATTAATTACTCTAGCATCCCCACTCCTCACACTTTATTATAATTATTTTTTATACACACCTGTATCGATCTGATACATAACACGCTATCTATAAGAAAAAGAGAAAAAAGGACTAGAGGCCTAAACACAAACTAAAGACATTAGTTTTACTTTAAAGACTAGAAATACTCACCAATCCTATTCACCAATCAGCTGCTGCCCGTGCTCTTTTCTCCCTCATGCTCTTTAATGAGTATATCATATATTATGATCACTCTTCTGCAGAGAATTCTTTACTGTAGGATTACTAATTAGCCAAGTCTCAGTCCACAATACATATTTACATATTGATGTAATGTAAACCCTTATTTCTTAGGTATGCTGTTGAATTATTGGTGAATCCATGAATCCATGTATACCTTGAGAAAGCAACAAGCTACAAATAATGGGTGGGATTTTCCAGCCCTAGCACCGGTAGGCATAGTCATGGGTGGGACTGGAAAACTTGGAGGCCTAATCGGCTCTCCAAATTATCCCACCACACCCATGACGATGCCCTCCAATATTCTGGCCAGAAAATACTGCTCAATGTTACTACTAGAATCTGTTGATGTTATGCAGTTGATGGAGGCAATAGAGGATTTTAGTTATAGAATCATAAAATCATAGAATCTCAGAATGGTTACAGCACAGAAGGAGGCCATTTGGCTCCTGTGTCCGTGCTGGCTCTCTGCAAGAGCAGCATAGACTTGCATGTTTTTTCCTTCAGGCGCTTACATAATTCCCTTTTGAAAGCCACAATTGTAACTGCCTCCACCACAATATCAGGCATTACAGATCCTAACCACTCACTGCATAAAAATGTTTGTCCTCATGCTGCCGTTGGTTCTTTACTAATTGCTTCAAATCAGTGTCCTCTAGTTCTTGACCCTTCCAATGTGAAGAGTTTTTCTCTACTTTTAATTAAATGTATTTTTAACTTCAAAATTTTCAGATGATATCAAACTTGCAGGCATGGCAGAAGGTGGCAGGACATATTGGGAGAATAGTTAGCAAAGCATATGGAACCTTGGGCTTCATAATTGGAGGTATTGAATACAAAAGCAGGGAAATTAACCTTCATAAAGCTCTGGTTAGGCCCCAACTAGAGTATTACATCCAGCTCTGTTCATCCCACTTTAGGAAGGATGTGAGGGTCTGTGAGAGGTTGCAGAGGAGATTTACCATGGGTAGTTCCAGGGGTGAGGGATTTTAGGTTCAAGGTTAGGTTGGAGAAGCTGGGGTTGTTCTCCTTGGAGCAAAGGAGATTGAGGAGAGACTTGATAGAGGTGTACAAGATGATGACAGATTAGGTGGACAAAGGAAATAGTTCCCAATAGCTGATGATACAAGGACTAGGAGACGTAGGTTTAAGGTTTTGGTAAGAGATGCAGGGGGAATATAAGGAAAAAACGTTTTTATAGAGCAAGTGATAATGATCTTGAACTCCCTGTCTATGCATGCTTCCATCATCCTCGTGGGAAATAAATGATTTCAGAAGAAAATTGGATGGGTACTTGAAGGAAATAAACTTTTTGGGTTGCAGGGATAGAGTGCAGGAATAGGACTGATTAGATTGCTGTGCAAAGAGCAGGCATAGTTTTGATGGGCTGTGCCATTCTGTGCCATAATGACCTCTACGACTAAATGTTGTCCAGATCGCTCATGATTTTGAACACCTTTATCAAATCTCCTCAATATTCCCTTCCCTAAGGAGAACTTAACCCTAACTTCTTCAGTCTATCCACATAACTGAAATTCCTCATTACTAGGACTATTCTTGTAAACCTTTTTTGCACCCTCTCTAAAACCTTCATGTCTGACTTAAATTGAAGTGCCCAGAATTGGACACAATACTCCAACTGAGGCTGAGCCAATATTTTGTAAAGATTCATCATAGCTTCCTTGGTTTTTTGCCCTATGTCTCTATCATATTCCTTTTAATCACTCGCAGCCTGCCCCATCACCTTCAATTATTTGTGCATTTATACCCTGGGTCTCTTTGTTCCTGCACCCTTTTTGAATCATAGCCTTCATTTTATTTTGCCTTTCCTTGTTCTTCCTATCAAAATGTATCACTTTAAACTTCCCTGCATTAAATTTCATCTGCCACATGTCTGCGCATTCTACCAGCCTGTCAATGTCCTTTTGGAGTTTATTACAATGCTCCTCACAGTTTGCAATACTTTCAAGCTTTGTGTCATTTGCGTTACGACCAGGTGAGATAGGTTGAATGGGATCCCCTCAATTCAACTTCCTCAGTTGGTCACAACAAAGGTTTAAGTTTCTTTTTGATGAGGACATGCCTTTCTAAATCAGGAAGTATTTAACTGTTTAAGCTGTGAGCAATACTCAGCAAATCAAACAAAATTTTCTTGAGTCAAAGAAAGAGCAAATTTATTAACCACCAAGCTTTAGGGAAAATAATAAACACTTCTCACACACACACAGGTATCAGAAATTAGAGAAGTTAGAGTCCAATAAAAAAAAGTTAAAAGAATACACAGTGAAGTGTCTTTTGCATGTCGTTAAGGTGAGATTTTTAAATTTTGCGGCCGATTTGGATTATTTGGTTTAGTGAATGCTTTGGGTGTAGAAGATGTTGCAATTATTATGAGATCTTGGTTTGCCGGTAGGTTTCTTAGTAAAGTTGGCTCCTGAACTGGGTATACACTTGTTTCAAAAGAGAGAGCGAGAGACCAAGCTTTCAGCCAGTTTTGTCTGCTGAAAACTTTCTTACAATCTCCTCTGCAGCGGCTGCAGCCTGGCCTCGAAATATTTTGCCCATTGTGTATATTCAAGGGGTTTTGGGTGTGGCAGCCATTGTTTCGATAGCCAGCATTTTGCATTTTAATGTCGCTTCCTTAGACAATGATGAGTTTTGATGGGTCTCTGAATTATAGGAACTGTCTCTCTCTTTGAGAGTGAGGGTGACATGTTTGTTTCTCACCTTCACCTTGGAAGGTGGTCTTGCATTTTTAAATATTTTGTTCTGTCTTATTTCAAATTGCAAAGTTTCCAAGTCATTTGAAAGTTTAAAATTGTATTTTCAAAATTAAAGGGCCAAAGCCTCATGACATTAGCATATTTTGAAATTATGTTTAATACAGCCAAGTCTAGTTTCAAGAAATACAATGATCCTAATACCTACCCTGGGAAATCCCACTGTATACCTTGCCCCAGTCCAAAAAATAACCATTCATCACCATTTTCTCTTTCCTATCACTCAGCCAAACTTTGTATCATGCTGCCAGTGTCCCTTCTATTCCATAGGCTTCAACTTGTGCTGGCTAGACTATTTTGTGGCACTTTATTAAATGCCTTTTGGAAGTCCATGTTCACCAACCCAACTGCATTACCCTCATCAACCCGTTCTGTTACCTTATCAAAAAATAGATAAAAATAAATTGCACCTAAAAAACCCATGTTAAGTTCCCAAAATTGATTCACACTTGTCCAAATGACTATTAATTTCAACTCAGATTGTCATTTCTAAGACGTTCCCCACTTCCTGTTTCCTTTAGGAACAACATAAGCGAAAGGAGGAGCACACAGTTGTCATGGAAGTGTGTTTTGTTAACTAGGTGCTAAAGTCAGGAATTTGTTGCAAATTGGAATTCACTGCTAGGTATTTCTCAACTGGTACTTAGTTCAATATTTAGAACTTTTAGACATGTCACAGGAACTGCAATCTCCACCATCACCAACCTTGGGTATGTCACTGGCAGGACAGACCCAGCAGAGGGCACAGTGGTATACGGTCGGGAGGGAATTGCCCTGGGAGTCCTCAACATCAACTCCAGACTCCATGAAGTCACATGGCATCAGTTCAAAAATGAACAAGGAAACCTCCTGTTGATTACCGGGTAACGTCCTCCCTCAACTGATGAATCAGTGCTCCTCCATGTCAAACACCACTTGGAGGAAGCACTGAGGGTGACAAAGGCGCAGAATGTACTCTGGGTGGGGGACTTCAATGCCCATCACCAAGAATGGCTTGGTAGCACAACGACTGACTGAACTGGCTGATTCTTAAAGGACATAGCTGCTAGATTGGGCCTACGTCAGGTTGTGAGGGAACCAACAAGAGGGAAACACATACTTGACCTCATCCTCACCAACCTGCCTGCCGGAGTTGTATACTGCCCGTGACAGTATTGGTAGGAGTGACCACTGCACAGTCGCTGTGGAGATGAAGTCCTGTCTTCACGTTGAAGATACCCTCCATCGTGTTGTGTGGCACGACAACTGTGCTAAACGGGATAGATTTCAAACAGATCTAGCAACTCAAGGCTAGGCAACCATGAGGTGCTGTGGGCCATCAGCAGCAACAGAATTGTATTCGAACACAATCTGTAAACTCATAACCTCATCCCCCACTCTACCATTACCATCAAGCCAGGGGATCAATCCTGGTTCTCTGAAGAGTGCAGGAGGGCATGCCAGGAGCAGCACTGGCAGTACCTAAAAATGAGGTGTCAACCTGGTGAAGCTATAACACAAAACTACTTGCATGCCAAACAGTATAAGCAGCAAGTGATAGACAGAGCTAAGCAATCCCACAACCAGCGGATCAGATCTAAGCTCTGCAGTCCTGTCACAATCAGTCATGAATGGTGGTAACAAATTAAACAACTCACCAGAGGAGGAGGCTCCACAAATATCCCCATCCTCAATGATGGGGGAGCCCAGCACATCAGTGCAAAAGAAAAGGCTGAAGCAATTACTACAATCTTCAGCCAGAAGTGCTGAGTGGATGATCCATCTCGGCCTCCTCCAGAGGTCCCCAGCATCACAGATGCCAGTCTTCAGCCATTTCGATTCACTCCACATGATATTAAGAAGTGGCTGAAGGCACTGGATAGTGCAAAGGCTATGGGCCCTGGCAATATTCCGGCAATAGTACTGAAGGCTTGTGCTGTGGAACTTGCTGCGCCCCTAGTCAAGCTATTCCACTAGAGCTACAACATAGCCATCTACCCGGCTATGTGGAAAATTGCCCAGCTATGTCTTGTACACAAAAAGCAGGTCAAATCCAACCTGGCTAATTACCACCCATCAATCTACTCTCCATCATCAGTAAAGTAATGGACGGGTTCATCAATAGTGCTATCAAGCGGCACTTGCTTAGCAATAACCTGCTTACTGATACCCAGCTTGTGTTCTGCCAGGACCACTGAGCTCCTGACTTCATTACAGCCTTGGTTCAAACATGGACAAAAGAGCTGAACTCTCGAAGTGAGGTGAGAGGGACTGCCCTTGACATAAAGGCCGCATTTAACCGACTGTGGCATCAAGGAGCCCTGGCAAAACTGGAGTCAATGGGAATCAAGGGGAAAACTCTCCGCTGGTTGGAGGCATACCTAGCATGAAGGAAGATGGTTGTGGTTGTTGGAGGTCAGCCATCTCAACTCCAGGGCATCACTGTAGGAATTCCTCAGGATAGTGTCCTTGGCCCAACCATCTTCAGCTGCTTCATCAATGATCTCCCTTCCATCATAAGGTCAAAAGTGGGGATGTTCACTGAAGATTGCACAATGTTCAGCACCATTCACGACTCAAATACTGAAGCAGCCCATGTCCAAGTGCAGCAAGACCCGGACAATATCCAGGCTTGGGCTGACAATTGGCAAGTAACATTCACACCACACAAATGCCAGGCAATAACTATCTCCAACAAGAGAGAATCTAACCATCGCCTCTTGATGTTCAATGGCATTACCATCACTGTATTCCCCACTATCAACATCCTGAGGGTTGCCATTGACCAGAAACTGAAGTAGACTAGCCATATAAATACTGTGGCTATAATAGCAGGTCAGAGGCTAGGAAAGCTGTGACAAGTAACTCACCTCCTGATTCTCCAAAGCCTGTCCACCTTCTACGAGGCACAGGTCAGGAGTGTGATGTAATGCTCCCCACTTGCCTAGATGAGTGCAGCTCCCACAACACTCAAGGAGCTTGACACCATCCAGGACAAAGCAGCCTGCTTGATTAGCACCACATCCACAAACATTCACTCACTCCACCACTGATGCACAGGAGCAGCAGTGTGTACCATCTGAAAGAAGCACTGCAGGAATTCATCAATGCTCCTTAGACAGCACCTTCCAAACCCATGACCTAAATGGGCAAGGGCAGCAGATTGATGGGAACACCACCACCTGGAAGTTCCCCTCCAAGTCACTCAACATCCTGACATGGAAATATATTGCTGTTCCTTCACTGTCACTGGGTCAAAATCCTGGAACTCCCTCCCTAACAGCGCTGAGGGTGTACCTACATCTCGTGGACTGCAGCAGTTCAAGAAGGCAGCTCATCACCATCTTCTCAAGGGCTACGGATAGGCAATTAATGCTGGCTCAGCCAGCGACAACTACATCCTGTGAATGAATATAAAAAAAATCTAGTTAACAGAAACTATCTGCCAGTGACAGTTAACAGTTAATTAACTGGAAGTGGTCAGCTGAATAGATGTTAATTTATGTAGTATGAAGCTGAATTACTAGTTTTAATTTAGGTTTGAGTCTTAAGCTCATATATAGCTAAGCAGCATCTACCAGTACCGAGTGGGAGCACAGAATGGTTGTGAAAGAGTGCTTTGTTAACAGAGTGCTCGAGTTGGGAATGTGGTGCAGAGGTGAAGCTTTTTATTCTTTCTTTCATGTCCAGCAGCTGGTGAGTGTTTTTCTTCTATTTAAGCTAGGGAACTGAAATGTGCTATTTCTTTACTACATTAAGAGTAACTGAAACTAGATAAATAATTAGCTAATTAAATTAAAATAATTGATTCAATTATAAAATAATTAACTAATTAAATTAATAAGGTTAGGTTAACATGATGTGCTGTAACTGCATGTGGGAATTTGTGTATTGTATACTCTATTCTTCCTGCCAAAGTGCATAACCTCGCATTTTCCCACATTATATTCCATCTGCCAAGTTTTTGCCCACTCACTTAACCTGTCTTTATTCCTCTGTAGACCCTTTGTGTCAACCTCACCACTTGCCTTCCCACCTATTTTTGTGTCCGCAAACTTGGCGATAGTACATTCACTTCCCTTATCTAAGTCATTAATATATATTGTAAACAATTGTGGCCCCAGCATTGACCCCTGTGGCACTCCACAGTCTACCATCCTGAAAATGCCCCCCTTATCCCAATGTTCTGTCTTCTATTAGTTAGCCAGTCCTCTATCCATGCTAATATACCATCCCCCAACACCATGGGCTCTTATCTTATTAAGTAGCCTTATGTGCGGTACCTTATTGAACGCCTATTGGAAATCCAAATATATTACATCTACTGGTTCCCTCTTATCTATCCTGCTTGTTACCTCCTCAAAGAATTCTGATAAATTTGTTAGGCATGATTTCCTCTTCATGAAGCCATGCTAATGTTGCTTGATTATATTATGTATTCTAAATGTTCTGCTATTACATCCTGTATAATAGACCCTAAAATTTTCCCAATGACAAATGTTAAGCTGACTGGTTTATAGTTACCTGTTTTTTGTCTCCCTCCCTTTTTGAATATGCGTATTACATTGGCAGTTTTCCAATCCTCTGGGACTTCTCCAGAATCTAAGAATTCTTGGAAGATTACTACCAGTGCATCCATTATTTCTGTAGTTAGTTCCTTTAATATCCTAAGATGCAACCCATCAGGTCCAGGGGACTCATCGGCCTTTTGCTCCATTACTTTCCCTAGTACTTTTTCTCTAGCGATAGTTACTGTATTTATTTCCTCTCCCACTTTTGCTCCTTGATTATTTAGTATTTTTGGAATGCTATTAGTGTTTTCTACCGTGAAGACTGATGCAAAGTATTTATTCAACTCCTTTGCCATTTCCTGGTTCGCTATTATTATTTCCCCAGCCTCATTCTCTAATGGGCCTATGGCCACTTTGGTCTCTCTATTCCTTTTTATATATTTAAAGAAGCTCTTACTGTCCATTTTTATATTACTTGCTAGTTTACGCTCAAAGTTTATTTTCTCCCTCTTTAATATTTTTTGGTTCTCTTTTGTTGGTTTTTACAACTTTCCCAATCCTCTGGTTTACCACTAATCTTTACCACATTGTATGTATTTTCTTTCAATTTGATACTATCCTTAACTTCTTTGGCTAACTATGGTTGGTTTATTCCCTTCCTAGAATCCTTCTCACTGGGATATATCAATAATCTGAATTGTTACCTAAACCACAGGCCAATTGGCAGAGGGATAAATAGATTAGAAGGTTAGAATGCATGTCAGGAAGGAGTGGTGTGTGAGGCAGGGGCAGTACTTAAATGGGCCACATGCCTTTAAGGGATAGCAGCATGATATCACTAGAAGGGAAATGTGTCTTGTGATCCAGTCTTAGCTTCACTTTTACTTTGAGCAGAGTACGCACAATTCAGTCTTCAAGCTTTATACCTGTCCATAACTGTTGTCATGTGCCCAGTCTTAATAAATGAACCCGCACCATGTTTACCAAATCCCTATGAGCGATTGGTACCTATTATATCATTATATTAACATGACAACTGGCACCATTAATTGGGAAAGAGGAAGCTGTTCCATTGGGACAAGCTCCATTTAAATCGGGCTGGGGCCAGTGTCCAGGTGAATTGAATAACGAAGGCAAGAGACAGGTCTTTAAATTAACAAAGTCGGGGGAGGGTTGGTGTGGGAGGATTCTGGAAAGGGTAACTTCAAAAGCAGCAATGGAAATGTCAAGAACCTAGAGCAGGGCAGTATTTTGAGTGAAAATAAGCAGAGTGAGTCAGGAAGGGCCAGTGAGTGTAACAGAGGTGATGGTGTATGAGTGGCTAAGCTGACATCAGGGAAAATTAGATAAAAGGTCAATGGTAAAGGCACTATCTCTGAGTCTGCAAAGCATTCACAACAAATTAGATGAATTAATAGCATAGTTAGATGTTATGTAAGGATCTGAGATTTACTAACTTTAATTGTAACATTTAAGGCAATTACAATTGTTAGGCTGAATTATAGAGCTGATATAAAATGAACCTGCAGTTCTGACTAGCTACAGACCTCTCTGGGTACAAGTATGTAATCTCAAGTTTCACAGAATTTATTAGGTTATTTTCAATAAGACCAAAATGCAATACTTTTAAAAAGCAGTGGAAACAGTTCACTCTGGAACACTGGCTCTTGACTTCCGGTTGACTGTGATGCTGTTGCTTGTTCTGTTAACTGAAGTCTATCTTCTTAATTCTTCATGTTGCACAGCTAACTGCTAAAAGTTGCTGCTGCTTATTAATTCTTGCTGGCCACTACCTTTATGCACAGTCAGTGGCAAACCTGAGTTCTGAATGGTCCAAGCAATGCATGATCAGTGCCTGATTGGTCAAGTGGTGCATGATTAGTTTCTGATTGGTCTCTTAAGGGTGATCGTCACCTTACTGGTGTCACTTCTGGTTCCCTAAGATGTCAGTCATTTGTGGGACTGCCTTTCTCATTATAACTTCTCCTGTTATTTTATTAAGTTTATAGCTTTCCATGAAGATCACAAGGCACCACAAGGTAATTTGTGTGTTTTCTTACTTGAGGTAAGAGGATGTGTGGTGTCACTTCCTAATGATTCATACTTTGATCTCTATATGCCAAGCTGTCTAATTGATATATCTTGGATGTTCTGGTGAGTTCAAACACCTGTAAGCTCCCCGTGACTGTCGATGCCTGAAGCAAGTTACTTTAAAAAAAGCTAGAGACTGAGAGGTACACATCTTAAACTAATACAGCAATTACAACATTACTACAGTGCATATAAAATCAGTGCATACAGATGATTGGTGTGTTAAAGTTACAAAAATACAGTAATGCACAGGTCTGTCACGTGCTTTGAAAGAAAGTGACAGTTTACCTTTAAGGCACCTTAAGTTAAAAAGCTAAAACAATTTAAGACATAGAACTGTAGCTTGAGACCTACAACTGTTTTGCCTCACACAATAGGTTTTTGAGAGGAATACAGCATTATAAGTGTCAAACCACTTTCCAGAGCTTAATCTCTGCAGCATTTGCTTTGGCAATTAAGCTACAAGTGACCTCACATGTTATGGCTTGATTGCAGGACAAATGGAACTGTGGGTTTGCTCCAACATTTGTCCCATAATAAAGCCATGAAATGTAACTTTACTTTGGCTCTAGGCAATATGGCACATTTCACTTGTCGCGAAGAATGCACCTAAAGACAAGGACCCACATGGTGTAAAATTAACATCTTACATTAACTGAATATGATATTCTGCTTAAATGTAGCCAATGGATGTACTTTAGTTACTTGATCATGGCACATAACTGAACTACAAACTAATGATTAAACATAACCTTTCCTACAGTTAATAGGTTTATTCTAAAAGTCATTATGGAGACTTGGTTGCAAAGTGACCAAGGTTGGGAACTAAACATTTCAGGATGCTTAACCATTAGAAGAGACAGGCCAGATGAAAAAGGAAGAGTAGTAGCCCTGATAATAAAGGATGGGACTAAGAGAGCAGAGAGAAAGGAATTTAGCTCAAAATATCAAGAAATAGAATCAGTTGAATGGAGTTAAGAAACAGCATGGGGCAGAAAACATTTGTGGGAGTTGTCTATAAGCCCCCAACATGGTTCTGGTGTAGTGTAGTGCAGAGTATAAATCAGGAAATTAGAGGCACATGTACTAAGGGTAATCATTAGCTGTTTAATATTCATATAGACTGGGCAAGCCAAATTTGCAGTAACAGTGTGGAGGGCATGTTCATGGAATGTGTGCAAGATAGATTTTTTCAGATCAGTGTGCTAAGGAACCAATTAGGGAACAGGCTTTTTTGGACCAGTATTGTGCAATGAAAAAGGGTTAATAAGTAATCAAGTAGTATAAGAAGAGAAGAGTGGCCATAATATCATATAATTTTATATTGAGTTAGAAAGCGACTTTGTGAAAGCCAAAACTAGGATCTTAAATCTGAATAAAGCAAACTACTTATAAATGTGGGTCCATTTGGCTAAGGTAGATTGGAAAACTACATTAAAAGATATGGGCCTGGATTTTCCACGCCCGCCAGCTTCGGGCGTGTTCGTTGGCATGAGTGGGCAATGTGGCGCAATCGGTTTCACGAAGGCATGAATCCAGTTTGCGATCATCCGCTCAGCCCGCCGATGGCATGTCATATTTCCCGCCAAAGGACGTTGGGAACCACATTGTAATACATCAGCATATCATTATAAGGCTAAATTGCCAGATTCATCCCTTCCTGCTGGATCGTCTGCCCATGTCAGTGGGAAAACACACCGCCGTGTTTCCCAACAGCACATAAGCAACGTGCACCTGGCGAGCTGCACTTCGCTCAGGACTTCAAGATTTGTTTGCCTACCTTGCCTCAGCCAGCACTCGCAATCATCAGCTTCACAGATAGCGCCACAACTCTTCTAGGGGAGGCTCACAGGTAGGCCTTTTCAATGGCTGCAGGGAAAGACCTTGCTTGGCGAGGGGGGAGAAGTGCCCTCAGGCAAGAGAAGAGGCTGCAGGACAAGATTTGTACTGGGGAAGGAGGACATCCCAGGGTGTGTGTGGGGTCACATGTTGATCTGTGCAAGTGGTCTCAAGGTGGTGAGGACTGAGGAGGCTGTCTCCAGAGGAGATGAGGCCAGATGGACATGTGAGGGCGTGTGTGTGAGAATGGGTGGTGATGTCCCTTGAGCTGGCAGTGAGTAAGATGCCAGTGAATGTGTGAGTTTATAGTGATGAGATGGTTGCCATACCTGGCTGCACGGATGAGATCATTCATCATCTACCTGCATTGGATGGCCAACCTCTTCTAAACAGCATTGTCATTGACCACCGCTGGCGCCGCCTGCCACGCTGAATTGGTGATGCCGTTGCCTGTTCTGCAGCCAGAGTGGAGGTAGAGGACATCATGGTGATCCCCCAGGGTATCCAAATGACATTCCAGTGATGCGTTATTAATTTGGGGGGCTGCAGTCTTTTTGCCTTTTGTGGACATCTTGCCTGCAGGAGTCGTGGGCTGGAAGCACTGAGATATGTGCGCATGGCTGGACTTTAAATATGGTGCCCGGTATAATGAAGCAGCAAGTTGATGGCATGGTGGGCGAATGAGAGCCCGCCTGCCATGGAAACGACACATTTCCTGGGAATGCGTAAGTAATGCGGCGGGTTTTGGACAATAGGGTGCGAAAAGCTGCCTTCACGGCCAACGGATAAAACATCGTTTTACCCGCCCGCTACCGGATTTAGTGCAGATCTGGGAGGGTTCGGCCCCTTGCTTCAGTCAGCACTCGCAGCCATCAGCACCAGGCTTCACAGACAGCCCCACATCACTTTTAGGGGGGCTCAGGCAGGTCTCTATCTACCAGATCAGCCATATGTGGGTGGCTTTTCAATGGCTGCAGGGCAAGGTCTTTCTTGGGGAAGGGGAGAAGTGGCCACTCCAAGTTATTTGCCATCCTGACTTGGAAATATATCGCCATTCCTTCACTGGAACCTAACATTTTAATTTCAACTGCCTGGGCACAAGCTTCCTCCCCACAGATTCCCTGTCCTGAGCTCCCTGCTTGCTTATTTTGCTATCATTCAGCCCTCCTTTCGCCTTCCTCATCCTAATCCTGACCACCTCACACCTCCATAAGTTTTCTTCAATCACTGCTTCTGCCGGGCCTCATAGACTGGACCTTTGCTTCTCTTCCGATTGAGCTGCTATATATTAATTTTCATTGAATTAATAAATCTTGCTGCAATTCAGACAGTGTTTTAAACCTCCTGGCTTTAAATAAGCACACTCACATTGGAAGATTTATTCTGGACTAAGGGTAATTGAATAGTGGAACACGACCTCCTAGAAGTTCCCCCCCAAGTCACACATCAGCCTGACTTGGAAATATATCACCGTTCCTTCATTGTCGCTGGGTCAAAACCCTGGAAACTCCCTCCCTAACAGCACTGTGGGTGTACCTGCGCCACATGGACTGCAGCGGCTCAAGAAGGCAACTCACCACCACCTTCTCAAGGGCAATTAGGCATGGGCAATAAATGCTGGCCCAGTCAGCGATGCCCACATTCCGTGAATGAATATCTAAAAAAAAAAATTAGCATGAATTGAAGATTGGTTAATGGACTGAAAACAGAATAGGAAAAATGGGGCTTTTTCAGGTCGGCAAGTTGTAACCAATGGGGGATCTCAAAGATTAGTACTTGGGACTCAGTGATTTATAGTCTATATTAATGACTTAGATGAGTGGATTGAGTATAAGATATCCAAGTTTGCTGATGATTCAAATTTAGGTGGGAAAGTAACTGGTGTGGAGGACACAAAGTAGCTACAGAGAGATACAGGCAGATGGCCAAAGTTATCCACGTTGGTAGGAAAAATTAAAAAAAACAGGACATGTTTTTGAATGGTGTAAGACTTGAAAATGTGTGCATTCAGAGGGACCTGGGTGTCTTTGTACATGAATTACAGAGAGTTAACAAGCAGGTACAGCAAAAAATTAGGAAAACAAATGGTATGTTGCTGTTGTTACAAAGGAATTACAGTAGGTTACGGACAGGAGGAGAGTCAGATCAAACACATTGGGCAGAATTTTCCCCCCGTCGGGGGGTGGGAGAAGTTGATGAACGGGCGCGCTTCCGATCGGTAACCCCGATTGGAGGCATGACACCATTTTACGTGGGCGGACCAATTAAGGCCCGCCCAGCGTGACGTCCGCTGGGAAGCGCTATGCGCTTACTGTGCGGGCAGGGGGAATCCCAGAATCAAGAGTGCGCTCTTTCACGCATGCGCACGAAAGAGCGCACTCATCTCCCTGAGGCTAAGTGCAGCCTCAGAGATCAGAGAGACCGCCTCTACTTTTAAAAATACTAAACATACATAAGAAAAAAAAAATTCCCTTACATGTCCCCTCATGTGTTCATAATTTCCAAGAAAACTTTATTAAAATTTTTAAAACCCTACATGAAACCTCATCCTACCTGTGGATGAGGTTTCATGTTTTTTCTAGTTGCTGCCGGGGCTCCTGGCCTGCCCACTGACCTTAAGGTTGGACGGGCAGGTCCACTAATTACTTCAATTGATCTGTCAATGGCATCAATTGGCCGTTGACAAATTGGCAGGAGCGCAGCTGATTTTGCTGCGCCCCCGCCTTCCTGAAAATTTAAATGGGGCGCGGTGAAGTCGGGAGTTCCGCCCAACATCACCGCGCGTCATTTTACGCGTTGGTGAGTGGGCCCCGCCCCCACTCGCTGACGGTTAAATCCTGCCCTTTAAGTTTTCCTCTCACCATCTGTGCGTAAACAGAAAGATGTTTTAATTTGTTTTGCTATATAAGCTGTGGAATATTTCCCAATCCCTCGATTTTTGTGTGATCTAATTCCCACTAATAACTCCACAGCAAACTCAGGTAGAATAAGCACAAAAAGTTCAGTTTATTGAACACATTCAAAAACCGTGTAAGGAGGGTTCACAATGTCCTCCTATTCAGACACAGGCCAGGATTTTGCCCTCGTCAGGCGGGCTTGATGGGGCGAGTGGGAGCGGTTGGGAAGCTGACCCCCGCCCGCGACCACGATTTCACGCTGGCAGGCCAATTAAGGCCCGCCCAGCCTGAACCGTGTGCTGCAGCGTTCAGTGCTGCCTGTGTTGGGGGTGGAGGGGAAGGGAGGATGGTGAGCGGGGAACTTTGTGCACACAGCTGCCCCAGGGAGATGAAGATTTATGAAAATAAAAAATAAGGAATTTTAAAATGTTAAAAAACATGTTGCCTCTTGTGACTGTCACATGAGCAGGGTCATGTTATTAATGAAAGATTAACATTTTAAATTTATTTTTAATTGTTGTTGGAGACCTCATCACGCCAATGGCTGAGGTTTCCTAAAAAAAATGAAAAGGCCGCTTGGCCTTTTCGCTTGCTTGCCAACCCTAAGGTTGGACGGGCAATGAAAAATTACATTTAATTGGTAACTTAATGGCCTTAATAGGTCTGTTAATTGTTGGGTGGATGCGCTGCCGACTCCCGCCAACCGAAATATTGCACAATGACATCTGGACGCTCACCCGACGTCATCGCGCAACATTTTACACTCACTCAGGTCGGGCGCGCGTCCACCTGACGAGCGAAAAATTCTGGCCATACAGTAAAGAGAGGGATAGAGAAAAAAAAGTTTTACAGTATGGAGGCTACAGAGAAAATAAACATTGGTCCACATGAGGTGCAGAGCCCAGAATCAAAGTGCCATGAGGAGTTCCTTCACGAAGGGTGGTGAGCTGAAACCAGGTGGTGTAAAATTTGCATTTCCGGCAGTGTTGAGTTCAGAAGGTGAAATAAGCAGGCAGAGATAAACCAGTTTTCTAGGCACTAGTACAGAACTTTCAGCAGAGGCAGGGCAGATGGGGCCAGTTGTCCAGCCTGGCTAGAGCTCCTTCTAGTCAGATATTAAAATAGCAGACTGGCTTGCAGCCCAATAGGCAATATTATTATATTCAACAAGCCAGAGACTTAGGTCATGTGATCTTACTTCTCCACAAGGCCTTCGACAAAGAATGTTTATCCAGTGTCTGGAAATTGGCTTTGAGTTCCAGGCTGATAACGTCTCAGCCATTATGGGTTGAAAGAGGAACTATTTGTTGAGAGTCTAGTGTTTGGGAAGTCATTGTCTCAATCAACTCTTTAACCCTGCTGGCAGGCCTGGTTTCTGAACTGTAAATTGCTTTTGTTTAGCTCCCTTTGAAGTTGGACTGTGCAACCCCCAGGTGGTCTGTTAGTAACTCCTCAGAAATAATGAGGTCAGACATTTCCAAAACTGCAACGTGGCTTCTTTTGTTCTGGTGGCTCACAGGCAGAGCATCAGTCATCTTAATGGTCTTTGTTCAGCCAAAAGGTCCAGTTTAAAATTAAGAAATAGCAATGAGGAGATTTTTTAATAAAAATCTACAGTGTTAGGTTCTATTCCATCACAAGTATAAGAGTAAACAATACAATTATATGGGGCATTGGTGAGGTCATTCCTTGAGTACTTTGTGCTGTTTTCATCTCCTAACCTAAGGAAGGACATATTTTCCCTAGATGTAACACAGAGAAGGTTCACTAGAAGGATGAGGGGATTGTCCTATGAGGAGAGAATGAGTAGACTAGGCCTCTAATCCCTGGTGTTTAAAAGAATGAGAGGTCGCCTAATTGAAACATGATGAGCAGAATTTTCCATTCCAGGACTAAGTCCAGTGGTAGGTATGAAATAGGGAGAGTTTCTCACGACAGAGGCCGGTGGGCCTCAATGTACCCCCGCACCCTCCATTGAAGGAGAAGATTCACCTCCTGGAAGGTCCTGAAGTTAAAAGATCCACATGATTGATGTTCCACCCACCCACTGCTGCACGTGGTGTTCCAGAGTCCATGGTCGCTGAAGGACTCCACCTTCCCTTCCAATCTCTCCAAGTTGCCCCAGGCCTCCTTGCAGATAAGTCTGACATGTGCACGCCACATTGGTCTGAACATTTTCTGGACCAGCATGATATCCCTCTGGCAGTGCGGAAAATCAAACAGTGGGGAATTCTGGCCAGGCCGTCATCTGCATCCCATTAACCGGATGCAAAACGGGTTCATGTCAACCTCTGGTGGAAATGGCGACCCACCATGATGGGCTGGAGCGCAAGTTCCCGCCGCCATTTTGCACCAGCAGGAAAAAGATTTTTCAGCTCCTGCGCATTGTTCCCCCTCTGCCTGCCATTAAACCTGCCGTGGGTGGGACTGGAAAATTTTGCCCAATATTTTTAAGGGTCTTCAAAGGATAGATGCTGAGAAAGTGTTTCCCTTGGCTGAGGAATCTAGAACATGGTGTCAGTGTATTACAATAAGGGGTCAGCAATTTACGGCTTCGAGGAGGAGAAATTTCTTCACTCAAAGGGCTGTGAATATTTAGAATTCTCTATTCCATAAAACTGTGGGCACCTATTGTATATTCAAGATGGAGTTTGATCGATTTTTGGATACAAAGGAAATTAAGGGATATGAGGACAGTGTGGGAAGATAGAGTTGAGGTAAATGATCAGGCATAATCTTGTTGAATAATGGAGCAGGCTTGAAGGGCTGATTTGATCTTGGTCAAGACCTGTACCCTTTTTAAAAAACAATAAACCCAAAATCCCAATTATTAACTGAAAGAATTAAGTCCCAAGATTCTTTGGTTTAAAACAAAATAGTATTTACTGCACAAGAGTCAAACAAAGCAAACACCAAATATTTTCCTGGGTAACCTATTAGCTAAAATCCAGAATCAACATAAGCTAAACATGAATTGACAGGCAAACTGTGGTTGATTATAAACTATTCATTACACATTAAATTGAAGATACAACTAAGACAGATCTTTTATGAATTGATCTACTCAGCATATATGTCATCAGTCTCATTCACAAAGATGTTCAAAACTCTGTCTTCCTGACAAAGAATTTTGTTTCTTCTGCTAAGATCCCCAGCCAACAGCAGCACAAGCCAGGCCGAGTTCCACAGGCACAGCCTTCAAAAATGGCACACGCCTGCAGAACCTCCTCAACTCTGCTGTGATGATCTGGATGGTGTAGATCCACCATTGTTACCTTCAAGTAACAGAAGCAGCTGCAGAAACTGTATATTTGCCTATTCAACTCCTGGATCTGGTCTCCATCTTCAGCCTGCCTGAGCTGCACCACCAGGATCTTCACCTGACCTCTGATGGCTCTGTGTCCTTTTATATGGTTTCAACCAGTTTCAGTCTCCCCAGAAGTTTTGGTCTCCAATCTCAGTTTCAGTCTTAGTTTCCTTAGAAACGGGGAGGGTCAGCTTCCTTTCTCAGTTTCTCTTTCCAGTTTCCCTTTTGCATTCGGGCCTGCCTTTAAAATGCAAGCTGTGGAACCAGTCCATGTGGTGTAGTTATACCCAAGCTGATGTTAGGGAGAGACTTTCAGGGTTTTGAACCAATGGCGATGAAGGAAGAGTGACGTATTTCCCGGATCATGTGTTACTTTGGGAGGAATTTGTGGTGTTCTCATGTGCCTTCTGCCCTTGTTCTTCAAAGCGGTGACAGTCCCTGGGCTTGGAAGGTGCTATCAAAGAAGAATTTGGCAGATACATAGTAGATGAAATTTAACTCTGAAAGAGTGAGGAGAGGCAATTTTAAAGGGCGTGCAGAAACAGAGACCTAGGGCTATGCAGTCACAAATATTTCAAGGTTCCAGGATCAGTAGATTAAGGCTGTTTAAAAGCATACATGACCTGTGGCTTTGTAACTGGAGGCCACTGGTTTGGCCTCAGCTGGAGTACTGTGTCCAAATTAGGGCACCACAGCTCCATATGATGTAAAAGCCTTATAGAGGGTGCAAAGGAGATTTACTAGAATGGTGCAAGAGACGAGACACTTCAGTTACATGAAGAGATTAGCGAAGCTGGTTTTGTTCTCTTTAGAGCAGAGATGATTACAGGGAGATTTAATAGAGGTGTTAAGGAGGGTTTGGTGAAGTAAATAGAGAGAAATTATTTGCATTGAAAAGAGGGTTAGTAGCCAGAGGACACAGATTTAAGATGATTGGCAAAAACATCATAGGAGAGATGAGGAAAATATTATTTTTAACCAATGAACTGTTATGATGTCAAATGCCTTGCCTGAAACAGTGGTGGAAGCAGTTTCAATCATAAGTTTTGAAAAGGAGTTACAGTTGAAGGGGAATAAAATTGCAGGGCGATGGGGAAAGAACAGGGGAGTGGGACCAATTAGACAGTCCTTTCAAAGAACTTGCACATGCAAAATGGTCCAGATGGCCTCCTGGAATGTATGATTCTGTGAGAAGAATGGGGGAGAGAGCAGGAAAACTGCATTAGAGTAGCACCAGCCCATGCATGGTAGGCCTGACTCTGTGCTGTAATTTCTATAATTCTAGATACATAATGAATGACATTTTGACCAATCACTCCAAACGTATCTTGGCCTAGTACTGAACCAAAAGCTGAAAGTTGACTAAAACATGCTCTAAAAAATTTAGTGTGCAATGCCAGAATACTGAAATGTAACCATTGTGCCTGGAAGCAGCTTATTGGACTCTGAATGTATTGTAGCAGTATGGCTATCGCTTCAGTTTGGCTTCATAAATAGATGTTGAAACGTGTTTAGTAAACTACTTGGGCATTAGTTTAAAAGCAGAAAATGTGTCATGATCTAAAGGTGAAGGACTAATTGTTTTAGCCGCAAACATTCCATTAACTGATGTTGAATTTTTCTTCTTATGTGACACACTGGTCGTGACCATAGTTAACGTAAAAATATTGTTTGAAAAGTACCAATTTTCTTCCTGCATCAATTTGCTGGTGCTAGTCTTGTTGATGACTAACCACAGTGAATACATTGAAAAAAATAATATTATGTCACATCAGTACACATGACAGGCAATTTATGAAGTTAAAGTGGGTTCTGTTAAATAATGGAAAGTGAAAGGAATGAAATAACAGAGAAAAATACTTGTATGAGAAAATGTGCAGAACTATCATCATGGCAAAAGGACTAATGCAATTTTATGATCGCTATTGTTTTATATTGTTGGTTTTTTTCAAAGAGCCAGAATACTGCTGAAACTGTACCATTCCAACTCTCTGCTTTTCCCCCTTCTGCCTCACTCCAGACAGTGCCCTAACAAATGAAGGATTCTTAACTGGACAGGAAAAATAAATCTTCCCATTCAAGTGTGCTGGTAAACTTTGGAGTTTTAGTAGCTCTTATGCCATATGTCTTTCTAATCTGCACCTAAAGTCTTTGGGCTTTTAGGTATGTGTTGTATGTCTCTATGGAAAGAAAGTGTGCACTCTGTTTCAAGCAAGCAAAAACTCAAATGGATTTCTTGGAAGATTGGCACACATAAACTCGACTTAAGTGGATTTCTCAGAAGTTTGGCTTTCTAACCATCAGCGTGATGGTGGATTTCGAAGTGACTCAGATATCTGGCTGATCAAAACAAGTTGTTACCATCCATAGAACATTGTTTATTATTGATTTACTAAAACCTACATAAAGAAAAGAACAAAGATTGTATAACAAAATAACTGATTAGTTGAGTACAGTTTACGCATTTGTATTATCATCTAAAATAGATATTCCTCGTGTCCTTGAAAATTTTAAGTTCAAAAACATGATCATCTTGTTTATCTGTAGGTTGTTCCCATTGAAATTACTGTCTGAAATGTGCCTAATGGTGTGCACTGTTGATGATCATTACTACACACAGTTTTAAACTTTCTACCAAATGTTACAAGTAGACAAATGTGAATTGTTATTAGACAAGAATATCCATTACTCCCACTCAGAATGGAAAATGCTTGTAGACTTTTGTCTGTGTTCTTTAAAATATGGATGCTTCTACTGACAATGGCTGTGTTGATAGTAGTTTCCAATCCAAACTCTGACACGCTGGCGTTAATATCCAGATTTTAACACTCTGAATCAAAACTCTCATCCTTCAGAAAGGTCATTGACCTCAAACTATAATTCTATTTCTCACCAGAGTTGCTGCCTTACCTGCTGAGTATTTCCAGCATTTTCTGTTTTTATTTCAGGTTTCCAGTATGCACAATATTTTGCTTTTGTATCAATGTAATGGATGTTCTATTGCAGACCCTGGGTATTATCTGGAATATGTACATCTAGGGGCAGATTTATTAATGGATATCCCTGATGGCACTCTGATTTTTTTTCTTGCATATTTTTCCATTAGACACATTTATTAGTTGGAGAATATACATCGAGCTCACACTACAAAAAACACTTTATGCAGAGCTAAGCAAATCTAAATAGAGAAAAAGAATAATAGTATTATCTTTTTGATGTGGTTTCCCATGTGTGTATGTGTGTGTGTATGTGCATGCGCATGTGCGTGCGCGTGTGTGTGTGTGAACATGCTGTCATTAGAATAATACGAAAGGAAGTATCCTGAATGATGTGCCAGACTGCGAGTCTCAGAGAAGGTCTGTCAATGCACCTGTCAAGTTATTTAAGTTAGTCTGTGAGCTAGGGATGAGCGAGAAACACTGGGTTGCATTGAATTTAGGCCCTTCATTCAGACCATTATCTGTACCTGTTCTTTTAAATACAGAAAGGTAGCATTGCACTTTGTCTTTTTGTATATACCATCTAAAGTTTATTTTAGCCATCGGTAGTTCTGTAGTAATCTTGCCAAGGTGCCTGAAGGGGTCTTCTTGTAGATTTACATTATTTTTGCATTATTCTGGCATTTTACCTCAGCCCTATTTATTATAATAGATTTTAGAACATTACAGTACAGGGGAGTGCTGCATACAGTGAATGAAAGTTTAAGTTTACATTTAAAAATGAGATTCCTTAATATACAATGGCCAGGGTTTTACGGCCCCACTGCGGCATGTCTCTGCCCCCCAACCTGAGCCATTTAAATCTCCATTCAGTTTGAGGGGGGGCTGTAATATTCCACCTGGTGGGTTGGGCCATAAAATCCTGGCCAATGTCTTTGGACATTAGGACATTGTGCTAACATCAATATGATCTCACTATTTTGGTGAAACTAAATTTGGATCTTGTTAATTACATTATATAAAGAGAGTATAGTTAAAGACAATGATTTTACCAACATGGGCAAGTTCTTCCTTGAACTGAGGCCTAAACAATCCCCATCCACCACCCCTCTCCTCCGTCTGGCTGAACTTGTTCTCTCACTAAACAATTTCTCCTTAAACTTGTCTCACTTCCTCCAAATAAAAGGTATGGCTATGGGTAACCGCTTGGGCCCCAGTTATCCCTGTCTCTTTATGGGGTATGTGGAACATTCCTTATTCCAGTCCTAGTCAGGCCCCCTCCCACAACTCTTCGTACATCGGTGACTGTTTCGGTGCTGCTTCATGCTTTCGTCAGGACCTGGAAAAATTTATCAATTTTGCTTCCAATTTCCTTTCACACGGCCCATCTCTGACACTTCCCTTCCCTTCCTTGACCTCTCTGTCTCAATTTCTGGTGATAGACTGTCCACCAATATTCATTACAAGCCTACCAACTCCCACAGCTACCTTGACTACAGCTCCTCCCACCCTGCTTCCTGTAAGGACTCCATCCCATTCTCTCAGTTCCTTCGCCTCCGTCGCATCTGTTCCGATGATGGCACTTTCCAAAACAGTGCTTCTGACATGTCTTCCTTCTTCCTTAACCGAGGTTTCCCACTCACGGTGGTTGACAGGGCCCTCAACCGTGTCCGACCCATCTCCCACGCCTCTGCCCTCACACCTTCCTCCCCCTCCCAGAACTATGATAGTGTCCCCCTTGCCCTCACTTTTCATCCCACCAGCCTCCGCATTCAAAGGATCATCCTCCGCCATTTCTAGCAACTCCAGCATGATGCCACCATCAAACACATCTTCCCTTCACCCCCCTGTTGACATTCCATAGGGACCGTTCCCTCTGGGACGCCCTCTTGACTCTTCCAACACCTCAGCCCCCTCCCACGGCATCTTCTAATGCAATCGAAGAAGGTGCAACATCTGCCCCTTTACTTCCTTGCTCCTCACCATCCAAGGGTCCAAACACTCCTTTTAAGTCAAGTAGCGCTTCAATTGCACCTCCTTCAATTTGGTCTACTTCATTTGCTGCTCCCAATGAGGTCTCCTCTACATTGGAGAGACCAAACGCAGACTGGGTGACCGTTTTGTGGAACATCTTCAGTCTGCCTGCAATCATGACCCAGACCTCCCTGTCGCTTGCCATTTCAACACACCATCCTGCCCCTGTGCCAACATGTCCATCCTTGGCCTGCTGTATTGTTCCAGTGAAGCTCAACGCAAACTGGAGGAACAGCACCTCATCTTCCGATTAGGCACTTTACGGCCTTCCAGATTTAACACTGAGTTCAACAACTTCAGACCATGAGCTCTCTCCTCCATCCCCATCCCTCTTTTTGATCCCCCCCTTTTTTCCTATTCATTTCTATGTTTTAATTTTTATTTATTTATTTTACCCCCACTTATTTTCATTATTATTATTTTTAAAATTTATTTCCATTTTATTCATTGTTTTATCCCCAACTTTTACCCTTTTCGATCTTTTTTCCCACCACCGTCCCCTCACCCCACCCCACACCCACTAGGATCATCTGTCACTTTTCAGAGTGCTTACCCTGGTCCAGCCATTATCACATTCTGCTTTCCGCTCTTAATGTCACCACTTAGCACCCCCTTTATTCAGCACCACTACTATTAACAGCCCTTTGACCTTTTGTTTATGACATCTTTCGCAATCTCTTCTTTGCCTCCTCCTATCACTGGCCTTCTATCCAGCTTCATCTGTCCCACCCCCGTTAAACAGTATATATTTAATCACATTTCTACTTCCCTTTAGCTCTGAAGAATTTATATGGACTCGAAACGTTAACTCTGCCTTTTTCTTCACAGATGCTGTCAGACCTGCTGAGTTTTTCCAGCATTTTTTGTTTTTGTTTCAGATTTCCAGCATCTGCAGTATTTTGCCTTTATATTATGAGAAAGTTATGATTGTTTTGTAAAAGACTTTACCTCTAAACACGGAGTTAAGTATGTGCCCAGCTTTCATATTACTGATATTGCTCTCCCTTACAGTCAAATTTCATAAAGAAAAATGAATGAAACTACCAAACACAATAAAATACAAAAAAGGAAATAATTGAGTGAATCTTGCTGGATAAATAGTGTTGTGTTAATGATGCTATTGATCTAGAAAATTGTCCAGTAAATTCAGGAATTAAGAGATACTTGTGAGTTGCTAATCTCCAGAACTTGCTGGGCAATTTATGCTGCTTCACTCTTTGCCTTAGCCTCCCTTTTATTTGATGGATTTGCACATTAATTGCCCATTAAACTTGGAGCAGAAAGTTAGGGCAGGAACAAGGCAGTGAAAGTACCTTCTAAATGATGTGATAACTGTTAATGCATTGCCAATCAACCTCTCGGCCTAAAAAATAATATTTTAAAATATTACATTTCAGTTCTGCATGTGGTAAATTATTGCTAGGGAATTTTACATTTTTAAAATGTTCTTTCTTTTTGATTCTGCATCTATTTTCTCACTATTCAAATCCAGTCTCTCTTTTCCTGTCTTTATTTTCTTTCTATACCTGATTTGACATTAAATTTGTCCACTCTAATTCATCTTCCTCTGTCATTCCTTTGGTTTCTTTCTTAATCCTTGAATCTGAAAGGTTTGGGAAATAGATGGTTGGTCCCATTCTTCACTAAGGTGCCGGATGACCCGTTGCCCTCACCATTATCAACTCACATTCCCAACATGTTATGGTGCAAAATGTCTGAAATGAAGGATGCAAAAGAAAATTGAACTAACAACACAGCCTCAAGATGCCTCATTCCAGCATGATCTGACCCAGTGAAAACAGTAGGCTCTGGGCTGGATTTTCCCATTGGAGGCACATAACTGGAGGTGGATCGGTTTTTGTGTCGGGAACCGGCCTCCAGTAGAAGCCTGACTGAGGTTCAGGTTTTTCTTTGGGTGAGCCCTTGGTTGGATTGGAGATGGCTTTCTGTTTAATTGTAGGGACAGGAATGGAGATAGGCTTCAGACACTGATGGCAGCCATTGTTGAGGCTGCTGCTTGTCCTAAGGAAATTGTGCCAATGCCTGACATTGCACCACATGGACCCAAGATTACGCAGAAGAGCCGAAGGCCTGACACCCATGAGAGAGAGGGGGGAGGTCCCTTTCCCAGAGGCTAGCAAGAAGAGGCTACCTCGTCATGGAACCAGGGGCACCTAATGTTTCAACGTCATCTCCCTATGGATGAGGGTATTGCTGGGCAAAGCTTGTTCATATCAGGTGCTGATCTAGTGCTATCTGAGCCTGTGATGCCCCATCAATTGTGACCCTGATGTGCTGTCTAACATTGAAGAGGACATCAGTCACTTGGGTGATTCACCAGTGTGCAGCCATCTATGAGATGCTGCAGAGGTCTGCAGCTGACGATGGCACAGAGATCTCTTAATGAGCCCAAAGCAACCACAATATTGCATTAATTGGAGCAGCTCTGTTCTGAGGCCCAGTCCCTCCCCTGCCATCGGAAAAAAATGGCAGAGGGCAGAAACGCTGGCGGGATTTCTGGCTGTTCTATGCTGTGGCCATTTGTTTCTGAGCCCTACTCAGTTTCCATCCAATCAGAAGCGGGAGTATCCAGTATCCTGTCTTTCCTTCACAAGGATGTAACAGTAACTCAACAGTACTCGTACAGACCTCAGTATTCTAACAGCAGTGCTCCATCTAAGAAGAATAGTTGTACTTGCCTGCTTTCAGGAAAGGTGGTGAGTTGTACTGAACAAAACCTAGCGTAAAGCAGAATATAGGACTAGATTTTCACCGAGTCGGGAGGCGTCTAGAACTCTTTAAAAATGGCGGGTGGGTCCCGATTCCGGGGTTCCTGACCCCATTCTTGGGGTTTCTGATTTTCAGAAGTGCCTTTCAAGGGCACGGGCTAGTTTGGGTCGCGAGCTCACACCCTGCTCTGATGACCTGGTTGGCTATGTTGCTGGTGTAGGCATATTCTAGTCCTTCACAATTTTTAGAGAGTTGGGCCAGCTTTTCAAAGAGTCATGTTTCATGGCATTGCGAGTTGTCGTGAACCATAGCCTGCATGAGGGAACCTTTTGAAAGGTAAGTTTCATGCCCCCCTCCCACCCAACTCTATGCCAAGGTATGCCTTCCACTCAACCCTTATTTCCCTCATGGTCCCAATGCCAAGCTATGGCACCTACATCCTATTCACCCAAGATACATTGGAGAGAACCAGTGAACCCTATAGTTACAGAAGGATATATAAAAAATATATTTTTAAAAAGTCATTCATTTTTAACTTTCCACATTCTTTAGAAAAATCCTAAGATAAAAGCAAAATACAATGAATGCTGGAAATCTGAAATAAAAACAGAAAATGGTGGAAAAAACTCAACAGGTCTGACAGCATCTGTAGCGAGAGAAGCAGACTTAATGTTTTGGGTCTGTCTGACCTGTATGGCTCTGAAGAAGGGCCATACAGACTCAAAATGTTAACTCTATTTCTCTCTCCATGGATGCTGTCAGACCTGCTGGGCTTTTCCAGCATTTTCTGTTTTTATCTTTAAAAACCCTCCTTATTATAACCCAATAAATGTGTCAATCATCCAGACCCTATAAAGTATCAATAACAGAAAGTGCAAGAACTTGAAACCTATTTTTCTTGCATAAATAAACATTATGCAATTGACAACATAGATCAGAGTCAGAGCTGTCAATCAAGCACTGTTTTCCATGGGGCTTAGGTGTTTTAGTACTCTAATGGATGTCTGAGCTCTTAGCCAAGCCTCACTATATATTTTTGACCTAGAGCCTAGAAATCCATTAGCCTGTTGCAACACCTGAGCCCCAGGGAATACAATTCTTGATTGATAGCTCTAGCTCTCTGATCTCTACTGTCAATTTCACAATGTTTATTTACACAAGAAAAAGAGGTTTCAAGTGCTTACAGTTCCTGTTATTGATACCTTAAATGTCTAGATGATTGTCACTTTTATCGGGCTGTAGAAAATAGGAGTTTATTGTAAGAATTACTTTCTTAAAAGCTGTATTTACACATCCTACTGTCACTATAGCATTCATTGCATTGTTTAGAAGTATAGTGGGTGAGTGGGCACGGACATGCCATAGCTTGGCATGGGGTCATGAGCCATAGGGGCTGTTTGAGGCACATCTTGGCATGAGGGGCCATAGAGAGTGGGTGGGGGCATGAGATGGCATGGATGGAGTTGGGAATTGTGTGGGAGGGGGAATGAGGTGGTGTTTTTTTTTAATTCATCCACGGGACATGGGCTTCACTGGCTGGGCCAGCATTTACTGCCCATCCCTAGTTGCCCTTGAGAAGGTGGTAGTGAGCTGCCTTCTTGAACCACTGCAGTGGTAATGGGTGAGGGGTGGAGTGAGGTGGGGTTAGGTTTGGAGGGCCTTCTGTTTTTATGATGACTGAGACAAAGCCCAATAGCACCGAGGCAGGCATTTTAAACAGCCTGTCTCTGCACAGCTCTGAAGAAGAGTCATACAGACTCAACACATTAACTCTGTTTCTCTCCCCACAGATGCTGTCAGACCTGCTGAGCTTTTCCAGCATTTTCTGTTTTCATTCCATCTCCACACCCAACGGGTTGGCTGGCATGACTGCAGCCTGCCCCACTCCCCCTGCCTCTGCCCCCGCCCCTCCCACAATGAAAATGTTGTCCTTACAGACACTTTCTCCCAAGGCAGGCAGGCTGGTCCGGGAATTTTCACGACTCCTGCTACGCGTCTCGAAGATGAAAATCCAGCCCATAATTTCAAATGATTGTTGATGGGCCTACTTCCAAACCATTTTTAATATGTTCTGTTTGTTTACTTTCTTCATTGCCCACTTATTACTGTACTGCTCTGTCCTGTAAACATAGAAACACAATATGAATCTCGAGTGTCAGAAATACTGTAACTGGCTCTCAGTAGGTAAAAAATGAGCAGTGAACAAACAAAAGAAAATACCTGATGTTCACTTTTCTCAGAAAAAGAACCATACTTCTCCTCTCAGACGTCCAGCCACTCTGTTGGCTCAGAATTGATAGCAAGCTCATCCACCTAAACCAAGAGTCAGAGTACCGCTGACACACGGCCCAAGATTCATACTCTCAATCCTCTAATGGGGAGCAATGAAGATGTTGAGTTACTAACTCAGCTGGCTTATTCATCTCATTTCAATCCAGGAGTTCATCATTCTCTGTCCCATCAATGTAAAAATTGACAGATCTGTAAATAATGTATTGTCACCAAATGATTAATAATCTTCAAATACGATTATACTGTTTCAGGTCTGTAGCTGAAGCCACTGAAGTTGATCTCAACATGCGTGTGGGCCTGCATACCGGGAGAGTGCTGTGTGGGGTCCTTGGTCTCCGCAAGTGGCAGTATGATGTTTGGTCCAATGATGTTACTCTGGCTAATGTAATGGAAGCTGGTGGTCTACCTGGGTAAGTCACATTTTCATTTAAAACTTGTATAGAGAAATTGTAAATCACTACTGGGTGAGTACTAACTGGCAGGTCAATAGCAAGATTACTTGGATAGATATTCAGTGTGGTTCTCGTCAATCTTCTGGAACACTCTCATATTAATTATCAAATATAGCCTGCAATTACTGTAAGGATTTTTATTCAATCTGAAATAAATGAGACAGCTCTGTCATTTGAATCGTGCCTTCCCTGTCTTACCATTTAGCTCTCTTCAGCTTTCTTCCTTATGCTCACTTTTACCATCTTCCCATTTTGTTCACTTTCTTTCCTTCTGATGTTACAAGCAAATGGAAATTTGAATGCAGAGAGCGACTGGAGGGGGAAGGTTTTCTCTAAGCAATTAATTATAAACATGCTTCCAAAGGACTGATTTATGATTTCTCTAAATATTGTGTGAAGAGGAAACATGTTTTTTCCTCTCCACTGTTCAGAGAGTGGCACAGAATACCCCCAGAACCTGGGTGCTGGTCTCAGTATTGTTGGACAGAAGGTAATTAGGTTTCAAAGTGCTTCTTTGAGGGGCACTTTGTTCCACCCTGACTTGGGTTTTTACTACCATCCCTTATAGGGTCAACATTTTAGAATTCCCTACCTAGCCACCTTGTGGGAACACCACACCAGAAGGGCTGTAGTGTATCAACAACAAAGCCAAACAAAACACTTTTTAGAACAGCTGGGAAGGGAAGAAGGTAGCTTTACCAGCAGTGCCCACACCCTGAGAATGTTTTTTTTAAAAAGCAGTATATTTGGGACAGAATTTTATGGTGCTGTGAAGGCAGGCCTATAAAATTCCATTGGTGCTTTTCTTGCCATCTATTGCCCAGCCCTGCAAATTTTTTGGCCAGCGAGAGGAAATCATTGGTGGATGGGAAGCTCAGCATGTTAGCCTGCTTGGGCCTTGAGCAGAAAGAGAGGTGATTGTGCCTCCTTCACGGGCCCCCTTTTCCAATCAAAGACCCATCCTCCGAGTGCTAAGTGGCTGAGGGACAACCTGCTGGATTGTGACAGGTTTCATGGCAACTTTATCTGTGGCAGGGCAGTAAACTCCGCCACCCATGAAATCCTGCTCTTGATGTTTATTAGTAACGTAGGATTAGGAGTAAAAGGAGTGCTGGAAGCACTCAGCAGGTCTGGCAGCATTTGTGCAGAGAGAAACAGAATAATAATGTTCAGAGAGTCATATTACACTAAAAACATTAACTCTGTTTCTCTCTCCACAGATTCTGCCAGACATGCTAAGTATTTCTAACACTTTCTGCTTTGATTTCAGATTCCCCGGATCTGTAGTACTTTAATAGGAATAATATTCAGCTCCTTGCGTCTGTTTTTCCATTCAGCCAGATCATGTTTTGTCTATAAGTCAGCTCTATTTAACCACCTTTGCTTTATATTCCTTGATAATCTTAGATCAAAAATCGATTGATCTTGAAAATTTCCATTTGCAATACATCCTGTGCCTTTTGAGGGAGAGTTCTAGATTCCCAATAGCTTTCTGTGTGAGGAAGGGCTTTCTCATTTCACTCTCTGATATGTCATGCCTGTAATTTTATGATTGTTTCCCTTGTTCTGAGTTGTCTCAAGAGGAAATGTTTTTTTCTATATCAAACTCTGTTATTAATTTAAACACTTCAATTAGATTACCCCTCAACTTTAAATGCAAGGGAATACCATTTATGCATATCTGTAGTGAAGAGATGAGACAGATCCAAGGGCGACCACCATTCTTCAGATCCCGTCAGTCAGAGAACCTTCCCTTTAGCCTTATTCCATCTCCTACATCCCAACCAATTACAGACTTACACTACAAGGTTACCACCTATTCCATATGCTTTTATTTTTGCTAATAATCTATTGTTCGGAGCCTTATTTAATGCCTTCTTGAAGTCCATATAGACAGCATTCATAGACACTGCCCTATCCACCATGTTAAATGACATCCTGAAAAAATTCAATTTGGTTAGGAAGGCATGATCCACCCTTCACAAATCCATGTTGACTCTTTTTCATCAGTTCGTTCTTGTCCAACTGCTCAGTAACTCTGTCCCTGATGATAGATTCCAGTAGCATCATTGCAATTGATGGTACACTGATGGAATTGCAGAATTTTACAGTGCAGAAGGAGGCCATTTGGCCCATCAAGTCTGCACTGGCTCTCTGAAAGAGCATTCTACCCAGTCCCACTCCCCTGCCTTATCCCTATAACCTTGCATATTCTCTGTTTTCAGGCAGCAATCCAATTCCCTTTAGAATACCTCGATCAAACCTGCCTCCACCACCCTCTCAGGAAGTTTGTTCCAGACTCCAATCACCCTCTTGGTGAAATAAATGTTTCCTCACATCACTTTTACTCCTTTTGCCAATTATTTTGAATATGTGCCCTTTAGTTCTTGATGTTCTCTTGAGTGGGCACAGTTTCTCACTATTTAACCTGCCCATACCCCTCAGGATCTTGAATACTTCTATCAAGTTTATTCTCAGCCTTCTTTTCTCCAAGGAAAAGAGCCCTAACCTCTCCAATCTATCCTCATAGGTACATTTCTTCATCCCGGGAATCATTTTTATGGATCTCCTCTGTACTCTGCCCAATGCCTTCACATCCTTCCTCAAGTATGGTGCACAGAACTTGACACAGTACTCCAGATGAGGCTTAACAGGTGTCTTATACAAGTTCAATATCACCTCTTTACTCTTGTACTCAGTGCTCCTATTAATAAAGCTTAAGATACTGTATGCTTTATTAACTGCTCTCTCAACATGCCCTGCCATCTTCAATGACTTATGTACATTTACACCGAGGTCCCTCTGTTCCTGCACCTCCTTTCGAGTTACTCCCTTTATTTTATACTGTCTCACCATATTCTTCCTGCCAAAATGAACCAGCTCTCACTTCTCTGCATTGAACTTAATCTGCCACCTATCTGCCCACTCCACCAATATGTCTGTCCTTTTGAAGTTCAGGATGATCCCCATCACAGCTGACAGCATTTCCAAACTTCGTATCATCTGCAAATTTTGAAATCATGCCCTGAATACCAGAGTCTAGGTCATTAATATATATCAGGAAGATCAAACTCCATTACAAACCTTCCTCCAATCTGAGAAACATCCATTAACTGCTACTCTCTGTTTCCTGTCACTCAGCCAATTCCTTATCCAAGTGCCTCCCTTCCCTTTTCCATGAGCTAGGGTTTTGCTCAAGTCTGTTGTGTGGCACTGTATCGAATGCCTTTTGAAAATCCATATACATCACATCAACAGCGTTTCCTTGATCCACCTTCCTGTCACTTCCTCAAAAAACTCCAGCAAGTTAGTTAAACATGATTTTTCCTTAATGAATCCATGCTGACTCTCAGTGACTATTGATTTTGTCCTGAACTATAGTTTCCAGACGTTTTACTACCACTGTAGTCAAACTGACTGGTCTCTACTTGCCAGCTTTATCCTTACACCCCTTTTTAAACAAGGGTGTAACATTCACAATTCTCCACTCCTCTGGCACCACTCCTGTGTCTAAGTAAGACTGGAAGGTTGTAATTAGTGCCCCTGCAATTCCCACTCTCTCTTCCCTCAGTACACTTGGATGCATCTTATCTGGCTCTGGTACCTTATCTGTTTTAAGTAAAGATAGCCATTCTAACACTTCTTTCTTATCAATTGTAAATTCCTTTAGTGTACCAGTTACTCTCCTCTCACCTTGGCCTGGGTAGCATCTTTTGCCTTTTGTAAAGATAGATGCAAAGTACTTGTTTATTACCTCTACTATTTCTCCTGCCTCCACATGAAAGTCCCTTTTTTCATCCCTAATTGGCACTAATCTTTCTTCTTATTATTATTTTCATACTTACTGGGATCCCCTTTTATATTAGCTGCAGTCTCTTTTCATGTTCTCTCCTTGCTTTTCCTTATTAGTTTTTTCACTTTCCCCCCTGGTCCTTCTATATTCAGCCTGATACCCCATTGTATTTTCTACCTGACATCTGTCAAATGTGCACTTCCTTTTCATCTTCACCTTTGCATCTTTCTTTATGAAGGAAGAAGATGCTACCCATGCTGAGGTGAGAGAAGAGTAACTGGTACACTAGAAGAATTTACATTTGAGAAGAAGGAAGTGTTAGAACTCTCTTGTCATCCAGGGCACTCTGGATTTATTTGTCCTACCTTTCCCCTTCAAGGGAATACACCTTGACATGCCTGCAATACTTATTCTTTGAAGGCTGTCCATTGTTTAGCCATCGTCTTTTCTGCCAACATTTGATTCCAGCTCACACGACTCAGATGTATTCTCATCCAATCAAAGTTGGCTTTGCCCCATTTAATTATCCCTGCTCTGGATTGCTCCTTGTCCTTCTCCATGGCCAACCTAAACCTTATGATACAATGGTCACTGTCCCCTAAATGCTCTTCTGCTGATATTTGATCCACTTGGGGCAACTCATTCCCCAGAACCAGGTCCAAAAGTGTTCCCTCTCGTTGGACTGGAAGCATACTACTGCAGAATATTATCTTGACACATTTCAGGAACTCTCACCCCTCTTGTGCTTCTGTACTATTCCTATCCCAGTCTATATCTGAATAATTTAGTCCCCTATTATAATTACTCTATAATTCTTGCACCTCTCTGTAATATTTTTGCACATTTGGTTCTCTACATCCCTTCCAAAAGTTAGTGGTCTATATACCAGACCGATCAATGTTATTGCACCTTTTTCATTCCTTACCTCTAGCCAGAGAGATTCCATCCTTGACCCCTCTGGAACATCCTCTCTCTCCAGTACAGTATTTCCATCTTTAATCAATATTGCCACTACCCCCACTCACTCCCAAACTTTTCTTCCTTTCCTGTCTCTCCTAAACACCTTGTATCCAAGAATATTCAATGCCCAGTCCGGGCCTTCTTTGAGCCAGGTCTCTGTTATAGCAACAATATCATAATTCCAATTGTCAACTTGTGCCTGTAGTTCACCAATCTTATTAACCACAGCCTGTGCATTCACATGCATGCACATTGACCCTGATTTAGGCTTTTTTTTACTTTCCCACTTGCTCTGACCCCATCTAATGACTTACTATTGCCTACTCTAATTCTTATCAAACTCTCCAAGGATTCTATCTACCTTGATACTACTCTCTGATGTATCCCCCTTATTAGCTAATACTCCTCTACTTTCCACTGCCAGTTCCTCTCCTCTCTACTCTGAATTTCCCCTCAGGTTCCCATCCCCTTGCCAATCTGGTCTAAATCCTCCCCAACAGCACTGGCAAACCTCCGCATGATTACACTAGTCCCAGTCGTGTTAAGGTGTAACCCGTCCTTCTCGTACATGTCCCACCTGCCCCAGAATTGGTCCCAGTGCCTCAAGAAATCTAAAGCCATCCCCCCTACTCCATTTCTCCAGCCACATGTTGAACTGCTCAATCTTCCTATTCTTATTTTAGTGATAGCGACCACGACATGGTAAAATTTAAGCTTGTTATGGACAAAGAAATTGACAAGTTGCAAAAAAATGTTTTGGATTGGGGAGAGCGGATTTTAGTAAAATAAGGCAGGATCTGGCCAAGGTAGACTGGGAACAGCTACTTGTGGGGAAATCTATAGAGGAGCAGTCGGGGGCTGTTCAAAAAGGAAATGGGGAGGGTACAGGCTCAACATGTTCCCTCTAGGGTGATAGGAAGGAAACAAGCCCAGAGAACCATGGATGACCAGAGATATTCTGGATACGATGAGAAGAAAAAGAGAGGCTTTTAGCAGGTACAAGGGAAGCAAATCAGCGGAGGCATTAGTGGAGTACAGAAAGTGCAGGGTGGAGCTTAAGAACACAATTAGGAGAGCAAAGACGGGATACGAGAAAGCTCTGGCTGGTAAAAGTAGGAAAAATCCCAAGATATTCTATAAGTATATCAATGAGAAGAGGATAACCAGGGAAAGAGTAGGGCCCATTAGGGACCAAGGGGGCAATCTATGGGTGGAGCCAGAGGACATCGCTAGAGTGTTGAATGAATACTTCACATCTGTCTTCACCCAAGAGAATGAGGATGAAGTTATCAAAATCGGGGAGAGACTGCGAGGTTCTTGAGCAAATTGATATAGTGAGTGACAAGGTATTGGAGGTGTTGGCAGGCTTAAAAGTGGACAAATCTCCAGGTCTGGATGATTTGTGTCCCGGACTGCTGAAGGAGGCAAGGGAGGAGATCGCAGGGGCTCTGACACAAATTTTTAATTCCTCTCTGGCCACGGGGGAGGTGCCAGAGGACTGGAGAACAGCTAAAGTGGTTCCGCTATTTAAGAAGGGTTGTAGAGATAAGCCAGGGAACTACAGACCAGTGAGTCTCACGTCAGTAGTAAGGAAACTATTGGAGAAAATTCTGAAGGAGAAAATCTATCTCCACTTGGAGAGGCAAGGTTTGATCAGGAATAGTCAGCATGGCTTTGTCAGAGGGAGGTCATGCCTAACAAATTTGATTGAATTTTTTGAGGAGGTGACCAGGTATGTAGATGAGGGTAGTGCAGTTGATGTAGTTTATATGGATTTCAGCAAAGCCTTTGACAAGGTCCCACATGGGAGACTTATAAAGAAGGCAAATGCACATGGGATACAGGGTAATTTGATAAGGTGGATTCAAAATTGGTTTAGTTGTAGGAGACAGAGGGTGATGACAGCAGGATGCTTTACTGACTGGAAGCCAATGGCGTACCACAGGGATCTGTGCTCGGTCCCCTATTATTCGTCATTTATATAAACGACATAAATGACAATGTGGGGGGTAGGATTAGTAAGTTTGCGGATGACACAAAGATTGGCTGGATGGTTAACAGTGAGGCTGAGTATCTCGGGCTACAAGAAGATATAGATGGGATGGTCAAATGGGCAGATAAGTGGCAGATGGAATTTAACCCTGAAATGTGTGAGGTGATACACTTTGGAAGGAGTAATTTGACAAGGAAGTATTCAATGAACGGCCTGACACTAGGAAGTTCTGAGGAACAAAGGGACCTTGGCGTGTGTGTCCATAGATCTCTGAAGGTGGAGGGGCATGTTAGTGGGGTGGTGAAAAACCCATATGGGACACTTGTCTTTATCAATCGAGGCATAGATTACAAAATTAGGAAGATCATGTTGGAGTTGTATAGAACCTTGGTGAGGCCACAGCTGGAGTACTGTGTGCAGTTCTGGTCACCACATTATAGGAAGGATGTGATTGCACTGGAGGGGGTGCAGAGGAGATTCACCAAGATGTTGCCTGGGATGAAACATTTTAAGCTATGGAGAGAGGTTGGATAGACTTGGGTTGTTTCCGTTGGAGCAGAGAAGACTGAGGGGCGACCTGATCGAGGTGTACAAGATTATGAGGGGTATGGACAGGGTGGATAGGGAGCAGCTGTTCCCCTTAGTTGAAGGGTCAGTCATGAGGGGACACAAGTTCAAGGTGAGGGGCAGGAGGTTTAGGGGGGATGTGAGGAAAAACCTTTCTACCCGGAGGGTGGTGACAGTCTGGAATGTGTTGCCTGGGAGGGTGGTGGAGGCGGGTTGCCTCACATCCTTTAAAAAGTACCTAGATGAGCACTTGGCACGTCATAACATTCAAGGCTATGGGCCAAGTGCTGGTAAATAGGATTAGGTAGGTAGGTCAGGTGTTTCTCACGTGTCGGTGCAAACTCGATGGGCCGAAGGGCCTCTTCTGCACTGTATGATCCTGTGATTATGCTCACTAGCGTGTGGCATGGGGAGTAATCCTGAGATTACTGCTTTTGAGGTCCTACTTTTTAATTCTTTTCCTAACTCCCTAAAACCTACTTTCAGGACCTCATCCCTTTTCCTACCTATGTCATTAACCCCACTGTGGACCACGTCCGCTGGCTGTTCACCCTACCCCAAAAGGATGTCCTGCAGCCTATGTGGCATCCTTGATCCTGGCAGCAGGGAGGCAACATACCATTCTGGAGTCATGTCTATAGCCGCAGAAATGCCAGTCTGCTCCCCTACCTATGGAATCGCCTACCACTATATCAATCTCACTCTTCCTCCTCCCCTCCTGTGCAGCTGAGCCAGCTGTGGTGCCATGAACTTGACGTTTGCTACAATCCTCTGAGGAACCATCTTGCAAACCAGTATCTAAAATAGGAAAATGGTTAGAGAGTGAGATCGCCTCTACCTGCCAGTTTCTCTTCGATACTCTGGCGGTCACCCATTCCCCTTTTGCCTGTGTATTTCTTAGCTGTGGTGTGACCACCTCTCTAAATGTGCTATCCATGCAACCCATGACAGTGACTCCAGCCAACCCTCGAGTTCTGCAACTTGGAACTCAAGTTTCTGCAGATGGTGACACTTCTTGCAGGTGTAATCATTGAGGGCACTTAGTGCCTGCATGGCTTCTGATATCCCACAGGATGCACATTCCACACGGCTGAGCTACACTGACAGACCTTAAATTTTATGTAAGGTGTTTACTACAGTATGGTATAATATAATAACTCACCTGTCACTCACCAATCGCCTCCTGTGTGCCGAACCTAGAAAGGCCTATACTCACCAACCAATCAATTTACGGGACTCCTGTGATGTCATTTTTCGATTTTTTTTTCTGCACTTGCACTCTTTTCAATCTCCCAACTGCCTCTCCACTCACAATGTTTTCAATCTCCCAACTGCCTCGCCACTCACAATGTTTTCAATCTCCCAACTGCCTCGCCACTCACAATGTTTTCAATCTCCCAACTGCCTCACCACTCACAATGTTTTCAATCTCTCGGCTATCTGCCCACAAGCGCTGTTTTCAACCTCCAATTGCCTCTTCACTGGGTCTGTAGTTACCTGTTTTTTCAGTCCCTCCCTTCTTAAATAATGGAGAGACATTTGCAATTTTCTCATCCAAATACACAATTCCTACTGTTAAAAAGAGAAGTAATGAGTACAATTTGAATGTTTCATTTTATCATATCTTGTAAAAATAAAAGAAGATGTGATAACAATGGCAGTGGTGTGTTACAGACCACTTGTGGAGTATGAATTGCTCTGGAGCAATGGGCAGTGATGGCAGAGGCTCCAATTTTCTTTCCATCAAATGGTTGACCAGGAATCTCTTCCGTTATTACTGGCTACCAACAGTGTTATTTTCTATTCTTTCACAGGATGTGGGTGTCACTGGCAAGGCCAGCTTTTGTTGCCCATCGCTAATTGTCCTTGAATTGAATGGTTTGTTAAGCCATTTCAGAGGGCAGTTAAGCATCAACCACATTATTATGGATCTGGAGTCCATATAGACTAGACTAGATAAGGATGGCAGATTTCCTTCCCTAAAGGGTGTTAGTGAACCAGGTGGGTTTTTATAACAATTGATGATAGTTTCATGATCAACATTACTTATACTAGCTTTTCATTCCAGATTTTATTATTTGAATTTAAATTCCACCAGAATCCAATGGGGGAGGGTGTATTTGAACCTCTGTCACCAGAACATTAGTTTGGACCTCTAGATTACTAGTCCAGTGGCATTACCACTATACCACCATCTCCCTCCATGTATGTTGGAAGGATTCCCAGGTTAATAATTAACCTGCTTGGGCACACTGAGTGTATTTTCCTTGATCGTCAAGTCCTGGGGTGGGACTCAAACCCAGAGCTTCTGACTCAGAGGCAGGGATGCTACCCACTGTGCCACAAGCGATGATTATAGAAATATATAATTAAAACCTGTTAGTTGGACCACCCTTTCTGAATCAAAATTATACAATTCCGCATGTTACCAATAAACAGATTACTAATATTGATTTAAATAGTTAGAGTCAATCTGTATTGTACTATTAAATGCATCAAATTAAAATGATAGTTGATTTAATCATAAGGAGCAGAATATTCCACACTTAGAAACTCTTAGCTGCTGGGACCATTTTCAGGTCCTGACCTGTTCGCAGCAGCTGCACATCTTCCACTTCAATCTTCAGGAAGGCGACCATTAAGATCACCAATCACCGTGCAGTTGGAGACAAGAGGCGGCTTGAGATAGGGAAGGTTGAGTCAGTGCATCCCACTGCAAAGGCAGCTGGACAGCCTTCACTTTGTCTGCAATGATGGTGTCGCCGAGGGCAATGCAACAGGAGTGGATGGGGTTAACCTGATGGGAGTCGATGCCATTGCATCACCCCAACAGTATTGGAAACATCAGCCTCCAGGTGCTCCTCATCCAATGGCAAGACTCTACTCTGCCAGCAGAAAACATTAGCATTGTCTTTCTTTTCTGTTACAGATTAACAAGTCTTGGGCGGAATTTTCCAGTTTGGAAACTAAGTGTGGTGGTGGGCGGGTTTTATGGTACATTTCCCACTGGGTGGCTTGGGGAGAAATCGTGCCTGACCTTGCACGCAGGAGCTATTTAATTATGCACTGGTGAGTAGCTCCCGAATCACATGGCGGGTCAGGAGATGATTCATCTGCCCACCGTTACCCATTGGGGTCAAAGGTCTGGGCGTCATATTTAAATGCCACCCAAACACACATTGGGCAGAATTTTCTGTGCCAGCTGGTGTCAGGTATGGACAATATCGTGAGAGCCAAAAATCTGTCTCAGGACACTGTGAAACCAGTTTTCAATCGTCCGCTCTGCCTGTCAATAGCAGGCCACTTTTCCCACCGTTGGATGTTGGGATGCTCGTTGTAATACATCTGCAAATCATTATAAGCCCAGCCTGCCAGAATCATCTGGATCATCCGAGCCCCAATCACACGTCGCGTTTCTCAAATGAACATAAGTGACGTGCACCTGGTGAGCTGCATTTTGCTTGGGAATTCGAGGCTCGCTTGCCTACGTTGATTCAGGCAGCACTTGCAGGCATCAGCGCCAGACTTCGCAGGCAGCACCACATCACTTTTAGGGAGGTTCACGGCGGGTTTCTACCCACCACACCAGAAGGTTGGGGTAGCTTTTCAATGGCTGCAGGGGATGGGCTTGCTTGGGGAAGTGGGGGGGAAATGGCCACAGGCAAGGGAAGAAGCTGCAGGACGAGGGCTGTACTGGGGAAGGGGGGTATCCCAGGGTGGGTGTGGGGGGGGAATATTGATCTGTGCAAGTGTTCTCAAGATGGTGAGGGCTGAGGAGGCAGTCTCCAAAGGATATGAGGCCAGATGAAGATGTGAAGGTGTGTGTGAGTGAGTGAGTGGTGATGTCCCTTGGGCTGGCAATGAGTGAAATGCCAGTAAATGTGTGGTGGGCTTGAGTGTGTGAGTTTAGAGTGATGAGACTGTTGCCTAACCTTGGTGGCACGGATGAGATCATTCATCCTCTTTCTGCATTGGATGGCCGACCTCTTGTGTGCAGTATTGGCACTGATCACCACTGCCATCGCCTACCAAGCTGCAGTGGTAATGTAGCTGCCCTTCCTGCAGCCAGAGCGGGGGTAGAGGACATCACGGCGGGCCTCCACGGCATCCAAAAGGTGCCCAAGGGACGCGTCACTTGCTGCGGTCTTCTTGCCTTTTGGGGCCATGTCTTCTTTTCAGCAGTCCTAGGCTGGAAGCACTGAGAGCTGTGCGCACAGCTTCACTTTAACTGTGGCGCCCAGCTTGAGGAAGCGGTGAGGTGATGGCATGGCGGGCGAATCAGAGACCGCCTGCCATTGAAATTGCGTGTTTCCTGGGAATGCATGATTAATGAAGTGGGATTGGGCGATACAGCATAAAAAGCCGCCATTGGGGCCGGTGGGTAAGACGTCCTTTCTCCTGCCTGCGATCGCACTGAGTGCAAATCTGGAATGATGCCGCGATGCCGCCCATTGACTCTTTCCAGCTCTGCTGTGTTCAGGAAACCTTTGGAGATGACTGCACCCAAGAAGAAGGAAGCTGCACCAAGGTTCAGCAATGAGTCCTTCATCTATGGTGTCTGTCATCACCGGGATGCCCTTTACCCCAGGGATGGCTCAAGGAAGCCCGCCAGAATCACCTCGCCAACCTGGGGGGCGGTCGCAAGGGAGGCCAGCTTGTTGGGTACCCATTCCTGTGTCGGAAAAGGATGAATGATCTCATCCAGTCCGCCAGGCTAAATCAACCTTCAGCTCACTCCAATCGCTCACTCTCATAATAGTATCATGCACTCAAAGGGTTACACTGTTCAGGGATCTCACACAATATTAGTGGGGGAGATATCAGCACTGATTGTCTCACGGACACTTAACATCAGCATCTTATCTATCATGCTGCACAAAATCCATCCTCAGCCCTTACTAGGGGGAGCTCACCACACACAGGAGGTATACATGCTTCCCAACCTCTGCTCCATCCCTTCTCATCACATTGCATCCATTTGTCTTCATGCAGGCCAAGCTTGCCCACAACAAGGGGGAGAGATCCCAGACTGAAGGAGGGACGGCCAACATACAAGAGTTCTCCAAATTCAAGGAGGAGGCCGCAGAGTTGGCAGGAGAGGACAAAGATCGTTCCTGTGGGGAAAGTGAGATCAGCCTCTCCCAGCAAGCCAGTACAGATGAGCCCTCCATCAGTTGATTGAATATCACTCACTGAGAGCGTCAGGATGTAATGTTGTATTCAGTCTGTTCATGAACTAAATCTCATTCCACCAACTGGAAGTTCCCCTCTAAGCCACTTACTCTACTGACTTGGAAATATATCTCCGTTCCTTCACTGTTGCTGGGTCAAAATCCTGGAACTCCCTCCCTAACAGCACTGTGGGTGTACCTACACCACATGGACTGCAGCGGTTGAAGAAGACAGCTCACCACCACCTTCTCAAGGGCAACTAGGGATGGGCAATAAATGCTGGCCCAGCCAGTGATGTCAACATCTCGTAAATGAATTTTAAAAATCTTCTCCCTCTTATAGACAGCCCAGCACAGGCAACATAAGAGCCAGGCCACCTCAGGAGGATGATGAGGATCCATTTGCTGAATACCCATCACTGTGTTCACCTGCACCCTCCACCAGCGCAGAGACACACATCCTGGTGGGTCATAGTTCTAGATTAGGCTCGGGGTCACTTTCTGGAGAACACCTTACTGACCCCTCTCCATAGCAGTTGGAGACAGTGACAGCCCTGGTCTCTGGCACTTGGAGGACCTGAGGACCTGCTGGAGATCAGACACCTGCTTGAGTCCGAGTCAGATGATGTGCTGCTGGAAGCGGCCATTGAAAAAAAGCTGGAGATGCAACGACAGGTGGTGGAAAATCAGGTAGAGTTGCCAGAGGCAATCAACAGACTAGAGTGAAGGATGGAGGAGTCCATCCACGTTCTGCCTGATGTCATGGCTCTGAATGCGAGTGCCTTGAGGTCACCATGGAATGGGTGGCAGCCGCCTGAAGACCATGGTCCAACAGATATTGCTAGATTTGCGCTCGTACCTGCATAGGCATTGGTGGGATCCATTAATGGCTAGGCAAATGGAGGGCGGAGCACCCCAACCTCCCTCCAGGTGCCTCTTGGCCTCAAGAAGTCAGGGAGGGGCCCACGGGGAGGATGAGCGTCAGCCAGGGGCTCCACACCAGACACTCCAAGGGCGTCCAGCTGCTCCAAATCCCCTCTGTCTGTGACCCCACCAATTCCAGCTGGTCAAGCCAAGGAGGGTGCATTTGCCCCTTAGCAGGAGACCCTTATCAGCCTGAGGCTGTCCAGGCCTCAGGCCTTCAGAGGACGTCCGCCAAGGTCATCTCAGACTACAGGGCGTAACAGTCAGCTGGCTGCCTCCACCTCTGCTGCAGATGTCGGGGCTGCACCCAGGCGTAGCCAGGGGGTTAGAAAAATTAAAAAACTTTGACATCACTTCGGGTCACGGCTGTTCATTCACTTTATACATCATGCACCTTTGTAAATACATTTTCTATTCATGAGAATGGCCTTGTTATTTGAAAAGGTTGTGCATATGCAACTATGTGGCCTCTTATTGTGAGGGTGAGCCATGTTCCCTCTCGGTGATCGCCTCCCTTTGTGAGCCTCACATTCATGTGATGAGGAGCTGAGTCATGATAGTTACTCAACCCTTGTTTTATGTCAGGGAGATGTGTCAAACTCTTTTATTGTAAATGATTGCAAAATGCGTTAGTAACCTTTATTCCTTACAAAACAACATGGAGTTAGGCATGCTCAATAGCCTTGGTGGGGGGGTGTGGGGTGGCAGTTAGCTGTGTCTCTAAAAATGAGAAGGCTGCCTTCATTGTCAGTGCCAAAGCACAAGGCTGCAGCCATGATGGTCTTTCCAACCACACACACATCTCAGTGTCCGCTAAAAGTTTCTCATTAAGGTGGCGATGACTGCATCAAGTCCTTTGATGCAGCATTTGTGCTGTTGTGTCGACTTTCACTTCCCAGAGTGCATGGATACAGGGTTCGCATCTGACCTTTTCAAAGATTACGGCCTGGTAATTCTTGAGGGTTGAAGGTGCAAGTCCAAATGCTGAACTTGTTCTCGATGTTACTGGTTGTAAAGGCCTTTCATTGCACTGGCATGGCTCTAAGAGACAGAAGGAATGTGGCCGTATCCCGCTGCCTGAACCTTACTCCTCCTGGAATCTTGTGGCTATCAATGTGGCACGGGCATGTCTTCTGCATCATGCTTCTTCAACAGCATCCTCACATGGAAACAACCCTTCATCTCCCTCTTCAGGTTTCTGCTCTTCCTGCTCTTCATCGTCCGAGGAGCCCTCAGCTTCCTCTGTCTCCCTCGGGCAAGTGATCCCCCCACTTTGAATCGCCAAGTTGTGAAGGCTGCAGTAGACCACGATGATGTGGGACACCCTCTGTGGAGAGTACTGCAGAACCCCAACTGAGCGGTCCAGACATCAGAAGTGCATCTTCAGGATGCCAATGGTCTGCTCGATGATAGATCGTGTGAAGCTACGCGCCGTGTTGTCTCTCTACGAGGCACTCTAAGGACAAGACACAGGTGTCATAAGCCATTGTTTGAGCGGGTACCCCTTATTCCCAAGCAGCCAGTCCTGTAATCGGGAAGCTCTATGAATATGTGAGGCATCTGGGAGTGACTCAGGATATATGAGTCTTGGGAGGCCCCAGGGTACCCGGCACAAACGTGCATGATGTGCTTCTGACGATCACACACCAGTTCAGAGAGTGGAATCCTTCCCTGTTAATGAACATCAGGGGCTGGTATCATGGAGCTCTCAATGCCACAGGTGTGCAATCGTTTGCACCCTGTACTCCAAGTAAGCCTGAGATAGCTGTAAACCCCAGAAATCTAGCAGCCTGGCAAGCTTCATAGAGTGTGAACTTCACATAACAATGAGCCTCTTTGTAAAGGGCACTTGTCACCTTGATACATTTATGTGCTGAGGTCTATGAGATGCCGCATCTCTGGAACGATCCGATCCGCAAGCAAAAAAATCTGAGTGCGGCGGTGACCTTCAGGGGCACTGGAAGGGGATGTCCTCCCAGTCCATGGCAGGTTAGATCCTCCAGCAGAATGTGGCAGGGATGGTCCACCACATCTCTTGACAAGCGCAGATGTGCACGACATTGTCTGTCACTCATTTCCAGATAGGAAAATCTTCGTAGAACCTTGGTTGTGCGAGTTGCCTCCATGGGATCTAACCTCCTCATCCTGTGGATCTTGTTGGGGCTCCCCTGGACCATGAAACCCAGGCCGGCCTCTTCTTGAAGCTCCACTAAGCGACGCCAGGCCCCCCTCCTCCTCAATCAGATCACTGCCTTCAAGAAGCAGCATTGCGCACAGGCCCCATGATTCAGTCCTCCTTCTTCCTGTGGACTGATGGATGAAACAAATCAATGAACACTGGGCAAATATGGTCAACCTCCCACTCGCAAACAGGAAGCCACTGTCATGCCCTAGAGCTGTGTCTGCGTTAATAGCGTTTTACTGATACAGCCTTGTAGTTGAGGTGCAAACTTACAGATCTAGGTGACTAAGATGCCAACCCTGATACTTGACATCTCAATCCCACAGAGGGTGGAAGAGGTTTGGACACTTTCATGAAAATGTGCCACCTTACCAAAGGCACTCCTGTCAACTCTGATCTGATTTACTGATTAAGCTCAACTTGCACTTCAGCAATGACTGGACGCCCTTTGGCCTGTTATCCATGCCAATTGGAGAAAGCACATTAAAGACATTCATTGGTGATCTGGCAGAAATGCAGCAGATATGCTTCCTTAACAGTTGCCTGCATTTTCCATTATCACGTTCCTCTCTGTTAATGCTCAAATGGAGCAACCGTATTGTGAAGCCACTGATTCTTGCAGTCTCTTGTTAAAGCACACCAAAAGGCAATGGCTCCAATGGCACCTTCTCAAGGAACTCTTCCTCTTTTCTCTCAGCTCTGCCTCTATTTCAATGTTGTGACTCTAAGCAGTTTGAATATGCCCCCTGAAAGGGCCTCTTAGACCAGCTGTGGTCTCCTCACACACTGCCTCAGACCCCTCCTGTGCAGATTCATTTCCAGGTTCGATTTGAAACTGCGCCATAGCTTTGGGGCTTCAAGACGGTAGTGCTGCATTTTTACCTTGAGACCAGCTTCAACCCTGCCCTTTGCCAGTGTTCGGAGCCTTCCCATTTTCCTGGAACTTCACGATGTGTAGGTAGGCCACACTCCGGTTATTCTCCAGTCTCCCCCAGTAACCCTGGACCCGGTTGTCATTGTGGCTCATTGTCAGTATGGCAAACCCATTATTGATATGTCAGACCTCCACCCTGTGGCTCAGACTCCTGTTCCTTGGAATCCCCTGGCCCTTCTTTTCAACCTCCCTCTTCCTTCTCTGAGGATTTGGGGCCTTCCTTGCCCTCTGTCACCTTGAGTGCCAAACACACTGTTGCACCATATTGTGCAGCGTTCAGGACACAAGGACCATTCAGAAGATCATGAAGATGAAGATTGCAGCACTCTAGCAGAGCAATCAAGGCACTGAAATTTCATTTTGATTGTCCTTGTATAGATGTGGCTCTCATTGTAACTGTGCGTGCAACTCTGCCTGAGGATCCTTCGGTGGAGTTAGAAGCAACGTCCTCAGAGGGTAGCCCTTGTTGTCCAGAACCCATCCCATGTACCTGAGGGGTGGGGTGGAAGAGCTGAGGTAGCCTAGATTCGTATAGTATAAATGTGTCATCACTGCTCCCCAGCAGTTGGCAACCAACTGGGATATCTCTCAGAGGTCAGCGGCAGAGTGCTGACAGGAACCCATGGCAAAGAAGTTAAGGGTTGCATTAATCTTCAGTGCTACCAGCAGGGCCTGTTAATGGGTGGTTCTAGTGGTCAAGTATTCATTAAGGAGGGCACAGAGGTCAGTCACTATGACCCTGGACTGTCCTGGTTCTCTGATATCCAGGTAGGTGACCCTCTTGTGGCGCACAAGGTGCTCAGGGTATTGGCGGCTCCTTCCCCTCCTTGATGTTGGCTGCTAAGGTTGTACCCCTTGCTGCCTGAGGATTCTTGCTCATGGCACGTGAGGTTATTGCAGCAACTGCTCTGCCTGAATGGCCTGGAAGTGTGAGGAAGCTGCACCCATGTCTAAGGGCAAACGTCTTTACTTGGAGGACAGATGACTCAAATGTAGATGAATGGACTGATGCTGCGTTGGGGCAAGATTTGTGCCAGTGCTCTTTGTGTTTGGGGACCACACCCTTGCCTCCTCCACCCTCCCTGATGCAGGTTCAGGAACTTCCCTATGGCTTTTCTGGTTGAGTTAATGCAAAAGCTTTCTTACTTACAAAGTTTTCAAAGCTTTCCCGCACTTCCGAGTGGGCTCCCACTGTGTTCCCAACTGCACTGAGCTGGCGTGGCTCACACAAGCTGTCAAAACCCACACAACTTCCTCAGACTAGCAAAATGACTGCTTCAGCAGTCATTAATATGACAGCCCAGACATTGTTCAACACTCCGTGTCAAGCTGTGACCCGCCTCATTTCCCACGTTGGTGAAAATGGCCAGTGCCGGAAATGGTGAGAGGAGTTCTGCATGTGGGGCCCACCTGCCTATTTCTTTGCCCGCCCGACATGATTCTGCCCTGCGTCAGGACAGAAAAACCCAGCCCGACTAATGCAGCAGAAAGAGGAAACTTGCATCCCAACAGCCTCAGCTGGATTCAAGCCTTATTTTCAAAGGTGAGTGATCAGTGTGCAAACCAACTATTAAAAACAAATCCTAGAAATTTGTTTTCTTTCTCATTCCCTGCTGAGTGAATTGAACTTACTTTCTCTTGCCAAAAAAAATGTCTCTTAAACAAAAGCCAGAAAAATAAACTGTGATCAAATGTTGTGTCTTTGAAGGCAACAAAAGAATGATGTATCAGAGCCAGGGAACATGCACAGCAATGTTATTTGAAAGATAGTTATATTGGCCCAAACCTTCCAATCTTCAGAGACTGGATGTACGATTGAGATGTGCGTTGGGAACCTATGTGGAAATCTTGAAGCGTTGACCTATGTGGGAATTTCCCAGGAGGTTTCAACTTCCGATGAGAAATTCCCCGGCACCATCTATAAATGCCTCCAACTCTGAGTTAGGGTTGGAAACTTGGGACAGTTCCGATGTACTTGAATTTTCCACAGGAAATGTTAGAAAGATTAAAACTTAGTCTAACTCCTGTATAACTATAGTACTGACCCACCAACTACCTACATATCCATTTACTGTAAAGAGTTAACAAGAGAAGTTTACATGATGCTGATGTAATAATGATGTCAGATCACATGACTGAGCAGTAAGAGAGATCTTGAAGAGAGCAGAAGTTCTAACCTCAGGTGGAGGTCCAAATGTACATGTAAACGGTTACAGTTAAAGAGGCAACAGAATGGAACAGCACACTTTTGGGAGACTAGACAATCCCGCAACTCCATTTAAACTCCTACCACACAACAAAACACTTAACTCACCCACCTACCCAACCCACCCTACCACACTACCCCCTCCTAACCATTCACTCATTCATCCATTCACCAAAATTCAGACTGGACATTTAAACTTGCCATACAACTACTCGTGCTGTAAAAAGGGGGTTTGTTCCCCCCCCCCCAACCCACACACACACGATGACTCTAATCCTCTGTGATGAGCTCTCCGCAATTCTGCAAAAGCCGGAAGGCCTGGAAAGAAATGCGGAGCAGCGTTGATTCAAGCAAGCGTTTGAATAGAGCAGTAATCTGATGATTGCTGTTTCTCGGAAGATCTGGGATATTGTTTATTAGCCTGTCAATGCTGGAAAGGAGCAGCTCTGTACAACTGGAATTTGCAGATCTTTGTGAAATGTAAAATTTATTTTGTGTGTGAATAAACTAATAAGTCATAAGTTTGGATGCCTTGCTTGCAAATGTTGTGGATGGCACAATATTTCTTTCACTAAATTACTGTGTATGTAGCATATTATAAAGTAATTAAACCTAAGACATCAAGTGTTGAATAAGTGATACTAAATGATGGAATATGTGACAATTTTTCATTATAGGTATGTTATTACATAAACTTTACTGTACTGAAGTGCAATAGATAATTTGCAGTTTTAAAATATGATTTTTCTTTGTGTTCATTCCCTACCCACAATTCTCTATTTCCCTCTCCCCACCCTTTCCAGTATGATTTCCCAGATAGGACAATAAGTTGATGACTGACTCCCAGAATGTCTTAGGCCAACTCTTCCTCCAAATTTATTTCCTTTCTCTCTGCTCGACTGTCTGTATTTGCCTTTTTTTTTAAGTGATCGTTTGAGATTGTAAGTTGAGTGTGTGTGCGCATGCGTGTACACCCCTAGTGGGTAGGTGGGGTGGAGGCAAGTGATGAGGATGCATGTAGGAGAGATGGGGAAGATTTTTATGTGTAAGGTCTCGATATCAATTACATATCAAAGAATAATGTAAACACCAGTAATGAATGAACTCCTGTGAAGAGCCACCACTTCAGATATCTCTCATTCCACATAGCTACCTCAATGACCTAGCTTATAGACAAATCCAAGACCAACCTGGATGAGGGTAAGAAGTTGACTGAGTTGATAATTGTTGGTACCAATGGAATATTGTATCAGTATCTGTCCAGTTCTAACTGCTTTTTCCAGCTGTATTTGTAGATCTGGCGAGGGCAGTCCATATGGAGAAAGTTAAAGGGGCGAAGGGTCTGCATGTGATAGGGAGAAAACAATATTGTAACTTCCTAAAACTCACGCAGCTACATTTTTACACCTGGTATTACACAGGTCTACCTTCCCCTTTGCTTATGTTCTCCTTCAGTAAATGAACAACTACTCCATGAAAAAATGCAGGCTGTCAGCAAAACAAATGTGGTGTCAGCTGAGGTGTCAGCTGTCAGCTAGTGGGTAAAAGATAAGATGGCCAACAAGGCAATTATCAAGGGAGGAATAAAATGGGATGGAGGCAGACACTTGGCTAATTTCTGTTATCCTTAACCATTTGATTTCCACTTGGAACAATACATTTACCAAAATTTAGATACAATTGCAATGTTTTTTTTAGAATGTCTTCAGTGCATAATCCTAAATAAATGTGTAACAAAATGGTGACAAATTAGTAAGTGGTAATCACTAACTCTATCATCCATCATTTTGACAATATAAGCCCTGACCTACGCACCAAAACCATATTTTCTCAATGTTTCACATATTCGTCTACAATGCCATTGTTTTTTCTAGAATGCTTTGCTACTTTTGGCATCTAGCTATTTATAGTTTTTATGAAAAAGAAATAAAACCTAAACAAAATCCAACATTTCTAAAAGGCTTTGTTGCCATTATTGGGTACTAGTAAATGCTTGGGTAAATACCAATAAGTTCTATTAGTCTCCAATTACTTGACAGCAAAAAGTAGGGACCTTCATAACTCCCTGGTGAAGACACTATGATTGTTTATGTTCATTATCAATTCAGTGATTGGCTGCGGTGTTACTTTTGTTTAATATCTTCACTTTGGTTTTAGAAAGGTTCATATAACAAAGACCACCTTGGAGTGCCTGAATGGAGATTATGAAGTTGAAGCAGGATATGGGCACGAGAGAAACAGTTTCCTTAAAAAGCATAACATTGAAACCTTCTTCATCGTGCCCTCTCATCGAAGGAAAGTGAGTCGAAATCTGATCTCTGGATTCACAGTTAAGATTTAAGCCTACAGAAATATTATTTTGAAATGTCAAGATACAACTGAGATTCCAGTTGCTGAATTGCGTTGAATGACGAAGGGTACTAAATTAGTTACATTTTTGACCTGTTATCCATAATATTTTTGCAGAGACTGATATTTGACTTCTGCCTAAAATGGACTCAAAGCCAGTGAAGCAGCCACTCTCCTTCCTTGTTAGTGTTGGCATGAGGCCTCAGCTGCTTTGAGGCTTGGTTCTCATTACCATGCTGCCACTGAGTTGCAAACGCTAAGCAGGTGGCCTGTGGCAAATCTCCATTTGTGGGAAAGCAGAGAAGCTAGTTGCATATGGGGATGGGGTATTGAGGGGAAAACAATCTGTGGTGGGGGGCGCTTTGAGCAGGCTGCCAGTGGTCCACTGTTTTTGGGCGTCTCAGTAGCAGCACTCCTGGGACCATCAAAAAAAAAGGTTCTTGGGCTGATTTTTGAGTGACCACCAGTGGTCCCTTAAGGGCATGCTGGGTAAGTTATTAAAAACAAGGGACTTCATTCTATTCCACCAATAAAGGCAAATATTGTTATAAACTTGAACTACCAGTTGTGCCTAACTCTCTGAATTCTTGATGTAAGACCTCATCCTTCTTTCTACCTATGTCGTTGGTACCAACATGTGCCATGACCTCTGCCTTATCACCCTCCCCCTTCAGGATGCCCTGCAGCCGTTCAGTGACATCCCGGACCCTGGCACCAGGGAGGCAACACACCATCCTGGAGTCACGTTGACGGCTACAGTAGCGCCTATCTGTTCCCCTGACTATAGAATCCCCTATTACTATTGCTCTTCCTCTCTTCTTCCTCTCCTGTATAGGCAGGCTGCTTGTGGTGCCAGAAGCTTGGCTCTGTCTGCACTCCTTGGAGGAACCAGCACCCTCATCAGCCTCCAAAATGGAATATCGATTTGCGAGTGGGACCCCAGGGGACTCCTGAACTACCTGCCTGTTTCTCTTGGACTGCCTGGTGGTCACCCATTCCCTTCCTTCGTCAAGTCCCTTCAGCTGCGGTGTGACCACCTCTCTAAACGTGCTATCCACGATGCTCTCAGACTCGCGAGTGCTCCACAGTGTCCCCAGCCTCCGTTCCAGCTCTGAAACCCGAGCTTCCAGGAGCTGCAGCTGGACACACTTCCTATCAATAGTATATCAATACTTATTTTCAGAAAATGGTGTACAATGCACACATCTTGTGGGAATTCACAATGTCCTTACTGTACAAGGAGAAATCCACGATGCATCTAAAGATGGGGATTGAAGCAGCACTATACAGGTTACTTTGTTAGGAACACTGGGGCTGCTGCAGTTTCATTTCAACATTAATATATCCTTCCAAAACATTGACACAGAACATTGGCTCAAAAGCTTCAGAAATCATTTTTCCTTCCTATTGATCTCTATTCTATGATAGGATTGTCACCACGCAAAATTTATTTTTTTCATTCATTCACAGGATGTGGCCACCCTTAATTACCCTTGAAGGTGGTGGTGCGCTGCAGTCCATGTAGTCAGCATACTCCCACAGTGAAACTCCCACAGGAAGTTTCAGGAATTTGACACAGCGATGATGAAAGAACAGCAATATACTTCCAAGTCAGGATGGTGTGTTACTTGCTGCGGAACTGGTGGTCATGTTCTCTTGTACCTGCTGTCCTTGTCCTACTAGGTGGTAGAGGTCGCAGGCTTGGGGGGTGCTGCCTAAGAAACCTTGGTGCGTAGCTGCAGTGCATCTTGTAACTGGAACATTCTACAGTAATGGTGTGTCGGTAGTAAAGGGAGTGAATGTTTTATGTGGTGTATTGGCACCAATCCAGCAGGTTGCTTTGTCTTGCATGGTATCAAGCTCCATGAAGGTTGTTGCAATTACATTCATTCAAGGAAATGGAGGTTATTCAATCAAACTCCCAACTTATGCTTTGTGCATGGTGGACAGGCTTTGAAGAGTCAGGGGGTGAGTTGTTCACTAAAATAAATCCAAACCTTGTCCTGTTCCTATAGCCACAATATTTATATGGCTGGTCCATTTAAGTACCTGGTCAATGGTAACCCCAGGATGTTGATGGTGGGTGATTCAGTGATGGCAATGTTGTTGATTGTCAAGGGGGGGTGGGGGTGTTGATTGGATACTCTCTTGTTGGAAATGTTCATTGCCGTTGGAGTTGTGACTGGAACTGAACATTATGCAATCGTCAGTGAACATCCCCACTTCTGACCTTATAATGGAGGGAAGGCCATTGATAATCTTTGTCTACAGATATTCAAAAGTAGAGTTAACTACCCTATGCACACACAATTCTCAAATTAAATGTAACAGGGATGTAGATATCAAATGAAATTGATTTGAGCCATGTGGTTCTTTGTTATAGTGGTTGAATTTTCTTATAGCATCCATCATAAACTCACAAGCACATGAGAAGAGTTAATGCCTTGTTAGGTATTCCACTGAGATATTAGAAAACTAATAACCTTTACCATGTACCTGGCCTTGGTGAAATCACATCCAGAGCACTGTATTCCAGAATACGGGAAATATATAGACATTTGGAAGAATTCTATAAGAAGGATACAAGGATGATTCCTGAATTTAAGAGCTGAGTTTCTCAGCAAGATTATCTGTTCTGTAGAGAAGAGGACAATGTGTAGGATCTTAATGGACTTCTTTAGATTTTTGTCGTTTGAAAGAACTTAGATCCAGAAATGATTTATCAGGCACAGGATTCAAGAACTAAGAAAAACACTTCCAACATTAAGAGTGTCAAAAGAATTTAGAAAATTTAGGCAACTTTTATTTTTAATAAGAGGGTGATGGAATAGCAGAACAGATTACCAGTGGGCTTGGTAGAAAAGAAAATAACAGGCTTTAAGAAGGACTGGATGAATTCAAGTTGAGAAAGATGTTGGAGGGAAATTACTTCCAGAACCATTAAACCAATAGGAGGCTTGGAAGGGTGGGCTATATGGACCAATGTTCTTCCCCGTGCAAAAAAAAATACTGTGACTACATGCTATGCTTCAAATATTGCCACATAGGTCATATCGAAATTTGCCTGCAAGCAATATTCAAATCTCCACATCTTGCTCGTTTAGGTTAAAGGTGATTTGTTAAATGGCTTCCAGCATAACAACCTATCCATTGACCATGCAGAACAGCAATCCCAACCAACATGATTTCCTGCCTTTTTCTCCACATTCTCAAACAAATTAACTGCAATGACCCTTTGCCTTGCATTGTTCTCACAAATCCATTCATGCCAAGAAGCCTGGGTATATTAATCCATTGTTTGCAAAAGCGATGTTCAATCAAAAAGTATAATGGTGTTTCTATATATATATATATATATATGTGTGTGAATGCACACTTTTGAGAATTCAATGTAAAATAAGCATTTTCTCTCTTCCCCCCTTTCCTGTCTGTCCCTGTACCGCCAATTATCCCTGGCTAAAAGTAAAGGTTTCCAAAGGGGCATTGTTACAATCCCTGTAGAGACCAATAACTTTTGAAAAGAAATTTGAACTTCCAGTGACTGAACGAGAGGATCAAAAGACAAGATTTCAAGTTTTGAGACTTTTACTGTATCAAATGAATTGAAAGCAACATTGACTGAATCTATTTTTGTAGGCAACTAATATTTTAAACTACAGAAAACAACTTCCCCCATTTAACTGTTCACATATCTGAAAATCCTAAATTATGATTGTACCTTATAAGGTCTCTTAAGTGAACACTTCATTCTTCAGCAACCAGTCCAAATTGATTCTTAGCTCCTGTGGGCTTTCTTTCTTTCTTTCCCTTTCCCAGCTGGGTAACTCCTAATGACAGGCTGTCTTTCAAGGTGAGGCGTGAACTGGAGATTATTCCCTCTAGCCAAGCTAGGAAAATCTTCCAGTCTCTTTAAACCCTCACAAACTTGGTCCCTTCAATCTAACATGAGCTTCTACATACACATTGCACGGTGACCAACAGGGCCAGCATTTTTTCTACTTAAGGTGCAGGACTAGCTGCATTTATCTTTCTGCTCTCTCGCTCTCGCTTAGATTCTTGCAGACTGACTGTGTGAGAATCAGGAATATGTTAGGAAAACCTGCAACCCAATCCTATTATGGCTTCCTGTGAACTCTTCCCCTTTCAAAGCCCATCTCCATGGCTGTGTGAATCACATGGGTCTTATATCCAGGTAGGGATGCTAATTACCTATCCTTTAGACCCCCAACTACATTCTATCTTGAAATTAAATAGACTTTTAAAAGTATAACCATTTATAACACCTCCCTGTGAGACTTGGAGACCGACAACCTACCCATTATCAGCACAGATGTTCCTACAATTGTCTACAGGTATGAACATCTTTAACCTTCTTCCCAGTAAAACAACCTTGGCCCCATTTTAACCTTTTAACAACCAAGCCACCCAAGCTTGTTGCCAGGTAGTATTCGGAGCAGGTCGTATGAATCCCTTCATTCCTCCGGCCTAACATCTATCATAGGTAAGATGCTAGAACTTATTATTAAGGAGGTTATAGCAGAGCATTTAGAAAATCTTAATACAATCAGGCAGATGTTTTGAAAAGGAAAGCATGTTTGATTACTTTATTAGAGTTCTTTGAAGAAGTAACAAGCAACATGGATTAAAGGGAACATGTAGATGCGTGTACTTAGATTTCCAAAAGGCAATAGATAGAGTTAAAGGCTACTGCCCAAAATAAGAGCTCATCATGTAGGGGGTAACATATTAGCAAGGATAAAGAAGTGGTTACCTAACAAGAAGCAGAGAATAGGGATAAATGGGTAATTTTCAAGTTGGTAAGCCGTAACTGGTGGAGTGCCACAGGGATCAGCGCTGGGGCCTCAACTATTTACAATCTATATCAATGATTTGAATAAAGGGACCGATAGGAGAGTAAATTGTGAAGAGGATGTAAGGATTCTGCAAAGGGATATGGATAGGTTAAGTGAGTGGGTAAAAATTTGGCAGGAGTATAATGTGGGAAAATGTGAACTTATCCACTTTGCAGGAAGAGTAGAAAAACCATATATTATTTAAATGGAAAGAGAATGCAGGATTCTGTATTACAGAGGGATCTGGTTATCCTGGTACATGAATCACAAAAAGGTTAGTATGCAAGTACAACAAGTGATTAAGAAGGCAAAAGGAATGTTGTAATTTATTGCAAGGGGAATAGAATATAGAAGTAGGGAAGTTTTGCCACAGTTGTACAGGGCCTTGGTGAAACCACATCTGGAATATTGTATATAGCTTTGGTCTCCTTATTTCAGAAAATATATAATTGCATTAGAAGCAGTACAGAGAAGTTTCACTTGGCTGACTCCTATGAAGAAGGGGTTGTCTTAAGAGGAAAGATTGGTCAGGTTGGGCCTGTACCCATTGGAGTTTAGAAGGATGAGAGGTGACCTTATTGAAACATATAAGATCCTGAGGGGACTTATCAGAGTGGATGCTGAGAGATTGTTTCCCCTTATGGGAGAGACTAGAACTAGGAGACACAGTTAAAAATAAAGGGTTTCCCTTTTAAAACAGAGGTAGGAAGATTTTTTTTTCTCTGAAGGTCATTAGTCTGTGGAATTTTCTTCCCCAGAGACCAATGGAGGCAGGATCATTGAATATTTTTAAGGCTGAATTAGATAGATTCTTGATTGACAAGGGAACCAAAGGTTACAGGGGGTAGATAGGAACGTAGAGTTGAGGCCACAATCAGATCAGCCATGACCTTATCAAATGATGGAGTAGGCTCGAGGGGCCAAATGGCTGACTCCTGCTCCTAATTTGTATGTTTGTATGTTCCATTTTACTGTAAATTAAAGAGACAGTCCCAAAACATAACAATTTTATGAACTTAATATTTGTAACAGTGTCTCTTAAATCAATCACTCGGACATCAAGGTTCACTGTTTAACCATCATAATGCCTTGGTGTAGACTATCTGCATTTGATTGTGAAGGGGTGGAAATTTAGTCCTCCTTTATTCTGGATCAAAATTAAGTCCGTTTATTGACTGCTAATGAATCAATTTCTTAATGAGGGGAGGATTTCATGTGCCTCCATTCAGGCACAGTTGGTGACTGGGCTTAATAAATATCGCAAAGTCGGACCAGTCAAATCATATGCCTGTAAAATTACCAGCCTGATTTTCCTTCCATTATTTCAACACGTAAATCTTCCCTTACAGATGTTTCGGGGTGTGGATGCTTCTAGTTAAAACTTGGCAAAAAATTTCAACTGAAAACGTTCAGTGTTTGGAGTATGTGAAATTATGTCACATGTTAGGCAGAAGATGTAATGTGTAACTTAATCTATAAATGATTTTTATTTTGTCTCTGCTACCTCCTATGCAGTGGGGATGTTCAGCTTATGTTATATAAAAAAAATCTACAAAACCCCTACACAATTAATTTTGTATAAAAATGAGTTATACAATTGAACATAAATATATTATATGTATTATTCATTCATTGGTTGTGGGCAGTGCTGGTAAGGCCAGCATTTATAGCCCATCCCTAATTGTCCTTGAGAAGGTGCTGGTGATTATTATTATTTTATTTACTAAATGTGCAACTTGGATGATTAAATTAAGGTCTGGTGAATGGCCTACCTCATCTGTAATTATCATGATCTTGTGAAAAATCCCACAGACATCATTTTGTTAGTACTAAATGAGCTTAGTCAGACCTGGAAGTGAGGGCCCATGGTATTCGACAGATGAACTCTGGTGCACTATGACCCGGAAAGTTCTCAGCTTGCGGCAGGGCAGGAAAATGTCCCAAGTAATTTGCCCAGCTTCCATTATAAAAGTAGAAATAACGTATCCCATGAAGAGCTGTATGTTTCTAAATCTATGCAGAACTTGACATTAGTGGCAATGTCTATAAATATGTGAATAAACATTCAGCATAATATTTTAAAAGTTAGGAAGAAGTATCAAAATTCTGAAAGGGTTTTTAAAAAACTTTTAATCGATGGATAGTTTGCACCAAACAGTTGAAACAAATTTGGCAGGAAGCCCAGCCATTGTATAAGAAAATGGCAGCCAAAAATAAATGCAGCTTCTACTGCAATTTCTTTAAGCATTTATTCAGTTCATTTCTAAGACCACCTATTTTCAGCTCTGTAACATCACCCAACTTCACTGTCTTGTCTTAGCTCATCTGCTGGTGGAAGCCTCATTAAAACCTTTAGTACCTCTAGACTTGATTCACGGCTGGTCTCCCACATTCTAGCTCTGTAAATTTGAGGACATCCAAAACTTTGCTGCCCTCTTAACTCACACCAAGTCCTCTTCCCCTATCATCCCTGTGCTCACTGAAGTACACTGGCTCCTGGTTAAGTGGTGTCTCGATTTTAAAAGAAAATCATTTATGGGAGGTGGGCATTGCTGGCTAGGCCAGAAATTATTGCCCATCCCTAATTGTCCTTGAGAAGGTGGTGGTGAGCTGCCTCCTTAAACCATTGCAGTCTATGTGGTGTAGGTACACCCACAGTGCTGTTAGGGAGGGAGTTCCAGAATATTGACCAGCAATAGTGAAGGAACAACAATATATTTCCAAGTCAGGATGGTGAGAGGCTTGGAGGGGAACTTCTAGGTGATGGTGTTCCCATGGCGATATATTTCCAAGTCCGGATGGTGAGTGGCTTGAAAGGGAACTTCCAGGTGGTTGTATTCCCATGTATCTGCTACCATTGTCCTTCTAGATTGTAGCAATATTGAGTTTGGGTTCAGCAAGTAATTAAGAAGGCTAATGGAATGCTTAATTACGAAAGGGATTGAACATAAAAGTAAGGTGTTATGCTTCAGTTATACAGGGCATTGGTGAGACTGCACCTCAAATACTATGTGCAGTTTTGGCCTCCTTATTTAAGGAAGGATGTAAATGCTTTGGAGACAGTTCAAAGGAAGTTTACTAGATTGATACCTGGAATGAGTTGGTTGTCTTATGAGGAAAGGCTGGACAAACTGGGCTTGTTTCCACTGGTATTTAGAAGAGTGAGTGGTGATTTGATTGAAGTATACAAGATCCTAAATGGCCTTGACAAGGTGGATGTTGAAAGGATGTTTCCTCTTGTGGGTGAGTCCAGAACTAGGGAGCACTGTTTTAAAATTAGGGGTTGCCCTTTTAGGACGGAGATAAGGAGAATGTTTTTCTCACAGAGGTTTGTGCAACTTTGGAATTCTCTGGCTTAGAAGGTGGTGGAGGTGGGGTCATTGAATATTTTTAAGGCAGGGGTAGATAGGTTCTTGTTAGGCAAGGGAATCAAAGGTTATCAGGGTTAGATGGGAATGTAGAAATCGAAACACAAGAAGATCAGCCATGATTTTATTGAACGGTGGAGCAGGTTCGAGGAGCCAAATGGTCTACCCCTGTTCCTATTTATTACGTCCTTAGGTTATATGTTCTTATGTTTGGAAGGTGCTGCCTAAGGAGATTTGGTGAGTTCCTCTGGTGCATCTTGTAGATGGTGCACACTGCTGCCACTGTGCATCAGTGGTGGAGGGAGAGAATGTTTGTGGATGGGGTGCTAGTCAAATGGGTTGCTTTGTCCTGGATGATATCAAGCTTCTTGTCAAGCTGCACTCATCCAGGCAAGTGGCGAGTATTCCACCACACTCCTGACTTGTGCCTTGTAGATGGTGGACAGGTTCTGGGGAGTCAGGAGGTGACTCCTGTAGCATTCCTAGCCTCTGACCTGCTCTTGTAACCACATTATTTATATAGCTCATCCAGTTCAGTTTCTGGTCAATGGTAACCCCCAGGATGTTGATTGTGATGGATTCAGTGATGGTAATGCCATTAAATGTCAAGGGGCGATGGTTAGAATCTCTTGTTGGAGATGGTCATTGGCTGGCACTTGTGTGGTGTGAATGTTACTTGCCACTTGTCAGCCCAAGCCTGGATATTGTCCAGGTCTTGCTGCATTTGGACATGAACTGTTTCAGTATCTGAGGAGTTGCGAATGGTGCTGAACATTGCACAATTATCAGTGAGCATCCCCACTTCTGACCTTATGATGGAAGGAAGGTCAGTGAGGATCAGTGAGCAGCTGAGGATGGTTGGGCCTAGGACACTACCTTGAGGAACTCCTGCAGTGATGTTCTGGAACTGAGATAACTGACCTACAACATTTATCGTCCTGATTTTCAAATCTCTCTATGGCCTTGCCCCTCTCTGTTTCTGTAATCTCCTCCAGACCCACAATATTCCAGAACTCACTGGATTCCAAGAGGGTCCCAACTGATTGGAAAACCGTTAATGTGACACCCCTGTTCAAGAAGGGAGGGAGACAAAAAGCAGGCAACTGTAGGCCAGTCAGCCTAACGTCTGTCGTTGGGAAAATGCTAGAGTCCATTGTTAAGGAAGAAATAGCAGGACACTTAGAAAAGCTTAACAAAACCAAACAGAGTCAACATGGTTTTGTGAAAGGAAAATCATGTTTGCAAATTTGCTAGAGTTCTTTGAGGATAAAACAAGCAGAGTTCATAAAGGGGAACCAGCAGATGTAGTGTATTTGGATTTCCAGAAGGCATTCGATAAGGTGCCACATAAAAGCCCAAGATGGGAGCTCACAGTATTGGGGTAATGTATTAGCATGGATTGAGGATTAGTTAACACACAGAAGACAGAGAGTCGAGATTAATAGGTATTTTTCAGGTTGGAAAGACCTAACTAGTGGAGTGCCACAAGGATCAGTTATTTACTATCTATATCAATGACTTGGAGGAGGAGGCAGAGTGTAATGTATCCAAATTTGCTGATGATACAAAAATAGGTGAGAGGGCATGTTGTGGTGAGGACATAAGGAATCTGCAAGGAGATGTAGATAAGTTGAGTGAGTCGGCAAAAACTTGTAGCAAAGTGTGAGGTCATGCACTTTGGTAGGAAGAATCAAAAGGCAGACTATTATCTAAATGGAGAGAGACTCCAAAAATATGCAGCACAGAGGGACCTGGGTGTTCTTGTGCATGAAACACAAAAAGTTAGCATGCAGGTGCAGCAAGTAATTAAGAAGGCAAATGGAATTTTGCCCTGTATTGCGAGGGGGTTGGAGTTTAAAAATAGGGAAGTCTTATTACAACTGTACAGGGTGTTGGTGGGGCCGTATCTGGAGTACTGTGTACAGTTTTGGTCCCCGTATTTAAGAAAGGATATACTAGCATTGGAAGCAGTTCAAAAGAGATTCACTAGACTGATTCCTGGGATGAAGGGGTTGACTTGTCAAGAACGGCTAAACAGGTTAGGCCTTTATCATTAGAGTTTAGAAGAATGAGGGGTGATCTTATTGAAATGTATAAGATTCTGAGGGGGCTTGACAGGGTAGCTGTTGAGAAAGTGTTTCCACTAGTGGGGGAATCTCAAACTAGGGAACATAGTTACAGAATAAGGGGGCACTCATTTAAAACTGAGATGCGAAGGAATTTCTTCTCTTAGAGGGTGGTGAATGTCTGGAATTCTCTACCCCAGAGAGTTGAGGAGCCCAGATCACTGAAAGTATCTAAAGAGGAGGTAGATAGATTTTTGAAATATCGGGGAGTTGAGGCCTATTAGGAGCTGGCAAGAAAGAGGAGTTGAGGCCTGGGGTAGATCATCCATGATCTTATTGAATGGCGGGGCAGGCTTGAGGGGCCAAATGGCCTACTCTTGCTCCTATTTCTTATATTCTTATGTTCTAATCCTCTGAGATATCTGTTAGCTCCTCTAATCCTGGCCTTGTATGCAGCCCCCATTTTAATTGCGCCACCATCGCTCGCTGTGCCTTCAGTTGCTTTGGCTGAAGTGTTACATTTTGTTTTATAATACTCCTGTGAAGCACCTTGGGACCTTTTATTATGTTAAGGATACCATATAAATATAAGTTGTTGTTGCTTAAATTGAACCCCAGTAACAAAAGCTAAGAGTGATACAGCAGCACACAATGTGTGCTCCGATGTTAAGATCAGCCTGACAGTGGACCTTCCCTCTGCCACTTGTGCTATCCAGCACTTTACACAGAGATTAATTCCTCCTTTTATTTCTGCTTCGTGTTGTATTCTCCAGGCTCCGTAACTGCTCTGTGTGTTCACCTCTCAACTGCAGTCAGTACTTGGGTTAGGGTGAGCCGTGTTGTACATATTGAATGCAGAGGGGCTGCGCAGACTTCTCACCGACCTTGGTTAGGATGAAGGCCACAATCCCTTGTGCAAGTCAACAGATATGATGTAGCAGATCTGTGGACAACCCAATCTCAGCCTGCATGAGCTGGTGTATGAACTGCATGTTGCAGGTTCAGATACTCCTGACTTTGAGGCTCTGCGCTCCTCATTCTTAATCTTTATTGATTGCACTGAACTGTTATTCCACAGCTCCACTTTCCCACTATAAATGTGTACACAAAGGACCTCACTACCAATCAGTGATAAGAAATAGTGCCAGGCAGAGGGCAGTGTACGCCGCAGCCTATTTTTAGCAACCCACTTGAAAGATTCTCATGGACGCCTAGTGGTCCGCAAACCCTCAGATGGGAAATCCTGCTGTAGACCATTTAAACGTGATACTCAGTTTCAATTTTCCCTCTATCCCAATGGAACATGTGACTGCGCACTGAACCTCTTGATGCTGCTCAGATATAGAATTCAGTAAAGACTCAACTTTGCATCCATTACCCCTGTGCTGAAACATCATTGAGAATAGCATTTTAACTTCTGTTTAACAGTAGGTGCAGAAGCTGGGAAAGGTTTTTTGACTCATGAATGTTGGCATTAGGGAATGGAACACCTTTTCATTTTCACATCCTCAGTATTATCATCAAATACTCACAAGCCAAATATAAAATGGGCTAGTCATATGGCAGAGCTCTCTCTAATCTATCTTAACAATATATCTTCGCCAAGCATCTGAAGAGCAATCCCTCCAGCACCAGTTTGACATTTCCATTCTCATTTCATATACCAACTAACCTAAGGGAATCTTTTAGTAGTTCTGCCAAATTGATGCCAATTAGTATTGACTTGTGGAGAGTTCTGTGCTTTGGGCTTGTGCTCGTTGCAAAATTGGTTGAGACAGTTCAAGTTATGCAAAGAAATACATAGAAGGTGCAACAAGGAAATAGGCCGTTCGGTCCATTTAGTCCCTATTCGGTCCATTTAGTCGCTATTGGTGTTTACCTTTCACTTGAGTCAATAGTTCTAATCATAATTGCTAACACTGTCCTTGTAATCCTTTAACCCCTTCTTCACCCAGCTATCTGACCTGATTGTGAAGGTTGACAGTTCCTGCCTCAGCATTAACCTTGAAAATTAATGCTACCATTTCTCAATTCTTTGCATGAAGAGGTTTCTGCTGCCCTCTGATCTAAATCTTTCATTTAGTCAGAGACGTGCTGCAGCCCCTTATTTTTGACTCCTCAACTCTTTTATCTACCCTTACCTTTCCTTACATAATTTTAAAAAGTTCTGTTATTAGTAACTTGTAATCTATTATGTTTCGACTAAAAAAAAAACCTCCAACTTTGTTCATATGTGTATTTTGATAGCAGGTAGAGTCCTAATAAATCTGTATTGTACTCTCAATAAGTCTCAATGTCCTTCCCTTGGTACGAAGCTCAATAATGTGTGTGGTATGCTTATGGAGGTCTTAGTAAGGTTTTATATAGTTCATCATTACCTCTTGGTTTTTATATTTTCTGCCTCTTGAAATCAAAGCTAGAATTTGATTTGTTTTCTTTTCACAGCCCTATGAACCTGAGGTGTTACCTTTAATGCTTTGTGAACAATACCCCCAAATCCTTTCCGAAATGTCAAGCCTACTTCTGTTCAGAGTATAATTACTGCTGACATTTCTTTTATCAAAACATATCACCATACACTTACTGACGTTGAGTTCCATCTGCAGCTTTTTAACTCATTCCCCATCTTATCAATATCTCTTTTGCATTTTCCTTTAGTCTTCTAAAGAATTGACTATAAACCTTTACATCAGCAGAGAGGGAGGAGACTTCTACTTCCTACTTGAGTTAGATTTGAAGCCAGCTCTTGGATGATAGGAAGGCATTTAAACATATACATAAACTGTCTTAAAACTGCAGTACGTTGCTTGTTACATTGATTATTTTCTCCTTTTGACAGATTTTTCCTGGATTGATTCTCTCAGATATAAAACCAGCAAAGAGGATGAAATTTAAAACCGTCTGCTACTTACTTGTTCAACTTATGCATTGTCGGAAGATGTTCAAAGCTGAAATCCCCTTTTCCAATGTGATGACGTGTGAGGATGATGATAAGGTAAGTGATGAATCTGAACAATTTTATTCTGACATTTCTTGATGTGTCTGTCTGTTTTTAGCTAATGAGATCCTAATTTGACAAGGAAATGTTTCAAGGAGGAAGTGTTATTTTCCTCTATTCCTGCCTATTTCTTTTGAAAGTCATTGCCTTCTATATATTCTTGCGCAACAGAATCTCTCAACATGCCCATTGTGCTGATTGAAAGCTGCTGTTTATTTCTGCACTCATCACCCTACCCAGCTGGCATGAAGCGAATGAAGCTTTGTTATTTGCTTCCTAAATGACCACTGCACAGATGTGGATTAACATCAACAAAAGGAAGACACTAATTCAAACCTAAATATAGGCTCCTGCTATAAATTAGGATATTTAGATATATAATGGCATTATCAAAATAATTTGCTTATATTTAAATCAGCACAATTGGAGAGGGTAAAAAGAATATGATAGTTAGTAAGGGATTGAATATAATACATTAAGTAAGTTATGGAAGCGTTGGATTTTATGGTGCACAGACATCGTACATGAATGAACTTCAGATCTCCAAATTCAATTGCTTGTTTCAATTCAGATACAATGTGGAACACTTTCAAAACTTACTTTCAAGAAGCATATCACTTGCCTTGGATATGTTGCTGGCTAAAAAGCATCTTTATAGTTACAGTAGAGCATTGCTTATCCAGCTAAAAATTCACTAGTTTGGTCTAAAACTGACATTCTACATCTTTTACATTCGGTAGGTAAGGTTTGACATTTCTTGGTCAGGCCTTTAATTGCTATACTTGGCAGCAATGAAGTGTTGTATTTCAGGGCAAATCAAACCTGGTAGAACCCTTCCCATCCCATGGATAACTGGCAGTGGCAGTGGAGAAGTCTGGATTCTATTGCCTTCACCTTTCCACATGGCTTGCTGACTTAAAATATGTAGCGTTGGGAGGCAGCAGATGAGAGAACATAGAATGGGAAAGAACGAAATAGAACCATCAGCGTGGCAGGAATATAATGAATATTTGCTTGCTAAAAAACAGCGCAACAGGCCACTGCTTCATTCCTGTGAAAGATGAGCTTTAGAAATTGGTAGATTTTAGCATTTGAAGCTAATTTCCTTTGTATGTTTTACAGTACACACCAAATAAAAGCTGTCAGTTCACTCACATCTGTGTGCATCAGACTTGATACATTAATGCTGTACATTGAATAAACTGTGCCAACCATTAATACCTGAGACTAACACGCAATGTGTTGCTGTTGGAAAAGTTGATATTTCTTTACATTTTTAAGGTATTTTGATACTCCCAATGTAATGGGTAAATGTTCCTCTGTTCTTTAATACCTGTATTAGCAAAAACAGAGTGTGAGTACATAAGATTCCCAATTTCTTTGAGTCATCAGTGAATCAGGGAAATTAAGTTAAATATTAAAAAGTGTACTATAATGTGTGATAACACTGTAATAAAAACAACATTCTATGGATGCCGGAAACAAAATAAAACCAAAGTGTCGGAAATATTCAGCACATCTAACAGCACCTGTGGAGAGAGAAAAAGTTAATGTTTCGACTCAATTCTGTTGTACTCGAAACATAACTCCGTTTCTCTCTCCACAGATGTTGATAGGCCTGCTGAGTATTTCCAGCACTTTCTGCTCTTATGTGTGATAATACTGTAACTGGACCCACTGATGGTATGGACCCATTGCCTGCAGAATTCGGCACCAAAGCACCTGTAATGTTGGTGCTACAGAGGCCGTTTTGATATCAAAATGATGCCAGCCCTCTGCATGCACATTACTGGTGTGGGACGAGCCAGACGCTATTTTGTGAGGATGTGCTGGAAGTGTACAGTGGAGGCAGATCAGTGCCCCAGTTAACACCCTGTCTTAATCCTCACACAGCTGAACATGTGTTCAGCAGCAGGAAGTACCCCCCAGCCACATTATTTAGAGGGATCATCAACTACTTTCAGGTTACCTGCTGCTTAATTTCTACTGGTTCTCTCTCAGCTTGTAGAAGTGCTGTGAGTTTCTAAAGTTGAAATTGACAAGGAGTGATGCTACATGTGAAGAAAGATTGGGTTCTGACTTCAAGAGTCCTGGTCAGCTTGCTTGTTCCCAGTCGTGGGTACTATCGTTGCAATTTACCTTGGACTATATGAGATGGAGAATGAGTAGAATCAACACAGAGGAGGACAAGTTATTCACAGAGGGAGAAGGTGGAAGGAGAGAAGGGATCTCAGCAGGAGGCCTTATCCACCTAGGATCTTCCAGGAGCATTTCTCTAAGCCAGGAACAGTGTGTGCGCATTGTCTATGTTTTATGAAGGAGGTGCACAGTGAAATGTGCCACCTCTTGCAGGTAGACCTGAACTCTCAGATGGGCAAGGATTGTGCTGCCAGTGGCTGTGAAGTTGAATGTGGCCAAGAGTTTCTTTACATCGGGATCCTTCCAGGCTGGAGGAGGTGATATCTCCAACATCTCTGTTTGCTGTCACTGCTGCAGAAGGGTGGAGACGGATCGAGTGCAGCTGAGCAAACTGAGTGAAGACTTGGAGTTTAGTGAGAGGAGAGTTTTAAGTGTTAACTTTGTTCTTAGATTTTGCTGTTAAGATCTAATCTGGTCTGTAATTAGCAGTAACTGGAAAGTATTGTGTAAACAGGCTAAGTTCTTTCTTTCTTGCGGTTTAGACAGGGTAAACTCACTCTCAGCTGTAGGAGCTGCGTAGTTAATTAGCTAACTGGTTACTGCAACCCAATTCAGTTTACTATAAATTCAGGGGTGTTTAGCGCAGCCTTGACAAACTGATTGAAGTTTGGTGCGAGGGGAGTTTGGAAAAGGACGTGTTTGTTTCCTTTTTCTCTCTTACCCCATAGGGGAAGGAGCTAGCTGTTTGGTGAGTATCTGGAATTGGTAAGTTCTATTCTATCCTTAACATTTAAAATAGTGCACAAATTAGTGGTAAAGTTAACAAAATATATAAGAAAGCAACATAAAAACTGATTCATATACTTAAGCTATTTTTTAAACCACATTAAGATGGCAGGGAAAATGATGTGTCAAGGCTGCAGCATGTGGGAGCTCCTGGATAACATTGTGATCCAGGGAAGACACATCTGCAGTAAGAGTTTGGGGCTTGAGGAACTTTGGCTCAGTGTCATTGAGCTGGAGGCTGAGCTGCAGACTCTGCAACACATCAGGGAGGGGGAAAGTTACCTGGATGCTTTAGTCCTGGAGGATAGGGTCTTCCAATGTGGCCAGTGGTCAGCAACAGGAGGGTGTGACTGTGAGTGAGGCAGGTAAGGAGACCCAGAGGGCAAATGTGCAGGATTGTGAGCCTCTGCAATTGTCGAATAGGTTTGAGGTTCTGTCAGCTTGTTTAGACGAGAGTGGGGGCTGCAGGGTGGATGAGCTAACTGACTGTGGCACCATGATACAGGAAGCCATCCAAGTGGGGGGAGCAAAAAGGAACATAGGTGGTAGTAGGGGACAGTATAGTGAGGGGAATTGACAATGTGCTCTGCAACAAAGAGTGAGAGTCCAGATGGCTATGTTGCCTGGGTTTGGGACATTTGCACAGGGCTGGAGAGGAACTTGCAGTGGCAGGGGGAAGGATCCAGTGACGGTGGTTCATGTAGGTACCAACAACATAGGCAGGATGAGGAAGGAGGCTCTGCATAGCCAGTGTGAGGAGCTAGGTGCCAAATTAAGAAGCAGAACCTCAAAGGTAATATTTTCTGGATTATTACCTGAGCCATGTGCAAATTGGCAAAGGATAAATAAGATTGAGAAATGAATGTGTAGCTCAAAGACTGGTGCAGGAGAAGTGGGTTCCGGTTTGTGGGGCACTGGCACCAGTACTGGGGAAAGTGGGATCTGTACTGTTGGGACCGTCTACACTTGAACATGCTGGGGCTAGTGTCCTCATGAGCTGCATAACTAGGCAAGTAGAGAGGATTTTAAACTGAATAGTGGGAGCAAGAGATCAAATTTGGGAAGATGTGGTGAACCAAGAGACAAGGCAAGAGAGAAAGGTATTAATATGGGAAACGATAAACAGGCTGTGACAGGAAGGGACAGAAAGTACAATCTAAGAGTAAATCAGCAGATAAGGTTAAATGCTACAAGAATAATAAAAGGGCAAAACTAAAGGCTCTGTATCTAAACGCACGTAGCATTCAAAACAAAACAGATGCACTGAAAGCGTAAATAGAAATAAATAAGTACGATCTGATGGCCATTACAGAGACATGGCTACAGGATGACATAGATTTGAACCTGAATATTGAAGGGTACATGACATTTAGGAAGGACAGGAAGTTAGGAAAAGGTGAAGGGGTGACTCTGTTAATTCATGATGGTATTAGAGAGGGATGACATAAGCTCAGGAAACCACGATGTAGAAGCAGTTTGAGTTGAGATGAGGAATGATAAATGCAAGAAGTCACTTGTGGGAGTGGTGTACAGACCCTCCAATTGTAGCTACATGTTGGGACAGAGTATAGAAGAAGAGATAATGGGAGCTTGCCAGAAAAGTACAGCAATAATCATGGGAGATTTTAATCTACATATAGACTGGAAAAATCAGATGGGCAAAGGTAGCAGAGATGAGGAGTTCATAGAATGTTTTTGGGAGAGTTTCTTAGAACAGCACATTTTGGAGCCAACCAGCGAGCAGGTTATGCTAGACCTGGTATTGAACGACAAGATCAAATTAATTGATAACCTCCTAGTGAAGGCACCCCTAGGTAGCAGCGATCATAATATGATTGAATTTTACATTCATTCTCAGGGAGAAACAAAAGTGTCTAAAACTAGTATTTTAATTTTAAATAAGGGCAATTATGAGGGCATGAAAGTGGAGCTAGCTAAAGTGAACTGGCAAATGAGGTTAAGGGATAGGTCAATAGATGTTCAGTGACAGACATTTAAAGGGATATTTCTGAATACACAGAATAGATACATTCCAATGAGAAAGAAAAATTCCAAGAAGAGGACCCACCATTCGTGGTTAACTAAAAAACGTTAAAGACAGTATCAAACTTTTTTAAAAAGCATATAATTAGACAAAGACAGGAGGCGGGTCAGAAGATTGGAAAGAATATAAAGAACAACAAAGAATGACAAAAAGATTAATAAAAGAAGGGAAAAGTTAGAGTATGAGAGAAAGCTAGCTAGTAATATAAAGACAGATAGTAAGAGTTTCTATAGATATTTAAATAAGAAAAGAGCTAACAAAGTGAGCATTGGACCTATAGAAAATATGTCTGGGGAATTGTTAATGACCAACATGCATTTAATGAAAGCCATTCTGCCTTACGAAACATAATGGTCTCACTGCCTGGACCAGCAAGAAGGATTACTGCAGTAACTCGCTTGAGTGTGTATAACTGTTTTGCCCAAGAAAGACATATTCTTAACCTTCAAGACAAGAATGAACTTTATTCAATGTGGATGCTTTGAAAATTGGCCATTTTTAATGTGCTGCAAAGATGACAACTGAAGGTCAGATGACCTGGCTTGGGTATTCAGAAACTGCCTCACTGTCTAACAGAGGCAAAAGGGCACATCCCAGATGAAAAGATGTTAACTGCACATATCCTGAGACCATCAAGAGACGTTCCCAAATTGAATGAGTCTTTTTTTGATACAAACAAGCTGATCATCTTAACCACCCCCTCAGGATGAATATCTAAAAACACTAAACCAGGATGTGGCAAATCAACCCAAGACCACCATCATACTTGGATGAGGAACTGCCATTGTGAGGAGTCACATGATAAGGCAGCCATGTTTTTATATTTGTAATCTTTAAAATGTTGACTGCACAAAGTAAGAAACAGCAGCAGCAAAATAAGCAGTAAGACCTATGCCTTAAGAACTGGAGGCTATAACATTGCCAAGATCCCCAAGCCTATTCCTTTTCGAGTCCACCAATACAGCAAACTGACCTCCTGGTAACGAGAATACAAGAAGCTAAATGTGTAAACCTTCAGGAAGTCCATTCTGTTGATAGAATCCTGAAATGACTTTGGCTGTTGAATTCATCTGAACCACCCCTCAGGGGTGAAGATGTCCTCCTCATCAGGCCTGCAACTCATGTTTTCCAGAACAAGACAATCAATTGAATGATGAACTTTTGTTTTTACTTATAACTCGTAAAAGTTCACTATTCTATTCAAACTGTACTTTCCTTGACTTGTGTTTTTTGTGTGATTCTGTGAGAGCGATTGCTGCCGCATTAAATTTCACGGCTCTTTATTTAAATCAGTTTATTTAAACAATCCTCTTTATTTAAACCCACAAAGAGCTAGCTGCTGGCTACAGAAATTGTTCACACACTCAGGTTTAAAAACACACACACTGCTTACAGACAGTTGGGAAGGGAACAGGGATTTCAGCAGTTCTCCCTCACCCTGTCCATAAGAGTCCGAGATTAGGACTGATTGGATTAAACAAGTTGAATTTGACATTAAAATAATAAATTGGAAGCAAAAGAGAAAAGTTCAATAGCTGAAATTGTTTCTTTCACAAAGTAGGCTACAGCAGCAGGCTTCACATATATTAGCATTAGAAAATAGAATGTCTGATTTTAACATGAAATAATTTATTGAACAGGGAGTTGTATTCTGCAAGCGAGAAAGAGGAAGAAACAGGAAGAGAAGTGTGTCAGTGCATGTGGTAAAATCTGATTGGATGATCTGCCTGTCAGGGCTGAATATTTGGCAATGTGTGTGGCTTGGAGCTTGCAGCAGTTCTGGCAATGAGTTGAAGCCATGATGGTGAGGGTGAGGTGTGGCAATGATGCTGAGAGTGACAATCTAAGATGTTGAGAGTAAGGTGAAGTTGTGATGGTGGAAGTGAGCTGTGGCCGTGATGGTGAGAGTGAGGTGAAGCTGTGATGGCGAGAGTGAGGTGAAGCCGCGTTGGTGAGAGTGAGGTGTAACTGTGGAACTAGGATGGTGAGCGTGAGGCGGAGCTAGGATGGCGAGCATGAGGCGGAGCTAGGATGGCGAGCGTGAGGCGGAGCTAGGATGGCGAGCGTGAGGCGGAGCTAGGATGGCGAGCGTGAGGCGGAGCTAGGATGGCGAGCGTGAGGCGGAGCTAGGATGGCGAGCGTGAGGCGCAGCTAGGATGGCGAGCGTGAGGCGCAGCTAGGATGGCGAGGGTGAGGCGGAGCTAGGATGGCGAGGGTGAGGCGGAGCTAGGATGGCGAGGGTGAGGCGGAGCTAGGATGGCGAGGGTGAGGCGGAGCTAGGATGGCGAGGGTGAGGCGGAGCTAGGATGGCGAGGGTGAGGCGGAGCTAGGATGGCGAGGGTGAGGCGGAGCTAGGATGGCGAGGGTGAGGCGGAGCTAGGATGGCGAGGGTGAGGCGGAGCTAGGATGGCGAGCGTGAGGCGGAGCTAGGATGGCGAGCGTGAGATGGAGTTAGGATGGCGAGCGTGAGGCGGAGCTGGGATGGCCAAGTTTGAGTTGTGCTTGACAGAATGTTGGTAGATAAGTGAAAGTGAGGTTGATGAATGGAACAGTGTATGAGGCAAGTGGTTCATATGTAAGTATGTGGCATGTGAAAATGCATTCACCGTCCTTGGCTTCATGTGAACTTGTTAAGTTTCTCCCTGCACTGCAGGGACTAGACTGCTTGCATTGATAGTGATGGCTTTCTGCTCCCAAAGCTTGCTCAGTGCCTAGTCAGAGAGTCTCCTGTTCACTCTCTGCACCAAAGCCTCCAGTGCTGCAATACCAAATCTTGAAGCATGTTATCTACCCTGTTGTGCCATTTTTTCTCCTCTTCCTGTCAAAAGGTCTCCTGCAATTAGTACCAGCATCTGCTGAAGCCAGAATTTATCTCCCATTTAAGAGTTACAGGTCGGCTTTAAGAAGTACAGGTTACCTTTAAGAAGTGCCAGCCTTGCAGGGACAATGGCTCCCCTGTAAAGGCTTGCCCCCACCTCAGCAGCATGTTTAGTGCTGGACTGCACACTCTAATTGGTTAAATTAGCAGGCAGCACTGAGTTTTGCATGCTGTCTATATCAGCAGAAACTGATGGAGGTTAATTGCCGATCACAATCTCCATGCCCGCTTTTGGGTCTAATCCAGTTTTTCCTCATTATCTTCATCTGCACAATACCGTTAGTGTTCATGGCCTGCTGTGTAGCACTGAATCAACGTAGCATGGCTGACAACACGTTTGAAAACTTTTTTAATTTATGTTTTGACCATGTTCCTTGAATGCAATATCATAGATGCATGATTCATTTGTGAAAATAATAGTCTTAGAGCTGAATTGCTCGTGCGAACTTTCTCCAAAATACTTCGGTTTTCCAAGAATTGGCCTGTCACAAGAAGTATAAGACAATTTGCACAACATAATGAAGATTATCAAGACTGTTCATACCTTCAAAATTATAATAGGTCTAAATACAACAAAGTAATGATTTAATTCATTAAAGAACAGTGGGTGGCACTTTCCTGTTTGCAATATGTTTGCATGTGGCTCGTGCCCTCACTATGATCAGGTAAGTTTTTCATTTTAAAGTATGTCTCTTGTTATTTTTTTTGTAAGATGACCCAGTGAGGGATACTCCTCCAGAATTATATCCTCTTAATTGTTGGATGACTTATCACGGTGCCAGAAGATGTCTGCCCCATCTATTTCCTCCACTTCTACCCCTCCTATTTATCCTTAAACTTAAGCACAACAATGGCACCTTTTGAGGCATGTGTTGGGATATTCAGAAGCCATCTAGGTAAATATAATAAAACGGGGCTGAATTTTCACTTTGAGGTTGGCAAGCGGGCCAGAACTGTTTCTGTGTTGGAAACCCATCCTTAGGAAGCAATCATTGATTTGGGATTTTTACAGAGGTGCTTCCTTAATTGGTAGGGGGACAGGTTCCCAGTCTAAATAAGTGCAGCAGGCAGGCTTTCGAAGGTGGGGTTTCACAGGGTGGGAGAGATGGGGAATTAGATCGACGTGATTCACAACCACATATAAGTGACATGCACCTGGCGACCTGCACGTCACTCGTCACATCGAGCTTTGTTTGCCTACCTTGCACCGCACAGTGCTCGCAGCATCTCGGGCTCCACACAGCTTCGCAGGCAGCACCACTTCCTATCAGGAGGGTTTACAGAGGCAAGGCTCAATATACCAGAAAAGTGGTAAGTGGGGGTGGATTGTAATGTGCTGCAGGGTAAGGACTCGACTGGAGCAGGGGAAGACAAGACAGAGGCAAGGAAGTGGCTGGAGGGCAAGGGCTCGACTTGGATGGGTTGGTGGAGACAGAACAAAGGCAAGGAAGAGAAGGGGCTGGAGGGCAAGGGCTCGACTGCAGGGGCCAGGAGGGAGGCTGGGGAAGGTTGCACTCAGACACATGGCTATGGGGGCAGACTGTGGGGGAGGTGGGAAGGCTTCTCTGAGCTGGAATTGGGAGAAAGTCTCTTACAGAAGGACATAAGCAAGTCAGGGACAGACTGGGTGGATAGTGGAGTGAAGAAGCGCTGCAGCTTACATTGCTGAGCTTTCAAAGACAGTCTTTGTCCCATTCCAGGGAGGGGGAGGGGGAGGGCATGTCAGTCCACTGTCAGTCGTGGACTGTTGTGCCATTTTGTGCGCAGGGCGTGGTCATTACCTCATGCATGACGGTCCAGGGTATTTCTGGCATAGTACTGAGCCAGAGATGGTAGTCACAGTCAGGGGAGGCATGTGCAGCCTGTAGATGGGAACAGGTAGTGTAGGGGCGGCCACTCGATGGTCTCATGGGGGTCCCTAATATGTGACGGTACTGTAGGTCTCAAGATGGGGAGGGGTAAGGTCTACATGGGGCATAGGCACATTTACTTCAAATGACTCAATGGCTAACACAGGGATATCAACCACAATTACAATGGGATCGAGAATTCAGCGGGGAGCACTGAGGGTATTAGGAGGGAGGGAAACCTGACCGTTATGCTCCTCCATGACGATGGGTGGGATTTCCACAGTCACACAGAGAAGGTCAAAGCTGGTCTGAAAACAAAACCTGAGGACCACCATCTTGGAACCTCAAGCAATGGTGCAGCAGAAAGCGAGGCTAAGAAAAAGCACTGCTGGGAGGGCTGTTAGGGCTTCTGGGAGGAGTGGATTACAACACTGGGAGGGCTGATTAAAGGCCCATCCATCTGGAATCTTTATTACTAAATGAGGATGAATGCACAGCTGAGACAGTTAGGAGCACCTCGATGTCTATAGAGGCAATCTGGAGCCTTCAATGTGATGGTGCATTCATGAGAGATTAATTCTGGTGCCAATCATCGATCGCCCTGCATTGTACCAATCGTGGTAATTCCTCAATGTGATAATGACTCCAAAAACAAGTGGGCACCTGGACAAAGAGGAGAAGCCTCTTGGAAACCCCACCTCAGGACCTTGCAGCTGCAGGGTTCAGAGATGGGAACTCCCAGGCCCACCAAACAGAATCTCAACTCCTCACAGAACAAATGCCCTCATGTGTATTCCAAAGGATATAGTCATGGGGCGGGATTTCCCGGCCCCACCCACCACCTGGATCATCCAGTATCCAGTCCCGTCAAAAGGCAACGGACTTTAGGCTGGGCGACCGAATCTCCCGCGGTGGCTCCCGCTATGACGGGGCCAGGAAATCCCGGCCATAGAGTTCACTGAATGAGTCATTTATCACCTCGAATAAATGCAGGACATCCAAGCACCTGGCCAACTCCATCTCACAGCACGAGGTCTACTGAAATGGGGCTGGGCGGTGAGGAGGATGCACACTGTGGCAATAAGAGCAGCCATTGCAATGGCCAGGGTTGTATTGGCTAATAGGTGACTGAACTGTAACCAAAACCTTGAACCCAAAGTTACTCGTAAGTCAGTGACAGAAAGAGAAGCTTTGGAGGCTGATGTTCAGTCATGTCTTTCTTTCACTGTTCCTGCAGAGAGGAAACATTCAGGGAGATGGAGGGTGCATTCAATGTTGCCTGCATCATCGCATGCAGGCAGGGGGAAAGGCGGAGAAGAGTGCTATGGTGATGCCAGGCTTGTCAAAGAGTGGGGCATCACCCTGATGAGCAAGGGGCAGCAGGGCCCCCTCCAGACCCAGAGGATGAGGCTCATAGAAATGCTGCATGTAGGAGCTTCTTAAGACTGAGGCTGCACAGAAGATGCTTGCCTTCTGTAGATGAGCAAGAGCCAGTGTCGTAAATGCCTCCGCATGTCCTAGGATTTGGTGGCTCACATCTACCACATTCTCCAGGAGTTGACACCATGGGGACTGGTAGGACATCTTTTGTCAGTTGTTCTGAAAGTCACCTCTTCATTCCTCTTCATTCTCAGATTGAGCATGTACACATTCTGCTCACCATGTCCTCATCCTTTGAAGAATGATGAAGCCTTGGGGGCGTGTGTCCTTCCCGAGATGAGGTACCGACTGCAAGAGGTCGTTCCGGCATCACAGAACAGAAGGTGCTGTCTCTTCAAGCTTCTCTCCAGCATCCCAGTCACTAAGGCAGCCCACAAGAGGCAGGAGTGGCACTGTAGCCCACAGTGGGATCATGGCATTGTACCTTCATTCTGACAAAGCGCCTCAAGGAGATCCATCTCTAGTGAGGGAAAAATGTCTTATGTGTCACTTTGGTGATGAGGCTGTGAGGCTAGACTTGGACCAAGGCGTTAATGCTTGTTCAAAGCACTCAGTCCTCAGCATTATCTTAATCCCCATTACATTGAGACCCTCCGCTCTCAGTGAGGGATGCGGGGCACCTGTTAGCCTGACCTTTCAATGGACATAGGTTATCTCACAATGACCATCTTCACACATTTGCCTGACAGACATGAAAAAGCCTCCTTTTCAACACCATCAGTTTCCCATAATGTTCAGCCCTGGCTCTTACGACCCCGAAAATGCAGACGCACCATGAAGCCCTCAAGGTTCCAAAGAGCAGACATCAGCTGCATTACAAGCTAGCTCCTAGCCCATTTCCGCTCTGAGCACTGACTTAAATTCAAGCTAACATATGAATATTGAGACCATGCTCAATGGTTCCATTGATCGCCTCGCATCTCCAAATGGATGTAGTATCGCTGAGCTCGGCGAGTGTTTAGGGGAGGGGAGGCTAAGCAGATTGAATGGGCCAGTGCTGCATCCCTTCTTTTTGACAATAGCCTTGTTGGCACTATGCAGACAATTCCAAACAATTAAAGCTGTAGCTTTGAGCGCCAGGACAAAATTGTGCCTGCGAGGGACAGAGCACCGTCACATTGAGGTGGGGAGGTTCACACACTTATTGGTCAGCTTAGCAGATGTACACTGGTAGAGTCAACAACACGCAAGGCTGGCAGGAGCACACATAACCTCTGAGTATGGGCTTATAGATTGCAAATCTTCACAGATGACAGAGAGCATGGAGTTCAAGGAAAGATTACCCTTCCCCATGCGCACCTTTATCACTCCTTCTACACTATACCTTCACCTTTCCTCCATGTAGTCACCAACTTGCAGACAAGCCGGAGACTACATGACCCTCCATCTTACGCAGCCAAGAATGAACATCACTTGAACCTGCAATGCACATCGATGAGATACCTTGCACAAGCACACTTTACACTGAGGGTGAGGCATAACTGATGTCGGGCATGAACTGAGAAGGGACACACACTGTGATGAGATGGTGGCACACAATATCGACCAGAGGCACACGATGCAAAATCAACAAAACGTGTGGGGAGGGAACATGGTGTGACATCTGATTGAGCACAGCTCAGCTCATAGAGGAGGCATACACAAGAGGGGATGTGGAAGGGGTGCAATTCAATTCACATTGGTGGAAAGTATATGCATGTGGTGAACACCCGTGCCACCGTTATGCTCCGAGTATTTCTTGATCTTCCTAACCCTACCGCTATGTCTTGGTGCATCCTTGACATCCGCAGGAGGCAGCCTGCGGACTGCTACACCCTGTTGTCTGTGATGACCTTGGCAGGCATCCTCTGGAGGGTCAGGACTTGGAGGGTCCTGGCCTGCTCTGGTTCTCCAGCTGTGGGGCAGGTTGCACCATCCTCAGTCTGTGGAACTGGAGCTGATGGGGTCACAGAGAGAGAGGATTGGGATCAGCTGGACAATTGGCTGGAGTAACCTGGGCAGATGGCCCTGAGGTGTCCAGTACTGGTCCTCGTTCCTGTGGGTGCCCGAGGATCCTTGGCTGACTCTTTGAGGCGAAGGGGCAGCTGGAGTGAGATTGAGGTGCCTGTCCCCCGCTCTCACGTAGCCACTGCTGTATGCCACTAATATCTATAGCAATTGAGTGAAACTCCTGCAGCAGCACAGGCGCAATGTCCTGGAACAAGGTCTCCATGGCTGCTGCCATCCTACGAGTGTTGACCTCGGTACTCTGTCACACCAGCGCTATCACCTCAGGCTGAACGTGGACGGACTCCTCCATCATACATTACAATGTGTGGAATGCAGCTGACAACCCTGCCTGATATTCCCACATCTGTTGCTGCAGCTACAACATCTGTGTTAAGACCAAGTCCACAGGCACCTCATCAGACTGGGACTCAGCAGAATCCTGGCCTCCAGCAGTCCTCTGAGTTTCAGTGACCTTGGAATTCCCTGCCTCTGCATGCTGTGGACCAGAATTGTGCTGTGCTCACCATATTGTGACACCAAGTCTGCTCTAGTTTTAAGTCGCACCATGGTGTGTGTCTCTGCTTAGGTGGAGGGTGTGGGTGAGCACTGTAATGGGTCTTCCACAAGTCAGTCCTCAAGATCCTCATCTGAGGTGTCTTCGGGGCTGGATATGAGGGTCCGGCTCCCAGTGCCCCTGGGGCGTTTAGCTGTGGTGCTTATGAAAGTTAGTTGAGATAATTAGTGCATGGCAACAGACTCCAAGACATAACATTGCATTCACAGAGATCCTTCTCGCTGTCTGAAGGATCAGCTGCACATGAGTGTGCGCTGCCGACCTCATCATCGCCACAGTCACAGTTCCGGTCTTCTCCAGACAGGTGTACTGAATGCTCCTCATACTGAGTTAGGGCTCTGATCTCTGGCATCCTACCACCAGTCTGGGATCTCACCCTCTTCTTGTGGGTGAGCTTGGCCTGCATGAAGACAGATGGAGAGAGTGTGAGCAGGAAGCTTGCCGCGGCAGATGATAAGGATGCCTGCCTTGTGTGGGTGCTGAATGGAGCTGAGTACGGGGTGAGGGCGTGAACTGCACAGGATGTGAGCCCAGATGGAGATGTCAGGGTGGGGGTGAGAGAGTGAGCGGTGATGTCTCTTGTGCTGGGCAGTGTGTGAGATGCCTGTGGACTGTCATCCTACGAATGTGTAAGGGGCTTGTGAGAGTGTGAGCTGAGAGGGATGAGAAGGTTGACTTACCCTGGCTGTGCAGATAAGATCATTCATCCATTTGTGGCACTGTATCACTCTTCTCCTGCGGGCTGAGCTGGTGCTCACTGCCACAGACATGTCCTCCCAAGCCCTGTTGGTGACCTTGTTGAACCTCCACCAGCCATCCCTAGGGTAGAGAAGGTCATGGTGGGTCTCGGCAGTACCCAGCAAGGTGTCACTAAATTTGGGGGTTGCACTCTTCCTGCTTTTGGGGGACATCTCTCACCTGGAGCAGTCCTGGGATGCAGACATTGAAAGACCTGTGTGTGGGTGCGGTTTAAATATGGTGCCTGGAGCAAGGATTCGTGGAGTTCATGGCAGGACAGGTGAATCACAGGCTGTCCGCCAGCTTTCCAGCTGATGAATGTTTATTGAGGTGAGAGGCGGACAATCGGGCATAAACATGCCATTTGTGGCGGGCAGGGAAAATGTCGCTTTTCCTGCCCACCACCACACTTATTCCGTGGAAGGGAAAATCCTGCCCCGTACTATCATATCTATATAGATAACTTCTAAATTGCCTCATTCTTTGGATGTAATGCACTGATGTGGTCTTTTCTTTGTTCAAAAGATAAAAAATATGAGACCAATGTTCCCTGCAAGCTGCATGCACAGAAGCCCTGAAGGTACCACAAAAGGTGCCCCCATCTCCCCACTTAAGATCCTTCAAATTTTAAATTTAAGCACACATTCAGATGAACAGGCTGTGGCAGCTAAAAGTTCTTCGAGGGATGTTGAATATGATCAATTTTTTTTTTGCTGAAGGAACTTTTCAGTTGTGCAGCTCCATCGTTACCTTCCCTCAAACATCTTTACTGTGAACAAAATCCTGCAACGCCTTCAGACCAATTTCATTTCTGCAGAATATCCAACCAAATTGAGTAAGGCAAAGAAACCCACATTCTGCAGTGCCAAAGGATCCCGGTGTCAGTGCTTTCTATCACTTCCCCTTCTTCTGTATCGGTGACACAAAGGAGGTGTAGATGTTGCCTGATTCTCCTAGATACAGAAAATTGCTGCAGAAAGAACAATCACATTGACAACACCTGGCAGCCATGAAGAATTTGGTGTGTTGGATTCTATTCCAAGGAGGCATAAGGAGATGTTCTTCATAATTTTGAGCTGATAGGGATGTGTAGAAATTAATTTGTTTCACTCAGACATCATGCTGTCTGAAATTCACTGCGTGAGTTCAACTTAGAGCAGGTAGCAGGCATTGTAAGCACAAGAGGAAGGTGAATCGTGAGATGGAACTGAATTAAAATGGTACCTGAACAGCAGCACTCTTGGGGCAGAATATGAGACCCACAGAGATGGGGCTGAAGGTGGGCCTGACAAGGAAATCTAAAAGGTCGCCGTCATTGGATTAGTGAGCCAATGTGTTCCTGCCATTGGATAATCTTGCTGGAGGCAGTGAGCATCAAAAGCAGCTGCCCAGCTGGTAGCAGTGGGTGGCCTATTGAAGGAAATTAACTGACCACTTTAGGCCAGAATGGGGATGCTACCAGAAGGGGGATTGTTGGCAGCGGACAGGCCCCATATTGTGGGCGAAGCATGACACATGGAGATGGCCTCCTGGCAGTAGACAGGGGTTGGGGTCAGTGAGGTGGCAGTGAGGGCCCTTTTATTTATTCCACCCCCAATTCCAGAGAGATTTCTGCCACAAGATCACAACTGTGGCAATGGTGATGCTATGAAGGGGGTTCCCCTCTTCAATGATGGCCTGGCAGCTGTAACCACAAGTAATTTCAATAATTTTATACATCTTTCAAGTTTGGCTCCATCCTTTGTGTTCTCCTGCCTGCACAGCAATGCCCATCTCACCCGGTGGGGTGGCCAGATAGACATTGATGCAGGCCCTCCATTGCGCAGGTGGGTGCTTATTCCACCCACTATCCTTATTTGAATGGTGTTCCCAGAGGCCTCCTAATGGACAAACATCAGAAAATCTTCAAGGGTGGTAAAATTCCACCCAAAATGTGGAGAGAAAGAAGAGATAAAATCAAGGGAGAAATCTTTGGGTGGTTTCCATAGCTGCGGAACCTCGGGACACTCTCAGCATTGACTATAGACAAACGCTACCTTTGCCACTCTTTTGAAGTACAGTTATACTGTCATTTATGTATCAGCCTGAAGTGACTTTGGACCTGCAGCTATGCAAAATTGTGAATATATCTCAGGGCACTGAAAAACACATGAAAGCACTGAGCTCTAAGATTCTCTTTGAGTCACAGAATCAGAGAGTCATAGAATGGTTACAGCACAGAAGGAAGATATTCTATTTGCCCTGTCCATGCTGGCTCCCTGCAAGGACAACTCACCTGGTCTCATATCTCTGCCTTTTCTCCATAGCCCTACAAATCTTGTCTCTTCAGATAATTCTCCAATTCTCTTTTGAAGACAGCAATTTAATCTACCTCCATGATACTCTCAGACAGTGCATTTCAGATCCTAACCACTCACCATATATAAAAGCTTTTCCCTATTTCACTGTTGCTTCTTTTGTCAATAACCTTAAATCAGTATCCCCGGTTCTCGATTTTTCCACCAATGGAAGCAATTTCTCCGTATCTGCTGTGTCCCGATCCCTCATTATTTTGAACACCTCTATCAAATCTCCTCTTGATTTTTTCTTCTCCAAGGAGAACAGCAGCTTCCCCAATTCTCCAATTGTTACAATCCCTATAGAGACCAGTAACATTTGAAAAGAAATTCAAACTTCCAGCTAACAGCTGAAAGGATGACAAAAGATTTCACATTTTAAGACTTTTACTATAACAAGCAAATTAGGAGCAACATTGATTAAACACTTTAACTTACACTTTAAACTACTGAACAGAATTTTCCCCTTTTACTTTTAACACAACCGAAAATCCCATTTCGCAATTATATTTTACACTGTCCCCTAGGTAGATATTCAATTCTCCCAGAACTAGTCCTAAGTGATTCTTAGCTCCTGAGGATTTACTTCTGTTATTTTCCAGCCTGGTAACTTTTAACCTCAGAACTATCTTTCACGGTCAGGATTTTCCCTGTAGTTTCTCTGCCTAGCTTAAGTTGGGCAAGTCTTCCAGCCTCTTTTTAAATCCTCACAAATTTTGTATTTTCAGTCTGAGCATGAACTCTCACCTCCATTCCTGTGTGGTGAATTTTTAGAGACTTTTTTGCCTCTGGCCATGCTCTCTCTCCTGGATTCTGGTAGACTGACTGAGTCTGAGAATTTTCAGGGATATATTAGAAACCCTTCCCCTTTCAATGCTCATCTCCATGGCAATGTGAATCTCATGGTTCTTGTATCCAGGTAGAAATGTTGATTAGCTATTCTTTGAAACTCTTTCGAGTTATCAACAGTCACAGATTGCAACTCTTTTCGAGTACAATCACAGTTCTTGGTTTCCGGGAGTGGGACATGAACCCACAACCCTCTGATTCAAAGGCGAGGGTGCTATGAACTGAGCCACAGCCGACACCCCAACTCTATTCTATCTGGGAAGTAAATGGACAGTTTAAAGTATAACCATTTACAACCTGACATTCTTAACACTTTCCTGGGACTTTGGAGAATAGCCGTCTAACCACTGTAAACACAGATGCTGCTGCTATTATTTCAAAGTGTGAACACCTTACACCTTTTAAGCAAAACAACCTGGTCTCCCTTTAATCTAACAGTCACACCACCCAGCCTGTTGCTAGGTAGATTTCAGAACAGGTCACATGAACCCCTTAATTTTATCCTAAGTTAAAGACGCACTCCTGAAATGTAACAATCTTACAAACATCATATTTGTAGCACAATCTATCGAATTAACTGAATTTCCTCAGCCCTGGAACCATTCTCATGAATCTTTTCTGGATCCTCTTTAAATGCCTTCATATCCTTTGCATATGGTGGTTCCCAGAATTGGACACAATACTGCATTTAAGGCTGAACCAATGTTTTATAAGGTTTATCATAACTTTCTTACTTTTGTACCCTATTCCCCTATTTATAAAACCCAGCATCCAATATATTTTATGAATCACATTCTCAACCTACCCTCCCAGCTTTGATGACTAGTGCCCATATACAGCCAGGCCCCTCTGCCCTTGCATCTACTTTGTACCTTTGTACCTCCTCATTCTTCCTACCAAAATGTATCACTTCGGTCTTCTCTGCATTAAATTTCATCTGCCACTTGTCTGCCTATTCCACCAGCATGCATATGTCTTTTTGAAGTTGAACACTATCCTCCGCACAGTTCATAATACTTCCAAGGTTTGTGTCATCTGCAAATTTTGAAATTGTGTCTTGTACACCCAAGTCAAGGTATATATATATCAAGAAAAGCAGGGGTCCTAACATTAATCCTTGGAGAAAACTCACCATAAACCATCCACCAGTCAAAACACAGCCATTCACCACTAGTAAACCCAGTCGCTCAGCTAATTTCATATCTATGCTGCATTTCCCATTCTATTCTATGGGCTCTAACTTTGCTGACAAGCCTATTTTTTGGCAGTTTATCAAAAATCTTTTGGAAGACCGCATACACCACATCAACCACATTACCCTCATCAACCATCTCTGTTACCTCATCAAAAAACTTAAGCAAGTTAGTTAAACACAATTTGCCCTTAACAAATCCGTACTGAATTTCCTTAATTAATCTGCATATTCCCGAGTGACTGTTAATTTTGTCCTGAATTATCATTTATAAAAGCTTCCCCACCACTGACTGGCCTGTAGTTGCTGGGTTACATCCAAAAAGTGTAACATTTACAATTCTCCAGTCCTCTGGCACCACACCTGTATCTAAGGAGGATTGGAAAATTATGGTCAGTGCCTCTGCAATTTCCACCGTTACTTCCCTCAGTACCCTTGGATGCATTTCATCTGGTCCTAGTTGCTTATCAGCGTTAAGTACAACCAGCCTATGTAATACCTCCTCTTTAACAATTTTTGGTCCATCCAGTGCCTGAACTGCATCCTCTTTCACTATAACTTGGGCAGTATATTCTACCTTGTTAAAGACTGATGCAAAGTATTCAGTTAGTATCTCTGCCATGCCCCCTGCCCCCATGTGTAAATCCCCGCTAAAGTCCATAATTGGCTGCACTCCTCCTTTTGCAAACGTTTTAGTGTTTATACATCTATAGAGGACTTTTGGATTCCCTTTGGGAGGTCTTTCATACTCATTTGTCATAGAGAGAGTGCATCAAAGGTTTACTAGGCTGATACCAGGGATGGCAGGACTGTCATATGAGGAGAGATTGGTTCGACTGGGCGTCTATTCACTAGAGTTTAGAAGAATGAGAGGAGATCTGATCAAAACGTATAAAATTCTAACAGGGCTAGACAGACTAGATGCAGGGAGGATGTTTCCCCTGGTTGGAGAGTCTAGAACCAGAAGCCACAGTCTCAGAAAATGGGATAGGCCATTTAGGACTGAGATGAGGAAAAATTTCTTCACTCAGAGGGTGGCCAACCTGTGGAATTCTCTACCACGGAAGGCTGTGGAGGCCGGTTCACTGGGGATATTCAAGAAAGAAATTAATATTTTTTTGGAAATTAGGGGCATCAAGGGGTATGGAGAGAAAGCGGGAATATGGCGTTGAGATAGAGGATCAGCCATGATCATATTGAATGGTGGAGCAGGCTTGAAGGGCCGAATGGCTTACTCCTGCTCCTAGTTTCTATGTTTCTATGTTTGAGTTTTCACCAAATGCAGTAAAGCTACATTCTGAGCTGTTTTATTATAACCCTTTGCATCACTCCTGGCCTTTGCAATTTTCTTTTTCAAGCAATGCCACCCATGGCTTTTCTTGTGTTGTATATGCAATATACATCAAATTTATTGATTACTGTACTAATTTGATTAACTTGAAATGCTTGTTTATAATAAATATTTGTTTCAATATTCAGCATGAAGATTATGTTCTCTGAATCATTTTGATTCAGTTAACTCCAGCATTCAGAAAAACGCTGTTGAAATTTTCATTTGTTAACGGCCATACCTAGGATTCAATTAGATAATAATATCTCGGCAAAAAACTGAATGCATTTTAAATTCAATGCTTCTGCAGTTCAAATAGCTGGAAAGTGGTATCCTTCTTCAGACCTCTTGTTGGGTTTTAACAATATAAATGGGAAGTGCTGATGCGTGGACACTGGTCTCTGCAGTTTGAACTGAAAAAGGTCGAAGTGTACAAAAATTTCTTAACATACAAAGAAGTGCTAAATCCTTCAATTGGGTGGATAATTTGGGTGATTACCTTGTATTTACCATTAATGTAACCTGAATGCCTTTCAGATGAGATAATGTCAATGAAAGTTTCACACATCTTACATATAGAAAATGCATAGTAGAGAGCAGTGGTGGAATGCTCTATTTATTCAAAAAGCATAGTATGATTAGAGCAAGTCAACATGGTTTTATGAAGGGAAACCTGGTTTGGCAAATTGGAGGGTTTTTGAGAATGTAACCAGTAGATAAAGGAGAACCAGTGGATGTAATTTACCTGGAATCCCAAAGGCATTTGATAAGGTGACACACAAAAGATTATTGGGCAAGATAGGGGCTCATGGAGTTGGGGTTAATATATTAGCATGCTTATATATGAATGGAAAGAAAGCAGAGAGCGGGCATAAACAGGGCTTTCTCAAGTTGGCAGGTAGTGAATAGTGGAGTTCAGCAAGAATTAGTGCTGGGGCCTTAGCTATATTTTTTCTAATTCATTCATGGGATGTGGGCCTTGCTGGCTAGACAAGTATTTATTGTCCATCCCTAAATGCCCTCGAGAAGGTGGTGGTGAGCTGCCTTCTTGAACCGCTGCAGTCCATATGACGTAGGTACACCCACAGTGCTATTAGGGAGGGAGTTCCAGGAATTTGTCCCAGCAACAATGAAGGAACGGTGATGTACTTCCAAGCCAGAATGGCAAGTGGCTTGGAGGGGAACTTCCAGGTGGTGGTGTTCTCATGTGTCTGCTGCCCTTGTCCTTCTAGGTGGTAGCGGCCGTGAGTTTGGAAGGTGCTGTCTAAGGAGCTCTGGTGAGTTCCTGCATTACATCTTGTAGATGGTACACACTGCTGCCACTGTGCACTGGTGGTGGAGGGAGTGAATGTTTGTGGATGTGGTACCAATCAAACAGGTTGCTTTGTCCTGGATGGTGTCAAGCTTCTTGTGTGTTCTTGGAGCTGCACTCATCCAGGCAAGTGGAGAATATTCCATCACACTCCTGACCTATGCCTTATAGATAGTGGAGAAGCTTTGGAATGTCAGGAGATGAGTTACTTGCCACAGGATTCCTAGCCTCTGACCTGCTCTTGTAGCCAAAGTATTTATATGGCTCGTCCAGTTCAGCTTCTGGTCAATGGTAACCTCCAGGATGTTGACAGTGGGGGATTCAAGCTCGATGGGCCATTTGGTCTACCCCTGCTTTGATTTCTTGTGTTCTTGTCTTGTATTCCATCCAGAACAAAGATCCTGCAATTCACTGATGTTGTTATTTATTTTTTTCATTGTTGTTCTTCACTGTACATATTCTGTATCAGTTATGTCCAATGGGCAAATCTCCATATAAATGTTTGAACCTTTTAAGGTTGATGTGCTTCTTCCACTGAATCCTGTGCAATATCACACACACATCAGTGCCAGCTTTTCTATGGTGTGTACTGCAGTTAAAGTACTTGTAAATAGGTCCTCTGTTGAACAAGTTCAGGTCAAAGTAGTATAGCTGTATCATGTTCATCGAATGCTGTTGAAGCTATTTCCCAGAGATTACTTGACTGCTAAAGTAAGCCAAGAAAATATCAAGACCTACTAAAAAGATAAAGGACAAAGAAACCCCCACCTCCCATCCTGTTTTCTGGATGAGGTTCTGCACTGGGGCGATACAACTGGTATGGATTGAGAATTGGACTGTAGCAGAATGGTCCTCTATCAACCTGTCACTAATTAAAATATTTTCTTTTATTTACAAAGAGAAGAGCATTGAGGACAGCATCTGAAAAAGTCAGGAATCGATCATCTTTTTCTACAAATGTTATACACAACACTCCAGGAACGCGAGTGAATCGATACATCAGCCGATTAATTGAAGCTCGGCAAACAGAGTCTGAAATGGCAGATTTACACTTTGTTACTTTAAAGTACAAACAAACTGAAAGGGAGCAGAAAGTAAGTTATTTTTATAAAGCAAGATAAACATGCCTTTTTTTAAAGGTTCACATCCAAGTGCATCATCTAGATTATCTGGGTGAATTGGAAAATTGGTCAAATTGCTTCAGTGACCCATGGGGTTTGTGGTAAATGTGCAGACAAGTCAGATGAGGGTGGGGGAAGTGGTGGGGTTGGGGGTTGATGGGTACAATAGTTCATGGAAAATCCATATTTAGTACAGTTGGTCTGTCAGTGGCTTTTTAACTGAGCCATCTCATTATCATTTTACTTCCAGTTTTGCATCTAATTAATGTCAGTAGGCATGACGATACTACGCATGACATGATTTCAATTCCAGGATTTAAAGAAACACTTAAAAACATCCAAGTTGATGGAGTTTAGAGTTGGAATGGAGAACTACAGACCAGCTAGTATGGAGTCGAGATCGTAAAGGCTATGCCCCACTTCACTGATGCCTGCCTGGATGTGCTATTGGGGGCTGTAGGGGGCCTTGAGGGAGAATCCTGAAGGTGGCTCAAAGAAGGCTTGGTTGGAAATTGTCCGGAAGTCAGGATGGTGCCATGCTGTTTGATTCAACACAAGAAGTAGTTTATTGTCATAAGCAGGGCAGGAAAGGCAATGAGTACAGTGCCATATTCACCTACATTTTGATTTGTGTATCTCCCCAATCCCCTCATTCTGTCTTTTTAAGCCTACTCGAGCACATCACCCCCCACACCAAATTACCTTGCCTGTGCATATATGAATCTCTGTCTATGCACTTGCTCGTATCTCTCATCTATACGCTGACACTCTCAGTTCCACTCATGCAATGTCATACCTGTCCCTCATAGTCACCCTCAAAAAATGCCCACTATCCTTTGGATGAACACATGCCACTACTTTTTCTCATAAGCCTATTATTTTCCTCCTTGCAGGAGAAGAGAACAGGGAATACAAGGGAGAGATAGAGAACCAGAGGTGGACCTGCATACATCTCTCAATTAACATCTGCAGAGGAGAAGGCATTGGAGATAATGGAAGCTTGATGTACTTGGCCATCAAACCTCTCCAAGTTCTGCTCAGTTCTATCACTCAAAAGGGTAACTCTGGAGCAGCAGTAAAGAGTGTGCGAGCTGCTGGCAAGCATTCCATCCACACTGGGCAGGCTTGCAGAGAGATCGGAGGAGTCCATCTCAAGCATGAGTGACATGGTATCACAGGCTTTGTGATGATGTCATCTCCCATGGAGAATCAAATGCAGCAATCACACAATTGCAGAGAGGCGGTATAACAAGGCTCATGCCACAACCTGGTCCTTGATGGGGCAAACGATTGGCAACTTGAAAATGAGTTTCCGGCGCCTCAACAGGTCTGGTGGAGCACTGCAATACAGTCCCCAGAGGGTGTCACGTATCATTGTAGCTTGCTGTGCACTCCACAACCTGGCGCTGCAATGCTGGGGGAGGACCAGGATGAGGAGGAGATGGAAGAGCTGCATGTCTCCTCCGATGAGGAGGATGTTGAAGGAGATGAGGGTGATGAGGCCCTCGAAGCCGAGGATGCCGGCAATGAATCCATCGCAATGGCCAGTTGAGGCAGGCACACTCGTGAGTTCCTCATGGCCGCAAGATTCGTGAAGGAAGATGACAAAATACAGTGAGGACAGTCCTGACACCCTCACCTTGCATCTGTGAACATTTGACTCCTTTCAGGCTGATGGCAGCGCGCATGCCCGCAGTGCTCAGGCTCATGTCATGGAGATGCAGCAGAGGCCCTAATAGTTGCTCGATTCCAGAAGGATGATGACGACATGCAGTGAGGACACTCCATAGATCGTCACATTGTCTCTGCGAATGTCTGACTCCTGTCTGGCTGAGGACAGCTCGCTTACGCTCTGTGGTCAGGGTCATATCACGGAGACGCAGACATGAAACTTTAAATGCACATGTCCCTTTGTCAGCCTTCAGCACCTGTCTCCTTCAGGACCAAATTGTCACCGGACCTAGATGCTGAAGAAATGGGGACCAGCCCTACTTCAAAGGTGCTGAGAGCACACAGAGAGAATGACAGAACTTGGTGACACCTGCCCATGACATTCTAGTGGCAATAACAAGAACCATCAAGGTTCAGGCATCACTCATTTGTCCAATGAGTGTTAAGCCAGACCAACACTTTGCTCTGAAGGTTACACACTGGACCGAGACACCTGCCCTTATCTTGTGCAGAAAGGGTTCACATCTGAGTGACATGAACACTGCTGATCATAACAAGGAGCCATAGGCAGGGAGACATTCTTGGGAGTTTATTTACAATAGTGAACATTATGTGCATGTGATTAATACCCAAGCCCACGTTGTGTAACTATATCTTCTTAACCTTCCTAACCCTGCTGCCAAGTCTTGGTGCACCCCTGAAATCCACAGCAGAGGTGGAGGCAGCCTACTGACTGCAGCATCCGGTATGAGATGACCTTGGCGGGTGTCCTCTGGAGGGCTGAGACCTGGAGGGCCCAGCCTTCTTTGGGTGTCCTGCTGTGGGCCAGGTGCACCCTCCTCGTTCTGTGGAGCTGGAGTTGATGAGATCATAGGAAGAGGGGTTTTGGATTGGCCGGACTTTCCCAGAGTCACATGGGTGGATGGCTCCGGTGCCCAACAGCCCCTGGCTGACTTCTTGAGGAGAAGGCGAAGTTGGAGCAAGGTCGAGCTGCCCTTCTTGCATTGACACTGCTGGTGGCCAACTATGGCATTAGTGATGGAGTTGAACCCGCGCAGCAGTGCAGGAGTGATGTCCTGGACCAAGGTCTCCATGGCAGTTGCCATCCTGCCAGTGTTGACCTCGGTGCGTTGGCATGCTGGCGCTATCACCTCAGACTGAAAGACTGAAAGTGGACGGACCCCTCCATCGTGCCTTGAAATCTGAGTGCACCAGACATCTCTTCCTGATGTTCCCATGATTGCCTTTGCACTTCCAACAACTGATTGAGGACCAAATCCAGAGGTTCATCATCTGACTCGGACTCAGCAGATTCCTTACCTCTAACAGACCCCCTAGTGCTGGTGACCTTGGATGTCCCTGTTTCCGCCTGCTGTGGAACATATTGTGTGGGCGGGCTCACCATATTTTGATCCCGAGCCTACACTACATCTAGGTCACACCGAGGTGTGTGTCACTGTGCTGGAGGGCATGGGTGAGCGCTGCCTTCAGGGTCCTCATCCAAGGTGCTCTCGGCACTGGAGTCGGGGTCAAGGTTGCCTGAAGACCTATCAGATGTGCCTAGGAGAGAAAGTGGAGATTATTAGTGCTTGGTAGCCGTGTTACACACAGAATATTGGACTCAGAGTAGCATTGAGAGAGGGATGATGTGACATAGGATCCTCACATGGATGCTTGCCGCCGACCTCACCGTTGCTGCAGAAACGGTCCACGTCCTCTCCGGCCAGTTCCAATGTGCGACTCTCGAATGGAGTGAGAACCTTGATATCCAACACTCCTTTGCTGGACTGGGGCCCCTCCCGTTGATTGTGCACAATCTTGTCCTGCATAAGGACAGATGGAGAGAGTGTGAGCAAGGCGCATGCCAGGTCAAATGAGAAAGATGCCAGGCTTGCGTGTGTGCTGAGTGGAGCCATGAACAGGATGAGGAGATGAAGCCAGATGGAGATACGGGGGCGTTTGTGAAAGAGTGCATGGTGATGTCCCTTGAGCTGGCAGTGAGTGAGATGCCAGTGAATGTGTGAAGGGCTTGTGAGTGGATGATTTGAGATTAATGAGATGGTTAACTTAACCTGGCGGCAAGTATGAGATCATTTATCCTTTTTCTGCACTGTATGGCCGACTTCTTGTGTGCAGCATTGGCACTGACCACCTCTGCCACCCCATCACAAGCCGAAGTGGTGAAACTGAGAGCCTCCCATGGCCAGAGTGGGAGTAGAGGACATCACAATGGGCCTCCATGACATTAAAAAGGCGTTCCAGAGATGCGTTACTGAATCGTGGGGTTTTGGGGCCATGTCTTCACTGGAGCAGTCCTGGGCTGCAATCATTGAGAACTGTGAGCACGGCTACAGTTTAAATATGGTGCTTGGCGTAAGGAAGTGGCAAGGTAGTGGCAAACCGGAGGCTGCCCACCAGTGAGATGGCATGTTTCCCATGACTGCATAATTTATGAGGCAGGAAGGGGCCAATAAAACATCATTTTTCACACCCCCTACTGCACTTCATGCAATTCTGGGACGATTCCGCTCAATATAAAATTCTATGATATTATGGTCACTCTTAGCTAAAGTTCTTTAACAACAAGCTTAGGTCTGCAGCGGAGCCCTGGAAGGATGCAAAAGCAAAAATGTGGAGAGCAGCAGTGACTTCAACGGTAAAGCTTGGTCACCAGGTTCTATTGGCAGTGGGTCTTGTTTCAGAAGGCTGCAAATATCTGCTACCATCTGACATGACACCAGGAGCTTTCTGAGACACACGTGTACTGACATTTCAAGAAAGCTTATCCTCTGCTAGTGGCCTGCGAGTGCTTGTTATGGTCTCCTGTGAGCTGCACCTCTCTGCTGATGCCCCCTTTCCTGTGGAGATGTGGGTCTTTGAGTAACAGGCTGTTACTGGCACTGCTCCTGCTGCTGCTGCTGCTGCTGTTCCTGCTGGTGGTACTGCTACTGATCATCTTGATCCTCATTGTAGCTCCAAAGTAACACAGCATAAGTGGCAAATCAGAGTACCAAAATGCGGATCCAACCTCTGAGCCTCCAAGTGTGTGAAATAAACTCTCAGCATAGATAGAGCACACCAATAACCTGCTCACTGATGCTCAATTTGGGTTCTGCCAGGGCCACGCGGCTTCTGACCTCATTACAGCCTTGGTTCAAACATGTACAAAAGAGCTGAACTCCAGAGGTGGGGTGAGAGTGACTGCCCTTGAAATCAAGGCAGCATTTGACCAAGTGTGGCATCAAGGAGCCCAAGCAAAACTAGAGTCAATGGGAATCAGAGGGAAAACTCTCCACTGGTTGGAGTCAATGGTTGTGATTGTTGGAGGTCAGTCATCTCAGTTCTAGACCATCACTGCAGGAGTTCCTCAGGGTAATGTCCTCAGCGCAACCATCTTCAGCTTCATCAATGACCTTCCTTCCATCATAAGGGCAGAAGTGGGGATGTTCGCTGATGATTGCACAATGTTCAGCACCATTCGTGACTCCTCAGATACTGAAGTAGTCCATGTCCAAATGCAGCAAGACCTGGACAATATCCAGGCTTGGGCTGACAAGTGGAAAGTAACATTCATGCCACACAAGTGCCAGGCAATGATCATCTCCAACAAGAGAGATTCTAACCATTGCCCCTTAACATTCACTGGCATTACCATCACTGAATCCCCCGCTATCAACATCCTGGGGGTTACCATTGACCAGAAACTGAACTGGACTAGCCATATAAATACTGTGGCTACAAGGGCAGATCAGAGGCTAGGAATCCTGCAATGAGTAACTCACCTCCTGATTCCCCAAAGCCTGTCCACTATCTATGAGGTACAAGTCAGGAGTGTGATGAAATACTCACCACTTGCCTGGGTGAGTGCAGGTCCAACAACACTCAAGAAGCTTGACACCATCCAGGACAAAGCAGCCAATTTGGTAAGAATGCATCCACAACATCCACTAATTTATCTAATGGTCTCTTCCAACTGTTAGTGACAAGGGGAATTTTCTGATATCAGTCCTAAACTTTATCTTTTAGTAGGCTGAACCGATGTCACCTTGTCCTATCATTTTAATTTAATTTAAAGTAATGTTCCAGATTTATCTTTCCCAGTCTCTTAGCTATCATATGTTTCTATAAGGTCACTCTCAGGCATCTCTTTTCAATGCTGAAAAACCCAAATTACTCAAGTCTTTCCTCATAATGCAGATACATGACACAACGGATCAGCTTTATGCCTCTTCTCTGCACCACCTCCAATGCTTGAATATCTCCTTTGTGACTTGGTGACTTTAACAATAATCAAGGTGTGGTTTGACCAGAGCATTGTGCAGAGATTACCAGTTTCTCTAACCTGTATTCTGTTGTTTTGGTTATGTTTTTTCTTTCGAGTACATTCACAGTTCTTGACTTTCTTTTTTTTTTTTTCCGGGAGTGGGACATGAACCCACAACCTTCTGACTCAAAGGTGAGGGTGCTATGAACTGAGCCACAGCTGACACCTCTGTTTTGGTTATGTTGTTGAACATTTGATTGACTCTGTTAATTGCTGCACTGCATTGATTGGACATGTTGAGTATTGATTCAACAAAGACTCCTAGGACTATTTTTAACTTAATTCTTCACAATTTCAAGACCATTCCTGAAGTATGTAACTCACTAATTTTATTAGCGGGATGAAAATCAGGGGGGTTCTCCAGTGATACTTGCAGCTGAGCTTTGTCAGCATTTCTTTCTGCTGTTTCAATCTGTCACCTGACATGAAGCCAGACTTTTATGGGATTATATGATGTCAGACTATCAAATGTTATTGAAATTGAATGTGTAGTCTTGTCAGTTTAGAGGAAGAGAACGTTTTACTAAACACAAAAACGCTTTTACACTATGTGACATAACAGTATGATAATACCAGAAACTAACAAGTCCAAGTACTTGTACTCCAGTATCTATAGCCATAGGGAGCCGAGGAGTGGTGTTAATACATTACAAGGCAGAAATTCAATCACAAACAGTAGCGGTGATAAAGGTGGCAGTTTAGAGGATCATAATTTCCCTAAATTACATTGCATTCCCAGTTTGAGATGATTCCCTTTTGCTTAGGTAGAGACTGACTCATTACTGGAATTTACTGGCTTGTTAGTATTTGCAGTTAGGTGGACTATTTTATATTTTCCTTGATGACTGATGAAACAGCATTTTCAAGTGCAGGGAATTTGAGCCCACTGATTCTAATGTGTGCATACAATGATACCGCACCTGCCCAACCCATTATCAGTGTGTATTGGCTCTGCTCCCTCCATGTTCTGGACATGCCAGCACCATCCAGATGTGACAAATATCGTGAAAGCATAGCCCATGTTGTTTGCTTTCTTGAGAAATGAATACTGACTGCTCTCTAATATTTTGTGGGGGTTTGTGTCTTCTTCCTGACTTTCCATTGTGTACAAAGAGCCTTGAATTCCACCAGGGGCTTAATTTTTGCACCATGCTCAGGTATAATTGAAAAGTACAGCATATTGCATTAGCCATGTCTTGTTCATTTCATATAGTCCTACTTGAAATTATACTTTGTATATATAATTCACTCTTCTCCATGTAATGGCCCAGATTTTGAAGTTGAAATAATGATGAGACTAACTGTGCTCATCATTATTAAGGAATAATTTGGACAGTAACTTCCAACATCCATACATGCCTAGTTAAACAGGAAAATCAGGAATTTGCTGTCCGAGTTGACCTGCTCCAGCACTAGCTTCGCTATCTCGGAACCTCATCAAGAGACTCAGAGTTTGCATACGAGCAAAGGTGTGATGATGTGGTAATTACATACTAAACACACCAAAAGTAGTTAGGCACACCCATTCATGCATAAGGGAATTTTTTAATGACATGTAAGTCTTAATTAATGCCAAACAACCTCTCCAGCACTGAAAGTTTACATTTACAAGTGTGTAGTCTCATTTCTTCAGATATTAACTATTGGAGATTTTAATAGATTAAAATAGGGAACGTTTTGTTTTACTTTTTCTTTTTCTTTCTCTGCATCTTTTAATTGTTTTCCTTAATCGCATCTTTATTACCCTCTCTTGATTTTGTTTTCTGTACATGATTTAACATCAAATTAAATATTCTAACTTACGCTTCCTGGTTTAGACTGCTGGTTAGAGGTTCAATAGCCTCCAAATACGGGCATCAGAATTGTGGCGTGTGATTAACCCATGCCTGTTTAAAGTAGTGCATGCCACACACACTTTTTGGTGCCTGCAAATTTAAATGATAGAGGCCTGCAGTCCAGTGCGAGATATGGTGTTGAGTGGTTGCATGTCTCAATGGGGTCCAAGTTTATGCAAGGCTAATGCCACTTAAAGCCAGCCTGCACCATTTGAAAGGGAGGTGCATTGTGGCTGAAGAAAGAATGGGAACACATTAAAGAAGAGTGTCTGACATACAGAAGAGTAAAGATGGTGCAACATGAGAGTGGGCTCCCAGATTTTCTGATGCGGCACTCAAGGCTCTAATGGTGGACGGGAGGAGAGTTCTTCTTCCCACAAGGTTGGAGGTGGGGGGGTTGGTGGTGGGTGCGGTGGGAGGGCGGTGCAGGAGGGTGGTGGTGGTGGAGGGGGAGCAGGAGACCTAAATAACCATTTAGACAGCAGCAAATAGCCACAGAGGTCAATGCAAACAGCGTCATGCTGAGGATATGGATGTAGTGCCACACGAGTGGCCAAGGTCAGTGAATTCATCTAAAAATGCCATACCCTTACAACTGAACCAGGAACTTCACAAACTCACATATTACAGCCCAAGGAAAATGGCAACTACAACACCCATGACTGGGAGCAAGTGGCCTGACGAAAACCCTTGCAGCCACAACCATTGCCTTCTCCATGTGTTGCAGCAGTCCCTGCAGACTTCATCAACTGTCAGCAACTCCTCAAAACACATGTTCATCTATGCAAGTTTGAGAGGTCTGTAGATGGAACAGTGAGTTTGAAATGGCAGAACTGACATCAAATCAACGTTTCACGCTAACTGATTTGCAATCTCTGCATACTTCCAGTGCATACCCTTAACACCTGTGCGAACACCCTTAGTAAGATGTCGTTTAGTGCAGGCTACACTGAAAGTGTGCACACATGGCACAGATTCCATTTTGGTACCAAAACACCACTTCTAGCACCGAAACTATGGGCACTACGAATGCATAATTTTGTGACCTACATCTGTGTCTCAATGAGGAGCCTTCAATATGAGACACTTGTATGATCTGCTCAGATAGGTTCCAGATCCATTGTGGATGGCCCTTGCTGTTTTTGCTTTCTCATTACCACAAATTACAGTATAAAAGCACACAGGTGTGTGGGCAAATGAAAATACAATGAATGATGAGCGCTATTTGTTTGCTACTGATTGCAAAATCTGGGCCAATATATCAATGTTAATTCTTAGCTCTGTCAGAAGGAGAATTATGATGGTGTCTTATTTTGAAATTATTTTTGTTAAATACAGCCCATTTCTAAATAAGCATGTTAAAGTTTCATCTGTCTAACCCCTGAATCCTCCATGATGGATGCAGTCATTTATTCCTAGTTTACAGTAAAATTTTCTTTCACTCTTCCACCCTCAGTATCATCAACTTCATGATGAATATTTTACCAGTGCAGTCATCCTCTCCTTGATACTTGCTGCCTTATTTGGCCTTCTGTACCTTCTCATAATACCACAGTAAGTAGTATTCTCTATACTTCTTTAATATAACTGCATTTCTTTCAAATCTAAAAAGGTTGCTGTTTGTTCATAATAAGTCCATGTTACCTTTCCTGTTTCTCTGTTAGGAGCACCGTGGTCCTTGTCCTCCTGGTATTCTGCATTTGTTTCCTGGTTGCTTGTATTATGTATCTCCATGTCACTCGAGTGCAGGTAAACTTGATTTTATTTTACAAACCTTCAGTTGTGTTGGAGGACCAAGTAACATATTCTCTGATATAACTTGCAAATTGGTGCACAATTTTAGTTCATAGCTTGGTAGAGAGTACTTCAGAGCTGGGAGAGGTTGGGATACGTCTGCAATTGAACTGAGAATCCTTTTTGTCCAGGGAGACACTGCCAGCAGGAACAGAATTACATATTGGCCACATGTTATGTTGAATCAAGATTTGGTTTAAAATTTGCATCTTTTGGTAAATTTTTTGGCTTATCAAAGTAAGCAACATCACATCTTCCAATTTAAGCACTTTACAGCCTTCTGGACTTAACTTTGAGTTCAACAACTTCAGACCATGAAGTCTCTCTTCCATCCCCACCCCATTTTGAACCCCTCCGTTTTTTCTACATTCATTTTTATTGTTTTATTTTTTTTTTATTTATTTATTTATTCATTCATTCATTCATCCCACTTATTTTCATATTATTTTTAAAATTTATTCTCATTTTTATTCATTGTTTTATACCCAGCTTTTAGCCTCTTCAATCTTTTTACCCATCACCATCCCCTCCCCCCACCCCACCCCACCCCCACCATCTGTCACTTTCCAGAGTGCTTACCCTGGTCCTGCCATTATCACATTCTGCTTTCCACTCTTTATGTCACCATTAGCACCTCCTTTAGCCAGTACCACCACCATCAACAACCCTTTGTCCTTTTGTTTATGACATCTTTTGCGATCTCTCCTTTGCCTCCAACTATCGCTGGCCTTCTATCCAGCTTAACAGTATATATTTCGCCACATTTCTACTTCCCTTTAGCTCTGAAGAAGAGCCATACACACTCACAACATTAACTTTGTCTTTCTCTCCACAGATGCTGTCAGACCTGCTGAGTTTTTCCAGCATTTTTTGTTTTGGTTTCAGTTTTCCAGCATCCGCAGTATTTTGCCTTTATCTAATCAACATCACTATTGGGGGTAGAAAACTTTGGTATTTTTGTCACCCATTGTTTGCATTGGGTTGAGTGCAGGAAGCTATTTAAATATGCTAATTAAGGCCTAACACTGGTTGTAGGAACCTGTTTGCAATTTTCAGATATAAATTTCCAGAGCCTGTGTCATGTATGCTCCATCCATTATACCAATGCTGTGGGTCGAACAATTGTGGTTCAAACAGAATGCTGGTGAACACCTAAGAAAAGGCCCAGAACTTTATAGGGAAGCTTTTGTGGAGCCGTGAGGAGCACAAGTGCTTTGTCTAACTCCACCAAAATACTGTGACCCACTAATGGCCTGTGTTTAACCCCTTTTGGAACTGGTTTCCCCTCACCACCGACCAGACCCCACCTACCGGCTCAATGGGACTGGTCAGTATACCCACCCTCCCACAACTGAATTGCAGCAGGGCACCTATTTGGCAACCACATCTTGCTGACTGCATTCAAATAAGACCTGGGCCTGAATTTTATGATTGCGGAGTGAGCGTGCGATAGTCCCAATCCTTCGTGAAATGGAACGCAATGACATCGGCCGGCGGGCGCGCGTGGAAATCAGAAGCGCGCCCGCCAAAAATTAAACGGTCAATTAAGGCCAACGAAACAGCACGGAGCACTCAGTCAAACGGCCTTCACATTTTTCATGATTTCTATCTCCAGAGTGGGATAAAAGGTGAACAGAATCTAGGCAAGGTGAGTAGGTAGGAGTTTTGAATTGAGTTGGTTGGAGTTGTTCACAGATAGTGTCTGTCATTTTTTTGGTGTTCTGGAGAACTCATTGACTTCTCTGCATTTTCAGAGGCTCTCTGCCGAGAGGCGGCTTCAATGCTCAATCCTGTGCACTCATCTTTTAAAAACTGGGTATTATCTACTCTGCTGGAGGGACCTCCTCAGAAGAGGAGGAGAGGGGCAGAAGGGAGAGGGGGCCAGTTGACCGTAGGCAGCATCCTAGAGTGGGACCCAGGGGTCAGGAGGCATAGCCACAAGGGATGTAGGGCCAGCAGGAAATGCAACGAAGAAGGGTCCAGGGAAGGCGCCAGTAGGCAGACTCCACAGACAGACAGTCAGTAAAAGCAATGTGAGGTTCAGTGCCGCAGAAGGCTCCGCAACTCCAGGGAGACAGTCATCTCCATATGCCAGATAATTGGTCCAGAGACCACCTCTAACTGTTTAGGTGGCCAGCCTATGCCACTGGCTTTTAAGGTGATTGTGACCCTGAGCTTCTATACCTCAGGTTCTTTCCAGGGCTCAGTGGAGATCTATGTGGTGCCTCACTGCCCAAAGTTGGCTGCCCAAAGCTGCATTAAGCTGGTAACTGACATTCTGCTCCAAAGGATCAGTATCTTCATTCACTTCCAGACCGACGAAGCCAGCCAGGCGGAGTGAGCCAGAGGCTTTGCTGCAATGGCAGGGTTTCTGCACATCCAGGGAGCCATCGATGTGCCCAAAAAGGCGCCAGGAGGAGCCGGGTGCCTTTGTCAACAGAAAGGGCTTCCATTCCTTCAACGTGCAGATAGTGTGTGACCACAATTGTCAAATTTTGCTGGCTTGCGCCAGGCATCCTGGAGCCAGAGGTCGATGTGAGGATCCCTATGGGAGGCCAGGAGACCAAGGAGGCCTTCATTCTGAGAATTTTCATTTAGGTTTCCAATGTAAAGAGTCAAGGAGATGGCAAGGGTAGTGCCACCTTAATGATTTTTAAAAATTCATTCATGGGAGGTGGGCTTCACTGGCTGGGCCAGGATTTAATGCTCAATCCTAGTTGCCCTTGAGAAGGTGGTGATGAGCTGCCTTCTTGAACCGCTGCAGTCCATGTGGTGTAGGTACACCTACAGTGCTGTTAGGAAGGGAATCCCAGGATTTTGACCCAGCGACATTGAAGGAACAGCGATATATTTCCAAGTCAAAATAATGAGTGACTTGGAGGGGAACTTCTAGGTGGCGTTCTCATGTATCTGCTGCCTTTGTCCTTCTAGATGGCAGTGGTCATGGATTTGGAAGGTGCTATCTAAGGAGCCTTGGTGAATACCTGCTGTGCATTTGTAGGTGGTACACACTATGGCTACTGTGCATCGGTGGTGGAGGGAGTGAATGTTTGTGGATATGGTGCCAATCAAGCGGGCTGCTTTGTCCTGGACAGCGTCAAGCTTCTTGAGTATTGTGGGAGTTGCACTCATCCAAGCAAGTGGGGAGTATTCCATCACACTCCTGATTTGTGCCTTGCAGATGGTGGACAGGCTTTGGGGAGTCAGGAGGTGGGTTACTAGCTGAAGGATTCCAAGCCTCTGACCTGCTGTTGCAGCCAAAATATTTATATGGCTAATAAAAGTTCAGTTTCTGATCAATGGTAACCCCCAGGATGTTGATAGTGGGGGATTCAGTGATGGTAATGCCATTGAATGTCCATGGGCAATAGTTAGATTCTCTCTTGTTGGAGATGGTCATTGCCTCACACTTGTGTGGTGTGAATGTTACTTGTCTCTTGTCAGTCCAAGCCTGGATATTGCCTAGGTCTTGCTGCATTTGGACATGGACTGCTTCAGCATTTGAGGAGTCATGAATGGGGCTGAACATTGTACAAACATCAGCGAACATCCCCACTTCTGCCCTTATGATGATCGGAAGGTCATTGATGAAGCAGCTGAAGGTGGTTGGGCCGAGGACACTACCCTGAGGAACTTCTGCAGCGATGTCCTGGAACTGAGATGACTGACCTCCAAAAACCACAACCATCTTCCTTTGTGCTAGGTATGACTCCTACCAGTGGAGCATTTTCTCCTGATTCCCATTGACTCCAGATTTGCTTGGGCTCCTTGATGCCACACTCAGTTAAATGCGGCCTTGGCGTCAAGGACAGTCACTCTCACCTCATCTCCGGAGTTCAGCTCTTTTGTCCATGTTTGAACCAAGACTGTAATGAGGTCAGGAGCTGAGTGACCCTGGCAGAACCCAAACAGGGAGTCAGTGGGCAGGTAAGCAAATGCCACTTGATTCACCGTTGATGACCCTTTCCATGACTTGACTGGTGATGGAGAGTAGACTGATGGGGCGGTAATTGGCCGGGTTGGATTTGCCCTGCTTTTTGTGTACAGGACATAGCTGGGCAATTTTCCACATTGCTGGCTAGATGCATGTGTTGTAGCTGTACTGGAACAGCTTGGCCAGGGGTGCGGCAAGTTCCGGAGCACAAGTCTTCAGTACTATTGCCGGATATTGTCAGTGCCCATAGCCTTTGCAGTATCCAGTGCCTTCAGCCATTTCTTGATATTTGTGGAGCCTCCTCCTCTACTGAGTTGTTTAATTGTCTACCACCCTTCACAACTGATTGTGGCAGGACTGCAGAGCTTAGATCTGATCCGTTGGTTGTGGGATCACTTAGCTCTGTCTATGACTTGCTGCTTATGCTGTTTGGCATGCAAGTAGTCTTCTGTTATAGCTTTACCAGCTTGACACTTCATTTTTAGGCATGCCTGGTGCTGCTCCTGGCATGCTCTCTTGCACTCTTCAGAGAATCAGGGTTGATCCCCTGGCTTGATGGTAATGGTAGAGTGGGGGATATGCTGGGCCATGAGTTTACAGTTTGTGTTCGAGTACAATTCTGCTGCTGCTGATGGCCCACAGCACCTCATGGATGCCCAGTTTTGAGTTGCTAGATCTATTTGAAATCTTTCCCATTTAGTATGGTGGTAGTGCCACACAACACAATGGAGAGTATCCTCAATGTGAGGGTGGGACTTCATTTCCACAATAACTGCGGTGGTCACTCCTACTGATACTGTCATGGACAGATGCATCTGCGGCAAGCAGGTTGGTGAGGATGAGGTCAAGTATGCTTTTTCCTCTTGTTGGTTCCCTCACCATCTACTGCAGATCTAGCCGAGTAGCTATATCATTTAGGTCTCGGCCAGCTCGATCAGTAGTGGTGCTACCGAGGCACTCTTGGTGATGGACATTGAAGTCCCCCACCCAGAGTACATTCTGCGCCCTTGCCACCCTCAGTACTTCCTCCAAGCGGTGTTCAACATGGAGGAGCACTGATTCATCAGCTGAGGGAGGGTGGTACATGGTAATCAGCAGGAGATTTCACTGCCCATATTTGACCTGATGATGTCCAGAATCAATCTAGGCCTCTCAGGGCAACTCCCTCCCAACTGTATGCCACTATGCTGCCACCTCCGATGGGTATGTCCTTCTCACCAGCAGGACAGATGTTGATGGTGGTATCTGGGACATTATCTGTAAGATATGATTCCATGAGGATGACTATGTCAGGCTGTAGCTTGACTAGTCTGTGAGACAGCTCTTCCAATTTTAGTACTAGGCCCCAGATGTTAGTCAGGAGGACTTAGCAGGGTTGACAAGGCTGATTTTGCCGTCGTTGTTTCTGGTGCCTAGGTCGCTGCTGGGTGGTCCATCCGGTTCATTCCTTTTGTCATGACTCACTGGGAAAGTACACTACAATATCAAGCCCCCCTGCTCCCCGATTCGCGACAAATATAAAAAAGTTTGGTCAAACTACCTAATTGTTTAATTTAGGTTAGCAGAATACGAGCACCAGGTTTCTAACTTAAGAAGTAAATAACTGTTTATTAAACAAACTGTCTTAACCAGTGGCAAAAGAAATAAATATGAACTGCTAATTTCTAACTCCATAACCTAAACTCTACTCCTTCTTAAATACCTACACACACAAATCAAGACACATAAGACACACAAAAAACATGGATTTTAAGTGTGGGATAAAATAATTCAATAGCACCAATTCTGGAGTGCAAGATTCAATGGGTTGATTTTGAGCAATGTCTTCCAAGTTCCTATCAGTTCTTTATTGATGACACAAGGTGGTTTTCCCAGCATTTTCAGTCTTTAGTTTGCTGGTTGACACTGTTCAATGTCAAGGAGGAGCCAATTAAAATGTTATTGCCAGGCAGTTCCCTGTTAGACCGGACTCCTCCTTGGCACCATCCTGTCTTTCATGGCACATTTGGTTCCAGGACAGCAACATTGTATATATCCCTCACATTGTTCCACTAGACATGTCTTTCAAACTGCAGCCATTGTAATTTTAATCCACAGTCCAACAGAAATAAAAAGATATGTTCTTTACACTTTTTTGAGGCTTTGTAGCAGTTTGATACAACCGAGTGGCTTGCTTGGTCATTTTTTTTTTCAGAGGGCATTTAAGAGTCAACCTCATTGCTGTGGGTCTGGAGTAACATGTGGTTAAGGACGGCAGATTTTCTTCCCTAAGGTACATTAATGATGGGTTTTTACAACAATCAACAATGGTTTCATTCGACTTTTAATTCCAGATTTTTATTGAATTCAAATTCCATGAGCATTACCCTGGGTCTCTGACAATACCACTACTGTGCCATCGCCTCATCTTTCCTGATGAGACAATCTGTCACCCTTATGTCAAGGTCCAGCCTCGGAAATAAATCTTGCATCCTTTTCTCTGTGTCACACACGATTCTCAGGCCTATTCCTTTCCAAACCTTGAAGCACATTAACGCCATCGCAGGCATGCCAAGGAAATATAAATCACCCGTGCCAACCCCTCTTGTGATCATAGTGACTTAAAGCTCCATTTGCGAGTGCTACGTCTGGGTGCACCCCACAACCACCCCCCCCCCCCCCCCCCACCACCCCTCCCCATCACTAGCAGCTGGATTGGAGGCAGCCTGCTGACTCTGATGCCCTGTCGGCCCTGGTGGCCATCTTTTGACTGGCAGAGCCTGTGCAGGCCCCACCTGGGCAAGAGAGCCCAGCACCGTGGCTGAGCACTCCTCAGTCACCATGGTCTCATCAGATGGGATGGCCACTGGCAGTGGCGCAGAGGAGCTGCTGCCATCATCCACATCACCCTGAAAGCAACTTGCAGATGCAAGCTGTGCTCATCCGCCAACATGAGGTTGGTTTGAACCTCCCTGCTCACCATAGATGGATGGGCAGCTAGCAGAGCTCCTAGGTGCCACATCCATCTCTCACATTGGCACTGACCTGCTGAGGTCGATGCCAGTGTGCGGGCTTGCTGGCCTGAACGCAACCCCAGAAACCCCTGATTGAGATCCAGGAGCTGCATCTCCATGAGTGTTGCCACTCTCTCTATGGAGGAAGCTGTGCATTCAGAGCTCCGACTCAAAACAGTGCTCAAGTCCCACATGGACCCATCCAAGACAGAGACCATGACACACAGACTCTCAGGGTTCGCTGCCAGATCTTCCCATGCATTCCACTAGACGCCCACCATCTGCTGCCTGATGGACAACTCCAGAGGCGTATCATCGGCTTCGAACTCAGCATCGTACAGTCCTCCGGCAATCCTCTGGCTGCGGGTGTCTTCTGGACTCTCTGTCTCTGCTAGCTCCTCAGGTGAGTATGATATGCCCTCACCACTGTGCAGTACCATCTGATGTGACACGCTAATGCCCATTGATGTGTCTGTGCCTCGCTGGTGCTTGGTGTGGAGGGAGGATATGATGCAGGTGCATCTGTAAGCGGCTCCTCGGGGATCAAGGGTAGGTCCTCAGGGTCTGCTTGGCGTCATGTGGATGGCACATCTGAGGGAGGAAGAGAAAATGTCAGTAGCCAACATCATTATGAAGTCACGTTGTATGCACTCTGGTTGCTTCTCACAATGGACAAGTGCCTTACAGAGGTATTGCGAATGGACGAGCAACAGGGACTATTGATTTAAACATCTCATTCCAAATGCCCTATATCTCTTATACCCTCCCCACCCCAGTCTCTTCCCTGTCACTGGACTCTTACCTTCCTCCTTCCCCTGCCTCTCCCAGACCTGCGGACCTGGCTGCATGCTCGTAGGCCGTCTCCAGAGCTTCCTCCTCCACCTGTGTCAAAATCAGGAGGTTGAGCACACCTCCACCCACTCGTCCTCGTGCCTGGGGTATTATGACTCCTCTTCTGTAAGGATGAAAGTTCTTTCACGAGTTCCTCCTCTACATGCCAGTCCAAAGCAGCCTCTCTCAAAGAGAAACAGCTGCAGGTGCCCATCACAATGGCATGCCTGATCCAAGCCAACCAGGCACACTTTTCCACCTCTCAAGGCACAGGGGTGTGTGCTATTTGGCACTCTGCATTTCACACACGTGGGTGCCAACAAGTCCTGCCACCCACTAAGACATCTATACACAGTTGCAAATGGACTCAGTACTCACCCTGACAGAGAACAAAAGGTCATTGAACCTTTTCCTGCACTGGAGGCAAGTGTGGGGCACAACATTATGCCTGTTCACCTGGGCAGCTACCTCCATCCACACCTTCTTTGGCCTCCAAAAGAAAAGGTAGGCATTCAGGGAGTAGTGTGCTCATGGGCATTGCCGCCCTTTCCACCCACCACTACCACCAGCATCGCCACCCCCCCCCCCCCCCCCCCCCCCACTCCCCCTTCAACTGGCCCATTGGACCCTGTGCCCGCCCTGCTCCCACTCCCGCCGGCAACACTGAGCCAGTCTCAATGCATTTCACATTGGCCATTAATTAGCCAGCCAGCGTGACATTGGGGTCAGGAGCCGATTGTGGTTGGAAGCAGATATCACATCGACTCCTGGACCGCCAATTGCACTCCTGTGCCAAGCGTGAAATTCAGGCACTGAAACCCAACATTTGGACAGGTGTCCCAAAGCTCATTTCTGGCATGGCTGCGGTTCAGGAAGAAATCAAATGCCCCCTCCATCGGTAGAAGACATGCTCATCAAATATTAAAAGTGTGAAGTACTGATTTGAATCTTACTTTTTCTTTGTAATGATGTTCAATTTACAGTATGTCAGTGATTAGAATGTAGCACTTGCTACCACAAGAATTATTTGAGGTGAATAGCATGAATGCAATTAAAGGGAAATTTGATAGGTGCATGAGGGAGGACGGATCAGAAGGGTATGTTGATGAGGTTGGGAAGTAAGGGGGGTATAATGCTTGCATGCAGCATAAACACTGGCATTGACCTGTTGGGTTAAATAACCTGTTTCTCTGCTGTAAATGCTGTGAACTGTCAGACACATGAGATTCTACAGCCAGTCATTTACTGTACTAAGTTACCACAGGCATCTTAAGAAATCCTGTTGAGACAATCATCTGTGACATCTCTGCATGACTCACATGCAAATGTCACAGTGATAGAGGCTCAGCCTGAGTGCTAGCTTCACTTGCAATTGTGATTGAAAGAGAAAAAGATTTAACTCATATTGGACGGAAAGAAAGAGAAAATTCACCTTGTTGGGACCAACAGGAAAACAATAATTTATTTTATTGGGTAGAGGCAACACCAAATAAACTCCAAGTTTATTTTTTTCTAAGTAGATTGACTACTGGACTGGTGGGGATTGATGAGATAAAGGAGAAAGGGAATAATTATCACATCTCCAACAAGAGAGAATCCAACCATCGCCCCTTGATGATCAATGGCATTACCATCACTGAACCCCCCCCACTGTCAACATCCTGGGGGTTACCATTGACTAGAAACTGAACTGGGCTAGCCATATAAATGCTGTGGCTACAAGAGCAGGTCAGAGGCTAGGAATCGTGCGATGAGTAACCCACCACCTGATTCCCCAAAACCTGTCCACCACCTACAAGGCACAAGTCAGGAGTGTGATGGAATACTCCCCACTTGCCTAGATGAGTGCAGCTCCCACAACACTCAAGAAGCTTGACACCGTCCAGGACAAAGCCACAAACATTCACTCCCTCTCCCACCGACGCACAGTAGCAGCAGTGTGTACCATCTACAAAATGCACTGAAAAAATTCACCAAGGCTCCTTCGACAGCGCCTTCCAAACTCACGACCACTACCATCTAGAAAGACAAGGGCAGCAGATAGATGGGAACACCACCACCTAGAAGATCCTCTCCAAGCCACTCACCATTCTGACTTGGAAATACATTGCCATTCCTTCACTGCCACTGGGTCAAAATCCTGGAACTCCCTCCCTAACAGCACTTTGGGTGTACCTAATGGACTGCAACGGTTCAAGAAGGCAGCTCACCACCACCTTCTGAAAGGCAACTAGTGATGGGCAATAAATGCTGGCCCAGCCAGCGAAGCTCACCTCCCATGAATGAACAATAACCTGAACATAATTGAGAATGGATGATAGATAATTAAGATTTGGGAGAAGGATATGCCAAGCATTATTTAAATCAAGCAAACACATATAGATCATTGTAACTGGAAACTTTATTTAAATTCCAAGGCCAGAATTGTACGGCCCTGTCGCAGCCATTCGAAACTCCATTGACTTCGACGAAACTGTAAAATCCCACTGTCGTAAAATTACACCCCAAGATTCAGATTTTTCCCTGTCATGGATCTGCTGTTGAGAAAGCACCAAACATTCCTTTCACCCATTAGTATAACTCCTCCTGGTATTATAGACTAGAACAACTGGATGGGCAAAGGTAGCATGGATGATGAATTCATAGAGTGTTTTCAGGATAATTTCAGGATAATTCAGCAAATTCTGGAGCCAACCAGGGAGCAGGCTACACAGCAACTGGTATTGTGCTTTGAGATAGGATTAATTAATGTGAAGGCGCCCCTAGGTAGCAGTGGTCATAATATGATTGAATTGTATTTTCAGTTTGAGGGAGAGAAGACTGGGTCTGATGCTAGTATTTTAAACATAAATAAGGGTATGAAAGCAGAGCTTGCCAAAGTGAACTGGCAATTTAGGTTAAGGAATAGGTCAATAGAGATCCAGTGGCAGACATTTAAGAAGGTATTTCAGAATACACAAAATAGATATTTTCCAATGAGAAAGAAAAATTCCAAGTGGAGGATCCGCCATCTGTGGTTAACTAAAAAAGTTAAAGATAGTATCAAACTTAAAGAAAAAGCATATAATTGGCAAAGATGGGTGGCAGGTCAGAAGATTGGACAGAATATAAAAAAAAGCAAAGAATGACTAATAGATTAATAAAGGAGGGAAAAATTAGAGTACAAGAGAAAGCTAGCTAGAAATATTGGCCTGAATCTTCTGGTCGGTGTGCGGGGGCAGGCCCCACTCACCGACGCGTAAAATGACACGCGGTGACATCGGGCATGCGTCCCGCCATCACCATGTGTCATTCCGATCTTTTTTCGGCTGCACGCCCGCTGAACTGTCAAAGGCCTATTAAGGCCATTTAACAGCTAGTTAAACTAGTTGTCTGGACTGCCTGTCCAACCTTAAAGTTGGTGAGCAGGCGAAGACCCTAGGCAGCCTTTGCATTTATCATGAAACCTCATCCACGTGTGTCACGCTGGGCAGGCCTTAATTGGCCCACACACGTAAAATGGCAGCCACGCAGCTGATCGTGGATGGCAATCGGCTGCATGCCCACCCATGCCTGCTCCCGCTCAGCCCCCCGGATGGGGAGAAAATTCTCCCCATAAGGATGGATAGTAATAGTTTCCAGATATTTAAAAAAGAAAAGAGTTAACAAAGTGAGCATTGGTCCCACAGAAAGTAAGTCTGGGGAATTAGTAATGGAAAATAAGGAGATGACAGGTGAATAGGTATTTTGTATCGGTCTTCATGATAGAGGATACAAGTAACATGCCAGAAATAGCTGTAATCAGGAAATGGAAGGGAGGGAGGAACTCAAGAAAATTACAATCACCAGGGAAGTGGTACTTAGCAAATTGTTTGAACTATTGGGTTGACAAGTTGTCAGGTCCTGATGGATTTAATCCTAGGGTCTTAAAAGAAGTGGCTTGTGAGATAGTTGATGCATTGGTTTTAATTTTCCAAAATTCCCTAGATTCGGGGAAGATTCCATTAGAATAGAAAATAGCTAATGTAACTCCTTTATTCAAAAAGGGAGGGAGACAGACATCAGGAAGCTATAGGCCAGTTAGTTTAACATCTGTCATAGGGAAGATGTTAGAAGCTGTTATTAAGGAGGTTATAACAGGGCACTTAGATAAATTCAAGGTAGTCAGGCAGAGTCAACATGACTTTGTGAAAGGGAAATCCTGTTTAACCAATTTATTGGAGTTCTTTGAAGAAGTAACGTGCTGTGGATAAAGGGTAACCGGTGGATGTGCTGTATTTAGATTTTCAAAAGATGGCTGATAAAGTGCCTCAGCAAAGATTATTGTGGAAAATAAAAGCTCATGGTTTAGGAGGTAATATATTAGCAGGGATAGAAGATTGGCTCACTAACATGAAACAGAGAGTAGGCATAAATGGCTCATTTTCTGGTTGGCAGGATGTGAGTAGTGTTGTGAAACAGGAATTAATGCTGGGGCCTCAACTCTTTGCAATTTATATAAATGAGTTAGATGAAGGGACCGGTGGTATGGTTGCTAAATTTGCTGATGACTCAAAGGTAGGTAGGAAAGCAAGTTGTGAAGAGGATGTGAAGAAGCTACAAAATGACATAGATAGGTTAGGTAAGTGGACAACGATCTGACAAATGGACTATAATGTAGGAAAATGTGAGATTGTTCATTTTGGAGGGCAAATAAAAAAGAAGCCTATTAACTAAACGGTGAGAGATTGCAGAGATGCAGAGGGAAATGGGTATCCTAGTGCATGAATCGCAGAAGGTTAGTATGCAGCAAGTAATTAGGAAAGCTAATAGAATGCTACCATTTATTGCAAGGGGAATTGAATACAAGAATAGGGAAGTCATGCTTCAGTTATGTTGGACGTTGGTGAGATCGGATCTGGAGTGCTGTGTACAGTATTAGTCTCCTTATTTAAGTAAAGATGTTAATGCATTAGAAGCAGTTCAGAGAAGGTTTACTAGATTAATACCTGGAATGGATGGGTTGTCTTATGAGGAAAGACTGGACAGGCTCGGCTTGTATCCACTGGAGTTTAGAAGAGTAAGAGGTGACTTGATCGAAACCTATAAGATCTTGAGGGGACTTGACAGGGTGAATGTGGAAGGGATATTTCCTCTTGTGGGAGACTCTAGAACTAGGGGTCACTGTTTCAAAATAAGGGGTCGCCCATTTTGGACGGAGATGAGGATTTTTTTTTCTCTCGGGAGGGTTGTGAGACTTTTGAAATTTTGTTCCTCAAAAGGTGGTTGAAGCAAAGTCCTTGAATATCTTTAAGGCAGAGGTAGATAGATTCTTGACAAGCAAGGGGTTGAAAGGTTATCGGGGGCAGGCATGAATATGAGGTTATCACAGATCAGCCGTGACCTTATTGATTGGCGGAGCACGCTTAAGGGGCCAAGTGGCCTACTCCTGCTCCTAATTTGTGTGTTCATATGTTTGTATGTTCTGGGTCTAGCCCAAATTTTATCACACCTTCATTATATTTCTGGTGGCATGCTGGCAGTGTTAGAATCCTATATAGGCACTCTTTCTTCTATAGGCACTCTTTCTTCAGTGCTGCCAGAGCTCCTGGTAGGGACAAGGCAGCCATTTTGTATCAGTACAGTGTGGCTTACTGTGTTGTCTTCAGTTGGTACCTCTTCAGGGCATTCTTTTAAAAAAATCACATTCACAGGATGTGGGTACCTCTGGCAAGACCAGTATCTATTGTGCATCCTTAATCGCCCTTGAGGAGGTAGTAAGCTGCCTTTTTCAAAACAAACTGAGTAGCTGGCTGGGCTATTTCAGAGGGCAGGTCGAGTCAGCCACATTGCTGTGAGTCTGCAAGATCGGGTAAAGGTAACAGATAAATGTTCCTAAGGACATTATTGAACTAGTGAGTTTTTACAACAATCCTGAAGTTTTATAACTAGCTTTTTATTCCAGCTCTATTTAATTAATTGAATTTGAATTCCCCAGGTGCTACGGTGGGATTTGAGCTCATAGGCATCTGGCTTATTAACCCATTAACTTAACCAGCATGCTACCACGTTTCTTACTTCTAATAGCTCAGAAACTCTTAAAGTGATGTTTCAACATGCTCTCTGTGATTTCCTTAAGTGAAGTATAGTATTTCTGTGCCAATCCTTCTGACACAGCAGTCTTTGATAGGTGCACATATGATGGGTCTGATTGTTTCTTCACCCTGGCACCAGCTTTCTCATTAACGAAGACACTTACACAAAGAGAAGAGGAGGATGTGTTAGCATTAGGTATGCAGCTACTGGCTCCACATACAGTATAAAGGCAACACAATGCCTTACAGTAGAGAGACAGAACTGGGCTGCCAATAGTTACTGATTGTTTTGCTAGAACATAACACTCAAATCAATTTGAAGTGAACATCTGGATGAAGCCCTCAATTGTCTTCATCTTAATTGTGCAAGGGACTACTGTTCAATTCTGGTGCTGATTATTTTTTTTTAAAGATTATGGCCAGTCCATTCCCAGAAAATAAAGCAAACAGATGCCTACAGCATTAGTAATGTTATGGACAGGGGAGGGAGGCAATCCTGAACTACTTGCTTTTCTCTCCATCTGTCAATAAGCAGAGGTTTTTTTATTTTTGATTGGTTTACAATAGGTTGTAGCGTGTTTCCCCGTCTGTTTGTGAGGTCAATTTTAAAAGTGACTCGCAGCAAACTCTTTTTCAGGTTAAATCAGAAGTATAGTTCATTCACCTTTTAAATCCAGGAAATAATTGCAACTTCACACACACACACACACAGATAGGAAGGAGGAGTTTTTACGACTATGAATAACTTAAAGGAAAAGAACCACAGATATGGATATCAGTTCACATGATTGCCAGAGTACAGAAATTCAGAGTCCAGTGAGGGTTCCTTCATGGAGGAGTTACAGTTCTGGCGGGTTTAGAAAGCTGAAGCAGGAGTGGCAGAATTCCTTTAAAGTTAATAGCAATGCAGCAAGATGAGGTTGCTATGCAGAGACTTGGTCTGTTCAGCAGGCGATGGCAGGAATCTTTCAGAGAGACAGGCTTCGAGGAGGCTTAGACTTGATGCAGGTTGTTGGTCAGCCTTGAATCTTGCTGTGGTTCGCAGGCTGGAGGTTAATCAGCAGACTGAGTTGCGAGTCTGTAAATGTAATATCAAAACTTTCCAAATGGCAAAAGCTTAGTCATGTGCTGTTGCCCATTAATGAGTCAGGGGGAGACAGTGGTGTGGTGGTAATGTCACTGGACTAGTAACCCAGAGGCCCAGGCTAATGCTCAAGTCCTACCACAGCAGCTGGTGGAATTTAAGTTCAATTAATAAACCTGGGATATAAAGTTGGTCTCAGTAATGGTGCCATGAAACTATCATTGATTACTATGAAAACCCATCTGGCTCATGAACCTCCTTTGGGAAGGAAATCTGCCATGCTTACTTAATCTGGTTTACATTTGACTCCAGACCCACAGCAATGTGGTTGACTCTTAATTGCCCTCTGAAATGGTCTAGCAATCTACTCAATTCAAGGGCAATTAGGGATGGGCAACAAATGCTCACCTTGCCTGCGACACACACATCCCATGAAAGAATAAAGAAAAAAATGTTGCAGGCTAATAAGCAGTTTCTATGCCTCTGGTCAAAATCCATTATTCATCTTAGAACATAAATGGTGTATATTAGTGCCTCTGCAGGTATAATATATTTCGATGGCTATCCCTTTGTAATAGAGCCAGGCTGGGGAGACTGATTGTCTTCTGGTCCCTGGTTTCCTTGATTGTAGTGTGTCCACACAATGAGAGGTGTGAGATGCCAGAAGGATTAGGGTCGAGCAATTCTGTAACTGCTGTTGGAAATTTCCATGAACTGTAGCCAACTTGTGAATCATGTGACCCGTGGCAGCCATCGTTTGGTTCAGCAAAGTCCACTTTCTAAATAAACAAAAAGTAAGGTTTGTTTTAAACAGTTTATGATCTCTATTATGTCTTAGGGCCGTAACAGTAGTGATAACAAAGTATGGCCATGAGCTCAGTCTCCATTACTCCTGGAATTGAGAACACTAAAAGAAGTCTTTGAGTGAGTGAACAAGTGTTGCCAGTGGAAGGAAGCCTTGGTCTTTCAGGCAACAATTTGGAGTTGCACATGTGCTGATATATTGGTAAATGCTGAGACCAGAGTTTTTCCAGACTTCATAGCTGATGGGCTACTGTTTTATGTTCTGAGTGCGTAGTGCAGGTATAGTACAAACATTCCTTTCCTTGTAGTGGATCCTATTTACTGAAGCTGACATTGGTATCCTTCCTAATTGCTGACAACATTTCTGTCTACTTAGTGATTTATAGATGTGGAATCCTGCCTTCACTCTGTTCACTACCTTCACTCGCTATACCATTGATGGCCATGCCTTCAGTTGAATTCCCTCCCTAAAACTCTCTACCTCTCTACCCCTCTTTCCTCCTTTAAGGTACTCCGTAAAACATACCTCTTTAACCAAGTTTTTGGTTATCTGCGCTAATATCCCCTTATGTGGCTCTGTGTCATGTTTTGTTTTAAAATTCTCTGTGAAGCAACTTGGGGCATTTTATTGCATTAATAGCACTGTATAAATGCAAGTTGTTTTGTTGGTGTTGTTGTCTTTGTTGTTAAGTCATACTTGCTGCACAGTTGTTCTTTAGGAAGGATCTCAATGCCTCAAATTTGGCTACTTGCCTGGGTCCTACGTTATGCAGCCTACCTTCTGTGCAAATGACAGTTCCTGCAGCTCCTAAACAATTTCCCTGGTAAAATAGTCATCCTCCACCAAAACCTATAGTACCTCTTTAAGTGCAAGAGACCTTTAAGAGCAGCTGTACTGTTGTTTCTACGTCCCCATGTCTTGGATTTGGGGTTTAGATGGGGTTTCTTCAGGGTTTGCCTGTCACCGTAAGAATGCTGCCTGTTAAGTCATAAAAAAACACTCTTGTTTACTTGCAGATCTATGCACATGTCAGCACTCTACACAAGGTTGTATTTCTGCTTCCCACGAGATCTCAGTCTCTTAGTACATGTACACAGCACAGTACAAGTAAATCTTAGCCACCTGATATAAATAATTGAGAGGGGGGTGGTGTGGGGGTGGAGGCAGAGGCAGTGTCACAGGGCAGAATCTTCTCTTTGGCGAGTGAAGGGCGGGGCCTGCTCGCCGGCATGTAAAATGACACGAGGTGACTTCGGGCGTGTGTCCCGAATTAACCCCGCGTCATTTAAATTTTCAGTTCGGCGGGCGTGCAGCCGATTTAGCTGCGCGCCCACTGAACTGTCAAAGGCCTATTAAGTCCATTAAAAAAGTAATTAACATGATTAATGACCTGCCCATCCAACCTTAAGGCTGGCGGGCAGGCTGGGAGCCCAGATGGGCTTCTGAAAAAACATAAAACCTCATCCACTGGCGGGATGAGGTTTCCTGAGGGTATTAAAAATTTTTTTACATGTTTAAATAAAATAAATTGACATATCCCAGCTCATGTGACAGTGGCACATGAGTGGACATGTCAGTAAATTTTTTCCCCTTCTTTATTGAACCTTTCAAACCTAAGCCAATCTCCCTGAGGCAGCACTTAGCCACAGGGAGATCTGTGCGCTCTTTCACGTGCATGCGCGAAAGAGCGCATCCCGGCTCAGGGAATTCCCCCCCCGCCGCCCACATAGGGACCGCATAGCGCTTCCTGGCGGAGTCACGCTGGATGGGCCTTAATTGGTTCATTCATGTAAAATGGTGGCGCGCCCCCAAACGGGGGGTGCCGATTGGGAACCCACCCGCTCCTGCAAAAACCCCCGACAGGGGGAAGATCCTCCCCATAGTGATATTGGCACTGGACTGGTAATCCAGAGACCCAAGGAAATGCTCTGGGGACCCGGGTTTGAATCCAGCCACGGCAGATGTTGGAATTTGAATTCAATAAAAATCTGGAATTAAAAGTCTAATGATGACCATGCAACTATTGTCGTAAAAAGCCATCTGGTTAATTAATGCCCTTCAGGGAAGGAAATCTGTCGTCCTGGCCTGCATGTGACTCAAGGTGCACAATAATGTGGGTGACTCTTAAATGCCTTCTGAAATGACCTAGCAAACCACTCAGTTGTAACAAACAACTAAAAAGTCAATAAAAAGGAATGAACCAGGCGGAACGCCCAGCATTGACCTAGTACCAGAAACGACAATGGCAAACTCAGCCCTGTTGACCCTGCAAAGTTCTCCTTACTATCATTTGGGAGCTAGTGCCAAAATTGGGAAAGCTATCTCACAAACTAGTCAAGCAACAGCCTGACATAGTCATACTCACAGAATCATAACTTACAGATCATGTCCCAGACACCACCATCACCATCCTGTATGTCCTGCCCCACTGGAAGGACAGACCCAGCAAAGCTGGCAGCACAGTAGTATACAGTCAGGAGGGAGTTGTCCTGGGATTGCTCAACATCGACTCCTGACCCCATGAAGTCTCATGGCGTCAGGTCAAACATGGGCAAGGAAACCTCCTGCTGATTACCACGTACTACGTTCCCTCAGCTGATGAGTCAGTGCTCCTCCAAGTTGAACACAGCTTGGAGGAAACACTGAGGGTGCCAAGGGCGCAGAATGTACACTGGGTGGGGGACTTCAATGTCCATCACTAAGAGTGGCTTGGTAGCACCACTACTGGCCGAGCTGGCCAAGTCCTAAATGACATAGCTGCTAGACTGGGTCTGCAGCAGGCAGTGAGGGAACCAACAAGAGGGAAAAACATACTTGACCAAAGCCTCACCAACCTGCCTGCTGCAGGTGCACCTGTCCATGACCGCATCGGTCAGAGTTGACCACTGCACAATCCTGGTGGAGATGAAGTCCAGTCTTCACATTGAGGATATGCTCCACCATGACACAAAAATTGACCATGGAGTTGATAGTGAAGAGGATAGCTGTTGTCTCCAGAATTAAATCAATGGTTTGGTTGAGTGGGCAGAAAAGTGGCAAATAGAATTCAATCTGGAAAAGTGTGATGTAATGCATTTGGAGAGGGCAAATAAAGCCAGGGAATACTTAGTAAACAGGAGGATATTGAGAGGGGTTGGTGAAGTGAGAGCCCTTGGAGTGCATGTCCACAGGTCCCTGAAGGTGGCAGGACAGGTGAATAAGGTAGTAAAGAAAGCACATGGAATGCTCCCTTAATTGGAGAAGGTATAGAATACAAAAACAGGGATGTAATGATGGAAATGTATAAAACACTGGTTCGGCCACAGCTGAAATTTTGTGTAACGTTCTGGTCACCACATTACAGAAAGGACATAATTGCTCTGGAGAAAGTACAAAGGAGATTTACAAGAATGCTGCCAAGGCTTGAAAACTGCAGCTATGAAGAAATATTGGATAGGCAAGGGTTGTTTTCCTTAGAATAGAGGAGGCTGAGGGGTGATCTAATTGAGGTTTACAAAATTATGAGGGGCCTGGAGAGGGTAGGCAGTAAAGACTTGTTTCCCCTAGCTGAGGGGTCAATTACCAGGGAGCATAGATTTAATGTGACTTGTAGAAGGATTAGAGGGGACGTGAGCAAAAAGGTTTTCACCCAGAGGGTGGTGGGCACCTGGAATTCGCTGCCTAAATCAGTGGTTAAGGCTGAAACGCGCAACTCATTTAAAAGATACTTGGGCCTGGATCTTTAGGTCGGCGAGCAGGGGGCGGGGCCCATTCGCCGACGCGTAGAATGATGTGGGATGATGTCGGGTGGAACTCCTGACATCACCCCGCTTCATTTCAATTTTCAGGTCAGCGGGGGCGCAGCTGAATCAGCTGTGCTCTCGCCGACCTGTCAACAGCCAATTGAGGCCATTAAAAAGGTAATTAGACTGGTTAATGGACCTGCCTGTCCAACCTTAAGGTTGGTGGGCAGGCCAGGAGCCCTGGCAGGCTTCAGAAAAAGCATGAAACCTCATCCACGGGCTGGATGAGGTTTCATGTAGATTTTAAAAAACTTAATAAAAGTGATGGACATGTCCCAACTCATGTGACAGTGTCATATGAGGGGATATGTCAGGGAAATTTTATTTTTGTGCATTGACCATTTTTGAATTTGGCGCAGATCTCCCTGAGGCAGCACTTAGCCTCAGGGATGAGTGCGCTCTTTCGTGCTCTTGCATGAAACAGCATGCTCCTAGCTTAGGGAATTCCCCTCCCCCCGCCCGCCCGCACAGGGAGCTCATAGTGCTTCCTGGTGGACGTCACGCTGGGTGGGCCTTAATTGGCCCGCCCATGTAAAATGGCGGTGCGTCCCCAATTGGGGGTGCTGATCGGAGACGTGCCAGCACACGCCCACTCCTGAACTTCCGCCCCAACAGGAGGAAAATTCTTCCCTTGGATCTGCATCTGAAGTGCTGTAACCTGCAAGACAACGGACCAGGCGTTGGAAAGTGGGATTACTTTTAAACTTTTTCTGGCCGGCACGGACTTGATGGGCTGAATGGCCTCTTTCTGCACCACAACTTTTCTATGGTCCTATGGTTCTATCATGTGTGGCACTACCACCATGCTAAATGGAATAGATTTTGAACAGACCGAGCAGCTCAAGACTGGGCATCTATGAGGCGCTGTGGGCCATCAGCCACAGCAGAGTTGTACTCAAACACAATCTGTAACCTCATGACCCAGCATCTGCCCCACTCTACCATTACCATCAAGCCAGGGATCAACCCTGGTTCAATGAAAAGTGCAGGAGGGCATGCCAGGAGCAGCACCAGGCATACCTAAAAATGAGGTGTCAACCTGGTGAAGCTACAACACAGGGCTACTTGCATGCCAAACAGCAAGTGATAGACAGGGCTAAGCAATCCCACAATCAACAGATCAGACCTAAGCTCTACAGTCCTGCCACATCCAGGTGGTGGACAATTAAACAACTCATTGGAGGAGGAAACTTGACAAATATCCCCATCCTTGATGATGGAGAAGCCCAGCACATAAGTGCAAAAGATAAGGCTGAAGCATTTGCAAAAATCTTCAGCCAGAAGTGCTGAGTGGATGATCCATCTCGGCCTCCCCCGGAGGTCCCCAGCATCACAGATGCCAGTCTTCAGCCAATTCGACTCACTCCACATGATATCAAGAAATGGCTGAAGGCACTGGATGCTGCAAAGGCTATGGGCCCTGAGAATATTCCGGCAATAGTACAGAAGACTTGTTCACCAGAACAAGCCACGCCCCTAGCCAAGCTGTTCCAGTACAGCTACAACATTGGCATCTACCCGGCTATGTGGAAAATTGTCCAGGTATGTCCTGTACATGAAAAGCAGGACAAATCCAACCCAGCCCATTACCGCCCCAGTCTATTCTCCATCATCAGTAAAGTGATGAAATAGTTCTATCAAGCGGCATTTGCTTAGCAATAACCTGCTCAATGACGTTCAGTTTGGGTTCTCTCAGGGCCACTCAGCTCCTGACCTCATTACAGCCTTGGTTCAAACATGGTGAAAAGAGCTGAACTCCCGAGATGAGGTGAGAGTGACTGCCCTTGACACCAGGGCCGCATTTGACTGAGTGTGGCATCAAGGAGCCCTAGCAAAACTGGACTCAATGGGAACTGGGGAAAATCTCTCCACTGGTTGGAGTCATACCTAGCACAAAGGAATATGGTTGTGGTTGTTGGAGGTCAGTCATCTCAGTTCCAGGACATCACTGCAGGAGTTCCTCAGGGTAGTGTCCTAGGTCCAGCCATCTTCAGCTGCTTCATCAATGACCTTCCTTCCATCGTAAGGTCAGAAGTAGGAATGTTCGCTGATGATTGCACAATGTTCAGCACCATTCACATTCAGATACTGAAGAAGTCCATGTCCAAATGCAGCAAGACCTGGACAGTATCCAGGCTTCGGTTGATAGGTGGCAAGTAACATTCGTGCCACACAAGTGCCAGGCAATGGCCATCTCCAACCAGAGAGAATATAACCATTGTTCCTTGACATTCAAAGCATTACCATCCCCCACTATCAACATCCTGGGGGTTACCATTGACCAGAAGCTGAACTAGAGTAGCCATATAAATAATGTAGCTCCAAGAACAGATCAGAGGCTAGGCATCCTCACCTCCTGACTCCCCAAAGTCTGTCCACCATCTACAAGACACAAATCAGGAGTGTGATGGAATACTCCCCACTTGCCTGGATGAGTGCAGCTCCAACAACACTCAAGAAGCTTGACACCATCCAGGACAAAGCAGCCCACTTGATTGACACCCCATTCACAAACATTCACTCCCTCCACCATCGACACGTAGTGGCGGCAGAATATACCATCTACAAGATGCACTGCAGGAATTCACCAATGCTCTTTCGACAGCATCTTCCAAACCCACAACTACTACTATCTAGAAGGACAAGAGTAGCAGATAGATGGGAACACCAGCACCTGGAAGTTCCCCTCCTTTCCACTCACCATCTGGACTTGGAAATATATTGCTGCTCCTTCACTGTGGCTGGGTCAAAATCCTGGAACTCCCTCCCTACCAACACTGTTGATGTACCTACACCACAGGGACTGCAACGGTTCAAGAAGGCAGCTCACCACTGCCTTCTCAAGGGCAATTAGTGATGGGCAATGTAGCGTAATCAGCGAAGCCCACACCCCGTTAAATTGTTCTTTTTTTTAAATTGATAATGTTGAATCCAGTGTGTTGGTCCAACAGTGGTCCAAATGTGAGTACAATTCATTTATTGGCTTGATTGCCGGAACGTCCCTAATTAATAAACATTAATGGATTGATTGCCTGTCGGTCATGGTGAGCAAGAGCCCATACTTCCTTTTAAAGATAGGAGTATTATCTCAGATAGCATGCGATATTTTATTCTGCTGTGAAGTGACAGCACCATGTGTAACTGGCCTGTTCCTTCATGTCTGTGACATCCCAAGATTAATTTAAAGTCTAATTTCTAATTGAGAAAATTTGATTTCAGATGTCAAATAAAAATTATATTTTTGGAGCTGAGGAAACTTTTTTCCAAATTGAAATATTTGGCTTCCTTTGCCTTTAGGAATGATCCTGTGATCTTGTGTTTTCACCAAGGTATCACACTTGAAGGGAGTGTAGGTCAGAGAATCATGACCACACATTCTAGGTCCTACTTTCTATCAGTACTTCCTGAACTGTGCTGGAATGAGTGATCACAGTTTATAGCTTTTCTTGTGCTTTGCTCTTAAAATGTCATAGAAAAAATTGCATTTCTGACAATTGAACTATGACAAACACATCACCAAAGTAAGAATATTACATTTGAAATGTATTATAAGTATCATTTAATGAAATATAATTGATTCCCTCTTTAGTGTTTTCCAGGGTGCCTGACAATACAAATTCGAACCATTATCTGCGTCTTCATAGTAATCTTAACTTATTCTGTGGCCCAGGGATGTGTGGTAAGCAAATGTCAGGCTATTTTAATTATATCAAATGCATGTCTGCAGTGAAAATGGCATGAAAATAGAATGGGTTGGCTTTTGGCAATGAATGCAAACCCTGTTCTTAACTGAGCAACTTTACTTCCCAGTTTTCTGTTTTTGTCACTTTAGGCTTGGGTACACATAAATTTCTTGAAACTGGCTGTTTTTATTACATTATTTAATTTTCCATCAATGGGACTCCATCCCAGGAGTTCAAAAGCCTTTCCCATGCAGATTGAGAAGGGTTTAGGTTCAATCCCTAGTCAGAATTAAGTTTGCTAAACTCAGTCAGGGCTTTGGTAAAATTAGTTTCAGTGCCTTTAGATTAAAAAAGGAGAATATCAGGCAGCGTTTCTACCCCTAGTTGCTACTCAATATTCTTATTGTTGAGTAGATGAGGGAGAAATGTTGGCCAGGATACCAGGAGAAAATGGAACTGCACCTGTATGTGATGACAGAATCAGGTTCCAGTGTAATATCCCCACAAATGTTTGAAGCTTTAGAATGTGTGCTGACAGACAAGGTTCATGCATTAATAATGGCCAGCGGGACGAAGTTCTTCAAGAGAGCCCATGCAAGCAGGACTGAAACACAACAACGAGTCAGTGGCTCCAGAATACTTAAATTCCATCTCCACTGCCAGAACGGTGGAGAAGTGGACTCCCATTACACTCCGAGAAACTTACAGACCCTGGTGGTTGCTTTTGTGGCTTCTTCTCTTTGAGGCAGGGTGATACCATCTAGGAGGACCATAGATCAAAATCTCAGAAATCTTTTCTATCATCACTGTTCAAAGTTAACAAAAGACCAGCAACATCCAAGTGGATTGGAATGATATATAACATTCTGAACTCTACATGCTGTACCGTTAATCAGACTTTAACTTAATAACGATTCTAATATATTATTAACTTCCATGTTTTGCAATTGTCCTTTTCCACGTGCTTAATCTGTTTTTATTTGTTAATCACAGAACTTACATTTGAGGATTTCTTGATTTTAAAGTTTCATAGTCTTCATAAAAAAGGGAACAAGGGGAGAAATGGGAGTAAAATTGTGGGAAAATAATTGTTATAGCATGAGAACAGCAGTGTCCTTTGGATAAGGCATTAAATTAAGGTGCTGCCTCCTTGTTCAGGTACCAAAGCAATATTTGAAGATGAGCAGTATTTGAAGAGAAGTCTCCTGACCAATATTTCTTCCTTAACCAGGAAAACAACAGGATGAACTGGTCAGCCACAACACAGATGTTTGTGGGACACTGCAGGAACAAAATTATTGCAGTTTTCTTACATGATAAAAGTAGTTCATTTTGTGAAGCACTTTGAAACAATATGGGAATGTGGAATTCAAATCACAAACAGATCAGCCATGATCTTATTGAACAGTGGTGCAGGCTCAAAGGGCCAAGTGGCTTACTTCTGCTCCTATTTTGTATGTAATAAGATAAAACATAGAGAAATGTAAATATTTATGGTTCTGGAGATATTTACAAAGGAGCATCTATCTAGTCCTCAGTTTTATAATTTGTTAATTCATATAATAGTTACAGAATAGAAGGAGGCCATTCAATCCTTTGTATCCATAACAGCTCTGTATTAGAGCTACTCAGCTAGTCCCATTCTCCAGAGCCCTGCATTTTTTTCTCTCTTCAGATCATTATTCAATTCCCTTTATAAAGTCCTGATTGAATCTGCCTCCACTTCACCCTCGGGCAATGCATTTCCAGATCCTAACCACTCATTGCATAAAAACATTTTTCATGTCCAATCACAATGACTTCTTACTGGGTTATGCTAATCCATTAATAGTGGAACTTTGGAATATTCAGCTTCATGCTTATTTTCTTTACTATAAAATTGCAAAACTTTAGAAAGTTTTTTTATTCAACATATATATCATTAATGAAATACAAGAACAGCAAGTACAAGCCAGTAACTAGAAAGGAAATGTCTTCTAAAGTACAAAGGCGTTCCATTGCTTTAAACATTTAATTTCTTCGCAGATTATAATGTACTAAAACAAAGTAGACACAGTCAATTTTCATTGTGGTATTATAGCATAAGGTTTTATAAGGATTTTTTCAAAGGAAAACATGTCAATCCTTGTTACTTTGTTGTGCTTTACACAGGTTGGCTGCATGCCTTGGCTATGGACTACCAACTCGAGCAGCTCCATTGTTATTATTGCCGCCGACGGGCTTAATAAAACGATGACTGAATTGCCCTGTGATGCAGCCCATTATGCTTTTCTTGCTTGTGTTGTTGGAACACTAAGTCTCGCAATATTCTTGCGCATATCTTCATTACCAAAAATGATCCTACTTTTCATTGTCACTATTTTGTATATAGTAGTTTTTGAGATTAGTGGATACAGAAGAGCAATGGGGTAAGCATTTAATTATTTCAATATATTATCAATTTAGTTGCATATTACATTTAAAGCTCTTGCCTGATGATATATTTATCAATATTATAAATTAAAAATTAGTGTGGCTAAGTTAGATTTGCAGTAGTGGTAATAAGGTTAAGTTATGAATAATTATTAAAAAGACAGAAATTTTTTGCCTTGTACCACGTGTGCCATAAAATCTATTGGGGCACGTGAAAGGACCACATTATTAAAGTTTAAGAGAAAAAAAACACATGTTGTTCACCAAAACCAAGTTTATTTTTCACTACATAGAGAGCCCTTAGCTGTTTTGTGAAGTCACTCAGCCTTGTTTAAAAATAGGCCTTATAACGTCACTGAGTGTAGTTTCCAGAATAATCCATAAAGCGAGTACAAAAATTTGTTTATTTTTCTTATACTTTGCAGATATGTATTTAGCAAAAGGAGTACGTTGATTTGTTCCAACCATAGATACTTAATTCATTATTTCTAAATACAGTGATTCTAGATTAATTTATTGCATGCATTATATTTCTTACTTTATGAATAGAAAATGGTTTTAATAAATGTGTTTTTTCTTCTGTTTATTTCTGAAGACATGGCTCGTTTTATATAAGAGGATATGAATCTATTTTGGCAATCCTACTTTTCTCTTGTGCACTTGGACTTCACTCCAGACAACTGGACTTAAAGTTGCGTTTAGACTACCTCTGGGCAGCACAGGTAAGCTTTTAGTAAAACAGTTACATGTTTTTGAACACAACCAAACACAACATTGGAGAAAGAAGTTAAACATATTCCTAAAGAGAAAAATCTTATGTGCTGGAAATGTGAAATAGAAAAAAAAACAAAATGTACAACTGCATCAAAATCAAAAAGTAGCTCAAACAGAATATTTTGTTTAATGTTGCTTTGATGCACCTTCCATCATCCCAAAATCAGTAATCCTACTTCTTCCTTGAATGTTTTTCACATGCGTGTTTTATATTATTTTCATTATAATAATTTTACAATCAGTCTGGGATTTGCAATTAGAATTTTCTGTTATATTTTTGGATAACCCATTAGGGATTAAACATTTTCTTGAGGAAGGAATAGAACCATGGAACCTTAGAAAAGTTACGGCGCAGAAAAAAGCCATTCAGTCTATCGTGTCTGTGCCGGCCAAAAAAAAGGAAAAAAGAAACTAGCCGCTCATTTTAATGCAGCTTTCCAGTACCTGGTCCATTGCCTTGCAGGTTACAGCACTTTAGGTGCAGATCCAGGTACCTTTTAAATGAGTTGAGCATTTCAGCTTCAACCACCAGTTTAGGCAGTGAATTCCAGACACCTACCACCCTCTGGGTGAAAAATGTTTTTCCTCCTGTTCCCTCTAATCCTTCTTTCAATCACCTTAACTCTATGCCCCCGGGTAACTGACGCCTCAGCTGGGGGAAACAGATCCTTCCTGTCTACCCTATCTAGGCCCTTCATAATTTTGTACACCTCAATTAAGTCACCCCTCCGCATCCTCTGTTGAAAACAATCCTGCCCTATCCAAAGGCCTGAATTCTCAGGATGGTGGGGGCACCGCAATCCGAGGATTCCCCACCAGCTCCAGCAGCCCCGATGCCATTTTACGCTCTAATGAGCATTGATTGGCATAAGGCGGAACTTCCGGCCTCACTCTCCTATCCCTCCAGGCACAGTGCTGCAGTGGCCGGAAAAGGCACTACAGAGAGCTGCCTGGAACTAAGTCCTGGGACCCGGAGGACAGGTAAGTGGCAGGGAGGATAGTTAACATGGGGCGGAGGGGGGGGATCGTGGGGGTAGAAGGGGGTTGCAATGGGATAGGCCGGGGGCGGTGAAGGAGGGTTGGAAGCCACTGGACCCACAGGGAGGGTGCCCCCGGTCAGAAGGGGCCTTATGATGGAGGCATTCCCTTAACTTGCCAATTGTGTACGATTTTGAGGGGTCCGTGCGAACTTCGGGTCGGCGCACAGGCCCAATGGGCAGGCGGGTAGGAGATTATTTAGGAAAACTTTTGCAATGTCGGGATATATGGACTCAGAGGGGTTTTTCATGTTGTACATGAAGTTATAATTGATGAAAGTGTTTAAAAGTTGCCTGTGTGATTGTTAGTAGTTCTCATCGATGTGCAAGAGGTTTTTGTGTAATTTGAAACCAGTCTGCAGATAGCATTCTTTTTCGGCCTCGCAGCTTTCCGGAGGCCTCCATTTAGCCTGGGGATATGGGTTCTGACCTCTCCAGTGGAGGCAGCACCCCTGAGGAGGAAGGGAGAGATAGAATAAGGAGGAGGCTAGGAATGGACAATCAGCCTCCAGGGGAGCCACCTTTGGGAGGCCAGGCGCAGGCACAAGGGGCGCAGGGTCAAGAGGTTGTCCAAGGCGGAAGGGGCCGCAGAAGACGCCACTATCCTGCTGCCAGGGTATGCAGGCAGCAAAGCAGCTACCTCAATATGACTGATGTGCAGTACCGAAGGAGGCTCTCAAGGGAGGCAGTCAACTATATCTGTCAGATGATTGGCCCTGAGATCTCCCCTAACTGTGTGGGCGGACACCCAATGCCAGCGGCTCTGAAGCTCACAGTTGCCCTCCACTTCTATGCCTCTGGCTCCTTCCAGGGCTCGGTGGGTGATCTTTGCGGTGCCTCCCAATCAGCTGTCCACACTTGTGTCAAGCAGGTTACAGTCGCTCTGTTCAGACGGGTATCCACCTTCATCCACTTCCGTTGGGACCAGACAAGTCAGGCACAGCGAGCCAGAGGCTTCGCAGCCATTGCTGGCTTCCCCCATGTCCAGGGTGCTATAGACTGTACACATGTGGCCATCAAGGCGCCAGCAGGTGAGCCCGGCGCCTTTGTCAACAGGAAGGGCTTCCACTCCATGAACGTGCAGATAGTGTGTGATCACAGGATGCGGATTCTACAAGTCTGTGCAAGGTTCCCAGGCAGCTCCCACGACGCCTACATCCTCAGACACTCCCAGGTGCCGGGGCTCTTCAGTGCTAAAGGTTAAAAGTAAAGGCTAAGGCTGCCTTCTGGGTCAAATGGCCAAGACAGACATGGTACTCACCCATCCGGAGTGCAGCAAATCATTCAATTGTTTTCTGCACTGTGTGCCAATGTGCCAGACGTCATCATGGGCGCTTACAGCCTCACCCACCTCCTCCCACGCCTGGCTGGTAACATGGGGGGCCCTCCTCCTCCCATCCTCAGGATACAGAATCTGATGCCGGTTTCCCACCTCTTCCAGGCATGCATCCGAGAATTTGGGTGCACAGTGGCCCCCCGCTGGCCTCTCCTGCAGCCTGCCCTCCTCCTCCTCCACCTCCTCCTCCTCTGCCCTCCTTGGAGCATTTCTACCTCTCTGAGTGGCCATGGTGCACTGCCTCAAGCAGGCTGCCTGGCCACTCTTTAAACAGGCTGTTGGCTCCCCACTGGAACCGGCGGTCTGAACACGCCCGCCCCCGCGACTATTTTCCCGTTCTCCACGGGAGTTGCAAAGCTGCAGTGCAGACCTTAATTGGCCCGCCCGTGAAAAATGGCGGCGCAGCCTGTTTCGCCAGCGGCAATCGCCCGCCCACCGCCATTGAACGGAAAATTCTGGCCCAAGTCATCAATATATACAACAAACAACAAGGGCCCCAACACTGAGCTCTGTGGAATGTCACTGGAAACCACATTCCATTTGTTAATACATCCATCAACCATTACTGTTTGTTTTGTGTCACTGAACTAATCTTGGATCTAACTTGCCACCTTACCCTGTATCCCATGGGATTTCACTTTTCTGAGCAGTCTGCCATGTGGGACCAAGTCAAATACCTTACTGAAATCCATGTAGACAACATCCACTACACTACCCTCATCAATCCTCCTTGTTACTTCCTCAAAAAATTCTATTAAGTTAGTGAGATATGATCTTCCCCTAACAAAACCATGCTGACTATCCCTGAACAATCCGTGTCTTTCTAAGTGACAGTTTATCCTGTCTCTCAGAATTGATTCCAATAATTTGCCCACCACCAAAGTCAGACTGACCGGCCTATAATTTCTGGCCTATCCCTCGCACCCTTTTTAAATAATGGTAGAACATTCGCAGATCTGTATCTGGTGAGGATTGCAAAACGATTGCCCGAGCATCTGTTATTTCCTCCCTGGCTTCCGTTAACAGCCTGGGATACAATCCTTTTGGTCCTGTTCAAGGATGCCAGTCCCTCCAGTACAGCTTCTCTCACTATGCTTATTGTATCTAATATTTCACACTCCTCCTCTTTAACTAGAATGTCTGCATCATCCCTCTCCTTATTGAAGACAGACAAAGTACTCATTGAGAACCCTGCCCACATCTTCAGCATTAACGCATATGTTACCATGTACATATCTAATAGGCTCTACCTTTTCCTTAGTTATTCTCTTGCTCTTAATGTACTGGTAAAACACCTTATTTTACCTGCCAATATTTTTTCATATCCGCTCTTTGCTTTCTTAATTTCCTTTTTAGCTTCACACCAGTACTTTCTATACTCCTCTAGGCCTTCTACAGTGTTAGGTTTTTTCAAACTGTCATAAACTTTTTTTTTTCTGCTTTATCTTACCTTGTATGCTTCTGGATAACCACAGGGCTCTTGATTTGGCAGTACCACCTTTTTCTTTGTGGGGACATACCTACACTGTGCCCATAGAATCTCGCTTTTGAATGCCTTCTACTGATTTGACTCTGTTTTCCCTTCTATTGCTGCATCCAGTTCACTTTTGTCAGTTCACCTCTCAGCTTTGTAAAATTTGTCTTCCTACAATTTAGAACTTTTACTCCTGTTCTATCCTTGACCTTTTCCATAATGATGCTAAATTTAACTGTATTATGGTCACTATCTCCAAAATGGTCTCCAACTGTTACTTCATCCACTTGCCCTGCTTCATTTCCTAAGACTAAATCTAGAATTGCGCCCCCTCTCATTGGGCTTGTTATGTGTTGGCTAAAAAGGTTCTTGAATGCAGTTCAAGAATTTTGCACCCTCTGTGCCCTTCACACTTTCGTATCCCAATTGATATTAGGGTAGTTGAAGTCTCCCACTATTACTGCCCTATTTTTCACTCCGAAATTTGCCTACATATTTGTTCTTCTATTTTCTTCCCTTCCACTCTTTGGGGGTCTATAGTACATTCCTAGCAGTGTGGCTGTTCCTTTTTTAAATTTCAGAGCTCAACCAGTATGGCCTCATTTGATGCTTCATTTAGTATATCATCCCTCCTCACAGCTGTAATCAATTCTTTAACCAATAATGCCACACCCTCACCTTTCTTACCCTCCTCTATCCTGCCTGAAAACTCTATATCCAGGGAAGTTGAGCTGCCTTTTTTACCCCTCTTTAAGCCAAGTTTCCATCATAGTGACAATATGTTGCCATGTGTCCATCTGTCCCTCAGCTCATCAGCTTTATTTGCTATAATCCTTGCATTTGCATATATACCTTTTAACACTGCCAAATTCTTGTGCAAATAACTTGTGCTTTTCTGCCTTTCAGAATCAATCACTAATTTTCTACCTCCCATTCCTTGCTCTGAATTTGCCATTCCCCTGCCAATCTAGTTTAAACCTCCTCCCTCAAATAGTTTGATATAAACCATGCCAATCCTAAATGCTTAATGAATTAAAAGAAAAAATAGGAATTGCTTTCTATATTTATGCAAAATTCCCAATTATATACATAATAGGCTGAATTTTCAGCCCACCAGGCGGGCGGGCCCGACCCAATCTCTGGCGGGTGGGGAGCCAATCCCTGCCGGAGAAGCGGGCCCCACTGCCATTTTAAGTGGGTGGGCCAATTAAGGCCCGCCAAGCGTGACGCCCGGCGGGAAGCGCAATGCGCTTCCAGTGCAGGTAGGGGGTGATCCCCCAAAAGCGAGAGTGTGCTCTTTCACGCATGTGCATGAAAGAGCGCACATCTCCCTGAGGCTAAGTGCTACCTCAGGGAGATCTCTGAAAGTTGCTCAAACATTAAAAATAGAAAAATAAAAAAATCCTTAACATGTCCCCCTCATGTGACGATGTCACACGAGATGGGCCATGTTAATAAATTTCACTAAAACTTTATTAAAGCTTTTTAAACCCTACATGAAACCTCGTCCCGCCGGTGGATGAGGTTTCATGTATTATCAGAAGCCCGCCGGGGCTCCTGGCCTGCCCGCCAGCCTTAAGGTTGGACGGGCAAGGCCTTTAATTGTTTTAATTATCTTGTCAATGGCCTCAATTGGCCATTGACAGGTCGGCGAGCGCACAGCTGATTTCGCTGTGCCCCCGCCTTCCTGAATATTTAAATGGGGCGGGATGACATCGGGGGTTCCTCCCAATGTCATCCCGCGTCATTTTGCGCATCAGTGAGCGGGCCCCGCCCCCTGCTCACCAACGGCAAAATTCAGCCCAATATCTTTAGGTTCTTAAATTGCAATTTTAAAGTAAGGAATTTAGTATTCTTTCAATAATCTATCTAATTCAATATTGCTTCCCCTGCTTCCACTGATGCATTAGGGCAACACTAGAATGTTTCCATGAGATGTATTTTTTGTCAATAATGACTGAAACTGGCAGAAGTGATTTACTTCGGGGCCTGAAGACTGAAGAAAGTTTGACTAAGTTTCCCTAAATGTCCCTTAGGGAAGGAAATCTGCCACCCATATCTGGTCTGGCCTACATGTGACTCCAGGCCCACAGCAATGTGGTTGACTCTTAAATGCCCTCTGAACAAGGGCAATTAGGAATGAGCAATAAATGTTGGCATAGCCAGCGACACCCACATCCCATGAACGGATAAGACCACTTATTATTAGATATAATAAAGATCTTTGGGACTGGGTCTTTTTCTTTAACTGGATGCTGCTGAAATTGCCTCTGATAGTTTGAGGCCGCGTGGCCACAGGGATATTTTTTACCCTACCCACAGTAAGAGGCTCTGAGTGCTACTATGTTTTTTTTTTGCAACTTGAAAAGAAATGGGAATGCCTAGAAAGTACAGCACCGAAACAAGTCATTCTGCCCAACCGGTCTGGGTTGACATTTACCATCCACATGTATAAATAGCTGTAATTGCAGTTATAATCCCTGTTTTCTGTATGTCATGGGACATTCTTCTAAAGTTTCCAGTATTGGGCATACGTCTCTGTCTCATTTTCCCCTTTGCTGCATTTTATTCAGTTATGTCTGCAGGTTAGCCTCATTAATACTTCAAGGTTCTTTCTACCTCCTCCCACTGTCTTGCTCCCTTCTTTGGGTGTCGATGCCTGACAGTTAGCTCAGTCTTTCTATACATTCAGTACTTCACTGCTACTCTGCCAGCCTGCCTGCATTATTCCCTTCCAAACCTCAGGCTCCCAACCACTGACCCAGCAAAATTGTCCAATTAAACATGAGTGTTGTAGTGCTGAAACAAATGGGGATAATTACGTTAGCTGACCTTACCTTCTCTGGTGAGCTCAAGACTGCAGGTGATCAGTGAGTGAACATTCAGTCTCAATTAAGGAACGCTGGTGTAAATAGCATTGTGAATTTTTCAAGGTCATACTGTGTGAAAAAATAGATGAGGAATTTATGCATGGCTTGTAGCTTTTGTACAAATTCATGTTGTTGAAAAGAGAAAAAATGAATGCTGCAATAGCTTCAGACACAGGAATTTTTACTTCTGGGATTTGGTTGCAAATTCGAGCTGCATAAATGACATAAAAGTCTCCATTCCCTGTTGGTTGCAAAGGTGCAAAGTTTCAAGGTTTCAAAGCTTCTTGTACGCTTAAGTTCGCAGAATTGCATGCCCCAATCGATTACTGTTTGAAGGTCTCACTCAGAAATTTTAAGGATGGTAGGGTGGGTAGCAGAAATTCTGCTCTCTGAGGTGAATTTTAGAGTCAGTGTTGCACTGTGCTACATCTGATATAGCATAAAGGAGGAATGATCATTTAAAAAATCATAAATAGAGAACATATGAGATACACAGTGGCAAACTGGGAAGTGTCAAGTTTACCACAGAAGAGACTGCACTGGCAAGTATTAATACTGTTGTTCAACAGAAAAAATGTTTCACAACTCCATAGCCTGTTACATAAAATAGGGGAAACACATCAGATAGTAGCTTTGATCATTTTAATTATAGGCACCATTGAGAGTGTTTTATATTGCCGGTTATATCACTTGAATTAATTTACTTCTCTATTTTCCCTCCCCATCTCCTGGGTTGGTAGGTGGCTAATGAAGTAACCATGGATGTCAGTGGTTCCTTTAGAATTTAATGACAGTCTTCATTCAGAGTAAAATTGAAATTAAGAAAACAAGACATCTATTTTTTGAAAGAGTATGATATGTTCCCTGTAGTTTTACTAAAATTGGTTTCTAATCTGAGAGAGAAATAAAAAGGCTTAACTTGAAGTGGAGCACTAGAAGACAAACAAGAGCACATCTTAAAATGAAATCGAGTTACTTGACAGAATGTAAAAGAACTGCATGCACTTTCATTTTAATGAAATGTTATTCTGCACATTAAGCAAGTGTCTGAATACTATCTTCATCAAGCGCTTTATTTTTCTGTTTTCATCTTGCGTTGCGAGCATTGAGTGGGAGTGAATATAATAGCATGGTGGCTGACTGAAGCTAAAGGAAAGAAACACTTATTAATGGTGCAAACGTAGCAAACCAGAGAGGAGGTTCTTTTTTGTAAACAATAATCACCATTAAGCATTTACAGTATTTTGCATATTGAGGAAGAATGCACTAACTGCTAAAGGTATTGAAATGAACGTAAGTAAATGATGCAGGGTATATGTACACTGGTGGTAGAATTTTCCCCCCATTGGGCGAGGATGTGCATGGAGGGGCGGACCCAATCGGCTCCCCCGATTGGAGCTGCGCCAACATTTTAAGTGGGCGGGCCAATTAAGGCCTGCCCAGCATGACACGCACCTGGAAGCGCTGTGCGCTCCCTGTGCAGGTGAGGGGGGTGGGTGTTCCCTGAATGGGGAGTGCGCTCTTTTGTGCATGCGCGCGAAAGAGCGCACACATCTCTCTAAGGCTAAGTGCTGCCTCAGGGAGATCGACGCCAAATTTAACAATGGTACATGCAGAGAAATTAAATTTCCCTGACATGTCCCCTCATGTGACACTATTGGGACATGTCCATCACTGTTAAGTAAACTTTTATTCCATTTTTAAAATCCTACATGAGACCCCATCTGGGTGACATGAATTGCAACATGTTAGCGTGCAATTACAGCAAATAATTAGGTAGGCAAATTGAATGTTTGCCTTTATTGCAAGGGGGAAAAGAGGTGACTACTCCAGTATAAAAATAGGAAAATCTTGCTACAACTCTTCATATAGTCACTTGTAGCACAGAACTTGAGTATTGCTGAAAAAAAAAACATGTTGTTGAAGCTTTCCATCTTGCACTCATCAGACAGGCACAGAAATACCAAATTTCAAAGGAAACAACAATTTAAGCTGCATGAGAAAAAGGTGCTGATTGGTTGGCCAGTGGATCCTGGTCGAGGCATGGCCATGAAGAATGTACCAGGGAAAAGTTGTCCCCAATGCTTTAGTTTAACTGAAAAAAGGTGTAATGCCTGGACAAATTAATTCTGTTTGCAGAGGACAGGGGTCTGCTTATGAATATATGTAGCTTCTAGCGAGTCTAAGTGAGCCACATTGTGAGCCTGTTTGATGATCTTAAGTAGTTCTTAGCACGCTCTGGATTTTTCAGTAAGTGCTATTCAGACATGCAAATCTGCAAGCTTGACAAAGTAGTCATCCTCAACAAGCATGATAATATTGACAAAATGCATGCTGTTTTTAATGACGGTTCCAAAGTCCAAATTGGACCCACCGCTATGCATGACCACTCAAAAGCATGTTACAAAAAATGTTTAAAAACAAAAAAACTGCGGATGTTGGAAATCCAAAACAAAAACAGAAACAGAAATACCTGGAAAAACTCAGCAGGTCTGGCAGCATCGACGGAGAAGAGCGCAGTTGATGTTTTGAGTCCTCATGACCCTTCAACAGAACTAAGTAAAAATAGGAAAGGGGTGAAATATAAGCTGGTTTAAGGGGGGGGGGGTTGTTGGGACAAGCAGCCAGTGATAGGTGGAGATAACCAAAAGCTGTCACAGACAAAAGAACAAAGAGGTGTTGAAGGTGGTGATATTATTTAAAGGAATGTGCTAATTAAGAGTAGCAGACAGGACAGATAAGGTACAGATAGCTCTAGTGGGGGTGGGGGAATAATAAAAGGTAGAAATAAACAATGGTGGAAATACATTTAAAAATAATGGAAATAGGTGGGAAAAGAAAAAAATCTATATAAATTATTGGAAAAAACAAAAAGGAGGAGGAAGAAATGGGAAGGGGGTGGGGATGGAGGAGAGAGTTGAAGATCTAAAATTGTTGAACTCAATATTCAGTCCGGAAGGCTGTAAAGTGCCTAGTCGGAAGATGAGGTGCTGTTCCTCCAGTTTGCGTTGAGCTTCACTGGAACAATGCAGCAAGCCAAGGACAGACATGTGGGCAAGAGAGCAGGGTGGAGTGTTGAAATGGCAAGCGACAGGGAGGTCTGGGTCATGCTTGCGGACAGACCGAAGGTGTTCTGCAAAGCGGTCACCCAGTCTGCGTTTGGTCTCTCCAATGTAGAGGAAACCGCATTGGGAGCAACGAATGCAGTAGACTAAGTTGAGGGAAGTGCAAGTGAAATGCTGCTTCGCTTGAAAGGAGTGTTTGGGCCCTATTTCTGTCTCTGCTTTTGTTTTACAAAAATGTTTGTTAGAATTGTGCAAGAGTAATGAGCTGCCTAGTGTTGTATATAATAAGATTCATGATTCACATGTGGGCTGCTTATGACACATGAAAGTTATATCCCTTTATGCTCCATCTTATCTGTTACTGGTTCTGTACAACAGGAATTGGCTAAATGGTTGACTGAGTTGCAACAACCAGTCGTGAGTGAGTTTTCCAAATACACGGTGAAGGATTACTTCACTTTCATGAAGATTATACATGAAGATATGCATATCAATAGGAACGCCAGGTCCGTGTGCTTGTTCAACATTGTGAGCCTATTCACTAATGCGCTGCTCAAGGAAGCCATAGACATTTGTGCTGCATTGATTTATCATGGCAATCTAGATGTGCCACCATTGTCTGAATTTGTATTCATTGAACTTATAAACCTAGCAACTCATGGGGCAGAATTTTGCCCTTGGTGGGCGAGTGGGCCCCATCGGCTCGGCAGCGGGCAGGCAGCCAATCCCTGCCGCTGAAACGGGGCCCGCTGCCATTTTGAGTGGGCAGGACAATTAAGGCCTGCCCAGCGGCCTGCCCGACAGGAAGCGCTATGTGCTTCCTGTGCAGTGGGGGGAGGGAATCCCCAACTGTCAAAGTACGCTCTTTCGTGAAAGAGCGCACTGCTCCCTGAGGCAAAGTGCTGTCTCAGGTAAGAAAAGTCAAAAAGAGAAATATTAAAATTATTAACATGTTCCCCTCATGTGACAATGTCACACGAGATGGGACATGTTAATAAGAAACACAAAGTTTATTATATTTAAAAAAAAGACATGAAATTTCATCCCGCCAGTGGATGAAGTTTCATGAATAATCTGGAGCCCGCTGGGGCTGTTGGCCTGCCTGCCAGCCTTAAGCTTGGACAAGCAGGGTCTTTAACAAGGTTAATTAGCCTGTCAATGGCCTTAATTGGCCATTGACAGGACGGTGGGCGGACAGCTGATTTCGCTGTCCGCCCGCCTTCCTGAAGATTTAAATGGATCAGGATGACGTTGGGGGTTCCTCCCGACATCATCCCGCGTCATTTTCCCCTCGGCAAGCGGGCTCCGCCCCCAAATCACCGAGGGGAAAATCCTGGCCATGGAGTTCAGTTCAGCTTTAACTACATCATGTATGTCCAAATAGATGGTGTTGCCATTGGATCCCCTCTCAGCCCAGCTCTCGCTAACATTTTCATCAGTTTCCAGGAGAAATTTGTTTTTGAAGGAATGACTTGAACCTCCTACACTTGCATAATGAGGCTTGGCTGAGAGCCCAGACATCCATTAGACTGTTGAAGCAGCTGGTCCCCAGGGTAAACATTACTTGATTGACAGTTCTCGCTCTGTGATTTATGTTGCCAATTGCACAATGTGTATTTACACAAGATAAAGAGATTTCAAGTCTTTGCAGTTGGTGCTGTTGATACTTTAAAGGGTCTGGATGATTGGCACCTTTTATTGGACTGAAGTTTTTTTAAAGTCGACAATTATGAATGAATTGCTTTTTCTAACAGCTTTTTTTTAAACACATCCTATTGTCTCTGTAGACTTAATTGGTTTTGCACAGAGTGTATAGTGGGTGAATGGGCATAGAGGTGTCATAGCTTGGCTTAGAGGATATGAGGGACCATGGGGGAGTGGGTGGGTGGTGGTGCATGAGTCTTTTTTTAATTCTTTCACAGGATGCGGAGTCCCTGGCATGGGGAACATTTGTTGCAAATTCCTAATTCCCTTGAACTGACCTTCACTAGGTCTTTTCAGAGAGTAATTAAGAGTCAACCACATTGCTGTGGGTCTGGAGTAACATGTGGGCCAGACCAGGTAAGGATGGCAGATTTCCTTCTTTAAAGGCCATTAGTGAACCAATTGGGTTTTTATAACAATTGGTGATAGCTTTTTCATGGTCAACATTACTGAGGCTAGCTTTAGCCATATTCCAGATCTATTAACTGAATTTAAATTCCACCAGTTGCTGTGGTGAGATTTGAACCCATGTCCCAAGAACATTAGTCTGGGTCTCTGAATTACTAGAACAGCGACATTACCACTATGCCACTGTCTCCCTCGAAGTTGGCATGAATGGGACATGGGAAGTTTGTGAGGCATGAGGGGGTGTGAGGGATGAGGGAGAGAGAGCTGTTCTTTGTTTTGCTGTTATTATTCCGAAATCCCAGAGCATCAAGCGGGCCTTTTAAACATCCCAGCTCAGCACACAGCAGCCTCTGAGGCTGCCTCAAAACTCTTCCTGGGGGTAGCGGGCCTGACTCCTATTAGCACCCATGGCCCCATCTCCCACCCCGGAATAAAAATCTCACCCTTTCTGGTACTTTCTCCCGTGGCAGGCGCGTCAGTAATTTCCCGACTCCCACTGCGTCAAAGAGGGAACCCAGCCTGTGCTGTCCTCGCATTTCTGGATTCTAACCTAATCCAGCCAAGACAACTTAATGAAACTTGTCTCTTTAAGAAGTGTAAAAAAGCCCTGAACCAGTCTTGGCACATTTTTCCATTCAATGTCAGTCTACAACATTGAAGCACCCTGGGACACGATGGCGTAGTGGTAATTTCACGGGAGCAGTAATCCAAAGATGCAGGCTAATGCTCTGGTGAGACAGGTTCACAATCCCATCAGAGCAGCTGGTGGAATTTGAATTCAATCATTAAACTGGAATTAAAAACTAATCTCAGTAATGGTGACCATGAAATTATCATCAATTTTCGTAAAAACCCATCTGGTTCACTACTGTCCTTTAGAGAAGGAAATCTGGCCTTCATGTGACTCCAGGCCCACAGCAATGTGGTTGATGCCTAGGAAGCCACTCAGTTGTTTCAAATCACTACAAAGTCTAGCAGGAATGAAACTAGTCAGACCACCCAGCATCGAATTAGGCACCAGAAATGACAATGGCACACCCGCTGTCGACCTTGCAAAGTCCCCCTTATTAACATCTAGGGCCTGTGCCAAAATTGAGTGAGCTATCCCACAGACTAGTCAAGCAACAGCCAGACATTGCCTGTAAGGTATGATTCCATGAGTAAGACTGTTCCAGCCACCACCACCACTATGCCTGGGTATGTCCTGTTCCACCAGCAGGATAGAGATAGCGGTATAGTGTCGGGAGGGATTTGCCCTGGGAGTCCTCAACATCGACTCTGGATCCCATGAAGTACCATGGCATCAGGTCAAACATGGGCAAAGAAACTTCCTGCTGGTTACCATCTATGAGTGCAACCCACCCCATCCCCAGTTAGCTGATGAATCAGTGCTCCTCCATGTTGAACACACTTGGAAGAAGCATTGAGGTTGGTAAGGGCACAGAATCTACACTGGGTGGGGGACTTCAATGTCCATCACTAAGAGTCGCTTGTAGCACCAATACTGACCGAGCTGGTGAGTCCTAAAGGACATAACTGCTAGACGGGGTATGCACAGGTGGTGAGGGAAAAACATACTTGACCTCATCCTCACCAAACTTCTGTTGCAGCTGCAGCCATCCATGCCACTATCAGTTGGAGTGACCACCACGCAGTCCTTGTGGAGACAAAGTCCCATCTTCACATTGAGGATCCCCTCCATCATGTGTGTGGCACTACCACCGTGCTAAATGGGATAGATTTTGAACAGAACTCGCAGCTCAAAACTGGGCATCCATTAGGTGCTGCGGGCCATCAGCAGTAGCAGAATTCTTTACAACCACAATCTGTAACCTCAAGGCCTGGTACATTCCCCCATCAAGCTGGGCAAGCTACCCTGGTTCATTGAAGACTGCAGGAGAGCACGCTAGAAGCAGCACCAGGCATACCTAAAAATTAGGTGTCAACATGGTGAAGCTACAACACAGGACTACTGGCGTGCCAAACAGAATAAGCAGCAAGCAATATACAGATCTAAGCAATTCCACATCCAACAGATTGGAGCTAAGCTCGGCAATTCTGCCACATCCAGTTGTGAATAATGGTGGACACTTAAATAACTCATTGGAGGAGGCGGCTCCGCAAGTATCTCCATCCTCAATGATGGGGGAGCCCAGTACATCATTGCAAAAGATAAGGCTGAAATATTTGCAACCATCTTCAGCCAGAAGTGCCAAGTGGATGATCCATCTCACCTCTTCCCCGACATCACAGATGCCAGTCTTCAGCCAAATCGATTCATTCCATGTGATATCAAGAAATAGCTGAAGGCACTGGAGACTGCAAAGGCTATGGGCCCTGACAATATTCCGGCAATCATACTGAAGACACGTGCTCCAAACTAGCCATGGTCCGAGCCAAGCTGTTCCAGTACAGCTACAACACTGGCATTTACCTGGTAATATGGAAAATTGCTAAGATATGTCCTGTGTACAAAAAGCAGAACAAATTCAATCCAACCAATTACCACCCATCAATCTACTCTTGATCATCAGCAAAGTGATGGAAGCTGTTGTCAACAGTGCTATCAAGCGGCACTTACTCAGCAATAACCTGCTGGCTGATGCTAAGTTTAGGTTCCACCAGGGCCACCCATTACCTCATTGCAGCCTTGGTCCAAACATGGACAGAAGAGGTGAGGGGAGAGTGACTACCCTTGATTTCAAGGCAGTATTTGACCGAGTGTGGCATTAAGGAGTCCTAGCAGAATTGGAGTCAGTGGGAATAAAGGGGAAAACTCTTCACTGGTTGGAAACATAAACATACAAAATAGGAGCAGGACTAGGCCACTCGGACCATTCAATAAGATCATGGCTGGTCTGATTTTAACCCCAAGTCCACATTCCTGCCTACCCACAAAAAGCTTTCACCCCCTTGCTTATCAAGAATCTATCTACCGCTGCTTTAAAATATCCAAAGATTCTGCCTCCACTGCCTTTTGAGAAAGAGAGTTCCAAAGGCTCATAACCCTCTGAGAGAAAAAAATTCTCTTCATCTCTGTTTTCAATGGGCAACCCCTTATTTTTAAACAGTGACCCCTAGTTCTAGGTTCTCCCACAAGAGGAAACATCCTCTCCACATCCACCCTGTCAAGTTCCCTCAGGATCTAATATGTTTCAATCAAGTCGCCTCTTACTCTTCTAAACTCCAGCAGATACAAGCCTAGCCCATCCTTTCCTCATAAGTCAACCCACCCATTCCAGGTATTAGTCTAGTAAACCTTCTCTGAACTGCTTCCAACTGATTTACATCCTTCCTTAAATAAGGAAACCAATACTGTACACAGTATTCCAGGTCTGGTCTCACTAGTGCCCTGTATAACTGAAGCATTACCTCCTTACTCTTGCATTCAATTCCCCTTGCAATAAATTATAACGTTCTATCATAATTACTTGCTCTACCTGTATACTAACCTTCTGTGATTCATGTACCGGGACACTCAGTTCTCTCTGCATCTCAGAGTTCTGCAATCTCTTACCATTTAGATAATAGGCTGTTTTATTCTCCCTGCCAAAATGCACAATTTCACATTTTCTCACATTATACTCCATTTGCTAGATCTTTGCTCACTCACCTAATCTATCTTTTTCCTTTTGTAGCCTCCTATGTCCTCTTCACAATTCACTTTCCTACCTATCTTTGTGTCATCAGCAAATTTAGCAACCATACCTTTGGTCCCTTCACCCAAATCATTTATGTAAATTGTAAACAGCACTGATCCCTGTGTGACACTACACGTTACATCTTGCCAACTGGAAAATGACCCATTTATGCCACTCTCTGTTTCCTGTTAGCTAGCCAATCTTCTGTACATGCCAATATATTAACCTCCACACCATAAGCTTTTTTTTTCTCAATAACCTTTGATGTGGCACCTTATCAAATGCCTTCTGAAAATCTAAGTACAGTACATCAACTGGTTCCCCTTTACCCACAGCATATGTGATCCCTCAAAGAACTGCAATAAACTGGTTAAGCATGACTTCCCTTGTACAAAGCCATGTGGACTCTGCCTGATTACCATGAATTTATTTAAGTGGCTTGTTATAACATCTTTAATAATAGCTTCTAACATTTTCCCTATGACAGATGTTCTGCTAACTGGCCTGTGGTTTCCTGCTTTCTGTCTTCATCCCTTTTTGAATAAAGGAATTACATTAGCTATTTTCCAATCTAATGGAACCTTCCCCGAACCTAGTGAATTTTAGAAAATTAAAATCTATCGCACTAGCCACTTCTTTTAAGACACTAGGATGAAATCCATCAGTACCAGGGGACTTGTCAGCCCACAACTCCAACAATTTGCTCAGTTATGCTTCCCTCGTGATTGTAATTTTCTTGAGTTCCTGATTTACCCAATTCCTGATTTACGCATTTCACATCCGCTTCCGGCTTCCCGATGGCACATGCCCAACAAATGTAAAATTCAGGCCTAGGTCTAGTATAGCCTGCTCTCTGGTTGGTGCCAGAACATGCTGTTCTAAGAAACTATCCCAGAAACATTCGATGAATCTAGGCTCCCTTTGCCAGCCTGATTTTCCCAGTCTATGTGCAGATTAAAATCTCCTATGATAATCGCCGTACCTTTCTGACAAGCTCCCATTATTTCGTCTTTGATACCCCATCCTGCCATATGATTACTGTTAGGGGGCTTTTACCCCACTCCCACAAGTGACTTCTTGCCTTTATCATTCCTCATCTCTACCCAAACCACTCCATATCCTGGTTTCCTGAATTCAGGTCATCCCTCTCTAATATGCTAATACCATCTTTAATTAACAGGGCCACCACTCCACCTTTTCCTAGCTTCCTGTCCTTCCTAAATGCCACATACCCTTCAATATTCAGGTCCCAATCTATGTCAACCTGCAGCCATGTCTCTGTGATGGCTATTAGATTGTACTTGTTTACCTTAATTTGCACTATCAGTTCATCGGTTTTGTTTCAAATGCAACGTGCATTTCGATACAGAGCCTTAAGTTTTGTCCTTTTATTATTTTTGTAACCTCTAACTTTATCGGCTGATTTGCCCTAAGATTTGTAGTCTCTGTCCCTTCTTATCATGGTCTGTTTATCATTTCCCACATTGATATTTTCCTTTCTTGCCTTGTCTCTACTCTTTGATTTACCAAAATTGATTGCTTGCCCACAATATATAGTTTAAAACCCTCTCTAATTCCCTAGTTATGCAGCTCGCAAGAACACCAGTCCCAGCACGGTCCAGTTGTAGACTGTCCCAAAGATATGGTGCTAGTGCCCCATGAACCGGAACCCACTTCTCCCATTCCAGTCTTTGAGCCTTGTACTCGTCTCTCTAATCTTATTCGTCCTATGCCAATTTTTAATCCAGAGATTATTACCTTTGAGGTTCTACTTCTTCATTTGGTGCCTAGCTCCTCATACAGGCTATACAGTCCATGTCCATAGCAGCAGGACCTGGAAAACATTCAGGCTTGAGCTGACAAGTGGGAGTAACCTTTGTGCCACACACGTGCCAGGCAATGACCATCTCCAACAAGAGATAATCCAACTACCACTCCTTGACATTCAATGACATTACCATCGCTGCATTCCCCCACTATCAACATCCTGGGGGTTACCATTGACCAGAAAATGAACTGGACCAGCCTACAAGGGCAAGTCAAAGGCTGAAAATTCTGCAGTGAGGAACTCACCTCCTGACTCCCCAAAGCCTGTCCACTATCTACAAAACACAGGTCAGGAGTGTGATGGATTACTCTCCACTTACCTGGAGGATGAGTTCAGCTCCAACAACTCAAGAACCTCAACACCATCGAAGACAAAGCAGGCCGGTTGTTTAGCACCCCCTTCCACCACTTTCAACATTCACTCCCTCCACCATCAAGTGGCAGCAGTGTGTACCATTTACAAGATGTACTACAAAAAACTCACCAAGGTTCCTTCAACAGCACCTTCCAAACCAGCGCCCTCTACCACCTAGAAGGACAAGGGCAGCAGATAGATGGGAACACCACCACCTGCAAGTTTTCCACCAAGCCACTCACTCTTGACTTGGAAATATATTGCTGTTCCTTCACTGTCGCTGAGCCAAAAGCCTGGAACTCCCTCCATAACAGTCACTATACCACATGGACTGCAGCAGTTCAAGAAGGTGGTTCAACGTCACCTTGTCAAGGGCAATTAGGGATGGGCAGTAAATGCTGGCCTAGCCAGCGACATCCACATCCCATGAAAGAATTAAAAAATTGGTGGAGTTTCTGGTTTAGTTTATTTTCAGATAGACTCACGATATAAAGTAGCCTGTTCAGAAAATTCTGTTATGTTGCTAGCTGGGCTGCACCTTAATATTTGCAGTGTGGTTTTGCTTTAGTTTTCATGCAAACTCTTGTGCTTTACAAATTTTGGCAAGTAGTATAATTGTAAATTAGACATTTCTTGGTTCAAAAACATTGTAGACTGTTCATCAGTCAAAGGTGCTGTTTTAAATTCAGCACAGTCACCAATGAATCAGCATGTTTATTTAGAGAAGTTATAAGGGCAGAGGAATTGCACATTAAATAGATAACTGGAACACTAGTATGTTGTTTCCTATTGCTCCCCTGAGTGTATTTAAAATCATCAGGGAACAATAGGAAAAAACATCTGATACATACACTCACACACACTTACAAGACAAAAAGCATTTAGTCAATAATGTAATTCTTTTTTTCATTCATGGGATGCAGGAGTCACTGGCTAGGCCAACATTTATTGCCCATTCCTAATTGCCCTTGTTCAAAGGGCATTTAAGAGCCAACCACAATGCTGTGGGTCTGGAGTCACATGTAGGCCAGCAGATTTCCTTCCCTAAAGGGCATTAGTGAACCAAAGGAGTTTTTATGACAATGTTTTTGTGGTCATTATTAGACTTTCAATTCCAGATTTTTTATTGAATTCAAATTTCATCATCTGCTATGGCGGGATTCAAACCTGGGTCCCCAGAGCATTACCCTGGGTCTCTGGAACACCAGTCCAGTGCCAATACCACTATACCACCACCTCCCTTCCTTTTGGCTAATTCATTTTAGTTCTGCAGATAAACATACATAATCCAAGAATTATTAAGCAAAAGCATAGGTACTAAGGAGCTGATGGTAATGTTAAAAGCAACAGCTGGCTGGAGAGCTCATCTAGAACAATTGGTGATGGCTTCAGCAGGAATTAAGGAGAGCACTTAGGGAACAAGTGTGTTCAATAAGTGCATCTGCTGACAGACATTAAAATTGTTCTGCTTAAGTGAGCTGCTAGTAGATAAGAGGCTGCTGAGGACCATGTGAACCTGTGGGCAGAATCTTCTGCTCTCATTATTGGTGAGCTTGGAGGCAGAAAGGGCATGTAATTAGGTGGGATGGTGGCCTACCGGAATCCTGTTGCCTTCCTGCCTGCACCAGAAAGACATGGTTCTGGCCAGGAAGACATGGTCGGCCTTCCTGCACTGGCGCTTATTGAGGCCATTACGTGGCCAATTAATGACCAGGTAAGTGCCTCATCCCACCGCTGCTGGTATTAACCCAGCTGCAGGCAGGACAGCCGCTATGTGGTGCGCATGGCAGCTAAAACCGTGCAGCCAACTTGTCACTCGAGAGGTTTGGGGGCTTGGGACATCAGGACATCAGTGGGGTGGGGGGTGGGAGGTGATTAAGAGCCACACCCCTGCCCTTGATGATGACCTCCCTGTACCTCTCTCCCTGCCGCTCCTGCTCAGCAAACACCACAAACCCCCATCCCCGCCCCCACATTACTTAGCTATGGCCTGGGTTGCCCCCTTATCTTGGGATTCTGTTGCCTGTCCTTTCAGCAGCAGCCACAGCCTCCCAGTGACACTACTGAGCACAAGAGCTGACAGCAAGACTTCCGTCCCTGGGGTTTTGATTCTTGCGGAAGGCCGGTTGCTGGCCCCACCGCTGTCTGATTGGCTGTGGCTCAGTGGGCCTTCCCGAAAGAGACAGCACAGGTCCCTCACCAACTCTCCAGCCAGCAGGCAAGATCCCCGACGTCTCAGCAAGGTTCAACCTTAAATGAAATGTTTGACTCTTCCGTGCATGCCAGTGTTCCAGTTTAAAGCCATAGTAACAAGGGAAGCCATCCATTCTGAACTATTCAAGATGCAAAATACACTTTAAACTTGCTGCATGATAACAGCCACCAGAGGTACAAATATCCTCAGGCCTTTGCTCCAGTCTTAAGTACCAGAATTTACCTGCTGGATACCTCTGTCACTGACTCCATCGGAGTATTCAGGGGCAGTTGGAAGATCAGCATTGGGAGATTCACTGAGCTCGAAAACAAAGACAAAGCTGGAACCAGCTCACAAGTGGGTGAGCTTGCATCCTAGCACTGCTGTAAAAAGCACAGCTGAAGGCTTACTGGACCTCGGCTCTTTGCAGCAGCATGTGCCCACTGCATTATTCTGCCTGCATGT